>NC_136867.1:27596988-28995937 GCF_951799975.1 Gobius niger
AATCTTTGAATCTTCTCCAATGGCTATTCTCAGCAGTGCGTCGGCCGCTCCCCAAAAAGCTCCTTCTACGTTTGGAGAAAACACTTCCCTCACCTCCATCTCTTGCACAGCCGGCACATTGCAATTGAGATTATAAGCACAAACCTGCAAAAAGAGTAAAACCCCTTCTTTGAAAACTTCTCCCGGTCATCAGGCAAAAGCAGAAGTAGTTAAGGACCGATTACTTTGAAACCAGAACAAGACTCAGCCCAAATCCCAGCTCTTAGGCGTGTTTTTACAGACGCGCTCCTCCTTCGCCGAAACAGACGGCACAGAAAGGACCGGCCTGATAAAAAAGGGGGTTCAGCCGAAGACAAAGAGGCGGGACACCCTCCCCTGTGGGCACCGAGCTGTGGCTGTGGGCCAGAGGCGCATACCGCGGCACAAAAACTACAAAAAGTACTTCCAGAAATGGACCACAAAAAGACCCCACAGACACAAAGGAAAGTCCAAAGCAAGAAATGAGAAAAGACGGCAGAGGAGGAAATGCAAATGGTTTCAATCTGCATCTGGAAAAAATAAATAAAAAAGTGACACCTGAAGTTTGAATAATTTGGTTTTAACTAGAGTTGGATAAAGCGGAGACGATAGATGAGATGTTAGGATGAGGCTGGACCAACAGTGAACGTGTGAAGTTTGGACTTATATTCTTTTGTAGTTTCTGAAATAATAAGGTTTAAATAAAGCGGGCGTGTCAGGGCTGAATCCCAAAAATCCAAACTTTGACTCTAACTCATCGGTGGTTTGGACGAAGAGAATGAAATCTTAAAGGTTTGTTTCACACATTCTGGAGAACAGCAGGTGTAAAACAGAGGATTCAGTGTTGTATAATGTCACAGTTTTGATCTGCCATATATGGTGTCTGGGCGCACCCTTCGAGGTCGGGTGAGGAGCTCAGTTACCCGGGGGGAGCTCGGAGTAGAGTCGCTGCTCCTTCACGTCGAAAGGAGCAGCTGAGGTGGCTATAGGGCATCTGTTTCGGATGCCTCCTGGTCGCCTCCCGAGGAAGGTGTTCCAGGCATGTCCTAGGACACGCTGGTGGGACTATGTCCTGGTGCCGCCTCGGGGTCCCCCCAGGACAGCTGGAGGAGGTGTGTGTGGATCGGGAAGTTTGGGCATCTCTGCTGAGACTGCTGCCCCCGCGACCCGGCCCCGGATAAAGCGGAAGAAAATGGAAGGATGGACATTTGTTCCATACGATCAAACTGAGATAAAACAAAGTCCTGTCAGAGTTTAGACGTGGCCTTACATTATTCATATTTATTTATTAGCCATTAAACTAGGGCTGAGCAATTAATTGAAATCGCAATCTCTACTTTGTCAATCTCAATAATCATCATGGGACTTTATAATCTCTTCATGCCAAAGAAATGGAAATGGACAATGTAAGACTTTTGTGCCTTAAATGAAACTTGATGAAAGCATTTGTTTTGTTTGAGCTGAGGCTTCAATAAAAGATGTATCTAACTTTATGAATCAGCAAGATGTATTTAATTTATTGTGAAAAAATAAAATCGAGATCGATCAATATGGGGAAAATAATCATGATTTTCTTTTTTTCAAAAATCTCCCAGCTCTACATTAAACATTAAACAAAGTGTGATTTCAAGTTACTTTAATTGCTGAGGAACCATCGACCACAAAAACAACTTTAACACCGGAAAGAGCCCAACTTCTTGAGTAAATGTAGAAAAGCTCATGTTGGTCTGAGGTTACAGGGGCTAGATGAAAGTTAGTCATTTTATGCTCACTACTGCCACCACAGGTCATACGAGTAACTGCAGCGTCCATATTAAACTTTGTGCAGACCCGAAGTAACACCTTTTTGAGTGACAGTGCAGGATTTTAGAGGCAGTTGTGGTGAACAGGTCTGAGCTCATTCTACACGTGGCTGGGACATGTAGGGGGAGGAAAATACACAAGTTTAACATTTGTAAACTCCGTATAGTCCCGCCTTACCAAAAAAAAAGGCTCCACAAAAAAGTCAAGCGCTCTAATATTTGGTTGTATAGCGCCTTTAGCTTTGAATACAGCACAATAAGCTTCTGCAATGTCAAAAGATCCAGTGTTGCATTCACGTTTCACCCAAAATCTTGTACCGATGATGGGAGAGTCACGAAAATACTGCAAAAATGTTAGTAAAGCTTTGTTTGAAAGGTACTTAATCTTTAAACAATCAACTATACAGCTACTTAGGGTCAAAAATAAAGTATTACTTCAGAAAAATGTGACAAAAAATTCAAATTAAATACACAGACGATAAATATTGAGCCATTCTTTGGGGAACATATTGCTGCTGAACCTCGACCTGACCAACTGATGGTTAAAAATGGTCCGATGGTTAAAAAGTAGGCGACCATGAGCCTGCAGACACAACAGCCCGTCCCCCTTTTGTCCAGAACTGACTCCTGTGTGTGACCTGACATTTCCACAGTTCCCTCCTCTGTCCGGTGACGCTCCCGGCTCCCGTCAGACATGGGGGGGTCTGAGGAGGGGAGGTCCGTCCGCTCAGAGGCACACTGACCCGGGCAGGACTCGGGCTGGGCTGTGGGGGGGGTCCTGGGAGAGGTTTAGGCGCCGGACGTGGAGCGGTATTTTGGTGAAACTGGACTAAAGGAAACGGGATGTTCTTTCACTGTAATAGAGATATCAATTTGAATCTATAGTACTGAGTTTGGGAGGGTTTGGTCTATTTTTTTTTACTCTGATGTTAAAAATAAGATTAGGGAAAAAATGTGTGACAAATCCATGTGTTCACCTGCAATGTAGATTTTACACAAACAACCAATATTTCACTCCAAATCAATGAAATCTGTGTTTAGATTAAGAAAACTGCACTTTTCATAATATAGACAGATTTAACATTACATTTTGAGAATGTTAAGGTCGCACTGTTATGTTTGTAGGGTTCAAAAAGGCAAGATGTTTTGAATAAATGCCGTTGTTTTCATTTTTGGGCCCTGTTATATTGTCAACTATGCGGAGTCAACAAAACTTAAATATTTCAAGTAGAAATTGCAGAAGAAGAAAATGTATTGAGTCTGCTGAAATTTAAAATTTTAGGTTGAACTTGCCAGAAAAAAATAATCCAATGAGTCTGTTGAACTTTTATTTATTTATTTTAAGTTCAAATTGACGGAAAATACTTGATGTAATGCTGCTTTGAATGTGAGCAACCAAAATAAAAGAAAAACTTAATTCTATCAAAATTAGTTGAAATTATGGAAAAAGTAAATTCATTGAGTCTGCTGAGCTTTGCACTTCTAAGTTCAAATTGACAAAAAATACTCAATGAAAAAAGTCTCTGAACTTTAAAATTTTATGATGAAATTGTCAGAAAAAGTTAATGTAGTGAGTCTTCTGTACTTAATACTTTTAAGTTTGAACTGACTGAAAATAATTAATTAATGTAATGAGTCTTTTGAACCTTAAAAGTTTAGTTTGAAGTTGTCAGAAAAAAATGTTACCGTAATGAGTCTTCTGTACTTCAAACTGACAGAAAATCATAAAAAGTCTTTTGAAAACGTAGTAAGTCTTCTGAACTTTAAAATTTTACGATGAAGTTGTCAGAAAAAGTTGATGTAATGAGTCTTCTGTACGTAATGCTTTTGAGTTCAAACTGACAGATAATAATGAATGCGAAAAGTCTTCTAAACTTTAAAATTTTAGGATGAAATTGGCGGGAAAAAGTTAATGTGGCAAGTCTGCTGAACTTTATATTTTTAAGTTCAAATTGACATAGAATACTTAATGTAATGAGTCTTCTGAACTTTGAAATTTAGGTTGAAA
Organism: Gobius niger; assembly: GCF_951799975.1. Lineage (NCBI taxonomy): Eukaryota > Metazoa > Chordata > Actinopteri > Gobiiformes > Gobiidae > Gobius > Gobius niger. The sequence continues at coordinate 27,600,817 of NC_136867.1, forward strand.
TTGAGAGAAAAAGTTAATGTTACGAGTCTGCTGAACTTTATATTATAAGTTCAAATTGGCAGAGAGCACTAATGTAAGGAGTCTGCTGAACCTGAAAATTTGGGGTTCAAATTGACCAAAAAGTAAAATATAATAAGTCCATTAAACTTAAAAAAAAAAAAAAAGGCTACATTGGTTAGGTCTACTGAACTCAGTTAGGTCAGTTAGGTCTACTGAACTCAAATCTTTTACCTTACAAGTTAAAAGATTTGAGTTTAGAGAACCTGTCTGTGTTTACAGTGTATTACAGTGTACATTAGTGGATTTTTCTAGTTTCCGGAAAGGTTTTGAGTTTAGAGAACCTGTCTGTGTTTACAGTGTATTACAGCGTACATTAGTGGATTTTTCTAGTTTCCGGAAAAGTTTTGAGTTTAGAGAACCTGTCTGGGTTTACAGTGTACATTAGTGGATTTATCAAGTTACCGGAAAGGTTTTGAGTTTAGAGAACCTGTCTGGGTTTACAGTGTACATTAGTGGATTTATCGAGTTACCGGAAAGGTTTTGAGTTTAGAGAACCTGTCTGGGTTTACAGTGTATTACAGTGTACATTAGTGGATTTTTCGGGGAACCAGCTGCTCTTATCTGGAAGACAATAGTCTGACTGGCAGGTCGAGTAAACTTTCAGAATGAGCTCACGGTGTAGACTTGGTTCCTCCCTGTTCAAATCTCACTCCCCCACGAACCAGGAAGGACCAGGACCTCCCACGGCTGAAACCCCCCCGGACACGTTCACAACCAAGATCCTCGTCTAGTCTGCTCGATATGGACTCTTTCAGTCTGGAAACACCGACCTCAGTCCCTGAAGTGCGTTGGGTTGAACTCCTCACTCTCCTAATACAGTAAGAGAAGTCCATATTTACAAAAGATAGATATAACAGTTACACCGAGAGCCGATTCAAGGCTGATAGCGAGACCACAACAGGACTGATACGCCGCCTTTGTGCGAGCGATAAAGGCGTCAGGGCTGGGAAATAACACCAACTTAATAATGTGCGTGTGGCAAAGGTCAACAATACGGCACATTACTGGCTTTAGGAACGGCCTTCTGCTCTGTTAACCAAAGCAAATGTGAACAAAGGTGCTGCCACGTTACTACAAAGTCAAATTCAAGTCATTTCAAGAACTCTTCGTACTCTTGCATTAACCTCTTAACTCCCGCCTGAACCGAGAGGATCTTTTTCCTCACGTTATCAGATTTTTTTCCATCATTTTTTTGTTGGGTATTCAACTGATTTTTGTAACTTTTTTGTAATTTTTTTGTATTTTTTTCTCACATTTTTGTCATTTTTATTTATTTTTTTGTCAAATGTTTGTCTTCTTTTTGTCATATTTTGGTCATTTTTTTGTCATTTTTGTCACATTTTTGTCATTTTTTCGTCAATTTTTTAATCAAATTTTTGTCATTTTTTTTGTCACATTTTTGTAATTTTTATTAATTTTTTTGTCAAATTTTTGTCTTTTTTTAATCAAATTTTTGTCATTTTTTTGTCACATTTTTGTCATTTTTTGTCACATTTTTGTCATTTTTTCGTCCATTTTTTGTCAATTTCTTGTGACATTTTTGTGACATTTTTGCCACTCTTTCATCCATTTTTCATCACTTTTTTGTCAATGTTTTTGTCACATTTCCATCATTGTTTTCATCTCAGTTTTGTTGCTTTTTCACAGCTTTTTCCCAGAAGCTTTTGGACTGGGGTAAAGCCAAACTCTGATAACGTGAGGAAAAAGATCCTCTCGGTTCAGGTGGGAGTTAAGGGGTTAAGAAACAATATCTAAAACAATCTTCATTCAAGGTTTAATACAATGTTTTTCATCTTCATTCGAGTGTGATGGGAATTTTTTCTTAATGTAATTGCTTTAATTCAAGAGAGGAGACCTATTTCCAGATTACTTTGCAGTTATTTTTGACAGCCCTTGAATAAAATCAATCCTTTATCCGAAATAGTCTGAAATCAACGGTTCTCGGATTTTGAGGGGAAAAATAAGCACAACTCACACATCGAAACCAAGGGATCGCTGCGGATTTTACAAATGCTTCTCTATCGATGAAGAACGAGGGAGTAAACCGGGTCTAAACCAGACTAGGACTATAGGGCAGACTATAGGAAACTGTTACTTCAACACAATTTGTGCAGCTTTAACCCAAAGATTCAAACGTGAGCGGATGTTCCTGGGGTCTAATGAGGAGAAGACGCTGCAGCAAAACCTCATTTGTTTGTCCAATTTTCAGGTTTTGGGCTGGTTTACTTTGCTGTATAAATATCGCACTGATTTCTGCAGAGATTTATTTGCGTAATTGTTTATTCAGAATGCATTTTTCTTACATTGAGGCAACCAAATCTAAGACAAGGATAAACATTTCCAGTCAAACAAATATTTTGGATTTTGGAACATCTGATTTGTACAGTAGTCAGATTTATTTGTCTTTTACCCTCAAATATCAAGTCTTTCTGATTGTTTTTCCCCTACTGAACACTAGCTTCCCCTGTTTTTTCAGGAAAATAAACCCATTTTAACCTGACTCTATCTCGTATTCAAATTCTGTTGGGACAAATATTTGCTTTTTCCAATAAACCCATATCACAGGAACTGGCCTTACATTTTTTCTTTCTTCTTTGCAGCAAAAGTCTGAAACATACTGTATGTCTCTAAGCATTTATCATTTTCCCTTTTCACCTACAATGTGTAAATGCAGATTAAAAATATGGCTTCTTTCCAGGCGCTAACATAGGAGGAATTGCATAAAACTAGTGAATGGAACTCAGATCTCAATCAGTCCCGAAACATCCAAACCAAGTCATTTCCAATCACCTCACGTCCAAATTCCATCAAAAAAGGAGATTATTTTTTCAAACGTTGGACTGGGCCGGACTTTCGATGTGATTTGTGAGGAGGCCGCGGTCAGATGTAGACGACCAACGACCAGGGACCAACGACCAACGACCAACGACCAGCGACCAACGACCAACGACCAGCTCCACGGACAAACAGAACGCTCACTGGCAGCGGATCACACGGCGTCACCCACTGACATTTTTCTTTCAAGCATCGCGGATACGTGTGCAATTTCTGTGTCGAAATCAAGATTCTGCCAATAAGAGGTCGATGCATCCACAAAATGAGGTCTGTCTTTGTGATGTGATCATCCGGGTCGATTGGGATTGATTTAAACCCTGGGACTATGAAAATATTGGCTTTGTAGGAAGATGATTCAGGATTATGTGAGGATAGTGTTGTGGATGAGAATAAGTGTTTAACCTCTTTAACTGAGTGCATTTACTCCAGTTTGGCCTTACACAAATCTAAAAGCTTCTCGACTGGAGCCATACAGCCTATACAACACCTAAGCAACACCTCATTTGAAAGCTAAGGCCCACAAAACTGATCTAAACGGATCTTTTCCCCTCGCACTGTTGCCGTGTGGTCGCCACTGTTTTCGCTCTTTTTTCCATCAAATTTTTGCCACTTTTTGGTTGAGTTTTCATCACTTTTTTATGCTCTTTTTTTTACTATTTTGTTGCTTCATTTTCTCACTCTTTTGCTGCACTTTCATCACTTTTTTGGGTCACTTTTTTGTTCAGTTTCCGTCACTTTTTTATGCTCTTTTTTTTACTGTTTTGTTGCTCTTTCGTGGCTAAATTTCCTCACTTTTTTGCTTCACTTTCACCACTTTTTATGCTCTTTTTTACTGTTTTGTTGCTTCATTTTCTCACTCTTTTGCTGCACTTTCATCACTTTTTTGGGTCACTTTTTTGTTCAGTTTCCGTCCCTTTTTTATGCTCTTTTTTTTTTTTACTGTTTTGTTGCTCTTTCGTGGCTTAATTTCCTCACTTTTTAGCCGCACTTTCATCACTTTTTTATGCTCTTTTTTTACTGTTTTGTTGCTTCATTTTCTCACTCTTTTGCTGCACTTTCATCACTTTTTTGGGTCACTTTTTTGTTCAGTTTCCGTCACTTTTTTATGCTCTCTTTTACTGTTTTGTTGCTCTTTCGTGGCTTAATTTCCTCACTTTTTAGCTGCACTTTCATCACTTTTTTCTGCTCTTTTTTTACTGTTTTGTTGCTTCATTTTCTCACTCTTTTGCTGCACTTTCATCACTTTTTTGGGTCACTTTTTTGTTCAGTTTCCGTCACTTTTTTATGCTCTTTTCTTTCACTGTTTTGTTGCTCTTTCGTGGCTTAATTTCCTCACTTTTTAGCCGCACTTTCATCACTTTTTTGGGTCACTTTTTTGTTGAGTTTCCATCACTTTATTGTACCTCTTTTGTTACCGTCTTGTCTCTCTTTTGTGGCTTAATTTTGACGCATCTTTGCTGCGTTTTCCTGCTCGCTTTTGCAGCTTTTTCACCCTTTCTTCCAGAAGCTTTTGGATTTGGGTAACACCAAACTAGATAAAAAAAAAGCAACAACACAAGCCTGTCTCTACGGGATCTGGGTCTGAAACAGTTTCTCCACATCTGAAAAGGACAAACGGGGGGAAATAAAATAAAAAATAAAAGACAATTCCCAACCTAATGACTAAAAAACCACTGGACAGGAGACAGATACTTTTCATTTTCTTGAGCTGCAGCCTGTTGCATGAGGGATCCAATGGTGCGCTGCTGTTCTGTGCCAGGGGGTAAAAAACCGACCCAGGAGACTTTGCACTGTGCATGGCAAATAAACCTGAACCAGTCCAAAGCCCAGGGAGTCAATTATTTATGATGATTTCCGTGATAAAACACAGCGACGTTATCACTCACGTTGTTTCATGAATCAGCAGGGATGTCAACTTTGATGGCCTCGTAAAGGATTTTTCTCATAAAACTTCAAGTACGAAAAAAACAAAAAACTGACTTACAATTCGTCGGTGGGACAGATGCGCATGGAAGTTCCCGGCGGTCCGTGAACACAGCAGACCTGTCAGACTCCAGAAGAAAAGAAAAAAAAAAAAAACTGCGATCAAACAATCAAAAGAAAGTCAGTTCGAAGTCTCCAAAACGCGCGCGACGTGGTCTGCGGTCGCGCTCTAGTCCCGGATTGTGCAGGTTCAGGACCGACGTGAGTCCCGGGTTTTAGTCCCAGTTCGGTCCCAGGTTTTTGCGCGCACACACGCTCCGTCCCAGCCCCGGCGGTGTTTGACAGCCCCGAAGCCCCCGCGCCGTTTCGCTTTTGAGACTCGCGAGGCGCCGAGGACACGCCCCGAAGAGGGACACGACTCTGAGGAAAGAAAAAAAAAACTGTCTCTAATAATGAGAGAGAGAGAAAAGAAAAAGAAAGAGGTGTAAGGCCAGTCCTGAAATAACGAGGTGGAGTTTTGTTATGAGTTGATCTTGTGAAGTTATAATTAAGATTTTAGTTGTTCCATTTTTAATGGTCAATTATTAACGACACGAGGAAGAGAGGGAGAGAGGGGGAGAGAGAGAGAGAGAGAGAGGAGAGAAGGAGAGAGAGGGGAGAAGGAGAGAGAGGAGAGAGAGAGAGAGAGAGAGAGAGAGAGAGAGAGGAAGGAGAAAGAAGAGAGAGAGAGGGGAGAAGGAGAGAGAGGAGAGAGAGAGAGAGAGAGAGAGAGAGAGAGAGAGGAGAGAAGGAGAAAGAAGAGAGAGAGAGGGGAGAAGGAGAGAGAAGGAGAGAGAGAGAGAGGAGAGAGAGAGAGAAAGGAGAGAAGGAGAAAGAAGGAGGGGAGAGAGAAGAGAGGGATAGAAGAGAGAGGGAGACAGAAGGAGAGGAGAGAGAGATAGGAGAGGAGAGAGAAGGAGAGGAGGTAGAGAGAGAAGAGAGAGGGAGAGAGAGAGAGAGAGAGAGGAGAGAGAGGAGAGAAGGAGAAAGAAGAGAGAGGGGAAAGAGAAGGAGGGGAGAGAGAAGAGAAGAGAGAGGGAGAGAGAAGGAGAGATAGGAAAGAGGGGAGGGAGAGATAGAAGAGAGAGGAGAGAGAAGGAGAGGAGGGAGAGAGAGAAGAGAGAGGGAGAGAGTTAGAAGAGAGGGAGAGAAGGAGAAAGAAGAGAGAGGGGAGAGAAGGAGAAAGAAGAGAGAGAGGGATAGATGAGAGAGGGAGAGAGAAGGAAGAGAGGGAGAAACAAGTGAGAGCGGAGAGAGAAGAGAGTGGAAAGAAAGAGAGAGAAGAAAGAGAGAGAAAGCAGAGACGGGAGAGAGGAGGGAGATAGAAGAAAGAGAGAGAGAGAGAAAGTGCAGTGAGAAGCGGGACCTTCACAGCTAGAAGGTCCCGGGTTCGTTTCCCACCTGGACGGGCCCTGTAAAGGCACCATGCTGACCACTCATACACTCGTCCATTTTGTACCTTCTTTTCATTTTTATTTAGTTTTTATTAGTCAAATAAGTATCTGGACATTTCAGTTTTAGTCTTTTAAAACTCTACCTTTAACCCTTGCTTCGCTGCTGCTGATGGGGTTTTAGCACCATGGGCACTCATCTCCATATCTAGACCCAGGATTAGCCTATTGTGCATGTTTTAGGCCTCCACACAGAGAGGTCCCACATGATCTCCTTTAAGCAGAGTTCCACCAGACAGAGCCATGTTCCTGCATGCATGGTTTATCTGGCACTCCGGAGGCTCTTCCCCACTTTGTATTCAGCCGGTCGCCCGCCGCGCCGCCGTAAATGGAGAAAATGGTGCAATTTGGTGTGTGCCCAAAGTGACCCTGAGCAGTTTAAGTCAATACCGGAGGCCGGGATCAAATAGAGCGGCGCGGACACAAGCGGATAAGAGAAAAATCCCTCGGCGAGATGAGAGGAACGGAGATGTCACGGTGGACCGAGGCGCTGACCCGACGGGACGGGTTAGGACATTATAGAGCGAGAGGTAAACAGGCAAACACTCCGGCTTCGTCAGCTCCAATCAGTTTTGGCAGCAGGCTCATGGCAGGAGTTTTCTGGAGGCCCACTGAGATGACAAACTTGGAACGGCTGATATCAATATTGTATTTGTAATCTTTAGAGTCATTTCTATATCAGCCTATCGTCATTCATGTGCAAAATCAGGACAGAAAAAGGGATAAACTCAAACAGACACAAAAGCATCGATTTACTGACATATTTTTTTTACTCTGGCAGTAAACATCGATATATAATAATAATAATAATGCATTTGTTTTTTTTATAGTGCTTTTCTGGACACTCAAAGACACTTTACATTGCACTATTCATTCACTCCATACCCGGTGGTGGTAAACTACTATTGTAGGCACAGCTGCCCTGGGGTAGACTGACGGAAGCGAGGCCCCTCCGACTACCACAACCACTCACTCACGCACTACATTTGCTAGGCTTCCTGGTGTTCCTAAATCCAAGTCCTTTGGGCAGAGCAAAGGCGACAATATTAGAGGATTAACCTTCTACCCCCCGCCTTAATAAAAAGACTGATATGGTGGCACAGCGGTTAGCGCTCGTGCCTCACAGGTCGAAAGTCCCGGGTTCCCACCTGGACGGGGCCTTTCTGTGTGGAGTTTCCCAGTGTCTGTGTAGGTTAGTGGTTAGTGGTTATAAAAACATGTGCAATAGGTTAATCCTCCAGCTCACGGCTCCTACAGGTCGCCCCATGCGACACTGAGGATCGGTCAAATGCAGAGAACTAATTTCTCTACAGAGATTAATACAGTATAGCTTAACTTAACTTAAAAACACGACTAAAAAGTGTTGAAAAAGCAACAAAAAACCCACTAAAGAGAAGAAACAATAAAAGAGTGCCAAAAACGTGCCGGAAAAGCAACAATAACACAACAAAATAGTGGCAAAAGTGTGGCAAAAATATGACAATGCAGAGAACTAATTTCTCTACAGAGATTACTAGTATAGCTGAACTTAACTTAAAAAGACGAAAACGTAAGTGACGAAAAAGCAACAAAAACACATATGAAAACACAACACAAAGGGGACAAAAAAAGAGACAAAAACACGACAAAAACAATTCAATAATGTGACAAAAACTGAAATGTTAATCATTGGCCCTGAGGCCCAGAGAGAGACTTTTACCCAAACTAGAACCTGGGTGTGATCTTTGACTCTGAGCTGGCGTTTATTCCACACATTAAGAACATCACGAAGATTAGGTCAAGGTTTTTACCATCTAAAGAACATAGCCAGAGTCGCCCCATTCTCTCTCGGGCCAACACGGAGACGCTCATGCATGCTTTTATCACCAGTCGTATCCACTACTGTAATGCCCTGCTTTCTGGTCTTCCCAAGAAGAGTATCTCAGGTTTACAACTTATACAACATTCAGCAGCTCGTGTCCTGACGAAGACCAGGAGGCGGGACCACATTACACCGGTTTGAGAATCGCTGCGTTGGCCCCGTGTGTTTCAGGATCGATTTTAAAGTTCTTTTATGGTTTTTAAATGTCTTAATGGTCTTGGTCCTTCTTATCTTTCAGAACTGCTTTTACCTTACGAACCCTCACGGCCCCTTCGCTCCTCCGGCAGGGGTCTCCTAGTCATTCCTAAAGTCAACAAAAAGACTCAATATTACTGCCCTCGCCTCTGGAACCACCTGAGGAGGAGCTCCATGTTTTTTTGCCTTGTTGTTTTCAATGTAAAATTGTCTACTTCTGTCTTATTTTTTTTAAATCAAAATCACTATTTCGAATGACAAAATCTCGAATCCAAGGCTCTGTGAGCTGCTTTTCAATAAGGGAGGGAGACAGAAGGTTTCTTATCATCGCAGGAGCTCATGGGCTAGAAAATTCCAGCCGCGCCGTATGTTTTTCAGATATTTTTGGGCGGGTTTGGCTGCCCAGACCTGGCAACCCAGTTAGGGATGCCTTGTTCTGGTATACGGCCTTTAAATAAATAAGTTTGCAGCTTCGAATACGAAAAATGTGCTCCTCCGTACAACAAGTCGTCTTCCTTGTTGCGATTGGCACTGACAGCACATCCGCACAGCGCCACCTACTGTTCATAGAGAGTGCATTATTAGGCTTTTACAATGAACAAAACACATGGAGTTTTTCCTTTGGAGTTTTAATAGAAAATATAATGTTTACCTTTCAAAAACAAGTACTTTTGTGCTTTGTGTTTCCATTTTTCATGCTGATAATTGAATGTTTTGGGACAAACAGATTCTTGAAAAAAAATAAAATAAAAAAAAAGCGGATTGAATCTCCAAATATTTTTTTCTGTGTTTGTGATACGAGCGGCCGAGGGGAAGAGCGTGTTCCTGAATGAGCTTCGGATCGGTCTTTGAGTCGCGAGATGATGGACTCTGCTCAGGCTGCAGTGTTTTTGTCATGAGCACAATGTCTGTTCATGCGAGGCAGAGCGAGGGTTAATGGATTTGTTCGAGGAGGGGGGAGAGGGGGAGAAGAGATGGGGAGAAGAGAGGGGCAGAAGAGATGGGGAGAGAGGAGATGGATGGAAGGAGGAAGAGAGAGTGGAAAGAGAAAGAAGAGGAGAAAGAGAAGGGGTGAGAGATGGAGGAAGAGAATCTGAAGGGAGGAAGAGAGAGAGAAGAGGAGAAAGAGAGGAGAGAGAAATGTAGGAGAGAGAAAGAGGGGGAGAGAGAGGGAGGAAGTGAGAGAGAAGAGAGGATGGAGAGAGGAGAGAGAAAGAAGGGGAGAAAGAGAAGGGGTGAGAGATGGAGGAAGAGAATGTGAAGGGAGGAAGAGAGAGAGGAGGAGAAATGTAGGAGAGGGAAAGAAGGGGGAGAGAGGGGAAGGAAGTGAGAGAGAGAAGAGAGGATGGAGCGAAGAGAATGGGAGGGATGACGAGAGAGAGAAGAGGAGAAAGAGAGGAGAGAGAAATGGAGGAGGAGAGAGAAAGAAGGGGGTGGAAGTGAGAGAGAGAAGAGAGGATGGTGAGAAGAGAGAAGGGGAGAGAGATGGAGGAAGAGAGGAGAGAGAAATGGAGGAGGAGAGAGAAAGAAGGGGGTGGAAGTGAGAGAGAGAAGAGAGGATGGTGAGAAGGCAGAAGAGAGAAGGGGAGAGAGATGGAGGAAGAGAGGAGAGAGAAATGGAGGAGGAGAGAGAAAGAAGGGGTGGGGATCGAGAGGAAGGCAGTGAGAGAGAGAAGAGAGGATGGAGAGAAGGAGGAAGACAGAGAGGAAAGAGATGGAGGAAGAGAATGGGAGGAATGAAGAGAGAGAGAAGAGGAGAAAGAGAGGAGAGAGAATGGGGAGGACAGAGAAAGAAGGAAGTGAGAGAGAGAAGAGAGGATGGAGAGAAGGAGGAAGAGAGAGGAGAGAGAAAGAGAGGAGAGAGAAATGGAGGGGGAGAGAGAGAAGGAGGAAGAAAGAGAGGAGAGAGAAAGAAGAGGAGAAAGAGAGATGAAGGAAGAGAGGGGAGGGAGGAAGAGAGAGCGAAGAGGAGAAAGAGAGGAGGGAGAAAGAAGTGGAGAAGAGAGAAGAGGGGGAGAGAGATGGAGGAAGAGAGGGAGAGGGAGGAAGAGAGAGCGAAGAGGAGAAAGAGAGGAGGGAGAAAGAAGTGGAGAAGAGAGAAGAGGGGGAGAGAGATGGAGGAAGAGAGGGAGAGGGAGGAAGAGAGAGAGGAGAGAGAAAGAAGAGGAGAAAGAGAGATGGAAGAAGAGAGGGGTAGGGAGGAAGAGAGAGAGAAGAGGAGAAATGGAGGTGTAGAGAAAGAGAAGGAGAAAGAGGAGAGAGAAGATAAAAAAAACCTTGCAGATGTTTCCAGATTTCTTCCGTGGCAAACATTAGCTACATGGACCTCACATTGTTCTTATGTCTGCACAATTTATGTGTGTTTTCACTCCCACCGGAGACTGAAGCTTTACAAACAAATCTCAGGTGCAAAATATATTTTAACTTTCCTCCTCAGTGCATCACTCAAATCTTCATCAGATATAGATAAATAGATTGATTGATTGAAAGAGCGATCGGGGGGGAGAGAGACACATGGAGAAAGTTACATCCGAGAGAAAGCCGAGGGGCTCTCCGTGTTCCCTTCTTCACAATCCACTTCATTTTGTTCGGCCTCAAAGAAAACGGCAAAGGTAGACCTTGAAAACATGTCCCCCCGCCGCACATCTGTGACGCCCCGAGGAACAAGACGTGATCTGACGAGAAGAAGAGCTTCGCTTCTCCGTCCGCCGCTGAACCTCTTTGAACCTTCACATGTAAAAAAAAAACTTTTCCACAGACGAAGTGGAGTGATATTTCACTTCATCCAGCTTCTAACTATCCGCTTCTGTTTCTACGATTCAAGCAAGTGTGTAAGGTTTTTATACCTTTTGAAAAATGCCCCGCCCCCTTATCAAATGTTTGCTAGCTCCGTCAAGAAGTGGAGTTTAATGTTTTACCTGAGCTTAGACGAGTTGATGTGTACCTGTCTTGTCTTTCTGCCCATGGAAGAGCGTGGTCGCTTCCAACTTCAGCCCCGTTTGGATTTATAGGAATACACTATGAGAGGCCAAATGATCACAACATCTTTGGTCTTTTTGCGTGACTGAGCGCATGCACAAAGACCAGACAGGTACGTTTCTACTCATCTAAGCTCAGGTAAGAACTTATCTCAGTATGGAAAAACGGTGGCCTGTTCCTCCATCCATCCATCCATTTTCTTCCGCTTTATCCGGGGCCGGGTCGCGGGGGCAGCAGTCTCAGCAGAGATGCCCAAACTTCCCGATCCACACACACCTCCTCCAGCTGTTCTGGGGGGACCCCGAGGCGACACCAGGCCAGCTCGGAGACATAGTCCCACCACCGTGTCCTGGGTCTTCCACGAGGCCTTGTCCCACTAGGACATGCCTGGAACACCCGCGGGAGGCGACCAGGAGGCATCCGAAACAGATGCCCGAGCCACCTCAGCTGGCTCCTTTCGACATGAAGGAGCAGCGACTCTACTCCAAGCTCCTCCCGGGTAACTGAGCTCCTCACCCGATCTCAGAGGGTGCGCCCAGCCACCCTGCGAAGGAAACTCATTTCGGCCGCTTGTATTCGCGATCTTGTCCTTTCGGTCATTACCCAAATCTCATGACCATAGGTGAGGGTGGCCTGTTCCTTTAACCCTTTGTTAGTTTGCTCAACCATTTGGTAGAGCACGCTTCATCGAATCAAATGTTGTTCTTAATCTGCTTATCTCTACCATTCAGATCAAGTGTAATAATCCAAATATCCAGTTTGGGGTTGGACCAGTTTAGACCAAGTTTGGACTGTTTTAGAGCAGGTTTGGACTGGTTTAGACCTGTTGGGAACGGCTTTGAACTGGTTTGGACTGGTTTACACCTGGTTTGGACCAGTTTAGACCTGTTTGGACCGATTTATACCCGTTTTGGGCTGGTCTGGACCGGTTTATACCCGTTTTGGGCTGGTTTAGACCGGTTTAGACCTGATTTGGACCAGTGTAGACCTGCTATGGACCGGTTAATACCCGTTTTGGTCCGGTTTAGACTGTTTAGACCTGTTTGGACCGGCTAATACCGGTCTTGGACCGGCCTGGACCTGGTTTGGACTGGTTTAGACCTGTTATGGACCTGTTTAGACCTGGTTTAGACTGGTTCATGCTGGTTTTGACAGATTTTGACTGATGTAGACCTGGTTTTATGCTGGTTTAGATCAGGTTTGGACTCGTTTAGAGCAGATAACTGGGAGGTCTATCCAAAAAATAATAGATAAAAACATTGTTTGTCCCCCAAGTGGTTAGAAAATAATAATAATAATAATTTAAAAAAGTGTAGGGAGTAACATTAAAGGGTTAAGGCAAGACATGGCAAGTAAAACTCTATATTTTTGACACATTGGTCGATGTCGACACACTTGAAAAAACACACTTCTTGACATTGGAGATATTATAAATTTGCAGATTTGCAGACGGATGGTAAACAAGTCTTACCTTGGCTTACAAGTTAGCAGGCAGTGCTCCTGTTTTTGTTTTCAGCTCTGAGTGGGGAGAAAAAAAGACCTATTCAAACAGGATTAGAATGACCTAAGGACCTCAGGTAAAGTAAATATTTCTGACGTCCTCAGAGTTTCTCGTCTGAAAGCAGCGGTTGCCATGAGGCATGATTGGACAGTGACTGTTTTGGGGCGGGGTTTTGCGGAAGGTCAATTAAACCATTTCGTTTACACCAGGAGGATGTGGAGTTGAGGCCCTCTGTCTGAAATCATTTTCCGCATGTCTAAATCGGACTTCCAGGTCTTATAATAGCTCATCCTTCGTGCTCTTTCCTCTCCACGGTCCGTCCTCCTCGTCGGGAAACAGGAGTCGGTCAGTTCTGATTGAAAACACATCTCTCTCATTGTACAGCTCAGAATGCGGGAGGTTTTCTTGTCTTTCTCCTCAAGGTCCCGCGGCCGATGTTCTGCCAAAACATGCTCCTAAACGCTAAATCTAACCAGGAGACGGGGAAGGCGAGAGAGAGGTAACGAGTTCAAGATAAACACATGCCTACACACTCCGCCAAATCCGAACCAAACAATTAAAATGGGGCTAAAAATGCTTCGCGGGTTCTTACTGTAAATGTCAGGAGACATTTGAGCAAAGAGGATTTAACAGAGTTCGAGGAAAGTTTGAGAAGTGCAGCTTTTTGTGGTGAAGTTTTCAGGGGCACCAGGTGTTTGTTAAAGCTAATGGAGCAAACAGATAAGGCTGAATACTTTCACATTTTATCCATACTTGTTCTTTAAAGTCTGTTAGTTTGCTAAGTGAGTGAAATTGGAAAATAAACAATCAAATTCCATCCATCCATTTTCTTCCGCTTATCTGGGGCCGGGGCGTGGGGGCGTGGGGGCAGAGATGCCCAGACTTCCCAATCCACGCACACCTCCTCCAGCTGTTCTGGGGGGACCCCGAGTCTCTGTGGCCACACCAGGCCACAGAGACACAGTCCCTCCAGCGTGTCCTGGGTCCTCCACGAGGCCTCCCCTCAATAGGACATGCCTGGAACTCCTCGTGAGGGAGCCGACCTTCACTGACCAGAAGGCATCTGGAACAGATGCCACCTCAGCTGCTCCTTTTGACGTGAAGGAGCAGCGTCTCTACTCCAAGCTCGTCTTGGGTGACTGAGCTCCTCCGATCTGGAAGGGTGCGCCCAGCCACTCTGCGAAAGGAAGCTCATTTCGGCTGCTTGTCGTGTCCTTTCGGTCATAATCCAAATCTCATGACCATAGGTGAGGGTGGGAACGTAGATCGATTGGTAAATCGAGAGCTTCTCCCCCGACTCAGCTCCCTCTTCACCACAACAGTTTGATACAGTGACCACATCACTGCTGACGCCGCACCGATCTGTCCGTTGATCTCTCGCTCCATCTGTCTCTCCCTGAGAACAAGACCCCGAGACACTTGAACTCCTGTCCAACGTCTTTTGAATCTGAAATGAGTTCCAAGTGGCCTCTGCTAAGTGCTTGTGTAAATAATGCCTTAAAACAAGATTTTCTTTAATTTGATATCATGCACTGAGTGGCTCGGTGGGACAGCAGATAGCGCGGCATCAAGCCGTGTGAAGCAGCCGGGGCCTTTCTGTGGAGCTTGTATGTTCTCCCCACAGGAGCTTGTCCCCCACTCAGGGTGACTGCATGAGGAAGAGTATTTGTGTTTCCCTTGTCAATAAACTGGCCGAGCTAATCACCCATTGTTGAAGGTGCATTATGCAACCTTTTAATGCAAAAACAAAAGTAGTTTGACCTTTCAGTGACCCAGTGGTTGTGTGAATGGTTAACATGGCGCCTTTACTTTCAATCACCAATTGATCAAATCCTAAAAAACGTAATAAAATTTGTCCTAGAGAGTCACACCGGGTTATGACGTAATAAAGTAAAGGCTCCATGCTAACTGAACGGGCCAAAGCGAGGTCAAATACACACTAATATCAATAAGAGGAAGGGAGAAGCGCTTCCTGGACCTCCTCAGAGAGTGTTAAAACCAGAGGTGCTCTTTGGAGCAGGGAATGTCATTCATAAAGCAGAGAAACCACGGCACTACACAGTGAAGCTAAAATTATTATTACGTAGCCCTCACGGTTTCATCAAGGGGACAGACTTAAAAGAACACCATGTGGGTTATATACAAGTAACCCACTCATAGGGTTCCTCCACCTGTCACGGAAAGGCTCCACTATTCCTTTCCTTAACCTCTGAGGCTGACGTCAAGAAGTCGACCTTGAGGAACCTGCATTAAACAGGATGATTTTGTTACGGTGAAGTATTCCGAATTTGAGCAATTTTACATTATCAACACATACCCTTTTACATGTATTCGACCTGTCTTCATATTTGTGCAGTAGTTTCAGCAACATTAAACATTTCCCTCTTTCAGCAGAGTCCGGTTTAATCGCTTAACCATGAAAGCGTGTGTGTCTCCTGCAGTAACGGATTTGTCCCCGCGGTGCCTTCACTGTCTGCGGGTGCGATGGATGTCTCGGGCTGACGCACGGCTCCTGGTTTAAACATCACGGCCCCAGACGCAGGAGCGAGGTTTCGAACGGGACATCTGCTCCCACAAACCCGTCTTTGTGCCGAACACGGAGCGGAGAGGCTTCGGTAACGGCTGAAATGACGGGGCTTTGGTGCGTTCGGGCTGCAGGTGAAGTCACGCTGACCGAGGAGGCAGGAGACTCAGATTTACGCTCATTTTAGGTCAAGGTCGGTTGGAGAGATCAGGGGAAATGAATTTAATCTAAGAGAAAAAGCCATATTCACTGGTTTTGCCTGGGTATTCTGTCTCCATTTTATCACACATGAAAAACATCTTAGTACAAATCAGAAGTTCGGAAATATCTGCAGTTAAGAAGTGGTTAAGCAACTGTCGGAGCAGAAAACAGACTAATTATAAACTGCTTCGAAAATGTCAAGCAGCCTCAATGTTCTTTAATATGTCATCTAGAGCAATGTAAACAGAAGTGAGAGTTTGAGACTTGCTTGGCAGAGAGATCTGGATTTGGAGATAGAAACAATTACTTCCTCTATGGTTCACAGAGAAGTGCGAGGGAGGCTCATGCATTATAAAAATACTTACAAACGCGGCAAAACTTCTAGTTGCTTCTGAAACGGTTGCAATCACCCCTCCTGGAACCGCCAGCTTAACGTGGCGGAGGGGTTTGAGCACCTGCATGATCCTGGAGCTCTGTTGTCGGGGGCTTCGTGCCCCTGGTAGGGTCTCTCATTGCAAATAGGTCCTAGGTGACGGGTCAGACAAAGAGCGGTTCAGAAGACCCTTATGAGAGACCAACAGGCCCGGTTAATCATGAGGCCGTCCTCCCGTGGACCCACCACCTGCTGGTGCAGTGTGATTTGGGCAGCTCCAACAGCCGCCCCCATGGATGGATCGATGGACAGTTGCAATCAGTTGCTCAAGCCACCCGAGTCGCTTCAGTCGCTCAAGTTTCTTCAATCGCTTGAGTCACCCAAGTCGCTTCAGACACTCGAGTCGCCGAGCTGCTTCAGTCGTCCGAGTTGCTTCAGTCGCCCGAGCCGCTTCAGTCGCTCGAGCCGCTTCAGTCGCTCGAGCCGCTTCAGTCGCTCGAGCCGCTTCAGTCGCTCGAGCCGCTTCAGTTGCCCGAGTCGCTTCAGTCGCCAGAGTCGCTTCAGTCGCCAGAGTCGCTTCAGTCGCCAGAGTCGCTTCAGTCGCCCGAGTCGCTTCAGTCGCCCGAGTCGCTTCAGTCGCCAGAGTCGCTTCAGCTGCCAGAGTCGCTTCAGTCGCCAGAGTCGCTTCAGTCGCCAGAGTCGCTTCAGTCGCCAGAGTCGCTTCAGTTGCCCGAGTCGCTTCAGTCGCAGAGTTGCTTCAGTCGCAGAGTTGCTTCAGTCGCCAGAGTCGCTTCAGTCGCCAGAGTCGCTTCAGTCGCCAGAGTCGCTTCAGTCGCCCGAGTCGCTTCAGTTGCCCGAGTCGCTTCAGTCACCCGAGTCGCTTCAGTCGCCATAGTCGCTTCAGTCACCCGAGTCACTTTAGTCGCCGAGTTACTTCAGTCGCCAGAGTTGCTTCAGTCGCCAGAGTCGCTTCAGTCGCCAGAGTCGCTTCAGTCGCCAGAGTCGCTTCAGTCGCCAGAGTCGCTTCAGTTGCCCGAGTCGCTTCAGTCACCCGAGTCGCTTCAGCCGCCAGAGTCGCTTCAGTCGCCAGAGTCGCTTCAGTCGCCAGAGTCGCTTCAGTCGCCAGAGTCGCTTCAGTCGCCCGAGTCGCTTCAGTCACCCGAGTCGCTTCAGCCGCCAGAGTCGCTTCAGTCGCCAGAGTCGCTTCAGTCGCCAGAGTCGCTTCAGTCGCCAGAGTCGCTTCAGTCACCAGAGTCGCTTCAGTCGCCAGAGTCGCTTCAGTCGCCAGAGTCGCTTCAGTCGCCAGAGTCGCTTCAGTCGCCAGAGTCGCTTCAGCCGCCAGAGTCGCTTCAGTCGCCAGAGTCGCTTCAGTCGCCAGAGTCGCTTCAGTCGCCAGAGTCGCTTCAGTCACCAGAGTCGCTTCAGTCGCCAGAGTCGCTTCAGTCGCCAGAGTCGCTTCAGTCGCCAGAGTCGCTTCAGTCGCCAGAGTCGCTTCAGTCGCCAGAGTCGCTTCAGTCGCCAGAGTCGCTTCAGTCGCCAGAGTCGCTTCAGTCACCAGAGTCGCTTCAGTCGCCAGAGTCGCTTCAGTCGCCAGAGTCGCTTCAGTCGCCAGAGTCGCTTCAGTCGCCAGAGTCGCTTCAGTCGCCAGATTCGCTTCAGTCGCCCGAGTCGCTTCAGTCGCCCGAGTCGCTAAGGTCGCCCGAGCCGCTAAGGTCGCCAGAGTCGCTTCAGTCGCCAAGTTGCTTAAGTCGCCAGAATCGCTTCAGCCGCCAGAGTCGCTTCAGTCGCCGAGTTGCTTAAGTCGCCAGAGTCGCTTCAGATTTTGCTCCACACGCTTTTCAAAAAAAAAAAAAAAAGCAACGAAGAATAACAGAAAGGTGACACAAAACAAAACAAAAATGAAAAGAAATGTCCAAAAAGTGACTACAACACAATGCAAGGAAAAAGATATATGGTTAGAGGAGCTTTGTAGGTATTAGCTTTCAAACGAGGCCTCTTGGCAGTAACTTTTTAGATTTGGGTAAAGCTGAACTTGGTTAAGGCGGGGGTTTGAGGTTAAGAAAGTGCCTTGGTTGTTTCAGCTCAAACAAATGATGCAAATGTGAAAGAAATTGCCTTTTATGGAGTAAATGAACATAATCCTTCAGTTTTACGGTTCTAGATGAAGAAGTATATTTTAGTAAAAATGTCCAAGAAAATAACATTCAGGTGTCAGTATCGTAAACGTAAGTGTTATACCAAGAACTGATATAAAATAACTGTGGAACCGTAAGTTATATACTCACTTTAACACTAACATAGTGCATTATAGGGAGCTGTTTTATAAGCAATAAAACCAAAATAAAGCCGTCGGCGAAAACGCTCCACGGCTGAAATTGTCTCCTTTCGCTTGGTGTGTTTTGTAAACTTTGTCACATTTTCACTTTGTTTACTATCGGAGCTCGAAGAATCTCCCCAAGGCCGAGCTGCTCCTCTGTTTTTGATAAAACGTGAGTCACCAAGGTCCGCAAACCGCCGGCGTGACGTGGACCAGCTCATTACTGTGGACGCAGCTCATTCCCAGGGTCAGCAGCTGGAGGCGACACAGAGGCAGAGTGTGGCAGTATACACACATATATATTTATATATATTAGCCAGGCGAAAGCTAAACTATTTAGAACACGTCTAAAGCTCTAAACGTTTCATTTTTGAATCCGTAAATAAACTACAAGCTTCCGTATGTCGAATAGCGCGTCATCGTCTTGCCGTCCCTCCTCGTTCTGTGATTGGTTCCCAAATCCATGTGAAGATTTCGCCCATGGTCCCCAGGCTGCGGTGAAGTCCGGAATGATTCGAGCGCACACAGCTGCCTGCCGTGATCCAGGCAATATATATAAAGCAATTTTTCAAACAATATGAAAGAAAAGTTTATTTTTCACTCATAGTTAGTGTTTGCGTGAAACCATTTACGGTGAAACAACGGAGTTAACTTTTTAAAATCATAATGAAAAAAGAAAGAACCAAAACACAAATAACTCTTACCACAAGGGGGCAGTACACAGTGGTCAGCCTGCCAAGCCAAATCTTTATCTTCTCCACTGGAGCCTTTAGGCCTGTGTAATGAAAGACCTACAACACTGATCTTCTTTTGCCATGTTTTTGTCACATTTTTGTCACTTTTTTTCATCGCTTTTTGACACGTTTTAGTCGTGATCTCGTCTCTTTTTTTTATTGTGTTATTGCTGCTTTTCCGGCTCATTTTTGTCCCTCTTTTGTCACTCTGCGTTTTCACCTTTGTTTTCATCGCTTTGTTCAAGAAGCTTTAGAGGTAGAGGTTAATAAAGTAACTACGGTGCCTCTACAAACACACGTGTCCATGACTTTATCTTCATCATTACTGAGGTCATCCCTGTAACGGTCAATTCATTCACATTCATGTAAAAGTGAGCTCATTTGAATATTACTGTAGGTTCTGTAGTTTTTCAGGACTTTACTTTGTGTTGAGAACTTTCCACTCTTACTGCAGTGCATTTCTATAAAGTCTTCGTATAAAACCTGCAGTATTTCCTAAAAGCCTGGCTCTTTCTCCGTCTTTGTCTGATATTTGACGGAGTTGGAAGCGATTAGAAAGTTTCAGCTCCGGTGAAAGTTTGTGTGTGCAGAGCGTTTAGCCGCATTAATTCTCCCGACTCTGTCAACACCGACTTTTATTACACCGCGACGGGTTTGAGGTGTTTTAATAAAACATGAGGCAGAGTGGGAGGGGGGGGCGAGGGGGGGGGTGGGGGAGGATAACCACTCTGCCACAGCCTCGCTCCGCTCGCCGCAGGGAGGAGACGCGACACAAAATCCCCTTTTTTTTCCCCCTCCAGACGGAGACGAAAAACCCACAAAAGATCTGTTCAATCACGGCTTTTGAGGGGAACACAATGAGTTTAAATGAAGATCCAGAGAACGGACTGAATATCACGCGGTACGGGCGGGGAGTTTTGCACGGAAAAAGGCCTGTGATAGAAGCGACAGGTGCCAAAGCCATGAGGAGGAGCAGAGAGAGGCCCGACAGCGCCACCTGCTGCAAAACACAAGCAATTATAAGCCCCAAAGAAGTGGATACAAAATCTTTACAATAACATTTAAATATTGCACTGATTCAAAGCAAAAGATTCATTTGGGAAATTTTAATTTTAACCATTCCCTCAAAATGTATTTTTCTCACAATATCTCCACATACAGTATAAGTAGCTCCTACAGCCTTGAACTGAACAATATTTAGACCTTTTTTTTTTTTTAGAGGGATCTAATTCCTAACAAATTCAATTCAAATAGGACTTCATTATCTAGTTATAGATACATAAAAGGCCTTATATTAACACATTTTTCTTCTTCACATAAGTCATTAATTTACAGCAAGAGTTTTACATTGATGTCTCTACATTTTTATTTATTTGACCTTTATTTAACCTGGAAAGTCCCAC
The DNA here is from genome assembly GCF_951799975.1 of Gobius niger. Classification (NCBI taxonomy): domain Eukaryota; kingdom Metazoa; phylum Chordata; class Actinopteri; order Gobiiformes; family Gobiidae; genus Gobius; species Gobius niger. The sequence continues at coordinate 27,621,213 of NC_136867.1, forward strand.
TGAGATTCAGAATCTCATTTTCAGGGGAGTCCTGCCCTCAGAGGGAAACCTATTGTGCATGTTTATCTTTACCAGAGGCTCAAATCTGGCCAAAGTTGTTTCCATGAGTAAAATGTGCCTTGTCTGGTTTAGTAATGTGTTTTATCTTTGTTACCTAAAAGCCCCTATGCACAGGTGTTGAAAATTAGTACATGTGCTCTGGTTCGTCCAATGTAATTGTTGCATTATCCATATTAAATAAATAAATGAAAAAAAATGAAAAAATGCTTCTAGTGGTAGGGGAAACCTAGGGTCTTCTAGGGACCGTGCCGCCCATGCACATCCAAATATAGTGTTTGGGAATGTCAACTTTTTCACTTTTTCACTTTTATCCTTTATGTCACATAAATCAGTAGTCTCGCCAACCAGACTCCGCTTCTTTACAGAAGAGGGTCTGGCAACACTCCATTGCGCGCTTTCAAAGGATGTGACGCAGCGATATGGAGCCTACCGACCAATCAGAGCAGCTCCCTGAACGGGCGTCACGTTGTTGCGCCTTTGTTTTGTAGTTTTTCAACAGAAGCAACCAATTCACGTAAAGCTCCGGTTTGCTTTTATTCTTACGTTTTTCTGACATAAACGACAGAAGTCATTTACTGAACTCCGTGTGGCAGGAGCGCCATTGTTAATGTCCGCATGATGCAACTTTCTTGTCGCTGTTTCTGTCGTCACATCCACTATGTTCTCATTGGCTGCTGCGCTTTGGTCGTCCCACATTAGTCCCGCCTCAAGCAGTAGCTTTTCTACGACAGGGTCGCCAGACTAGTCTCCTGTTTATCTATTAATAAACATCGGAGATTAGTCTGGATGCCAGGCTAATAAATCAGATTCACGTTCTTACTTTTTACTCCAGCATTGTATTTGGATTACTTCTTTTTATTTCTACTTGAGTAAAATGACTTGAAAGTGTCATTTTTTTTTGTATTCCTTATTTCTGTAATTATTAACAAACCAACAAACAAAACAAACCTCCTCCACAGGGTCCGGGGGGCAGCCCAGAGCACAGGCCACCACAGAGTCATAAAAAGAGCCGAGGCCTGCTCACTCAGAAGGACCTCAGTCAGCTTAGAAGGACCTTGGTCTCCTCAGAAGGGCCTCAGTCTCCTCAGAAGGACCTCAGTCTCCTCAGAAGGGCCTCAGTCTCCTCAGAAGGACCTCAGTCTCCTCAGAAGGACCTCAGTCTCCTCAGAAGGGCCTCAGTCTCCTCGGAAGGACCTCAGTCTCCTCAGAAGGACCTCAGTCTACTCAGAAGGACCTCAGTCTCCTCAGAAGGGCCTCAGTCTCCTCGGAAGGACCTCAGTCTCCTCAGAAGGGCCTCAGTCTCCTCGGAAGGACCACAGTCTCCTCGGAAGGACCTCAGTCTCCTAAGAAGGGCCTCAGTCTCCTCAGAAGGACCTCAGTCTCCTTAGAAGGACCTCAGTCTCCTCAGAAGGACCTCAGTCTCCTCAGACGGACCTCAGTCTCCTCAGAAGGACCTCAGTCTCCTTAGAAGGGCATCAGTCTCCTCAGAAGGGCCTCAGTCTCCTCAGAAGGGCCTCAGTCTCCTTAGAAGGACCTCAGTCTCCTCTAAAGTTTCCTGAAATTAAAATGAAACGTTTCCCCTAAATCTCCTCAAACACGTTTAATAAGATCAGCTCAAATGTCACTTAATATATTTTTAATCGCTGAAATCGATTAGCGGAAGCAGTTGATCTTTGACTCCAGCTCTTTTTAATAACGCTCATCAAAATTTAATCAGTCTAAACTCTCTATTAAATTTCCCAGCTCCAGCTAAAGTACCTTTTCCCCGTCGCCGCGCAGGTGTAACCTATTACTGCTGTAGTGCTAAGTTTGTCAGAGCGATTCTGACTATTTTTATCTATAAGCTTTATTAGTTTCTCCTCTTGCTGTGTAGAAGTGTTGAGGTTTGTCACGTCGCCACCAGAGGGCAGTGTCTTCTCGCACATAAACAACTAACGCCTCGATCACAAACCAGACGTGGCATAAAAACTACAAAACATTTACTCAAGGCAGAAAAAAACGCTACTTTAACCCCTTAACTCCCACCTGAACCGAGCACATTTTCTCCAGTTTGGCTTTACCCCAATCCAAAAGCTTCTGGAAAAAAGCTGCGAAAATAGCAACAAAACTGAGACGAAAAACAATGATGGAAATGTGATAAAAAAGTGACGAAAAATTGATGAAAAAGTAGCAAAATCGTCACAAAAATGTCACAAGGAAATGACAAAAAAATGACAAAAATTGACAAAAAATTGACAAAAAATTGACAAAAATTTGACAAAAATTTGACAAAAAAATGACAAAAATGTGATAAAAAATTGACAAAACAATTAGAAAAAACTGACAAAAAATGACAAAAATGACAAAAATTTGACAAAAAATTGACAAAAATGTGACAAAAAAATGACAAAAAAATGTGATAAAAAATTGACAAAACAATTAGAAAAAACTGACAAAAAATGACAAAAATGTGACAAAAAAATGACAAAAAAAAGCACAAAAGTGTAATAAAAAATTGACAAAAAAAATACAAAAAATGGACAAAAAAATGACAAAAAATGACAAAAAATGTAACAAAAATGTGATAAAAAAATGTACGAAAAATGACAAAAAAGTTACAAAAATGAGTTGAATGTCAATGACACAATCTCTGCGTCAGTCATTCCAATTATTACCAACAACAAGCTTTAGAAAAAATGAACATTTGATCTCTGTATTTTGCAGTATGTTAAAGCATGTTTGATGATTAAACGTTGAATATGATTATTCATTGTAATAATTACTTTTTCTCTGCCTCTCTCTCCCTCGCGCAAAAGGGAAAAACACTGAAGTAAAAGAGGTCTAGCTTCAACGCGATCTCCGCTGTGACCGTTGTTTATTATTTCTTTAGGACTTTTATTTCTCAAACTCGTTGCTGCTCACTTTGAGCTCCTCGTGGGGCAGCAGCAGCGGCGGAGGAGACCGGGGCGGAGGAGGAGGAGGCAGTGGGCGGTGATGTCGCTTCGGAGGCGGCCAACAGTGGAGTGAGCTGAGTGAACAGGGGGAAGATGTGCGTGTCGGGGGCTCTTGTAGCCGCCTCATCACTCACGGAACCCACGCGCCCTTTTCTCTCCCATGGCCCGGGAGAGCTGGCGCGCTCTCGCTGTTTCCCCTGAGCCGCGCTCTGAAACATGTCTGAAACCCTTTCTCCGCAGGCCGCGCTCACGTCCCTCTGCAATCCCTCCGTCCGCCCCTCTCCAGCAGTGACTTTAGTTTCGCAAAATAAGCATGCACAACTAAAGTGACGCCCCTCCTCCGAAAAGGAATAAAATAATAATAAAAAAAAATGAGCCGTTCACCTCCGCGAAACCGTTCATATCGTTCACTGTAAAGAGCCGGATCGTTCACGACAGACAGACAGACAGACAGACAGACAGACAGACAGACAGACAGACAGACGGACGAGCCGTGGACAGGCACACAGACAAAATAAAGCGTCTGCAGCCGCTCACTGCAAAAAGTCAGGGATATTTTTTGGTTGAGCGTGTGATATGAGGAGTGTGGCGTGAGAGCGTGTGAAGGCGCTCAAATGCGTGTGTCTCACGGTGAAAGCGTGAGAGTTGGCAGCCCTGGACCTCTGACCAATCTGCTGTTTCGGACGGGGCCAGAAAGTTCCAGGTGAGGCCTAATTAGTGGCTGATGCAGGACACCTGCGCGCTCTGGCGGGAACAGGAGCCACGCCCACAGAGCGAGCAGGCCCAGACCGTCAGGACTGCAGGTGAGCAGCTGCTAACAGCGCTACATTTAAACGTTTTGGCGGTTTCTGCTTTTATGAGTGAATGGTGCACGCGCTTAGTGTTGCACGCGCCACAGTGACTGGTGGCGCGTGCGCTGTGTGTAGTGTTTGTGCTGGGCCTGAGCTTATGTGAGGCTTTGTTTGGCATCAGTAACATCATGGCGCTCAGTAAGTGCTGTATATAACCATGGATCTATTAGTATATGACGCTCATACTGCTGGTGATTTATCACATGACCCGCTTTACAAACACATCCATGAGTTAAACCTTAAACTAACCTGAAGAAAAGAGTTCCCTGGTCCAGATGTGCGCGGCCTGAGGTCTGAGTCGTGTGATTCTGAGAAGTCGATGCTTTTGTTTCAGAGAATCCAGCGCTGGATCACAGACTGAGGACTTTCTACCAAGAGGAGCTCAGGGTGAGTAAACTCTGCTGGAGTCAAACATCTGATGAAGACGTCACCGGTGAGTGGCTGCTGGTTTTGCTGATGCTGGTTTTGCTGGTTTTGCTGGTTTTGCTGATGCTGGTTTTGCTGATGCTGATGGTCGGGTTAGGGTTCGGGCTCTTGCTCTCTGCAGACTTAGGCACATCCACTCTATCTTTCTAAAACTGTCACTTTCCTCCTCCTCCCCCCTCTCACCCACCTCCCATTATGGATGTTTATACTTTATGTCCTCACCTTTGCTGGACGAGCGTCTGATGAAGACGAGCGCCTGATGAAGACGTCTCTGGTGAGTGATACGTTAATATTATACATCCTCTGCATCACACACATCCATAAAGCTTTACCTCAGACTCTGTCACTTTGATACTTCTCTCTTCAACCTCGACCTCCTTCATCCACACTTTGACCTCATCCATTTACATCCATGTAGAGCTGCACAATATTCCAAGAGTTTCTAGGTCATTTGTTTTTCTGCTATTTGAGGCAAATATTAGGAAAACTTTGTAATTTAGTAATGTTAGTTTGTGGATTCTTGTGATTGAGATATTACTACAACGAATTCTGCCGTATATTTTTTGCAGTGCCTTGTGCAGCATCAGTGAGACGCGAGTGTTGATTTGCTCATGCGGGTGTTGAGTTCCTAGTGTTCATGTTTGCTGTGGTGTTGAGGGAAAGTGTTGCCAGGTTGGGCTGTGGTCTTTGAGCTTTAGGGACAGTGTCATAGTTTGAATGTAGAGAATAAATCATAGCACACAGTCTGATGTTTCAGACATTTTACTTGTTTATTAAAACATAGTATTTATTTTAAAATGTTCTTTCTGCTCTGGATAAATCCAGAAACCCTCAGGTGGCACTGACCCCTGACAAAGGTAAACCGCTCTGTCCACATGGCCCCGCCCCACCCCACATGGCCCCGCCCCTCTGGGAAACGCCTCCTCAGGCGCATTCGTCACATTTTGAATGTTGGCGGAGCAAAGGTTGGATGCCTCCGCGCGGCTCAGTTTCCGCATCGGCCTGAAAACATTTGTAACTCTGCGGAAAACAATGTCTGAGGACAACGAGAAAACCGACTTAAACCGAGCGGAAAATCCCAAACCGAGTCTGAAAGGCCACGAGCGTCTGAACTATAATGAAGGATAATGTTTAAAGTAAATATTAAAGCTGCCACAGCCATGTCTTATTAATAGTTTTTGTCAGTAAGTGGGAGGAGTGACCCCCCCCCCCCTCATTGAATCACAGATTAATGAGATACAGAAATCTCATTAATCTTGTGTGAAACATATTTATCAGCATAAATGATCTGTAGCAAAGTAAACATTTTGAGACAGGATAGTTGTAGTTTAATAAATATGTAAGTGTTTACATTTAGAACGTAATTCCATTTAGAACGAGGTTTACGGCGCAGAAGTCTCACCACAGCCCTTGAACGCCTCACAGCCTCCCGGTGCTTCGTAATCGTTATGAGAAAAAAGAACTCAGGATTTTGGATTATTAAACAAACAACGTGAGGATTTCAGCTTCATCAGAGCAGGTGTGTCACATGGTTCTGTTTTAAACTTGTCATAATGCTACACTTCGTGTTAGCCGCTAAACTGTGTTAGCCGATGATGCTAAACTCTGATTGTGTTAGCCGCTAATGCTAAACTCTGACTGTGTTAGCCGCTAATGCTAAACTCTGACTGTGTTAGCCGCTAATGCTAAACTGTGTTAGCCGATGATGCTAAACCCTGACTGTGTTAGCCGCTAATGCTAAACTGTGTTAGCCGATGATGCTAAACCCTGACTGTGTTAGCCGATGATGCTAAACTCTGACTGTGTTAGCTGCTAATGGAGGAAGAGGAAGGAGGAGGTGGGAAGCTGACCAGTGCAGGACACCACGCACTGAGACGGGGACGGGACCAGGAGGCGCTGCACTGTTTAAGAGGATCAGAGGAGACGGAGCAGCCAGGTTTCTTCCGAGTGCTGCAGTTTCCCCGAACTCCAAGGTCATGCAGGTAAGGTTGACACAGCGTGGCACGCGTGTACAATGACAAAGCACTTGCTTACCTCAGTCTGCGTGAGGCGCTAATGCAACACTCGGTCTGCGTGAGGCGCTAACGTGACACTCGGTCTGCGTGAGGCGCTAATGCAACACTCGGTCTGCGTGAGGCGTTAACGTGACACTCGGTCTGCGTGAGGCGCTAATGCTACACTCGGTCTGCGTGAGGCCCTTGGTGAGGTCTGGAGTCATGTGATTCTGAGAAGTCAATGCTTTTCGTTAAGAGAATCCAGCGCTGGATCATGGACTGAGGACTTTCTACCAAGAGGAGCTCAGGGTGAGTAAACTCTGCTGGAGTCAAACATCTGATGAAGACGTCACTGGTGAGTGGCTGCTGGTTTTGCTGCTGCTGGTATTGCTGATGCTGATGGTCGGGTTAGGGTTCGGGCTCTTGCTCTCTGCAGACTTAGGCACATCCACACTATCTTTCTAACACTGTCACTTTCCTCCTCCCCCCTCTCACCTCTCCTCCCCCATTATGGATGTTTATACTTTATGTCCTCACCTTTGCTGGACGAGCGTTTACATCCATGTAGAGCTGCAATATATTACAAGATGTTACAAGATGTCATTATTTAGCTAATTGAGGCAAATTTTAGGAAAACCTTTTTGTTCTACACCGGGGAAGTAAAACAAATGTCTTCAGTAGATTTTGGATTCTTATGATTGAGAAATTACAACAAATTCTGCCATATATTTGTTGCAGTACATTACATTGTGCTGCATAAGTGAGATGCTGGTGTTACACTCAGTATTATTGCAACTTATATAACAGTGAGCAAGCAACAGATCGCAATATATTACAAAGCAGTTGGATGTAAAACATATTAAACATGAGGTAGGTTTCAATAAGAAAGTGGAACATGTTAAGCATGGTGGAACGGAGAACGACATGGATCTGCAGTACAAGCAAAAGAGGGACAGGTGGTCACTCTATTTAAATCTGTGGATTTATTTATCTTAATTTAAATTATAGAACAGCGTCAAGATATTTAGCACAAAAAACTTTGCAGCAACGGACTACATCCGGTCTCCATTTGCTTCGACTGCTACACTCAGTCTGCGTGATTGCTATATTCGGTGTTCGTGAGCCGTGACTGCTACACTCGGTCTAGGTTAGCTGCGACTGCTACCTTTGGTCTCCGTTAGCAGTGATTGCTACCCTCGGTGTCCGTGTGCTGCGACTGCTACACTCAATCTCCATTAGCCGTGATTGCTACACTCGGTTTCTGTGAGCTGCGACTGCTACATTTGGTCTCCGTTTGCTTCGACTGCTACACTCGGTCTGCGTGATTGCTACATTCGGCGTCCGTGAGCCGTGACTGCTACACTCGGTGTAGGTTAGCTTCGACTGCTACCTTCGGTCTCCGTTAGCCATGATTGCTACCCTCGGTCTCTGTTAGCCGTGATTGCTACATTCGGTCTCCGTGAGCTGCGACTGCTACATTCGGTCTCCGTGAGCTGCGACTGCTACACTCGGTCTCCGTGAGCTGTGACTGCTACATTCGGTCTCCGTGAGCTGCGACTGCTACACTCGGTCTCCGTGAGCTGCGACTGCTACACTCGGTCTCCGTTAGCCGTGATTGCTACACTCGGTCTCCGTTAGCCGTGATTGCTACACTCGGTCTCCGTGAGCTGCGACTGCTACACTCGGTGTCCGTGAGCTGCGACTGCTACACTCGGTGCCCGTTAAACGTGATTGCTACACTCGGTGTCCATGAGCTGCAACTGCAAGACTCGGTGTCCGTGATTGCTACATTCGGTCTCCGTGAGCTGTGACTGCTACACTCGGCGTCCGTGATTTCTACATTCGGTGTCCGTGAGCTGCGACTGCTACTTTCGGTCTCCGTGAGCTGCGACTGCTACCCTAGGTGTCCGTGAGCCGTAATTGCTACCCTCGGCGTCCGTGAGCTGCGACTGCTACATTCAGTCTCCGTTAGCCGTGATTGCTACACTGTTTCCGTGAGCTGCGATTGCTACACTCGGTCTCCGTGAGCTGCGACTGCTACACTCGGTGTCCGTGACTGCTACACTCGGTCACCTTGAGCTGCGACTGCTACACTCGGTCTCTGTTAGCCGTGACTGCTACATTCGGTGTCCGTTAGCCGTGATTGCTACACTCGGTCTCCGTGAGCTGCGACTGCTACACTCGGTGTCCGTTAAACGTGATTGCTACACTCGGTGTCCGTGAGCCGTGATTGCTACCCTCGGTGTCCGTGAGCCGCGACTGCTACACTCGGTGTCCGTGACTGCTACATTCGGTCTCCGTGAGCCGTGACTGCTACCCTCGGAGTTCGTGAGCCATGATTGCTACACTCGGTCTCCTTTATCTACGACTGCTACACTCGGTGTCCGTGATTGCTACACTCGTGAGCTGCGACTGCTACATCCGGTCTCCGTGAGCTGCGACTGCTACACTCTGTGTCCGTTAGCAGCGACTGCTACAATCGGTCTCTGTTAGCCGTGACTGCTACATCCGGTCTCGTTTAGCCGTGATTACTACATTCGGTCTCAGTGAGCTGCGACTGCTACACTCGGTCTCCTTGATTTGCGACTGCTCCACTCGGTATCCGTGACTGCTACACTCGGTCACCGTGAGCTGCGACTGCTACACTCGGTGTCCGTTAGCCGTGATTCCTACACTTGATGTCAGCTAGCCGTGATCGCTACATCCGGTCTCCATGAGCTGCGACTGCTAAACTCGGTGTCCGTTCGCAGCGACTGCTACACTCGGTCTCCGTTAGCCGTGATTGCTACACTCGGTCTCCGTGAGCTGCGACTGCTACACTCGGTCTCCGTGAGCTGCGACTGCTACACTCGGTGTCCGTTAAACGTGATTGCTACACTCGGTGTCCGTGAGCCGTGATTGCTACCCTCGGTGTCCGTGAGCCGTGACTGCTACACTCGGTGTCCGTTACTGCTACATTCGGTCTCCGTGAGCCGTGACTGCTACCCTCGGTGTCCGTGAGCCGTGATTGCTACACTCGGTCTCCTTTATCTACGACTGCTACACTCGCTGTCCGTGACTGCTACACTCGGTAACCGTGAGCATCGACTGCTACATCCGGTCTCCGTCAGCTGCGACTGCTACACTTGGTCTCCGTGATTGCTACACTCGGTGTCCGTGAGCTGCGACTGCTACACTCGGTCTCAGTGAGCTGCGACTGCTACATTCGGTGTCCGTTAAACGTCATTGCTAAACTCGGTGTCCGTGAGCCGTGATTGCTACTCTCGGTGTCCGTTAGCCGTGATTGCTACTCTGGTGTCCGTGAGCTGCGATTGCTACAGTCGGTCAACGTGAGCTGCGACTGCTACACTTGGTCTCCGTGATTGCTACATTTGGTGTCCGTGAGCTGCGACTGCTACACTCGGTCTCCATTAGCCGTGATTGCTACACTCGGTCTCCGTGAGTTGCGACTGCTACACTCGGTCACCGTGAGCTGCGACTGCTACACTCGGTGTCCGTTAGCAGCGACTGCTACACTCGGTCTCCGTTAGCCGTGATTGCTACATTCGGTCTCCGTTAGCCGTGATTGCTACATTCGGTCTCCGTTAGCCGTGATTGCTACACTATGTTTCCGTGAGCTGCGATTGCTACACTCGGTCTCTGTGAGCTGCGACTGCTACACTCGGTCTCCGTTAGCCGTGATTGCTACACTCGGTCTCCGTGAGCTGCGACTGCTACACTCGGTCTCCGTGAGCTGCGACTGCTACACTCGGTCTCCGTGAGCTGCGACTGCTACACTCGGTCTCCGTGAGCTGTGACTGCTACACTCGGTCTCCGTGAGCTGCGACTGCTACACTCGGTCTCCGTGAGCTGCGACTGCTACACTCGGTCTCCGTGAGCTGCGACTGCTACACTCGGTCTCTGTGAGCTGCGACTGCTACACTCGGTCTCCGTGAGCTGCGACTGCTACACTCGGTGTCCGTTAAACGTGATTGCTACCCTTGGTGTCCGTGAGCCGCGACTGCTACATCCGGTGTCCGTGACTGCTACATTCGGTCTCAGTGAGCCGCGGCTGCTACATCCGGTCTCTGTTAGCCTTGACTGCTACATCTGGTCTCCGTGAGCTGCGACTGCTACACTTGGTCTCCGTGATTGCTACACTCGGTCTCCTTTATCTACGACTGCTACACTCGGTGTCCGTGATTGCTACATTCGGTGTCCGTGAGCTGCGACTGCTATATTCGGTGTCCGTTAGCCGTGATTGCTACTCTGGTGTCCATGAGCTGCAACTGCAAGATTCGGTGTCCGTGATTGCTACATTCGGTCTCCGTGAGCTGCGACTGCTACACTATGTTTCCGTGAGCTGCGATTTCTACATTCGGTGTCCGTGAGCTCCGACTGCTACTTTCGGTCTCCGTGACCTGCGACTGCTACATTCAGTCTCCGTTAGCCGTGATTGCTACATTCGGTCTCCGTTAGCCGTGATTGCTACACTATGTTTCCGTAAGCTTCGATTGCTACACTCGGTCTCCGTGAGCTGCGACTGCTACACTCGGTCTCCGTTAGCCGTGATTGCTCTGTCTCCGTGAGCTGCGACTGCTACACTCGGTGTCCGTTAAACATGATTGCTACACTCGGTCTCCGTGAGCTGCGACTGCTACACTCGGTCACCTTGACCTGCGACTGCTACACTCGGTCTCTGTTAGCCGTGACTGCTACATCCGGTCTTGTTTAGCCGTGATTACAACATTCGGTCTCAGTGAGCTGCGACTGCTACACTCGGTGTCCGTTAGCCGTGATTGCTACACTCGGTCTCCGTGAGCTGCGACTGCTACACTCGGTGTCCGTGAGCCGTGACTGGTACATTCTGTCTCTGTGAGCCGCGACTGCTACCCTCGGAGTTCGTGAGCCGTGATTGCTACACTCGGTCTCCTTTATCTACGACTGCTACACTCGGTGTCCGTGATTGCTACACTCGTGAGCTGCGACTGCTACATCCGGTCTCCGTGAGCTGCGACTGCTACACTCTGTCTCTGTTAGCCGTAACTGCTACATCCGGTCTCGTTTAGCCGTGATTACTACATTCGGTCTCAGTGAGTTGCGACTGCTACACTCGGTCTCCTTGATTTGCGACTGCTACACTCGGTATCCGTGACTGCTACACTCGGTCACCGTTAGCCGTGATTGCTACACTCGGTCTCCGTGAGCTGCGACTGCTACACTCGGTCTCCGTGAGCTGCGACTGCTACACTCGGTGTCCGTGAGCCGCGACTGCTAAACTCGGTGTCCGTGACTGCTACATTCGGTCTCTGTGAGCCGCGACTGCTACCCTCGGAGTTCGTGAGCCGTGATTGCTACATCCGGTCTCCGTCAGCTGCGACTGCTACACTTGGTCTCCGTGATTGCTACACTCGGTCTCCTTTATCTACGACTGCTTCACTCGGTGTCCGTGATTGCTACATTCGGTGTCCGTGAGCTGCGACTGCTACACTCGGTCTCAGTGAGCTGCGACTGCTACATTCGGTGTCCGTTAAACGTGATTGCTAAACTCGGTGTCCGTGAGCCATGATTGCTACTCTCGGTGTCCGTTAGCCGTGATTGTTACTCTGGTGTCCGTGAGCTGCGACTGCTACAGTCGGTCAACGTGAGCTGCGACTGCTAGACTCGGTCTCCGTGATTGCTACATTCGGTGTCCGTGAGCTGCGACTGCTACACTCTGTCTCCGTTAGCCGTGATTGCTACACTCGGTCTCCTTGAGGTGCGACTGCTACACTCGGTCACCGTGAGCTGCGACTGCTACACTCTGTGTCCGTTAGCAGCGACTGCTACACTCGGTCTCTGTTAGCCGTGATTGCTACATTCGGTCTCCGTTAGCCGTGATTGCTACACTCGGTCTCCGTGAGCTGCGACTGCTACACTCGGTCTCCGTGAGCTGCGACTGCTACACTCGGTCTCCGTGAGCTGCGACTGCTACACTCGGTCTCCGTGAGCTGCGACTGCTACACTCGGTCTCCGTGAGCCGCGACTGCTACACTCGGTGTCCGTGAGCCGCGACTGCTACACTCGGTGTCCGTGAGCTGCGACTGCTACATTTGGTCTCCGTGATTGCTACACTCAGTCTCCTTTATCTACGACTGCTACACTCGGTGTCCGTGATTGCTACATTCGGTGTCCGTGAGCTGCGACTGCTATATTCGGTGTCCGTTAAACGTGATTGCTAAACTCGGTGTCCGTGAGCCGTGATTGCTACTCTCGGTGTCCGTTAGCCGTGATTGCTACTCTGGTGTCCGTGAGCTGCGACTGCTACACTCGGTCACCGTGAGCTGCGAGTGCTACACTTGGTCTCCGTGATTGCTACATTCGGTGTCTGTGACTGCTACATTCGGTCTCCGTGAGCCGCGACTGCTACACTCGGTCTGCGTTAGCCGTGATTGCTACACTCGGTCTCCGTGAGCTGCGACTGCTACACTCGGTCTCGTTAGCTGCGACTGCTACACTCGGTCTCCGTTAGCTGCGACTGCTACACTCGGTGTCCGTTAGCCGTGATTGCTACACTCGGTGTCCGTGAGCCGTGATTGCTACCCTCGGTGTCCGTGAGCCGCGACTGCTACACTCGGTGTCCGTGACTGCTACATTCGGTCTCTGTGAGCCGCGACTGCTACCCTCGGAGTTCGTGAGCCGTGATTGCTACACTCGGTCTCCTTTATCTACGACTGCTACACTCGGTGTCCGTGATTGCTACACTCGTGAGCTGCGACTGCTACATCCGGTCTCCGTGAGCTGCGACTGCTACACTCGGTCTCTGTTAGCCGTAACTGCTACATCCGGTCTCGTTTAGCCGTGATTACTACATTCGGTCTCAGTGAGTTGCGACTGCTACACTCGGTCTCCTTGATTTGCGACTGCTACACTCGGTATCCGTGACTGCTACACTCGGTCACCGTTAGCCTTGATTGCTACACTCGGTCTCCGTGAGCTGCGACTGCTACACTCGGTCTCCGTGAGCTGCGACTGCTACACTCGGTCTCCGTGAGCTGCGACTGCTACACTCGGTCTCCGTGAGCTGCGACTGCTACACTCGGTGTCCGTGAGCCGCGACTGCTACACTCGGTGTCCGTGACTGCTACATCTGGTCTCCGTGAGCTGCGACTGCTACATTTGGTCTCCGTGATTGCTACACTCGGTCTCCTTTATCTACGACTGCTACACTCTGTGTCCGTGATTGCTACATTCGGTGTCCGTGAGCTGCGACTGCTATATTCGGTGTCCGTTAAACGTGATTGCTAAACTCGGTGTCCGTGAGCCGTGATTGCTACTCTCGGTGTCCGTTAGCCGTGATTGCTACTCTGGTGTCCGTGAGCTGCGACTGCTACACTCGGTCACCGTGAGCTGCGAGTGCTACACTTGGTCTCCGTGATTGCTACATTCGGTGTCCGTGACTGCTACATTCGGTCTCCGTGAGCCGCGACTGCTACACTCGGTCTCCGTTAGCCGTGATTGCTACACTCGGTCTCCGTGAGCTGCGACTGCTACATTCGGTCTCGTTAGCTGCGACTGCTACACTCGGTCTCGTTAGCTGCGACTGCTACACTCGGTCTCCGTGAGCTGCGACTGCTACACTCGGTCTCCGTGAGCTGCGACTGCTACACTCGGTGTCCGTTAAACGTGATTGCTACACTCTGTGTCCGTGAGCCGCGACTGCTACCCTCTGTGTCTGTGAGCCGCGACTGCTACACTCGGTGTCCGTGACTGCTACATTCGGTCTCCGTTAGCCGCGACTGCTACCCTCGGAGTTCGTGAGCCGTGATTGCTACACTAGGTCTCCTTTATCTACGACTGCTACACTCGGTGTCCGTGACTGCTACACTCGGTGTCCGTGAGCCGCGACTGCTACATTCGGTGTCCGTGACTGCTACATTCGGTCTCAGTGAGCCGCGACTGCTACATCTGGTCTCCGTGAGCTGCGACTGCTACACTTGGTCTCAGTGATTGCTACACTCGGTCTCCTTTATCTACGACTGCTACATTCGGTGTCCGTGATTGCTACATTCGGTGTCCGTGAGCTGCGACTGCTACATTCGGTCTCAGTGAGCTGCGACTGCTACATTCGGTGTCCGTTAAACGTGATTGCTAAACTCGGTGTCCGTGAGCCGTGATTGCTACTCTCGGTGTCCGTTAGCCGTGATTGCTACTCTGGTGTCCGTGAGCTGCGACTGCTACACTCGGTCACCGTGAGCTGCGACTGCTACACTTGGTCTCCGTGAATGCTACATTCGGTGTCCGTGAGCTGCGACTGCTACACTCGGTCTCCGTGATTGCTACATTCGGTGTCCGTGAGCTGCGACTGCTACACTCTGTCTCCGTTAGCCGTGATTGCTACACTCGGTCTCCGTGAGTTGCGACTGCTACACTCGGTCACCGTGAGCTGCGACTGCTACACTCGGTGTCCGTTAGCAGCGACTGCTACACTCTGTCTCCGTTAGCCGTGATTGCTACACTCGGTCTCCTTGAGCTGCGACTGCTACACTCGGTGTCCGTGAGCCGTGATTGCTACCCTCGGTGTCCGTGAGTCGCGACTGCTACACTCGGTGTCCGTGACTGCTACATTCGGTCTCCGTGAGCCGCGACTGCTACCCTCGGAGTTCGTGAGCCTTGACTGCTACACTCGGTCACCGTGAGTTGCGACTGCTACATCCGGTCTCCGTGAGCTGCGACTGCTACACTCGGTCTCTGTAAGCTGCGACTGCTACACTCGGTCTCCGTGAGCCGCGACTGCTACACTCGGTCTCCGTTAGCCGTGATTGCTACACTCTGTCTCCGTGAGCTGCGACTGCTACACTCGGTCTCCGAGAGCTGCGACTGCTACACTCAGTCTCCGTGAGCTGCGACTGCTACACTCGGTCTCCGTGAGCTGCGACTGCTACACTCTGTCTCCGTGAGCTGCGACTGCTACACTCGGTGTCCGTTAAACGTGATTGCTACACTCTGTGTCCGTGAGCCGCGACTGCTACCCTCTGTGTCTGTGAGCCTTGATTGCTACATTCGGTGTCCGTGAGCTGCGACTGCTACACTCGGTCTCCGTGCTGGTGCTACACTACAGTTGCAGTGTAGCAGCTGCAACTGCTACACCCGGTATCCGTGAGCCGTGACTGCTACACTCAGTGTCTGCGACTGCTACATCCGGTTTCCGTGAGTTGCGATTGCTACACTCGGTCTGCGTGAGCCGCGACTGATAGGCTCACATTGCTCACAAAGTCTAGCAGAGTCCGCACCTTTTCTGACCCGTTTGAGCCTTCCAGGACCCTCTAATGTGAGTCGTGCAGTAGGTGGTGGGCTTTATTAGACTCAAGTTGAGTTCAAGCCCACCACCTACTGCACGACTAAAGGTGAGTCTGTTCAAGCCCACCACCTACTGCAAAACTACAGGTGAGTGTGTTCTATCCCACCACCTACTGCATGACTAAAGGTGAGTCTGTTCAAGCCCAACATGTTCTGCAAAACTAAAGGTGAGTCTGTTGAAGCCCAACACCTACTGCACGACTAAAGGTGAGTCTGTTCAAGCCCACCACCTTCTGCAAAACTACAGGTGAGTCTGTTCAAGCCCACCACCTGCTGCGCGACTAAAGGTGACTCTGTTCAAGCCCACCACCTACTGCACGACTGAAGGCGAGTCTGTTCAAGCCCACCACCTACTGTACGACTGAAGGTGAGTCTGTTCAAGCCCAACATGTTCTGCAAAACTAAAGGTGAGTCTGTTCAAGCCCACCACCTACTGCACGACTAAAGGTGAGTCTGTTCAAGCCCACCACCTACTGCATGACTAAAGGTGAGTCTGTTCAAGCCCAACATGTTCTGAAAAACTAAAGGTGAGTCTGTTCAAGCCCACCACCTACTGCGCGACTAAAGGTGAGTCTGTTCAAACCCACCACCTACTGCACGACTAAAGGTGAGTCTGTTCAAGCCCAACATGTTCTGCAAAACTAAAGGTGAGTCTGTTCAAGCCCACCACCTACTGCAAAAATTAAAGGTGAGTCTGTTCAAGCCCAACACCTACTGCTGGATTAAAGGTTAGTCTATTGAAGCCCAACACCTACTGCAAAACTACAGGTGAGTCTGTTCAAGCCCACCACCTACTGCACGATTAAAGGTGAGTCTGTTCAAGCCCAACATGTTCTGCAAAACTACAGGTGAGTCTGTTCTATCCCACCACCTACTGCATGACTAAAGGTGAGTCTGTTCAAGCCCAACATGTTCTGCAAAACTAAAGGTGATTCTGTTGAAGCCCAACACCTACTGCACGACTAAAGGTGAGTCTGTTCAAGCCCAACATGTTCTGCAAAACTAAAGGTGAGTCTGTTGAAGCCCAACACCTACTGCATGACTAAAGGTGAGTCTGTTCAAGCCCACCACCTACTGCAAAAATTAAAGGTGAGTCTGTTCAAGCCCACCACCTACTGCAAAACTACAGGTGAGTCTGTTCAAGCCCACCACCTACTGCACGACTGAAGGCGAGTCTGTTCAAGCCCAACATGTTCAGCAAAACTAAAGGTGAGTCTGTTCAAGCCCACCACCTACTGCACGACTGAAGGTGAGTCTATTGAAGCCCAACACCTACTGCAGGACTGAAGGTGAGTCTGTTGAAGCCCAACACCTACTGCACGACTAAAGGTGAGTCTGTTCAAGCCCAACAACTACTGCAAAACTACAGGTGAGTCTGTTCAAGCCCACCACCTATTGCACGACTAAAGGTGAGTCTGTTCAAACCCACCACCTGCTGCACGACTAAAGGTGAGTCTGTTCAAGCCCAACATGTTCTGCAAAACTAAAGGTGAGTCTGTTCAAGCCCACCACCTACTGCACGACTAAAGGTGAGTCTGTTCAAGCCCAACATCTACTGCTGGACTAAAGGTGAGTCTGTTCAAGCCCACCACCTCTTGCACAACTAAAGGTGAGTCTGTTCAAGCCCACCACCTACTGCACGACTAAAGGTGAGTCTGTTCAAGCCCAAAACCCTACTGCTTGACTAAAGGTGAGTTCAAGCCCACCCCCTGCAAAACTAAAGGTGAGTCTGTTCAAGCCCAACACCTGCTGCTGGACTAAAGGTGAGTCTGTTCAAGCCCAACACCTGCTGCTGGACTAAAGGTGAGTCTGTTCAAGCCCAACACCTGCTGCTGGACTAAAGGTGAGTCTGTTGAAGCCCAACACCTACTGCAGGACTGAAGGTGAGTTTGTTCAAGCCCAACATGTTCTGCAAAACTAAAGGTGAGTCTGTTCAAGCCCAAAACCCTACTGCTTGACTAAAGGTGAGTTCAAGCCCACCATCTGCAAAACTAAAGGTGAGTCTGTTCAAGCCCAACACCTGCTGCTGGACTAAAGGTGAGTCTGTTGAAGCCCACCACCTACTGCAAAACTAAAGGTGACAATGTTCAAGCCCACCACCTACTGCTTGACCCATGGCCCGCTGTGTGACGGACGGATGTGGCGGCCCCGCTGTGTGACGGACGGATGTGGCGGCCCCGCTGTGGGACGGATGTGGCGGCCCCGCTGTGGGACGGATGTGGCGGCCCCGCTGTGGGACGGATGTGGCCCCCTCAGATGTTCCTGGTGTCCTGATCATCGTGGTCCTCCTTCCTCAGAGGAAGTAACTTCTTCACTAAGCAGAATGTGAGTCACACTGGTCGGTTCACCCTGGTTCTGGTGTTGCCACAAAACTAACATTTCAATACCACAGCAAAATATAGATTGCATTAGTTAAACCTTTTGTTTTTCACCATCTCCACTACTCAGAATGACTGAAGTTAAGATTTGATGAGTTTCATGAGTAAACTTACTTTAAAGCTATTTAAAATGTGATGATTCTGTTTACAGGTGAGAGGTGGATCGGCCCTGTCTTGGTGCAGCAGACATAACCTGGAGCTGATTGTGAAATTGAGGAACGTCACAGCCCTTTCATCCTCACGCTGATGAACTCCCCATCTTCATTGTGGACGTTTTTTGTGCCCCGAGTGTCGCCATAACCCTGAACCTCATGTGGGATCCGACCATCAGCTCCTCAAGAAGGTCCAGCTGAGTTCTCCAGACAGCAGTCCTCGAGTCCATCAGAACATTGTGTGTGCAGTCTGGTGATTGGCTGCAGGCTCCTCCCCTCACCCTGGACACTATTTGACCGTTCTCCTCCATTGTCCAGAAGAACCTCCCACCACATGAACATCAGACTCATGAACACTAAAGAACCCCTTACCGCCAATTTACAAGGTCATATTTGTGCTACATGGTTACAGTATGGACACGTTTCTGCTGCTTATTGTACATTTGTAGAAGAACAGATGTTTCT
The DNA here is from genome assembly GCF_951799975.1 of Gobius niger. Taxonomy (NCBI): domain Eukaryota; kingdom Metazoa; phylum Chordata; class Actinopteri; order Gobiiformes; family Gobiidae; genus Gobius; species Gobius niger. The sequence continues at coordinate 27,639,790 of NC_136867.1, forward strand.
GTGCACCGCAGTGTTTGGAATAACGCCGTTTAAAGTAATGGCGTTACGTAACGCCGTTATTTTTTCAGTAACGGAGTAATCTAATTCATTACTCTCCCCGTTGTTACAACGCCGTTATCGTTACTGGACGTAAAATGCGGTGCGTTACTATATTGATTGAATAAACTGTGTAATCCGAACGCACCCCTGGCTCACAGCTAGCTAGTGAGGAGGCGGAGTCATGTGTCAGTCATTCCACACGCGCCAGTGGCGCCACACACACACACACAACAGCTAAACCGAGAATCGATGGAGCAGCAGAGATGGCGAGTCAGGAGGAGAAGGATAAATCTGATGAAAACTTGGCATTTTCAAGGTGGCGATATAAGCACTACTTCAAGTTTATTGCGAGCAAAGGCAAGAACGTACATGTAACGTGTACATTATGTCCAGGGGTGAAAACTCTTTCGACATCCGTTGTAAGTAACTCAAATTTAATGAAGCATCTCACAACGACACACGCATCTACAAAGTTAGTGGCCAAAAACACCAGTACCTCAGATGATAGCACGCCATCCACTAGCAAAGAAGAAGGACTCGGAGCAAAGTCCCCCAAGCAGCAAAAGCTAGAACTTTCTGCCTCACAACAAAAGCCTATGACACAGGCTGAAGTTAACCGAATGATAGGCAGGTATGTTGTTGGAAGAATGTTGCCATTATCGACGGTGGAGGATGATTCATTCCGAGCCATTATTGCTAAAATACCTACGAAAGCAGGGGCCTGTGCACCATGCGCAAAGACGTTTGCTAAATACCTAGATGCCGAGTACGCCAAAATGAACACGGAGCTTAAAAAGAGTTTTGAAGAGTTGGGCTTTTTGTCTACAACTGCAGACATTTGGACTGCGCACAACCGCAGTTACCTCGGCGTGACTGCTCACTGGTTAGATCCACACAGCCTAGAGCGAAAGAAAGCTGCCTTGGCCTGCAGACGTTTTAAGGGCCGTCATACATATGACAGCATTGCTACAGAACTGTATAATATCCACTCATCCTTTTAGTATTTCTAACAAAATCACAGCTACTGTCACAGACAATGGTTCGAATTTTGTGAAAGCCTTTAAAGTTTACCAGCCCGTTCAGGATGATGACTCTGGGGAGGAGGAGGAGGATGATGATGTGACTTTTGTCGACCTTCATGATGCCTTACAAGACATGAATGTGGAAGAGGATGTTGTGACTTTGCCACCACACCACAGATGTGCATCACACACAGCGAACCTTATTTCATGCTCTGATGTGGACAAGTGGCTAATTTCAAAGCCAGGCATAAAAGTTGTGTACAGAAGTGCCATCTCCAAATGCACAGCTTTGTGGAACAAGGCTAGCCGTTCCACAGTGGCTGCAGAGATGGTGGATGAAGTCCTTGAAAGGAAGCTCCTCGTCCCATGTACAACCAGATGGAACTCCTTTCATGATGCCGTTGCTCGTGTCTGTGAATTCCCAATTGCCGAGCTGAACACCATTTTTTACAATTTTGGATTGAAGGCTATCACAGATCGGGAGTATCAGTTCCTCAGAGAATACTGCACAGTGTTGAAGCCACTAACAGTAGCCCTTGACATTCTTCAGGGTGAAGAAAATTGTTTCTATGGCACCCTCCTACCCACACTGGAGACATTGATCTCCAAGACCCTGAATTTGAAGACTGGCCTCCAAATCCTTGGTGACCTTCCAGAGGCTGTTGTCAAGGTAAGAGCCAGTATTTCTTCAAATACATTGAATACATTAAATATGGATTAATTGAATTATGAATTATGAAATCAAAGTAAAATTAAATGTATATCTCTTAGCTCATAAAGTAATGTGTAATGCTGTATGTGTGTGTGTGTCTCATTTCAGGCAATCAAAACCAGATTTAAAGAGGTGCTGGAAAGTGAGATTGCCATCTTGGCTGCGGTGACACTGCCCAGATTTAAACTACGTTGGCTGCGGACACAGGAAAGAAAGGACAGCGCCAAGGCAAGTCTGCTGGCAGAGTGCTGGAAAAGTGCCCAAGATGAAGACCAGCCAACAGGTACCAACACAACAACGCCCAGCCTCAGCACCGACTCAGCCCTACAGGATGAATTCTTTTCATTTGAGGAGGAGGAAGACACCTCTACTTCTGTGGAAAGCCAAGTCGCTGACTATTTAAAATCAGGAGCACAAGGGATGGACAGTCTTAACAGATTCCCAGTAATAAAGAACATTTCACTGAAATACAATGCAGCCACTCCATCTAGTGCCCCAGTGGAGAGACTATTTAGCCTGGGGAAGCTGGTCTTCACCCCAAAGAGAAACAGGCTGACAGACAAGAGGTTTGAAATGCTGCTGCTTCTTAGATACAATCAGTGGTTTGAAGGGTAGGCTACATTTCTTAGTCGGATACACGACGGACACATGAATAGAGTGTTTTAGATTTGAGTGTTAGAGAGTGTTTTTTTGGATGGGTAGATACATATCTAGGAGCTAAAGTTCAATCTTTAAAAGCACTCCATCTTGTTAAACTGTTTACTTTTTTTAATGAAGATAAAGAAATACAGCAGCCTATGTCTTCCAGACTATTTATCTCTGGTTGTTAGAGTTTGATTTATTTAATTTGCTGCAGTTACTGCAAACACACTTTATACTATTTAACTGTTTACTTTTGAAGACAATACTTGAAGTACAGAATGTCTAAGTTGTCTGAGATTGAGAGTTTAATTTATTTAATTAAGAATAAGACTACAGAGCTAAACACACTTTTTTGTTGTTTAAAAGTTTACTTTTGTTGTGAACAAAGCACTTGGAAGTACAGGTTGTTTACTTGACCAGTTGTCTCAGGTTGAGAGAGTTTGATTTAATTTGCTAGCGTTAAGTGCACTTTATATGGTGTAACTGTTTACTTTTCTTACAAAGATAATACTTGAAGTGCAGTATAAACATCTTGCTGTTTGTCGACGTGCAATAAATATCAAAAGTTATATACAAACACCTGTCTGTTCTACTCATTCAATTGATTTGTGAAGACTGCACAAAAAAACATTGATATTTAGCAACTAAATAAACTTTTTTTAACAGTAATACAAATAGTTACTTTCACTGGTAATGAGTTACTTTCATTATAGAGTAATTCAGTTACTAACTCAGTTACTTTTTGGAACAAGTAGTGAGTAACTATAACTAATTACTTTTTTAAAGTAACGTTCCCAACACTGGTGCACCGTGTATGATGCAGGTGACCTTCAATGTTTTAGTGTATGAAGGTGAAGTCAGATGTTTCTAAGGGGATCAGCCAAAAAGGGAAACGTACTCTGAAGAGCATGAAAACATAAGGCTTGTCAAGTGAGGAAAAGTTGGCACGATTTTAATTATTTTGTAAATTTTTCATTCTCACTATAAAAATACATTTATGTGAGAAAGGTCATTTCTTTTTTCATGGTGATCGATCTAAAGAGAACTTTATTTACAACCGTAGGTAGAATTGGTTTGCACCTGAGAGTAGGCAATACGCACACAAAACAATAAAATCATTATTTTAATTATTATGAGAGTGCCCTAAGGTTAGATCACACCCCCTGTATAGAACATTTAGTGCCGGTTCAGCTCTGACGCTGCACTAAGGATAAAGCTATTTTTAAACCGTTTTGTTTCCCGTCCTGGATCTGAGAACCTTTGTCCAGATGAAGAAGTAAAGACTCTTTGAAGGGACTCCTCAGAGACGGCCTTGGCCTGTAGAGAGACTGTGCAGCTGTGTGTCCAATCAGCTTCGACCATTTAACAATCTGAGACGGCGAGTTCTTCTGTAGATTACTCTTGTACCATGAGACGAATGCAAATGTCATGTTCAAACTTCAGCTTCGAGTCAATGATTGTTCCAAGGTGTTTATACGAGTCTAACGTTGAATGATTTTGGTGCCTCAGGAGCAAATGGTCTTTAACCGTTTAATCCAGCTACAAGGTTTACTGTTATTATGGATTAACCACAAAACTATTGCCTTGTTTGTTTTTTAACATCCTGCCCCTGTGGTTATTTTTGTCTGTTTCATGTCTGTTTTCTTACTTTCACTGCCGATAGCAATAAAACAAACTGATTCTGAACTCTGGAGCCGTAATATAATTCCTGATTCTGTCCATGAAGCAATCATTGGCACAAACCACTCACACATGAAGCCTCTAGGGGGGCGCTTTAATGAACTTTTGGACAACAAAATACCTCCCCTCTGCGTCTTGTGTGGATCAAGTCACATCCAGCTACTCCGGACTCGGCTGCATCAACCCCGAGCGAACACCAGAGGGCAGCAGGTTTGCAACATCCACATAATCTGCAGCAGGAGAACATCAGAGTGTACACGTTTAAACTAAGAAATATTGAAATTACACAGAATATGAAACTTGTTTTTACTCACTTTAAGATCTTTAATAAAACTCTAGATCAGACATGACACGTGGCGGCCATCTTGTGACTGGCCTGCGAGGCTAACCCCTATGCCACCAATGCAAAACTTTTTTTCATTGATCCAAGGACGGACTGAGATCATTGTTTGTTCAGTTTATTCCTTCTCATCTCAGGTCATTTCTTATGAGCTTTGTTTTATCACTGTCCCATGTTCACTTGGACATGTGTTTAAAAAGTACAGAAATACTGTTTTAAAGGAGGACACGTATGTTATATTTATATAAATTCTCCAAAATTGGGAAAACAAGAAAAATTGGGGCAAAAATTAGACAAAGGAGAAAAAAAATAAGTCCTGCATCAAAACTTTTCTTTTTTTTCAGTTCCTTCTTTCGATGCTTTTCTTTTCAATACAAGTAGAACCTAAACTGTTACCATTAAACAGCCCAGCCCTTCTCTGAACAAACTCTCTCCAAGATGTTTATTGTTGCTCAAACATTCAGAAACGGTTGGATCGCTGCCGTTTCCGCGGCTACACGGCGCCCCCTGCAGGCAGCGGGAAGAGCAGGAACCCGTAGAAGGTGCTTTGGTGGTTGGAGTTGTCCCAGATCTGCGTCTGGTGCCACAGAACCATCTGCAGCGTGTCCCCTCACTCCAACAGCAGGGCAGCGCCGTTGGAGGCAGTGTCACTGCCGGAGCCTGACGACTGCTCGTGCGCGATGAGCTCGATGCGCTCGCGGTTCCTGTACAGCACCACGCTCATCGGGAAGTCTGTGGGAGCGTTCGCCGTGAAGCGCACGCAATACACGCCGCACACCGGAGCCGCGAACACGCCTGAGGACAGAGGAACACGGGTTAGTCTCAGAACACGCCTGCAAACACAGACTCCTACTTGCCTCTGCAGTAACATCTTACTACAGCCACTTCTGGTTATAAAATACAGAAAAATAAGTTTATGTTTCAGTCACAGCAGCCGTTAACATTGTGATTTCTTCTTTCTAACTCTTGTTTTAGCTAAAGAGCATAAAGCAAAACAACAGTTTCCTCCACAGAGACTGTTTTGGCTTCTCCAGGAAGTTCTAAGCACAAACTAACTAATATTGATTGTGTGTTGGAGGAGAGAGCCCGGCCCCCAGCCGCTGACATCACTGGTGCTCCTTTCTTGGTCCAGCTTTTAATTGGTTCCCAACCGGCACCAGATTTTCGAACCAAGAGCCGGCACTTTTTCAGTGGAAAATGAAAGAACCGGTTCTGAAACTGGAACTGGCCCAGAACCAGCACCGGCACCAGCCTGGTGGAAAAGGGCTAAGAGAGAAGGATGAAAGAGGAGGCCCATCCGACAAGAGCCTGTCGGTCGCTATCAATTAACACACTCATTAAAGCAGTATTCAGTAACTCATGCCCCTAGAGGCCATAAGCGCCACCGCAGCTGTCGTAACATGTTGCGTTTTGTTACTCATTAATTGTCCGTGAGAGTAAATACTACGCTGACAGAAAAGACAAAGGGAGAGAGGGATATTGTACATCCAAATACACAATGGAGATAATTTTTTTCACTCAAACTTGGCTGTAAATACTGTTTAAGTGGCGCTAGCCTGCAGTTAGCTTTGCCCGTTAGCTTCTTCTTCGCGATTCCATTTGTGTTTTCTGGCCAGAGACACCGGGGGAGATGAAAGACCCCCAATCATCCCATTAACACTTGTATTACCACCAGAGGGACTACGAAAAGGATTTATTACAGTAGACAAGTTACTTAGCTTTAAAATAAGCAAGGAAAGACTTTCAGACACATACCGAGTTGTTTGCGTGTGGCACACATTATACCGCATAGACGCAACGGCCCGACACAAGGAGCCACAGCCACTAAGCTAAGAAAAAGTTAGCAGTGAATGCTCTGTAAGAGTCTAATAAATGAGCTGTTGTGAGATTTTTTTTTTGAAAATTGGTGATTTTTCTTTTTTTGCAGATTCTTTTAGTTGAGATCACGAAGAAGCCTCACCATGTTTTAGATAACAGTATTGGTATGTTTAAAAGCGTGAAATCTCGGTGAAAAAGTCGGAGAAATAGCGCGTCATTGTGTGTGTGACTTCCTGATTATGCAACACTTCCCGTGTGTCTCACAGAGGCCGGCTGTTGCTAACGCTCTGAATAGCCGAATGCTAACGCTGGAATTACTACTACAGAAGTTTGTTTTTCTGTGTGAATCCAGTGAACTTTTCCAGCCGAACTTTTCCAGTGCGACTGATGGTGCCCTGGCTGTAGCCTAGGCATGCACAGCGCCCCCTGCTGACCATTACGTTTCCAGAGCCAACTTAAAATAACTGAAGATAGCTGAGTGAGGAAAATGCATTTGATCACGAGTTTGCTGAGCAGAAGGCACGCAGAGGTTACTTCAGACTGGTGAGTAAAAGTTTCTTTTTTTTGGCTTGTGGTCGCTGTGCCATCTTGTCTGTTTGCTTTTTGATGAGGCCATTGTTGTGCTGTAAGCTAACGTGGTGTGTTCAGCGGATTGGATTTGTTTGCGTTTTGTTTTTGGTCGTAAACTGTGTGTGCAGGTTACGGATAATATAGTTGTCCATGGCACTAATGACTGTGTGTGTGTTCTTCTTTCCCTCTGGTCAAATGTGTGTGTGTTGGGATAATGTTGCTAGTTGTCACTGTGTTGCTAGTTGCTGTAGAGGTAGGCTCTATGGGAGGGGAGATATTTATTTATATTTATTAATTAATTAAAGCTTGGTGACTACACTTTCGTAATCTATGTCTCTCTCAAAATGCAGCAAAACCGAGTTGTGTCCTCCATTTCCGTGATGGGTCACAAATGTTTCAATGATCTAAAACTCACCGAACATACGCAAGTAACTGTACCGAGTCACCGGGGTTTGAAGCTTTGAGGACGGTGTCAAAGCGTTTACTTCTTCAATAACCACAACATGCTAGGGCTGGGCTCACAGCGGCCATCACTCTGCTCTTACGGGCGTGTGAAGTCAGACGTCAGAGGTCAGAGGTCAGGAGGGCACACTCCAAACAAGCTCCAAGACGGGTAAAAATACGGTAGTTTCCCGGCCAAAACTGGAGACTTGACAGCCACAAAACCTCGCGACAACTGCCACTCAGGCCTCTGCAGGTGGCAGTTCTCACGAGGCTAATGACAGAGTTCAGTTTGGAGGGGCAGAGGAGTGCTTTTTAAAAATATATTTTCTAATAATACGGGAGATTTACGGGATAAAACTAATACGGGAAAGCTGGCCAAAACGGGACACTTGACAGCTATGCAGGAGGGCCGAGCAAGAGAGAGGGAGCACCGTTAATACTGTACGGGAGGAGCACGTGACACCCGTGTCACTACATACACATCGATTTGTTTGGTTGCTTGTAATGGAGCTTTATCCTCCTTTAGTATATTTTAAACTCTTTTGAGGGGGAAACACTCTTCATCAAATTATTGCATTTGATCAATTTCATGAATGTGCAGGCTAAATTGTGAAATATGGCTGAAGAATTGGAATTCCACAAATATGTGAGACAAGTTAGGAATGAGTTTGGACATTTAGTGGCCTCCTCTTTCATTGTTTGCAATTTAAGCAAAATATCAGGTATAGGGCCTTTAAGGTACCGCCATCTTGGGGACTTTGAGCCAGTGTATATTATATCATGGTCCAGTGACTGAAGTCTTAGGCTCCTTCCGAAACCATCAGATTGGTAAGAGCTCTTACGCCAAACCGGATGTGCGTCAGCGTCCGCCATGATGAGTTGCTTCCGAATTGGTCTGTTAGTTAGGAAGTAGTTAGGAAAAGGAGCCTTGATGCTAACTATCATAGCCACTTTAGCATAGGGACCTCTGATGCTAACTATCATAGCCACTTTAGCTTAGGGACCTCTGGTGCTAACTATCATAGCCACTTTAGCATAGGGACCTCTGATGCTAACTAACCGGTGATTAGGAGCTATGTGAGCCACTGCGCCAAATCCCCCCACCCCCCTCGCCCCCACCCTCGAGTGATTCATGCGCAACCACTGTTGATTGACAGGAGCACATTTAATAATAAAAACAATAATAATTAAAAAGTAAGATTCTGCACAAGCCAAACTTTATAAAAGTGACAAAATCCATGTTGTCGTCCCCACAGCTCAGTCACATGTCAGTGTTAAAGAGGAAACTCAGGAAACAGATTAAATGCTTTTGTTTTCATTTAGTAGAAACTTAAGCCACATGGATCATTTGCATAATGTAGCTTTATGAAACAGCTGTTGAAATAAAATGACACTAAAGGGAAATGTTTGGATCATTTGTATTTTTTTTTCTCCTTAAATGTCTTTGTTTGGACACTATGTTGTTGTTGGACACTGTACAGTAGGGGGCGACATGCGCTTTTGTTTGGCCTGCACTCCACCAATAACGTTAAAGAAAAACAGCTGTTGGTGATGTCACTTCCCTTTCCCCTGTTTAAGGACGGACAGATTGTTCAAAATGCTGCTGAAGCTCTAGTTCACTAACTGCACAGATCTAACAGTCGACCCCATGAAAGGTTAAGGAGTTAGTTGCTAGTGTTAGTGCTTAGAGGCTACAATTTGATGGTTTCAGACGCAGCCCAACTCGGAAGACCTCTTACCAATCTGCTCATTTAGGACGCAGCATTAGTATTAAAGCAGTACTAAGTAACTCTTGCCCCTAGAGGCCATGAGCGCAACTGCAGGTGTTGTAGCAAGCGTTTTTTTTTGTACTTATTTATTGCCCATGACAGTAAATACTGCCCTGACAGAAAAGACAATGGGAGAGGGGGACAAAAAAACTGATGCAATAGTGACAATAATGTGTGACGAAAATACAAAAAAAAAAGAAATGTAAAGAAAATGTAAAAAAAAGTGCCAACATGAGGAAAAAGATCAGTTTAAATGAGTTTTGTAAGTCTTGGCTTTCAAATAAGGCATTGCACTGGCCTATAGGCTGCAACCTTTTAGATTTGGGTAAATCTGAACTGTTGAATGTTTCCTGTGTTTCCTGTTGTGCCTGCTTTTTGTCCGGTCGTCGTGGAGACGAGATGAAGGCGAGCGTTTTCATGAATGAGAGTCTGCAGCTGAAACCGTACACCCCCCAGCGCCGTGTGTAACTCCGCTCCAACGCGCCGAGAGAAGGCGCCCCTCCCTAAAAAAAACAAAAACTCGGATTTCAGGGCGGACTCGACAAGTTACACCGATCAGATCCGAGATAAAAATAAGCCTTTTCATTTCAGCGCGCTCCGAAACAGAAGGAGGGCTCGGCCGCCTCCCGATCTCACCGTGATACGCTCGCCTCGCACGGCTCGGGCTGCGAGGTCTCAGTGCGGTCTGATCCACAAACATGCTCTGATGCACATGGGCTTCTTGTATTAGTTCAGCAACGCACATCTTAATGTTCCCTCGATGAATAAGTGACATAGCATTGAGGCTCCTTTTCCTAACTCTTCCCTAACTGCCAGCCCAATTCGGACGCTTCTCATCATGGCGGACGCTGACGCACATCCGGTTTGGCGTATAGGACCTCTTACCAATCTGCTCATTGCGGACGGGGCCTTAGTTTCCTTTGACACAACATATACATATTTTTTGGTACCTCGGGATTGATGTGAAAGGGCGTGAAATCAAACCAATGGCAGCTGTGATGAACCCACTTTGAGCCCAGAAGGAAGCAAAACCAGTTGGTGATGGATAACGAACTTTGGAAATATGGACGATTGTGTTTCCTTTATGCAACAAAATCCAGGAAATGCCATTAGAAGCGCTTCAGCAGTAGAAGAAGAAACAACCAAAGTGAACCAAGTCTGTTCCGGACGAGGGAACAAGACAGTGCTTGAAATATCTCCATTCTTTCCACAATGTACAGTTGCTCTAGCAGGATCAATGTCCAGCTGATTGTACATATGGAATTGTGAAAAATAAAGTCCAGTGTGAATTGACTCTTTAGTGACAATATTAGGAAATCCCACGCTTACATATCGGAGAGGCATTTTCTTGTATTTTGCTGCTCTGCAATGACAGAAAAAACAAAACTCAGTCTGTCGTAGGACTGGGTTTAATAAATCGATTAATCGATTTGAATCAATTATCATTTGAATGGGCCGATATCGCTTGAAAAAACCCTTAAATCAATTTTAAGGTCGTGTTTGACAACAACTTCTGAACGAAATGAGATAGAAACATAGGCCTTCTTTTTTTTGCATCGCATCCCTCTAGCCCTCCGAGGAGTAAAGCTACAGTGTGGAAAAGAAAGAAAAAAATCTTAATATAAATATTCATATTTTTACTCATTTATCAAGTTAGAGTTAGTTTCTACTATTTGCATAATTGGTTCTAATGTCTTCCACATCCAAGTAAAATTGGTACTGCATGATATCCATAACTGAATTGAAAATAAATCAAATTGAATCGTGAAGAGAATCAAATCGATTTTGGGAAATCCAATTAGATACCCAGCCCCAGTGTGGAGCTTTGCAGGCTGTTTATTTTGCCCAATCAAACTTCAGACTATTTCCAGATGATGTTGTTCCGTTGGACCTTCAGCTGCACTGGGGTGGTTTGAGGATCAGCACCTCCAAATACGAGGCCATGGTTCTCCACAAAAACAGGTGGCGCCCTCTCCAGGTCAGTGGAGAGTCCTTGCCTCAAGTGGAGGAGTTCAAGTAGCTCGGGGTCTCGTTCTCAGAGAGGGCTGGCTGGAGCGTGAGATCCATAGATGGGTCGGTGCGGTCGCTGTATCGGACTGTCGTGGTGAAGAAGGAGCTGAGTCGCAGGCAAAGCTCTCGATTTACCGGTTGATCTGTGGGTAATGACCGAAAGGACGAGATTGCTGAAATGGATTGTGAAGAAGGAGGGGTACACGCTGGAGGGACTATGTCTCTGAACTGGCCTGGTGTCGCCTCTGGATCCCTCCAGACGAGTGTCTAAGGAGAGGGAAGTCTGGACATCTCTGTGAACCGGCCCCAGATAATGGACGGATGGAAAAGTTGTTCCTTTGCCAATCTGAAATGCTAAACCTAAACAAGAATCAAATGCATTTCAGAACAAGTCTGTGTAGCTCAATTACAGCATTTGCAGATCATGTCCATAACAAGACCTCATGGAGACACAGAGACGTTTAGCATTTTTGCAGACGGCTTTCTATTACCCAACAACCGCGGCCTTTGTGATTTGCTAAGCGCAACCGTTCCTTTGCGTTTTGCGATTAGAGACGACGCCCTGTTTAGCTGCAGAATTCTGTCATTTCTAAATATTTACAAGAGAATCCCAAGAAACGTTTACTGCATTAGCCGAGGCAAAAGTCATGGCCGTAAAAAGACATGTGACAAAGCATTTTGATGAACCGCACTTCTGTTCGAACGCTCCAATAAACGCTCCAATGCCCCGTAAACGCTCGCCGCATCACCGCTTCGTCACCGCTTTATGGAGCGATCCGAGCGCGAGGATCGGGGGGGGAGGGCGTTTCCAGCGGGCCGCGCGTGTCAAAAGCAGCCGGTTTTAGCCGAATACGTCACGTTTCTGGTCTGGGGATCGGAGTTTACAGCTCGCGCAGCGGTAACCACATGAGAGTAACGAGGGGTTTAAGGACCTCGCAGAATGGCAGCGGCGCCTCGTAAAAAGCTCAAACAGTTTGTTAAATGTTTTGTTTATGGGACGCTGAAGTCAGTAAAAGACGAGGGGGAGAGGGTCCGGGCGGGACAGGGGAAGCGTGACATCATCTGCACGACCCAAAGAGAAGAGAACGGATAAGACCTGGTATAACGGAGGATTTTGTTTTCTGTGCTGAGCAGAAAGCTTCACTGTCACGGACGACCACGCAGTTTGAGTCAATTATGGGCTGGAGTCCTGGTTCTGACACTTTGCTGAACGTCTCCTCTAGCTCTTCACTCTCTTTCACCCTGCACAGTCCGACTCCTACCCAATACAGAATACAGGCCAAAAACCCAATAAATAGAAAATAGGGCCGCACAATATTGAAAAATCTTGCAATAGTTTCGACACAGTATGCCATTCAGCAAGTTGTGTCAAAGGAAACTAAGGCCCCGTCCGCAATGAGCAGATTGGTGAGAGGTCTTACGCCAAACCGGATGTGCGTCAGTGTCCGCCATGATAAGAAGCGTCCCAATTGGGCTGGCAGTTAGGGAAGAGTTAGGAAAAGGAGCCTCAATGCAAACTATCATAGGCATTTTAGCATAGTATAGGGTCCTCTGGTGCTAACTAACCGGTGATTAGGAGCTACAGTATGTGCCATCCCATAAGCCACTGCGCCAATCCCCCCCCCCCCCCCCGGCCCCACTGTTGATTGACAGGAGCACGTTTAATTAAAAAAATATATGTAATAAGATTCTGCACAAGCCAAACTTTATAAAAGTGACAAAATACAAACATGGCTAATCTGCATACTGTAGCTTTATGAAACAGCTGTTGAGATAAGAAAAATCCCTTTAGCCTTATTTTTTTTTCTCCTTAAAGGGACTATACAGAGTTTAAAAATGTTAAAAATAAGTATTTTCCTCCCCCTAAATGTTCCTCCATGTCCTAATGTGTAGAATGAGCCCAGACCTGTTCACCGCAACTGCCTCTAAAATCCTGCAGTCACTCAGAAAGGTGTTACTTCGGATCCGAATTGCCGTCATGCACGAGCTTAATATAGAAGCTGCAGTTACACATAAGACCTGAGGTGGCAGTAGTGAGTATAAAATGGCTAACTTGCATCACAATGTTGTAGCATATGCAATACAGTATGGTGGCGGAATGCGCTTTTGTTTGCCTGCAGTCTGCCAATAACCTTAAATAAGAAGAACAGCTGTCGGTGATGTCGCTTCCCCTTCCTCTGGGTAAGGACGGTCGAATTGGGCAAATGCTGCTGAAGCAAAGGTTCACTGTATAGAGATCTAACAGTTGACCCCATGAAAGGTTAACGATCAGGAGCCAGGGTTTGGACATAGAGGCTATAATCTGATGGTTTCGGACGCAGCCTAAAAAAAACACTAAATCAGCACTTTTCAACTGGTGCAGACTTTTAAAAACTTTTACCAAGTAGCTAAACTAAAACGATAAAAATGCCACTTGCACAGGTTTACACAGGTAGCAGCATGTTAACGGCATTTGAACATCCATGTAGTTTTAACGGCACAAACACAGATAAATCTGTGCACGTTTATTTCTTGAGATGTGTCATCTTTTATGAGCTTCCAAGCACGTTATAAAGCTGTTCCCTCGTCAAAAACAGACCTGGAGCCGTGTTTCACTCTATTTACACAGTTCTGAGGAACCCTCGGGGGAAACCTGTTTGATTTGTCTGTTTCTTTTTTCTACAGAGTCAGCGGGTTTGCAAACACTTAATATGAGACATAGGAATGAGGGGAAACGGTCAATATTGTGCGTGATTTCAGCCCAAATAGAGTTTGTGTTTTCGATGAGCTCATGCAGTAAAAATAATCAAACAATGTCGTTATCTTCACACAAAAAGTAGATTTAGTGGTTTTTAATCACATCTATTGTTTTAATGTTGTTGTTTAAAGCTTGATATCCTCTCTTAATATTAACCTCTTAATTGACTTTTTTCTCCAGCTTGGCATTACCCAAATCTAGAGGCTTCTAGAAAAAAAGCATTAAAATAGCGACGAAGACGAGATGAAAACGCAACAAATTAAAAAAATCTACAAAAAAGTGACAAAAAAAGTTCCCAAAAAAGGCAACAAAATACAAAAAAAAATGTACAAAACAGTGACACAAATAGCAACAAAAAAGTTTCAAAAATGAAACAAAAAGGGTAAAAAAAAAGGAACAAAATGCAACAAAAAAGTTCAAAAAATGCAATAAAATTGACAAAAAAAAGGGACAAAAAGGCCACAATATAGTTCAACAAATGCAACTAAAATGTGAAGCATCAAAAATGACAAAAAGTGACAACACAAGCAAAAAATCTTTCATCAGTGTTGTAGGTCTTAGCTTAGTCTATAAAGCTCCTCCAGTCGAGAAGCTTTGTAGATTTGGGTAAAGCTGAAGTGGAGAAAATGGCGGGGGTAAAGAAGCTTGAACAAAGAGTTGTGGAAGTGCAAACTGTGCATTTCAATGTAAAACATGCCCGTGGTTTTCCTGCCTGTTGACGTCGTCTGAAAAGTCGGCACAGAAAGCGTTCCTAATCAAACTTATGGATTTGTTTTCTTTGGAAAACGAACCCGTGTCAGGCCTGAGCCGCTCCAACCCAAACGTTTGTCTTTGTGCGACCGTCAGACGCAACGAGCGACAACTGACAAAACACCGCTGCCCTCACCCGCTCACCCTCCTCACCCTCCTCACCCGCGACCTCCGACCCCTCGACAACTGTACCTGCCACAGCCGAGCTCCGATGTCCCGCCTCCATCCATCACACTGGACACCAACATGTCCACACAAGCTCCAGCAAAGCCTGTGGAGATCTGACATTTTGGTTCATACAGGAAGCAGCAAGTCCAGTTTATTCCCAATTTAATGAACAAATACTATGAAATCCTGTCTTAACATCTGCAGCATCAGGTTAAGCTGAGCAATGGTGCAAAATCTGGATATTTTCAAGTGAATTTAGTGATTTGGGAACATTTTGAGCAAAAGATGTGTAAATTGGACAATTAATTAACAGCCAATTAATCTGCCAAACCTGCAGCTGAATGTGTTTTGAACCATGATATTTTCCATTTGTCATAAATTCATTATGGAACAGATCAATAAATTCATCATTTTGAAAGATATGGCTCTATTTTTTTGCTTTCTAATGACAGTCTTTGAATGACTTTGGCACAACTCATAAAAAATGCATCGTAATGTCCTATGTCGACATCATAATTTAGTTCACTAAGACTAAACAAAAAGAAAAGTTATTAACTAAGGCAACAGTTATGACAGTATCACCAAATAGCTTTGTTGATGACTGAAAAAGAAACTTCAATGAACAGTGGAGACTAAGAGAAGCACCATCCAAACTCTGGAAACAGAAAAATTGGGTTTGATCATAATTTAAAATTTTAAAGGCACACATCTAAGGATAATTTAAGTTTTCTTGAAATAAGTAAATTTATCCTTGATTAAAGGGCTTTCTCACCGGAGGAGAGTTGCGGAGACCCGCATGACTGGCATGACTGGCATGACTGGCAGTCTCTACAACTCGGACTGACTGTGCACATCAGTCTGGAGACTAGTTGGAGACTCGAGTTGCAGCTGTTCACAGAGACGTCTCCGATACGTCCCCTGGCCATAAGCCGAGTCTCTAGGTTCGATTTCAGCGGAGTCTCCACATAGTCTCTGAGAGGTCTACGCGGCCTCAAGCAGATGTGGCAACGTCGCCAACACTATTTGTTGTCCACGTTTCTGTGATGTCCCTGCAATGTCTCTGAAGCCTGTTGGATGCCGAGGACATCTCAAAGAGTCGTATGGAGTTTCTTTGAGATCTCCTTGGTGTCCGACAGGTCTCAGAGACATTGCAGGGACGTCACAGAAACGTCTCACAGGTTGAGGACAACAAACAGTATCAACGATACAACTGCTTGAGGCCGCGTAGACCTCTCAGAGACCATGTGGAGACTCCACTGAAATCTAACCTGTTTGTTTTTTATCAAGACTACATCGAGACTTGGTTAATCTCCAGTGAACGTGACCTCTCCGTGACCAGTGGCAACTCAAGTCCAACTAGTCTCCAGGCCGGTGAGACTGACCCTTAAGTCACAAGTCTCAAGGAATCTGTCCATGGACCAGGGTTCTTTTACGCTGTAACTAAGCACTCAAAATTAGATGAAAAATATTCATTTACCTGACATAAAGACTGTTGTAAATGTCTGTGTAAACTCTCGATCAGACAGAACAAGTCCATTTAAGGTGAAGGTTCTTGAGTCATCGTCTGTACTCTGCAGTTGAAATGTAGGACGTCTCTCTCGCCCAAATGGCTTTGTTATTGTACATGTTTTCTGAAATGCTCCAAAGGACACATTTCTTGAAATTCCTGACTCAAATCCAGGACAAATGTTCTTATTTCAAGATTACTTTTTGCTATACACTGAGTAACATTCTTCTATTGAGCAGCTCAACACAGAAAAGGCCATATCTGTGTTGGGTAATCAAAGAGTGGATTCAGTGGAGGACCGAACCTAAACATGTTCTAAAGGCTCGAGCTGAACTGAAGTGTGTGGGTCGTCAGCCTAAACGTGTCCCGTGTCCCGTGGGGCGTGTCCCGTGGGCTGTGTCCCGTGGGCCATGTCCCGTCTCCATCGATCAGACTGACATCCAGCCGACAGCAGCGACAGGCAGGAGTGATGGTTCCTCTGAGTTCACCTGTCGCGGGGCAGGCGGCACGTGGAGGGACGTGTGGAGGCCGTAGGGGGGTAAAAGGGGGGCGGCATGTGGCGGGACGGCTGCAGCGGGATGCTTGGAGTTCCAACAACCAGATAAAATGATTTGTGAGCGAGAGGTGTTAGCGGGATTCGATAGGGGCGAGAGTAAACCTACTGCAGTGTGAAAAGGTTTGACATTTTTGTCTCTGCTCCTGTTTCCACTGGACCCTCATCTATGCCCTTATGTTCTACTCTTATCTTTCTTTATTTTAGCATTGTAGATGATGGGACTGTAGTTTGATAATGAAGTGTATGTTACACACAGGATCGTTAAAGAGACCAGGCAATGACTGACAAAACATATATTGTTTTACTAAGTCCCCTTTGATTTGGGTTTTGATAAAAAGTTCAGTCTGGAGTGTGCGGGTCAGAGCAGCAGTGCAACAGGAAATAAGAAAAGGAGACAGAAGAAAAGGAGGGGCATGATGGTGCAGCCAGGACCCTGAATACATAAATGTACAAGTCCAAAAACACAGTTTACAGGGCGCAAAAGAGCGACAAAGGTCCTGCCAGGAAGCAAAATGACACCCATAGATCTAAAACCTTTCTCACTGTATTTATTGACATGTACTGTACGGTGGGCCACAGATCAGTGCATTCAAATATTCAACTAGGTGTATTTAAGAGAGGTTTAAACCGTTTAAACCATCATGCTCTGTCTCTCCACAAATATTATAGCTACCCCAGCGTTGTCACATGGGTCCTAGCAATTTTTGGAAAACTTTTGGAGCCAGGCTTTTAAGCTGTCTAAACAGGGCATAAACCAGAACCCTGTTTATCAAGTGTCTTTTGGAGTTTCCCCTGGCCACCAGAGGGTGGTATTACAGCATTGTCAGCTCCCCGCCATGAGGACCAAAGAAAGAGAGCTTTCCTCGCCCATTGGTGACAACCTACGAGCCAGGAGGAGACCCGAACCTTTGACCACGTCAAGCTGTACGGTCCCACTCGGACCGGCATCAGTGCTGTCTGGACAGTAGGAAATTTGCATCTGTAGTGTGTTCATTATCATTCACATGGTGTCTCCTGTCCCGCTCACCCTCGGGAGTGCCTCTAGATCAAACGGAGGAACCCTGCCTACTGGAATTAGACACCAAGGACTGGACGTTCTGTGATCTTGGCCCGTCTACTGAGGGACTCCCATCGGCCCTGGGTCTATAGCCCAATGGCCGCTGGCTGCTCTGCTTTTTGGCCACAACACTAGGGGCCGCTGTAGTACCTCCATATCACCGCTGGCTAGATAGATAGCTAGATATTCCTCCTGTGATAACGCTGGGTTAGTGACAATTAAGGGGACCAGGCTGGTTTTCGTAAGAAGAATTTTATAAATCTCGTACTTAATGAGGGTCGGACTGTTAGCATTGGAGCAGCGCGAGCTACACGTCACACAAGGGCGGAGTCTACAGTGAAGATCCCGCCCTTATGTCCTTTTTAGGAACATGCTTCGTCAGGGGTGGGGAGGGGGAGTCTGTAAATCCGCCATGATTTTCCCCACGAGCGTGGTCATTATGGTAAACGGGGAGGAGTGAGCAGAAGCCGTCCATTTATATATACAGTCTATGCTATAGCCTGTCCGTCCATGGGAGTGGATCTCTCCTTCTGTGGTTCTCCTCAAGGTTTCTTGTTTTTCCCTCTGGGTTATTGAGTCTTTCCTCACCGTGCTGGAGAGTCTATGGACAGGGGACCCGCGCCGCTCGTCGCCAACTCTTATTTAGACTTTATGTTTGCCTGGATTCTTAATTCTCCTGAACTACATATTTACTGTTCTGTTTTATTGCCTTAATGTTTGGTGCAGCCCTGTGAGGCAACTGATTGATTGATAGAAATGCATCCACACTGACTCACACCAACTAAGAAGGATGAACTTACCAACGAGATGTGGAAGTTGCATGCAAGGTCAATGTTGCCCCTGTTCAAACAAACACGTGGAGGTTAGAAAGTCTGTGTTCAATAATGACTTATGTAAAAACGTTTCAATGGAAAGTCCATAGGAGCCAGCTGTCATTTCCTTACAGCAACAGGAAGTAGTCGGACACAATAAGTCCATTCTAAGGAGACGTTCACCTATTTGCTTAAAGATACGGAGAGTCAATCCATAAACATGACCTTTCTGTGTTCCCAGATCTGACGTGAACCTGCTCAAATCCAACATCGGCCGTTTTACAATTTGTCTTTGGGCGTTTGAATCACCTGGAATTGTTCACAACAAAGTAAAAGTAATTGTTATTGTGTGAAGAGTTGTTTTGGTGGAGAGACGCCGGTTGTTATGTAAAGAGAGGAGCAGCAGAGAAAGGCAGGGAGATAAGGAGCGAGTGAAGGAGGCGTGTGAGATGGACAGATACGCTCAGAATGAGGGCACGCGGAAAGAGGAGCCGGAGCTGGAACAACACTGCAGTTCACGGGCAGGCCAGGGGGGGCGCTGTGAGACCACTTTAAACTCCCCAGAGGTCAGACGTTTGCTTAACAAATTTCAGATATTTGCATATAAAGTATGTATCCACAGTATCGAAAAACACCGACAGTGGGAATCTGTGCCCATTTCGTTTCTAAGACATTCCATGATGAGGAATGAGGGGAAATTTCAACATGTTTGATCGGCCATGGGCTAACTCTCAGAAAGTGCCTAGAAATGGACTTCGGTTCCAGGAATTTTAGTAATATTTTTAAGTTAAGTATTTAATCGTCTTCCACAAACAGTTCCACAGGCTCGGGCTCCCTGCAGTTAGCGATAAATCCTCTTCTAAGTTTGCAGAAAATTATGAAGATTTTTTGCCTCTAGTAGCACTTTTGACTCAAATTATCTCAAAAAGTAATAAGGCCGTAGACTTAAAATTTCACACTAAAACAGAAAATGTGAGAAATAGTCACTATGCGGAATATTAGGTAAATAGGAGTTCCAGTATCTCTTTTAGGGTTCATTTTGTCAGACACTAGGGTTAGAGATAGGGCTGCAACAAACGATTATTTTGTTATCGATTAATCTATATATTATTTTTACGATTAATCGATTAACCTATTTACTAATCTCTTTTATTTATTTTATTTTTTCACATTTTTTTCCTGAAAATTACAATGTACAAAACACTACATACACTAACTATAAAACTAAAAAGGTTTTCATCAAAAATACTACATTTTCATGTCATTTTTGAGTCTCTTGAACCAGGAAACAATTCATCGATTACTAAAACAGTTGTTGACTAATCGATTAGTTGTTTCAGCCCTAGTTAGAGATGTTGCAATCTTTACCTTTACATGTTTCAGCCGCCAACTGTAGGCCGTCAGTTGTAAAGGATGTAAAGATTTCAACATCTCTAACCCTTGTGTCTAACAAAATGAACCCTAAAAGTTATACTGTAACATGAACATTACGAAGTGAATGGGAGTTCCAGTTGTGAATAAATCTTGTTAAAAAAGTCATATTTTTAATAAAGTAAGTGAGTAGGCATTTGCTTTTCTTGTCATTGTACAAGCGTATAATGGTAAATGGTCTCAACTTATATAGCGCTTTTATACATTAGGCACTCAAAGCGCTTTACAGCAAGGATCCACTCACCCATTCATACTCTCATTCATACACCAATGCACGCAGACACTGGGGGCAATGTGGGTGATGTGTCTTGCCCAAGGACAGTGTGCACTTCCAGGAGGTGAGATTCAAACCCCCGACCTTCCGACCATGAGACTGACCGACCTGAGCATCCGGAGGAAACCTGGCTGCCTTCAGTCTCATCTGATCCGCTGAGACGGTGCAGCGCCTCCTGGGTTTGTCCCTGTCACAGAGCGTGGTGTCCTGCACTGATCAGCTCCTCCTTCCTCTTCCTCCTGCTCCACAAGAATCTTTCACCATCTTCTGGGAAGAGCTTAGCAGTTTATCTGTTGTATTCTCCAGTGAATGTCCATTAGCCAGAACAACAGAAGGCGTGTGCGGCTTAGCTGTGAGTCTCGCCTGGATACCTCCTTGTTTGTCCCTTTTTTGTTTCCTGTAGCTCCTCTTGTGACGCCTCCTCTGTGCTGCAGGTGTGGGGGCTCTTGGTGCTTCTTCAGTGTCTCAGAAGAAATGTGTAGGTCTCAATGGGGTTTAGCTGATGAGCAAGCATTTCTTTCAAAAAGCTGCTTCTTCAGGACCATTATGAACACTTTGCAGCGAAAACCCCCCCACCAAACCCCCCAAAAACAATCACAATCAAATGTGTTTAAACCATAATTTTTGTATTTTTGATGATCTTATAAAATAAAATAGTCAAGCAAAATACGTTCATTTTTAAAGAACTGTTGGATTTAATGCCAGTGTGGTGCTTTTGAATGCCATTCAAGGCCTTACCTTTGGCACAGGTCGGTGGTTCCAGGCTGCTGCTGTGGTGTGAACGTCTCAGATCTGTGGGGAACTCTCTCATTAGCAGATCACAGAGCGAGCGCTAGGCGAGCTGGAGCTGTTTACACGGATTTGACCTGAGCCCGGAAACAGCTGCTGCTCCCACACTTAGTTCACAGCGTTTTAATTATTACTATCAACTTTATTCACACAGAACGCGCTTCAAACCCGGGGCAGACGCGAGACCAAATATCAAAGGGCTTTTTCTCCACTCTGCCCGTGTTTTTCTCTTAATATTGAGCACTTGTACTGACGATCTTCTGCAAATGTATATTGTACTAGTCATTCTATCACTGAATGCAAAGAGAGAGCTTCAACAGTGGCCGATATGGGAATGTTTTCGGTGCGACCTTCACAGTTTCTGTCCCAGCCTTGACGGTCGGTGCTAAAATGAGCTGAGATACAGTCGGCATCTTTGGAATTGCCCAGACTATACATGGTCATGTCAGCAGTCAGAGGAAAAACAAAGAGGGGGAATAAATTAGCTTTTTCCCATTTCTTCTTAAATCCTGCTAAATTATACAATTATATGTGAACCTTGTTAGGAAGAAGTCTGAGTGGCAACACATATTGGTCAGCACTTTGCACCACTACCATAAATACCGCTCGGCAACTGGGATTTTTCCCACTTGGAAATGACGACTTACGACATCAGAGTGTTCCAGCTCGTATGTAAACTAAAAGTTGCATCATTAGCCGCTATTTGCTGTCTTCATCTTGTATCCGAACTCCGAGCAGTCTGGACATCTCTGAGTTTATACAGGTGAAACTCGGAGAATTAGGATATCGTTCCAGAGTTCATTTATTTCTGTAGTTCCATGATAATAATAATACATCGAGCTTATATGGGGCTTTTTTGGACACTCAAAGACGCTTAACATGGGGAATAAGACCAAACAAAAAAGGGGTTTAAGAAAAAGCAAGTTTGAACAGGTGGGTTTAGAGCACTGATTTGAAGTTGTGTAGTGAGTCTGAGCTTCTAGTGGGTTGTGGGAGTGAGTTCTACAGGGTGGGAGATTTTATTTTGGGTTTTCTACTAGCTGAGCCATAATAATCCAAATTATAACAAACAATGTCTATACATATCTCACATATACATATCATATATTAGTTTCACTGTTTAAGTTGAATTACAGAAATGAATACACTTTTTAGTTTCACCTGTAAGTTGTAATTCCCACTCTGACATAGTTTCCAACATATTTTTTTTAGGTGGCAGGTCAGAAATGTTACCAGTTGCCTTGAATGCACCTTTAAAAAACAGACAATGCTAACCAGGAAGCTAACATTAGCCTCATGCTACATATAGCCATGAGTGTTGTTTATCGCTTCTACTTAAAGGGACTATAGGGAGTTTAAAAATGTTAAAACTAAGTATTATCCTCCCCCCACATGTTCAGCCATGTCCTAATGTGTAGAATGAGCCCAGACCTGTTCACCACAACTGCCTCTAAAATCCGGCACTGTCACTCAAAAAGGTGTCACTTCGGGTCCGAATTGCCGTCATGCACGAGCTTAACATAGAAGGTGCAGTTACAAATATGGCCTGAGGTGGCAGCAGTGAGTATAAAATGGCCAACTTGCACCCAGCCCCTTTAACAATCTGCTGTGAAAAAACATCCATACGAATCCGATTTCGACTTAAAGGAATAGGCCACCGTTTTTACATACTGAGATATGTTCTTACCTAACCTTAGACGAGTTAATATATACCTGTCTGGTCTTTGTCCGTGCGCTCTGTCACGCAAACGGAGCACATACGCAGCCTCTCCCACATGTCATATAGCTCCAAAAAAGCTCAATAACCTTTAGGAGTTACTGCGCGGACGTTGTGCTCCTCGTATCATTACGCCTCACAATATAGTCCCCCTTTTTATTTGCTTATTAAATCGACATGTTACATTTCTGTGTAAATATACTTCGCATGAAAACACTTCACGTAACTTTATTTAAATAGGGAACACGTGGAAGAGCTTGGTAGCTTCTATCGTGAGCTTTTTTGGAGCTATATGACATGTGGGAGAGGCTGCGTATGTGCTCCGTTTGCCTGGCAGAGCGCACGGACAAAGACCAGACGGGGATACATTAACTCGGCTAAGAACATATCTCAGTATGTAAAAACAGTGGCCTATTCCTTTAATTGCTGTGTGATAAATATGTTTGTATTGTAGTCCGCCAGAAAACGGCTAAAAGTTTGAAGACATTGTCCTTGTATGACGCGTTGCTGTCTGTATCGATGCTGCTGCTCACTGCCGATTTTTGCGCCGCGATCGAAAACACGTTTACAAAGTGCAAAACTAACTCAGCGACTGAATTCTCCGTGTTCAGAGCTTTAAAATGAGGTATGGCATGTCCATATTCACTTAGGTTTAGTTACTGTATTTCTTTCACACTGCTGTCGGGGAGTCTGTATTGAGCTGTAGCCACTGTCGGCTCCTGTGTGGTCAGTCCAGGGGTCGGGGGTCGGAGTGGAAGGGTCAGTCAGCAGCAGACGGGCAGCAGCTCTGGGGTCACCTCCCGCTGATTTACAAACTGTCGAAGAGTCAAGTCCAAAACGACGCGGCGTAAACGGGACACACACGGAGCGGGTCACGGAAAAGGCTCTGGGGCTGGAGCTGTAATGTTCACCGGGTCACGCCAGGTTAAGCTTCTTTCACTGAGCAGGATCTCAGTGATGGATAATGCCCACTGCCAAAATGGGAGACTGTACGGGTCCACCCCAAATATTCAATAAAAGTCGCCTTGGGTCTCATGCATCAGTTTAGATAGTCGCCTTGCTATGCCCCGCCTACTTTTGCCTTTTCTTTTGGCCTGAGATCGGCGTTTACATTTACATTGTATTGACATTCCAGGTACAGCACGAATCAAATGAACAAAGTATCGACTGTGGTAATCCAAAGCCATAAGCACTAACACTAATTCAACCCCTTAACTCCCACCTTTCTCCAGTTTGGCTTTACCCCAATCCAAAAGCTTCTGGAAAAAAGGTGTGAAAATAGCGACAGAACTGAGATGAAAACAATGATGAAGATGTGACAAAAAAGTGAGAAAACCTTGACAAAAAAGTGACGAAAAAATGACGAAAAAAGACAAACAAAAAAAGACAAAAAAATTGACAAAAAAAATGACAGAAAATGTGACAAAAAAGTGACAAAAAATGACAAAAAAATGATTAAAAAAAGACAAAAATTGTGACAAAAAATTACAAAAAATTTGACCAAAAAATGACAAAAAAGTGACGAAAAAAGACAAAAAATTGACAAAAAAATTGACAAAAAATGTGACAAAAAAGTGACAAAAAATGACAAAAAAATGATTAAAAAAAAGACAAAAATTGTGACAAAAAATGACAAAAAATTTGACAAAAAAATGACCAAAAAGTGACAAAAAATGACAAAAAAAATGATTAA
Organism: Gobius niger; assembly: GCF_951799975.1. Lineage (NCBI taxonomy): Eukaryota > Metazoa > Chordata > Actinopteri > Gobiiformes > Gobiidae > Gobius > Gobius niger. The sequence continues at coordinate 27,664,327 of NC_136867.1, forward strand.
AAAAATGACAATAAATGTGACAAAAATGTGACCAAAAATGGATTTAAATAAATGACAAAAAAGCTACAAAATGAGTTGAATACCCCCCCAAAAAAAAAGATGGAAAAAAATCTGACGACGTGAGGAAAAAGATCCATTTAGATGAGTTTTGTAGATCTTAGCTTTCAAATGAGGTGTTACACCGGCCTGCAGGATTTGGGCAAAGCTAAACTGGAGAAAATGCTCTCGGTTCAGGCGGGAGTTAAGAGGTTAAACTATCCCTCTGAGAGACCATAGTGTCATTCTGTTTTCCTAAATACTGTCAGCTCTTGCTTGTGGCGCAGCTTGGTTCCCACACTCTCCCGGGTTCTTAGTGACGTGAGGTATTTGAAAAGCTGCTTGTTTTGGGTTAAACACGGGATTTTCATGATGCAACAGAAACACTACAGTCTGAGGATTTGAGGAATTTACAGAACAATTTCATATTTGCAAAGTGCAGATTGGACTTTGAGCGGATGATTTAGTGGAGTTTAGCAGTGGCCCACTCGAAACCAAAATATACTTCCATTTCAATGCGCTGCTTTGTATTTTTGGGTGAATTCGCTTCACCGATCTATGCGTGCTTGTTTTCTGCACCACTGTGTAAATGAACAAATATCAACCACAAAATAACAAAATAATAGATTCATCTCAAAATGTTCCCTCATTCTCTCTTCTCTGTGTCAAAAATGTTTTACAGCATAAACATTGCAACATTTTTCAACATTTCTTTGCTTATATTGCCATTTTCTTGGTGTAAAACTATGATTAACGCTCCTCACTAACGTCATCCATCCATTTTCTTCTGTTTTATCCAGGGCTGGGTCGCAGAGGCAGCAGGCTGAGCAGAGACGCCCAGACTTCCCGATCTACCCAGACCTCCTCCAGCTGTTCTGGGGGGACCCTGAGGCGACACCAGGCCCTTCCAGGGGAACACCTCCAGAGGGAGGCGACCAGGAGGCAGCCACCCTGCGAAGGAAACTCATTTCGGCCGACTGTAACCGCGATCTTGTCATTTCGGTCATGACCTTAGGTGAGGGTATAGGAACGTAGATCGACTGGTAAATTAAAGGAACAGGCCACCGTTTTTCCATACTGTGATATGTTCTTACCTGAGCTTAGACGAGTTGATACGTACCTGTCTGGTCTTTGTGCACTGCAAAAAGTATTTAACTAGATCAGTATAAACATCTCAATTTGAGCATAATAATCCAAATTTGAGTTGTTTTGACTAGTTTAGAAGTTCTTGGGCATTTGTCCTAGATTATTTCACTTGTTCTGAGATGTTTCTGACTCGTTTCGATACATTTCGTCCTTATTTCAGGTAATTTTCTTTGCCAATGGGGTAAGAAAATTGGTCTTGTCTCATTGGCAATTTTACTTTCTTATTTCAAGCGAGATTTACCCTAGAACTGGTCTGAAATGTCCTCAAACAAGCAAAGTAAACTGGGTCCGATCAGGAAAAGTGTCTAAATGAGTGAAAACTGCTCAAAACAAGATACATTTCCTCAATTCAAGTCATTTAAGCCAATGCTTGATATTTACTTTTTGTAGTGTGCGTGCCCGTGGAAGAGCGTGGTAGCTTCCAACTTCACCCCTGTTTGGAGCGATAGGAATACATTGGGAGAGGCCAAATTCAAACAACATCTTTGGTCGTTTTGCGTGACTGAGGGCACGCACAAAGACCAGTTACGTATCAACTCATCTCAGCTCAGGTAAGAACATATCTCAGTATGTATAAACGGTGGCCTGTTCCTTTAAGAGCTTCACCAATACAGCGACCGCATTGATCCATCTATCGATCTCACACTCCATCCTCCCCTCACTGAGAACAAAACCCTGAGATGCTTGAACTCCTCCACTTGAGGCAAGGACCCTCCACCGACATGGAGAAGGGAAGCCACCTTTGTCAGAGGAGAACCATGGCCTCAGATTTGGAGATGCTGATCCTCATCCCGGCTGCAAACTAAGCCCAGTGCAGCTGAAGGTCCTGAGTTGATGAAGCAGAAACAGACAGTATAGATGATCCCATCAAACTATATCTGAAAAACGACAGACGATTGGGAAAGCCGTGAAGCTGCAGACCACAGACCCATTTCTCTTTATTTGTCTGAGATGAAAGTATTTGTTGATGTATTAAAAGGCCGTGGTTTGGGACTAAAAGGCCTGACTCCGCCGTGTGTAGGTGTGGGATTCAGGAAAAAAAAAAAAAAAAGCTTGGGAACCACTGCAGTAACTATGCTAATGGTCAGAGTGGACTTAGCGGCGCATTAGCCGGGCGCATTACTGCGAGAGGAGGGTGGGACAGTTGTTCGGGACACGGGGGGGGTGAGGGGGTCAGCCCTGAGACTGTCCCGGGACACAAAGCCCGGGGGCATGTGGCGGCTGCTGCAATAATAGACTGCGGCTAAAAATAAAGAGGCCTAAATGACAGTGCGGCTCGCCTTACAAAGGAGCGGGACAAACACAGGGACGGGACGCTTTGAAGACTGAGGAGAGGGGGGCAAACTACAGAGGGGCTTCAAGAGGAGAGCACTGTGGGTCAGATGCCCTCCCTGTCTCCCGTACTGGTGAAGCAGGTTGGTCAATGTTAATGGACTTGTTTCACAAAATCAACGTTTAGTGCTTGATTTTGAGTAAAAGTTCAGATACTACCGGTCTAACATTTCTCCATTACAAGTAAAAGTTGAAGTTGTTGCTTGAGTGAAAGTATTTGCTGGAGAAAATACTTAAGTACTCAACCACCTACTGTTCTGGAGTGTGCACTATAAGGCTTTTAAGAAAGAATGAAATGAATGACCAATATAAAAACCAATGCAAAACTCAAAGCTCGCTGTGGAAGGGGGGACGGTGGGGCTGAAGTCCATGATCATCTCCACTGTCTTCTGGTCAGCTCCAGGTGCTTGTGGCTGCACCTGGACGCCAGCCGGTCCACCTCTCTCCTGTAGGCGGACTCATCACTGTCTGAGATGAGCCCGACGAGGGTGGCATCGTCCGCAAAGTTGAAAGTTTAACAGACTGGTGACTGGAGGTGCTGCAGTTCGCGTACAGGGAGAAGAGCCTGGGGGAAAGTACACAGCCCTGAGGAGTCCCAGTGTTTGCAGCCTGAGTGATGATTCAAGTAACGCACAGATCCACAAAAACTCTTCTTTTGATTCAGCAGTTTGTGTCTTCTGCGCGCGAAACACCAGCCCACACTCCGTCAAACGCTGTAAAGAGAAATCTATGAAGCCTCTCGACATTAAAACTAAGATATTAAAGGGGAAAACTTTGCAGCCCGTCAGTCCTGTGGTGACGCGAGTGTAAATAGCATCATTCTCTCTCTGTCTTTGGGAATGCTGCGGAATTCCCCGGAATCTCCCAGTTTCCCCATCGGCCCTCGGCACAATAGAGCGGGCGGCCAGTCTGGTTCTGCGGGTATAATGCCAGGAAACATTAGCCGTGTCCGAGCTGCGTCCAGTCACACGGGAAACGCTCCGCTCCCCCCTCTGTGTAAAATATATAGAACAACATATAGAGGCAGACCCCAAAGATTCAGCTCTCAATTAAGCTGCAAATCCCATCATTTTATACCATTTCGATCATTGTTTTTAAGCTTGTAGCCAATGTAATTTGTAGTTTTCTCATAAAAACATGCTTTGTTTGCAGTCTTCCAATGGATGTACGGATGCAATGGATGTGTTTTCCACATATTTAGTTCAGAAAGAGAAGCATGACCTCCTGTCAAGTGAAGCTGGTGATTTGTCGTGACGCTGCATATGTCATCTTCATCTCCTGGCTCTTCAAGTCTGTTAAAAAGCACAGTGCTCCCACATGTTCCTTTGGATTTGGCTGGCTGTCAGTCTTCAGTCCAGCGGCACCTCTGGCTGAAATATGTGAAGTCCATAATAATATCACTGCATCACTTCTTTTAAGCTCATACCTATGCTACAAATCATGCTTTTATACAGTCTGGATCAAAGGTTTAAGACCAGTTGAAATGCATGGTTAGATCATAGGCCACCATCATTGCAGCTGATTAAAGGTTTAAGACCACACACCGTTTAAAGGGCCAAATCTGCAAGAATGTACTTTCAATGTGATTTTCTCATCGCTGCTGAGGTGGGATGCAGTAAAACAGTCATTTTGAATTCCTTAAAAGATCCTGACGGTTATGGACCAAAAAAGTCAAGTGGAAGACCCAAAAAAATGTCACCAGCTCCGAGGGGGAGGATCTGATCAGCTGTCCGTCAAGACCCTGGACGATGCTCGATCCACATTAAGGCCGTTACTGGAGCCGACTGCAGCCCAACAACCAGAGGTTCCCACAGATCAGGGCCTCTGCGGGACGCTCTCTGTAACATCTGCACAGAGACAGGGCCATTTGACGCCCTGCACCGCCTGAAGCTCCATTGTTCCACTGAAGGAAAAAGCCCCAGATCATAATGGCGCCCCCTCTCTGTGGGACACAAAGCATCTCAGATCAATCTGCTTTTCATGCCAGTAACGTTGGAAACCATCAGGACCATCAAGGTCACATTTTTTCTCATCAGAGAATTAAAGGAATAGGCCACCGTTTTTATATACTAAGATATGTTCTTACCTCACTTTAGTCGAGTTAATATATCCCCGTCTGGTCATTGTCCGCGCGCTCTGTCACGCAAACGGAGCACATACGCAGCCTCTCCCATATGTGACATAGCTCCGAAAAAGCTCACGATAGAAGCTACCAAGTTCTTCCACGTGTAACCTATTTAAATAAAGTTACGTGAAGTGTTTTCATGCGAAGTATATTTACACAGAAATGTAACGTGTCGATTTTATAAGCAAATAAAAAGGGGGACTATATTGTGAGGCGTAATGATACGAGGAGCACAGCGTCCGCGTAGTAACTCCTAAAGACTTCCCCCGCTCACTTCCGTCAATAACCTTTAGGAGTTACTGCGCGGACGTTTTACTCCTCGTATCATTACGCCTCACAATATAGTCCCCCTTTTTATTTGCTTATAAAATCGACACGTTACATTTCTGTGTAAATATACTTCGCATGAAAACACTTCACGTAACTTTATTTAAATAGGGAACACGTGGAAGAGCTTGGTAGCTTCTATCGTGAGCTTTTTCGGAGCTATGTCACATATGGGAGAGGCTGCGTATGTGCTCCGTTTGCGTGACAGAGCGCGCGGACAATGACCAGACGGGGATATATTAACTCGACTAAAGTGAGGTAAGAACATATCTTAGTATATAAAAACGGTGGCCTATTCCTTTAAAGTTTTCCACCTTTCAATGTCCCATCACCTGCAGATGCCGTCTGATGGTTATTGGGCATCAGTCGGCTCCAGTAACGGCCTTAATGTGGGTCAAGGATCATCCAGTGTCTTGACGGACCTACGTGTCCAGGAAATGCTCTCCTCACGGCCCCATCTCTTGCTAAGCTTAATCCTTTCATCGCAAAGTAAAAGCATTTTCCACAGCTTCACGGCGGCTGCTCGGGTGAAAGAGAGTGGCTTAGAGTGAGATTGCTTAGACAGTCAGGAAGTTAAACAACTGGATATTGTGTTTTTGCAGTATTAGATCAATACTGACTGTCTGACGGTCTGTTTTTGACAAGGGAACAACAACGTAACATGGCTAAGATGTCAAAAAGTACGTTTTGGATGACGTTTCCCCTTTTTAAAGATGTGCAAATGCATCCAAATGTCCGTATCAGCCGCCTGTGGACATCTTTTGAGGAGACTAAGGCCAGCGTTTGGTCAGCAGAACCGGTCCTTGTGCCTCCTAAATCAAAGTAATCACCTTCCCCATCGCCCTCAAACACTTTCCCATTCGCTCTGAGCCGCTGCATTGAGTTTCAAAGACCTCAGTGGCGGGACAAGTCCACAGACGTGTCCTCTGAAGACTCCTACGGTTCACGGATGATCGAGAGCGAGCGGAGAGAGGGCTCAGAGGTGAAAAGGTGCCAGGGGCCTTTGTGAAGTGCGCTTTAAGAGTGTTTGGAGTCAACAGAGCGCTCATCGGGTCCCGTCCCGCTCAGAGAGGGTCCTGTCCCGCTGAAGGATCCGCCTCATTTCACCTCAAACCCCTCAGACCTGCTCAGCCCTGCGCTCGTAATGGACCCGGGGTCAGCGGATCACTGCGACCGTCGGCTCACACTTCATCTGGATCAGTTACAGCGGGAACTTTAGGGTTTTAAGGTGGATTCACTCCAACCAAAGCCCAGTCGCTGTTTGGGGGCAGGGCGACCGTTTGTCAACTCAGTCGGCTCCAGTAACGGCTTCAGTCGGGTCAGGGATCGAAGAAGAAGCTCAGTGCTGGGGACGCTGGGCCTTCCACTTTTTGTTTTCCAAGTTTTTTCAATACCAATACTTAAACGATACTTGGTTTTCGATGCCGATACCTGAAAGATACTTTTTCTGATCCCTATACTAAAATATTTGTCATCCAGAACAATAATGGAAGATCTGCAAACTACAATATCGAGCTCATCTCAAATGTCAAGAAATGTGTGAAAAATGGGGAACAATTTGGGGGGAAATTTTGGAATGGGAATTGGGCGACACAGAGTTTGCATGTTCTCCCCGTGTCTGCGTAGGTTTCCTCCAGTTTCACCTACCACTAAAAACATGTATAATAGGTGAATCCTCCAGTCAGGTGATTCTGATCATCAGCCTGGCTCCACATCATGGAGATGGGTCCCCCAGGCGCAGCACTGCCATCGACCAACTGCTCCATACGGGCAGCCTCAGTGGCATTGAAGACTGAGGACAAGTTTCCCTACAGGGACAATAAAGCAAACAAACAACAACAAATATTGTAAGAAATTGTATAAAAATGTTTTGGAAAGAATGGGGCAAGAATTGGGAATAAAATGGGCAAAATTTGGGGGAAAAAATACGAAAATAGGGAAAATATTAGTAATAAAAAATGAGCAAAAATTAGGGGAAAAAATGGGAAATTCCCCAAAAATGTGGCAAAAATAAGAAGAATATTTTTGGTGAAAAAATGGAACAATTGCAAGAAATTATTTAAAAATAAGGAAAAAATTAGGCAACCATGGGGGGGATAAATAATTGATCTAAGCTGAAGCAACCAAGTCACTTCCTTTAATCCTGTCCCTGGACCAACAGCATCAAAACTTGTATCCAAAGATAAAAGATTATTTTTTTTGGTACCTGCTTTGAAAATCCCAAACCTGACACTGAATCCACATCTTTGCACAGATTTGGCCTTTTAAAGAATTGTGATTCCAAACTTTTGATCAGCTGCAAAAACAGACTTTTTCAGTGTAATGGTTGCTTTGTCTCACTCCCTGTTCTTCTCGTTGCTTATTGAAGTTTGTTACAACCTTGTTAAGATCCACCATGATCTGATCATTTTTCAGCCGGTCTGTAACTTTTGATGATCATGAAGGTTTTCATCGTCCTTTTGCCTTCAGTTCCTTCATGAAAATACTCTGTGCCTTTTTCCTTCTCTTTACCTCCAGCTCATCCACGAACGTGTCACTGTAAAAGAACGAGTGACTGAAGTATCCGCTAAAATCACTGTCTATTGTTTCTCAACAATATACAAACTGAAACAGGAAGTGACACGGCGGAAGTGACTCAATAGCCCGGCGATAACTGCACTGAGCTAATGGGAAAGTACAGTACAAGGTAAACATAAGGATATATATGGTCGGAGAGGCAGGAAGAACAGTCAGGCTTTTTATGGAGAGAATGACGTACGGATAAATTCTTCAAACCTGGCGCTAAAGATGAAGGCCATAATGATGGGAGTAGAATGAGCTATTCCAGATGAAAACAAATAAACGTGGTCTGCAGAAAAATCACTTTCAAAAGCACATTTACAGATTTTTCTTAATGAATCAGAAGAAGTTATCACAGGAGGGATATCATCGTTGCATGGTGGCACAGCGGTTAGTGCTCTCTGGACTTTCTGGTGTTGCCATGACGGTTGTTTTGAGTTTGGATTCCCCTCCATGTTTCCTCTCCACCTCGTCACCGCACTTTCTGATTGGCTAAACGTCACAGTGTATGGCTCTGTGCTGTTAAATATCCCATATTTCTGAGCGGTGCGTTCCCAACATCTGTCCAAGAGCCGTCTTAAAGCACCACACATGACAGGAATAGATACAGACGGCGTCACGTTATATAGAAGGGGGCGTGGCTTCGCCGATGGGGGGAAACAGAATCTTTTGGAAAACACAATTTTCCACTCTTTTTCTGGTGAAAGATGAACTTATTTATCACATACAAATAAAGTCAAGTGTAAATCGGGTCCATATGGATGTTTATTCACAGCAGATTGTTCAGTAGAAGCGAAAAAACGGCAGTTGTAGCTAGCGCTAGCTAGCGTTAGCATGAGCACGGTGCAAACATGTTAGCATTCTCCATTATTTATGTATTTATGAGCTGTTGAACCACTTTGCTCCTCTCCATGTCTTTGTATTTTTGTTTAGTAGAAAACTATATCAATAATTCAGCATTTGTTAAAGTAGTTTTTGAATAATTGGAGAAAGTTTAGATTTTTCTCCAAATTGTTTTTCCAAATTGTTTCAAGATAGAAGCTACCAAGCTCTTCCATGTTTTCCCTATTTAAATATGGTTAGGTGAAGTGTTCCACTACAAAGTATAATTACACAAAATTAAACAATGTGGATTTTCTAAGCGGATAAAAGGGGGAACTATATTGTAAGGCGTAATAATACCAGGAGTCGTTCGAAATCTATGCAGTAATCTTCACTTTACTGTGCGGATGCCAAACTACTCCTGGTATTATTACGCCTTACAATATAGTTCCCCCTTTTATCCGCTTAGAAAATCCACATTGTTTAATTTTGTGTAATTATACTTTGTAGTGGAACACTTCACGTAACCATATTTAAATAGGGAAAACATGGAAGAGCTTGGTAGCTTCTATCTTCACCTGTTTTGGAGCTATAGAGGAGAGAGGGAGAGGCTAAATGCTAACGCCGTCTGCGCTGTGTTTACGTGATTGAAGGCACGGGTACCAGACAGGTCCTAAAGAACTCGTCAAAGCTAAGGTAAGAACATATCTCAGTATGTAAAAACAGTGGCCTATTCCTTTAACTGTTTTCAAACATGACCATATATGGGCGATTCCAGAAATGCAGTCTTTTTTTTTATTTTTATTTTTTTATTTATTTAACATCAGTGCAAATTAGAAATGCAGTCTTACGGCCGTCAGACATAGTTTTGGAAAAGAAAGGTCCAAACAGAAAATGTTCAAAGCTTATTGAATAAGATGCACAGTGCTCTGGGATTTGTTTGTTTTAACCACAAATGGTCTCAACTTATACAGCGCTTTTTCTACCTTCATCAGACCCAAAGCCTTTACAGCAAAGAACCAGTCACCCAGTCACTCTCTCATTCATACACCAATGCTCTGGAGGCGAGGTGGTGAAGTGTCTTACCCAAGGACACAACGACAGTGGACTCCTTCAGGAGCTGGGATTCGAACCCCGGACCATGAGACAACCTGCTGTACCATCTGCACCACCGTCGCCCCTGCTGTGACTATATACACTATACTACTACACTATACAGTAGAATCAGGACAAAGCAAAGCGTCTTTAACCTCTGTTTAACGCCACTTCGCAACAGAAAAAACTACCTGATTGTAGATTTGTTACTGTGGGAGTAGTTTTGAACACTTTCAGTCGACGGAACCTGGTGGTCCCAGTGTATACGTGCAGAAGCGGCGTTTCAGTCTGAGCCGTGTGCACAAACCAGAGAAAGCGTTTCCCCGTCAGACCCATAACACTGATGTGAGATAGCAGCCGGGGCTGAGGGCTAAGCAGACCTCCGGAGCGGCACGCCGGTCCTCCCCTGCCTCTCCGCGGGGCAGGTCCTCTGAGCGTGTGCCATCTTGACGGGACATTTTTGTGGAGGCGGAGGATGTTTGCGTGTGCGGCGGCCGACACACAACAATACACAGGAAACGCAGCCTTTTTTACAGAGTTTAACCAGGACACCAGCGGCTTTATCATTTTGTGCTGGAGAACTGTCCGAACACGCTCCTCTGCGCAGGGTTTCAGGCGGCTGCGTCTGACGCTCAAGTTGGCATTTGTTTTGGCAAGAAGGCGAGACGCTGCGGGGTGAACTGGAAAAAAGCAAATACGTTTTACTGATGTCAGTTCAAGGGTTCAATTTATCTTAATTATTCTGCATGGGGTAATTTAGCTTGCAGCAGCAGTCAGCACATACTAATGCAACATCGGCACTGACTTTTTGAAGCTATTGCTCCTGCCCTGTGGAACATTTAGCAGCAGAGACCACCTTGCTATGGTCATTAAAAGCAGTGTCAGCAATTCACACACTCACATCATCTTTTAGACCAGGGGGGGGGCAATTCATTAAAGTGGCCACATGAGAAGCCTGAATTGAGTCGGAGCCGCACCAACAATAACTCAAACTTATATCGGGATATAAGTAAAATATATGGGGGTCCATAAACAAAAGCTCCAAAATAAAAACGACTTTTTTTCAATAAATGAATAATAATGAGCCCGACATGACTGTAGCCTCATAAAAACTACCTACACTTATTGCACTTTACAAGCCTGTGTCACAAGTCTCGCGACTATTGTAGCCACAGCTACAATAGTCAACAATGTAAACAACACTGTAATTCCACTGAAATGCGGGGCCCTTGCGCCTGCGGGGGCCCTACGCAACTTAGTTAGCCTGTGTATCGGAAAAAACGGCTCTGATTCCAAAAATGTCTTCATTAAACTGCTGCTTCACTGAAATAAAATGAAAATCTGACAATCTGAATAAGTCCTTTTCAAACACATTCAAACCTGTCATATGCACTTTAAATGGCTTTGTCGCCCAAGAAGATAATTGTCCCATAAAGAAAAAAAAAAAGTGTGCTTTTGATTTCCTTGATATTGTACATTGCTGGACACCTGTGGAATTCTTTCCTTTTATTCCTATTTAATCTGCCCCCTAGTGGCTGGAGTGAGCATTCTGCACAGGAATGGGCTAGAGACTTACTTTTTTTTTGACATACTTATGAATTTATGCCCTACAAGTTGTGGGCCGGACTGAATCATCTCGCGGGCCGTATTTTGCCCAGGTCTGTTTTAGACAGTTCTTTTGCTTTACCGAAAGTGACAAATGGGCGAGGACTGCACTGTTTTGTGACCATCATGGCTGACATTGCTGCAATACCACCACCTATACATCAACCTGCCCAGGGACTACAGGTGTAGCTAAGTTAGCATATTGTGCTATAACCTGGCATAGAGCATCATTCCTGACTTTGTCTTGGTCGATGCGTTGTTGTGCACTGTCCCCGTCTAATTAAACCATACCATAAAACCTAGTGGCAGCCAGTTCAATGTGAAAACCAAAGGGGACACATGTTTCAAAGAATGTTTCTAAAGCTCGAAAGAATGGAAGTTTATTTGTTTAGCCGCTGCGACTGAGCGCGCCGCCATTGTGGGCCAACGTGAGCAGCATGTTTATGGAGGTCGGAGAAACCAGAGCACTGCCTTCAGTCTCCTCTGACACGGTGCACCGCCTCCGGGGATTGTCCCTGTTTCAAAGCGTGGTGTCCTGCACTGGTCACAACAGTCTTTCACCATCGTCTCCTTGCTTGTCCCTTCCTTGTTTCCTGTAGCGCCTCTTGTGGTGCCTCCTCTGTGCTGCAGGTGTGGGGGGCTCTTGGTGCCTCTTTAGGGTTTCAGAAGAAGAAATCTGTGGATTCCTAGGTTGCAAACGCCACTCACAGACCTTTAGATCTTCAGCTAACCGTTTGTTTACTTAAGGGGCCAGTCCCGACTCTCAGCAGTTTAAAAGAACCTCACAGAAACAAATATGTACAAAAGCGTCCTGCAGATCAGTGTCATCAGAGTACTTGAACATTTTTAGAGTTAGACTACTTGTTAAATATGATAGATATTATAAATTAGCTGGTTTCGGCCCTTGATCTTTTTACAATGAAGAAAATTGGCCTCCACCGAGCCTTGCCAGCCCCTGCTCTATTCTGGGTGACCCTGAAAACACTGAATATCTCACCATTTGTAAGGACTATATGCAAATATGTGCTGGTGCCTGCAAGGACACCTCTCGTGCGGCCCATGGTCGGCATTCCTTATTAAGAATTCCATCTCAGGCTGCGATTCGCCCCTGACAGACACTTATCCTCAGCGTAACAAAGCCTTACAGAAGCCTCAGCCACGCACTCGTCAATGTGCCTGGGCAAAGTCGTCTCTTACAAGCCTTACTTTGTCTCTTGGCTCTGTTTTTAAGGACCTTTTCAACCCTCGTCTGTGGAATCAGACCTGAATGACTAATGTCACCGCAATGTTGAGAATTCATGTCTCCGGGTCCAGGACTGATGGTGAATAAACTTGTGTCAGACATTCAGCGTCTTCTGCCTCTCTTTGCAACTTACACAAAGACTTTGGAGAAAATCAAATCTCTCAGACATTCATTTTCAGGTTTTGGGCCAAACTGGTCTCTTATATAAACCAGGAAACAAAATAAGAAACGTAATCTTCACAATAACATGTTTAATCATTGCACTGATTCAATGTTTCTCCACAGATTTTATTGGGAAATTGTAATTTCAAAGGCCATTTCCTCTCATTGGTGCCACAATATCTCCACATCAGAAGCTCCTACACTGACTTCAAAATGGACAGCCTTGGATTGAAAAATATAAACGGTCTCAATCTATTATTTAGATTTTGTCGCCCATAACTTTGTAAGCATAAAACGGCTTATTTTTGCTTGAAAACATAAACTGACAGAAAACTTGGAATACATTGTTTTCTCACATGTATGTCATTAATCTACAGCAAAAGTTTCAAATTGATATCTCTACATTTAGAAAAGTTTCCCTAATAACCAGCAGTGTCTTGTCTTAAAGTGCATAAGAATGACACATTAGACACAATTTTGATAAAACACAATTATATTTAAGATTTTCACTAAACATTCTACCCAGCTTTATTTAGTTTGACCATTTGCGTGATAGTATACAGTTTCACTTCCTTATTGGACACTCAGGGCCCTATAGTACGCATCCCAAGGCTATTCGACGAAGAGCGAACCCATGTACAGTCAAAAACAGCTCCACTGTGCAGGGCAGAAGTGGAACATAATGACCTCAGCTCAGGCCCTGCCTCACTGAGAAACACTAACCACTAAGGCACTGTCAGACTGGGATTTAGGACTAGTCTATTTCCCCCACTTTTTAAAATGGTAAATGGTCACACGTGGACTGATGGTTATTTCTGTCTTACCACTGAGAATAGCCTGACAGTAATTTGTTTTAGATCGTGCACATTCAGAGAACTAGAGTTACTGAAAGTAACTGCTCACAAGAACTGTCTGGATTCAACTCCCCTTAGAGACAAACCGGCTTTACTCTCGTCTATTCACCAAACTACTGTCCTGATACCGTCCTCCTGATTCTCTAATGGAGACAACAAGAAGATTGTTTGAATCAGGGCTCTACCTTTACAGGACCCGTTGTTGTGAGGCTGCAGTGAAGTTTTGGAAAAAGTAGCACGAGCTGAGGGGCAGTGCGAAAGAACCGCACTGAACACATTGAGCTGCATGAGGCTCAAACTCTGACTGTCTGTGATAAAACCAGATGAACTGGAGTCTGTGCACAGAACACGTGAGACATGGAGCACCGGGAGACAGACCGAGCGGGGACGCGAGCGGAGAAGCACTCGCGCCTTGGGGGTGACAGGGGGAAGGTTTCTCCTGCTCATCCACTTCAGCAGACCGCTCCGTTTTGCTGTAATATTTGGCAAAGTAGGCGGAGAGTGAGTGAGCGCAGTCAGTCCCCGTCAAGGCGTTGATTGCACTACAAAAAGTAAATATCAAGCATTGGCTTAAATGACTTGAATTGAGGAAATGTATCTTGTTTTGAGCGGTTTTCACTCATTTAGACACTTTTCCTGATCGGACCCAGTTTACTTTGCTTGTTTGAGGACATTTCAGACCAGTTCTAGGGTAAATCTCGCTTGAAATAAGAAAGTAAAACTGCCAATGAGACAAGACCAATTTTCTTACCCCATTGGCAAAGAAAATGACCTGAAATAAGGACGAAATGTATCGAAACGAGTCAGAAACATCTCAGAACAAGTAATAATCTAGGACAAATGCCCAAGAACTTCTAAACTAGTCAAAACAACTCAAATTTGGATTATTATGCTCAAATTGAGATGTTTATACTGATCTAGTTAAATACTTTTTGCAGTGTAAGAAGCTAAACAACACCGCAATTTGACTGAAATGCGGGGGCCCTTGCGGCTGCGGGGGCCCTACACAACTTACGTTACATTTCTTCATTACACTGCTGCTTCACTGTGTTTTTGATTTCCTTGATATTGTACATTTTCATATCGCCCAACAACTATTTAGAAATCGTCTTGAAATCGCTTCATTCCCCACCTCTATGTCCAACATGGATTTGTCGACAGAAATGGCCCGACACAGACCTTAAGACGACCGTTGTGCTGTGACTCATCTGTCCCTCTCTCCTCTTCATCCTCCTCCTCCTCCTCCTCCTCCTCCTCCTCCTGTCATTCACACGGAGCAGAGACACCCAGAGCCTAAGTGTCTGTCTGCCGCGCTCTGTACCTGTCATTACGGACTTCACAGAGGCTAATGAAGGAGTGTGAGGAGGGAGGCGGGTTTACGGCCTGCGCCCCGCCCCCCCCCCCTGCACGACCGGGGACCAGACCACGACCAAGACCACCACCTAGACGGGGACCGGGATGGACTCCAATAAATGGATCAAACCTAAATTACATGAGACCAAAACTATGACGAAAATCTCCAGATATTGTTGTTAACTCAGTAAAATCAAAATATAACAAAGGGAATAAAGACATGAACTTCAGTGACACAGTTTGGAAGAGCCTCATGCAGGTCTTTGTCAATGGGGGGGACACGAAGCACAGAGGACTGTCGGCGAGACCGGGCGGACACATCAAGTGTAAGTCACATTTCATCAAAAGACTAAAACTCATTTGAGATCTGTCCGGGCTGAAATGAGCGCTTCTGGACCGGTGACTCTCGGGGGGAGTGTGTGGGAACAGCAGGAGATGACAGGGTTTGTGTTTTTTTTTTACTGTTTGAACAGAGCATTAGGCCAAACCCCAGAGAGACTGTCGTTTCTTACGGAGCTCTGGATAGCGCTGTCAAAACCGCTAAGTACCATGGGAAAAAGGCTGCACTTCATAATAAAAAGCAAATGCACATTTTAATGAAAAATGCCAGAGTTATTGTTCACATAAAAAACACTTGGATGCTCCAGGGCTGAGTTGCTCCACGGCTCTTTTTCTCTTCCTTTTTAATTTAGTTTTTTAGCTAAAGCGGGTTTATTAAGAACCGCCGCCCGAATATGGCCTTTAATTTACAACATTTAACTTTCATATCGCCTCTGTGGAAATGCAGATGTTCGGAGCTGGTTGTTCGTCCCAAATGAACTGTTTGTTGTTGATTGAAAGGACTTTTATGTGACAGGTTTGTGAGCCTTTTCACAGACAAACAAGGATTGGGTTCAACCATAGACCGTAGATATAGTGATGGACCAAGTAAGGAAAATATAAAAACAATGACGAGCCTGGGCTCAATAATGACTCCCGGTCCTCGCCTCAAGTGGAGGAGTTCAAGTGTCTCAGGGTCTTGTTCTCAGAGAGGGACGGATGGAGCGTGAGATCGATAGACGGATCGGTGTGGCATTGGCAGTGATGCGGTCGCTGTATCGGACTGTTGTGGTGAAGAGGGAGCTGAGTCCATTTACCGGATGGTCTACGCTCCCACCCTCATCTATGGTCATGAGATCTGAGTAATTCAACCGGGAGAGACTCAAACAGACAAAAGCAGCGGTTAGGAAGATTTATAAAGTCAGTATGGATGAACAGCAGATGCAGCAGGGAGAAGATGTGGACAGAAGAGGTGAAGATGGGGTGGAGGCGGGTCGCAGTGCAGCTGGGAAGTGAACGAACCATGATTGCTGGGGCTTAAAAACGGGACCAAGGGTGATGATTGGCTGCTATGAAGGTGCGGGTCTTACGCTGAGGGCTGGGGTGGAGGTGTGGCCCTCACGGAAGCGATCATTGGCTGGAGGTAGGGGGTGCTAAAATTAGTCTACCAGGTTGAATCAACGGCTAAGCTTCATTGACCGAAAGGACGAGATTGCGGATACAAGCGGCCGAAATGAGCTTCCTTCACAGGGTGGCTGGGCGCACCCTTCGGGATCTGGTGAGGAGCTCAGTTATCCTGGTCCTCCTGGTTGCCTCCCTCAGGAGATGTTTCGGGCAAGTCTCATTGGGAGGAGGCCCAGACCCAGGACATGCTGGAGGGACTATGTGGCCTGGCGTCGCCTCGGACTCCCTCAGAACAGCTGGAGGAGGTCTGTGAGGATCGGGACATCTGGGCATCTCTGCTCCAACTGCTGCCTCTGCGACCCCGGATAAAGCAGAAGAAAATGGATGGATGAAAGTCCCTTCGAGCAAGGGAATTCTGCAGCCATTTCCCATTACACCATCAGCTACCTCCATGTTTTTCACCGTCTAGAGCAGTGTTTCCTAACCAGGAGTACGGGGACTCCAGAGGATACATGATTATTTTCTTGAAATATTCTGATTTCAAGAAAATTTCAATTAGTGCTAAATCTAAGAGTCTTCTGCGCAAATTCAACCTGGAAGACATACCAGCTGCGTTCATTCATCGCCTCAGCACCGGCAGCTCTTTCGAATCATCCAGTCACAGACCCTGCTCAAGCCGCACCTTCACGTCGGCCAATCACTGCAGCGCTCGTCCCTACTCCTACTCCAGCCACTCATCGTTCATGATCCCCTACTTAAGCCTCCCGGTCAATCACTCAGCGTTTCCCAGCCGTGCTACAACCCTCCTCCACCCCTCTCCCCGCCCGGCCTCTCCTCGGCTCTGCTTGACTTGTCTCCCTGGATCTCCCTGGATCTTCTACCACCACCAGTGTTGTTCAATAAAACTTTCTTAATGCCTTTCTGTCTCTGTGAGTCTTTTCAGGTTGAACTGGCTGTACCCTCGAGGTAAGAAGTACTTTTCTTCAAATGAATGTTAGTTTATCGTAGCAAATATAATAAATGGCTGACATTACAGGCGCACAAATCAATACACTATAAAGAGACCGTCACAGAGAGTATCCTTTTGCCCAGAGGGATAATAGAATAATAATAATAACAATGACAGTGTCTCTAATTATGACGCAGTGATCAAACGGTCGGAGGCTCCGGTCTTTGAGACTGAAACAGGAAGCAGGTGCAGAGATGTGTGGACTTACAGATAAAAGTACAAGCGCGTTTTGATCAGCTGAAGGATTAGCTTCTCACTGCACATGTGTTTTTGTGCGCGACACTGAGAGGTATACGGCACATTCAGGGCAGCGCTTTTGTGCCACGAGTCCAGAGACAATTCTGATCAGGATGAAAAGGGAAGTCACTGAGGTTTTTTTTTTGTCAGAAATGGCCTCAGGTGCAACGACTTATGAGCGACTCTTTGGGTCTTTCTAACAAATATAACTGAAAAAAAAAAAAAAAAAAAAAGGAAACAGCACATGAGCAGGAAACACAAGTGAGAGGTTTTTGCGTAAAAAAAATGACTTGGCAAAGCAGCTATTCATTCAAAATGTGTCTACTCATATGCACTTTAACAGTCTCCCTGTGGTCCTTCTTATAAAGCATACTTATCCAAAATGTTGTCAAGAGACAGATGACAGATACATGACGTCATTGAGCATCCTGTATTTAATTTACAGATAGCCAACTCTTCTTTACTCTCCATCACAGTGGTCTCGATGACGCTCCAGGATCAATTGTTTGGAAGGTTTTCACTGCTGATGGACCTTCTCTAGAAAACCTACCAAACAATGGATCCTGGAGCGTTGTAGAGACTGTGATGGAGAGTAAAGGCGCCATGCTGACCACTCATACGGCCCGGGGTCACTGAAAGGTCAAATACGCACAAATATCAACTTTATTGTCCGCATGAACATTTGCACCTTTAGAGATTGACTTGTTCTATCTCTGCTGCTCTGGAATTGCTTAAATCACACCTGGAAGGTACAGACGACATCTTCTTACTTCAGCTAAAGTTGTAAACTCTTTGCATTAGTTGCGCCATAAGGTTTTATCAGAATCTGAATCACAATAGGTTTTATTGCCATTGTCAGTGAACAAGTTGGTTCACAAACCAGGAATTTTATTTAGTGCAATCGTGCAGCATGAAACATAAAACATAGAACAGAAATTTGGTTAGATAAATAATAAACTATAAAAGTTAAACATTTAAAGCAGAACTAAGTAACTTGTTTACCTTGATAAATCCTTTCTGTAGTCCCTCTGGGGGTAATACAAGTGTTTATGGGATGATTGGAGGGTCTTTCATCTTCCCCTGGTGTCTCTGGCCAGAAAACCACAATTGCAACTTGGCTGCCACCGGACCGGAGTCACCAATACACACTAATGGAATCACATAGAAGAAGCTAACAGGCTAACGGGCA
This sequence comes from Gobius niger, assembly GCF_951799975.1. Taxonomy (NCBI): domain Eukaryota; kingdom Metazoa; phylum Chordata; class Actinopteri; order Gobiiformes; family Gobiidae; genus Gobius; species Gobius niger. The sequence goes on from NC_136867.1 coordinate 27,682,864, forward strand.
AAGCTAACTGCGGGCTAGCACCACTTAAACAGTATTTACAGCCAAGTTTGAGTGAAAAAAATGATCTCCATTGTGTCATTGGATGTGCAATATCCCTCTGTCCCTTTGTCTTTTCTGTCAGCGTAGGATTCACTCTCATGCACAATAAAAAAGTAAAAAAATCGCAACTTGCTACGACACCTGCAATTGCCATTTACTGTATTTCCAAGGTTAAGATGAATTCTGAGGAAAAATGCAGACCTCTGAGCAAATCAGTTCTAATCCAATCCAATCCAATCCACTTTATTTATATAGCACATTTAAACAACAAAACGTTTCCAAAGTGCTGCACATGCAACAAAATCAATAAAATCAAAACAATACAAATGAGCTCTACCGCTATATGGGTGTAAAACAATAAATATGAATAAAACAGTTTAAAAGAATAAATATAAATAAAAACACATTAAAAACTACAAATAAGAATAAAACTCAATAAAAAATAAATAAAAAGACACAGGGGACCACACAACTTACGCGGTGCTAAAAGCCAGAGAATAAAAGTGAGTTTTAAGACGAGTTTTAAAACACTCCGCGGTGGGGGCCGTATGGATGTGGAGGGGCAGAGCGTTCCACAGCTTAGGGCCGACAACGGCGAACGCTCTGTCCCCTCTGGTTTTACGGTTCGTCTTCGGAGCCACGAGCTGGAGCTGGCCCTCAGACCAGAAAAAATCCTTATAAAATGAGTCCTAAACTGGAGGAGGAGCTGCAGCAGATCCAAGGAAATACATCAGACATCTCAGTCCAGAAAAGTGCAAAGATACTGCGCAGAACCCTCAAGCTCCCAGGCCGATATATTATTCTATATATGAATTAGGATTAGGGATTAGACCACCGGCACCTCCTTCGGGGCCACTGGTTGCATTGATGACATTGCTCATTAACCAAACTGCCCTCCATTATGACCCCAGTGAGAGGCATTTCAGTTTTGCGCAGGTAAAGCTCCGCCCGTGTGAGTCCGAGCAGCTCATCAGACCCAGACAGTGAAGCATCTCTGACTCTGACTCTGAATCACTGACTCGACTGAGGCCTGACTGGAAGCGAGGGAAGGGTCTGTGTGGGTCATGTGAGCTGGCGGCGTGGGATCAGTGCACCGCGGCTCCGGGACGTGTCCGGACTCGCCGCTCTCTCTCTCTCTCTGGGATCAGGTGTTTGCATTCTTCTGGACCGTAAGCGTTTCCACGGCAACGAGCACCACCGGCTGCACAGGCTGGTCCCGAAACCTCCCGCTGACCCCGTAGTCATAGATTTATGTACAGTTTTTAATATGTCACACCATCCACGAAGACGGAATTAACTAATCATTTACAGGAACAGTTTGGCCTTGAGTCGTTTCACAATGTTATATTCGTTTATGCATTTGATTGATCGTTCTGGAACTCACTCCAGACTCATGCATGTGAGCACACCAGGCTGTCCAGGTGGGTTGGTTGTATATAGTGCTTTTCTGGACACTCAAAGACGCCACAGCTGCCTTGTGATAGACTGACGGAAGCGAGACTGCCAGTCTATGCCATCGGCCACTCCCACCACTAACTATATTCACCCAGGCTTCCTGATGTTAAAGAGGGGGTATTATGCTTTTTTCAATCACACAGCACCAGTCTATATCACACTACAATGATGATGAAACCTTCTGTTGGTCTGTTAATGCAGTAAATTAGAATAACTGCCTTGTATAAAATGTCTCTCTCAAAATGGCTGTAGTGAATGTCTTGAAATAGGCCTCTGTCTCTTTAAGAACCTCTGAGCCTTTCCGACACGCCCCCTCCACACGCTGTCTGTGGCATCAGTGGGGAGGGGGTTCTGCTGAGGAGCAGTGGTTGGTTACTCGGCTGGTGACGAAAGCTCGGAGGCGTCTCCAGGAGGTGGGGGCGTTCCTAGGAGGACTCAGGCAAACCTATCCCTAAAATGGCCGCCATCAGAGTTTTTACAGATTACTCAAAAATACGTGAATGTGCCAAGGCAACACTTCAGGCATGTTTTTAATGTGGGAATGACATAATAACATGATGGGAAGCTTGAAAAAGTCGATTCTGCATAATGCCCCCCCTTTAAACGGTCTCCCATTGAAGTACCAGCCAGACCCTTCCCTGCTTAGCTTCCGATACCTGATTGGATCGGGCAGAGCAAAGGCGGTCTTTACAGTCTATGTCCTAACCCTATATCCTTTGCCTAAACCCTAAGTCTGAGGAGAAGACTGCAAAGACCTGCTGCACATGTAAATCTGGAGGAAACCTAAGCAGGCTCAGGCAGAACAGCTCCACACAGACGGGGATCAGACCGGAGAGCTCCTTGCTGTTTGGCGCTCACCGCTGCACTCTCCCGGTCCCGGTGCATCTGCTGCTGTCTCTCCTCGGCTCCTGATCGAACATGTGTTTGTGCAGCAGGTGCAGTCTGTGGAACACATGTCCCTCACATTCCTCCGCTCTGCAGCCGCTCAGGCCCACGCTCCGACACTGACTCCAATGTTTAGTCCATAAATCCAACCGGAGCCTTTTCTCCCTCCGCGACAGGGCCGGGCTCCGGGAGAAAACAGAGGGAAACAATCAGATCTGTCGCTTTTGTTACAGGCGTCAATCAGAGTCAAACATTGCAAAGTACAATGATAATGCATTAGTCTTATATGGCGCTTTTCCAGATGCTCCGGGCATTATTCATTCATTCAGGCCCAGGCCCTTCCTGCTCAGCTTCCGAGGTCTGACGGGATCGGGCAGAGCAAAGGCATGGCCACGTTTAGGAAGTATCTGTTCATGTCTCTATTATGCTGAGCACTGAAACAATCCTCTCCTGCTGGTCCCAGAGTCAGGACTAAGATGGATCTAATATCACCAAGTAAATAAGAGTCCAGGACCAATGTCAAGGTTGTTTGCCCAGAACCGATGTTAGGATTAGGCTGATTGGCTCGCTTTAACATTGGTCTTGGACTCTTGATTTCTTGGTGATATCAGATCAACCCAGGACTAGTCACAGTCAGTTTTATGCAGCTGCTTGCCTTGTTTTAACTCTCCTGTCACACAGTACGAGGTTCCCCCGTCAGAGGCATTAAAGGACAGTTCAAAATAAGATCAATCAATGAATAGTTTGTATAGCCCAATATCGCAACAAGATATTGGGCAATACAAGGGCTGCACTGTAAAGTTGAGGCAAATGACGTATCCAGGCAAACATTATGTCCAAATAAACACCGGCAGCAGGTGGTGACGAGCCTTAGACTCCCTGACACGGCGAGGAAAAACTCAAAAACCTCGGGAGAACCAGAGAAGGAGAGATCCACTCCCCTGGACGGACAGGCTATAGATAGACCCAGGGCCTGTGGATAGATCAGATTTTACTGATCTTTCAATGGATAAATTCACTCGTTATCGAAGCTCAAAAGAATAGAAGATAAAATGCTTTTGACAACATTCTGAACTGCAGCTCTTCTCCACCGTTCACAAAACCAAACCCGTCGCCAACAGAAGCTCCTCCGAGTCTCAGCGCGCTGTTAAACGTTTCCCACAGCGGTGAAGGCAGCACAGCGGGCGGACGGACAGAAGGACAGCCCTGACAGATGTGAGCAGATGTGGATTCCTCCGTCTCAAGGACATACCTCCAGTCAGACTGAATTATGGGTAATGCGGTCCGCTGTTCGCTGTGATGTAGTGCGTGTGAAGTGATTTTATTTACTGCCGGTGCGAGCCGCCGGTGCAGAGGAGCTCAGGGTCCACACAGGAGGAATTTTGTTCTCAGTGCCACGATATTGGAGAAATAAGTGTTTGTGACGCTGAAACTTACAAAGCACTTGACCTCGGATTCTTCACTCAGGCAGATGTGCAATAGGGTGTTTGTGTAAGGAATACGGTTGGAACTTTATCCATGCTATAACTTTTTCTCTACAAAGTCTTTATTTGAAGGGGTTGATACACAGACAGATCTTTAAACCTGCCGTCCACCGCCTGGAAGGTTTCACTCACACAGGTCTTACACATTTCAGAAACTAGTGACAAAAAAGTGACCAATCATGACAAAAAGTGGACCCAAAAAAACACACACACAAAGGCGACATATAAGCAACCAAAATGGAATAAAAACATGACAAAAATATGCAAAAACGCAACAATATAAGATATTTTCCTACGATTTGGTTTCTGAAACCTCCGGCCAAAGTGAAGATCACCATGTCCCAACAAGGCTGTGACGTCAGCAAGGAGGGGGCGGAGTCATGTTTTGGCCTGGAGTCATGGGGAGAGAGAGCTGGTCGGCCACTTTAGGATCCCTGAAGGTGTGAAAATGACCTCTGAAAAATATGTGGAGTTTCTGACTGACCACTTTCTTCTATGCTACAAAAAGAAGAGCCATGATTTCCCGAACAAAATCATCTTCATGCATGACAACGCACCATGTCCTGCTGTAAAGAATACCTCTCTCTGCATGCTATGGGCATAAAAGGAGAGAAACCCATGATGTGGACCCCCTCCTCCCCTGACCTCAACCCTATTGAGAACCTTTGGAGCCTCAACAAAAAAAACTTCTATGAGGGTGGGAGGCAGTTTTCATCCAAACAGCAGCTCTGGGAGGCTGTTCTGACATCCTGCAAAGAAATCCAAGCAGAAACTGTCCAAAAACTCACAAGTTTAAAGGATTTAAGAATTTTGAAGCTGCTATCACACAAGGGCTCCTATGTTAAAATATAACTTGACCTGTTAAGATGTTTTTGATTGAAATAGCTTTTGATTTCAGTAAATATGACCTCCTAATACTGCAAGTTCAACAAATGACCATTTTCAGTTAATTACAAGCTTTAAAATGTATTGAAATGATGAGTTGCATAATATTTTGGAACAGTAGATTTTGAGTTTTCTTTTTACTACATTTATTTTAAATACTGTTATCACTGGGAGATTTTTTCAATCACATTCAAATGATCCTCTACCAGTTAAAGACTTGAAAATTATGCCGATTGTCGTTTAAGTTGATAATTTAGTAACTCTAATAATGTATACATACTTAAGAGTCAGCTTAAAGTATTTTGGACAAGGACGCTCCTCTGCTGGAGAACTTTAAGGTTAAGGCGTCCACTGGAGGAAATGGTCCTTGAGTTGCAAGGAGAGAGTCTACAGCAGGGGTCCCCAACTAAATCAGCTCGAGGTTATTTCATAACTTTGTACAGGTCCAGGGTCCGGACGTGTGCAGTCATTGCTCTTGAAAATGTTAAAACAGGGGCAGAACTGATTAATGAATCAAAAATGTTGCTGAAATTATTTAGATCATTTTAAATTCATCCTTAGAAATGAAGTATTGAGAGGATGAAAAGGGTTTGGGGTCTGGACTAAAGCCTCTGGAAGTCCGGATCTGGACCCAGGTCCGCCAGTCGGGGACCCCTGGTCTACAGTCTGGTCCAGAAAATTGCTGCATGCTGCTCTATTTATCAGCAAAAAATGCATTTTGTTTGTCAATATGTTATCAGGCAGGTCTGTAAAGCTATAACGGTGCATTGGGGACCCTGTTTATACATAATGAATGTGCTGCAGAAACTTGTGGAGAGATTTAATGCACTGAAGACACACATATGTGGTTAGGTGTGGACGAGGCTGTGTGGAGTTTTTTTCCTGTTACAGGTGGACATGGTTTAAAAAGTGATGAAAAAGCAACAAAAAAGCGACTGAAATGTGTCAGTTGATCAGTAATGTAGGTCGTAGCTTTCAAACGATGCGTTGCACTGGCCTATAGGATGTATGCACACCATGTTTGTATTTTACATTTTACATTGATCAGACCTTTGAGATCAATAAAGTATCATCTTATCTTATCTTTAAAATGGAAAAGAAAATGAAAATAGGTAATCTTGAATCGTTTCTTTCATAAAGTTCAAAATGCTTTGTCCGCACAGACCTTTCCTCCAGCTCCTCGTGGCCCAGGAGTTGTTTGTTTAGTGACGTCTGTGCTTTCTAAAGCACCTGCGCCGACAGACTCAGAGGTTCAGACTGAGCAGAAGGCAGATAAAGCCTCATCTAAAGAGCGGAGCGGTAAAACAGAGGAGACTAAACAAAGCTGCACTCTGCATCATCTGATACTGCAGCCCCAGGTCTGATAGGACTGAGCACAAACACTGGGACTGGAGTAAACAACATCATCAGAACATCATGGAGGCTCAGGGAGGAGCTGCAGAAGAAAGGGAGTTATTTCACCCTTTTTTTTTTCCTACATAATCCCACGTGTTCATTCGTAGCTTAATAACAACTACAAACTTTTGACTGTATGTTTGACTTTGATTCTTTGAGCTCATTCTCGTCATTTCTTATACCGCGTGCTGCAGACAGGAGGCGCTGCAGTGCTGTTCACTCTGCCAGGGTCAGCAGCTCATCACCTGAACCAGACTTTTCATTATTATATTAAAACTACTGCCGAGTGCAAAAAAGATTCACCTCCAGGATATCAACACCAACACACCAGACAGTTAACACCCTGAAAAAGGACAAATCCCCCCCCCCCCCCCCCTGTTTTTTTAAAAAAATGAAATCATATAATAACCTCTTACCTCCTCCTGAACCAAGCACATTTTCTCCAGTTCGACTAGAACCAAATCTAAATAGCGACAAGTGATGGAAAAAGCTACAAAAAAGTAACAAAAAAAATGCCGAAAACGTGGCAACACAAGGAAAAATCAGTTCAGTTTTGTAGGCCTTAGCTTTCAAATGAGGTGTCACACTGGCCTATAGGCTGTAAACTCCAGTCGAGAAGGATTTAGATGTGGGTAAAGCTGAAATGTGCTCAGTTAAAGTGGGGGATATTTATTTTATTTCTTTATTTATTGGTTTATTTGGTCGGGACAGTGCATGTTAATGAACACACATGGGTCTCATGCATGTAAACAAGCCACGCCGGATTGTGACCATGGACTCATTTCAATCCGTCATCCCCACACACACTCTCTACTAATATCTATTTAATACATTTGCATTGCCCACCCTCATTGTACATGTTTTTAGTGGTAGGGGAAACCGGAGTACCCGGAGGAAACCTACACGGACACGAGGAGAACATGCAAACTCCACACAGAAAAGCCCCGTCCAGGTGGGAATCGAACCCGGGACCTTCTAGCTGATTTGGGTAAAGCCAAACTGGGGGTTAGAAGTTAACTTGATGTTCATAGCTCCCTTGTGTCAGTCCCGGTCTTCCCTACGTTGACCACCTCTGCTCAGCTCTTAACCCCAACCAGTTTGGCTTTACCCAAATCTAAAAACAAACAAAAAAAGGCGACGAAAACGAGGATGAAAACACAACAAAAAAGTGACACATCAAAAACGCTTCCAAAATGTGACAAAACCGCGGCGACATTGTGACGACAAAGTTATGATCAGTTTTGTTGGCCTTAGCTTTCAAATGTTCACCGTTGCTCTTAGATTTGGGTAAAGTCGAACTGGAGAAAACGTAAGAGACTAATTTGATTCCACTTGCATGGAAAGAAAACCAGGTACAGGGCCTTTAACCTCTTCACCCCCACCTGAACCTGAAGGCTTTACCCAAATCTAAAAGCTTCTTGAAAAAAAGCAACAAAAACGAGGATGAAAACCCAACAAAAGAGCAACAAAAACATGACTGAAAAGTAACGCAAAAGCCATAAAAGAGCGACAACAAAAGCCCCTTCAAAAACACGACAAATAAAACACAACGAAAAAAAAGAGATGGGCGACAATGGAACAGAGGCTTTTAGATTTGGGTAAAGCCGAACTGGAGCAAACGCGCTCGGTTCAGGCGGGGGTTAAGAGGTTAAACTCCTCCGAGCTGCAGGTGAGCTCCCCCTGACATCCCCCTTCGCTCCTCCTCGCTCTCCCATTGGCTCTCGCCTCCGCCCCTTCCCTCCTCCTCGCCCCGTGATTGGCTCCCTCCCCCCGTCGCTCTCCCGCTGGGGGCCGTCCGCAGCTCCGTGTCCCCCTCCTCGCCCTCGCGGAGCGCTCAGTCTCAGCGCGCGGAGGAGCCCGGGACTATAAACTAAAAGGAGCGTAACAAACCCGCGAGGACAGACGGACCGGAGGAGCGCGCGCAGACACGGGCCGAGGTGTTTCCGCGATGCTTTGAGACTTTACCGGAGGTTTTTCTTTTCCCCCCTCATGGTTCTAGAGGACGGCGACTCCTGCAGCTCCAGACATGTGGAAATACTTTGGGAATAACTTGATTTTAGTGCGGATTTTTCTTCTCATTTCGCTGTGCGCTCAGGTGAGTCAACTTTACGCATGGATTTACACTTTACGCACGTCGCCAAACGTACGGTTTCTAGTATGGACAGCACTTTTGAGCACTTTTACGCAAATCTAAGCAACTTTACGGCAGACTCTCGCTCTTACAGGTGCATAGAGGAATAATATGCGTACAAAGACAACGCGCGAGCTGTTGCAACCACGTAAAACGCACGCAAAACGCGCAGGTAGGATGTAATAAGTTCTGGTTATTGTGGAATTAACCCAATAATGAGCGTAAGAAAAGAAAACCGTGCGCGCATCACGTAAGGCGAGACTAAAGAAGTTCAGCCGCTATGTTTACGAGCTTCAATGAAAGTAAAGCTTTAATAAGGCAATGTCCAGCTGTTTGTTCTTTATTATGTTCAAGTAGAAGGCGATGGACAGCTTTAAATGATACTTTCGAGACTTTTGGACCTAAAAGAAGGTACAACAGCAAAGACACTTTTAGGAAAACAAATGTTTGAGTCAAATGATTTACAGCAGAAAACAAGACGAAGACTTCATACTCGACAGAGGCGGAGGGAGAGTCGCGAAAAATAATAGTAAAGCATTGGTTTTATATGGCGCTTTTCTGGACACTCAAAGACGCTTTACGTTGCATTATTCATTCACTCAATGCTTGGTGGTGGTGAGCTGCTATTGTAGCCACAGCTGCCCTGGGGTAGACTGACGGAAGCGAGGCAACCAGTCTGCGCCATCGCCTACATTCGCCAGGCTTCCTAGTTACCGCTTCCAAACGTTAGCGAAGTACACTGCAAAAAAAAAACAAAAAAAAAAACGAGCTGGATTATTTAAAATGTCTCAAATTGAGCGTTTAAATGAGTTTGACCTGGTGTTTCCCAAACGGTCTCCCATCCAAGTACCGCTTCCTTATAAAATATTTATAAAAGTAAAAAAAAAAAAAAAAATGGGGAAAAATGTAGAATTTACTCAAGTAACTTTTTGAAGAAACTACTGATGAGAGCGGGTATATCAGTCAGTTCTTTTAACTTGTATGTCAGTGATGTTGTAATGAAGTATCTTTACTCAGTACTTAAAAGTAGTGCCAGTGTGAGAAAATGTAAACGTTACCAAAGGTTTCCTGCCCCGTTTTCTTCAGAAATCTATAGTTTTAATACATTTTACAGTGTTTTCTTTGGAAATGTTTTGTTTCTCATCATTTATGTCATACCTGAAACATAAATCAGACTTTTACACTTAAACAGTTACTCAGTACTCTTTTTACTTGTACTTGAGTAAAGTCATTTCAAAGTTACTCTTACTTGAGTAAATACATTGGCTGCTCTACCCACCTCTGGTTCTGGTAACTTGGTGTAAAAGTTTGATTCTTGCTTCAGTCGTGACACAAAACATGAAATGATGTGAAAATGCCAGAAAAATGTAAATAAAGAGTTTTTCTGAAGAATAAAATCACAAACGACACTTATTTTAAGAAGCTTTCGCAGATACTTCATTTTAATATTACTGAAATAGAAGTCAAACTGAAGTACACTGCAAAAAAGAATGAGCTGGATTAGTTGAAATGTCTCAAATTGAGCTTAATCGGCTCAATTAAATTTGAGTTGTTTTGACTAGTTAAGATGTCGGTGCAGCGTTTGACCTTATTTTGCTCGATCTGAGATGTTTCTGACACGTTTCACTACATTTCGACTTCATTTTCGATTCATTTCTTTGCCATTGGGGTAAAAAAGTTGCGCTTTACCCATCGGCAGTTTTACTTTCTTATTTTAAGTGAGATTACCTTAACCTTAAGTCTGAAATGTCGTCGAACAAGCAAATGAGGAAGAAAAATATTCTCAAATCATTTCAACCCATGCTTGATATGTACTTTTTTTAGTGTATTGTACTTGGGTAAATGTAACTGAGTACCCACTTCTGAGTCTGTCTATCCTTTATTTTGTTCAAAGAGAGAGTGATGGACGGCATTTAATTTGAATTTTTAGACTTTTGGACCTAAAAAAGGAGGTTGTCAACAGCAGTGACACTTAGGAAAACAAACATATGATTCAAATAATTCAAAAGACGAAACCATGACCACCTAGAACTTCTACCAGGAGGGAGAAGCCGACCCTTTAATACTCAAAATACTCAACATTCACGACATTTTATGGTCTCATAACGGAGAAGATCAACATTTGGGGGAAAAGTGAGTGGGTGGAGGGGCCGATGGCGCAGATTGGCCGCCACGCTTCCGTCAGTCTACCTCCAGGGCAGCAGTGGCTACAAAATATCACTACATCCGGGTGTGGAGAAGTGACTGAATAATGCACGCACTTGTAAAGCTCATGTAAAGATCGTTTTCGCAGTAGTAAACAAGATCTCATCTTAGGCTGCACAATATATCGCAAATAATATCGTATCGTGATATTAGGTGATGCAATATCTGTATTGCAAGAAGCCAGAATATATGCCAACATCACTTAAGTCTTCATCGGACTGAGATCAACTTTTTTGCGAACACAGCCCAAAAAAAAAAACAATGAGCAGAACTTAGAAATGTGTGGAAGTTATTTAATCATTTCCTAATTTAGTTCAATTTAACCCTTGTTTTGATCCTGATTTTGTGTTTTTCGATGACTTCTGTGAAATTTAGTGAAATATCGCAATAGTATCGTTTCTGCAATATCGCACCGACGTATCGTATATCGCAGGTTACTTCAATATCATTCAGCCCTAATCTAAACTACCAAGATCCAGGGCCGAACCAGGTCTGAAATTGAACTACTCAAGGACTTAAGTACTTCTAACAAAAGGACAAACTGACTGGGCGTCTGGTTCATCACTGTGAAACGCTTTTGGGCCTGATCAATGTAGAAAAGCTCTATATAAGTTGAGTCCTAGTGGCTGTATAATCAGCATGGCGTCTTTACTTTCCATCACAGTGGCCTCTATGATGCTCCAGGATCAATTATTGTTCGAGTTTCTGGTAGGTTTTCCTCAGCTGACGGACCCTCTCACCAGAGAACCTACAAATCAATTAGTCCTGGAGCATTGCAGACGGGACCATGATGGAAAGTAAGGGCGCCATCACAAAAAGCCAACTCTTATATGCATATAAAAGTTACATAATACAGCTTTAAGGAGAGATTTGATGAGAATTTGTTACTTTTCTGTCACTGTTACTTTTCAGTACGTTTCGACAAATACTCCAAAGTACAAAGCAAACATGTCTATACGTTTTGTAGGCTCACTTCATAACCAGTAAGTTGCAGTATTTGAGCAGGAGTATCTGTACTTCTTCTCGACTCATCTTTTGAAACGACTGTCTCTTGCTTTGGATCGTCGTGCCATAGTTTTCCTGCACTTTTTTGCATTCGCCGCTGCAGACGGATCAGGTCTCGGCTCTCGGCTCTCGGGTCTCGGCTCTCGGGTCTCGGCTCTCGGCTCTCGGCTCTCAGGTCTCGGGTCTCTCTCCGCACGTAGGTCATATGGCGGTGTATATATGTGTACGTAGAGTGCAGTCCGGACAGTCCTGGGATTCTCCGAGCGGCTCCCATTCCACAGACCGGATTCCTCTTTTAATTACCGCAAATCAGAGCGGCCTGAGCCGAGCCGCGGCACGGCTAATGCACCGGGACGTTTACGCTTCCAAACAGCTGTTCGGAGGGAGACGAGGGAGACACGAGAGAGGGAGAGGGTGTGTGTGTGTGTAAAAGGGACAGAGACTTTTAGGGCAGTCATTCATGGTTAAGTTTCTGGAAGGAGGCTCCATAATCACAGCCCTTTGGTCCAGGCTTGGTCCTAAATGGATTTACCGATCAATGAAGTCCTCTTGGCTCAGCTCCTTTGACTGTTTACTGCAGCTTCACGGGCTCTGAGGTTCTGATGGATCTGGCCGTGTGTGTTTGCAGAGGTCGCTTCACTCATTCACACACGGGCTGGTGAGGCTCCATTTCTGGGATATAATGTATCTCCAAGGGTTCGTGTCACTCTATAAAGGGGCCAGTGTAGAGATGGGAGCAACCTCTACATCAAGGGTTCCCGAACTTTTCCCAAGGCCGACCCATTCTGTCAAATGAAATGAGCATTTGTCACAATTTCAGATGCAAAACATTGAAAATATGGTTCATTAAAGGCGCATTCTGCAACTTTTATGTGGAAAAAAAAGTTGATATATGTGCATAGTGACCCAGTGCCTGCATGAGTGGTCATTTTGGCGCCTTTAATTTCCATCACAGTAACGGAGGACGCTCTTGGATCAATTGTTTGGAAGGTTTTCTCGGCTGACACAGCCTCTCAGCAGAAAACCTACAAAACAATTGATCCTGGAGAGTTGTAGAGACCACCATGATGGTAAGCAAAGGCCCCTTGCTGACCACTCACACAGCCGCTGGGTCACTACAAGATCAAATACCAACACAATCCGTCTTATTCTCCAGTGAAGGAACATTAGCCAGAACAATAGTAGGGACAGAAGGCTTAGCTGTGAGTCTTGCCCAGATACCTCCTCGTTTGCCTCTTCCTTGTTTCCTGTAGCGCCTCTTGTGACGCCTCCACTGTACTGCAGCTGTGCGGGGCTCTTGATGCCTCGTCAGTGTTTCAGAAGAAGACGTTTGTGGGTCTCAAATGGGTTTAGCTCATAGCCTCACAAAAACACAGCCAAGATGCACAAAAGTATCCAGTAAAACAATGTGGAACACAGAAAGAAGAAGAAGAAGAAGAAGAAGAAGAAGAAGAAGAAGAAGAAGAAGAAGAAGAAGAAGAAGAAGAAGAAGAAGAAGAAGAAGAAGAAGAAGAAGAAGAAGAAGAAGAAGAAGAAGAAGAAGAAGAAGAAGAAGAAGAAGAAGAAGAAGAAGAAGAAGAAGAAGAAGAAGAAGAAGAAGAAGAAGAAGAAGAAGAAGAAGAAGAAGTTTAGGCATCGCCATGATGAGTGTACTGTATAGTAAATGAGGAGTTTGGGGCATTCAGGCCCTGCCCATACAAAGTCAAGCTGAGGACCAAACGCAAAGATATTTTATCAATGTACCAGTGTATCGTCCATACGAGCCCAGCGTTTTGTGGGGTCTGTAAACGAACATTTTACAAGCTACGTCCCAGAGTGGAAAGATCTGAAAACGCCGTTTACGTGGCTCCGTCTCTGCAACTTTTACTAAAACGATGACATCACAGCTCCAGAGTGGAGTCTGTGATCCATAATCTACTGACCTTATAGTGAGTTTTCCTCATGGATCTATGAGGGTTTGACTCCGCCCCTCTTTGCTCCGCTGCCGTCCACAAGCCACAGGTGACAAGTAGAAAACACGAGTCAGTCTGTGTTTTTGGACTGACCGTAAAAGTCACTGACAGGTTTTTACGTCTGAAGAATAAACTCTCCTCCTCGTCTCTTCTGTAGATCCTAAATCCTTCAATCAGTTTCATTTTCACTGTTTACATTCCACAAAAGTTTACTGCACATGCGCCTCTACATCTTATTAGCTGTGTTAGCGTCACAGCGCCTCACACAGGCCTGGAGGATGAATTGCGCCGTTTTCACAGACCTGAGTCGACCCATGTGGACGCACACATTTACTGAGCTGACTTCAGGTTTACAAAGAAAGTTTCTGAAAACATAAGCGTTTTGAGTGTCTCAGACAGTGCAGAAACTTTACCCCTCGAACCTTTTACCCGGCGCTTGCAAATGTTTTCGATATCTGAAATTGTCCTCACCTCTCCTCCTCCTCCTCCTCCGCTGCAGGTCTCACGGTCGACCGGTTACTTCGAGCTGCAGCTGCTCGCGGTGGACAACCCGAGCGGCGTGCTGCTGAGCGGGGAGTGCTGCGACGCGGAGGCCGCCTCCGGGGGGCGCTGCGACGGCGAGGACCAGTGCGACACGTACTTCCGCGTGTGTCTGAAGGAGTACCAGACGGAGGTGACCCCCACGGGAGCCTGTACGTACGGCTCGGACACCACCGCCGTGTTAGGGGGGAACTCCGTCACCCTGAGGGGGGCGGGGCGGAGCGGCGCCGAGGCCGGGAGAGTCGTCATCCCCTTCCAGTTCGCCTGGCCGGTGAGTCCAGCTGCACCTGTGGGCCGGATACAGTATGTCCACCATTAATGAGTGGTCACATGAGGGTTTGAAGCTGTTTGGAGCTTTGATTTTTCACGTTTTATGACATCAGTGTGTACGGACAACATGCCTGCCCATTTAAAGCTGCATTATGCAACTTTTCATGTGAAGAAGAAAGAATCGCCAGCCCTGTTAGCAGCTAGTTAGCAACATTAGCCTGCTCGTCTTGTAAACACTGCAGACACAGCACTGTTTTACAATTAAAGAGGGGGTATTATGCTTTTTTCAATCACATAGCACCAGTCTATATCACACTACAATAATGATGAAACCTTCTGTTCGTCTGTAAATGCAGTAAATTAAAATACCTGCCTTTTATAAAATTGCTCTCTCAAAATGGCTGTAGTGAATGAGGCGTCTCCAGGAGGTAGGGGCGTTCCTAGGAGGACTCAGGCAAACCTATCCCTTAAATGGCCGCCATCAGAGTTTTTACAGATTACTCAAAAATACGTGAATGTGCCAAGGCAACACTTCAGGCATGTTTTTAATGAGTGACATAATAACATGATAAAAAGTCGATTTAGCATAATACCCCCCCTTTAAGACATCTAGCCCTGCATCCTTATTTTTAGCCAACGATGCAAACACAATTTTGGGCACAGAACTGCTGGAGTAATTGGGTTCTTTTTATTATTTTTTCAAAATCCAGGAAGTACAGATGGAATTGTTCTGCTGTGCATAAGCTTTGGGTAAAACTGAAATGACCCCAATGCAATGTCAGTTATTCACCCACTTCTGCAGACTCCTTTTTCTGGGAAATGGATGGATAGATAATGACACCGTATGTTGAACAAAAAGCCTTTTATTCATTCGTGTTGCCAGCGCTGACTCTCTTGCAACACTGCGTCACATCTCCGGGATTTTACTCTTTTCTCTCTTTTAATCCGTTTGTTCTGATGCGCCTCCTCCGTCTAAACCCAAACCAAAATGCATCAAACCTTCCCTCAGAGCCGCCATGTTGGTCCGTCTAATGTTGCCATGACAACAGGGGTGTGTTTCCGGTTCACGTCTGTGTAACGTCGTAGTTTTTCTTTTTTATACTTATTAAATGTATAAACAAACAGCGGAGAAATGCACTGATGCGTTGGATTATAAATATTAGGGTTGGGCGATGTCCACTTAAAGAGGCTGGATGCAAGTTAGTCATTTTATACTCACTACTGCCACCTCAGGTCATACGTGTAACTGCAGCTTCTATATTAAGCTTGTGCATGACGGCACTTCGGACCCAAGTAACAACTTTCTGAGTGACAGTGCAGGACTTTCGAGGCAGTTGTGGTGAACAGGTCTGAGCTCATTCTACACATTATGATTAGGACATGGCTGGAACATGTAGGGGAGGAAAATACTTACATTTTTAAACTCCGTATAGTCCCTTTAATTGGCAGTTGACAATGTTTACAGTGAATCCTTGTGATGGACGATGAGATGATGTAGGCTGCATATCATTTACAGCAGGGGTAGGCAAGTTTACTTGGTGGGGGGGCCGACTTTCTCTAATGTAAACAGACCGAGGGCCGCTGATTATTCGTCCAAAGTAAAGCACAACACTGGAAAAAACATCTTAAATGAGATAAATGACTTAAAATTGCTTGAATTAAAGTTCTTCTATGTTGAATTTGAGTTGTTTTGAACTAATCCAAGAGACAAATGCTATAGCGCCAATGGAACAAGAATAAAACCCACTTGAAATCAGACAAATAATTGTATTTCACTTGAAATGACACAAAAATTATCTGAATTAAGAGAATAACTTCTACTAGAGGTTTTATTTCATTATCTAAGACCAGACCAAATCTACTCAAACCTTTGATTTAATCTGTTAATTCAAGTAGATTTATGTCATGTTTACCTTAAAACGATTATTCTTTTCCAGTGCACTTCTTTCAAATGCCAGTGTTGTACATAATATATGACCTAATTGGGTGCATTGACAGTATTTCTACTTTTTTTTTCTCCCATATAACTCTAATTATGTTAAAAGTACTCTCTGATTTGTGTAATAATGTTTTCCAAAATCATCTTGAGGGCCAGAGGTTCTGTGCTGAAGGGCCGGATTTGGCCCCCGGGCCTGACGTTGCCTACCCCTGATTTACAGAATGTTTGGAAAAATGTGAGATTGCAGGATAAATGGACCTGAACATGAGTCATGGAATACGAAGAGAAAAGTGTATAAACTTGTGCACAAACGTCTCAGTCTGCGGATTCTTTAGAAACCTGTGTTCTGCCCTGTCGCCGATATCGCTGATTTCCCGCTGACAGCTCTGCTCCGGTCGTTTTCGTGCGCATTAGTTTGTCATGTTTTTAAGCTTCAGAGAGAAGCTGATGGACGGGAGACATTTTCCCACTGAATCACGGATTAGCTTTAACTGTGACGTCTGTCCCCTCCGGCGTTACCTCCGCAAAACCTTTTCCTTCCTCTCTCCTTCACGCTGAAGACGGAGCTGAACGATTTTTGGAAACATGTCTTTGCTGCCAAGTGTTGAGATTTTAATTAGATTAGCGGCTTCTGTCTGACAAACAAGATTCGGTTTCACTTTGTAAACACGTCCAGGAGCAACTGCAGATGAGGCTTAAGAACATTGATTTGTGCGACTCAGCATTTGTGTGTTATGGTTTATAATTTCAGAAAATGTCTCTGTAGAATAAGTGACTCTGAGGCACATGGTGAACCCACTTTGAGCATTGTTGAATTATAAACTTTGAAGAGCAGGTGTATAGGTATTTGCAGGTATTTGGTTATAATCCCAAGAAAATCTTTATTACTTTATTCCACTTTGTTGAATAGAAAAGGTGATATTGATCTAAAACAGCGAAAACAAAAACATTGATAGTTTCACTTCCTTATTTTCTTGCAATCTCACCGTAAACCACTCCCACCACCTCCTCTTGTTTTCATTTGCTGATTATGTTGCTCATGTGGCTTTTGTGAGGCTAAGTGTTTTCACTCTGCGATGAAAGCATTAAGCTTTGCAAATGATGGAGAGGTGAGGGAAACCATCTCCTGGATATGCTGGTCCTGTGCTGCTCAGAACCACGGCCGCTGAGGAAGAATCAAAGAATACTCAAAGATGCACGAGCGGCTCGAGACACAGCTCCTGATCTGATATTGACGAGAGAACAGTGGCTACGTTTACATGGAGACCAAAAATCTGATCATCGTCTGATTCCTGGTGTCTGATTATTGAAGAGATATGACCTGATATTCATATAATCTGATGAAAACAAAATATATATATACAAATATCACAATCACAAAAGGATGAAATAAATCTCAAACTAGTTTATAGAGTCAGTGTGCTGCAGATAGTCCAGTCTCATCTGCAGAACATTAATACTTCCTTATTGTTGTGAGTTCGAGTCCCAGCTCTGATGATTTACTGAACTGTCTCTCCATTCTCCTTACACTTACATTTTTAATAGAAACTATTTGTGTTGTAATGTCTTTAATTACTTCAGTAAACAATCAGCCGTGAACTAAACTAACTAAACCTGTGCTGTTTCACTCAGCACAAGAAGCTGCAGCCACACGGAGCAGTTTGACTCCACGTCCAAATATGGAGCGGAGGAATCCACCTGGTTCTGACTGAAGGGAGTGTCAGGGAGGTATTTCAGTTGCTCTAAAAATCCAAATGTAGTTTTGGATGCTCCGATTTCTGAAGAGAACGTAAACGCATCAGGGCTATCTGACTTTTCAGACCATGTAAACGTATCCAGTGTCGTAACATGGTCTAATGCAGCACTGTGGCATTGGGACCCACCACCTCCCCGAGGAAAACCGGAATAAAACTATTTATTCCAACGCGTAAACATTGTGTAATTCAGTCTCAAATATAATGTAAAATACTACATTTCCTTAAACATGACAGTTCATTTAAGCAGTGAAGCAGGAAAAGAACTAATATTGAAAGGATAGTTCTCTGGGAAAGCCTCGTGACTTCGGGAAAATGAGAGAGAAAAGAACGAGTCACGCCCCCATAGAGAAAGTCATTTCGATTGTTTGCAAATAACTGTACTGCCTATAAAAGCTTTGAGATCTCGATCCTGTTTATGGAAACCTTTAATCCTCCTTTGTCTCTTTAAGGAACAGTATGTGCACGGTGGAGACTAAAGCCGCTTTACAGACGCTGTGTTTGCGGATCTCTCTGCCTGTCGCTGTTGTCATCGGCCCGTGGAAAGTTTTGATTTAATTTTATGCACTGAATGTGGCCAGTCGAGACTTGATTTCAGATATTCCGCCGTCTCAATCGGAATGAGAGAAATGCGTTTAGAAAAAAGTGTGCGTAGGTTTAAGGCATTTCGCCTAAAGCTTCAACCGTGTGACCCGTTTGGGAAACAGTTCCATTGAAAACATAAAAGGGCCTGTGCTCATTGTGTATGACTAAATCTTGATTAAAACTAGTGGACAAATGATCAGGTGAGGCTTAAAAATAGACTTAATAACATTATTCTGGCGCCTCAGCGTCGATGTTTTTCATGTTTTATAATTTGAAATGAAATACAGGCGAGAGCTGGTGAGAACTTTTGGTGCGTTCCATTTGCCCTCGGAGGTCAGAGGTCAGAAAGGCATTTTAATGACAGTATAACTTTTACAAATAATTTAAGCGACGAAGCTGGTCAAAATCAGACATAATATGGCCTTGATTAAGGAATTTTCAAAGCCCAAACTGTGTGGTTATATTTATAATGTTATAACTAGTGCAGTTAGCGCTTTTGTCATGTGCCCACAGTGGATGTTAGCAACATTAGCATCACAAAGCGAACAGTGACTTTTATGACCACAGAGGCTGGAGCTCAGTGACAGACAGCAGGGGGCAGTAGAGGACAACTTGTGTTAAGAACACAAGAAATTTAAGTAAGGGATAATGTATAACGCGCTGGTGTTTCACCCAGCGTTCTATACATTATCTGCTTATCGTACGGCTGTTTGCCAACTGAACACACACAAAATAAACTTTAAAAGGTTTCTTTAATGATTTCCGCGACAAATAGTTCCCAAAAGTTTGCGCTTGGCAACGTTTGTTGTGATTTCAGGCAGTGTGGCTAGGCTAGTTGCAGCAAGGCTAGCTATTTATTGCTAGCCTTGCTACTTAGTGGAAATTGGAGAGGAGGAATGGTGGTGAATCTCTGGGTAATTTGAAAGTCGGACTTCCGTTAACTTCACGAGCGATTCCCCCGACTTCTCTAGCAGGGACGAGGACAGAGACAGTGTCCTTGACTAGTACGTGCAGAGTGATATGAAAGACCTGTATTACAAAGCACCAACTCCGTTGCCATTGGCAGTGG
Source organism: Gobius niger (assembly GCF_951799975.1). Taxonomy (NCBI): domain Eukaryota; kingdom Metazoa; phylum Chordata; class Actinopteri; order Gobiiformes; family Gobiidae; genus Gobius; species Gobius niger. The sequence continues at coordinate 27,702,457 of NC_136867.1, forward strand.
TCATTATTTTTCTCAGAGGTCCTCTATCAGAAAATAATGACCGGTACAAAGGTTGGAAAATCCCATTCAAGTCAATGGAGCGTTCGACTACATCGTGAAGAGCCGTATAATAAATAAATAGAGTAGTTGGGTGATTTTCTTTCCTGCTAACACCTTGCGTCGCTATGTTGTTTTCCCTGTAGGAAATCTGACATCAGTTAAAATGATCCACTTGGACATCAGAAATTCCGACTTCTGATCACAAATTAGATTGGGGCTCCTCCTGCTGGCAGCTGTAGGAATAACGTATTATAAAAAAATAACTTTCAGTTTTGATTTACAATGTGGTTTCTGCCCGGCCTGATGAACACACTTTGAACCGAGATTATGTTCGATTATGGGCTTTAACCTGTCGCCTGCCACTTTAGGGTTAGGGTTAGCACCTCATTTGAAAGCCAAGACCTTCTAGTTTCTAACAATATGTGTGAGACCTGTGTGACTGAAACACAACAGCATCACATTTGCTGTTCGTAGCCCTAACCCTGACCCTAAAGGTTAACAGTGGAGGACAGTTAGGGTTAAAGTATAGAGCCTTTAATGCTGAGGATCACTGTTTGCAAACGTCAGAGTATCGGCCACTTCTCGCTGATACGACTCTGTTATGAAAGTCGAGAGTAACATTTGTTCAGTTTATCGGCGCCGCTTGGATCCACTTGACTTTCCCTCGGCGGCGCTGACCTCCTCCCGCTGTTGATAAGTTTAGAAACCCCAGTCACATGCTACTCCGAGACGCCGCCGGCTGCTGATTAAAAACACGCAGGTAACTCATTATCCAATCCGAGCGGGGCGTCGGCCAATCGCGGAGCGTGGGAAACCGGAGGCGTGGGAAACACGGGCGGCCGGAGGAGATTGCTGGAAATGTGGATGAATCAGACCAGGTCTAGTCATGAAGGAGGCGCACAGGTGAACAGCCAAAATAAAAGTTTTGTGTTGGAGGTGAAGTTTGTTGTTGTCGGTGACGTAAGAACATCGCTGCAGGATATGAGTCAAAACTATTCCAGTAAATTTATGCAAAAAACTGTTTGTGTTAAAACAAGCTTTCACTAATTGTGAAAAATGTGGAAATGGCAGTCAGATGGAAGGCCTCAGTGGTTTGTGGCTTTTTCTGTTATGTAGATTGTACATCTTAAAGGATCACTGCAAAACATTTCATCCAATAAAAGGAATAAATTACAAGCATTTATTATAATAGAGATATTGCTGTTCGAACTGGTAATTAAACTTGAATTTGAGATGAAGACAACAATGGTGGCCCCCAGTGGAGAAACACAGCCTTCAGTAAAACACTATGCAGCTTGTTTTAAAGGATTATCTAGAAAAAAACATCTCTGCTGGATATAATTTAAAGCAACAGGCCACCGTTTTTCCATACTGAGATATGTTCTTACCTTAGACGAGTTGATGCGTACCTGTTTTTGTGCCCGTGGAAGAGCTTGGTAGCTTTCAACTTCACCCCGTTTGGAGCCATAGGAATACATTGGGAGAGGCCAGGTGCTAAAAACATCTTTGGTCTTTTTGCGGGACTGAGGGCACGCACAAAGACCAGACAGGTCTCGTCTAAGCTCAGGTAAGAACATATCTCAGTATGGAAAAACGGTGGCCTGTTGCTTTAAATTATATCCAGCAGAGGTGTTTTTTTCTAGATGCAGCCGCAAGGGCCCCGTATCTCAGTCGGATTACGGTGTTGTTTTGCTTGTTAATCAACACGTTGTTACAGTGACAGACTCACTCAGTCTCCGCCAACTTTGCCACACACCAAAATGGAGCCGTCTGCTGAAGTGGGTGCACGGGAGAGACCTTCTGCCTTACCCCCGTCACCCCTTCTCAGGTGTCTGTCTCCCCGAGCTCGCCTCATGCTCGCCTGTTTCCGCATCAGCCACACTCTCATTAAACTCTCTCCTTATTGTCTCTGGCAGAGGACACTCACATCTGCACAGTAGTTTGGCAGAGCCGTTGTATTTGTCTGAATATGAATCCAGTGCAGTTACCTTCAGTAACTCTGGTTCTCTGAATGTGCAAGTTACTGTCAGGCTAATACTCATTCAGTGGTGAGACAGAAACAACAGTCAGATGCAGGTTTCAGTGGGTTTTAAGTCAGTGGTTCCCGAACTGGGTCAGGGACCAGAGATGAGAGAATGTGACCATTTTAAAAAGTGTCGTCACAGTGGCAAATGCTCAGTGGTTCTTACACAGAGAGGCAGGCCCAGAATAGAGATCATTATGTTCCACTTCTGCACTTCCCTGCACTTCTGCCTGTAACTGTTTTTGACCGTAAATGGGTTCACTCTTTGTCAAACAGCCTCGGGATGCAAACTGTTGGGCCCCGAGTGGATTTTTGCTTACTGATGCTTTGAAAGGCGAGCACCGGCTGTGATATCTTGTGTAGAGAAAGATTAATTCAACGTTAGCATCTTGTTAGCGTGTTAGCTTGTCGCATTAGCCGTTGTGGAGCTTTAGATTTGACTTGTTGCTTCCTGTAGAAACCCTGTATTGGCGGTTGTGAGGTTAACTTAAATAATAATTTGATGAAATACTGCATGGCCCCCATAAAGACAGACCTGAATGTCCTTAAATGAGCCTTAAATTTGCCCCTCCCTGATGTGAGGTCCTGACGCTGCCTTATTGCTTGTCTCCATTCATCAGGTCGTCGGTCAGCTGTCGGTACTGTAGGAGTAGTAGTAGTAGTGACCCTCTGCAGTAGTAGTACTATGGTCCACTGTGGTTCTCATGTTTCGGCGGCCGCTCGTATCAGTGTCGCATCTCTCCCGGGCCAGCGGAGCGGGACGGAGGGATTGTTCAGGGAGCGAGGGTCACAGTTTTCCGCTCTTCGTCCCGGCGTGTGCTGGACAAAGACGGGGGGGGATCGATGTCTCTCCGGTGTCGACGGAAGGCGCGTCCCCTGAACTCTGCGTTTTGTCCAGAGTTTGAACTGTTGAGGTGGACTTGGATGGAAATGGACGAGGTCGAAGCGTGGTCAGTGTGATAGCAGCAGGTGTTCACACTGGGGAGTGGCCCAATGGGTCGCCAGGTCCCAGCGGCAAAACCCTCCAAGAATGATCTGACAAATTTGAACAAAAGCGCAGCTCCCTCCGTCATGGATAAAGCAGATCAGAAAGACGTGGATTTTGAACTAACAGTGTTTCTGTGGGGCATCGAAAAGCTTCAAAAGTCATTGAATTAACATTGTAGTTTTCATGCCAGAGTAAAAAAAAGAAGAAGAAGAAACAAAGGCCTGGTTCCCACGCTTATTCATTCACAAATATTCACATGTACCAGAAAAGGTGCTCCGTATAAGGTCATTATCTTTCAACTCTTCCAACAACATTCTCATTAAACTGATAACATTTTCTGCAAATTATTCATCCAGAACATGCTTCAAAACATCCACATTTTGAAGCGATTTCCCATTCCTCTGCCTAATCTATAGCTTGCAAATGTGTGGACATGCTAAATATTGATTTGTTGCTAGTTCACACTCTGCGAATGAGCGAGTTTAATCCTGCCTGACATCCTGACTGCCTTTAGCTGGAGCCAACAGTTCCCTGTTTGCCTCGGCTCCTCGTGTTTCTGTCGAGTGGGAGCCTCTGGAGCTTCAGTGTCTCCTTTACGTCTGGGCCACTGCTCCTTCTGTCCGAGTCTGTGTGAGTGAGATGGACAGGCTTTAGTGTCTGCCCCAGGGCTGTTTGGGTCTCTCTCTCTCTGACACACTTTTCTCAAAGGAAAGAAGAAGGAAGCGTCTGTCTGGGCTGAAATAGAAACTACAGAGATGATGGTTGTGGAGGAGGCGTTAGTCTGGCAATGGCAAATGTCAGTTCCCTAAATCTGATGCAAACAACCACAGTTTTCTGATCATTTTGAGGCCAAACCAAAGAATCAAACCAAAGAATCAATAATGTATAAGATGTAAGAAATCATGTGTGATGTGGACGATCTAAACCAGGACTAAACCATGTCCCATAAAGACTGAATCCGTCATTGATCCTCATACAGGGGTACGTTTCTGGGATGGTACATTCCTGTGGTCCCCTCAGACATTCTAAGTATGTTATCCTCGAGCGAGGTACTCACAAACAGGGTCATAGCATTAGATCTCGAGGTTGGGCAAACTCAAAAGTACTTTCTACTTGGTCTGAATGCAGAGAGTTTAATGTTTTTCAATCCAGTGATGCAAATAGTCACTAGTTAAAGGCACTATACCTGATTTTTTTCTATCAGTAGTGGATTACACTGTGCATGTAATTATAAAACATTTGTATGAACTTCACAAACTTACAGGTTAAAGGAACAGGCCACCGTTTTCTCCATACTGAGATATGTTCTTACCTGAGCTTAGACAAGCTGATGCGTACCTGTCTGGTCTTTGTGCGTGCCCGTTTGGAGCTATAGGAATACATTGGGAGAGGCCAAATGCTAACAACATCTTTGGTCGTTTTACATGACTGAGCGCACGCACAAAGACCAGACAGGTACACATCAACTCATCTAAGCTCAGGTAAGAACATATCTCAGTATGGAAAAACGGTGGCCTGTTCCTTCAAGGTTAAGGTGGACTTTATTGTCCCCGTAGGGAAATTTGTCCTCTGCATTTGACCCGTCCTTCGATGCCGCTGGGGCGACCCGTAGGAGCAGTGGGCGACGGCAGTGGTGGTTCATCTCCAGATGTTGAGCCAGGCTGATGGTCAGAATCACATGGCTGGAGGATTCGCCTATTGTGCATGTTTCCAATCAGAGAGGCCTTGTCCAGGGATCAAACCCGGGACCTTCTTACTGTGAAGCATGAGCGCTAACCTCTGTGCCAAAAATATACAAATCGAGTCATTTTGATTTCAGTTCATGCCTAAATAGATTGAGGTTATTATTTCTGCCATTATCGAGCAGTCTCTCAGGACAAAGATAGTTTTTGCATGATATTGTGGCTCTGACCGGTGTCCAGCTCAACCCAGGACCGGCCATGAGTTGAATATTGCTCACATTAAAGTAAGTTTCCATGTGTTTGCCAGTGTCTTCCTCCTGTCACATGTAGCGCTCACATGAAGACCCTCCCTGCCCGCTCGGCTGCGGTCAGGAGACATGCGTTTAATCTGCGCTCACATTTCCCTTCTCACGACTGCAGCGAGACACGGTATTTATAGGCCTGTCCTGCCCTCACCCCTCTCTCTCCCCCCCCTCTCTCTTTCTAAAACTCCTAAACCCAATCAACTGCGGGGCTTTGAACTCAATCTAATGGAGTCATTTACGAGGCGGCTCCGGTCACCGCTGCAGCTCGGGCTAACGTTTCATTGAGCTGAGGGTGCATTCACAGGACGACACGATGAAGCTCTATCGAATCGAAACTGCGGTTTTGAGCTGCTGCGGTGACTGAACCTCGAGGGGCCGGTCTGAATGATCGAGCCTCGCTACCAATCAGAAGTGTCTGCAGAAGAATCAGGCTGTCACTGTCCCTGTTTCAGAGCGTGGTGTCCTGCACTGGTCAGCTCCTCCTTCCTCCTGCGCAGCTCCCTCCGCTCCACAACAGTCTTTCACCATCTTCTATTGAGAGGAATGCAGCAGAGAAATATAGATATGCACCGATCCAGCATGTTTGCTTCTGATACTAATATACAATACTATACTGGTGAGGAGCTCAGTTTTCCCCGGGAGGAGCTCGGAGTAGAGTCGCTGCTCCTTCACGTCAAAAGGAGTCAGCTGAGGTGGCTAGGGCATCTGTTCCGGATGCCTCCTGGTCACCTCCCGTGGGAAGTGTTCCAGGCATGTCCTAGTGGGACAAGTGGAAGGCCCAGGACACGCTGGTGGGACTATGTCTCCGAGCTGGCCTGGTGTCGTCTTGGGGTCCCCCCAGAACAGCTGGAGGAGGTGTGTGTGGATGGATGGATGGATGGATGGATGGATGGATGGATGTTAATACTGGGGGTTTGAGTATCTGCTGATATCCGATTGTAAGCTATATCAAGAGACTTTCTTTAAAGTAGTTGCTGGGAGTAAAAAAAATTGTCATATTTTCTTTATTGTGAAATCAATATAGTCTCATTGTTGTTCAATTATATCTATCTATTCATTAATAAACTGTAATGAAAGACATTCTACACTAAATATATGACAAGCTATTTAGGTTTCTGATCCAGTTGCCTTTAGCATTAGCATGCTGCCTCTAGCTTTAGTACTTTAGTACACTGTTGCTAGCTGCGGCGATCAAAAATACGTTTGTGAAGGCTAAAACTAACTCAGCAATTGAATCCTCCAGGTTCTGAGCTTCAAAATGAGCTACAGTTAGATTTAGTGGGTGAAGTTGTGTTTTTATAGCTGTGAGAGCCTAAACTGGTTCAGTATCAGATATTTGTAGCCGATACCAGTGTCGGATCGGTACATCCCCAGACGAATGTAATTCTCCAGTGAACGAACATTAGACAGAACAATAGTTGGAATAAGGCTTGCGTGGCTTAGCTGCGAGTCTTTCCCGGATACCTCCTCATTTTTCCTCTTCAGTGTTTCAGAAGAACACGTCTGTAGGTCTCATAGGTCTTTAGCTCATAAGCTAGCTGTTTCTTTACTAACTGCAAATGCATTTTGCTGAAAAAGGCAAAACAATGCCGCTGTACCAAGAGAGAGGGAAGTTGCTGCTTGTCTACGGGTTGCCATGACAAGTAATAATAAGCACCGTGATGTTTAACAGTAGTTTTAATTTATATGCAGCTCAATTACATCAAAAATAAAACATTAGCTATATATCATATTTGTTAAATGGAATCACAAAATCTGTAATTAGGTTTTTTTCATGCAGCTCTCGGCGACAGCATGGATTATATTGTATTTGCCGGATGAAATTTTGTGTCTTTAACCCCTTAACTCCCACCTGAACCGAGCACATTTTCTCCAGTTTGGCTTTACCCCAGTCCAAAAGCTTCGGGAAAAAAGTGAGACGAAAACAGTGATGGAAATGTGACAAAAAAGTGAGAAAACATAGACAAAAAAGTGACGAAAAATTGATGAAAAAGTGGCAAAAATGTCACAAAAATGTCACAAGAAATTGACAAAAAATTGACGAAAAAATGACAAAAAAATGACAAAAAATTACAAAAACGTGATAAAAAATTGACAAAAAAATGACTAAAAATGACTAAAAAGTGACAAAAAATGTACGAAAAAATGACTAAAAAGTTACAAAAATGAGTTGAATACCCGACAAAAAAAAATCTGATGACGTGAGGAAAAAGATCCTCTCGGTTCAGGCTGGAGGTTAAAGTGTTTTTTGCAAGTAATACAGTATGTAACAAAACACATCAATACTGCCCCTAAAATGTGAAACTAAATATCCAGTAGCTTCACTTCCTGATTCTCTTACATACCACTTTAAATGAGCTGTACTAAATATATGGCTCATAGTTGGCACGTTCTATTACGGTGCGTTAAATGGGATTGAGGATGTGACAGTTGCTCATTATCGCGGTCCCGTCCACTGCGTTGCGTCAGCTCGTGTTGGACAAAGGGACGAGCCGCGGGCCGGGGTAATGTTACGGACCGCGGTCAGCTCCAGGAAGAGCCTCACGTCAGCCAGTTATTGTTGTGAGTCCAGGATCAAGTTCAAACAGTTTAAATAAAGCCGTCCTTCAGACACAAGCCCCCGATCGCCTCTGAACTGGGACCAAACCCTGGACGAAACAGCTGGCGAAATCCGAGCCCAGTCTAATGGAGTTATTGGAAATCTAGGCCTCAAAACATCATAAAAGAACCATCTTAAAGGGAGGGTTTGGTCTTTTCTCTAAAGGTTTTCGAGAGGTCGTCTTCTGTCTTGCGTGAGGTCAACATGGCGGATAAAATCACACTCATCGTGGGAATTCAGTTTCCCACGATGCCTCGGTCCCGGTCACATGAACGGGACAAATCTGTGCGACGGATGGATTGGCGGCACTGAAGGCATGAACTCATCCCAGAGTTACACTTTCACTGGTCACTTTATTAGAGACATCAGCCACACAGGGAGAGCATTCGAGCGGCACTATTTTGGATTCAAGAGGTTTATTTCAACCTGATCATGTGAAAAACCGTCGTCCCCACAGATTGATTTGGTTGATTTGAGCGTAAAAGGCCCTATGCATGATATTGTCCTCCTTGCAGTGGAGTTTTGTCCATCCGTATGTTTTATCGATGGTAGTTTGTTGCATTACATGGACACATGGACAGTGTTGCTCTGGAAGTTGTGAAGAATCTGGATGTTAGAAATGTAGAAAAAGTCAAAATTTAATAGAAACCACAATCTTTACTTGGGCGATCAGATGATTTTTGAGTGTAGATTTGGACCACAGATAATAGCGCTTCCTGAACTGCAGCCACACCGGCCACACAGTCTATTTTTTCCTCTTTATTGAGCATGAAAAGACAGAAAATAATTAGCAAACAATAGTGAGTATAGGCTTAATGCTCTTTTTTAATGAAACAAACATCCAAAAAGTTCATTTCAAACTAGAAGTCGACCGATAATGGGTATTTCTAAGGCCGATGCCGATATGCACCGCCGATATTTTTGGGCCAGTCAGTGTTGAGCTGTAACAGCAGGGGGTGCTTCATTCAGGACATTGATGTTTAGTATATACTTCAGAGGGAACTCGTCTTGAAGACGATCTCTTATGGATCTGAAATGATACGCAGAAGTAAACTTATGACTGATTTTTACCTCGATGTTTCTCAAGTCCTCTGAGGCTGAGGAAGTTGTGGAAGGCTCATTTTAAGGCGCTAACTGAGCTCATCTAGATGCAAAGGGAATTTGCAGGAAGTCGCAGGAAGTCATGGGAAGTCGCGTTTGGTTCCGTTGTGGCGTTCACGATTTTAAAATGTGATCAGAGTCATAATGTCAGTTGGAGGGCAGGCGCCAATACAACTCTATGGGAGAAATGCAGTTTATGTAAGAAATCTCCAAAACGAAAATGAACAAATGATTTTTCTCTTCAGTATTCACAAACACAAAGACATCAGGCTCATGTTTTTGAATATTGTCTCCACTTTTGGACGCCTTTATGAGGACATGGCTGGATGGATGGTTTAATGCTGAAGGGCCGGTTTTCTTCATCGTCAAAAGACCAAGGGCCGGACCCTCCAATTGAAGCAATTGACGTAAATCATCACCTTCTACATATGCCAGTGTTGTACATCATATACACTGGGAAAATGTCCATCTTAAATTAGATAAATTACTTAAACTTATTTGCTTGAATAAATTTGAGTCGGTTTGAACTAATCTAAGATCACATAAAATGCTAATGCCAATGGACCAAATAGAAATCCCACTGGAAATCAGACAAACTTAACTTTTACTGTAAAAAATGTTTATTTATCACTTGAAATTATACAAAATAATCTGAATTAAGAAAAAACTTGTGCTTGTTCCATTGGCAAGAATAGATTTTATCTGCTCTAAGGCCAGACCAAATCTACTCAAACTTTACATTTAATCACTTAATTCAAGTAGATTTAAGTCATTTCTTCCTTTAGATGATCAGTCTTTTAGGATTATGGCCGAAAGGGTGCGCTGCTGAGACATTTTAAGGAATTAACAGTATTTTTCACATTTCTAGAGTATTTTAACAGGCATTTGAGCTCTGATTTGGGTCATAATAGGATGGACGGATGGATGGATGGATGGATGGATGGATGGATGGATGAAAGAATGGATGGATGGATGGATGGATGGATGGATGGATGGATGGATGAAAGAATGGATGGATGGATGGATGGATGGATGGATGGATGGATGGATGGATGGATGGATGGATGGATGGATGGATGGATGGATGGACAGGAAAACAGCTGTGGATGGAGAGGCTGACAGTCCTGCTGCTGCGGTGCAGAAGGGGCGGAGGGAGTTGCTGAAACGGCAGAGTGAGTGTCACGTCTTTCTCTGCAGCATTGGCAGGTCAACCTGACTCGTTATTATGCATTCAGGAACGTCTTGTTTTTACACTCCTGTTCTTGGAATAACCAGTCGAGCTTGTGTATTAATCTTTGCTGCTGGCTGAGCGAGAGCGCCGCTGCAGCTCCAGCCTCCTGGGCCTTTCCCACGGCGTTGATATCACACGGGGAGCGCGTGTGTCCCGATGTGGAGCGAAAACGCCTGCTCCGCTTTGTCTGCGCTCCTTTCACCACAACAATGCTCCCATCGGGCTTTTGTGAGCGACACAGAGACCCGGAGCAGGAGAGGAGAGATGCTCACTGTCCAGGTGGATTACAACAACAAAATATCAATCTGTGCCATGTTCTGGGACTTTACAGCACTTTCTAGTCAAGAGTTATTTTTATATGTATTTGTATGGTTACAGGATTGGTGGTAGCAAGTCAAAAACTATGTTATTTAAAGCTTGAACACAATATGCCTCGAAAGCAAGTGGACAAAATTGAAAACATTCACTGAAAACTTGTGAATGATTAAATATGTGTTTTTTATGAAGTTATGGGGTTATTACATTATATACTCTTCTACAATATACTGTAGTTATTTTCTAATAGATGTTCATCAAGCATCGCCTTATAGTGCGCCATTAACAAAACTTGTATTATCCGAGACATAATTGCTGTGAGGTGCCTAAACATGCAGTGCTTCCTTCCTGAACAGTAAAGTTTAAAGTGATAGTCTGTAAGTTTGCAAAGGGAGGAGAGATAGAGTGAAATTTGAAAGTTAACAATTAAACTCCTCCCCTCCCTGACCAGAAAGCCCTTCTTATTTTGCCAAATGAGGAGAGCAGGAACAGAATTTTCCAAAGTAAACGATCAAGCTCCTCCCCCTCCCTCCTGATTGGACCTGACAGGCTGGTTCACAGGAAAAGCTCGTCTCATTGGTCAACGCGGGAGGATCGTAGACTCTGATTCGTTGTTGAGATCCACGAAGGAGGGACTTCTCTTTGACTTTACTTTACGTCTAAATGCAAGACCGGGTGATCGATTTTGCACAACATTTAGGCTTCCACACTATCACTTAAATGCAATTACAATGTTCTCTCATCAAAAACAGACGTGGAGTTGTGTTTTGGAGCCACTCGCGCATCTTTGAGTGATCTTTTGATTTGCTTTTCTCACCTTTCTATCTCTGGCTAAGCTTAATTCTTCCATCGTTATGTGAAAACACTCGCCGTAGAGATTGCGTGAAAATCAAGGAACTGTATATTTAGACAGTTTTAGATCAGTGTTGATTTTAAGTGTAAGAAAGTGATACAGATGTGTTTGATATAACACCCGCATAAATCATAATGCCCGCTCTTTACCAAATATAAAAACTAAATATCCGCTTAAAGCAGCCTGCAGTAAGTATTGGACGCTGACAAGCCAAACCAAAGACGAATCCACAATATGAATCCACTCACCAACAAAAAATCATGTGGTTTTGACTCGAGATCTCGGCCCGTCTGCAGCAACAATGAATGAAAAGACTGTACGATTGTTCTCCCAAATGATGTTTGGTGCAAAAGGCTTTCTCTGTTGTTGAGTGCGACTGCTGGTATGCCGTTTCTGGAGTTTGCTTGTGGGAAAATGCGTGTGCACTTCGCCATTCCAATGAGCAGATTTGGTCAAAGCACTGGAAATAAGACAGAAAAATGAAAGCAAAACACAATTTTACAACAGAATTATGTGGAAAAGAATAGGGATTTTGATTAATTGAGTTTTGTAGATGTTTTTTATGGTTACTGTGATAAGGAAGTACACTATTAAGTCTCTGGCTGGAGTAGAAATGTTTAATAAGAGAATAAAAGTCCACAAAATCCAAGTTATTTGCAAAAGTCGGGCGATCTAAACACAATCCAACAGATGTAGTTCACACTGAAGACGCTCCTCGCTGATTTCCCGGTGCATTTCCAGCCAAACCTCGCCGTTCCCAGTTTAAGCCGCTCCACTTTGCCGCGCTGCCCCGGGGCGGACTCTAAAGTGTGTTAGCCATTGTCCCCAGTGTCTTCTATAGAGACAAAGGACTCCTCCAGTTTCAGATCCGCGATAAGACGCAGATCCAGCCGATACGGGACATGATAATACTCTCCGGGTCCGGTTACCGCCGATTTAATGCGGAGGTAACGGGGACGGAAATCTAGGATGGATACAGACGAACGAAAACAAAGAGGGAAATAAACTAATCCTTCACATATTACTCCACAAATACTGAATTATGGATTTATTTTATTAATATTAAGATTAAGATATAAAGACATGGAGAGGAGCAAAGTGGTTCAAACGGCCCATAAACACATAAAAAACAAAGAAGGCTAACCGCAATGCTAGTGTTAGCTTCATGCTACTTGCTAACGGCTTGTTTTGAATGTCAGTTTGTCACTTCTACTGGACAATCTGCTTCATTTTCTAATGTTTTTCTAATGTTGATGAGAAAAGAACGTTCACAAGGACCCAATCTTGACAAAGCTTTATTCCTGTGCGTAAATATGCCTAAAAAGAGGGACAAACTGTGATTCCCATAACAAGCTTCCTTCCCTATGACACAGTGTCTGCATCATGTCTGATTTAATGCTTTTTGTTGCCCAGATACTATATTTGTAACAACTAAAAGCACAAATCTGTGCATATTTTATTTCTTAAGATGTTTAAACAAACCATCAAAGAGGAATGAGGGGAAATTTTGATATTGAAAAGCAATCTGGACTTTGCAAGCAACTTTTGAGCAACACATAGTGTACAGTTTCATCTTTACCCGTAACATTTGGACATTGGATAAACTTATGCAGTAAAAGTAGTCGACCAGTGTCATTATTTCCCCCAAAATAACTTAAATGTCAGTTGGAATCCATGTTAACCAGGCAGAAAAGAGTTTCCTTCGCAGGGTGTCTGGGCGCACCCTTCGAGATCAGGTGAGGAGCTCAGTTACCCGGGAGGAGCTCAGAGTAGAGTCGCGGCTCCTTCACATCGAAAGGAGCAGCTAAGGTGGCTCGGGCATCTGTTCCGGATACCTTCCGGTGTTCCAGGCATGTCCTAGTGGGAAGAGGCCTCGTGGAAGACCCAGGGCATGCTGGTTGGGACTATGTCTCCGAGCTGGCCTGGTGTGGCCTCGGGGTCTCCCCAGAACAGCTGGAGGAGGTGTGTGTGGACCGGGAAGTTTGGGCATCTCTGATGAGACTGCTGCCCCCACGACCCGGCCCCGGATAAAGCGGAAGAAAATGGATGGATGTCAAGCCCCTCACCACATGTTATACACTTTTCTCACTAGTCCACACAGGTTCTCCATTATAGCTGGTGTCACTGCGGGATTTCTTTGTCTTATACGATTTTTAGATCCACGTTACCGTTGTGGGGATGGAAACATTGCGAGTTGCTCTCGTCTCCGCTGTACGATTGTTCAAACTAAGAGACAATCGTAGTTGCGACAAGATTTATTGTAGAAGTTTCAGGCTTCAGAAGGCGTGTCTTTAGCTGAGGTGAGCGTCACATGTTAGCGGGGTTTATTTTTCATTGGAAAAGTGCAGAGAAGGACCTGTAAAATGCGGAGTCGGACCCGCTTATGCGCGTCTGTGTTGCCTTGACAGAGATCCTCTCTGCAGCGAGAGGAGGCTCACTCTACAACTAGCCAATCAGGACACAGACAAAGTGCATGTATGGCGGTCATACACTGTACAAAAAAGCATGTCAAATTGTACTAATAATAATCCGTGAAACAGCGAGGCCGTGAAAGATGGACCGTGCTATAGCAAGGTTAATATCAGCCAGCCTTAAACACTGGACCTTTTGACATTTCATAAGCCTTTTAAACAATACCACAGCAAAGGGTTCTGTAATCACACTTCAAGTCGCTACAATATTAGAGCAATCAGAGTGTTGTCGCTACTTGCTCCGTTACTCTGTACTCCGTACTTTCTACTTCTCCTCGCACAAAATGATGATGTGAAGTCTTTAAGTGACTCCGTCCACAAAAAGCCCTGACATCATGCGGTAAACGTCCGCCTCCGTCTTTTAAGATTATAACGTGGACTTTTGCTGTGAGCGAACTCCCGAAGAATGTGACACAGCGACGGAGGAATGCGCAGAAATTGTTGGTTTATTTGCGGCTCGAGAGTCACGGACGCCTCGAGGTCCAGACCAATGGATTTGAACAGACTCGAGACTCAGAAACCTCGTCACGCGGGCCCAGGTCCCGAATGTGGGCCACAGATCACAGGCTTTCGCAGAAGACGACTCGCGGCAATTGTTTTGATCGTCGTCTTTAACTCTGTGAGGAAAAAAAACTAAAACAAACGGGATAGTTCAAGCTCATGTTTGTGATTGTGTTGGGTCACTTGTTGTGTTGATAACCACTGATCGAGAGCAAAAGTTCCGGCAGGGGTAGATAGGTTTTTGCTTGGTGGACGGCCAACAATCTTCATTATATAAAAGACCCAAGGGCCGAACCTGCCAATTTAGCCCAAAGTAAAGCACCACTTTCTACAAATGCTAGTGTTATACATCATACATGGTCTAAATGGGTGTTCTCTTTGGAAAACGTTGAAGTAATTGACAGTATTTCTCACATTCTAGTAGGGCTGGACCAAAAGTTATATTCCGATATATTTAGGTTGAATATCGATATGCGATATATATCACAATATTATAAATACAATTAGTTTTATTGAAAACTCTCTATGAAATGTAAACATTAACACTGTATAACAAAGCTCCGTAAGGTGCACATTTAAATAGAAACAAATATCTTAAATAGAAATGGCCTAGAAAATAAGAGTGCAATTTCCCCTGTTCGGCTTTACCCAATGTAATTTCTCATTTGAAAGCTAAGACCTACAGCACTGATGTAAATGGATCTTTTTCCTTGTGTTGTTGTCACTTATTAGGTGTTCTTTTTCTTCACCTTTTTGTCTCTTTTTTGTTATTCGTTCGTCACATTTTTGTTGCACTTTCTTCTCGATTTGTCGCTATTTTGACGTTTTATTTTTTCCAGAAGCTTTTAGATTTGAATAAAGCCAAACTGTGCTCAGTTCATGTGGGAGTTAAGAGGTTAAGAGATAACAAAATAAAGTGCTCTGTTTAAGAATAAGTAACTTTTTTTTTTCTTTTTTAATCAGCTTGTTCCTTTTTGTTAACTTAATATCTTATCTGAATTTCAAATATCCCGATATACGCGATATCTCACTCAAAAATATATCGATATATCTTAAATATCGATATATCGTCCAGCCTTACATTCTAGAGTATTTTAACTCTAGTAATGTTACTTTCTGATTTGGTTTGCATGACACTTGGCCTCTATGACGTTCCAGGATCGATTGTTTTATGGTTCCTGTTGGGTTTCCCCTGCAGATGGAACCATCGCTAACCAGAAAACCCCCCCAGGAACCATAAACAATCATTTATACTGGAGTGTCAAAGTACATAAACATTTGAAAGTATTTCCGTTTTCTGTAACTGAAGAGGTTTCAAGGTATTCTCCTCATCTCGTACAGGGACACTGGACGTCTCTCTGTGCCTTCTGATACAGCTGCAGTCAAATTGAGTGGTTTTCATATGGATTTACATATTAGCAGACGAGCTGAAAGGCAGAGATCCCGTATGCAAAACTCTCAAGTACTTTAGTGTTTTTGTTTAGTTTTGCTGCAGTCCTGTCTGTGCTCTGCTCGTCTGATTTCACTGGGAAAACGACCCCTTCAATGAGATGAATGACTTTAAATCACTTACAAATAAAGCTTCTTAACCTCTTAACCCCCCACGCCTTTCTTTTCCAGTTCAGCTTCACCTAAATCTAAAACTTTACAGCCTATAGGCCAGTGCAACGCCTCATTTGAAAGCTCAGACCAACAAAACTGATCTTTTTCCTTGCGTTTTCATTGCTTTTTTTGTTGCTCTTTTGTGGCTTTTTTGTTGCGTTTTCATGCTCGTTCTTGGCTCATTTTTGACGCTTTGTTCAAGAAGCTTTTAGATTTGGGTAAAGCTGAACTGGAGAAGATGTGGGGGTTAAGAGGTTAAAGGACTTATCTTACCAGAGGAGGGTTGCGGAGATGTTGCGGAGACGGCCAGTCACGGCAGCAGTCTGTTCACCACTCGGACTGACTGTACACGCACAAAGGGCCGGACTCTCGGCCTGGAGACTAGCTGGAGACTCGAGTCTCCGAGATGTCCCCTGGGCATAAGGCGAGTCTCCAGGTGTCATTTTTTCAAGTCTCCGCGTGGTCACTGCATGGTCTCCAAGAGGTCTCCGTGGTCTCAAGCATTTGTGGCAAAGTTGCGAACACTGTTTGTTGTTTCTGTGACGTCCCTGCAATGTCTCCCAGCCTATATGGACACTTGAAAAAGTCTGAATTTAAGTTTATGTTGAATTTGAGAGTTGATTTGAACTCAAATAAATGTTAATGCCAATGGAACCAGTATAAATCCTACTCGCAGTTAGACAAATTAACTTTTACTAAAAATATTTGTTTTTCACTTGAAATGATACAAAATGATCTGAATTAAGATAAATGTGCGATAAATGTGTCAATAAAAGGTTTTGTCTTATTTGAAACAAGACCAAATCTTAAACTTTAAATTAAATCTCTTAATTCAAGTAGATTTATGTCATTTCTTTGTTAAGATGATTTTTCTTTTTCCAGTGTTGGTCCTAATAACATTATATTCTAAAAGCTTTTATATATGCTGCATTTATATTCTGTTAAACTGATCCTAAATGCTGTATTTCTCTCCACATTACTGTTGATTAAAGCATTAAATGAACCTAAAGAGCGACCCGCCAGCTGCAAACCGCTGCATTAAAGCATGTTATTGGCCTTGCTGCTTCTATAAGTGCTCTCTCCGTGGCTCTGCTCCGTGTTTGTGTGAAACCGGACCCGGAGTTTTCATCAGGACCGCACTGTGCAATGAATACATTACACTTCAATGTAAATTGGCTCAAACCGCCTCATAGGAGACGATTAGGAGGACCGGGCTCAGGGCTGGGCACCGTTACATCTTTTTCCAACACCGGCACTTTAATGATGCTTGGTTTACGATACCGATGCCTGAACGATGCTATTTCCGATACCTATACTGACAAAAGTACCGAGCAATAATGTGTGGAAGCTCTGCAAATCCACAATATCAGGTTCATCTCCAATGAGAAGGGAATCTTATTTGTAAAGCGCTTTTCATTCACCCCAGGCTGATGGTGCTACATTTATAGCCACAGTTTCCCCTGGGGCAGACTGACAGAAGCGAGGCTGCTCACATCTGCACCAACGGTCCCTCCGACCACCACCAACCACTCACACATATTGGGTGAAGTGTCTTGCCCAAGGACACAACGACAGTCTGCACCCGCAGGAGCCGGGATTCAAACCCCTGACCTTCCGATCATGAGGCGACCCGCTCTGCCGTCTGCACCACTGTCGCCCCCAATGTCAAGAAATGTGTAGAAAAATGGGGAATAATTTGAGGAAAAAATAGGGTAAAAGGTTTGAGGAGAAATCGTGTAAAAAAAATAAGGAAAAAAATGGGGGAAAAATTTGAAAAAATGCGAAAAATGGTTGAAAATATTAGTGATAAAAAATTAGCAAAAATTAGGGAAAATAAATAAAAATTGAAAAAAAATAATTGGAAAAAAATATATATATTATAATTGGGAAAAAAAATAGGAAAAATAATAAATTGGCCAAAAATAGGGAAAATGTGGAACAATGCAAAAAAAAATGGGGATGATATTAATAATAAAAAATGACAAAAAATAAAGAAAACATTGGGAAAACAAAAACATGGAGATGAAAGTAAGAAAAATAATAATACAAAAAAAATAAGAAGATGAAATTGGGAAATAATAGGGGGAAAATGTGGGAAAATGCACACAATTGGAGGAAAATAGGGAAAATATTAGTAATAAAAAATGAGGGAAAAATTGGGAAGAAAATCATTTATTTGAGCTGAAACAATCAAATCACGTCCTTTAATTCTGTCCCTGGACCAACAGCTTCAAACTTCATCTAAAGATATGAGATGTTTTACCTGCCGGTGCCGTACTGGTGCTGTTTAACGGTCCCGGCCCTAAACAGGTGAGCAGGAAAGTCCCAGCAGCTCCCTCCCCGCTCTCACCTGCGCCCGTTTCCCAGGCCGAGCGCATTTCTCCGGCTCGTCCCTCATTTGAATAACAGCCCTGAACCTGCCGCCTGTGAACGCAGCCTACAGCAAACTCCAGCGACTTGTAACGACACGGCGCCGCTCCTCCTGACTCACCAAACGCTCCCTCAAAACCTGCGCTTTAGACCTCAAAAACAAAGACGCCCAGCAGCCTGCCCTGTCATAAGCCCCCTGCCCCTGTAATACCCGGACAGGAGGAGAGGAGGGGGGGGGGGCATGGGAACACACAGCTGCTCCGGCGGGGGGAATGTTTGACCAAGAGGAGAGGAGAAAATACTGACGCACCTGAAAAAATCCAAACTCTGCGACGGCGGAAAGTAGGCCACGCTCGCTGAGGGTCAGATGAGGTCAGCGGCTGGGAAATTCAAAACACTCGCCATGTGCAGGCGGCGCTGTGTGGGCTGCGGAAAGAGAGACTCTAGGAATCAGGAGAAGGTTTGATGGATCCGTTAGCAATGCACTTCCCCTATTGCCGTTAGCATTAGCGACGATCAAACATCCCAGATTATGAACCATCCAGATGTTTTTCAGCCGTTGTCGACCTATGTCAAAGCCAGGATATGCAAGATATGGAACTTTTTAATATGATGTATGATATTGCAATGATGATACTGTGTTATTGCGATATTTTACTAAACCATTTCAACGCGATATGGGTCATTCCGACTAAACACAAATCGCAAGTAACTCGTTTTTCAGCAAAGTGTGTCAAAAGAGGACTGAAAAAACACTATATCTGGACCTGAACTTAAAGGGACTATACAGAGTTTAACCTCTTCACTCCCGCCTGAACCGAGAGGATCTTTTTCCTCACGTCACTAGATTTTATTCCATCATTTTTTTGTTGGGTGTTCGACTCATTTTTGTAACTTTTTTGTCATTTATTTGGTCATTTTTGGTCATATTTTTGCCATTTTTCCGTCAATTTTTATCACATTTTTGTCATTTTTTTTTTAGCATTTTGTCACATTTTTGTCATTTTTGTCAATTTTTTGTTATTTTTTTGTCCATTTTTTTTTCATTTTTTTGTCATTTTTTTTGTCATTTTTTGTCACATTTTTGTCATTTTTTCGTAATTTTTTTTTTTAGCACATTTTTGTCATTTTTTTGGGTAATTTTTGCCAATTTTTTTTTATTTTTTGGTCAATTTTTTATCACATTTTTGTCTTTTTTTTTAGCATTTTGTCACATTTTTGTCATTTTTTTGGTCATTTTTTGTCACATTTTGTCATTTTTTTGGTCATTTTTTTGGTCATTTTTTGTCACATTTTGTCATTTTTTCGTAGTTTTTTAAATCAAATTTTTGTCATTTTTTTGTGACATTTTTCCCACTTTTTCATCAATTTTTCGTCACTTTTTTGTCAATGTTTTCTAACTTTTTTGCCACATTTCCATCATTGTTTTCGTCTCAGTTTTGTTGCTATTTTCACAGCTTTTTCCCAGAAGCTTTTGGATTGGGGTAAAGCCAAACTGGAGAAAATGTGCTCGGTTCAGGCGGGAGTTAAGGGGTTAAAAATGCTAAAATGAAGTATTTTCCTCCCCCTACATGTTCCAACAATGTCCAAAGGTGTAGAATGAGCCCAGACCTATATTGACCACAACTGCCTCTAAAATCCTGCACTGTCACTCAAAAAGTAATATAGAAGCTGCAGTTACACGTATGACCTGAGGTGGCAGTAGTGAGTATAAAATGGCTAACTTGCATCTAGCCCCTTTAAGTAGGAAATGTTTGATGAAAACTGAACATTTACACATTTATAAGTTCAGTGCAGTGTTTTTGGCTTTTTTTTGCATCACCAAGTATGTTTTTTTTGCGATATATTGTGCAGCCCTAGTCAAAGCTTGATTAGAAATCCTTTATCCATGTACAGATCTTTGGAGATTTTACTTTGGGAAAGAATTGAAGTCAATCAGATACAGATACACATCCATGGGCCACGAAACATCCATGCTTTTTTCTTTTGCTTTGTCCGGGGCAGCAGATCCAGGAACGCCTCCCCCAGCTGTTCCACACCAGGCCACAGAGACACGGTCCCCCCAGCACCATCATAGTGAGGGTTAGGGGTGGTCCAGGCATGTCCTATTGGGAGGAGGCCTCAGGGAAGACCCAGGACACACTGGAGGGACTATGTCTCTGTGGCCTGGTGAAGCCTCAGGGTCCCCCAGGAACAGCTGGAGGGGGTGTGCGAGGACAGGGGAGTCTGGGCATCTCTGCTCAGACTACTGTGACCCGGCCCCGGATAAAGCAGGAGAAAATAACTGGTTGGAAGTTAAGTATACCATATGTGCGGCCCCTCAGTTTTTTCTGGGTCACAACCTGCAGAGTTAGTGTCTAAGTCAGTGGTTTTCAGCGGGTACGACATCAGGACCCCCAGGATAACAAGACATGACCCAAATAAGACTTGAACTTGAAGAAAATAACGTAAATGAGTGTATTTTCCTCCAAAAGGATCGTTGATAAACTACCCGTTTTAACAGACACAGGTAGTGATTTGACTTTTTCTGTACTATTTATTAAAATAAATGTTTTCGGGAAACTTTGAATACTCTGCTTGAAGACCTTCATGGCCTCAAGTCTGTCCCTGTATCTGCCCCAAAGCCCAGTTCAGCAGAGGTTGATGTTGATGAGTTTTCAATGGCAGTAAACACTCACTCTGAGCGTGCCCGTGTGTGTTCTTGTACTCACGACATTGTGAGGACCAGTGTGAGTTTTTAACAGAGGGAGGACATTTTTGGAAAGTGAGGACATTTTGGGTGGGCCTCACTTCTTTGAAGGACTGTTTGAGGGTCAAGATGAGGTTTTAGTCTTTAGTCTTAGGGTTAGAATTGGGTTTAGACTAGGGTCAGGATTAGGGTTAGGGGGTTTAGGGTTCAGGGTTAGGGTCTGGGTAATACATTACGTCTATGAGTGTCCTCACTAAGATAGAATTACAAACGTATGTGTGTGTGTGTGTGTTCTTGTACTTACGATATTGTGAGGACCAGTTTAAGTTTTTAACCAACAGAGTGAGGACATTTTTGTAAAGTGAGGACATTTTGGGTGGTCCTCACTTATTTGAAGGACTGTTTGAGGGTCAAGATGAGGTTTTAGGGTTAGGGTTAGAATTGGGTTTAGATTAAGGTTAGGGGCTTAGGGTTCAGGGTTAGGGTCTGGGTAATACATTATGTCTATGAGTGTCCTCACTTAGATAGAATTACAAACGCGTGTGTGTGTTCTTGGACTTATGACATTGTGAGGACCAGTTTAAGTTTTTAACCAAAAGAGTGAGGACATTTCTGTAAAGTGAAGACATTTTGGGTGGTCCTCACTTATTTGAAGGACTGTTTGAGGGTCACGATGGGGTTTTAGGGTTAGGGTTAGAATGGATTATGATTATGGTTAGGGTTAGGATTAAGGTTAGGGTTAGGCGCTCAGGGTTAGATTCTGGTTAATACATTATGTCTATGAGTGTCCTCACTAAGATAGCAGTACAGGATTGTGTGTGTGTGTGTGTGTGTGCGGGTGAATGTTTAGCAGCAGCGACAGCGGCGGTGGCGCAGGTGAAGCCAGCCCCGAGGTAACGATTGACACATCTGTGAGAAACGACGCTTTCCCACAGTTTGACTCGATGTTACTCATCCAACTCTCACTCTCTGTCACATCATACAACAAATCTGCATTTTCATCAGGTAAAGTCAGACAACGTCATGCCGCTCTAAAACTGACTTTGTTGTGGCTGATTATGATGAGACTAATTTAGACTTTAATGATCTTTATTAGATCTTTTTGTGTTCACGCTTTAGTCATGCTTTTAAGCGTGTTGTTTTTCAGGCTTAGACATGGTTTTGGCACAATTGAGTCATATTTAGGCTTATTTATGAACTTTTTATGACCTGATTTGATCTTGATCTAGGCTGCGCTGGAAGAAATGGCATCTTGTCTTGTGTAAATGGCCTGAAATGCATTTGAATAAATTATGCTGGTTTTGAGGAGGCCGATGGAACAAGCACTAATTTGCTGTAAAGTAAATAAATGAGCAACAACAGAACTGGAAATGTGACAAAATCCTGAGGCAGAATAAATCATTCTTGTTCCACTGGCAATAAGACTCAAAATCAGCATAACTCAAGCACTTTTAAGACATTTTTACATAAGATAAGAGAGCTTTATTTTGTGAACGGGGTCATAAAGGGGGGGGGGACTTACTTGTAAGCAGACAATATTTCATGCCGCTGGGATTATTTTCCTTTCGCAGGGCTCAAAAACAAACAGC
Organism: Gobius niger; assembly: GCF_951799975.1. Lineage (NCBI taxonomy): Eukaryota > Metazoa > Chordata > Actinopteri > Gobiiformes > Gobiidae > Gobius > Gobius niger. Next base: position 27,724,815 of record NC_136867.1, read on the forward strand.
GCTGTGTGATGATGTCATCAGGCCACGCCGTTCAGTTTGCTTGCGCAGGTGTGAGGGCTGGCCAGCAGGGGGCAGGTGTGAAACAGAGACGTCTCCTTAATCGAGGCAAACTTGAAATCATTTGTACTTTTATGACTGTTCAGAAAACAGAAAATATTCAGCATAGTTTTTTGATTAATAAAAAAATAAAACAAAGACAGACTTTTTTTTTAAAGGCAACAAATAATCGTTTGAATAATCGTGATTTCAATTGTGACCACAATAATCGTGATTATTATTTTTTCAATAATCGAGCAGCTCTATGAAAATGTGACAAAAATAGCATCGAAATCAACTAAACCTGATAACAAAAAGAAGGAAGAAGCTTAGATGAGTTTTGTAGGTCTTAGCTTTCAAATGAGGCGCTGCCCCGGCCAAAACTGGAGAAAATGTGCCCAGTTAAGGTGGGGGTTAAGGGGTTAATACGCAGCAAAAGCTAAAGACAAAAAAAGTAACTAAAAGCAATAAACATGCGACAAAAAAGCTACTATCAGTTTTGTAGGTCTTAGCTTTCAAATGTGGCGCAACACTGGCCTATTTTAGATTTGGGTAAAGCTGAACTGGAGAAAATGCCTGGTTAATGCCGGAATACTAATGCAAAAAATATGTAAGTAAATCGGTGCATGTTTCACTAACATCTGCAAGTGTTCCATCAAAACGAGGAATGTGAAAAAGAAAATTGGAAACGACTTATGCACAATTTCTGCCATAACTGCTGTGTTTAAGAGCATTTTTGTTTAATTAATGAATAAAAAGCGTCATGCCGAGTCTCCTCACGCTCGCCGGTGACTGATTAAACTGGATGTTGTTTTTGTGGAGCTTGTGCCGAGTCTCCTGTCGTACGACGTGTGCCGCCCGTCATGTAAAGACGCTAATGTTTCCCGCTTTTAGCCTGACCTCTGACCTCTGACCCTTCGCTGTGTTTTCAGAGAGCCTTCACCGTGATCGTGGAGGCCTGGGACCGGGACAACGGGACGCACAGCAACAGCGCAGGTCAGACCACACAGACACACACACACACACACAAACACACAAACACACAAACACACAAACACACAAACACACAAACACACAAACACACAAACAGTGGGCGGGGCCTGTGGGTTTTTGATCGATAAGGGAAGGGCTGCACGATGGTATCACATTTGTTTAGGTACTACTGGTATCAAAGGCAGGTACATGAAATAGTATTATATCTTTAGGGACAAAATTTTGATGCTCTGGCCCTCAAGATGGTTTTGAGAAATAACTTTACACAAACCGAGCGATCGAGTCTCTCTGTAAATCTCTTAAGCCCCACCTGAACCGAGCACTTTTTCTCCAGTTTTGGCTTTACCCAAATCTAAAGGCTTGAAAAAAGTGTCAAAATAGGATGAAAAAGCAACAAAAAACTACGAAAAAACAAAACAAAAGTTACAATCAGTTTTGTTGGTCTTAGCTTTCAAATGAAGCACTGCCCTATCGGCCCGTAAACTCCGGTCCAGAAGCCGAACTAGAATGTAAGATTTGACTTTACTTAAAGGGACTATACGGAGTTTAAAAATGTTACAACTAAGTATTTTCCTCCCCCTACATGTTCCAGCCATGTCCTAATGTGTAGAATGAGCTCAGACTTCTTCACCTCTAACATCCTGCACTGTCACTCTAAAAGGTGTTACTTCAGGTCTGAAGTGCCGTCATGCAGTTGCGGGTAAGACCTGAGGTGGCAGTAGTGAGTACAAAAATGACCAACTTGCATCTAGACCCTTTAAAAGCCGCATTTGGAAAAACATGTGCATTTTCTCCAGTTCAGCCATAGGCAAATCTAAAAGCTTCTTAACTGGAGCCTATAGGCCAGTGTAACATCTCATTTGAAAGCTAAGACCTTCAACACTGGTATAAATCATCTAATAATAATAATGCACTGGTTTTATTTAGCACTTTTCACTCAAAGACGCTTTACATTGCATTATTCATTCACTCCATACTTTGGGGGTGGTAAGCAGCTGCCCTGGGGTAGACTGACGGAAGCGAGGCAACCAGTCTGCGCCATCGGCCCCTCCGACCACCACTCACTCATCTCGTTCTCGTCGCTATTTCGACGCTTTCTTTCTTGAAGCTTTTAGATTTGGGTAAAGACAAACTGGGGAGAATGTGATCGGTTAAGAGGTTAAAGTATCGGTGAACAGAATGTAAGAGGTTTGTGTGAAAGGTGTGTCTACGTTCATGATGCTTAATCGTAACTCGTAATCGATCAATATGAGAGAAGGAAACGTGATGAATGATTATCACGTTTCGTCCAGGCCTTTTATCAGTTTCCGACAAAACCGTGACAAACCAACTCCTGTTTCGCCTTAAATCCTTTGAAATACTTTTAAGACGACGACCAGGCCCCGGTTCTTTGAGATGCAGATGATCCTGCAGCTGATTCCGCGCAGATGGAGCAGCAAAGTGAAGACTCGTTTTGCCCAGATTCCCGTTGACTACACGCATTAAAACTGACGGAACCTTTTATTCCGTGTGGTAAACTGGGACAAAATCTGAAACAGAATAGAGAAAAATCGAACTTGCTCTTCCCAAAGCCGGTCCATCCCTGTGCCACACCGGCAGCAAAAATGCGCGGAATCCTCCCGACTGCGGCGCGCTCTCCAGGTCTTAATCAGGAGCAGGCTGTGTCTGAATGTGGATTGCGATGCTTGTTGCTTGACCTGGCAGCCCTTCAAAGAGCAGGCACCTCTGGCACCGGGAGCCCGTCCCGATCCCGGGGCAGGACGGAGCTTGTCGCTGACGTCACCGAGTTTCTCCCCGAATCGCGGAAATCCCACAGGAACCGAAACCTAGCCTCGGCTGTTTATGTAATCGCTCACGGGAATTACATGCCTTTTTATGGCGGCGCGGGTCCAAAAGCGTGCGATGGAGGCCCGCCTCGAAACCAAGAGTGCAGCCGGGGGTGAAACAGAGGTCTGAAGAGGCATTCTGCAGATCGGCGGCTCCAGAATCCTTCACACCAAAGCACCGCCGCGTTAAATGTTTCCCCCGCCAGGCCCAGATCGAGTCAGAAAGTTCTCCTCGCCCCTAAATCCTCGTTTACGATACAGTACCGTCAATGTCATCACTACCTGGAGGCAGGAAGTGAAGCAGCGGAAAGAGGACTGCAGAATAGGGGTAGGCGGGACGGTTTTCCTCAGGGGCCGAAGCTTGGCCCAAATTAAAACCCAGTGTTGTTCATGATGTGCTTCCTAATATGGGGATTGGGGGGGGGGCGCCCTCGAGGAAATTTGTAAGTATTGTCAGCATTTTTGGGCACTTTAAAGGGGCTAGATGCAAGTTGGCCATTTTATGCTCACTACTGCCACCTCAGGTCATACGTGTAACTGCAGGTTCTATATTAAGCTCGTGCATGACGGCACTTCGGACCCAAAGTAGCACATTTTTGAGTGACAGTGCAGGATTTTAGAGGCAGTTGTGGTGAATAGATTTGGGCTCACTCTACACATTAGGACATGGCTGGAAAATATATCATTTTAACATTTTAAATCGGTATAGTCCCTTTAACAGGTACTTGGTCCCAGATTTGTGGATGAAAATGTCTCATCTTGGGGGGGGACCTATGTTGGAGGGCCAGATTTTGCCCCCGATCCTGCCTGCCCCAGCTGTAGAGACTAGGGTTGCAAAGGGGCCACAAAGTCTAGATACATTTTCAGGAAGTTTCCAGAAACCTTCAATGGGAACTTAAGCTAGTAGATTTGGGGAATATTCAAAACTCACAAAATGCTTGATTCCACATGATATTGTTGCATTTTAGTTGAATGAACTAATGAGCGAACTATTAGTTTAGCCCACTCATTATGTTTTGAACCATGAGGTGCACTTTCCATATGGTCATAGCGTTGTCGGCCTGCTGCAGCTGGGATTGGCTCACTGGATCACTGTGCTGACTGTTGTTATCAGGTTGTTGTACATTGTTATTGTCTCCAACCACATTCATGAAATTATGATGGGGTGGGAACTTATAAGTTTACTTCCTCCCACTCCGAGTTTATGGACAGTATTTGGTTGTAAATGCTGCACATGTTAATGTAAAACCGGAATAATCAATCAATCAGTCATATCAACAAAACATGATCATCTTTCCTTAACTTAAATTGCAGAGTGCTCTTTAAGTGGTGGGACAAATGGCTAGTTTTATATCAGGATTTTCTTTGATACCACTGTGATTGGTTAAAGTCACCTGTCACAAACTCAGATCATGGCAAACAATCACCAGCAGACACAGAGCTGCAAAACACTATAGGACGATCTGCACAGACTGACACACGGCACAGGCTTAAAACGATAATGTAGTGATACTGCACAAACTTGGTGGATGTACGCAAGTGTGCCATACCGCCTTGTGGCCATACCGCCTTTGCTCTGCCCGATCCCGTCAGACCTCGGAACCTCGGAACTAAGCAGGGAAGGGCCGGGCAGGACTTGGATGGGAGACCGTTTGGGAAACACCAGGAAGCCTAGTGCATGTAGTGAGTGAGTGGTTGGTGGTGGCTGATGTGCGCAGACTGGCTGCCTCACTTATCATCACCGAGTATGGAGGGAATGAATAATGCACCAAATTGTGAAGCGACTTTGAGCGTCTGGAAAAGCGCTATATAAGACTAATGCATTATTATTATTATTAAGATGGACACCCACATGGAATGAATCGATTCCATTTCCTCTCTTTACAACCTTCAGGTGTGTTCACTCCCTGTTAAATCCCATTCAAAATGTCCGATATTGAAAATTTGTGGAATAGAAACTAGCTTAAGTATAAAAGTTACACATTTAAAAAGTCCTGTGGTGTGTTTGGATGCAAGAACAGGAGGAACAACCTTTGGGAAAACTAACAACAACAGCAACTCATCTTTACTTTGACATCAACGGCTGCAATGGAGTGACACTGTATAGCATAGAAATAAGAAAGGAGAAGAGTCCAATGTATTTTTCCTATAGCCGTTAGCATTAGCCTCAAACATCAGAAATGATGAACAATCCAGATGTTTTCAGCTGTTGTCAACCATCAACCACATTAGGCGAGGTCAAAGCCTTCATTAGTGTATGTATAAACCTCATGTCATTTTACTTTCTGGGAGAATTAGAGCATAAAAGAATCCTCTGAGCTAAATGCTGACTCAAGTTCACTTAAGTTTCTCCTTTATGTGGGTCTGAAACACACCCAGTGGCCACTAAACATCATCTTATAATATGGTAATGATAAAGAAACCTCAGAAATGATGTAAATGCCATGAAGCGGACGTTCTTTAGCATAGGGCCTGGCTTCACCCACGCAGCAGCATCGTGCACTGTTGGGTCCGGGCCGACTGAAGCGATATCTTTAAACTCTTGTGCTGAATAAGCCGCTCGGCGTTTCCTCATAAACCCTGTGAGGCGGTCGCGCCCGGGTCTTCACACGCCGCGGCCCCGTTGGCTTCGATCACAGCGGATTCTGCACACACTCGACGACATCGCAGCCAGAGCCGCGATAGGGCGATAGGGAGTGTGACCGTCATAGGAGATGGTCATGTTTCTGCAGACGGGACAACGGGCCAAATGATAAACTTACAGATGGACAAGCATAACTGCGAACACTAAGGCGAGACGCTGCAGGCGGATGAGGGGAAATACACTTAGAGATATCAGTTTGAGAGGTTTGCTGTAGATATTGCATTGTCATTTTAGGTTTTCATATAGAAGTAAGCCGTTAAAGATTTTTTCAGATGAGATGTTGATTGTTATATGCCTTGCTTTATGGGGTTTAAAATTCATTCAAGAATTAGATATTGAAAAAGCCCTCTGAAAAATCCTTCAAAATCTTGTGAAGTCCAAGTCTGTTGTGTGGAGATGTTGTTGCAAAAGTGGAATGAAAACCTCGCTTGGAGAAATGGTTTAAAGTCTACGTATGCTTGCGTCCGTCCCCGTGGACTTTGGCGGCTGGATTACAGAGTGTTGTGAGGGGGATTCCGTGCATACCAAACATGTCAAGCTCTCTGACAGCGCGTGTGGTTCACATTCACGCCTACTTTGCCACATAAAACACCAAAATGGAGTAGTCTGCTGAAGTGCATGAGCAGGAGAGACCTTCTGCCTTCCCCTGTCACCCCCCAAGGAGCGAATCCACACGGCTCAACGAGTTACTTTCTGTAACTGCAGTTCTCAGAAAGTGCATGGTCTAAAACAAATGACTGTTCTCAGTAAGATAGATATAACCAGTCAGGTGCAATCTTATTTGTATAGCACTTGAGTCACTCTCAAAGGGGGTTCATTCACTCCAGGCTGATGGTGCTACATTTGGAGCCACAGTTTCCACTTGGGGCAGAGTGACAGAAGCGAGGCTGCTCACATCTGCGCCAACGGTCCCTCCGACCACCCAACGCCTGTTTGTGAGTGGTTGGTGGTGAAGTGTCTTTCTCAAGGACACAACGACAGTCTGCACCTGCAGGAGTCGGGATTCGAACCCCCGACTAGGGCTGCACGATATTGAAGTGACTTGCGCTATGTGATGTGGCTGTGCAATATCGCGATAACGATATTATTGCGATTTTTCACCAAACACGATATGTTCCATTTTTTCCGCAAATTGTGTCAAAAGAAGACTTAAAAAACACCCAATCAGGACCAAAACAAGGGTAAAATTTACCAAAGCTAGTAAATGTTAAACTAAAACTGAACTTTTACACATGATTTCAATGCATGAGTTTGAGTTTGCAAAAAAAAATGGGTCGATCTCAGTCAGATGAAGGCTATGGTGATGATGCTATATATTGTGGCTTCTCGCGATACGGATATTGCAACAGCTAATATCGCGATACGATATTTTTTGTGCAGCCCTACCCCCGACCATCAAATCATGAGACGACCCGCCCTACCGTCTGCCCCACTGTCGCCCCTCAGATATTTGTTTTCCAGTTTTGTCCTGCACTACTGTAACTCTTTTGACCGCAAACGGGTTGGCTCTTTGTCGATTGGCCTTGGCCTCGCACTCCAGGGCCCCTTAGTGGACTTTTGCTTAGGGCCTCAGAAAGGGATGTTTAGGGGGAAAACTAGTAAAAAATTACAAAATGTACAGTATTTTATTTGCACTTTTAACCATGTCATGACCTATCCCGTCATCCTGTTAACTTTGGTCGTTTCTTGGTCTGATTGGTCTTTCTGGGAGTGTGTTTATCACGGCGCCTTCGATCTGTGAAAAAGTACATTCAGCTGCATCTTGGTCCTCTAAAACCATATTTCCTTCTGTACAACATCTTAAACATCTGTTGTCAGACGGTTTTATGATTTTTACATTTCCGTCCCCCCTCATTCACCCCGCGCTCCGCCCCTCCTCTAGTTCAGACCCATTCTTCAGTAAAATCGCGTCGTTTCCACGGCGAGGGGAGTGTCCCGCTGCCATTATGCTGCAGAAACGCTGGCTTTGGGCCCCCGGCAATTATAACCCTGAGATAAATCAGGCTTTCAAAGCGGAGCGGCGGGTGATGTCATGATCAGAGGCGCGTTCGAACACATCGAGCGGCGCTGGACATTTCAGCGATGCCTCGAACTCCTGGAGGATGAGGCTCATGGCTGCAAAAAACGAGGGCAACACCTGGCGAAGCAGCTGCTCATCTCCAAAGCAAAGCCGTGCCCTGATAAACAAACCTCGGAGCTCGATCGGAACAAGTTCAATCTAATATTGGTTTTACAGCTTTTTACCAATGTGGCGATGACGTCTTTCACAAAACAAACCAAAGCATGCATCTCCTTCTCAATGCAGAGTTATCGTTCATGAGTCGGATGGTGGAGGAGATAAAACTGTTCTTGTGGCGGGAGGTCTGGGTGGACCGTAGCCTCCTGCCTGAGGGGAGGGGGGTGAAGAGTCTGTGTCCAGGGTGAGAAGGGTCAGCCTTCCGTGTATAGAAGTGGAACATCCTCAACTCACCCAGTCCAGTCGGCGGTTTAGTGTCACTGCTATGAATACTTCCTGGATGAATGAGAGCCTTCACAAACATACTGCAAAGAGAGTGCAGTATTGGGATCACACAAAATCAGTATCATTTCAGTTAATAATACTAAAATGCATTGGTTTTATATAGCGCTTTTCTGGACACTCATTGTTTGTTCACTCCATACTTGCTGGCGGTAAGCTACTATTGTAGCCACAGCTGCCCTGGGATAGAATGACGGAAGCGAGGCAACCAGTTTGCGCCATCAGCCCCTCCGACCACCACCAACCACTCACACCCAAACGGTCTCCCATCCAAGTACCGACCAGGTCCTTTGTGCTTAGCCTCCAAGGTCTGAGCAAGAGATCGTATAAAACATAAAACAAATAAAAACATGTACAGAACAGTAAGACTATAACGAAATCATTACGTTGATGCACCTAAAAACAGCTCTTTGGGACTAAAACATGATGAGTCGTTCATGAGATTATGTTGACGAGACAAAAATGGGAGAAAGTGGTTTCTCAAACTCAGTGTTTGCATCACACCCACGACTCGCTCCATCTGGAATATGTGGCAGGAAGTATTTTGGTCACTTGGCCATAACAAATAGTAAACATAGTAAATCAGCTAAAATTCCTTCTGTAATCATGATCTGACTGACTGAATATACAAAGAGCTTTGGTGCCCACAGTCTTCAGTAGGGCTGGGAACCTCCGATACCTCATGATTCCATACACAATACATGGCTCACGATAACGATAATCTCATGATACGCCGATATTACGATAATCGATACTCGTTACTTTTAACCTTCAATTTAACATACTACATATTATTTAACATTTACATGTCGTTCCATGTGCTTTGTGCCCTTTTTCCGTGTGTATAAATGATTCCTGACTTACACACTGAAAATGAGTCTATAGATCTGTCAGTGACTAAATAAACAAGAAACCACTGTCCTATTTCAAAAGAAATCAATCAACCCCAAATTAAACTTATTTAAATTATTGTTTTTTTTATAATTATAAAGTAATATAATGTATATATAATGTGTGACAGTGTTGGGTCCAAGTGCAGCCCTCTGCTGACTGAATACTTGATCATTATTGGCCTCTATTGACTGAAAACACTGGGGCACTGCTGCCTCATGAATATGCATGACCTCACCCATTAACATTAATTCATTGGCATCGTGTTGTCCCACAAAATGTCACGATATATCGGAAAATTGATATTTAGTCTCCAGTTCTGTGTGAGGTGCAGCCGGGCGCAGCAGTGCATTGTGGGTCATGGAGTTTAACAGTGGTTCCCGATGCGTCGTCCTGCTGCTCTGGGATTGTTTCCGCTTTGCTTCGTCGCGGCGTCGAGCTGAACTTCCTCGTGATCACGTCTGATTTGTTTGTTCTTTCTCCAGACACTTTTTTGGACTAAATCCTCCGAGCGATTCCAAAACAGGAACCAGGAAGTGCCACTCACAAAAGAGTTGTTGTGTCTTTGCAAAGTCTGACCTCCAAATAGACGTGTGATGCTGTTAGGAGAATGTTTTTAAGAATCCTGCTTGTTCCATATTCACTCAACTTAACAGCAAATTACTTTAAAACTCTCCTTCAGCTCCGACCATCAAGTCCTGTCTCATTAAATCTGTGTTAGCTTTGGGAGTGATCTATCGCCTCCGTTATTATGACGTCTATGCTTTTTTATGCACTCACTCCATTCACACAGGCTTCCTGGTGTTTCCAAACGGTCTCCCATCCAAGTCCTGACCAGGCCCCTCCTGCTTAGCTTCAGAGATCTGACGGGATCAGGCAGAGCAAAGCCTCACTTAGCATGTTAGCATGTTACAATGTTGTTCTGTCATAGAAAACAGGCCTGGAGCTGTGTTTGTAGCCACTTCACATCTTTGATTGATCTTTGAATCTTCCCCAGTGGCTCCCAAAAAGCTCCTCCTGAAGTCCTACGTGTCCAACTAAATCAAATGCTCAGATGATTATTATAAGGAAGCCTAATAAGTAAATAGAACAAGATACTGACAGTACTTAAAAGGGGTGTTTTCTCCCCCCCCACTCATTTTCGGACTGCCTAATCGAAAATGTGCAAAAGGTAAAACATTCATTCATTCATTCATTCAAATGCTTGAGATATAAACTCTTTTGTCACACACATAGACATATATATATATACACATTGTACAACATGAAGTGAAATGTTCTTGAATTATATTGGAAGAAACAAAAGACAAAAGTGTATAGTGAGAACAAAATTGGGGGGACAATTGGGAAAAATGCTGAATGTGTTTTTTTCTGGCCAAATGTAGTTTGTTCAGGATTATCTTTTTGAGCGACGAAACAGTGTGACTTAAACAGACTAGAGGCAGGTTGGTCATTTTATACTCACTACTGCCACCTCAGGTCTTATGCGTAGCTGCAGGTTATACATTAAACTTATGCATGACAGTACTTCGGACCCGAATTAACACCTTTTTGAGTATTTTAGAGGCAGTTGTGGTGAACAGGTCTGGGCTCATTCTACACATTAGGACATTACTGGAACATGTAGGGGGAGGAAAATAGTTACTTGCTATAGTTACTAAAGTCTGTATAGTCCCTTCAAGATGCACATTTCTGTATATTTCTGATGGATTACAAGAATATCGCGTCATCATTGAGTCTCCCCAAAAATATTGAGACATTCATATTTGTCAATATCGCCCAGACGACCTCTCCAGGTCTTAATCTTGTCACAGGTAAATTCATGACTTGATGCTTTTGAATCCCCCACAGACTTTGTTTTATGAATTTCTATTTGATCGTGTGTGTTTCCAGATGAGGAGCTGCTGATCGAGCGCAGCATCCACAGAGGGATGGTGACGCCGGGCGAGGAGCGGCAGACGGTGGAATACAAGACCGCCACCTTCTCCCTGGAGTACAGCCTGAGGGTTCGCTGCGACGAGCACTACTACGGCCCCAAGTGCAACAAGGTCTGCCGGCCGCGGGACGACTACTTCGGACACTACGTCTGCGACCAGAACGGGCGGCCGGAGTGTCGGGACGGCTGGGAGGGAGAGGCCTGCAAGACCGGTGAGGACCAACGTCTGACGCTCTGCTCTGTAGTGCTACTGTTAGACATATTAACACATTTCATCAGAATTCAAGGGAAACATTAGAATCAGACTAATATGGAAGCCCGATTCCACCATGTTAAAAAATAAAAGCTCAACAGGAAGTCGAATTACGAGATTTCAAGTCATAATTCTGTGTTTAAATCTCAAAATTACAAGTTTAAATCTCAAAATTACGAGTTTAAATCTCGAAATTACGACTTTTAAAGCTCAGAATTAGGAGTTTTTAAGATCCGTGATCATAGACGTTGGCACAGTGCGGCAGAACCACCGGTGCAGATGTAAACAGTCATGGAAGATTCGCTTCATCATGTTGTGAACCGGAGCTACAGCAACTCTGAGACTTATACAAAGACACACAGAAGTGTTTTGTTTTACCTCAACACCCAGGATTAAAAACGGCGACAAGAAAACGTATCCACGATAGGAATGTGTGTAGGCCTTGATGATGCGCGAGCATTCCCAAAGCTAATGCTACGAGCTGCAGTTCTGCTGGTTGATTTTGTAGTTTATTACTCACATTTCATGTATAATTGGCCGTAGCCGATTGTTTAGCGCCCGGAGCTAACTAGCTTCTTAGCAGCTCTTGCAGCTAGCTCCAATAATGGATCTTGTGGAATTAAGTATTACGCACTAATAACGTCAATAAAGCCGTAACCACATAAAGCAGCCTTGAAGATTATCACACACTGAGTCGGGATTGACGCATTTGTGGTTAATTGCAGACTTTTTATCAACAATGAGGCCGATTGCACATGCTAGCCGGGCTAACCTAGACTAGCCATTGTCCACTGGCATCGCCTTTTTATCAAGTGTATGGGCTAGAATACTGGGTAGACCATGGAGGGTCCATAAGACATGGCAGAGGCATAAAGGGACAGGTTTGCCCAAAATATCAGCATTTCAGGCATGATACGATTCCAAGATACGGCTACACTTTATTTTCAGCTCCGTCAGTGCAGCCGGATCAAGCTCCACAGTTCAGACCACATCAGTCAGGAAAGAGAACGGCATCAACATCGGAATTTTCAAAGTAAAATAGTGCTGATGTCTATGATCACGGATCTTAAAAACTCTTAATTCCGGGTTTAAATCTCAAAATTACGAGTTTTAAAAGTCATAATTTTGAGATTTAAACACAGAATTATGACTTTAAATCTCGGAATTTCGACTTCCTGTTGGGCTTTTATTTTCAAACATGGCGGAAACGGGCTTCCATAGACTAAAGCTAAATAAAATGTAGATAATGAATTTTTAAATTTGGGAAAAAAAGGGTAAATATTTATGTCAGTAATATACAGCAGAAGTTTAAATTGTTTTCCCCTATTGACCTGCAGTGTCTCAATGAAAATGAAAACATGTTGTTAATTATCTGAATTGCAAAGTTGCACAAAATTTCAAACTTTAAAGAGTCGACAAAATCTTGGACTAAAACTAAAAGCCATTTGTGTCAAAAAAGTAAATAGAAACATGTCAAACTTCGCAATCCTCCCCTGCCTCTGCTTTATTGTTCTACATTTATGGCGTTATTTCTGAATCTGGAATGTCAGAAATGTTTGGAATCTCATTGAGGATGCAGAGAGGCCATTTTTATCTAATAGTTTCTGCTTGTGTTTCCTTCCTCAGCCATCTGTAAACCAGGCTGCTCCGCTTTCCACGGGACCTGCAAAGCGCCGGGCGAGTGCAAGTAAGTCCAATGTCTTTGAGGAAGCAAAACTAGGACTAAACCAAGACTAAACCAAGACTAAACCAAGACTAAACCAAGATTAAACCAAGACTAAACCAAGACTAAACCAAGACTAGACCTGACGCACAGCAAAATTAAACCTGGACTAAACTGTTTAATCTTCAAGCCAAGGCAGGACGACCAAAGGAAGAAACGTTGCTCTCAAATCTAAATAAAGCCTTCACGTTTGCAAAAGTCTGGTTTGGCCAGTGGGACCCGCACCGCGCGTTGAGAACCGCTTAACTTTCCACACTTACTCCTCGTATCTGCCCCCATCTCTGTCCGCAGCCATTGTCCTCCTTCCTGCTTCTGTGAGTCAACAAACCGTGGTATTTTCCCCGCGTTTCCGACATGTGACCCCCCCCCGTCTTCAAAACATGAGCCCGAGCTGCGAAAATAAAAGACCCGCAGGAGCTTAAAGGGCTCCATGCGTCTACTGGAGCCTCTGTTATTGACTTAAATATACTTTATACTAAGGTAAAAGTACGTGTCACGTTTTGTTCTTGCAATTGCTTTTGGATACTGGAACTGAATTCATAGCTGAGCACCTCAAAACCTTCTTTGGTTCAGGAAGTAGATTTTGACTTTATTGATTCACAACAGAAGTCGCTCAAGTAGGAATTTTAGAAACAGAAGCTTGGGATATAATATTTAAGCATAAACAGTGCTGATGCATATGTGAAAATTTGGGAATATGTAGTTCACGTATAAAATATAAGAAGAGGGTGATATATATTTGAATTATAGAATATTCAGTGTATTACATCATGCATATTAAGGAGGATGTTGTGCATATTAATGAGGCTAAGGTTCCACTGTTTTCAAGGTCAATAATGTTCAAGTCGTCAGTACAGTAGAGGCACTCGTACTAAACACTGTCATTCAAATATATATTTTATAAATGAGATTAAATTAATTGTCTTCATCTTGTTGACTATTTAAATGTGAATTAAGTGGTGCCACTGACACCAGACGGTCAATCGGCTCATTTTTTTTTTTTTTTTACCTTTATTGAACCAGGATAGTCCCACTGAGATTAAGAATCTCTTTTTCAGGGGAGTCCTGGCCCCACAGGGGAATCTATTTTACATGTTTTTAGTGGTAGGGGAAACCGGAGTACCCGGAGGAAACCTACACAGGCACGGGGAGAACATGCAAACTCCACACAGAAAGGCCCCGTCCAGTTGGTAATCGAACCTGGGACCTCACGAGCGCTAACTTCCCCTCTGGGGCCAGGACTCCCCTGAAAAAGAGATTCTTAATCTCAGTGCGACCATCCTGGTTAAATAAAGGTAAATAAAAATAAAATATAACTGCTTTAGCGCATTATTCAAGAGAAAAGAGAACAATGTACTGCAAAACCAGTGTTAATCATATAAACTATGGAGCATGTTGTTGTTTAGAAAGTAACAATGTTAACAAAGAAATTGCATATGTTTCCTTAAGATCATGACATATCGTTATGTTATTTAGTGCAATATATCGATTATTGCATCGTTATTGTGAGCCGTATACCGTGAATCATATCAAATCTGGCATGAATGTCTCCTGTGACGTTCACTGAGGCAGAGGAGTTGTAAGAGTTAGTTGCCGAAGGAGCTCCTTTGCCTCTGCAGGATCGTCCATGAAGGAGAGCAGTTTGTCCAGTGTCTTCCTGCCTCTTAAAGTCACAGTTTTCTCCAGCCGGCCGCCGATGACCGGTCCAGCTCTGCCGGTAGATGCCTCTTTTGATGGCATTGCTGCTCCAGCAGACCACAGCGAAGTGCAGGGGTTGTGCTTTCAGAGCAGCGAGAAGAAGTAGAAGCAAGCTAGCAAACAGTCCCATTCATTTATCCCATAGACTTTTCAAAACATGAATTGATTGAAGACTTTAAAGACGTGATAAGGGGGAATGTGGAAACAATACAATTTCTAATGTCCTTTTCAAACAAAGCTTTTCTGTGGCATTATGAGGTCTTCAATAATAATAAAGTATATCGAGCCTCTTTTCCTTTTCAAACAGTCTATGGGAAAATGAAAAGGATTTTTGCTTTTACTTCTAGAGCAGGTTTCAAGTTGGGGCTGTAAAATAAATGTCCAGATTAATAAACTGCTCCAGAAACTCAATCTCCCGTCCATATATTTTGGTAGCGCGGTGCAGTTTTCCCTTCCCAGGCCGGGCCCTCATGTCCTCTTCCGTCAGGGCGGCTTGTTTTGGCTGCCGCGGGCCCAGTGGAAGTGCTTTGGGGCTGGGTGAAGGGCCGGGTGTGGGTGAGAGTACCTCCATCGGTCCTGGGGGCTCCTCTCTTATCGCTGTTCTCAGGGTGGTCCCGAAAAAAAACAACTCCACGCTCCGTCACTGACAGCTGCACTTTTGCCGGGGGCTTATCGCTGATGTCTAATGGATAAATGTGCGAAAATACTCACAATAAACGCCAAGGCGGAGGAGAATGTGGAGCGGAGGTGGGGTGTTTTGGCGGGGGGCGGCTGAGCTGTGACATGAGGATAAAGCCACTGTTGTTTTGCTTCTGTTAATACATTTAGATTAGAGGACTTCACCTTTTAATCTTTAATGGTTATAAACAGTTAATTGTTTGTTGGGTCACCACTTTTCTCTTCAACATTATTGTATTTTAAGATGAGCCTTTATTGATCTCACAATGGAGATCAATTTTATGTTTTCATGTAACATTTTTATGCATAAAAATGTCCATAATTGGCAATATTTTCAGCAACGAAATCTAATTAATGGATAAACCCAGATTTAAATGTGTGGTTTTATTTTGTTGCTACATTAGCAATTATTTAGAGGATTTGGGATCTTGGTTAGTTTTTGAAAGAGCTAGTTATAAGTGATAAAAAATCTCAAAATCAAATGTTGCCTTGTTTTTTGGGTTCAAAGATCAAATCGGGCTGGGAATTAAATATTCAAAGAAATCCCTCTGAAAAACATTTAAAATATTGTCAAGGCCATGCCTGGAAAGTTTGGAGACTGTAGGAGCTGCTACAGTGGAACAAAACCTACTTTTGAGAAAACAAAGCCAAATGCACATGCACTAAACCAGCGTCTGTCTGCCAGAAAGGAAATTACCATATTTGGATTATAGCGCCATCTTGAGCACCTTTTGTGGATATAAAATATATAAATATTTGGTGAATAAATACACATGGGAAGCCGGCTGATGCGGCGTGATGATGTAGTTACCTCCCAGAAGGGATGCAAAGATACCAGTATCCGGTATCGGGCCGATACCACATACTCGTACTCATTCATGAGGTCCCGATACCAGAAACCGATACCACTTGACATGTGGCCAGCGCTCCTACAGGACGCAGCTCCACTGAGGAGAGAAGATAACAACAAACTGGACGATTGTTTAGTGTAAATACAATATTCCACATAGAGCTGACATTATTACAGACGAGACTCCCTAAATCAGAGTCTGTGCTGGATTTAACCAGAGCTAAATGTTGTTAGTGCTGCAGCGTGAAGTCTGCAGTGTTTACAAGATACAGGCTAACGTTGCTAACTAGCTGCTAACTCGCGGCTAACAGTTTTGACGATTCTTACTCCGTTTTATGCCCAAGGGATTATTCATCTGAAAAACGAACCCAGCAACTAAAAAGTCCTCAGAAAATCCAAAATAAAGAGATACAGCATGTTTATATTGAGCCAAAATGAGCTGCAGCAAAACGATCATAATGCTGTAGCTACTGGATAAGTTACTATAAACACACGAGAAAATCTACACAGAGCTGAAGTAAAGAAGAAAAGAGAGCATTTATCTGCAGTAGTAAGTAGCATCTCAATACTATTGTTAAATAAAAATACATAAATGAATAAAGCACAGGCACTGAGGAGCTTTTGGACCTGGGGTGTTCTGTCTATGATGGACAGAGCAATACAAATTCAAAATGATAGTGAATGAAAAAAAAGAAATAAATAAAATGGCATCTGTACAATTCTGATATAACGTCTCTTAAATGTGTAGCCTACTTTACCCAAGGAAATGTAAATGAGTAAATTAACTAATTACAAACCAATCTGCTGTGAAAAAGTATGTTGAAGAAAATGCCTTGTTCTCATATCAGTATTCGGTATCGGCAAGTACTTAAATCAAAGTACTTGTATTTAGAAAAAGTGGTATTGGTACAAAACTTAATAAAATAGGCATTGTTCGGGGTAAGTTTTGTCTTTTTGATACTCAGACATGGACATTTAGATGTTAAGGGAGAAAACTAGCTAAAAATCTCCACATTGACCAGTGAAACATCTATGTTTTCACCTGGCGTGTCTCGCCTTAAGTGAAGTTCATTTCTCCGTTGAGCTGCCTCCTCTCCTCGTCTCTGCTGCAGACACATGTCCGGGCAAATCTCCGCTCCTGTCAGTCCTGGGGCTTTTTCCAAATCTAATGACAGCTTTGTTTTTATGGGATCTTCAATAGAAATTAGAGACATTTTGATTGATTCTCTGCACTTTGCAGTGACTGTTTCCTGCGTGTTGACTCTCTCCCTGTAAAGCGCTGCAACCTACTGTAGTTTCACGGACGAGGGCTAATGATGATCATAAAACATGTCGAGTATAAACTTTGAATAGCACTTGGATCATGACTTTAACTGTGTGACCGGAGCAGGAGTTTAAATCATTGCACTATGTCAGTTCAATTCAAAGAAAGTTGGATTACGCCAGGGCTGCCCTATGTCTCTGGTTTTGTTTGCTATCTTTATGGACACAATTTCCAGTCGCATCCAGGGATCAAAGGGGTTTAATTGACATATTTTGCATCTCAAAACAGTATCAATGTTATTCATGCCAATACAAATACTTTTGATGAGGTCATGCTTAAAAATGTATGCTGGCGTGCCGTGCTTTCACAGTTAATAGAGGGCCCATAGTGGTCAATAATACTGCCAGGACTGCACAGCTCTGCACTTGTAAACACTTCATCTGCTAACGACTGCCACACATATAAATTACTTTTAATGAGCGTGTTTACAATCATAAATAAGAATGTGGTTGATTTATTTGTTTTGGAAATGGAACTTGTGGTTTCTTGTGTGTTTAAATGATACTTTCGGTGTGAGTCAGGTATCAGAATGATGAACGTAAAAACAACAGTACATCATAGCAAAACGTAAAGTTCTTATGAAGTGAGTCAGTCACCTTTGTTCAAAAAAAAAATTAAATGCATCGTGTGTGAAATATAACGATTTCCGGTATATCGTGAGGTTATTGTTATCGTGAGCTTCATATCATAAGGAACCCATTATTGAAAAGTGGGGCTGAGACTTTTGTCATGATATAAAATGTATCATGATATCGGGGCAGTATCATAACTTGATATTATAAAGAACTATGTACTTTACCATAAATGGGCTGGTTAACAAAGAAGTTGAGTTAAGTTTTCAAAAGTTTTGAGTAAAACATTTAGGAAAGGGCAAAGGTACCTTAAAAGGGCTCTTGTGTCTGTAATCTGGTATTAACATTAGGCTCTTTTGTCTAGAACTGAATTTGAGTGTCACCAAAATGTTTTAGTTGTGTTACAGTGTGTAATAACTGCTGCCTTGTGTCCTGACATGTATGTCCAACATTTGATTGTAAAGCACTCTCATTGATATACAGATACATGATGTCATCAAAGTATTGCAATACATGGCTTCCAATATGATGTGCGTGTCACAGAAAGGATGTATTGCGATATTATTGCAAAACAATATGTTGTCCCTTTTGAAGAGCACAGTGTTTTTAGCTGCAGCTCCTAAACACATGCGTCTTTCATGCTGCGCTCTGTCATTGCACAGTTGGTTTGAGCTGGAGTTGCTTCACTGTGACCAATGTTTCTTTAACCTTTGTGTTTCTGTGTTAGCGTGCGGTGTGTGCTAGCCTCGTTGTTAGCATTATGTGTGTGTTAGCGTTTGTGCCAGCGCCGAGAGTGCGGACAGTTTGTCTGGAGGGAAATGTCTGAGTGACCACGGCCCACATTAGCATAACCACAAACTGCTGCTGCGCCGCGGCCCAGGGGCCGACGGGCACCGCTCTGCCCAAAATACCACCCCGCTGTGGCTACAGGCTAACGCTAACCACACCTCCTGCCACCGCCGCTGCTCGGGCTAACGCTAACTCTGCCCACTGCTGGACCACACCCAGAGATGGACGCACAGGACCAGGGACAAATTAAACATTAAAATACAAATAACATTCCAAAGCATTTCTGATTAAAAAAAATCCCAAATCAAGATAAAAAATTCTTAATTCCCATATTTTTTCCCATTGTAAGTGAAATGTTTCCTATGCGTGTTCATGGAATAATGGCCTGAGAACATGTCCTTCTGTGATGCATTTCCAGGCAAACACTGCTATCTCTAATCCATTTACTCTCTTGACTTTGTTGCTGGGAGGAGCAGCGGTCGGTCCTTTTAAAGCCGTCGCCGGGGGGAGGGGTCCTGGCTGTGTGCGAGGGTCTGGACGGGCATGCTCGGAGTATGGCCGGGTGGGTTTGAGGGGGCCGTCTGTTCCTAAAATAGCCCGACGCTGGCGGCGATGGTAGAAGAGACGGCACAGGTGGAGGTCAGCGCTGGCCTTGAACAAACACAGACTCCATAAACCAACAGATGAATGACCCCCGGCCGCCTGACCCCGCGCTGCTGCAGAGACACGCGGCGCTGCATTCAGTCTGAGCGCCCCCACCGCCAGCACCGCCGCGCCCACACGATCACATTAACCTCCGCAGTAAAACCACCAGCATGTCCACTGTATTCCCCCTATACCAGTGCTTTAACAGTTGGTTACGATAATGTTGAATGATACTATTTCAGATTGATTTCTTTTTCATTTGTTATTACGCATTAAGCTGGGATCACCAAGGAACTTTATTTAGCTGTCTCAGGACACACCAGATATTAAGGCTGTGTCATATATCACATCATAAGAAGCCATCGCTTTCTGCAAAAACGAAATATTAAGCATGAGTTTAAATGACTTGAATTGAGGATGTTTTTCTTGTTTTGAGCATTTAGATATTTGGCCCGAAAATCTTTACCCCATTGGTGAAGAAATTTACATGAAATAAAGAATCCGAAACATCTCAGAACAAGTGAAGTAATCCAGGTCAAACGCCCAACTACATCTAGTCAAAAGAACTCAAATTTAATCTATTTAATCTAGCTTATCGCCCATAGAACAAGAGCGATTTTAAGTCATTTATCTAATTTAAAGCAGTACTAAGTAACTTATTTACTTTAATAAATCCTTTCCGTAGTCCCTCTGGGAGTATAACAAGTGTTAAAGGGATGACTGGGGGGTCTTTCATCTCCCCTGGTGTCTCTGGCCAGAAAACCACAATTGCAACTTCACTGCCACCGCGTCAGAGTCACCAACACACACTAATGGGAATCACGAAAAAGAAGCTAACAGGCTAACGGGCAAAGCTAACTGCGGGCTAGCGCCACTTAAACAGTATTTACAGCCAAGTTTGAGTGACAAAAATGTCCATTGTGTA
Organism: Gobius niger; assembly: GCF_951799975.1. NCBI lineage: Eukaryota > Metazoa > Chordata > Actinopteri > Gobiiformes > Gobiidae > Gobius > Gobius niger. Next base: position 27,745,116 of record NC_136867.1, read on the forward strand.
ATTGGATGTACAATATCCCTCTGTCCCTTTGTCATTTCTGTCAACGTAGTATTTACTCTCCAAGACAATTAATAAGTAAATATCAAGTTACTTAGTACTGCTTTAAGACGGTCATTTTTCCAGTGCTAGTCTTCGCTCTGGCTAACTTTTTGAGGTTCGACGACGGTCCAATTGACTGCAGCAACAATCCAGACTTATCTTATTTGCAAACTTAACTTAAAACAAAAGATGCATGCAACTTTTAATCATGCATGCATTTGGTTTTAGGTCTAATTTAGTTCCATTCTAGCCTCGTTTTGTGTTTATATTGAATGGAGAGAGACTTAAACGCTCCAGCTGAGTCCGCCTGAACACACCATCTTCATTTATAACAACCTGGATTGACTCATGGCAAAAGGATGCAGGGCGCAGTGTTAGACCATGAGCAGCATTTGTCCTAAAGTGAGAAGTAACGGGAAGCCTGGACTTTACATTCTGCATTGACCGTCTCAGCCTCTGCCTGTGGGACCCCGAGTGCGGTGAGTGTGGAATGTCCCTGGAGCTTTGTGTCTAAGATTAGCGCTTCACAAACATGTCATCTGTCCTCATCAAGACGTCTGTCCGGTCAGTGTCCAGTCAGTGTCCAGTCAGTGTCCACTCTGACGGCTCCAATGTTGTTAAAAAGCTTCGTACCAAGGTTGGCTTTGATCAGCAAGTACACTTTTGATGATTCAGTTACAGACGTGGTCAAAGAACTCATGATTTCCACAAATACTGACATGTTTGGTGTCCACGTGTAGACAAAGTGACTGAACTTTAGTGAAGTGAGGTTTTCGTTTCACTCTTGCAACAACATCTCCACTTTAGTCGCTCCTACAGACTCCAAACGTTCCACTCTTGGACTTAACAGCATTTTCAAGGTTTTCCGTGACAGATTTTTCAATATCTTCAGCGCCTCGCCTTAAGTGAAAGTGTTTGTTGTGGAAAATAGTACGGGGACAAAGCCTCTTCCTTGTTGTAAACCATTGGAATTTGACAGTACATCTGCACCAGCGCCACCTACTGTTCAGGAGTGTGCACTATCAGGCTTTTCAAATGAACGAAACACATGGACAAGTTGTCTTTTTACTTTAGAGCCTTTATTCCTCCTCATTCCCGTTTACTGGAAATGCTCAGGTGTTGATGTATGAACTGTATGAACTGTCAGCTCTTCCGGCTCCACATTAATGTCTCTCTCTGCCCCTGTGTCTGTGCCCAGGTGTAACTATGGTTGGCAGGGCCCGCTGTGCGACCAGTGCCTGCCGTACCCGGGCTGCGTCCACGGCACCTGCTCCGTGCCCTGGAAGTGCGACTGCGAGAAGAACTGGGGTGGGATGCTCTGTGACAAAGGTCGGTACATTGCACTCCGACGGGGCCTCTAGGGGTCAATACATGAAGCGCGCCAAAAACGAGGGCCCGAATGCCATTGAAAAGCAGTACATTTGATTTGAGGAGGCATTTTTGATTGAAATTTCATGGAAAACAATGGCATTGCTCGACTATTTTTACTGCTTAACCTCATAAAAAAAATCCACATTATGGTCTAAAACTTCAGCTACTGTTTTGGCTCAAATTCTATAATATTTGACATTGTTAGTTAGAAAATGCAATATTGATCTATAACCGCTGAAAAAGTCGTTTTTCTCTTCCTGCTTTCAAGCTATCTACCCCATAAGTCCCTCCTCTCCCTCCTCTTGCTCCCCTTTGCTGCGCGGCTGTTTCAATAAAGTGAGAGAGAGAGAGAGTAGTAGTGTAGTGAAGCTGCATTTACTTTGCAATGAAAGGATGAAGCTTAGCAAGAGATTTAGGGCAGCAAAGAATAATCAGCCACTGGGGAAGACGCAAAGATCACTCAAAGATGCGCAAAACACGGATTTTGCATGACACATCCCAATAAAAATTCAAATATTCCTTCTTTCCTCTGTTTGATGAAATGTTTACAAATCTTGTAGATGTTTTAAATGCATGGATCTGCTGTGTTCGGGCATCTAGACAGGAAAATTGTTGAGGGAAGTCATAGTTTTCCAATAAATGTAGATTTCATGCCAGCTTAAATCCAATGTATTGCTTTTTAATGACATTAAAGGCCCTGATTTTGGCTAAATTAATTCCATGACTTTTAATGCTTTTTAATGCCATGTAAAAAACCCTGTTTATTGTTTGTGCCATGTCCAGATCTGAACTACTGCGGGACCAACCGGCCGTGTAAAAACGGCGGCACGTGCATGAACACGGAGCCCGACGAGTACCACTGCGCCTGCCCCGACGGGTACTCGGGCAAGAACTGCGAGATCGGTGAGCGCCAGTCTGTGTGTGACGGAGCCGTTTCTGGTGGAGCTGTGTGTGACAGAGCTGTTTCTGGTGGAGCTGTGTGTGACGGAGCCGTTTCTGGTGGAGCTGTGTGTGATGGAGCTGTTTCTGATGGAGATGTTTCTGGTGGAGCTGTGTGTGATGGAGCCGTTTCTGGTGGAGATGTTTCTGGTGGAGCTGTGTGTGATGGAGCTGTTTCTGGTGGAGCTGTGTGTGACGGAGCCGTTTCTGGTGGAGCTGTGTGTGACGGAGCTGTTTCTGATGGAGCTGTGTGTGACGGAGCCGTTTCTGGTGGAGCTGTTTCTGGTGGAGCTGTGTGTGACGGAGCTGTTTCTGGTGGAGCTGTGTGTGACGGAGCTGTTTCTGGTGGAGCTGTGTGTGACGGAGCTGTTTCTGGTGGAGCTGTGTGTGACGGAGCTGTTACTGGAGGAGCTGTGTGTGACAGAGCTGTTTCTGGTGGAGCTGTGTGTGACTGAGCCGTTTCTGGTGGAGCTGTGTGTGACTGAGCCGTTTCTGGTGGAGCTGTGTGTGACGGAGCTGTTTCTGGTGGAGCTGTGTGTGACGGAGCTGTTTCTGGTGGAGCTGTGTGTGACGGAGCTGTTACTGGAGGAGCTGTGTGTGACAGAGCTGTTTCTGGTGGAGCTGTGTGTGACTGAGCCGTTTCTGGTGGAGCTGTGTGTGACTGAGCCGTTTCTGGTGGAGCTGTGTGTGATGGAGCCGTTTCTGGTGGAGCTGTGTGTGATGGAGCTGTTTCTGGTGGAGCTGTGTGTGACAGAGCTGTTTCTGGTGGAGCTGTGTGTGACGGAGCCATTTCTGGTGGAGCTGTGTGTGACGGAGCTGTTTCTGGAGGAGCTGTTTCTGGAGGAGCTGTGTGTGACGGAGCTGTTTCTGGTGGAGCTGTGTGTGACGGAGCCGTTTCTGGTGGAGCTGTGTGTGACGGAGCTGTGTTGGTTTTCCACAGCGGAGCACGCCTGTGTGTCCAACCCCTGCGCCAACGGAGCCACCTGCCACGAGGTGCCCAGCGGGTTCGAGTGCCACTGCCCGCCGGGCTGGTCCGGGCCCACCTGCGCCAAAGGTCTGTGGATATTCCGTCCGTCTTCTTCCACTTCTTCCATCCTGCATGAGTCACACCAGTCCCCATGGCGCCTCCTGCAGGTGGAGGGTCCACAGGAGGACAGCCTCACAATCCTCGGGGCATATTGTTCTTACACAAAGGGGCTTCTGTTGTTGGTCCCATCCCATTTAGTTTTTATTACTTTTTATTCAGAGTTTTAGTCACAATAAACAACTTTTAATTGAGTTTTAGTCTCATTTTAGTCTGCAAACATATTACAATGACCGATGATGAAAAACATGACACAGTATTTTTTATGAACTGACTCAAACCAGGACTAAAGCAGATAAAAGTGGGACCAAAATAGACCTGAAACAGGACTTGAGCTTGTGGGCATCGCCCCAAGAACCATACTGTAAATGCTTGTGGTTTTGAAGTTCTGAACATTTCTCAGGACATAAATGTAAAAAGGTCTAAAAGATATTGAAATATTCTGACTTTAACATTGTGTGTCTGTTGTGACGGGTGTTCTTTTCTTTTTCCTTTTCCAGACACGGACGAGTGCGAGTCGGACCCCTGCGCTCACGCCGGCACCTGCATCGACCTGGAGAACGGCTTCGAGTGCGTGTGTTCGCCGCAGTGGACCGGAAAGACCTGCCAGATCGGTAACGCCATCACTCTTTTTTGTTTTTATGCATTTAGTTTGTTTAGTTGGTCAGAAATTGGCAGCTTGTATTACAGACTTCATGTCGTTGATACCATTGTGTTGGGACAGTCCATGATACATAATAAACATACATGAAACTTGAAAAGAACTGTCCAAAGCAGCAGCTCAGACTCACTCCCAGTGTTATCTTGATCATCTGTTACACACATACAACATTATTCAACACTTGGCTCATTGCAACAGGTGAAATTGACCTAAAACAACGTAAGCAAACGTCGCTATAGTCGTCACCAAAACACAGCGTGACTCTCCATCGGCTGCATTCAGACCCTCTTGTAGTCTTCCCTTATTATAAAAATAATAATGCATTGGTTTTGGTGAAGAGGGAGCTGAGTCGGGGGGCAAAGCTCTCGATTTACCGATCGATCTACGTTCCCACTCTCACCTATGGTCATGAGATTTGGGTAATGACCGAAAGGATAAGATCACAGATACAAGCGGCCGAAATGAGTTTCCTTCGCAGCGTGGCTGAGCGCACCCTTCGAGATCGGATGAGGAGCTCAGTTACCCGGGAGGAGCTCAGAGTAGAGTTGCTGGAGCGACCCTAAGCCACGGCCCGGAGGAAGTCCGTGACCCCAATACTCAGGCTGACACTTTGAAATTTCTCTAAGTAATGAGACACTTAGAAACTTCTCCGAGTGACCCTGATACTGTGGCTGACACTTAGAAACTTTTCAAAGTGCTGGAGTTGAAAGGAGCCAGCTGAGGCGGCTCGGGCATCTGTTCCGGATGCCTCCTGGTCGCCTCCCTCAGGAGGAGTTCCAGGCATGTCCTATTGGGAGGAGGCCTCGTGGAAGACCCAGGGCACACTGGTGGGACTATGTCTCCGAGCTGGCCTGGTGTCGCCTCAGGGTCCCCCAGAACAGCTGGAGGAGGTGTGCTTGGATTGGGAAGTCTGGGCATCTCTGCTGAGACTGCTGCCTCCACGACCCGGGGAGGGTCGTGCATTCACCAGGCTTTGTGTTTCCAAACGGTCTCCCATCCAAGTACCGACCAGCCCCTCCCTGCTTAGCTTCCGAGGTCTGACGGGATCAAGCAGATTTACAAAGCATTAATGGGAAAATGCCCTGCACAAATAACAGCAGGACAGTCACCACAGACAAACTCTGACTTATCTCCACTTGGGCCAGGGCTTAGAAACTTGGGGCATCTCCTTAACATCCAACAAAACATTTAAGTCATGGTAATTTCCAGCTGGTAAACGTTTGTACAACTGCAGCGATACAGGTTAGCGGCCTGTATGTCAGCGTTGTACAGATGTGCACCAACATCATGGACACATTTCAAGAATGTAATTGACCGGAGAGGTCTGTGCTCTTCCTGGGAGGAGACGTTTCCTAGTCAGGTTTCAGTAGAAAACTGCTGAATAATGAAGCTGCTTCGATACAAGATGGAGAGGACATGTCTCCACAGTCGTGTGACCGCCTCGTGTCCTGACTTCACTTGCAGCTTGTATATTTGTACTGCAGTATTCGTGTTTACTGGGAGTTACAGTCTGTTTATCCGAAGCCCCTCTCGGAAGCGCAACCCGATACAGGTGCGCTGGAGTAAAAGCTAAAAATACCGTCCCGCCCGGCAACTGCGCCTCCCACGGAGCCCGAAATACTGCGGCGGTACTACGAGACCGCGCATACTGAGGCACTGACGGGGGCTAAGTTTGGCCGCAGACGGGGGCGTGTTACGGTAATGCCGCGCCTCCCCCCCCCCCTGCAATCCCAGCCAGGAAACTCTCAACAACAAACACCAGGCGGGACTTCGGTTACGGAAAGGAAAAGAAGCGTCTGAAAGTCAAGCGATGTGAAGTCATGCTGCAAAATGTACAAAAGGATGCAGGTTCGTTTCCCCTGCACTGTCTGAAGCACAGTCTGGGCTTCGCTTTGACACATTCTGATTAGAAGAACTGCTCATGTTACTGTGCTCTATCTCTAGTGAGCGCCTGTCATAATGCAAAATCGACTTTAGAGCTTTTTACCATGTTGCAATGTTATTCTCTCATCTTCTAGTCATCTTTGAGTAATCTTTGAATCTTCCCCAGTGGTTGTTCTTGGCAGCAGCAGTCACTAAAAAGCACCAGTGTATCCAGGAAAGGTTTTCCTCACCTCTTACAAAGCTTAAAGTGATGTCTGTAAGAGTGAAATTTGAAAAATGCCTCCCCTCTTTAACCAGAAAGCCCTTCTCAGTTTGCAACACGAGAAGAGCAGAAACTGAATTATCAAAAGTAAACAATCAAGCTCTTCCCCCTCCCTCCTGATTGGACCTGACAGGCTGGTTCACTGGAAAAGCTCGTCTCATTGGTCAACACGGGAGGATACTAGATTAATTGCTGAGATCCGGGAAAAAGGGACTTTACAAAAAATAATACTTAAAGGAACAGGCCACCGTTTTGATATACTGAGATATTTTCTTGCCTGAGCTTAGACGAGTTGATGTGTACCTGTCTGGTCTTTGTGCATGCGCTCAGTCACGCTAAACGACCAAAGATGTTGTTAGCATTTGGCCTCTCCTATAGCTCCAAACGGGGCTGAAGTTGGAAGCGATCAAGCTCTTCCACGGGCAACTTGTCCAAGCTCAGGTAAGAACATATCTGGAAAAACGGTGGAATGTTCCTTTAACATCAAAATGCAAGACCAGGTCTTATATAACATTAAGACTTCCAGAGTATCACTTTAACCTCTTAGCCCCCACCTGAACCCGAGCAAATTTTAAAATAACACAGAGCCAGGATTAGGGTCTTTGCAAACCATTCAGACTGTGACTCACCTGTGTAGCTCGTACAGGTGATCGATCAAACCTGCTGCTCTGTTTCCTCCACTGGTTTCTGCTGGACAGTGGCTGGACCAGTAACGGGGCGGAGGTTTGGGAGAGGGCTCTTTTGGGAGGTGTCTAATTTCAGAGCTCGACAGGTGCCGTCTATCTCCTGGGAGCGCACGTTAAAAACAGGGAGCGCTGCTTTAGGATACTGACCACACAAACTAAACTCAGCGCGATTTTTCTGGAAACTGTTGCATTTGTGAGTTCTGTTACTGGGAAAAAGTGAATGGATTTGAGCGTCTGGAGAAGCACTTTATGACAGTGTGCTGCCACTTTGTTATGAATCATCATCATATGTTTGTCCATCGCAATGAAACAAAACAAGCACAGTGTGATATTGGAAATGACACGTTCTGCATGACTGACATCTCGTACGCTTTAAAAAATAGGGGAAACATTGGGAAAATAATAGGGAAAAGGAGGGAAGTTATAAGGGGGAAAAATTGGGGGGGAAATTGTAATAAAAAAAGGAAAAAGTGGAGAAAAAAAAGGGGGAAATTGTAAAGAGAAAAAAGGAGGAAGAAGGGAAAACAAAAGTTTAAAAAAAAGTAAAAAAAAACAAACATTGAAAACAAATGTGGGAAAAAAATCATTTTAAAATGGGGAAGAATAAGGGAAAATAGTCAGACAGCATGAATGAAAATTGATATAGTGAAAGTTATTTGAATAGAAAAATAGAAAAAAAAAAAAAAGAAATAAAATTGTGAACTAAAGTGGGAAAAATTACAGAAAAGTAGGGAATAGTAGGAGGAAATAGGAAAAAAGAAGGTAAAATTTGGCCACAAAAGTGAAAAAATAATAATAAATGGGAGAAAAATTGGGGAATGGTTAGACAGCATGAATGAAAAGTGATATAGTGAAAGTTATTTGATAAAAAAAAATAGGAAAAAATCCTAAAAAAAAAGTGTTTTAATAAAATTGGAAGAAAAAGTGGAAAAATGAAGGATTAATGAAACATTTTTTTTTTTTTAAATTGGGAACTGAAGTGGGAAAATAATTTTAAAAATTACAGAAAATTAGGGAATAATGGGGGGAAAGGGAAAAAAGAAGGTAAGATTTGGAAAACAAAGTGGGGAAAAATAGGGGGGAAATGGTTACTGACTGAAAAGTGCAACTGTGAAGGTTATTTGATTTGACTCCCTCATTCATTATGTGATATATTTATATAGAGATCCTTGCTGTGGTTTAATTACAGCCTATAACAGCGCGGTGTACAGTGTGTGCTGTAGGTCTGATAAATTTATTATTAGTCTGATTAAACCTGGATTGCATTGAAGAAGTCCGTCTCACTCACACACAGTAAACACATCATCTGCCACACCACTAATTCCCACTTGTCCTGTGTCCTTGTCCTGTGTCCTTGTCCTGTGTCCTGTCTGTTCCGGGCCTAACCTCTGCTTGGCGCGGCGCTGTGTTGCAGACGTGAATGAGTGCGTGGCCAGGCCCTGTGCCAATGCTTTCTCTTGTAAAAATCTGATTGGTGGATATCACTGCGCCTGCTTCCGCGGATGGGCGGGGCAAAACTGTCACATCAGTCAGTATCCAAAACTACTAAATAAATAAACACGATCCCAATCTGTCGCCTTAGCTTTAGCGCTGTAGAGCTAGCCGTTCTGCTGTTCCACTGGCAAAGTTAACACGCGTTTTTGACATTTATTATATTCACTTTTCCAATCTATGTTGGACCGACAAAAGCAGAATAAAGTAATTTTCCCCCCCAAGTCTGCCGCCATATTAGATCTACTTTCTAAAGTCGCCAAACTCCAAAGGAAAAGGGCATTAACTGCTGAAATATTGCAACTTTTTCCATTCAATGTATTCAATATATTATTAAGTATGTCTTTAATGTTGAATTCGAATGATTAGAAAATGTGTTTCAATTACCAAGTCCAGTCATTCAGGAGGGTCTGACCCTTTCAAGCCACAACCCTTAAACTAAAGCTGCGAAAAATGCTTTTCCTGATCATGTCCAGCACCAAAAACATTTAAAATAAATAGATAAACCCAAACTTTACCCAATACAGCATTAACAAGTGTTCAACAAGGCATTAAAAAGCATTACATTGGATTCAAACTGGTGTTAAATCTGAATTTATGAACAAATAATGACATTGCTGTATTATTTTTACTGCTTAAAGGGGCTAGATGAAAGTTGGTCATTTTATGCCATCACTACCGCCACCTCAGGTCATACATGTAACTGCAGCTTCTATATTAAGCTCATACATGACGGCACTTCAGACCTGGAATACATAATTTTAGCATTTTTAAACTCCATTTAGTCCCTTTAAGCTTTAAATACAAAAAGTATGCCCAATTTGATTATAAATGTTTAAAATTCCAATAATTTCTCCAATGAAATGTTTGCAAATTCTACAGAATTAAATATGCATGGACTTTTGAAGGTATTTGTAGCATTAAAGTTGACCTTTTTGTTAACTATCGTGTACTTAAGTAAACGTACAGATTCTACACCTCAATGTGAAAGTATTATTGCTGTATTTAAAGTACAAATCTGTTTGAAATGTTAGGAAGAGCAACTTTGCAGCTTCAAAAACACAAAAATTGCGCCCTAATCCCCCTCCAGTACGGCAACACGACGGGGACAAACTTTCTTCTTTGCTGTGAGTCAGTGGTCATGTGACGGTTACACCTCCACAGCGCCACCTACTGCTCTGGAGTGTGCATTATTAGGCTTTTAACATGAACTAAACACATGGACAAATGTACTTTTTACTTCAAATGTAGTGGAGTCAAAGCAACATTATTCTCGACACAAATACTACTCGAGTAAAGTACAGATCCTCAAAAAGTAAAGAGATTTACTTCATCTTTTGCCAGTGGAACAGATCTATTTTTCCTCCTCCCACATTTCTCCAGCTCTCTTCAGTCTGGCCTCGCTCTGGCTGTGCTCCAACAGCTTTGCAAATTTCTCTCATGAACAATTTCCTTAAAAAAAAATCTCAGTGAAATCTTCTGAATTCCTCCGTTCTGCATGCTAAAACCCCTTGTATCGTGAAGCATGTCAAACTGCTGCTCTTTCCTCTCCGTCTCGCCCTCGTTCTTCAAAACTAAACGATGTTTTTCTCACGTTTTGCAGATGTGAACAGCTGCCACGGCCAGTGCGAGAACGGGGCGACGTGCAAGGTGAGAGTAACATCCCCGTCTTTGTAAACGGTTTGTTTTTGGTGAAGTGGAAGCGCTGGGAGAGTTGGCAGGAGATAAGAGGAGCCGGAGCTGGAGGCAAAGCGAGGTTTCAAATCATGATCAGCCGCTCGTCTCCAAAGCGCCTCCAACAACGCGGATAAATGGGCTTTTTAGGCGATTAAGAATGGAATTAGTGGCATTTTTTAATCAAGCCTCATTGTGGATGATTACCGCACGCTCAACAAACTGTGTCCAAACAAAGAGGACACTCCATTTTGTGTAAAAGTGCACAACAATGTTCAGCTTAGTGTTTTCTTAAAGATTCTGGCCTGAAAAAGTCAAGCGCTGACACCATTATCCAGAGTGTTGTTGATTTCTGGAGATATTTTTTCTTTTTAATTCATGCAGTCCTTACATTTGAAGAGTTTAGCGGTGCTAGGCTAATGCTAGGCTAGTGCATGTCTATGGTAACTAGTAGCCTGCTTTAAAAACAGTCTGACCCAAGCACAGTGCACCTACGGCAAATCACTTATAACACCAGACTAACCATATAAATGTCTGTGTTGACTGAATAATCTTTTAAATATAATCATTTTGCTTTTAAAAGAACTTATATTTGATTATCTGCAGTAGTTTTTTTTACCTGCGGCCGCTGTGTCATTTTGATGAACTTGCAGACTTTGTGTTAGTTGTTACTTCCGTGTCGAATTGGCGTCATGCACGAGCTTATTATAGAAGCTGCAGTTACAGGTATGACGTGAGGCGGCAGTAGTGAGTATAAAATGGCCAACTTGCATCTAGCCCCTTTAAGCTTGTGCATGACGATGGAGATAGATGGTTCTTCTGCCCGAAGCAATAACTTTGTCAGTTTTGTTGTGGTGAACAGGTCTGGCCTCATTCTCCACATTAGGACATCGCTGGAGCAAGTAGGGGGTAGAAAATACATGATTTGAACATTTTTAAACTCCTTCTATCTAGACCTTTAACAAGAACGTATCTGCTTCATATCCTCTAAGAGGGTTTTCTTCTTGTTCACGTCTATCAAGAGCAAGGGCGTAGGTTTGGTGTTACTATTGATGGGGACACTTTACCCCCCAGAGAACATGGAGCAGAAGCCGCCCTCCTCTCCCACTTAACTTGTTAATAAAATAAGTTATGGAAAAAAGCATGCTAGCCATTTTCTGATCGTTGTTAACGTAATAAGGCTCCATAAACAGACAGAAGCTCCGTTGCAACCTGAAAATATAAATATCTCCGCAAATATTTGACCAATCAACGCAAAACAAAACGTGTTGTGATGCCGATCGTCCTCCCCGAAGCCTAAAGTCCCCACATCTGAGTCAAGCCTTTGTGAAAGATCGCACAATGTGAAGATCTCCACACGAAGCTGGTGGGGACAACTTGGCCATCCTGGAATAATGGTGGGGACATGTCCCCATGGGCAAACCTACGCCCATGATCAAGAGTATTTTTGTCCCGTTACGAACATACATTAATTGAAACCGCTGTTGTGCATTCGTGTTGAATTCTCCTATGTTTAAAATCTAATAGCTAATGATGACTCAGATCCTTCAGTTTTTTTGAGGAAAAAACAACATAGATGGGTCACATTTGTCTGTAAAACCTTCGCTTTTTACTAAATATGTCTCTTGTGCCACATTTCCTCTGATTGGTTATTAAACTTGTCAATCATACCCATCAGGAATTCTAAGAAATCACCCCGATCCCAAAAACACCATCTTTGGAAAAGCGGCTACCATTTACCCCCCACACCACGGCCTTCTCAAACACAGCTTCAAGCATGTCATCAGAACTGTGCCCATTATTATATATTCTAAGGTCGATAGCTTATTTTCTGAAAAGGGCTTATTTATGTTGGTGCACGCATGTTGAATCAGGAAGAAAAAAAACATTTAACTTGAATTATCTTTGATTTGTAACAATCAAAAAGCATTCAGCCGGTGAAAGTGCCGCCCAGAGGACCTTTACAAAAACGATTCAAACGATTAAAAGCGCCTTTAATGAGAAGATGAGGATAATTACGATGTGTTTGAGGCGGTGGTTTTGGACATGTCTCGCTCTGTCGGCTCTGAGCTCATCTCTGTTTCTCCAAAAACAGCTTTTATGAGATTTTACCCGAGGTTTTTCCCTCCCGCGAGTCAGGCCTTGAGGTGCATTCAGCTCCATCGGGTTTTGTAGCCGCAATGCCCTTTCTGTTTTCCAGGAGGCGTCCCGCGGGTACCAGTGCCTGTGCCCGCCGGGGTTCGTGGGCCGACACTGTGAGCAGCAGAGGGACCACTGTGAGAGCGCCCCCTGCCGGAACGGCGGGCGCTGCGTCTCTCTGGCCGAGGGGTTCAGGTGCGACTGCGCGGTGGGCTTCTCCGGCGGCGGCTGTGAGGTGAGCGGCGCGGGGGGGGGGAAACGGTGACTCCGCACGTGTGTCGTAATCTGTGATCTGATAAACGGTTTGCTCCGGCGTGTGAGCAGATCCAGGCCGATCCGTGCAGCCCCGACCCGTGCCAGAACAAAGCCCAGTGCTTCAGCGAAGGAGGGGCCTTCTCCTGCAGGTGTCCCGACGAGTACGAGGGGACGACCTGCTCCGAGCGAAGGGATCACTGCAAAACCAACCACTGCAGAGGTACTTCTACTACAGTACAAATACTACTAACTACTGCAGAGGTACATACACTGCCTGACCGAAACGAAGTGCTCTGGTCTGAGGTTTCTGCAGCTGATCAGGTCTAAGTTCAGTAACTCTATGGGCCCGATCTCCCAAACACTTGCTGCATTCTTTTACTACTACAAACAATTTCTCCCTGTCCATCTCAAATATATCACTGTCCCGCTCTAGCGTCAGTATCCGAGTGTGGGAAACGTGATCAAAACTCCAACACATCCGCACACCCACAGTTGTAGAAGGTAAAGCTTGAGGGGAGGGGCCACTGCTGGACATAACATCGCCATGTTAGTCTGTCCAGCCACTTACTGTCCCAGGTATGAAGCTCAAGATATATCAGAGTCTGCACAAAAGTATAGTCTGTGTTTAGAAATTATGTGCCCAAAGAATGAGATCAGCTGACCACCTGAATGTCCTCAATGACCAGGTTGTATTCCAAAATGACAATGCCAGGATTCATGGGGCTTCATGAAATGGATTGTCCACCACAGAGTCCAGATCTTAACTCCATTGAGATTATTTGGGATGTGCTGGAGAAGGCTTTGTACAGTGGTCACACCCTCCCATCATCAATACAAGATCATGGTGAAAGATGAATGACACACTGGGTCTTTGGACGTAGCAGAAGCTTATCGAAACAAAGCCACAGCAACTTTTCTGTGGGGTTGGGCACAGACTGAGGCACAGTATAATTTTACTGTATACATCTTCTCCAGGAAAGAAATAGTTTTGAATCGCTATTCTGTTTATTTGAATAGGGACAAGTATGTCACATAAACTTGTGTTACATACTACAACATTTTAGCCAAAGCTAATTCTCAATGTCCGTCCCAAGTTGGGCCTTTACAAAAAAACTAAACAAATACATAGTTAAAACACATATAATAATACAGCACAACACTATATAAACACAGCAGAGCAGATACTCAGTGGTCACATTTCTGACCTCTGATTAAAAAGTCTTTAAGTTTGTGTTTGAAAAGGACCCAGTTTGACTCTCCCTTCAGGTCACTGGGTAAACAGTTCCAAGCTTTAGTGCCTTGTACAGAGAAAGCTGATTGTCCAAATGAAGTGTTTCGTTTCGGGATCTGATAGTTAGCATGGTAGACCTTTCGTCTGTAAACATTGGACCAATCCAAAATGGCAGACGACCATCCCGCCTCTGTCTACCTTCCTTTGAAAACGTCCTTGTTCCCCTTTTGAAACCCTCCTCCTCTGCCTCTCCTCAGTCCTGGACAGCTGCACCGTCGCCGTCTCCTCGAACGCCACGGGCCGCGGCGTGTGGCACCTCTCGTCGAGCGTGTGCGGACCCCACGGCCGCTGCGTCAGCCTGCCCCAGGGCAACTTCAGCTGCTCCTGCGAGCCGGGCTTCAGCGGAGCCTACTGCCACGAGAGTGAGTCACTGTAGCTTCTGCCGCCGCCGAGCGTGGAGCGAGTGGAAAAAAGCGACTTGTGTCATGTGAAAAGTGCTGTTCGTCTAAGATTCCCGTCCTTTCTGCTTTCTCTTGGTATGATTGATGGTGGCTGGGGAGCGTGTAGTTCCATTTGCAAAGGAGCGAGCAGATGTTTCGACAACTAAAATTGAACCGCCCAAAGATTACACTCTCATGCAGATAATACAACAGGCCTAAATTGTCCTACTCCAAAAAAAGGCAATAAGAATGATCACTAAAGCAGATTTCTATGCACCAACGAACCCTATCTTTGTAGAGCTGAGCCTACTGAAAATCCATGATCTTGTTGATCTAAATACATTAGTAATAGTGTACAAAGCATATAATAATCGTCTCCCTCCTCCCATCAAGGAGCTTTTTGAACACAGGAAAAGTCAGTATAACCTCCGAGGAACTGCTATTTTCAAAAAAGCAAAAGCTAAAAAGAATAAATAAATAAATCGATGTATTTCTGCAAGAGGTGTTAATCTGTGGAACGACCTGGAAGATCAGTTAAAACAGTCAAAGCTTTCAAAAAGTTGTTTAAAGCTACTAAAATTCAAGAATATATAAGCTTAGGATGAATAAAGTAAGAAAAAATAATAATGATGACATGATTTAGTTTCAACTAAATTAACATAAAACATATGTATGTATACATATTTGTTGGAATATTGACATTGATGTTACTAACTCCAGATACATGCTTATTTCTCTTCTGTTTGACACTTGATATTGTTCATTATTAATGTTTGTGTTTTGTTTTTTCTCTCGTGGAAGTCTGTAAACTGGGTTAGGCGTAATAAGTTTTCACTTCAGCCTAAACCCTTTCGGTCATGTTGTACACAAAGAATTGGAAATGTTTGTATAACGTTTAAAGGAATGAACTGACCGAATAAACTACTACTACTACTACTACTACTACTACTACTACTACTAAAAGCAGAGAAGTGTCATTGAAAAAGCTCAGTGTATACTTGTACATTTCTCTGTACAAACCAGGGTTACCAGTGTGAGCCCAGTCATTACCAGATCTGTTTTCTTCTCTCCTCCGTCAGACATAAATGACTGTGCATCGACGCCGTGTAAGAACGGAGGCACGTGTCTGGACGGCGTCAGCTCCTTCCACTGCCTGTGTCCCGACGGCTGGGACGGCCTGGTCTGCGACATCGGTGAGGCTTTTCCTCCACTATAACGACATCTGCAGCGTTAATCCAGTTTCCGTAACTTTTTTTGTTTTGCTTCAACCCGTCGCCAGATGTGGACGAGTGCAGCAGCGCCCCCTGTCTGAACGGAGGGCACTGTGTGGACTTCGTCAACGACTTCTACTGTGACTGTGTGGACAACTGGAAGGGCAAGACCTGCGGCTCACGTAAGTTCAGTCCAAACTTAGGAGCAACGCTGGTCAACGGTCACACTTCATGCACAATGGGTCCCCTAAACTTTTTGCATCTTCGTCCCAATCAGTTACTTAAAAATATCTAGAAGCGTTTACTGGGGTCTATAGATGCTGTTTTTCCATGATGTTGCAATTCAAGCAAAATAACTTTTCCAAAAGCCTGCAACTTTCCCACAACTATTCCTTAAAGGAACAGGCCACCGTTTTTCCATACTGTGATATGTTCTTACCTGAGCTGAGACGAGTCCATACGTACATGTCTGGTCTTTGTGCCCGTGGAAGAGCTTGGTCACTTCTTACTTCACCACGTTTGGAGCTATAGGAATATACTGGGAGAGGCCAAATGCTAACAACATCTTTGGTCTGTGTGACTCATTTGTGACTCATCAACTCTACTCCACTAAGCTCAGGTAAGAACATATCTCAGTATGTAAAAAACGGTGGCCTGTTCCTGTAACTCCACACCTTCTGTGCAACTAGAGTGAGTGATTTGAATCCATTTTACTTGTTATATTTGCACCTAGAAAGTGTCAAACAAAGTGTCCAGTCATTCAGACTGAAGCGACAGCGAGGGTCGCTGTTTCTACTCCGCTTCCTCCCACTCGCCTGGGTCTGACTTTACAGCGAGCACCACTGTGTGCACCCCCTGGATCTTTATTTGGCAATAGGCTTGTATCTGACACAGCGTGTGCAGCCACATGCTTCTGATTTTAAAATGATACAACTGTTTAGCACCTATTTTAAGTCTTTTCTTATTTCCCAGGGTCTCTTTGGGTGACACTGATGTAAAATGCAAACAAAGTTTTGGGGTTAAGTTAAAGTATTATTGTTAAGTAAGTAAGTAAAGTTGGTCCTCTCTGTTCACCTAGAGTGTGTAACATAGGAATTACGAGTTCCCCTCATTTGGAGGTTGGAAAAGTCGGGGTTCCCAGTTGATTAGATTCCAGCTTTAGGCCGCATTGCTTAATCTTACTAAAGTGAGAGAACATTTTCGGGTGGTGTAAATCTTCCATTGCCTGGTCAGTTGTTGAAAAGCAGGACTGTCTGGAACTTTGCTTTGAACAACCAGTAAAATCTGGAAAAGTTTTGTATCGATCCAAAACCACATTGTCACAACAGGAAGATCGAATTAACCACTAGCAAAAGACTTTCTTTAAGAAGATACATTCTTCTTAAAGAAGAATGTATCTTCTTTAAGAAGATACATTCTTCTTAAAGAATGTATCTTTAAGAAGATACATTCTTCTTAAAGAGGATTTTGATCAAAAGTAATTTTGTCAGAGTTACACTGGCTGGACAGGCGAACCTTTCTGTACATCTTCAGTTTCAAACAGCCCTGTACAGATGACGGCTTGAACATTTTCCACAATGGCTCATAGTTGACGACAGTGTAAATTGAAGCGCTGACTGGGCGAAACCGACAAAGCCCACGAAGCCACATCAATTTATTCTGAGTTTTATGAAAGGGGAGCAAATTACTCGGTTGCAATTTGAGCATTAGGGGATAATTTGGTTTCGATTGCTCTTCCTCGCGATCCACTGAATAACTATTTCTCCTTGGCTTATCAACAACAAAAACACTACAATATAATGATCCACTTTCCCTGATCCCGCCCTGTGTGGTCCAAGCCCTCGTCCCGTATTGATAAAGGGATTATTGAAATAGTTTGTCTGTGCTGAGCGTGTCTCGGGCCTGTCATCTCTGTCAGTCTGAAATCCTCCCTGATCCGGAGCCCCTGCTGTGTTTGTTTGGACTTGTTCGGAATATTTAACGGCGATTATTTCTGACTTAGGCTCTGGCACCGGCTCGCGTTCGAACCAGCCACGCCTTTGATCGCTCAGGTGGAGTTTTTTTTACTGGCAAATGGAAAAACAGAAGCTGGTTTGGTGATACTTGAAAGGTCACATCATTTACGAGGTGGTGATGTTTGGAGAAAGTGATGTTTGACTTTGTGCCGCTGTCACATGGTTCATCACCCGCCTCCTGCTCTGATCGACAGTAGATTTATTTGGTCAGGACAGTGCATGTTCATGAACACACATGGGTTTCATGCATATAAACACGCCTCACCGGGTTTTATCCTTGGGCTAATTTCCACCCGCCGTCCCCCACTCGCACTCTCAAACACACTCTTTCTCATCCTGGCCTATTGTACATGTTTTTAGTGGTAGGCAAAACCGGAGTACCCAGAGGAAACCTAAGCAGACACAGGGAGAACATAGAAAGGACCTTCTAGCTGTGAAGCAGGAACGCTAACTTTAGAACGTTTTTGCAATGCAGAATCTGAAAATGGCAGGTAGATTTTTGATTTTTTTATAAATGGATTTTCCATGAATGTTTTATCTTGGGGTCCTTTTACCTCAGTAGTGTTGACTTTGTGTTCTGAATTGACCGATCACCTACGTTTGGATGTGGGCGGGGCTACACACCAGTGTGCAATTCTAATAAATGTCTGCTGCTCATTCAGAAAGTCGTTGCATGCAGGACAATCTCAGTGAAGGCTGTGCCAACAGGCTATGTACAGTGTGTATGGATATTTTTTAAACAATTTAGGATACAGTTTATATAAAACAGAATAATTGTAATTTTTATGAATGTAATTTCAAGTTGCATTGGCCTGTCCTGGACAGAAAGTCTCACCAGCTGTTCCAACCTCAGAATGGCAGATAGGCTTATTTCAATGGGAGAGGCTCATGTGAGGTGGACATACTTTGACTTCATGGCTCACAGTGAGGCCTTAAGCCGAGAAAGTACTGACATGTTATACATTTACTGAATCCTCAGAGTCTAGAGAGTTACCCAGTATCAAACATTTGTCTCTGTGATGTTCCTTGAAGAAATAGTGTTAAACATAGTAAAACTGTTTTTGTGAAAATGGTGAAAACATGTCCTCAGGTTTGAGTTTGAGGAGCTATGGTTACCACGGTAATAGTCACAATGTAGTACATTTGGGCTCAAATAAAACACAAAATTGTCTTCTTTACAATGATACCAAATACAATGGTGTAAATCAGTATCTAATGGGCTGGAAATGGCCTCAACCAAAATATGGACCAGTGTCAAAAGCAACTTTTGTGACTTAGGTGGTTCACTTCAACAGATGAAAACTATGATAAAGCTGTAACTCTGAAAAGGCTATCGTCCAAAAATATAAACCTCAGACATGGACCTACTTAAAAATCAACGATAGCCTTTGCCACCTTTTCGGAACCGATATGCCAGATTGTGGGGTTTGGCCCATGGACTAAAGAGTCCATAGAGAGTTTGGGGCTGATGGAACCATTTATGTTTTCACAGAGATGACAAGAATTATGAACTGTGGGAAAGTTCCAGGCACATTAACATATTTTGCTTGATCTGAAGACCACTTTTCATTTGAAATAAAAGTATATGCACACATGCAAATGATGTTACAACCAACATCAGTCTCCTCATACACAAAATGGTTTGATTGAGCAAAACCAATGTGATTTTTGGATTCAGCTTCATCAAAATGGTCCTAAATCAGGTCACAAAACTTGACACCAAATTCGTTGTTAGCTTCCTCAATGTTAGCTTCCCTTGACTCAACTTTCTCCAGTTTTGTCGCCCAATTTAAGATATTGAAAGGCCGGTGCAAACACTACGATGACAATTTTAAACATTTAGAGATGCCATCTGCAGAGAAAGCCTCGTCACCTCCAGTTTTCAAACCTGCTTTTGTGACGGTGGTTAATAGGTTGTTCAGAACAAGAGGCTTCAAACATGTTGCACAAACTGAACTCCGTTTCCCATGATGCTGTGCTGCAGGTGAGAGCCAGTGCGACCCTGAGACCTGCAGTAACGGCGGCACATGCACGGACCACGGAGACTCGTTCCTCTGCAGCTGCGCCGCGGGCTGGGGAGGCGCCACCTGCAACACCGGTACCACATTTATCATTAGCACAGGAGAGGACGAACACCCAGAGATTCATCTTCATCTCTGCGCTTTTTGTTTCAGCGAGGAACAGCTCCTGTGACGCCGCCCCCTGTCTGAACGGAGGGACGTGTGTGGGCGGGGCAGACAGATTCAAATGCATCTGTAAAGAGGGATGGGAGGGGCCCACCTGCACTCAGGGTAAGACCACGCCCACCGATCACTTCATAACAACGTATCTCACTGTCCGGGATGTTTTCTTGAACTATTGGTTGATTTATGCAACACATCGCTGATCCTTATTGGGAAAATAGCGAGAGAGGAAGCACTGCAGAGTCCTGAGATCGCACTCAGAGTCACGTATAGCCAACTCCCTTCCATCTTAATCAAGAAATGTCCAGCAGCATCGATTTATTGGACTTTGTTTACCTACCATAGATTTCGTTAGATTCTACTAAGTGTTATACTCTGAGCCACCCCAACCTACAGCAGGAGTGCCCAAACATTTTATCTCTGAGGGCCAAAATGAAAAAGTACCTGTGAGTCTTGGGCCAAACACGGCGTTGTCAAGCACGAGCCACATTTACCGGAAATTATTAAGTAACTTTATTTTATTTACTTTTTATTTTTTTGATAGCCTACATTTGCATTTGATGCTATCTATGCAAATAACATGCTATGTTAAAACAAATGGCAACTATGGCAGAAGCCTAGTTTTAGTAGAACAAAATCAACAATTGCAGCAATAAAGTACAAAATATAAAGAATAAAAACACCTGTATCTACAGCACCTACAGTGACTTTACCTTATTCGTAAATGTCAAGTCGATTAAGTGTCAGTTCAGCATCAATTCTATTATAAGTCAGTTTTAACATGTACTGTTGATGACGTCAACAGCCTTTGCAAAAAAAGTTTGAAAACTGTGAAAGTTGATGCTACAATGCTCTGTGATTGATAAATACCAAGACACCGCAACAGTGTTTCCTTAACTTTGCGAAAGGAGTGAAACAGCGCCCCCAATTTGACGCCGGTGGCCAAAAAATGAACTGCATCCATATTTGCCATTGAGAATGAATGGGAGAGTTATATTGACCACACGCAGCGCAAAAGTAGAGGAGTCAGAGGAGTGGAGATGTTTGTAAAGAAAAAAATTCAAACAAACACCATGAGATTTTGTGTTTCTATTAAAGGGGTCGATCTCTGGAATGCCTGTACAGAGGATCTCAAATTATGTCCCTCTCTCTTCCACCTAAAGAGAACGTATAAAAGTATTATACTTGAAAAATACCTTAATTCTGTTTACTAGTCTGTTTAAGACTATCAACTTACTTTAAAAAAAAAAAAAAAAAAAATATATATATATGTTATGAAGAAGTATACTTAACTGAACTGAAGTATAGGTCACTCTCTGGCGGGCCAACAGAATTGTTTTGGTGCCCCACATTGGGCACCCCTGACCTACAGGGGCTGCCGAAAGTATTTAGTTGCATGTTCTGTTTAAAATAAAGCTAAAATGCTTTCAGAATCAAACCTCTTGCAAAATATCATTGTAAAATGATCTGAAAATATCCAATGCTAAGAGTTGGCAGACCTCTTACTAGAAAACACTTACATTAGTAAGTGTTAATGTGGCACTAACTCTAACTTCAAAACCTGCTCTGGTTCTGGTGCCATTACATTTTATGCCTTTTTTATATACTATACTATACTAAAATATTTGTCAGGTAGAACCAGGAAACAGAACATTCATGTTTGGAAGATCTGCAATTTTACAATATCGGTTTCAAGAAATGTGTGATTAATTTGGGAGAAAATTGGGAAAACGAGATAAAATTGGCGCAAAAATCAGCGAAAAAAATGGGAGAATGGATTAAACTAAAAAAAAAGAAATTGGACAAAATAATAGGGAAAAAAGTGAATGCGTAAGACTGTGAGCGCCTTATTAGCAATAACATTTTGACCGTCAGGAAATAAAACTAGCATTATTTCACGTTCAAGGCATGAAACGAAACTTGTTCATTGGAAACCTCATTCTAAGATGGTCCAAATCTCCTGCAAATCAACATAAATTATCTTAATTAAAGTCATTTTCTCATCAAAGTCTGTTATTTTCCGTGCGTGCACCTTTTGTTTCACTCTCTCCATAAAAATACTTGGCCTCACATCACTGAACCGATAAGGCAGATCAAATACAGATATCACACAGATATAAATTAGAGTCCATTATTGTCCCGGGGCGGCCATATTGAAGCTCCCTGTGTAAATGAAAGGCTCCGGTCTCTGTAATCACACACACTTACCGCAGACACTGTCATTATCAGAACTGCTCCCATCGCTCTGGAGATGGATCCTTTTATTCCCGACGATCTGTCATTACAATAAATCGTGTCCGGGGCGAGCTCTGCGTCTCCCCAGGGGCGAAGGAATGTGGAGCTCGCTTTTATTGAGACGTAAATGAAATCATATCGACGCTCAAGTGCATTGCAATTATCGTTGTTTAAACTGAGGCTGAACTGCAGATGTTTGTTTTTCTTTTGCAGATGTCGATGACTGCAACCCACAGCCATGGTGAGTCAACGTATTCACTTATTCACTTTGGGCAGGTGTTCCAACAGATTTTGAGTCGTAATGTCTTTAACAGTGATCTCCTCAGACCTCAGAGACTGGAGTCACCTCCGGTCACGGCGATGTCTTCGAGACGTCACCTGGAGATAAGACGAGTCTCCAGGTCGTCTCGGTGAAAACAAACAATTTCAGCACAGACCATATGGAGACTTGACAATGTCTACATGGTCTCTAAGGGGTCTCCGCGGTCTCAACTCAAGCAGCTGTGGCAATGTTGCAAACACTATTGTTGTCCTCAACCTGTGAGATGTTTTTATCTAAATCCTGTTTAGATGTTTGGTTTTTTGTACCCAGGAAAGTCCCACTGAGATCAAGAATCTCTTTTTCAGGGCAGTCCTGGTCCCAGGTGGGAACCTATTAGTACATGTTTTTTGGCGGCACGGTAGTGCAGTGGTTATCGCTCGTGCTTCACAGCTAGAAGGTCTGGGTTTGATTCCCACCAGGGATGGGGTCTTTCTGTGTGGAGTTTGCATGTTCTCCCCGTGTCTGCGTAGGTTTCCTCCGGGTACACTGGTTTCCCCTACCACTAAAAACATGTACAATAGGCCAGGATGAATGTGAGTGTGTTTGAGAGTGCGCATGGGGGACGACAGATGGAAATTAGCCCAAGGCAACAATCCGGTGTGGCTTGTTTACATGCATGAGACCCATGTATGTTTGTTAACATGCACTGTCCCGACCAAATAAACCAGTAAATTAAAAAATAAAAGTGGTAGGGGAAACCGGAATACCTGGAGGAAACCTGCAGAACATAGAGAACATGCAAACCCCACACAGAAAGGCCCCGTCCAGGTGGGAATCGAACCTGGGACCTTCGAGATGTGAAGAACGAGCACTGTGCCGCCCGTTGTACGAGTTTACCGAGAAAAAATCCTAGTTTGTGAAACAAACAATGATTCTGATTCTCATGTTCCTGCGATGTCTCCAAGACTTGTCCGATACCAAGGACATCAGAAAGAGTTGTATGGAGTCTCTTTGAGATCTCCTTGGTATCTGTAAGGTCTCGGAGACATTGCAGGAACATCACAGAAACGTCTCACAGGTTGAGGACAACAAATAGTATCAACAATACAACTGCTTGAGACCGCGTAGACCTGTCGGAGACCATGCGGAGACTCAGCTGAAATCAAACTAGTTTGTTTTCACCAAGACTACCTGGTAGGGCTGCTCGATTATTGAAAAAATAATAATCACGACTATTTTTGTCATAATTGAAATCACGATTATTCAAACGATTATTTGTTGCTTTTAAAAAAAAGGATTTATTTTATTTACATATTTATTAATTTTAAAAAAAAACTATGCTGAATATTTTCTATACAAGTACAAATGATTTCAAGTTCGATTCCCTCCATTAAGAAGAGGTCTCTGTTTCACACCTGCCCCCTGCTGGCCAGCCCTCACACCTGCGCAAGTAAACTGAGCAGCGCGGCCTGATGACATCATCACATAGCGCTGTTTGTTTCTATGTCAGCATGAGCCATGGCATGTGAAATGTGAAAGGAAAATAATCACAGCGCCATGAAATAATGCAAGTCTGCTTTGCAAAAAAAAAATTGAAAAAAATTAGATAAATGAAAAAAAATAAAAAATAAAAATGTATTTAAAAAAAAGAAAATGACATTTTTTTTAAAATTATCCTAATTTTGTAATTGTTTAGTGCAATAATCGAAATTGTAATCGAAATTGTAATCGAATTTCGATTAATTGCACAGCCCTACTGCCTGGAGACTCGCCTTATGTCCAGGGGATGTCTCAGAGACATCTCCGTGACCAGCGGCAACTCGAGTCTCCAACTAGTCTCCAGGCCGGTGGGACTTGCTCTTCCACTAGTTTTCTCTCTTAACATCTCAGTTTTAATCTCAGGGTTAAAAAAAAGGACAACATCGCGCCATATCGTTTCCCACGCTTCTCCTTCACAAATACTGACATGTTTGGTATCCACTTGTAGGACGAAAGGCAATCCAAATAATGTAATTGCCTTTGTGGGAGACAGCCTGATTTATTGAGTTTTCAACTGCAAATAACAAGGCGAAATTTGAACTTTTACAGATTTTTCCACTTATGAATACTCTATACTTATTCAAATAAACTCCCCGCCTCCAAATAAAGTTGCCCGTTGTAGTAAATCTTCGTACATGTTGTAGTAAGTGTCTTCTCTTGGTCGTTCTGAGCACATCCCCGGCTTGATCGCGCCATCACTGACAACATGTTGGCCTGGTTTTCCACATCCCTCTAAATCATTGTAGATCTGACATCCCTCCAACACTTCCCTGGCTCCTTCACAGAACCCCATTGTTCTTGAAGATCCCACGCACATCGAGTCCTGCTGTAGACCTGGTTCAGTTCAGTCAGATCCACGTTTGACAGACTCTTAACAGACCTGTCACTGTCTCTAGTTTAAACATGACGATTTGGAAACGCGCTCAAACCGCATTGTTTTGAGGTAAAGTTCGCACGGATCTGATGTCGAAATCTGGTTCGGGAGTTTATAGATCTGTTAAGAAGTGATTCAGTGTTTTTCAGCCAAAACATGAGAACGAAACTCGCGAAAAGGCCGCTCTGAGTGTTGGGACATGTCTCTGTTTGTGGAATCGTCTTGAATTCCAGGGAAGTGTTTGATGAAATGTCTGGATGTCTTTGTCTCCTCGCAGCTATAACGGCGGACACTGCGTGGACGGAGTGAACTGGTTTCGCTGCGAATGCGCCCCTGGATTCGCCGGACCGGACTGTCGCATCAGTAAGTCGGCGCCAGGGAAAAGACGGATCAGGATTTACTGTTGGGTGAACTCGTGGACTTTGAGTTGGCATGTTCTCCCCCTGTCAGGTTTCCTCTGGTTTCCCCCACCACTGTAAACATGTACAATAAGCCAGAATGAAGGAGAGTGGGGAGGCTGATGGTACAGATTGGCAACCTCGCTTCCGTCAATCTACCCCAATGGGCGGCTGTGGCTTCAATAGTTGCTTACCACCACCGAGTATGAATGAATGAATAATGACGACGGTTCATCACCAAGTTTCTCAAAGAGCGAAAGGCTTGAAAAGTAGAATTCAAGCGGAAGCCATTATTATTAGGAGTTGCAGATCAGAAGATGAGTGGGTTGTCTCGTTGTGTCCTTGGGCAAGACACTTCACCCTCCTTGCCTCCAGTGTCTGCGTACACTGGTGTATGAATGAGAGAGTGAGTGAGTGAATTGTTCCTTGAGTGCAGGTAGAAAAGTGGTATATAAACATGACCATTATTCGTAGTATTATTAGAAACATGGCTGATGATTGAATGAACAGACTGGGTTTCCTTGGAGTATTAAAAGGGCTAGACGCAAGTTAGCCATTTCATACTCACTACTGCCACCTCAGGTCAAATGTGTAACTGCACCTTCTATACTAAGCTCGTGCATGACGGCACTTCAGACCCGAAGTAACACCGTTTTTAGTGACAGTGCAGAATTTTAGAGGCAGTTGTGGTGAACAGGTCTGAGCTCATTCTACACATTAGGACATTGTTGGAACATAGGGAGAGGAAAATACTTAATTTTATTATTTGTAAACTCCGTTTAGTCCCTTTAAAAATCATTAAAGGTTAACTCAATTAAGAATAAATGAAAGTCATTAAATTGTGCCAAAATTAAAGCCTTAAATCGCATTAAAAAGCCTTCAATAAGATTGAAATTGCCGTTAAATTTTATTTTACAGGGAAAAAATTGGTTCATAAATTGATGACACAAAACCATTGAGCTCAACATACACAATTTCTTTCTGTTTTTTGTGTTTGTAGCTTTATACATATTGGGGCTCATTTACCAATGGTTTGCTTATGTGGTTTGTACTCACAAAGCAGTCTGTCATTTACATACCACCAATAGCTCAGTATATGCAATTTTCCAGCTTGCACTGCTATTTATATTGCCTGTCTTGATAAATGACACTCATAGTATTTTGTCATTAAAATTGCATTAAAAAAGAATTAAATGTGACCTGTTTAAACCTTGACAGAACAAATGCACCAAAACTGCAGATTATTTTAATGTAAGGTCAAAGTAATATTTTCGTTTGGGCCATGACTTGTTATTTTCCACTTCTACGTGCCTGGGACCTTCTTCTATCCCATATTAACAAACTTCTTCTCCTGTTGTTGGTTTGGAAGGAGATGGAGCTGTTCCTCAGACTCCTGTGTGATTTTTAGTCATTGTTCAGGTTTTTGTACTCAGTGTTGAATTGTGTCGCTCTCAGACATCGACGAGTGCCAGTCGTCCCCCTGCGACCCCGGCTCCACCTGTGTGGACCAGATCAACGGGTTCAGGTGTGTGTGCGCCCCGGGACACGCCGGACCCCGCTGCCAGGACTGTGAGTACCTTTATATACGAGACAAACGGAAAAAAAACTGCCGTGTGCCATGTTGGGGCTTTTAGTTTTCTCCCGTCACATCTTAGTTTTTGTGTCAGACTAATACCAAGGCTAAAACTGGGACTAAAGCCGGGTGTACACTGTGTGATTTTGGCATCTGTGACGAATGATCACTCGTCACGGGGAAAATCTTCGGAAGTAGCTCAAAATCGCAAGTCATAGGTCGTACAGTGAGACCGGAACAGAACATCAGGCAGAGTCTGATATTTTGGAACGCGAGTCGCAGAGTGAGCCTCCTCTCGCTGCAGAGAGGATCTCTGTCAGTGTCATAAGCAACAGAGGCCGACTCCACATTTTACTGGACTTTCCCTGCACTTTTCCTCAGAAACAAACCCTGCTAGCATGAGGTGCAGCTCACGATTTTACAATCCCCACGTCATGCAATGCGACATCGGAAAATCTTACAAGACAAAACAAATCGCACAGTGAACACCAGGCATAAAACAAGACTCAACCGAGGCTGAAACCAGTGCTATTTTCACCAGTGAAGACAACAATGATATCATTTTGTTGACGCACCTTTTTTAATGACGATAACGTAACCATGATGAGCTAAAAACACTAAAACATGACGTTTATGAGATGTTGTTAATGAGACGAGACAAAAATGGGAGAAAGTGGTTTGTTGATGAACGAATGTGCAAACAGCGCTGTCGATAAAAAAAAACTTGAAGCGATGATCAGAGAACGAGGACACATTTGGCATTTGTGCCTGTTGTGGAGTAATCTGTCAACAGTGATATAAAGCCAAGAGATTATTATCATTCCTTATTGAAAGCTTAGTACAGCCTGTCAACCGTCATCCCAATTTCCAATACTTATCAAAATGATTTTTTTGAAATACTGAATTACTTTTTTATAATAAAACTGACTAAAGCTTGACTAAAACCTTTCGAGTTTTCGTCTGACTAAAATGAGACTAAAACTAAAAGCATTTTCGTCCAAAAGACTAAGGCTAAAAGTAAAACTAGAAGGGCTGCCAAAAGCAACACTGGCTCAAACTGGGATTAAACCAAATGTGATGAGATAATGTGACAATGATTGAATTAAACATTAAACGGATTTGAGGCCTGATTTGTTTCCCCCCTGCTCCCCCCCCTCTCTGCAGTCGTCGGTGTGGGTCTGCCCTGTGTTGGCGCTGGACGGCAGGTGTCTCACGGCGAGCGCTGGACCGAGGAGTGTAACAGCTGTCAGTGCTCGGACGGACGCGTGCGCTGCTCCAAGGTCAGACTCTCTCATTCTCAGGGAACGGCTATTTATGGACCAACAATGGTCAGCACACTGTGGAAGAACAACAGTCAACAATGGTCCTCACACTGTGGAAGAACAACAGTCGACAATGGTCCTCACACTGTGGAAGAACTTCTCAAGAACTTCTGAGATCTGTTTCAACCTCTGCCTCTGCTGTGGGGGCTTTTATTTAGATACAAGATAATGTGCTCAATTATATTTACGAAAGTAATGTTTTATATGTGGAGTAAAGTGAAACTAACCCGGATTTAAGTCAGGACTAAACCACGACTAAAACGACACTAAGCCAAGGCTACAACTGGACTAAACCAAGGATAAAACTGGGACTAAAACAGGACGAAACCAAGACTAAAACATGACTAAACCAAGACTTGAACATGATTGAAGCAAGGCTATAACTGGGACTAAAACATGACTAAAGCTCGGATAAGCCAAGACTAACACTGGACTAAACTAAGACTTAACCATGACTAACACAAGGCTACAACTGGGGCTAAACCAAGACTTAAACATGACATTTCCAAGGCTACAAATGGGACTAAAGCTGGACTAAACCAAGGCTATAACTGGGACCAAAACTGAACTAAACCAAGGCTACAACTGGAACCAAAACTAGACTAAACCAAGGCTACAACAGACTGAAACTGGACTAAACCAAGGCTACAACAGACTGAAACTGGACTAAACCAAGGCTACAACTGGGACCAAAACTAGACTAAACCCAGGCTACAACTGGGACCAAAACTGGACTAAACCAAGGCTACAACAGACTGAAACTAGACTAAACCAAGGCTACAACAGACTGAAACTGGACTAAACCAAGGCTACAACAGACTGAAACTGGACTAAACCAAGACTACAACTGGGACCAAAACTAGACTAAACCTAGGCTACAACTGGGACCAAAACTGGACTAAACCGAGGCTACACCTGGGACCAAAACTGGACCAAACCAAGGCTACAACTGGAACTGAAACTACACTAAACCAAGGCTACAGCTGGGACCAAAACTAGACTAAAACATATCTACAACTGGACTAAATCAAGGATGAAACTGGGACTAAAACTGGACTAAACCAAGGCTACAACTGGACTAAATCAAGGATGAAACTGGGACAAAAACTGGACTAAACCAATCTAAAACCATGGCTATCAGGGAACAACTCCAAACTAAACTAAGTCTAAAGAAGAATTCAACATTAAAACAGCGCTCTCTCTCTCTTCTTCAGGTGTTCTGCGGTCTGCGCCCGTGCCTCCTCGCGTCCTCTTCCAGCTCGGACGGCGCCCCCCTGTGTCCCTCCGGAGCGGATTGTGTGGATGAGGCCTCTCTCTCCTGTTTCTCTCCCCCCTGTGGCCGCTGGGGCGTCTGCTCCGGCCCAGACCCCGCCTCGCCCCCGCTCACCCAGTGCCGGCCCAACTCCGGGTTCCTGGACGACAACTGCGCTCGCATCACGCTCGTCTTCAACCGGGACAAAGTGCCGCAGGTACATTACGAACATTTCCTCCAAACTGCCTGTTCAGTATAGTTTGCCTTATCTATTTTAATCGCCAAGCTTGTAACGTAAATGTAATCCTTGTGTCGATCCCAGGGCACGACGGTGGAGGCGATCTGCTCCGAGCTCAGGTTCCTGCCCGTGACTCAGTCTTTGGCGGAAAACCGGACTCTGCTGATCCTCTGTGAGCCGTCCACCACCAACGCCCGTGCCGTGGAGGTCGCCATGGTAACTCACTTTTAGGATTGTCCCTGTCACGTCGAGATTAACTTTATTCCTCAGAGTGAGACATTGTTTTCGGGGCTATTCACCCTTGCTGCAGCCAACACTCTGCACGTCAACAATCCAAAGAAAGAAAATCAAAACATCCGAAATAAATATCACATGAATAAAAGAGCATCATGACACTAACAGGTTTAAAAGCCGAGCAGGGTGATAATAGAGTACCACCCGCCTCGATTCAGAAGCCTGAACGTTCTCCATGAAAGGTAATAGTTTGAACTTTGAGTGCAGAGCCTGTGAAGGGTCATTCAGAATCCTGTTAGCCAGATGTGAAGAGGCCTGTTTATAGATGCTCTGCAGGCAACGGCAGGCCTGTGCTCACTGCAATGTGGACCAGTCACTGCTAGACTCTACATAGAAGATGAGCATAATGTCTTTGTTCACTTTTTGAGTAAACGTTTGTTGTTATGGCCGCCACCTTGGAGACCTCTCGCTCGTGGGTCAAGCTATTCGTCTCTGCTGATTAAAGCCAAAGATGCTACAATCCAAAATAGCAAAATGCCGATACTTCAAAGGAACAGGCCACTGTTATTCCACACTGAGATGTTCTTACCTGAGCGTACCTGGCTGGTCTGTGTGCCCATGAAAGAGTGTGGTAGCTTGGAGCGTGGGAGCTATAGGAATATGCTGGCAGAGGCCAAATGCTGCCATCTTTGGTCGTTTTACGTGACTGAGGGCACAAAGACCAGACAGGTACGAATCAACTTGTCTAAGCTCAGGTAAGAACATATCTCAGTATGTAAAAATGATGGCCTGTTCCTTAAAGCCACACCGTGTAGAATTTTACCCAGAAAAATAAAATTGAAATACAAGCATTTATTTTATGACAGATATTTTCATCACAGAAAAAAACCTCATAAATGCACAAACAAACATTTATGAGGCTCACCCCTGCTAAGATATGACTGGAAACTTTACTGGGAGTGGGTACGTCTCCAGCTCGTCTCCATGGAGATGTGACGAAAGGCAGTAGATTTTGAGATTTAAACAGGTTAGTTTCTCATCCAAGTCCACTCTTTTATTACACACTGCAGCAACAGCATTGTCTGTGTCATTAGGAGCATGTTTTGTTTTGCTACAACAGCATAGTCCAAAATGTTACGCAGTGTACCTTTAAAGGGCCTGCTCTGCCGCCTGGCACAACAAAAGCGTCGCTCAAGATGAAGTGAATGGTGCTTTCGGCGGGACTCGCCTGAGGGCATCGCTGAGGCATCATCCAACAGTGAGTTAAACACTGTCCATGTCCCCAATATAAATCGATCAGTCCTGCTTTAGTGCCAGAATTAAAGAACGCGGGGCAAACTCCACGGATAGAACGCAGAATTAATGGCATTAATGGTGCATCAATGACGTGCAGGTCGAGAAATGCGACATTGCAAAAGATCAGTTACGTATCGGATTTAGGAGCTCATATCCAAGCGGCCTGTGTTGTTCAGATACAGGTCGCACGGGGCAAAACAAACTCATTTGGGTCACATATGCCTGCCGCCTGAATGTAGCCTAAGAAACTGAAACCTTGTGCCTGGCAAGTTGCTAACACGACCCAAAAACCACAGCTAACGTTCGTCATCTCGTCAAACAGACGCTGAATCCAAATGAGCATCTACTTCTAAAGCCGTAACTGTTTCATCAACTCGCGCTGAATTCATGCCTCAAAATCACTCCCAGATTACTTTTTCTCGTTTCACTTGATTAGTTCCACCGGGAGCCGAGAAACACAGAGGGGTTTTGAGCCACATCTGGGCCACATGCTCCCGTCTCCGTCTCTCCCTAAACCCTCTCCGCTGCCCACTCCATTCAGATCAGGGAGCGTCGCTCGAACGCCGCTCCCGCTCGGATCGTTTCATGTTGCGCTTCCCCGTCCTCGCGGCTCGCTTCGCGCTCAGGGCCGCCCCTCTTTGGTGCAGAGAGCCGCTTCTCGGGGCTGTAATCCTTTAATGCGTGGATCACATCTCATTGAGCCCGTGTTTGAGGTGGTTTTAGAGACAGAAACACAGGAAGAGGAGTGGCGCTTCAGCCTCCCACTCGCTCCGGCACAAAGAGCGGCGTGTATTTAGTGTCATTCTCCAACAGGGAGTGGAGGGAGAGAGGGGAGGGGAGGGGAGGGGGGGACCATTTCTACGAAGGGTTTTACACTTCACACAAACAATCAGATTTGTAACAGTATTGCACATCTGCGTTTGACCATCATTCTATAGGAGCAGCTGGATACATCTGTACTGTAGGTTCATGATCAGTAATACTGAGCTGAAAGATTGTCAAGGCAAGTTTAACATCAAAATAAATGTTCATTAATTTACAGTAAAAAGCAAGAGTGCAGATAAAATACTTTCAATGTCAAATTTACAGGTAAAAAGAACTGTTTTCAGCCTGGATTTGCCCGTCTCACATCCTCATGAAGACTGTATTGCTAAACCAAGAAAAGACAGGCAAAGCTGTTTTATATTCTATTCTCTGACTGACAGGAAGCCAGTGCAGAGACCGGAGCACTGGACTAATATGGTCGTATGTCCTGGTTCTGGATGTTCGGCGGCTCTAACAGCGAGCAGCCGTCTAAACCAGTGTTTCCCAACCAGGGGGTACTCGAGGACCTAGCAGGGGGTACTTGGAACTATTTCAGATTGAAAAACAGGGTAAAATGTAACATAATTTGTATAGGAAAAGCTATATTTTTCAGTAAAATGTGTTGCGTTGGGAGAATTTTACGGTTTATTTTGACTGCAACATTGTCCTTTTTCTTACAAATACCACTTTTAAGTAATTACTTTCTAAAAAACGCTTCAACACCCTTGAGGTAGGGGGTACACGGTTGACCACTGAAAGGCCAAAAGGGTACAAAAGAACAAAAAAACGTTGGGAACCACTGGTCTAACCTGCTGGAGACAAACGCATGGATAAGTCTCTCTAAGTCTGGTTTTGACTCTATTCCTCTGATCTTAGCCATGCTTTTCAGGAGGTAAAAAGCCGCAGATATTTTTGATTTGATGTGGCTGTCTAAGTTCATCTTTTGTCTTACCAGCGTACACCAGAACATAGCGCACCGTGGCACGCCGTGTTCCCACCCTGGGGCTCGTCTCAAACCGTGCTGCATTTTAATTATTTATCCCTCATAAAACACGACACATAGCCCAGGGCAACAAAAGAGAGAAAACAATCATGGCTTTTTTTTAGCAGGTTAATACCAAGTTGACGACGGACAGGAGTCTCTCTGTTCAGACTGAAGTTCTGACGATGGTGTCGAAACGGTCGAAAGGATGACTGTTTTCCCCCATGTTTGAATTCAGCAGATTCGAATTGTAGCGCGAGGTCGCCTTAGTGCCCGTAATAAAAGTCATAAACCCCTCTCATGGGGCGGCAACGCTGCAGTAAAATGCTCTAGACCATCTTTGTGAGCCCTCACTTCATGTTTTATATGCACACATTTCACCACAGGCTTTGAGGCTCCTCCTGCACGGGGCCCTGGGTTAAACAAGAACCCTTTCCCCTCCCAGAGCACTGATGGGAGTGCGACTGCATCTGCTTTATCTGAACATGTGTTTTGTTTTCTCCTCCAGTCGTTTGAGGCGGACGGCCGGTCTGCAGAGTCGGAGCGCACTCAGATCCACCGAGCCTCCACCTCCATCATCTCCTCGCTCTCCCGACGACACAACAGCTCCATCCTGCTCTCGGTGCTGGAGGTCAAAGTGGACCGGGTCGTGCAGCACCCAGGCATCGGTGAGTGACCGACCAGACAAGCAGAGGAGAGGGCATGACTGACTGTAGGGGGGGGGGGGAACCCGGACAATACATGGGTCACAACAACAATGACCTCACATCGTACTGCAATAATTGATATATGATATTTCACAATTTTTAAAGAATCCTTTTTGAACTACATGCTCCATATTTTTGTTTCAAGTGATCTCTTGTTACACCCATGGATGGCAAATTAAGCGTGGACAAATTACAGCCTCCTTCTTCCTGAAGCCCCAAGGAAATGGCTTCAGGCTCCAGAGGTTCTTTGCTATTGACTTTCCATTGAACCTTTTTTGTCTCTTTGTGTTTTATTGAACCCAGGCTTGTCATTCTGACCTCCATGTGTGTGTCTTAACACTCACATCATCAGGCTGTTTTTTCTTTTTAATATTCACCCTATTCTAAATAATGGAGCTGGCTCCCAAACCCAGCCAAATTGCGAGCATGAGCTTCAGTTAGCTTACCCTGAAAGCCGCTCTCACTTAGTTCATTCTTAATCAATTAATCTCATAAAGAAACAGGACACCCTTTTTTCATACTGAGATATGTTCTTACCTGAGCTTAGACGAGTTGATCCGTACCTGTCTGGTCTTTACGCATGCCCATGGAAGAGCTTGGTCGCTTCTAACTTCACCCCGTTTGGAGCCATAAGAATATGCTGGGAGAGGCCAAATGCTAACAACATCTTTGGTCTTTTTGCATGACTGAGGGCAGACAGTTCTTTCATACTGTGATATGTTCTTACCTGAGCTTAGACGAGTTGATACGTACCTGTCTGGTCTTTGTGCCCGTGGAAGAGCAGGGTAGCTTCACCCCCGTTTGGAGCTATTGGAATACGATGGGAGAGGCCAAATGCTAACAACATCTTTGGTCGTTTTGCGTGACTGCGCGCACGCACAAAGACCAGACAGGTACGCATCAACTCGTCTAAGCTCAGGCAAGAACATATCTCAGTATGTGAAAACGGTGGCCTGTTCCTTTAACCGAGCACATTTTCTCCAGTTTGACTTTACCCAAATCTAAAAGCTTCTTGAAAAAAATGGCAACAAACAACAAAAACGGACCAATAAAGCACTAAAAATACGAGGAAGGAAACGTCTTAGATCAGCTTTGAAGGTCTTCGCTTTCAAATGAAGCGTTTACACTGGCCTATGCTTTTAGATTTGGGTACAACTGAACTGGGCTCGGTTCAGATGGGAGTAATGAGGTTAATCTACTCTACAAAATGGACCTTTGATCCTCTGGAGTCAGTGGCATCACTTCATTGACATTTACATTCACAAGAATCCACAGTCCTGTTTCCAAAAGGTTTACCACAAGTTAGTCAGAACCTTTAACGATAATTTGTGGGACAATGTTTGGTCCGAGACTTTAGAATTGTTGTGCTGCCCCCTACTGTCCTGATTATATTCTTGATCAGCCCTTTTAACGGGCAGTGTTAATTTCGTCAACGAAAATATTTAGTCTTAATTTTAGTCAAAGTGTTATTTTTGACGACTAAAATTGGACTAAAACTAAATTAAAAGTTTTTCATGGGACTAAAACTATGACTAAAATGTCCAGATATTTTAGTCGACTAAATTGAGACTAAATAAAAATGAAAAGGAGAGACTAAAATCATCCAAACTTCTATTGACAGACTGAAAGAGCCTCAGATCATGTAAATTCTCTGCCAAAGGATCAGCTCTGAGCTTTGTTCATTTAGGAGAAGCTCCATGAAGCAGAGGAACAAGATTAAACATGATTATAATGAATATTATAAATGCAAAGTCGACTAAATTCGTCTTAAATTTAGTTGACTAAATTTACTTGCAATTTTAGTCGACTAAAACTAGACTAAAATGGAAGATTTTTTTTTTTACTAAAACTAGACTAAAATCGAATTACGTTTTCGTCAAAAGACTAAGACTAAAACTAAATTAAAATATGTTTAATTAACAATCAAAATTAACACTGTTAACGTGTCCTCATTTTTATTTGCTGTCTCGATGCAGTGTTTCTATTTAAGCCTATGGAGAGTCCAGCATATCTCTAGAAAATAAATCAATACTTACCAACTAAAATTACCCCCGATGAGCAAGTTTCGTGTGGATATTCTTGACTCTGGAAGCACTGCAGCCTCATTAATATACTGTAGATAGTCTCATCAAAAGTATCGGTATCGTGCTGTAAAATATCGCGATACATCAGCGAGTTGATATATTGGGCCACCTCAGACTGACGCTGCTAACCTCTGACCCCTCCCTCCTCAGACTACCTGATGCCGCTGCTGATCGCCGTCTTCTGCCTCCTGTGGCTCTTCTGCATCGTGGTGTGCGTGTGGTGGACGCGCAAGCGCAAGAAAGAGCGCGAGCGAAGCGCCGCCGCCGCCGCCCGGCCCGACGACGCCACCGTCAACAACCAGCTGCGGTGCCACGGCGCGCCCAAGGACAACCGCGACAAGGACCAGCAGTACGAGTGCCGGAAGCTGATGGCGCCGCCCGCCGAGAGGACGTGCGACGGCGCCGAGGCGGACGAGGAGGAGGAGGGGCTGGGGGAGGGCCGCGGGGGGGAGGGGAGCGAGCTCAGCCGGGGAAACAGGGGGAGCTTGGTGTGCACCAATCAGAGCGCGGCGGTCAGGGCGCCGCACAGGACAAAGTACAGCCCCAAAGACAATCGCTGCAAAAACCTGAACGCGGCGCGGCTCAGCGAGGACGTCAAGGACCACTACGTATGAGATCCAACGCCTTTCAGACGACTTTTCAGAACCGGAGCGAGAGGTTGGGCAAAGATTGGAAATGATTTTGGAGCCTTCCCGGACGCACACCTGGATGTCTTTTCCGATAAATCACTGCTTTTGGATCTCGACTTCCACGGCGTCCACGGTTTTCGCTGGATCAGGATTCCTGTGGACGGTTCGGACTCCAAGGACTTCTCTGGATCTGGAGTTTCGTTGAGTCCAGACTTTTCGCCGGCAGCTGTTTCCCCGACGAGGTTTTGGAGCGTTTCGTTTCTGGCCTTGATCCAAAGCTGAACTGGGCCTTTTCTCCTCCACGACTTTTATTTAAGAGAAAAAGAGTTTATTTGCAGTTTTTAGACATCGCGGAATCTACTTGATCATGATGTTTACGTTCATGATGTCACAGCTTTAAGGTCCTTTTATTGTTCACAGACGATTTGAGTGAGGTCTGAATGTGTTTGTCAGTCGATGATGTGCAGATGGAGGGAAGTCGACAGGAGCATCAGCTCGTCAAATAATTCATCATTTTCATGTCTGGAAATATTAAATGACACGCTGGAAGGCATGAAGTGTCAAAGTGATCACTGAAAACTACACATTTATGAATCATTGTATTTGATTAATATATTACAAATAGGGCTGGGCCACAGATCATAGATGCGATTTAAATTACACTCCAGCTGATTTAGACGACAGTCGGGGGCAGATGGAGCTAATGCTTAGCTACACTCAGCATGAAAACATATTATAACATCATACAAGCGGATTTGCAGATTCATAAACAATGAAATCAAATCAATGAATGAAGCTTCTCTACTGCTCGAACAGATCATCTTTGTGAGGAAAGGGCTCAGGCTTTGTGCCTTGGACATTGGCTGTAGATGGACTTAGTGAGGGTGTCTTCCTCCATAGCGCTCTGCACGGGCTAACTGAAGCTCAGTCATGCTAGCAGTTTGACTGTTTTTAGGAGCCGTTATTAGGGTAGTCTATGCAGACTGCTACCTCTGCAACCCGGCTCCGGGTAAAGCGGAAGAGAACAGGGTGAAAGTGTTGCACATGTTGAGAGAATAAGTCTGTTCAATAATGACTTAAAGATGCAAAAGAATTTTTAATAGAAAGTGAAATGGTGCAGCGCTTAGCGCTCATGCTTCACAGCTAGAAGGTCCCAGGTTCGATTCCCACCTGGACGAGGGCTTTCTGTGTGGAGTTTGCAGGTTCTCCCCGTGTCTGCGTAGCTTTCCTCTGGGTACTCCAGTTGCTCCAGTAAAAACATGTACAATAGGCCAGGATGAATGAATGTGCGTTTGAGAGTGCGAGTGTGGGACAATGGATGGAAATTAGCCCATGGCGACAATCCGCCGTGGCGTGTTTACATGCATGTATCCATGTCTGTTCATTAACATGCACTGGGACAGTGCGTGGTATCTACTTACCAAATAAACAAACACATTACAGCAAGAAACTTCCAGATCCTGTCTCGATTTCCTTTTAGCCTTCTTGCAGCTAATAGCATTGCTACGTGAAAAGCTGTCACATAGCCTACTAACTTTCCTTAGCATAGCGCTAACAACAACGCGACAAAGAAAACCACAATGAAATGTGGTTAAAGGCCATTTGTGACCTTTGTGCACTGGTTAGAGCAGGACTTGGACCGCGGACCTTTTGGTTATAGGACGACTGCTCTAACATGTGATGCTCCTGTCTCCTCCTCCAGCCCTTTGCTCTGTTTCTGTCCACGATACTGGACACGATCTCATCCTTTCTGCTTTCAAAGTGCCTCGGTCCAGCCATTTCAAAGGGAGCTGCTGTTTTCCTGCGGCGGTAGAGACTTTTGTGCCTGTACATTTGTGTAAATATAAAAAGACTGTGTATATTTGAGTAACTTATGTGACGTTTGTACCATAGACTTTTGAGTTCAGTGTTTTATACGATGTCATTCCGTTTTTCAGAAGTGACCTGTGCTTTTTTTTTTTTTTACAGAATCAGACTGTTATTTTTCTGACAGTGTTTCAATGGTTTGAACATTTCCAGAGTCCATAAAGTTTCACACTAGAATCACATCAAGCCTTTGTTTTTATTTGACAAAAATTTAACAAGAGTGAGAGAGAGAGTGTTTGCGAGGCCAATGGTTGATGGTTCCTCTGGCACAGATTTATATTACAGTGCTATTAGATTGTTATCTAGTCCCTCCAGGATTTCATAGGCATTTTTGCTTAAATGCCTCATTTCTCAGGCCATTTTCCCAAAAGAAAAGAACATTTATTATTCTTCAAACAATATATTTTTTACATCAAAATCAAACTTGTCTTTGCTTTTTACATGAGTTTTAACCAAAGAGACTTTGGGGAATAAGAAAAGACTTAGTAAATGCATTATTTTACATTGTTCTTTATAAAAAAGACAGAACCATGTGGGCCTCCCCTCCCCCCGTCCTCAGCTGTGGACTGTGGGAGGAGCAGGTGCCGACTCCACACAAATCTGGTAAAATAGAGCCCTGAATGAAAATCCGAACACACCAAAGGATGAATGTCTGTTATTTTGCTCATTAACACTGAGCTTCAGCTCTGGTACAACAGAACAGTGACTCCTAAAGTTCGCGCCGTAAAAAAAGGACCAACTCCACACACGAACGCCACCGCATCACGCGTGGCAGTTGCAGCTTTTGGAAAAGTTGCAATACTGCGATTGCAACATCCCAAAATCCTTGAGGGACTGGCTAATGACTGTTAAAGACATTTACTTTATTTTTTTTGGAAGATCATATGAAGTTTACAAAATATATCATTGATTCTCACTGTCATTCAGTGTGAGACAGCAACAAACTGAACTTGTGACTTCGGGTCAATGTAGGAAATGTTAAAATTAAATCTCCTTTGCTTTGGTTGTTCCTTCAAACACCTGTCCACACCACTTCCTGCACCATCTACTGTACAGATAGTTCATGTTCATCAAGACTTCACAGTCTCACAGAAAAATCGTGCGAACAGGTGGGGCCTCAACACACATCCTTGTGGAGCACCTGTGTTGAAGTTTCTATACACATGCACCAAAAAGCTCACACTAATATTTGGTTTTAACGCCTTTAATCAGCTTCTGAAATGTCCAAAGATCCAGAGGTGTATTCATTTTTCATCTTGTATTGATGGGCGAGTGTGACCACTGCACACAAATTTTCTCCAGCACATCCCAAAGAATGTTCCCTGAACCACTCTCCCAATGTGAGCCCATTGAATCCTGGCATTGTCATCCTGGAATATGCCAGTGAAATCAGGGAAGAAGAAATTGAATGATGAAATAACCTGGTCTTTCAGGATGTTCAGGTTTTTGGCTGATCTCAGTCTTTAAGGCACACAGTCCAGGAGGACACTTTTGTCAGGCAGTGTAGATCATGATAGTCGAGCAAATGTTTTTTTTTTTTACCCAATTAGAACCTTGTTTGTTTATGACTGTATTGGATTTTTACTGTTTCTATTTTGTCTAACCCAGAGGTCAAAGAGCCCAGACCACATTAACCTTTCCTCGTCCACATTTAGACCTGGTTTAGTCCTGGCTTGGGCCTGTTAGCAGGACAGTGTGGTGTTTAGGCCCTGATGACAGCTCAGAAAAGCCCAGTCTCCATGCCCCAGCGGCAGCCAATGGATTACGAATCCTAACATCTCAAATACATGATCTCCGCTGCTGATGGATCGTGTGGAGAGCGCTGTGGTTATTCAGAACACGGTGTTTGGCATTTACAACTTTAGACTTATGTCATTCTGTGTATGGGGCTAACAGGCCTCTGACAACGGTCACAATGTCAAAGAAATACGTGGTTTGATATTACAAGGTCGGGCTGGTAATAGGCAGGAGCAGTGTAGTAGTGTATCTCCAGTACTCCAGTATTCCCAAGTCGTAAGTCCTCATTGTGGTGAAGGAATGAAAAGTGAGCCTGTGCTTCCACCATTGTTTTACTTCCTTAAAAAATGCTATGAAGATAAATCCATTTCTGTTCAAAGGTGTTCCTGAAGTTACTAAATTACTACTTAATTTACAAATCAAGCACTGGCTCGTCTCTGGGCGTCCGTCTTCACTGTAAAAGCGAGAGGGTAAATCAGGCTTCATAAATCGATGCTACATTCATGTTTTTCACGGACGATGGTGCCAACCAGTGTTAATTTTGTCGACATAACATATTTAGTCTTAATTTTAGTCTGAGTTATATTTTTGCAGACTAATGTTGGACTAAAACTAAATTAAAAATTGTTCATGACACTAAAACTATGACTAGAATGTCCAGATATTTTAGTCGACTAAAATTAGACTGAATAAAAATGAATGACTTCTATTGGCAGTCTGAAAGATCATGTAAATTCACTGCTTGAGGAACAGCTCGGAGCTTTGTTCATGTGTGAGAAGCTCCATGAAGAAGAGGAACAAGATTAAATATGATTGTAATGAATATTATAAATACTAAATCTGTCTTAAAGGAGCTATACCTGATTGTACAAAGAAACAGGGTGAATCAAATTTCAAATTGCTATTTTCTGGTGCAAACTCTCAAACTTTCCTAATGCATTTACAACATCAAAATTAAATTAATTAATTAAACCAGGTTTCACAACTTTCAGGAGGAAAACTGTCACTTCACTCTATAAAATGCCTACTAGCCTGACATTTTATGACCGTTTAAAAGGCTTTGAAACCAGTGTTTTTTGGATAAATGTCTGCTTTTACCGTATACTAAAGGACAAAACAAATTTGATTCCAATAACAGAAAATAAAACTCAATTTACTTGCAATTTTAGTCGACTAAAACTGAAGATAAAAACTGAAGATATTTTTTAAAATTAAATTAAAATATGCTGCCAAAATAAACACTGACGCCAACAGACTTTTTCACATGCAAATATCATTCATCCAGATACATTGTAAATATTTTTGCTTGTATAAACCAGAACACCCGGAGGAAAACCTACACATTCAGGGGGAGAACATTCAAACTCCACGCAGGAAGACCTTGTCCACCAGGGACCTGCACGACTCTGTAAATACTGCACTCTCCATTTTTCTACACAAGTGAAGCAAACCTATCGAGCCTCGACCATAAACAGGTCTTCACCTTAACATCCGCCAACATTACCAAGGGGAGGTGGTAATGTTGAGAGGACCAACAACCTCCATGAGATTTTAAAGTGGAACTTGTAACATCCACCGGTCTATTAACTTAACCAGAATGTGTCTTTCTCTGGTAACTCGAAATCAAACGGGAAAAGGAGCCGTGACTCACACCTCGCACTGTTTCGATTCAGCCCGGTTCCCTTTGGTTCAGTTTGGTGTTTTCCCGCGAGCCCGTGAGCCGTTACGGAGCGAGCGCAGAAATGATTAACCGCTCGCAGCAGCTGCACGCGCTCGGTCCGTCAAAACCAGAGAGAGAGGGGTGTGGAATCTGTGCACGAGGAGGGGGGGGGGCGCGGGAGTGTGACCCAGTTGGAGAATAATAGAAAGAGCGATCGAGTGTCAGGCACAATATGAAACAGGAGCTGATCTGAGGAGAGATAGAGACCAAAACACAAGGTCAGTTTTACAGTTTTAGTTGAACCTGTCACCGTAATTACCGTATCGACTTATCCCGGAGTTTGCAGCGAGGCTCTTTACTGACACAAACACAAATACACGGGGAAATGAGAGGCAATTCCAATATCCGGGGGAAAATTGGATACAGGCGACTTTGGAGTAAAACATGCGAAACTGCAGCTGACTCTGTTTTAGACCCGAATGTTTGTGTTTTTTAACAAACTTTATCAGTGAAAAGTCGAGCGATGTCGTTATATTGTGTGAACTTGCATCCGACCTCCTCCTCTCTGGAACCTCTGCGGTCATTTTGTTAAACTTAAACAACAAAAGCTGCTCCGTCTCCAAGGAAACGGCATCGCGTCTTTTCATCGATCCAGGCGACGGGGCGACAAATGATCCGGAAACGAGAGAGAAAGAGTTTAACACCGGAGGCTCTGCCCAGACATGTCCCGGGAGCGACGGAGCGCGAGGACAAGATAAACATTTACCGCAGCGCTCGCTTCCACAGCGCACACCGATATTTCAGATTTAAAACACTAGGACACTAAGACACTAGGTCACAAAGCATTTGTTTAGATCAGGGGTGTCAAACTCATTTGGGTCCCGGGCCGAAATTCATCTCCCACAGCGGGTCGCGGGCCGCCCCAACTTGACACTAACTTCATTAAAGGAGCTATCCTTGATCCTTTTGTCCTTGAAACCTGGTTTAAACTCAGTCCCTGTGACGAATGTTGATGCTGTAAATGCATTAGGAAAGTTTGAGATGAGTTTGGACCAGAAAATAGCCATTTGAAATTTGAGTGACCCTGTTTCTTTGTACGAATTTATGCTATGGATTAAATCATCTTACAGGCCAGATCAGGCCCACGGGCCGTATGTTTGACACCCCACTCAAAACAGGAAGACATCATTATTTATTTATTTGTCCTTTCTTTAACCAGGAAAGCCCCACTGTGATTACAGGTGTGTTCATGTAAACTGGGAAGCTCGTTTTCCCGAGATGTGACATCATTGTCCCCAGTTGTTTTGTGAATGTGCTTTTTATGTGAGCAAGTGGGGATTTTTAAAAACAGTCTTTTATCACTGATT
Organism: Gobius niger; assembly: GCF_951799975.1. Lineage (NCBI taxonomy): Eukaryota > Metazoa > Chordata > Actinopteri > Gobiiformes > Gobiidae > Gobius > Gobius niger. The sequence continues at coordinate 27,787,740 of NC_136867.1, forward strand.
AGCGCTTAGCTCAGCTAATCATTTGCATTTGGCGTTAGCATCTCAAAAGCTAAACTTTGGAAACATTTCAGTTTCATTTTGCTAGCATTGATGTCGGGCACTTCTCCACAAATATATTCCTCTGAAAGACGACAGTTCACACTAAACTCAAGAGAGAAGCAAGAGTTTAACTATAAAGCAAGAGTTTAACTGTAAAGCAAGAGTTTAACTGTAAAGCAAGAGTTTAACTGTAAAGCAAGAGTTTAACTGTAAAGCAAGAGTTTAACTATAAAGCAAGAGTTTAACTATAAAGCAAGAGTCTAACTATAAAGCAAGAGTTTAACTGTAAAGCACATTAAAGATAAAAGAACATATCAGCTGATGTCCACAGTCCGGTGCGGGAGTCAGGGAGCTCGTTTTGACCCGAGCTTCCCAAACGTTTTCCCCAGTTGAGCGAACGTTCATGTGCATTTTCCAACTGGGGAAAATCAGTTTCCCAGTTCCAGACGACTACATGAACGCAGCAAAATAATCTAATCTCCAGGGGAGTCCTGGTCCCAAAGGGGAACCTATGATACATGTTTTTAGTAAAGGAAACCGGAGTTCCTGTTGTTCCTCCGTGCCCACAAACCAGCAGCGCTCCGTGAGCAGCAGTGTATAGTCTTATTAGCCCCGCCCAGCTCGCGGCACCCACATGCCCCGGCCCTCAGCACCCAGGGGCGACAGCAGCACCCGGGGGCCACGCATTTTATACAAGTCCTGACTGAGAGACTGTCTATCAGAAGACTGCTCCTAACCATGATCTGCATATGAAGTCAGGTAGGGTTACAAACGACAAGAGGCGCTTCGGATCTGAGCCAGAGGAGGGAGAGAGGGAAATGTAGCTCAGTCAAATACTCCTGAACTGAGCACATTTTCTCCAGTTTGGCTTTACACAAAAAGCTTGAAAATCAAAAATCAAAGGATTACTAAGCAAGACTTAAATGATGAAAACACGACAGCAATGCAACGAAAAAGTGACAAATATGCAGTGGCAGATGTGGGGTCTCAGTCGGGGCCTTCAGCAGCAGCCTGGGGCCACTCACTCAAACGCACAGAAACTGATCGACAACTGATGAAGACGGCACAACGTCATGAACCACGTGACAATCCGGGACAAGGGGTTAGAAAAGCAGTTCCTCATTGACCACAAAGCAGCTTTGAGGCTTCGTAGTTTTTACATTTGACGCGTTATACAACTAAACATAGAAAGGACAGATGGAGTACTAGCTCCGGGAAGAGTTATTAAGCGGGAACCCTGGGAAACGTTGAGCACTCTGTGTTTTGATCAGTTTATTTTTCCTACGTAGCATTAAGCCTGAAACGTCGCAAATCACGAACAATGCAGATGTTTCAGCTGCTGTCAACCCTTCGACTTCATTTAGATGAAGTCAAAACCGAGTTAGAAGTCATTAGTAAAATGGTTAATAATAAAATTAAGTAATAAAAGTGGCCTCTGATCCAAATGTTGAAACACATTACATTTTTTCAGCTAATTGTGGGTCAGGTACTGGCTGATAATTCTGTCAGTCACGCTGAGTGTCAATCATGACAACACAGGGGTTTCTCAAGCTGTGGAGCAGGCCCCCGCGGAGGAGGAGCTCACCAGAGCTGTTTAAGGCACCTCAACAATACCAATATAAGCAACTCAACTGTACATTATATACATAAATTACAAATTAGATGTACTATTAAGACATTTTACACTTCTTTCTTCTTCATTTGGCCCTGACAGCACATCACTGCAAATATGCAACAATAAAGTGACAAAAAAACAATTTGGGATTAAGATTGGATGTTGCAACACTGACTACTGCCAAGGAACACTTAACTGTCTCTGTGAGGAAATATGAGCATTATTGTGCATGTTTTAGGTTCATAGGAGAAACCGGAGCCCCACCAGCCTCAGGGGGAACAAGCAAACATGGCAATGCAGATATACAAAATATGAGACATTGTGTGTAAGGGTGAAAGCGTGACCCCTCTGTGGCCCAAGACAAAACTCTTATGTAAACTCTTACGCTGACCCTGTGTTTGCACGAGAACATGCTAACTCGCTCACTCCAAATGGCTCCACACGGTCCGGGAACTGAACCCTGGACCTTCTCTCTGTGAGGCAGGACCATAAAGAGCTCCCTGTCTCCCTGTCTCAGCCCTGTCCTGATTTGCGAGGGGCGTTTGACAGCGCTGGAGCCGGGAGGAGACACTTCACCGCAGATTAACCCCGACATGCGGTTAAAAAATCATTAAAAAAAGAGTGGTATTCAAGGGATGAGCGTTTAAAATGTCTCATAATTATAATAAAAAGGTGGAAAAGACTCGGTGGCATTTTGATTTATGACACGTTTCTTATTTGAGGGCCGTGGTTTTCAGTCGGTGGAATGTGGTGTGAGCTCGGAGCAATGGTTTTCTTTTTGCCGAGGATCATAAACCTCATCATCTTTGTCGAGATGGGAGCAACATCTGGGCGCTTTTCAGCAGCGCCAACCAGCTCCTGTCACTCAGGGCTTTCCTCAGTCAGGGGTCATTTTTAGTGACCGTGTTCTAGTTTTAACAATCAATAGTTATTAAGCCTGGATAAATTATGAAGCATTCGGCCTTAATTATTTGTCACTGCAGCTTCAAGGCCTGATACCTTATTTGATTGCCAACAATGAAAGAGAAGCCACTAAATTAAAATAAACATTAAAAACGCATTTGTAACTTTCCTTATATCTTTGTAGCATCCAAATTCTTTACAGGGACAAGTTTGTAGGCAAATTTCCCAACTTGCAGAGTCACTTTTCAGCAGGGATGCACCGATGCCGATACCAGTATCGGGCATCGGGCCGATACCACATGCTTGTACTCATACTCGTACTCATTCATGAGGTCCCGATGCCAGAAACCGATACCATTTGACGTGCGACCAGCGCACCTACGAGGCGCAGCTCTCAGCTGAGGAGAGAAGAAGCAACAAATTGGAGAATTGTTTAGTGGAAATACAATAATCCACATAGAGCTGACTTTATTACAGACTGCGCTCTCTAAATCAGAGTCTGTGCTGGATTTAACCAGAGCTTAATGTTGTTAGAGCTGCAGCGTCTGCAGTGTTTACAACATACAGGCTAACGATGCTAACTCGCGGCTAGCAGTTTTGGCCAGTCTGACGCCGTTTCAAGCCCAGGGGTTTATTCATCTGAAAAACTAACCCAGTGACTACAAAGTCCTCAGAAAATCCAAATTAAAGAGATACAGCATGTTTATATTGAGCCAAAATGAGCTGCATGAGCAGAACATTGAAAACGCTGTAGCTACTCGCTAAGTAGCTACAAAACACACGAGAAAATCTACAGGAGCTGAAGTAAAGACAAAAGAGACCATTTAAGTAACATCTCAGTACTATTGTTAAATAAAAACACATAAATGAATAAAGCACAGGCATTGGGAGCTTTTGGACATGGGCTTTTCTGTCTATGATGGACAGTGCAATAAAAATTAAAAATTGTATTGAATGAAAATAAAATAAAATAAATAAATGGCATCAGCACAATTCTAATTTAACTGCTCTTAAATGTGTCGCCTACTTTACTTAAGGAAATGTACATGAGTAAATGAACTAATTACAAACCAATCTGCTGTGAAAAAAGTAAGAACGTTGAAGAAAATGCCTTGTACTCGTATCGGTATTCGGTAACGGCAAGTACTTAAATCCAAGTACTCGTACTTGTATCGGTTTCAGAAAAAGTGGTATCGGTGCATCCCTACTTTTCAGGGTCACGTTAAAAAAAAGGTTAGGTTACACTGGCCTATAGGCTGTAAACTCCAGTCAAGAAGCTTTTAGATTCGGGTAAAGCTTAACTGGAGAAAATGAGCGCCACTGTGTCCATCATCACCTTTCTCTTTTTGGGAACAGACACGAGGAATCTGCCTGAAGCTGCAAACCCAGCGCTCAGAGTTACCAAGCGGAGATTAAATCCTATAATCACAACGAAAAGAGACGGAGACTGAAGCCCAGGCGCTAAAGAGTAATCAAGTCCAGACGCCGATATCGACGAAGGATTCCGGCAACATTAGTCACGTCAAAGAAACATTATCGCCGTGACGAACCTGGCGGAGCAGCCGACAGTAGCTTCTGTATTAATGTAGTAATAATACATTTAGAGACTGGCTGTAGAGAGAAGACACTGGGAGGAGGGACAGGTCTGGTCAGAGTTACTTATTTCTGAGGCACATTTTGTTCAGATAAAAAACAAAAACAGGACAGAGCATGTTTTTACTTTGAGTTTAAAGGCTTGTCTTTAATATGAAGCATTTGTAGTGAAGAGCGGGCTCAGGAGGACAGAATTAGAACAAGACAAATATTATACAGATGACTCGTCTTTATCACAGTCAAGCATTTACAGTGGAAGGGGTTGGTGTCCTGCTCAAGGAAACTAAAGGCTCGTGGTTAACAACCCAGTCCGGATGCCTGTACTTCAGCTGCATCGTCGACTGGACTGGGTTTGGCTGAGGTTTGGTTGTCTACAGCGGGAGTGGATTTGATCCTTTGAAACTTTTGTCATGTACATTTTGGGCAACAAGTGACCTTTTGCAAAGCCCCGCCCCAAAACGCCCATTGTCCAATCTCTGCATCTCCTGCCATAGAGTGTACTGTACAGCGGCCCGTTTTTCCTCTTTCTCGCTGGAAGAAAAATGGTAAGACTCGTTTACCATACATCTGTAGCGTGTAGTTGCCCATTCTAGAGCCTTGAGGAAAATGTTGCGATAAACAATATTATTAAAGACCTTTTAAAGTATAAATATGACGAACTATGAGCTACTTAATTCTTAAAGTATCCCACTATAAACATGAAACAACAAAGCAAAAAAATGCAAATAAATGTAGAGGAAAAAGTCCCACTGAGATAAGACCCTCCTTTACAGGGGAGTCCTGGCTCCAGAGGGTAACCTATTGTACATGTTTTTAGTGGTAGGGGAACCCGGGACCTTCTTGCTGTGAGACACGAGCGCTAACCACTGCACCACCATGTCTTCAATGCCATGTCCTGTTATTTATTGAAGTCAATATAGTGATTATTGTGACAGCCCTAGTGCTGCCCTAGTGCCTTTAACCTCTTACTTGCCGTCCCCCTCAGGGGGAAAAGGAATGGCAAATGTCATGGAAGTTGTGTTTCTCTCACACAAATCTTACACGGTAGCGCAGCGGTTAGCGCTCTCACTTCACAGCTAGGAGGTCCAGGGTTCGATTCCCACCTGGACAGGGGCCTTTCTGTGTGGAGTTTGCATGTTCTCCCCGTGTCTGCATAGGTTTCCTCCGGGCACTCCGGTTTCCCCTACCACTAAAAACATGTACAATAGGCGAGGAGGAATGATGTGTGTGAGTGAATGTATGGTGGTGGTCAGAGGGTCCGTTGGCGCAGACGTGTGTAGTCGCAACAGTCTCCCCCAGGGGAAACTGAACCGAGTATGGTGTGAATGTACAATTGTTTCATGTAAAGCGCTTTGTGTCGGTGAAAGGCGCTATATAAATAAAGATCTTCTTCTTCTTCTTACACATCGTTTTAGAAACTAGAAGGCTGTAAACTCTCCGGTCAAGATACATTGTGATTTGGATTTACTTATTTATTGGTTTATTTGGTTGGGACAGTGCATGTTAATGAACATACATGGGTCTCATGCATGTAAACAAGCCACATCGGATTGTAGGGCTAATTTCCATCCGTCGTCCCCCATGCGCACTCTCAAATACACTCTCATTCATCCTGGCCTATTGTACATGTTTTTAGTGGTAGGGGAAACCAGAGTTCCCGGAGGAAACCTACGCAGACACGAGGAGAACAGGCAAACTCCACACAGAAAGGCCCCGTCCAGGGATCGAACCTGGGACCTTCTAGCTGTGAAGCACGAGCGATAACCGCTGTACTACTGTGCTACCGGATATGCATAATTGCTAACTCTAACTCTAACCCTAAGCAGATAACAGGTTAAAGTTCACGTGAGGCCGGTGCTTTAGCCTCCTAGTTGTATTGTTCCCTTTGTTGTGTATTTTAAATATTTTCCTTCACTGCACATTTTTCTCGATCTGGAGGAGCTTGTGCCGGTGTTGCACCACAAAGGCACTAACACACACTTCTATGACATGTGTTAAACTTGACAGCGCTAGCAACAGTTGCTAAGGGGAGGGGCTTTTGCGAAAGGTCGATTAAGGAGAAGGGTCGTCACCTGCTCTGCCAAGTAATGTTTGTTTTGTAGTGTCATGAATGAGCGGCGATGGTGGAGGGGAGAGAGAGTGCGTTTACAGGAGGATTCTCGTTACTCTGGGCTCCTCTGTCCTCGCTTCGTCTTTAGCAGGTCCCACAGTTTGGCTCTGGCTTCAAAGAACAATCCCATCTTTCGCCCAAATCCAACACAGCCCCGGCTCCAGATGGTCCACGTTTTAAAGCTGGGCTGGTCCTGGTTTAGTCCCACATGGTGTGCAGTCCGAGTCCAGATGGTCCGGGCCGGATCCAAAGGCTGGTCTGCTCCCGTTTACCTCTGCACCGCCTTCACGAGGTCTCCGGTCCCGCTGATGCAAAGTCTGACGCTGCAAACTCCAGCATTCCTGAACCAGAGAGGAGCGAGTGTTTAGCGCTGCACTGTCTGAAGCACTGCTCACTCACACTAGGCTTCATTTATTACAGAAACTCATCAGAATGAATGGACTGACAAATAAAGCTACTGTATTGTGTTTTTGTGAAATCTTTTCTCCTGAATAGAGCAGGCTCCTGGCTGGACTAGGCCTGGGTACCGTTACATTTTTTTCCCATACCGACACCTGAACAATACTTTTTCCGATACCTGCACTAAAATATTTGTCATGTATAGTCAGAACGGCAATGCTCATTTATTCACATTTGTATAATTTATTTGAGCTAAAGCCAAATAACGTCCTTTAATGCCAGGGGAGAACTGGCCAAACAAATTGTCCATTCTGGAAGAGCACAGAAAAACCATTGGCTCTTGGGCGACCGGTCTGGCCTCTCAATTTTCTCCTTAACCAAGCTTTACCCAAATCTAAAAGCTTAAAGCAGCACTAAGCAACTTGTTTACCTTAATAAATCCTTCCCGTAGTCCCTCTGGGGGTAATACATCTCCCACAGAAAACCATGTTTGCAACTTGACTGCCACCGGGTCGGAGTCACCAATACACACTAATGGAATCACGAAGAAGCAGCTAACAGGCTAACGGGCAAAGCTAACTGCGGGCTAGCGCCACTTAAACAGTATTTACAGCCAAGTTTGAGTGAAAACAATGATCTCTATTGTGCAACTGGATGAACAATATCCCTCTGTCCCTTTGTCTTTTCTGTCAGCGTAGTGTTTACTCTCACGAACAATTAATGAGTAAAAAAATCGCAACGACACCTGCAGTTGCGCTTATGGCCTCTAAGGGCTAGGAGTTACTTAGTACTGCTTTAAAAGAAAAGCATGAAAAAAGCGACGAAACAAGGACGAAAATGAAACAAAATTGTGCCGGAAAAGCAACAAAAAAGTGACCAAAAAAACATGGCGAAAAAACAAGAGCAAATCAATGAAATAAGTGATGAAAAAGCAACAAAAAACAACAAAAATGTGACAAAGATGTGGCAACTGGACGAAAAGTTACCGTCACTTTTGCAGGTCTTAGCTTTCAAATGAGATGTTACACCTTTACTCTCCAATCGGGAAGCTTTTAGATTTGCTGGTTAAATAAAGGTTAAATAAAAAATAAGAGGTTAAAATACGTCTCTGTGGAAGTGTCGCATCTACGCTCATTTGGGCCGGGCCGGTCAGAGTCCGGGTCCGTTTTTCAGTCTCAGTCCACCCCTGTCTAATGCTGCTCCTGGACCAAAAGCATCAAAAGAAAAGATTTTCAGTACCTGCTTTCAGTACTTTTATTTTTTTGTAGAACCTAAACTTTTTTTTCATCGATTCAATACTGGTATCGTTTAACAGCCCTATTTTCTTTTGAGTAAATGATGTGAAATACTCTGTGGTGTTGCCTTGTAGGAAGATGGAAGATTTCTACGGTAAGCCTGGATTTGGAAGATTGAATCAGTTTCAGACAATTCTCCATGTTTTTACACATTTTAATCCTAATTACCTGGATGTTTAGTTTAAGTCATTAGTTGTGGTTCAAACTAGGGCTAAACGATTTGGACCAGATTTCATATCTCGATATTCATGCCAGATATCTCGATACGATATGATATACCTATGGGTTAGGTGAAAAATAAGCATCTTTCAGAAAAGTTTTATTGATGAAAATCTATATCGTTTATATCTTGCTTTTTCGATTTTAATATTTTGAATGTTCATATCTCGATACAAACACGAAAACAATACATTTTTCTTTTGTGACATTGATATCTTGAATGTTCATAACTCGATATCGATACGATAACGATATATCTTTCAGCCCCAGTTCAAACTGTCTGCTGTGTGAAGACTTCATGAGCACGTTGACACCTTTGGAGGAGCAGAGCACCTCAGTCATGGGAGAGGATCTGTCTGACTTCCCTCCTCCTCCTCCTTTTGTCTCGCCTCGTCTCAGCGTTTGACCCCTGACCCCAGAGTCGGACTTTTCAGGCTCGCCTTACGCTAACGCACACTCCAGTGCGACAGCTGAGGCGGAGGAGTGACCAGGCTGCAAAACAACAACTGAACGACGACTACAGCTGCTGAAACCACAACTTCAGCTCTGGAGATTTTATGAACTCTCATCCACTCCATGCACGGCAATCTGAAACTACAAAAACGTTTGACTTTGATTTGAGCAGGAAATCAAAATAATGCACTATTTATTGATCTTAAAATAGGAAAAAAATGATGAAAAATTTATAATTCCACGTCATTTCACTTGAAATTAGAAAATAAATCTCATTCATTCGCATTCATGGGCTGTTTTTTTTTAACTTGGTGAGTAGGAATTTGTAAATCTAACAAATGAAGATAAGCAATACAATACCTTTGAACTTAAACAGTATAAGCTACAAAGCCGAGGACAATACCTGCATGTTGTTCCCGCCTCAGAGCGCTCACCACTTTAATCGGAGGGACCGATGGCGCAGACTGGTTGCCTCGCTTCCGTCAGTCTACTCCAGGGCAGCTGTGACTACAATAGTAGCTTACCACCACCAAGGATGGAGTGAATGAATAACGCAATGTAAAGTGTCAGTGCTAAGCTAGTATTCTCTACTTCACAATGAGGCCTGCTGCATTTTGGTCTGGGTCATACATGTTATACCCAACCCGGCCCGGCCCCCCATCACAGTCAGGAACGAAAATGTGGCCCCCAGAGAATAAAAGTTTGAGGACCCCTGGTCTAGTGGATGAATTGTGTTGCAACCAATCCAATCCACTTTATTTGTATAGCACATTTAAACAACAAAACGTTTCCAAAGTGCTGTACATAAGACCATAAAAACTATACATCAGAATAAAACAGATTAAAACAGATGAATAGAAAGCCAAAAGCCAGAGAATAAAAGTGTGTTTTAAGACGAGATATAAAACACTCCACAGTGGGTGATGTACGGACATGAAGGGGCAGAGCGTTCCACAGCTTCAGGCCAACAACTGGTTTTACGCTTTGTCTTAGGGACCACGAGCTGGAGCTGGCCCTCAGACCTCAGACCCCAAATAATGATTTGAATGTGAATTTGTAGTTTCTATTGTGGTGCAGTACAGGCCTGTTCACTCATCTGGTCGGACCGGCCCAAAAGTGGCCAGTCCAGCCGTGCCAAAGACTCTCAGTGAGGTTAAGATCTGGACCTGACCAACTGCAGCAATCTCAGGTACAGGTACAGGACACTAGTCTTTTGTTGAGTCTGGGTTTTCTCCAGCTGGTTTTTCATAGAAGCAGAAATGGGAAAAGGCCTTTCTAGTCAAGGTGAGAATCATGAGTGAACGTACAGGACCCGGCTTTTCTTTATTTTCAACTCTGCTTACATTGTGTGAAAGGGTGAAAAAAACCCTCCAAAAATATGTTATGTATTATATATATTTTACATTCTTGGTGTTTTCTCAATGAGCTCCATAAGGTCCTTGTCCCTGAAATGGTTTGACAGTCTGTGAAGTGAAAACAGTTTCTGTAGCGACATCGAGAAGCTTTCTTGGTTCAAAACATAACTCCACACGTGTTCACTCATAAATGATCGGGCTACAGTGAGAATCTACAACGCAAACAGTCATGAAGTAATAGAAAAAAGGGGTTTCCACACTTTTTGCTGCGTCCTGTGCAGAAACGCGCCTCAGCCTCCAGCGCAGCGTCACATAAATCATTAGAACAACAACGCGGCGCTGGACAGATCTCAGGAAATCACTCATAATCCACGCCTCGTTCCGATGAAACCCGAGCCTCACATGTGTTTAAACGGGTCTGTGTTTCTGCAGTGCGTCGGTACATGTGCAGTATACTGTGTACTTGTGCAGTATTGTGTGCGCTGTGTAGTACTCCATGTACATGTGTTACTGCGTACGGTGTAGTGCTCACAGCCTGTCGCTGCCCGTCATGTGCACCAGCAGCTGTTCTCTGGGAGTCTCGATGACAACTGTCGGCACTCATCAACTACTACCACTACTACCACTACTACCGCTACTACCACTACTACCACTACTACCACTACTACCACTACTACAACTACAACGACTAGTACTTTTATAGGGTCCTTCAGTATCCCAGTGAGAAAAAAAGCTTTGCCTGAGTACTGACCGGGTACTGCAGGAATTGGCCCAGAGGTATTAAAATGGAGGGGATACATCCACCACCAGCTTGCCCCAGGGCAGGTTTTCAGGCTGGCTACTGCAGAAACCTGCTATAGTCACTGAATGAACAACTGCACTGTCCACACACTCTGCTGGGATGAGTGTAAAAGGTTTGCTGTGCTCTGGAATCCCACAGACCTGAGTCACAGTGATGAGACTGTCACACCCAACACTCTCAGTGTCTTTATTTGTTTATCCCGTTACCTGCCACCCTCCCTGATCAGGATATAATTAGGGTTAAAGGAATAGGCCACCGTTTTTACATACTGAGATATGTTCTTACCTGAGCTTCGACGAGTTCTTTAGGACCTGTCTGGTCTTCACCTGTGCCTTCAATCACGTAAACACAGCGCAGACGGCGTTAGCATTTAGCCTCTCCCCCTCTCCTCTATAGCTCCAAAACAGGTTAAGATAGAAGCTACCAAGCTCTTCCACGTTTTCCCTATTTAAATATGGTTACGTGAAGTGTTACACTACAAAGTATAATTACACAAAATTAAACAATGTGGATTTTCTAAGCGGATAAAAGGGGGAACTATATTGTACGGCGTAGTAATACCAGGAGTAATTCGAAATCCACACAGTAATATCTTCACTTTACTGTGTGGATGCAAAACTAGTCAATACACTTTAAGATTTGGATGTAAACAATTGTTAACCCTAATCCTGAAGTGGTCCAGTACCTTGCATTTGTTCATTTTCAAATAAAGAACTTCTCTCGCTGCTGCTCAAGGTGCTTCCTCCTCGTCCCTCTGTTCTCCTCACCCCCAGTCCCCACGCACACTGCAGAGTTTGGGTAAAAGTTTTGGCAAAAAAACGTCTTCTTATGTTTTTTCAGTCTTAAGAGATTTTGCGACTCACTTGATTCTAGAACGTGATTCTAGAACAACTGGGGGTTCACACATAACGAGTGAGAATCACTACGGTCTGTCCTTCGAGGCATCTGTATTAGGGCTGGGTGATATATCAATATTTAAAATATATCGATATATTTTTTAATGAAATATGGAATTAGACCATATCGCATAAATCGGAATATTTCAAATTCAGATAAGCTTTTAAGTTACCAAAAAGAAACAGTTTAAGATAAATTTTTAAAATCGGCTTGAGATTACCTGAGCACTTTATTTTGTTTATATATAAATGCAGCCCTTATTTTCTAGGCTAATTTTTATTTCTATGTGCCCCTTACGGAGCTTTGTGTTTATGTTTACATGTTATAGTGAGTTAACATGTTATAGTGAGTTTCAATAAAATACTCGTATTAGGCTTTGACTTAACATTTCATTTCACAGCTCTCACTTTGCGAAAAAAATATCGGGATATATATCGTATATTGATATTTAACCAAAATATATCAGGATATGACTTCTGGTCCATATCGTCCAGCCCTAGTCTGTCCTCTTCTATGTGCAATTCTCTCTGGAAGAGAGAAACTGACCCCAGTTCAGCAAAGATAGGCTTCAGTTTGTGAGCGTGGGAAACACGTGTGTGTCCTGATTGGTCAACAGTGTCATGTGATCACTGTCGGCACAAACACAGTTCAGGGCTGCAGGCTATGCCTTCAACTTGTTTATAGGTTTTGCACTAAGAGCATGTTTCCATGGAGATCGACTCTGCCAGAAAGTGATCCAGCTTTGTAGTACGGCATAGGGCTGCTCGATTATTGAAAAAATAATATTCACGATTATTTTAGTCATAATTGAAATCCCGATTATTCAAACGTATATGTGTTACCTTTAAAAAAAAAGTCTTTATTTTATTTATATATTTATTAATGAAAAAAACTATGCTGAATATTTTCTGTTTTCTGAACGGTCATAAGTACAGATGATTTCAAGTTTGCCTCAATTAAGGAGAGGTCTCTGTTTCACACCTGCCCCCTGCTGGCCAGCCCTCACACCTATGCAAGTAAACTGAGCAGCGCGGCCTGATGACATCATCACACAGAGCTGTTTGTTTTTGAGCCATGGCACATGAAATGAGAAGGGAAAATAATCCCAGCACCATGAGATAATGCAAGTCTGCTTTGCAAAAAAAAACAGTTCCCGGATGGAAGACCATGTGGTGCATCAGGAGCTGTGAGTTTGGGGTGACAGTGGCTCAGAATATAAATCCATGGATCCAAAAGTTGGCGGTTCACAGAAGTCATCTATAGTGCAAACTCATCGTCACTGGATTTGGTTTATGGGAAAATCAGGCAAGTCTTAACGAAGCGGCTTCATAAATCTGTGACGAACACTGGCAAATCTCCGCGTGGGAACCGTGATTCTCCCACACACTCGTAATGACGTGGGTTTGTTCGGTTAATCTGGCGCCGCCAAATTTTACCAAACCTCCTCAGCCCTTTAAACTTCAGGCAAATACAAACTAATCGTGCTTTTTTTTAACCCGTGAGACCAAAACAATGTTGAGTCTCGGGAGATCCGTGCTGTGGGAGCGGAGATTGTTTACTTTGATAATGAGGCTTCTCACGTTTGACTCGAAATGCCGACACAAACCACACACTCCGGTGAATCACGCCTTAACTACTGTTATTGCAGCCGAGTTCTCACCGGGGGAGACTTAGCAAATGACTGAAGCACAAAATCATACGTCTCACGGCAAAGGAGGTCCTGGGTTTGATTCCCAGACCATATTTTCCCTGTGACTGGTTTCATCCGACTAGGAACATCTTACCACCTTGGGTTCCTCGACGCACTGAGGGATGGGTCGAGGGTTGAGGAGAAATCTCCCTCCGTTAACCATAACCTTATACTCAGGGTGTAACGGTACACAGAAAATATTGAACCGTTTTGGTCCAGCACATTTCGGCACAATTTTGTTCAATTTATTTAGTGGCACAAGTTTACGTGCAGCGGAACCAATCTTTCACTTATTTACCCACGGACGCTATTGAGTGACGGACTGTATTTTGGTATATTTTTTTCATAGAAATAAAAAGGGGAAGCAGTATTTGATCCTAATGTTTGTGGCAGTTAGCGAGTCGGCTAGTCCGGGAGACTTTTCAGCGTCCGTTAGCATGCTCAATGTATTCTTCCTATAGCCGTTAGCATTAGCCATCAAACAACGCAAATTATGAATGATCTGGATGTTCAGCTGTTGGTCAACCATCGACCACATTTAGGTCCATGCCTTATTAGAAATCTTGAATGAGATTTGAGATTTTACTTTAGATACAAGTTAGCGTCTAAAAGCATCCTCTGAGCTAAATGCTAACTCAAATTCTGTTAGGTTTCAGCTTTTTCTCGGTCAGATACACATCCGGTGGCCACTAAACCGCATCTTATAGTAAGTTCATGATAAAGAAAACCCAGAAGTTATATCAATGATATAAAACACAGTGGAGGGGTCACAAGAAGAGCTGCAGGAAACAAAAAAAAGGGACAAACGAGGAGGTATCCAGGCAAGACTCGCAGCTAAGCCACACATGCCTTCAATTGTTCTGGATAATGGACGTTCACAGGACAATAATACAGATTAACTGCTAAACTCATCCCAGCAGATGGTGAAAGACTGCTGTGGAGCGGAGGGAGCTGTGCAGGTGGAAGAGGAAAGAGGAACAGGAGCTGACTAGTGCAGGACACCACGCTCTGAAACAGGGACAAACCCAGGAGGCGCAGAGGCGGACTCAAACTCAGGGTCTGAGGGGCACCAACTATTAAACTGTTACATCTTCCATCCATCCATTTTCTTCCACTTGTCCGTTACCAGGTTGGGGCAGCTGTTGGAGCATCGCACTGGCCCCAAAGGCTCCTCCTGCAGGTGGTGGGTCCACGGAAGGCCGGCCTCGTGATTCAAACTGGGCCTGTTGGTCTCTCATTAGTGACTAGGACCTGTTTGCCATGGGAGACCCTCCCAGGGGCACGAAGGTCCCGACAACAGAGCTCCCAGGATCGTTCATGTGCTCAGTCCCCTCCACAACGTTAAGGTGGAAGTTCGAGGAAGAAATCTCTTATTTAATTCTACAAATGTTGCCGAAGCCAAAATATTTAGCTTTCCTTCGCTCGGCTTGTTTTACTTCCTGAAGCAGCAGAAGTGCGTGAGCTAATGACACACAGTTGTCTGTCAGATCTTGCTCTGTGGTCGGTGGTCGCCGCCGCAAATGGTTCTATATTTGCATAAAGTTGGATTAATTTCATCTGTATGCAAATGCCGACGCCGCCGCTCCGGTTTCCCGTATACACCGCCCTTTCCGGCGCCAGCCAGCATTGGGAATGAATGGAAGCTGGTTTCACTCCTCCCGTTGTAGACCTCCTCAGCTTCTGCATCTCTCCTCTGGTTCGAGCCCCTCTGGTCTGCAGTCATACGGCCATAAAGCAATAGAACAAATCACTTAAACACTTGTCATTTATGCGTGAGCACCTCTGAAACTCTCCCTGTGTTCGAAGTTCACGTCCGGGGAGAGCTCCACAGCGACAGTCTTAATACATAATGTTTAAAATGCTCTTTTTCCTCACTGAGAACCAACGTCAAGCACGGAGGAGGGACTGTGAAGTTTCTGAAGATGAATGCTGCCACACTTTGACTCGTGTCCAAACATGTCTTTCCCACTAACAGGAAATGGCTCTTAGTATTCTATTCTATTGAAGTTTGCTCTGACTTGACTGGACATTGTTGCTGTGTCTTTTGACATTTCTTAGCAATCATTGAACGTGTTATTCAGGAAACATCAGGAAAACATGGACACTTCACACGGAAAGGCCCCACCTTTTTAAACAAAAAACATCATCATTTAAATAGCGCAGAGACTAAATCAAGCCTTAAATCACGTGAACTTTATTGATATGCGGGGGTATTGTAAGAGCTAGAGATGAGCTAGAGACGAGGCTTTATAAAATCTCCGAGTGATACCAGATATTTGAGAGTCGTCCACTTTTGAGTTTCGTGCGACCGATTGGATCGACAATGAACTTACGGACTCAGATTTGACAGAAAGGCTCTGGGTTCTGCTTCTCTAAAATCATGTAAGCCGCCAAATACGTCAATATGACTCACTCTGATATTGAATTCTATTTAACTGTTATCCTCATGTCAACATAGTTTGTATCATGTTCCATAATCCCATCACAGGACATGTGTCAAGGTCTTTCCGATGTCTAAGAAAGAGGCAAGTTGGAACAAAAGATGATGGAATGTTTTCTTAAGATAAAGGTCGTACTTTAAGAAGCTCCAGGAGAATGGTCGGTCAGATTCATGTGCGTTCTTAAGAAGCCAAATCGCTTGAAATGAAATGAAAATGTAAAGACATGCCCCTTACACTTGGAAGAATGTGTTTCCTGGTGCATGTAGGTTTCCCCCAGGGCTGCTCTTTGTCTCCAGTTCTGTTCATTACTATGATGATGTTGTTCTGTTGGCCTCATCAAACCAGGACCTTCAGCGTGGTGCATGGTTTGCAGCCGAGTGTGAAGTGATTGGGATGAAGATCAGCCCCTCCAAATCCAAGGCCATGGTTCTCCACCGGAAAAAGGTGGCCTCAACCTCTCCTCGGTGCAGAGTCCTTGCCTCAAGAAGACAAGTTCTCCTCGGGGAAATAGTGGGGAAAAGGGAGCTGAGTTGGGGGAGAAAGCTGTTCATTCTCTACGTTCCCACCCTCATCTATGGTCATGAGATCTGAGCAATGACCAAAAGGACAAGATCACGGATACAGGAGGGCAAAATGAGTTTCCATCGCAGGGTGGCTGGGCACACCCTTAGAGACAAAGTGAAACAGTCGCCTGGGAGGAGTTTAAGTAGAGCTGCTGCTTCTTCACGTTGAGAGGAGCCAGCTGAGGTGGCCCTCCTGGTCCCTGGTGTTCCAGGCATGGCCTATGTAGAGGAGGCCTCGTGGAAGACCCAGGACACGCTGGAGGGACTATGTCTCTGTGGCCTGGTCTTGCCTCGGGAGATCCTCCCTGAACAGCTGGAGGAGGTGTGTGACTGTGGGTGGATCGGGAAGTCTAGGCATGTCTGCTCAGACGCTAGCGTCCATGACCCGGGCCCGGATAAAGCAGAAGAAACTGGATGGACGGATGGATGTTGTTCATGACAAAGAATTACAATTTCTGGGTCCATTTTGACTGTGATAATATTCAAACACTGCAGAAAGTGCTTCACATAGTGTTGGAGATTTTGCCCGTCAGAATCCTTATGACTGTTCCCTGGATTTGTTGTTCCAGAAGAAAACTTTCAGCATAGAACAAATTGGCTCGACTGTGGTCAAGTCATTGTAATAAATTATCAGGAGTTTGACACCTGCCTATTTTAAGAATTTGAAAACAGCGCCCATAGTCAAAATTTTGGCGGCCAACAGGCTTTTGGGAAACACAATTCAGTGTTTATCCCTGAAAATATCTGCTCCAGTGAGACACACATAGTCCAGGAATAAATCCCAGAGCTTCCTTGCTGAATCACACTGTGCTGCCTGTAACTGAGGCGTTTGCCTCTTACTCAGCTCATATTTGTTCAGTTTGTTGGTTTATTGAATCCGCTGAAGCCCGTTCCCTGTCCCAGCTGTGACCTGGAAGTCCCGCACTGGCAGCTCGTTGCCCGCTTGAGCCTCCTCTCGGCGCTTTTGTGCCCGGGCCGCGCCGCACACAGAGAACAGACGCCGCACAGAACTGTCTAACGGAGATTAATGTGACCTGCTTTATTCCATTTTAAACACAAGTCGCGGCGTTTGTCTGAACACGCAGCGCCCGGCCTGTCTGAACACCCTCCGATGCATACCTGGCACCGGCAGCCACCGCAAGCGCCAAGTGTAGCTCAAGGGCACGAGGGCAGGGAGGCTGAGGGGGGAGAGCGGGGAGTGGAACAGGGGGGAGAGATAGAAGGAAGAGCAGAGAGAGACAAGGAAAGCACTAGGAAAAGGTTCTTAGGGTCGCACAGGGCAGAGAACGGCAGCTCAGGTCGCAATTGTAGGTCACGCAGTTCATGCACTGGGTTTCTGCGGGGCATTAGAAAAGACTTAAAAGTCATTAAATGAATTATGCCAAAATCAAGGCAGTATAAGTCATTAAATTGGATTAAAACTGGCCTTAAATGTGCATTTCTTAGACAATATTATTTCTCCTTAGAGACAGAACCCACGACAATGACATCGCTCGACTATTTTTACTGTGTATATTCATCAGAAATACAAAAACTATGGTCTTAAACTTCAGCTGCAGTTCTGACTTGTGTCCAATTTGGTTTTGAATATAAAAATTTCCCCTCAATCCACTGTTTGAATGTTTCCAAATCTTGGCATTCAAAAGCATTAAATTTGACTTGCTGCCTCCTGTCGAAACCCTGACGTGCTGCCAGATGTGCCAGATGCAGGTAATAAGATCAGATTGACTTTATTGATCTCAAAATGGGGAAATTCACTTGTTACAACAGCTCTAAATTTCACCATGTTACAATGTTCTTTTCCTCAAAAACAGACCTGGAGGGAAAGGAAGAGGGGAAATCGACACAAGCGGTCTTTTGTTTTGTCCCTGAGGGTTTGGACCTGACATTTAACCCAATTCAGAAACGACTTTATTGTGCGCAGTGTATCTGATGAACTGTGATGTCGATTCCAAAAGTCACGAGCAAAGAAATGAATCACACACTTGCAAAATTAGCCCCACATGCAAGACTGTATGTGAAGGCAAAAAGCAGCCCCAGATCTTCAGCCCTGCCACACCTGTGGAGGAACTGAACGGGGCTGTGCCAAAGGCTCTCCAAGCGCGCTCTGCGCCTTTACGCATCACAACCCCAAACCGCAGCGGCCACAATGCACCACTCTCATATTATATTATATGTATAGGTTATCGCCATATTACTCACAACAACAGCGACACCAAAGCACTTCCCACCACTGATGTCTTTGTGAGTCCTTCTTCTCCTCCATATGCGTCTCCAGCTCCATCTCTCTCCTGTCACTTCCATCTCTGTCCTCAAACGTCCTCGTGTCTCAGACTCCGTGTCTCCCGTATGTCCGGTTGTCCGGTGACCGCGGCGAGACTCGGATCCGCACCGGGTTCCAGCGCGTGTGATACGGGGAAACTCCTCTCGTCATCCCGGGGAGTTCAGGCCTCGGCTCCGCTGCTGTTCTCCACAAAGTCCTGCGTCTCTGTCAGAGTTCCTCTGGAGAACGAGCTCCAAATGTCCTGATGAAACATGGTGTCGTTCATTTCTCCGCAGTTTTGTCATTTAAGGATAAAACATATAAAACATCACAGCTGTGTTTGGCTCGCGGGTTTTTGAACTAGATTTGACAGACACTCGCTGCGTCCAATGAAAACACGTGTATCAGCTCGAGGGCGTTTGGGCAGGTGAGCCTGTGCCTCTGATTGGCTGAAGGGTCTGCTACGTCATAATGCGTGTCATGTACAGTAATATTAATCATCATCATCATTATAAACTGCTGTATTTAAAGCATTTCATCTGATGCCTGATTTCATATGGACAATATTTTATTTTTCTATTCAAAATAAATGTCTTGTTCATGATAATAATTCTACCTATATGTTTTCCTATGCCATAATGGGCTAAACACATGAGTGCAGATTAAAGGTTAAACACATGTAATACAGACACAACAGATGTGGCACTTTGTGTCCAGTGTGAATGTTTTCTCATGTCTGATTGTGTGTACGTTGTACAAGACTAATCCTCTCTGGGGCTAATAAAGTTGATCTTATCTTATGTTGGGGTGCAGGCAAACTCCACACTGAGGGAATTTAACCCAGGACCCTCTTGCTGTGAGGCCAGAGCACGAACCACGTGAAGGGACGTGGTAGTTTCCAACTTCACCCCCATTTGGAGCTATAGGAATACATTGTGAGAGGCCAAACGCTAATAACATCTTTGGTCGTTTTGCGTGACTGAGGGCACACACAAAGACCAGACAGGTACACATCAACTCGTCTAAGCTCAGGTAAGTGCATATCTCAGTATGTAAAAACGGTGGCCTGTTCCTTTAAGTTACTGATTAAAAACAATGCCATGAAAGGAACAAAAAAAAAGTCATAAGTCCTATATCAGTGTGACACCTGGCTTCCCTGTTCACTTGTATGGGGAGAGAACGTTTTATTTACAACAGGTCCGGGATTGGACGGCTGTATTTGTAGAAATAGGCACTGATACTGCAGCTTAAGGCATTTCTATGATTTCTATGATTCTATCAAGTGACCTTTTAAATATCGTAAGACACGGATCAATGTGTTTACTCTGAAGAGTCCATTCTCAAAGGCCTTGAGAAGCGCATCATTAAACCTCTTCTAAAGAAATCGTCTAAAGAATAGTCTTTACTTAAACTTTATTGTGGCTCATCTCAAGCATTATTTGTTTTATCTGAAGTCTTCGCTTCCTCTTCAGCTCGTCCAGCGAATGAAACATGAAAGTTCTCTGAGACCGGCTCTGATTTGAGTTATGGTGGGAACGACCTCACTTCCTCCTCCGAAGCCCACCACTTCCTGTCGATAACGCGGACAGGGCGGCGGACGTGCAGCGAGGCATTGTGGGAAAAAAAAAAAAAACCTCAGATATTATTAGACTCGCGAGACGTGATGGAGGCGCGTGTAAAATAGAAACGGAGCCGCTCGAGGTTCTTTTATCGTCGGACTGAGCTGGAGACAATACGTTCCCACAGAGAGCGCTGCGGTGATGGATGGGCGGGCTATTGTTGGAGCTTCAATTACTCCAAATGAACTGCGTCCTGTAATAATGGTCTGCAGCCTTTTCACTCCACAAATGCAAACGGATTTATAGCTCGTAAGGACAGCACCAGCGCAGATTGGGACTAAACGTGGATTGAACTACAAGGAAAGAGAAAAAGTGAATGCAATAAAACCACATTATTTAACCTCTTAACTCCCACCTGAACATGTTTTCACCAGTTTTTCCAAATCAAAAAGTTTCTTCAAAACAGCGACAAAAAATGAGAAGAAGATGAGGATGTAAACGCAAAAAACAAAAAAGCGCTAAAAAGTGACCAAAAAAGTGACCAAAAAAGTGACCAAAAAAGTGACAAAAATGAC
The DNA here is from genome assembly GCF_951799975.1 of Gobius niger. Lineage (NCBI taxonomy): Eukaryota > Metazoa > Chordata > Actinopteri > Gobiiformes > Gobiidae > Gobius > Gobius niger. Next base: position 27,808,511 of record NC_136867.1, read on the forward strand.
AAAAACTCAACAAAATGTGACAAAAGAGCAGCAAAGAGCGTCAAAAAAGTAACAGAAGAGCAAAAAAATGACAATAATCCAGCAAAAAAGTGGCAAAAATCCAGCAAAAAAGTGACAAACATCAAGCAAAAAAAAGACAAAAATCCAGCAAAAAAGTGACAAAAATCCAGCAAAAAAGTGACAAAAATCAAGCAAAGAAGACAAAAATCCAGCAAAGAAAAGACAAAAATCCAGCAAAAAAGTGACAAAAATCCAGCAAAGAAAAGACAAAAATCCAGCAAAGAAAAGACAAAAATCCAGCAAAAAAGTGACAAAAATCCAGCAAAGAAAAGACAAAAATCCAGCAAAAAAGTGACAAAAATCCAGCAAAAAAGTGGCAAAAATCCAGCAAAGAAAAGACAAAAATCCAGCAAAAAAAGTGACAAAAATCCAGCAAAAAAGTGACAAAAATCCAGCAAAAAAGTGACAAAAATCCAGCAAAGAAAAGACAAAAATCCAGCAAAAAAAGTGACAAAAATCCAGCAAAAAGTGACAAAAATCCAGCAAAAAAGTGACAGAAATCCAGCAAAAAAAAGAAGACAAAAATCCAGCAAAAAAGTGACAAAAATCCAGCAAAGAAAAGACAAAAATACAGCAAAAAAGTGACAAAAATCCAGCAAAAAAAGAAGACAAAAATCCAGCAAAAAAGTGACAAAAATCCAGCAAAAAAAAAAATACAAAAATCCAGCAAAAAAAGTGACAAAAATCCAGCAAAAAAAGTGACAAAAATCCAGCAAAAAAAAAGACAAAAATCCAGCAAAGAAAAGACAAAAATCCAGCAAAAAAGTGACAAAAATCCAGCAAAGAAAAGACAAAAATCCAGCAAAGAAAAGACAAAAATCCAGCAAAGAAAAGACAAAAATCCAGCAAAAAAGTGACAAAAATCCAGCAAAGAAAAGACAAAAATCCAGCAAAAAAGTGACAAAAATCCAGCAAAAAAGTGGCAAAAATCCAGCAAAGAAAAGACAAAAATCCAGCAAAAAAAGTGACAAAAATCCAGCAAAAAAGTGACAAAAATCCAGCAAAAAAGTGACAAAAATCCAGCAAAGAAAAGACAAAAATCCAGCAAAAAAAGTGACAAAAATCCAGCAAAAAGTGACAAAAATCCAGCAAAAAAGTGACAGAAATCCAGCAAAAAAAAGAAGACAAAAATCCAGCAAAAAAGTGACAAAAATCCAGCAAAGAAAAGACAAAAATACAGAAAAAAGTGACAAAAATCCAGCAAAAAAGTGACAAAAATCCAGCAAAGAAAAGGCAAAAATCCAGCAAAAAAGTGACAAAAATCCAGCAAAAAAAGAAGACAAAAATCCAGCAAAAAAGTGACAAAAATCCAGCAAAAAAAATAATACAAAAATCCAGCAAAAAAAGACAAAAATCCAGCAAAAAAAGTGACAAAAATCCAGCAAAAAAAAAGACAAAAATCCAGCAAAAAAAAGACAAAAATTCAGCAAAAAAGTGACAAAAATCCAACAAAGAAAAGACAAAAATCCAGCAAAAAAAAGAAAAAACAGCAGCAAAAAAGTGACAAAAATCCAACAAAGAAAAGACAAAAATCCAGCAAAAAAGTGACAAAAATCCAGCAAAAAAAAGAAAAAACAGCAGCAAAAAAGTGACAAAAATGCATTAAAAAAAAGAACAATGGCAAAGAGGAGATAATGCATTTGGTTTTGGCGGGTGTTAAGAGCTTAAGGCAAGTTCATTTGTGCAGCACATTTCAATTCACAGACAACTCAATGTGCCTCACAGCAACAACCAAACACAAAAGTGCAATAAAAGACCATTAAAAAAAACTACTTTTTAGCACCTGTCCTGATAAACTACCCCCAATGTTTCCAGTGTCTCATGTCCTGACTCTTCCACACTTTTCACACTATTGCTGCATGAAACCTTAAAAGCAGCATCACAGTGTTTAGTCCTGACTCTGTGACCAGCAGGAGGCTCAGAGTCCGAGGTGGTGCATACGGCCATATACTTTGGAGCTCGACCATGAAAAAACTTGTAACAAGCAGAGATGTTTTGAAGTTTATTCTCTGAGCGACAGGAGACCAGAGAAGAGACCAGAGCACTGGACTAATATGGCCGTCTTTTCTGGTTCTAGTCAGGACTGGAGCTGCCGTGCTTTGTTTGCAGGTGAAACTCGGAACATTAGAATATTGTTAAAAAGTGCATTCACTTCTTTTATTCAACTTAAACTGTGAAACTAATATATGACAGACTCATTACATGCAAAGTGAGACATGTGTAGCCTTTATTTGTCATAATTTTGATTAATATGGCTCAGCTTGTAAAAATCTCATAAAATTAGAATATTTTGAAAATGGACTGTAGCCATTACCATCAAAATTATAACACAGGCTTGACATGTGTCACTTTGCATGTCATGAGTCTAAATCATATATTAGTTTCACATTTTAAGTTGAATAACAGAAATAAATGAACTTTTGAGCGATATTCAAATTTCTAGTTTCACCTGTATACTCGTGCCCTTATGTCAAAAAAACAAGACAGTTCTTGTAGTAGTGCTTCGTTCTGTTAATATGTGAACAGTTCAAACAGTGGTTGTGAGTTTGGTTTGCGTTAATAAGCTGTTCTGAAAGGCAACAAGTTATTCATCCTTTTTTGCTACCGTTCCTTGTTGTTGTTTTGTTCCCTTTTACTATCGTGAAATGAAATGTTTTATCATATTGAGTTGGGGGTTGGCGCTCATGAGCTTCTTGCTTCGGCCCACTCCTTGTATGCTCAAATGAATAAATAAATAAATAAATAATATAAATAACTAATACAAATTATGTATTTGAATTAGAACAGTGCACATTAATCATTATGTCAGCAGAAAACCTCAATGTAAATGTGCCACAATTAGCATAATAGCTTTTGGAGGTCGGGGAAGCCGCCTTCAGTCTCCTCTGAAACAGTGCACCGCCTCCTGGGTTTGTCCCTGTTTCGGAGCGTGGTGTCCTGCACTGGTCAGCTCCTTCTTCCTCTTCCTCCTGCGCAGCTCCCTCCTCTCCCGCCTCCTCTTGCTCCTCCTCATCTTCATCTTTGTCCTCCTCCTTCTCCCCTGGCTCTGACGCCATTCTTCACCTGAGGGCCACCTGTGAAACTCCGCCCTACAGTCGAATAGAAAAACACAAGTCTTTCACCAATGAACGCACATTAGCCAGAACAGTAATAAGGATAGAAGCTTGTGTGGCTTAGCTGCAAGTCTTGCCCGGATACCTCCTTGTTTGTCCCTTCCTCGTTTCCTGTAGCTCCTCTTGCGACGCCTCCACTGTGCTGCAGGTGTGGGGGGCTCTTGGCTTTTCAGAAGAAGACATTTGTGGATTTGTAGGTCTCAAAAGCCGCCTAAAAGGCCTTTATTTCCTCAGCTAGTGTTAGTCTAAATTCACCCTATACCTGTTGATCTTGGCGATGTTTTTTAAAGCTGGTAAAAAGTTGCAGATGTTATTAAAATGAGTCTATGATTACTCCGAGACTTCTAACCAGATTTCTAGGTTGTCGTGAGAGAGCCTCAAAAGTGACCGGGGACAATCTGTCTTTGTTTTACGGACCAAAGACAATGATCTCAGTTTTATTAAGTATTTAACAGTTCAAAATGTAGTAAAATGTCCGCTTTATTGGGTAATAAAGCTGCATTTTATTGAGTGTGTGCACTTATTTATCCATTTCTGGGAACTTTAACAAAGATACGCACTCCTTTCTACAAACACAGGCTAACAAACGCAATGCAAATCATGATTTTACTGATGTAGGTCCACTTTAGTCTCATTTTGGTCCTGAGTTTGTATTTTAAAGTCTTGTTTTGACTCGAGTTGATGAAAACTGCTCGCGATTTTCCGACGGTAGCTTGCGGCCCGTGTCCGTCAGAACGAGCCGAGCCTCTGTCAGCTGCTGCTGTCAGAGCGGATCGGCATCGGGAGACATTTACGAGAAAAACTATAAATCTGTCACGGCCTCCATCTTTAAAGACTATTTTAGGAGCCGGCCATTGTTCCGCTGACACAGGACTAATGGACCATAATGTTCACACGGCTCAGAGCGAGGGGGGGACGAGGAGATGGCGGACTGTAAAGTTCACACGTTCACAGCCGGGGATGCTCTGCTCATTAACGGACCGACGTTATAGCTTCATTGTTGACGGCCACACAAAGAAAAAACACATTTCTAAGGCGTGTTGATTTTGTACAACAGATCGAATCCCTGAAACTGAGGATCCATTCGCCCACTTTGTTTATCTGTGCATCTCTCGACTGATTAAAGGCAAGGCAAGGCAAGGCAAGGCAAGTTTATTTGTAGAGCACAATTCATACACAAGGCAATTCAAAGTGCTTCACAGTTGCATAAATATAAGAAAACAAATACAATCAATAAAACATCAACATAGAATTAATCAGTTACAGTAAGAGGCAAGAGTGTAGATAAAATACTTTCAGTTATATGCATTTTTAAGTCTTGTTTTGATTCGCTCTGTCTTGAGCACTATTTTTAAGTCTTGTTTTGACTCGCTCTGTCTTGAGCACTATTTCGCTCTGTCTTGAGCACTATTTTTAAGTCTTGTTTTGACTTGCTCTGTCTTGAGCACTATTTCGCTCTGTCTTGAGCACCATTTTTAAGTCTTGTTTTGACTCGCTCTGTCTTGAGCACTATTTCGCTCTGTCTTGAGCACTATTTTTAAGTCGTGTTTGGACTCGCTCTGTCTTGAGCACTATTTCGCTCTGTCTTGAGCACCATTTTTAAGTCTTGTTTTGACTCGCTCTGTCTTGAGCACTATTTCGCTCTGTCTTGAGCACTATTTCGCTCTGTCTTGAGCACTATTTCGCTCTGTCTTGAGCACTATTTTTCTTGCTCGTTCAAAAGTAAGTTACCTAACCTCTGTTTTTGTCGCTCCTTCTCCTCTGGACATCAATATAAAATTAATCAATTACAGTAAAAGACGAGAGTGCAGATAAAATACTTTCAGTTATATACACGGGCAAACAGAACTGTTTTCAGCCTGGATTTGAACATTGTCAGAGTTGAGGCCTGTCTCACATCCTCGTGAAGACTGTTCCAGATTTTAGCTGCATGAAACTGAAACGCAGCCTCACCGTGTTTATTATTGACTCTGGGAACCACCAGGAGGCCCCTCCCTGAGGTTCTCAGGGCCCGAGATGGTTCATACGGCTCTAACATGTCAGAGATGTACTTTGGAGCTAAACCATGAAATGACTTGTACACAAGCAGAGCTGTTTTAAAGTCTATTCTCTGAGTGACAGGAAGCCAGTGCAGAGACCGGAGCACTGGACTAATATGGTCGTATTTCCTGGTTCTTGTCAGGACTCGAGCAGCAGCGTTCTGGATGTACTGTAGCTGTCTGATAGCTCGTTTAGAGAGGCCAGTGAGTAGGCCGTTACAGTAGTCTAATCTGCTGGAGACAAATGCATGGATAAGTCTCTCTAAGTCTGGTTTTGACACTATTCCTCTGATCTTAGCAATGTTTTTCAGATGGTAAAAAGCTGCTGATGTTATTGCTTTGATGTGGCTGTTTAAGTTCAGGTCTGAGTCCATGATTACTCCTAGATTTCTAACCTGATTTTTTGGTTTTAGAGAGAGAGACTCAAGGTGACTGACAACACTTTGTCTTTGTGCCTGTGGGCCAAAAACAATGATCTCAGTTTTGTCTGAGTTTAGTTGGAGAAAGTTGTTTTGCATCCACAAACTGATCTGTTGGATGCAGTGACAGAGTGTATCTACAGGCCCATGTTCACCAGCCGTCAGTGACACGTAGATTTGAGTGTCATCTGCATAGTTGTGGTACGACACGTTGTTGCTGTTTATTAGCTGACCCAATGGAAGCATGTACATGTTGAATAAGAGAGGTCCCAAGATTGACCCCTGGGGGACTCCACAGGTCATGGCAATTTTGTCTGAGACACAGTTGCCAATTTCAACAAAGTACGTCCTGTCCTCGAGATAGGACTTAAACCAGTTTAGAGCATTACCAGAGATTCCCACCCAGTTTTCTAACCTGTGAAGTAAGATCCCGTGGTCCACTGTGTCAAAGGCAGCGCTCAGGTCCAGCAGAACTAAAACTGAGACCTTACCTGCGTTGGTGTTCATACGGATATCATTTGTCACCTTGATCAGAGCTGTCTCAGTGCTGTGGTGGGGCCTAAAGCCTGACTGGAAAGTATCAAACACATTGTTAGACAGGAGAAAGTAAGTGAGCTGCTGATATACTACTTTCTCTAGGACTTTTCCTAAGAATGGCAGGTTTGATATGGGCCGGTAGTTGTTCATTACCTTGGCATCAAGGCTGCTCTTCTTTAGAAGAGGCTTGATGACTGCAGTTTTCAAGGCCTTTGGAAATGCTCCAGTCTCGAGTGAGATGTTAACTAACTGAGCAAGTTGTGGTAACAAGCTGGTCAGCACAGACTTCAGAAATTTAGTGGGTAATTCATCAAGGCAGCATGTACATGAACTCAGACCGGAGATAACCTCTTCGATTGTTTTGTCAGTAACAGGTGTGAAATGTGTCAGCTCAAGGTGTTTATCTGGTGGCAGAGTTTCTATGTGTGTTGTGGAGATTATGGCATTTTTAATGCTTTGGACTTTGTCATAGAAAAATATTGCAAACTCATTACACTTAGATGTAGAGATTAGTTCTAGGGGCAGTGAAACTGGAGGGTTAGTTAATCTGTTTACTGTGGAAAACAGAACGCGAGAATTGTTTCTGCAGTTTGAGATGATTTTAGAGAAGTACTTCTCCCTTGCTCCACGCAAAATATGGTTGAACACACAAAGTACTTCTTTGTAAACCTCAAAATGAACCTGGAGCTTTGACTTGCGCCATTTCCGTTCGGCTTTTCGGCACTCCCTTTTCTGTGCCCTGACCGAATCTTCACTTCTCCAAGGTGCCTTTTGCCTATTGTTAACCATTTTAACCTTGACAGGAGCAATAGTATCCAAAACATTTAAGACCCTTGATGTGTAGGAGTCCAACAGATTATCAACATTAGAACATGGGGCATTTTCAAATCTGATCATCTCCATAAACTGTGTCCCTGTTGTATCATTTATGTGTCTTCCTTGAATAACTCCAGGCCCGACCACTGGTTTCGGTGTAACACACAGGTCAAAGAAGACACAAAAATGATCAGACAAAGCAACATCAACAACATTCACATTTGATATATTAACACCTTTTGTAATAACTAGATCTAGAGTGTGGCCTTTGTTGTGAGTCGCCTCACTCACGTGCTGAGTTAAACCAAACATTTCAAGGACAGCACCGAGTTCTATTGCATGCCTGTCGTTGGTCACATCCACATGCACATTAAAATCACCTGAAATTACTAAACAATCGAAATCAATGCATATAAATGACAGTAATTGAGTAAAATCTTCAATAAAACAGTTCTGTGGTGGTTTGTAAATAGTCATATAAAGTATGGGAGATTGTTTTATCTCCATTTTGAATGACACATACTCAAACGTTGGAAAAACCCCAAATGACAATTTTTGCAGGAGTAAATTGTCCCTGAATATGGCACAAACACCCCCACCCCTCTGGTTTTGGCGTGTTTCAGACACAAAATTGAAGTGAGATGGACTACACTCAATCAAAACTGCATTACCAGTGTTTTTGTCTAGCCATGTTTCAGTTAAAAACATAAAATCTAGATTATAAGAGGAAATAAAACTATTTATTAAAAAGGACTTGTTTTTTAGCGATCTGACATTGAGTACAGCATGTTTGAGATTTATCTGTGTTTGAGTGGATGGAATCTTTTTGCAGGGGATATGGATTAGATTTCTTTGATTGGACGGTCTGACTGTCCCTCTCTTATCTAATCTATGTTGTTTGACAGTACTAATTGTCTTGTAAGAACACACTCCCTCTATGGACCTCTGGTTGGTTTTGAGTTTGCTATGTATGGTAGCAACGCAGAGGCCCCTAATGTCCTAGACAGCAGCAGTGAAGCTGCTGGAGATAACAGCTGTGGGCGCCGGTGGTGGGGGCCGAGCTGGGGAGACCTTGGTTTGTGGATGCTTCTTTGGGGATGAAAGCCTTGGTCTTGACGTAATTGGAGTGAGGGGAGTCATTTTAGTCCCATGTTTGATCAAGTTTTCAAGATGGTTGGAAAATCCCATAGGTGACTCTGAGGATGGGAACAATTCAGAAAAGTCTCTGGAGGGTGTAGATGTAGTAGTCGGGCTCAAGGCCTGTGGTGGAGTAGGTGAAAGTGCTCCTTCGGCTGAATCATTTAATAAAGGTGCAGGTGGTGCTGAAGCTGAGCTTTTCCCCGGAGATGCAGGTGGTGATGCTGCTATTGTTGAAACGCTTTCTGGAGATGCGGGTGGTGCTGGTGCAGCTAAATCCTTAACTGCAGCGGAGTCCACCGGTGCAGATGGTGCTGCTGTGGCTGAATCCTTAACTGTGGCTGATTCCATAGGTGCAGATGGTGCTGCTGTGGCTGAATCCTTAACTGTGGCTAAGTCCGTAGGTGCAGGTGGTGCTGCTATGGCTGAAACCTTTACTGCAGCTGAGTCCTTTACGGCAGATGCAGATGACGCAGCTGTGACTGTATCATTTATTGGTGGTGCAGTTGAGCCCTTTGCTGCTGAGCCAGGAGCTCTTCTCATGCTCCTTTCGGCTCCCCCTTGTAGCTCAGGCCTCCACTGATTTTGCAGAGCGTGGAGGAGATTTTCCGTCAGTCGTCTCACTCCACCTCTGCTCAAGTGAGGCCCATTTCCTCTAAACAGGTCATCACGTTGCCAGAACAGATTAAAGTTCTCTATGAAATACAGTCCTCTCGACTCACAGACATTGGACAGCCATGTATTCAACTGAAACAGCCGGGAGAATTTGTTTATTCTCCCATCGATGTTTGGGATGGGTCCACTGATGAACATTTGTATTGCCTCTTTATCCAGACAATCAAGTCTCTCAAAAAGTGTTTTGAACTTTTCTTTCAGGGCTTCAGACTCTTCGTCTCTTATGTCCACAGCACCAACATGTATGATAAGTTTGTCAATCCCAGGGTTATTTGTGATTTCCTTGTTTAGAACATCTATGATGTCAGAAACTGTGGCGCTGGGATAACTGCTTGTAGTAATCCTGTCATTGTTTATATTAGATATGGCTCCGTCTCCAAGCACCAGGATATCTCTGGCCTTGACACTTGCCACACTTTTCCTCTCGAGCTTTGTTTTGACTTCTTTTTCTCTGTCTCTCTCTGATTTTCTCCGTTTGTTATGCTCATCTTCTGAGAGAGGTGAAAATCTGTTTGTTAACTTTATTCCAGGTTTATTTTTGCTAGCACGTTTTCTTTGCTTTGGCCTGGCGCCAAGTTGTCTGTTTAGTTTCGGGAACGTTACGGTATCGTCTAGCTTTAGGTTGCAAGTATCAGTTTTTCCAGTCTTCTTACCGTGTTCCATAGGGAGCGTGTCATTAAGTCCTTTATCCATCTCAAAGGCGAGAATTTTGTCCCGCAGCAAAAGAATTTCTTGTTGATAAATCCGACAGCTTTCACAAGAAGATGTTTGCGTTACTCCCGCAGCCATGTTGATAAGACTGTCGTCGCTGGTCCAGATGAGTTGTAAAAAATAAAAGGCATAAAATGATTAAAAATGATTTAAAAAGTCTTGGCTCACTTAGAAGAAGAGAATAAAATCATATCCGTGTGACATGTGCCAAAAAAGAGTGATTAAAAAAGCGAATAAAGAGGCAAGCAGCATAAGCAAGCAGAGACACGACTGCACCCTCTCAAAGCAGGAAGCAGGAAGCCTCCCTCTCAAAGCAGGAAGCCCTTTTCAGGTGATTTATCCTTCAAACCCCACTCTGTTCATCTTTCCTCAAGAGTGAGAAACCACAAACAAACTCCTCTGCCTCTGAAAAGACTTGTCCTTGTCTCGTCTTTATTGTTGTCACTGAAGCAAGATAAAGAGAAGGGTCTCGTCTAGGGCTGGGTACCGTTACATTTTTTTCGATACCAGCAGTACTTAACTTTTTTTCTTGATACCATGCCTGTCTGCCGAGGGATCCTTCGGCCCTGGGTCTCTATAGCCTGTCCGTCCATGGGAGTGGATCTCTCCTTCTGTGGTTCTCCCCAAGGTTTCTCTTTTCTCCTGCCGGGTTTTTGAGTTTTTCCTTGCCGTGCTGGAGAGTCAAAGGACGGGGGACACCCGCGCCGCTCGTCACTACCTCCTATTGGACATTATGTTTGCCTGGATTCACCTGAACTTTTAATTGTCATATCTATTGCTCTGTTTTATTGCCTTAATGTTTGGTGCAGCCCTGTGAGGCGACTTCTGTTGTGATATTGGGCTATATCCATACCACTAAACTTGAAACTTGAAACTTGGTATTGTTTAATGGTGCCCGGCCCAAGTCTCGCCAGGGTTGCCAGGTCACAAATGTCTTTTTTCATAGAATAGTTGGTACATCAACCAATCACAAGTCATGAGAGTGAAACGTCATACGCATTCTGTCAACCAATCAGCTTAACCCTGACCACGCCCGAGCCACTAACCTTAAATGTGGTGAATATCGGCCACATGAGGCCACAGTTTCAGACCCTGGACTTTCAAGGGTCAGAAATGTTTTTCTCACAGAGTTCCAACGATGTGAACAAGGACCGGTCGTCACTTTTGAAGCATCTCTTCGTATTAACGGTCGTTCAGTTCTTTCAGTCTGTCTGTCTCCGTACGCAGCCCTGGTTGTAAAAATAGACTTTAAAGGGATATTTCAGGATTTTTAATTTCTTAGTTATCCAGAGCGTTGCTGATTTCTGCAGATATCTTTTTTTGTAATTCAAGCAGTTCTTATATTTGAAGAGTTTCGAGTTTATATGGTATCAGCTAGCCTGCATTAAAAACAGTCTGACCCGCTCCACAGAGCACCTGAGGCAAATCACTTATAACACCAGACTAACCATATAAATATCTGTGTCCATAGAGTAACTTTAACCATTTTCCATTTAAAATAACTTATATTTGAGCAGCATCAGCTTCGTGGTTGTATAAGCTACACAGCGGCGGAGTGATCTGCTAGAAAATAGTCCCTCAAAATGCAATCATTCATGTGATGCGAGGTCATGTTATATTCCAGAAATTACTCTATGGAGACAGTTTTTACAGCAGGCTAGCTGAAACCATAGAAATGCGCTAGCCTTGCACTAGCCTAGCGCCACGAAACTCTTCAAATATACTAACTAACTATACTAACTGCATGAATTACAAAAAAAAAATATCTCCAGAAATCAGCAACACTCTTGATAACTAGGAAATGAGGCCCTATGTCAAAAATCCTGAAATATCCCTTTAACCTCTCGACCCCCACCGGAACCGAGCACATTTTTTCCAGTTTGGCTTTACCCAAATCGAAAAGCTGTCTTGAAGAAAAGCATTGAAATGGTGTGAAAATAACGATAAGGAAACGCAGTAAAAAAAAAGCGTCCATGATTGAAGTGCAAAGAAAAAGTGACAAAAATTGGGGGTCAAGAACCAAAAGGAAAAAGCTACCAAAAAGTGACAAAAAAAGAAACAAAATGGCAAAAAAGTACAATAAAAAGGTGACCAAAATATGACGCAATTAAAAAAAAGTGTCAAAAAGCAATGAAAAAGATGGTGACAAAGGTGACAACTCGGCAACACCGGCCTGTCGGTTGTAAGCCATAGCCAGTCGAGAAGGTTTTAGATTTGGGTAAAGCTGAATTGGAGAAAATGCACTCAGTTAAGGCGGGTGGTAAGACATTAAGCTAATATTGCAACAGCTCCACGGCAACGACAAAAACGCTTTAAATCATCAACTTTCCAGCGGTTAAAACGGTCAAATCATTGCTTTATACTATTAATATTGTTTATTAGCCAAAAGAAATTCCATTACCCACAATGCAACGGGCGACCTGAGTTGGGCATTGGGCTTATTAAAGTAACAGTTGCTCTAAAGTGAAACATGAATGACTTGAATAAATCAGCTATGCCCCTAATAAAGCGCCCACTGCTGTCACAGTTCAACACATTGTACAGTTTAGACCAGGGGGGCCCAAACCTTTTGTCTCCGAGGGCCAAAATGAAAAAGTGCCTGTGGGTCGCGGGCCAAATACGGCGATGTCAAGCATGAAACATATATAACTGCAGATAATAATAGTTACTTTATTTTATTTTTCAATAGCCTTTACATTTGGATTTGATCTACGCAAATAACATGCTGTATTAAAACAAATGTTAACTCTGGCAAAAGCAGTTTTAGTAAAACAAAATCAACAATTGCTGCAACATCGTGCAAAATGTTAAAAAAAACACCTGTATCTACAGCACCTAAAGTGACTTTGCTTCATTCATTCGTTCACTCAAAGAAAATGCGACATTAGATTATTTTGAAAGTGTCAGTTCAGCGTAAATTCTTTTATAAGTCATTTTTTAACATGTACTGTTGTTGACGTCAACACCCTTTGCACTAAAAGTTGGAAAACTGTGAAAGTTGATGCTACAACGCTCTGTGATTGATAAATACCAAGACACCACAACAGTGTTTCCTTAACTTGGTGAAAGGAATGAAACAGCGCCCCCAATTTGACGCTGGTGGTCAAAAAGTGTACTGCACCCATATTTACCATTGAGAATGAATGGAAGAGAGTTAGTATTAACCACACGCAGCGCAAAAGTAGGTCAGTCTGGCGGGCCAACAGAATTGTTTCGGCAGGCCAAATTCGGCCCGCGGGCCCCACTTTGGGCACCCCTGGTTTAGACGCTTCATACACAGGATTATAGTCGAGACTTTTCCAAAAATATACCTCTAAGTCTTTTCTTTTTTTGTGTCTCTCCTGTGTTTCCTGCGGCTCACCAGTGCGTCCTCTATAACTCTTTTTCTAAATGAGTCTGACAATATGGAGCTGTATCATTATTTCATTTATTGTGGAAGTCCACGTCCTCTCTCGATCCTTCACTCTTTATTACAGAGCTTTTATTGTGAAAGTCTCCGCCTGACCTCACTGCGGTGGTTAACCTCTCGTTGACTGAACTCTTTCCCATCTTTCCAGAGTCTCTAATCCGCTGACATCCCTGACCGGGGCTTTTATTGTGAAGGATGTTTATGAGCCAGTGTGGTTTAAGTGATTTGTACAGTATGATAAACTTTTCCATTGTCGGGATTGTCTCTCAGCAGAAGATGAATGTGGCAGGTTTGTGAATCCAGAGCCATTTGGTAGAAGAAGTCAAAGCCTGACGTCCTGACCTCATCCAGTCCTGACGAAATGTATTTCTGACCTCGTCTTCTGGAGCATATCGCGGTTTGGTTTGGGGCGGAGTGAACAGATAAGGCGGTTTGTTTATGATAATGATAAAGTTCTAACAGTCTCATTGAAGTCTGTGCTGTCATTCAGAGTTTCCCACACTCACTCCATTCACAAGCGTTTCCTTCTCTTTTGTTTCAGAATCTGCTTCAACACAATGCTAACGCTGTTATTGATGTAACCCAGGGATTCCCCAACTCTGACCCCCCAATATGACCCAAAAATATACTAGCTCTTAAGTGAAGTTAAGTTGAGATTTGACCTCAAGGAGTTCACAAATGTTGAGCCGTTTCCAAATAGAAGTTACGTTTTTGTTTTAAAGGTTGGGTTTTATTCCTTTTGCAGGTTTATGGCAATAATTCACAGTTCAATCACTGTCTTACTTTTTGTTTGGTGAATATTGAGAGTTTTTGCTCATTTTCTCCCTTAACCTCTTACCACCCGCCTAAACCGAATGCATTCTGTCCTCTTTGGCTATTATATAGGCCTGTGTAACACCTCATTTGAAAGCTAAGACCCACAAAACTGATCTTTTTCTTCGCGTTGTTGCTGTGTTGTGTCACCTTTTGTATGTTGTTTTTTTCTTTCTTTTTTTTTTCTTTTTTTTTTCATTTTTGTTGAATTTTTGTCACTTTTTGGTTGAGTTTTTTGTCACTTTTTGTTGAATTTTTGTCATATTTTTGTTGAATTTTTGTTGAATTTTTGTCACATTTTTGTTGAGTTTTTGTCATTTTTTGATTAGTTTTTTGTCACATTTTTGTTGAATTTTTGTCATTTTTTTGTCACATTTGTGTCACTCTTTGGTTGAGTTTTTTGTCACTCTTTGGTTGAGTTTTTTGTCACTCTTTGGTTGAGTTTTTTGTCACATTTTTGTCACATTTGTGTCATATTTTTGTTGAATTTTTGTTGAATTTTTGTCACATTTTTGTTGAATTTTTGTCATTTTTTGTTGAATTTTTGTCACATTTTTGTCACATTTTTGTCACATTTTTGTCACTCTTTGGATGAGTTTTTTGTCACTCTTTGGTTGAGTTTTTTGTCACTCTTTGGATGAGTTTTTTGTCACTCTTTGGTTGAGTTTTTTGTCACTTTTTGTTGAATTTTTGTCATATTTTTGTTGAATTTTTGTCACATTTTTGTCATTTTTTGATTCGTTTTTTGTCACATTTTTGTTGAATTTTTGTCATTTTTTGTTGAGTTTTTGTCACTCTTTGGTTGAGTTTTTTGTCACTTTTTGTTGAATTTTTGTTGAGTTTTTGTCACATTTTTGTTGAATTTTTGTCACATTTTTGTTGATTGTCACATTTTTGTTGCGTTTACATCCTTGTTTTCTTCCCATTTTGTCACTCTTTGGTTGAGTTTTTTGTCACTCTTTGGTTGAGTTTTTTGTCACATTTTTGTCACATTTGTGTCATATTTTTGTTGAATTTTTGTTGAATTTTTGTCACATTTTTGTTGAATTTTTGTCATTTTTTGTTGAATTTTTGTCACATTTTTGTCACATTTTTGTCACATTTTTGTCACTCTTTGGATGAGTTTTTTGTCACTCTTTGGTTGAGTTTTTTGTCACTCTTTGGATGAGTTTTTTGTCACTCTTTGGTTGAGTTTTTTGTCACTTTTTGTTGAATTTTTGTCATATTTTTGTTGAATTTTTGTCACATTTTTGTCATTTTTTGATTCGTTTTTTGTCACATTTTTGTTGAATTTTTGTCATTTTTTGTTGAGTTTTTGTCACTCTTTGGTTGAGTTTTTTGTCACTTTTTGTTGAATTTTTGTTGAGTTTTTGTCACATTTTTGTTGAATTTTTGTCACATTTTTGTTGATTGTTTGTCACATTTTTGTTGCGTTTACATCCTTGTTTTCTTCCCATTTTGTCACTCTTTGGTTGAGTTTTTTGTCACTCTTTGGTTGAGTTTTTTGTCACATTTTTGTCACATTTGTGTCATATTTTTGTTGAATTTTTGTTGAATTTTTGTCACATTTTTGTTGAATTTTTGTCATTTTTTGTTGAATTTTTGTCACATTTTTGTCACATTTTTGTCACATTTTTGTCACTCTTTGGATGAGTTTTTTGTCACTCTTTGGTTGAGTTTTTTGTCACTCTTTGGATGAGTTTTTTGTCACTCTTTGGTTGAGTTTTTTGTCACTTTTTGTTGAATTTTTGTCATATTTTTGTTGAATTTTTGTCACATTTTTGTCATTTTTTGATTCGTTTTTTGTCACATTTTTGTTGAATTTTTGTCATTTTTTGTTGAGTTTTTGTCACTCTTTGGTTGAGTTTTTTGTCACTTTTTGTTGAATTTTTGTTGAGTTTTTGTCACATTTTTGTTGAATTTTTGTCACATTTTTGTTGATTGTTTGTCACATTTTTGTTGCGTTTACATCCTTGTTTTCTTCCCATTTTTTGTGGCTATTTTGGTGCTTTTTCCCCAAGAATCTTTTAGATTAGGGTAAAGCCAAACTGGAGAAAATGGGATCCGTTCAGGTGGGAGTTAAGAGGTTAACATCTAAGTTTTAATGTCAGAGTCAGAGATTTCGTCAACTCGCCGTAGTTTTACCAGGAAATCGGTGCGTGTTTGGTATCCAGGTGTAGCAGGAAAGGCTGTGACCGAGATGTAATCCAAATATGGTCATTTCCTTTGAGCGAGCAAAACGTTTCATTCCACTCTTAACATCTCTACTTTAGTCGCTCCTACAGACTCCAAACTTTACAGGTTTTTGCTTAACAGGGCTGGCCCTCGGCATAGGCAACCCAGGCGGCTGCTTAGGGCGCCATCTGCTTGAGGGGGAGTTGAATTGCGCTTTAATTTTTGAACCCTATCTACAAGCAATTCAAATAACTCAAATTACAAGTGCATTTACATAAAAAAATGCCCCCAAATAGAACGCAGCACCAAATCAAGGCACTGGTGTAAGATTTGCAGTTGTGATAGTTAATGTCATCAAAACAAAACACAAGAGAATGGGAGAAAGTAAAGGAGTGTTGAATGCACTTTTGCTCATGGCATTATTACTATTTTGAGTTCATATTTTGCTAAAAGTAACTCAAAAGTATCTCAACATCTATAAAACAGTAAAATAATAATGCAAACATATTACATTTTTAAAGCTGTAACTACTAATATAGAATATTAAAGTAACTTGCCCACACTGGTCATAGGGGCCTTTATTTGGCAAGTCTTTTGTCTTTAGTGCTGGAAACTAGAGATTTCAAGCTTTCAAATGAGCCCACCCTGGTCCTGCCTCGTAACATCGCAGCCAGGGCCTTCCCTGGCACTTAACAATATTGAGAGGATTTTTCATGCCTAAGCCAAGTTCATTCACAGTTGTGTAAAAGTACAAGAAAGCAGATCAAATTAACCCATGAAAATCAACATAAAACCATATTAATTACAGTAAAAAGCAAGAGTGCAGATAAAATACTTTCAGAGACATATTCACGAGTAAAAAGAACTTTTTTCATTCTGGATTTGAACACGGCCTGTCTCACATCCTCGTGAAGACTGTTCCAGATTTTAGCTTTAGCCTCAGCGAACCACCAGGAGACCCCTCCCTGGGATGGTTCACATGGCTCTAACATGTCAGAGATGGACTCCGGTTCCAAATTCGGCCCTCAGACCAATTTTTGGTGAATTTTTTCCTTGTTGAATTGGCACACATCTCCAGAGATAGAACTTTTTGCTCCACTCTTTATTGCACACAGTTAAACCTCAGGAACTATAACATTTGATTGTGAGACAAAGCTGGCATCGTGGTTCCAAGCCTAAATGAAGATCCACGCCATATACACTTCGATATGGGGCCCTTGTTAAAAAAAGTTTAGACACCCCTGTGCTAAACCATGAAAAGACTTGTAACAAGCAGAGCTGTTTTAGATTCTGTTCTCTGAGTGACAGGAAGCCAGTGCAGAGACCAGAGCACTGGACTAATATGAAAATACTGCAATCATAAAATAACAGAAAACTTGCCATATCACACTTCTGGACCTTGTGTTAGCAGCTGACCAAAGGAGCTCATAGTTTATGCTGCTCCTCCTGGAAAATGAATTTCCTTCAGGATAAATAAAGTTATATCTTATCTGGTCTTTCTCCCTTATTCACTTGCAATGTCTCGCCTTGAACATTTCCTTTTCTTATCCGCTTTTGGCTTCTCTTTTGTCTGATGAGTTTTATGACTGAGGGCTTTTTATTGTGAAGATCTGTGGTTTGAGTGAGTTATCATGATGAGTGACCAGGGCTTTTACTGTGAAAGTCTCAGAACATTGTTGGATTCAGCCTCTAATCAGGCAGACGCTCTTATTGTGGAAGACTGTGGTCCGTGTGAGTGACGGGACGTGGGCTTTTATTCTGAAGGCCTGCTCGCGTGGTGAGTTAAACACAAGGCAGACGGCTCAGAGGAAACCGGAGACACTAATCTGGGAGAAGAGCCTGTCATTGGCTTGATTTGAGCTGAACAATGATGGTGACAGATTATAAACTCATCATCAGGCTGTGAACTCGTGCAGCGTGTGGTCGATCCAAACACTGGTGTGATTTTAAAAGGCCTGCGTTGTTGCAAAATGGGCTTTTGGAGTGGTGTGATTTACACAAAGCCTGAAGAACATTCACCATGACTGTAAGTGACTCTGTGCCTAGTGCTAAAAGTAGGTTTCAGTGTAATGTTAACAAGACCCAGGCTTTCCAGACTCCCAAAACAACTCCCAGACATACAGCACGGTTTTTTACTTGTTTACAGAGCCCATGTGCTCCTGAGATGGTGAGAAATCCCCCTTTCTCCCTCTCACTGAAAAAGCAGCCCAGTTCCGCCGTTTTTTTCCGTAGGATAGTTGGTACAATCATCATCATCCAATCAGAGATGCATTAAGATCAGGCACCTAGGCCACTGAGACATGTTCTTTCCTGAGCTTAGACGAGTTGATGCGTACCTGTCTGGTCTTTCTGCGAGCGCTCAGTCACGCACAAAGACCAAAGCTGTTGTTAGCATTTAGCTTCTCCCAGTATATTCCTATGGAACCAAACAGGGGTGAAGTTAGAAGCGACCAAGCTCTTCCACGTTTCCCCTGTTTAAATACAGTTATGTAAAAAGTTACACGATCCAAGTCTAGTGAAGGAAACATGTGGATTTTCTAAGCGGATAAAAAGGGGAACTATATTATGAGGCGTAACAACACCTTAGGAGCACTTCGACGTCCGCGCAGTGATATCTCCAGAATTCTTTAGGAGTGACGTAACCGTATTTAACCATGGAAGAGCTTGGTCGCTTCTAACGTCACCCCTGTTTGGGTCCATAGGAATATACTGGGAGAAGCTAAATGCTAACAACAGGTACACATCAACTCGTCTAAGTTCAGGTAAGAACTTATCTCAGTTTGGAAACGGTGGCCTGTTCCTTTAAACTGGAATGAGAAATAAAAACAGAGAATCCTTTTTTGTCAATAAGAAGGTGGACAGTACAGGAAATGTACTGTTTTGTATTGTGTCCAGAGAGATCCACATCCACATATAGGCTATGCCTCTAAATCTACTTTATTACGGGTGATCTGATGGTGAACAACAGAGCTAATCGGTCGCTAATTTGACAGATGGAAATGTACCCACTATATTAAACATCCCATTCGTCTTGGAATCCCACTGTGATTCCAAGACAAATTTAAATGATTTAAAAAGTGATGGTGTTTGTGTTGGGCTGATCCCAGGTCCTGTCGTTTCCCTGTCCACTATGGTCCACTATGGTCCACTATGATCCACTATGGTCCACTATGGTCCACTATGGTCCACTACGGTCCACTATTATGGTCCACTATGGTCCACTATTTTCCACTATTTTCCACTATTTTCCACTATGGTCCACTATGGTCCACTATGGTCCACGATGGTCCCCTATGGTCCACTACGGTCCACTATTATGGTCCACTATTTTCCACTATTTTCCACTATTTTCCACTATTTTCCACTATGGTCCACTATGGTCCACTATGGTCCCCTATGGTCCCCTATGGTCCACTGTGGTCCACTATGGTCCCCTATGGTCCACTACGGTCCACTATTATGGTCCACTATGGTCCACTATGGTCCACTACGGTCCACTATTATGGTCCACTATGGTCCACTATTTTCCACTATTTTCCACTATTTTCCACTATGGTCCACTATGGTCCACTATGGTCCACTATTTTCCACTATTTTCTACTATTTTCCACTATGGTCCACTATGGTCCACTATAGTCCACTACGGTCCACTATTATGGTCCACTATGGTCCACTATTTTCCACTATTTTCTACTATTTTCCACTATGGTCCACTATGGTCCACTATAGTCCACTACGGTCCACTATTATGGTCCACTATGGTCCACTATTTTCCACTATTTTCCACTATGTTCCACTATTTTCCACTATGGTCCACTATGGTCCACTATAGTCCACTACGGTCCACTATTATGGTCCACTATGGTCCACTATTTTCCACTATTTTCCACTATTTTCCACTATGGTCCACTATGGTCCACTATTATGGTTCACGGTTATGGCTCAATATACTTCAGTGTTCTCGCTCCACTACCTGATTTCACTCACACATTTCAAAGGCAGACTCAGAGTGGTTTGTTTGGGCCGAGATTAAGAGCCTGATTGACCCACACATTTCTCGGCTTATTGGAGAAACAGTATCAGTATCTGTACTTTTGCTCAAGTAAATCAAACCACCACTGCATTTCACATTTTACATGAGTTGTTTTAATCCACATTTTCGTTGTAGGAGTAATTTTAACCTCATATTGTGATGCTAAATAGTCAAACCACTGAAACCAGCTTTGTTCTGAGCAGTCCTGGACGACCAGTGAGTGAGAAGTAGGTTGGTTTGACACGAGTCTCAGTCATTATTTTCGTGCTAATGAGAAACTATATTTAGACTCGACGCTTTGACACATTTATAAAACGCGGGAGCTGCAGTCGGTCTCCGGAGACACAGAAAACACGAGGAAATTTCACAGATGTGCAAGCAAGAACTAAAGGTTAAACATCTTCTTCCTTTGTTCGTACAATACAAATGTGCTCCAGTTTCAGCTCTGTGAGATTCCAAAGCAGCGGGACGGTTCTAGGTTTTCCTAATTATTGCTTTTATCACATTTTCACATCAATTAAGTGGACATTTCATGATGCAATGTTAAAAAAAAAAGTTGTGAAAGTTATGTTTTCTGTAATAAAGAAAGAAATAATAGATAATCATTAAAAAGGCAGTGCAGTACCTGTCTCTGAGAATGAAACATCTTCTGCCCAATGCCGCCCTCTGCTGGCTCAACGTCAACACCGCATCTACATCTAAAGCGATTCTGCAAGCTAGTCACTTTGCATACAGTAACTGCTACGAAATTTGACTAGTGTTTTGGGGTTTCTGGTGCCAGTTTTGTGGTTTCCCAGCACCCGCATATGCTCCTCTACAGTCCCGTGCAGTGGGTGGGAGGTGTTGTCCGTGATGGAGGTGAGCTTGGTGAGCCTGTCCCTCACCTCCTCCACAGAGTCCAGGGGGCAGCCCAGGACGGAGCTGGCCCTCCTGACCAGCTTGTCTGTACTTGTCCCGCTCTGTGCTGCCCGGGATAAAGGTAGAAAAGCACTTCATAAGTTCCAAGTTCATTTACAAATCCCTTTAAACAATTGGTCCCGGAGCATCATAGAGAGGGAACCACCGTGAGGGAAGGCAAAGGTGCTGCACCCATAACGCCACTACAAGTCACTACAAGGTCAAATACACACTAATATCAAGGGTAACACAAAAAGTTACATAATGCACCTTTAAATTAGATTTGACAATGAAATGAAATTTGACAAATGTAATTTTTGAAAACAAAAGCCAAAACAACATTATAACAGCAAGTCAAATGTAAGGCTTTAATGTTCTTTTTTCACAGCCGAAAACTTATGCCACAAATAATAATAATTTAAAAAAATGCTAATTTAATTTCCTAAGATTTGAAAACGTTGCATTAAAAAGGAGAAATAGGAGAAGTTTTGATGTTCAAAAACAAAACTGCAGTGTGCCTTTTTTTTTGTATTTTTGAGCAAAGCCATTATTTGATGAGAAATGTAGATTCAATTTCTTTCCTTTTTAATGACATGGAAGGACTTGATTTTAGCACAGCTCATTCAGACTTTTAATACTTTATTAAACCCTGAAGCAAACTTCACATAAAAATATCTTAGGTCAGGGGTAGGCAGCGTCAGGCCCAGGGGCCAAATCCGGCCCTCCAGCACAGAACCACTGGCCCTCAAGGTGATTTTGAGAAATATTATTATACAAGTAAGAGATCAAATGTCAGTTAAAGTACTCGGAAATGCTGGAAATTCTGTCAGTATTTCTTAAGTTTCCTGGCTGAACGTCCCAATGTGTCGTATATAATGTAAAACATTGGCATTTACAGGAAATGGTTCTTTACTTTGAGCTACAATGATGAGGTTCGGCCCTTGGTGTTTTGATAATGATGAAAATCGGCCCTCCTGGAAGCAAACTTGCCTCCCCCTGTCTTAGGTCATAGTTTGTTTTTTTCCAAATATTTTTATAAATTTTCTTATAACAACAAACGTAATAATATAATAGGAAAAATACAATAAAAAATATATACAGTATCACTCGCGCACACATTCACACCATCAGAGACCTGCACCTATCACAGAAATAAAGTATACATATTACTGTGTAAAGTTTTAAGTTACAAGAAATTCAAATTCAAAATAATAATACAAAATAAAAATAAATTAAAAATAAAGCAAAAAGTGGTATGTCCCTACTTTACAGATGATATAATAATCATGTATGGCTCCCATAATTCTACAAAGTCCTTCATTTTACCCTTGGAGATATAAGTCAGTCTCTCCAGTCCAATACACTCTGAAAGTTCTTTTATCCATTGTTTTATAGAAGGTGCTTCCATGCTCTTCCAGTTCAAAGCAATGGCTCTTCTGGCATGTGGCAATCCAAAGTCCAATAATCGAGTTTGTTTCTTTGTTTGTGAGAAACCTGTAGGATATATTCCCAGTACACAAAGTTTGGCACAAAGTGGTATTTTAAGATTAAACAACTCTGACAAACAATTTATGACATCCTTCCAGAACTTCTGTATATCAGAACACTCCCACAAACAATGAATTAGGGTTCCTTTATAACTTTGGCATTTTGTGAATATATCAGGAATATCACTAGACATATGATGGAGTTTTTCAGATGTTATATAAACCCTTGTCAACCATTTATACTGTAATAATTTAAGCCGCGTGTTTATGGTTTGTTTTTGTGCCTTTAAACATGCTTCAGTCCATTCGAATTCCTCTATTTCTTCTTGAATGTCTTTTCTCCATGCGTTTAATTTGTCTACAGAAGATTCTTTAGAGTTAGACATTATTAAATTATAATATTTTGACAATTGGCCCTTTTCACCTTTTTTTTTCAATTACTTCCTCAATTAATGACAGTTTGGGAATGTGCATAATATCTGTAGACGTCTTAGGTCATTGTTACTGACGACTGTGCCACACGCTCCATCCACACCAGGAGTTTGCAGTTATTCATTTAACCACACGATGGCGCCCTCTGATTAACAATGTCCCTGTGCTGCTCTTGTCTGCTCCAAACTGCAGTGTGGTCAAAACATGTATTTCCACATGTATGTATGAAGCCGTCGTCTGTACTGGGTGGTTAAAGCTCTGCACTGGTCATAGGCAGGGTTGGGGGCAACATCTTTTTAAAAATAAAATTACCTTTTCAGTAACTAAGGAATTTAACTTATTACTGAAACAAAATATACAAAATTACAAGTGCATTTACATAAAAAATGCCCCCAAACAGAACGCAGCAGCAAATCAAGGCACTGGTGTAAGATCTGCAGTTGTGATAGTTAATGTCATCAAAACAAAAAGTAAAGGAGTGTTGAATGCACTTTTGCTCGTGGCATTATTACTATTTTTAGTTCATATTTTGCTAAAAGTCACTCAAAAGTAACTCTACATCTATAAAACAGTAAAATAATAATGCAAACATGTTACAATTTTAAAGCTGTAACTACTAATATAGAATATTAAAGTAACTTGCCCACACTGGTCATAGAGGCCTTTATTTGGCAAGTCTTTTGTCTGCTTCCTCAGGGGGCTTCGTGACGAGCAGCAGATGTTCGGACGGCGGGGGGTGAAGCTCCGGCTCAAAGGCACCTTCATATGTGAATGATCCATCAGAGACAAAATCATGTTCGAAACAGTCGCTGAGACTGAGACCTCTCCTCAGCAGGTGGAGCGGGTCGATGATCCGACTCCCCCAGTCCCTCGTCTCGCACTGACACTGTGCCCTTGGGCCTGGCCTCTGCTGCGTGTGACCTTGCATGGCTCCAGCGTATGTGTGGTGGATGGAGAGGGCGGTGACGCAGTGTGGCCTCAGCATCTCCGTCAGTGAAGTCAGATATGATGGAATGTCAGAGTTTCAGTGTCGATTTCTAAGGGACATTGTGGAACAGCACAGTCCACTTGGGACCAGTGTCTTTAGTGTGGGACACATTAAATCACAGAAATGCCTTTAGTGCTGAGCCTGCTCCCACAAATGTGCACATGTTGTTAGCCGTCGAGCGCTGGGTCTGCTTACATTGAACGTGCCATCCCTATGCAAATAAATGGGGAAGCCAGGGCCAATACTAACGTATGGCGAGGTCGGTTTTGTCTCATTTTATGGCATTTATATGATTTCTGTGGTGGCCGGGACTTTTTAAGATTCATTCCAATTAATTAATGAGTTTAACGTGATTAAAAATATGAATCGAAATTAATCACATTTTCCTTTAGTGGTGCAGACACTTTTTCATTTTCCTTTTTCATGTAAAACGTTGCCAAAAACAATTTTACTGTTTAACGTGTTTATTCACACAGTAAATAGAGCCGCACAAACTTACTTAAAAAGACTTATTCTCCAAAATAAATCAAACTGCTAATGTCTTTGATAAAGTATGCTTAAATGTGATTAATTTACGATTAGTTAATTACAAAATTAACTGGATAAAAATTTTGAATGGAGTTCCACCACTATTATTCTCTATTATGACAATATGTTTAATCTACTTAAACATGTGGTTCCTCAAAATCTTGCACATTTGAAAATTTAGGCAAATAAATTTTACCAAATCGAATGAAATATAATTTTAAATCTAATCAATATTGCATAGTCACACATTTTAGAACGCTCCAGTCTGTGTACCAAAATTGTTAAAATATTTCTACAGTATTTTGATGAAGGGGGCCCGGGGGGGCTACTTGAGAAAAAAGGAAACAAGAGTCTTTTAAACATGGGCTGCTTT
Organism: Gobius niger; assembly: GCF_951799975.1. NCBI lineage: Eukaryota > Metazoa > Chordata > Actinopteri > Gobiiformes > Gobiidae > Gobius > Gobius niger. Next base: position 27,833,153 of record NC_136867.1, read on the forward strand.
TTAATGCAGTCTGACAGATAAATATAAAATCATATTTTGTATTTCTGCTGATTCTGACACTTTCTGTGTAGGAGTTCCCCTTCAATGCCCCGGCCCCTGTATGCTGGGATTCACCCCTGCTCACAGTACATTCTGCCTTCACTCCTCGCTGTCACTGTGGCTGCGTAAAACAGCCAGTCAATGCTACGTTAGTGTGCTCGCCTGTAGAAGATGAAGATATCCTCAACTCTTTTACTCCACGTTGGTGAAATCACACCAGCACCAAACCCGTCGAGCCTCGATTTGCCTTTTTCTCAGTTACACGTCGTCTCGTTGAGCTGTCAGAGAAAACAAAACGACACGGCCTTAAGAATAACATGTTGTGACAGTTGTGGTCAAAACAGTCCCTCGGAGAAACGCGTCTAAACAAAGTAGGAAGGTAGAAACTAAAAAACCACAACACGGCATTGTCTGGCCGTCACGGGGAAGAAGATGTTTGGACACTTTGTGCTCATAATTACGGGCTCTCGCTGCTGGTTCACTATTATGATAAAAACATGTTTATAATTGGGACTGGCGGCCCTAAAGTGCTGATTAAATGACTGTCAAAACAAACACAAAGGGCACGTATCGAAGAAAAACAGGTTTGGAAATGAGTAAAAGGTGCTTTCTGTTGTGGTTTTCTTGAAGATCATTGAATAAAAGACACAATGTTCTTCAGCCGTGGTTTGAACATAAGAGATCTTTGTAAGAACAAGATTCGGCAGCATGGGGCCTTTCTGTGTGGAGTTTGCATTTCCGCCCCGTGTAAATTTCCTCCAGGTACTCCAGTTTCCCCACCACTAAAAACATGTGCAATAGGTCAATCCTCCAGCCAGGTGGTTCTCACCATCTAGAGATGTGTCCCCGATCGCTGGCCCACGCTGCCCCCCCCCCCCCCCCCCCCCAGCCAGCCAGCTTAATCTCTAGTGAACGAATATTAGCCATAGCAATAGTAGGGATGGAAGACATGTGTGGCTTAGCTGCGAGTCTTGCCTGGATACCTCTTCGTTTGTCCTTTATTTTGTTTCCTGGTGCTCCTCTTGTGACGCCTCCACTGTGCCGCAGGTTTGGGGGGGCTCTTGGTGCCTCTTCAGTGTTTCAGAAGAAGAAATCTGTGGATTTGTGGGTCTCGAATGTTGCTCAAAGACCTTTGGATCATCAGCTGTTTCATTCATGTTCAGTAAGGGGTGCCATGTCATTGGTCCGATAGGCCTTTAGTCCGATGAGGCGTCATTATTCCGAAAATGACCATTGAGCAGAAATGTAGTCCGAAATGTTTAACCCAGTTGTGTTGTGGATTAGAGAGCCATATACAACCATTGGCCTTAACCTTAAGGTCAGTGGACTCTTGCCTGAACCTAATTTTGGGAAGGACAATTTCAGTTTTACATATACATTATGGGACTAGTGGGTGGTCGGACTAATGGGTGGTCGGACTAGTGGGTGGTCGGACTAATGGGTTGTCGGACTAATGGTTGGTTGGACTAATGGGTGGTCGGACTAATGGGTGTTCAGACTAATGGGTGGTCGGACTAATGGTTGGTTGGACTAATGGGTGGTCAGACTAATGGGTGGTCGGACTAATGGGTGGTCGGACTAATAGGTGGTCGGACTAATGGGTCGTCGGACTAATGGTTGGTCGGACTAATGGGTGGTCGGACTAATGGGTTGTCGGACTAATGGTTGGTCGGACTAATGGGTGGTCGGACTAATGGGTGGTCAGACTAATGGGTGGTTCGGACTAATGGTTGGTCGGACTAATGGGTGGTCGGACTAATGGGTTGTCGGACTAATGGTTGGTCGGACTAATGGGTGGTCGGACTAATGGGTGCTCGGACTAATGGGTGTTCAGACTAATGGGTGGTCAGACTAATGGGTGGTCGGACTAATGGGTAGTTGGACTAATGGGTGGTCAGACTAATGGGTGGTCAGACTAATGGGTCGTCGGACTAATGGGTCATCGGACTAATGGGTGGTCGGACTAATGGGTGTTCAGACTAATGGGTGGTCAGACTAATGGGTGGTCGGACTAATGGGTAGTCGGACTAATGGGTGGTCAGACTAATGGGTGGTCAGACTAATGGGTCGTCGGACTAATGGGTCATCGGACTAATGGGTGGTCGGACTAATGGGTGTTCAGACTAATGGGTGGTCAGACTAATGGGTCGTCGGACTAATGGGTCATCGGACTAATGGGTGGTCGGACTAATGGGTGTTCAGACTAATGGGTGGTCAGACTAATGGGTGGTCGGACTAATGGGTCATCGGACTGATGGGTGGTCGGACTAATGGGTGGTCGGACTAATGGGTTGTCGGACTAATGGGTGTTCAGACTAATGGGTGCTCGGACTAATGGGTGCTCGGACTAACATGCGGACCCCCAGAAAGGACTCTCTGCAGTAAAAAAAATCAGCTGAACCCCACTAACACATGCCAAACATGTAGAATAAGGCAAAAAACCCTTTTGCACCAAGGGAGAGGGAAGCCGCTGTAGTAACCAGTGTTGAATAGTGTTACTTAGATAAGATGAAGGTTCTTGAGTCTTCATCTGTACTCTGTAGTTGCAGTGCAGGACGTTTTGCCTCTCTAAAGGCTTCATCAGCAACACTAAGGCTGAGATAAGTTTCCTTGTTACTCCTCTTTCATAAAAAGCCTTCACTTGCCGGTCATTATCTCCCTTAAACACTGAACAGTAAACATGAATATCTCTTCCTGTATCTCATTGACGGCCCCAGGCTGTCGTCCTAAAGCTCTCTCCGGAGCGGCACTCATCCACCAAGAGGAGGAGCAGGAGGCGGCGGCAGCTGAACCCACGAGAGCCTGTCCAAATACAACAGTTTACTGAGAGACAGAGGAGGCACAAGTGCTTTTATTTGGGGGGGAACGGCTTCTGTTTACTAAAGAAGGAAGCGCAGTCTCTCATGTCCAAGAGGAGTTTCATAAACTCGTCTTTTCTCCTCTTCAAACTCTCCCCCTCGTTGCTTTGCGTGCGGTGGTTTGGACTCGCTCATCTTCTGAAGCAGATGAAAGCGCAGGTGTCTGAAGAATCCTCCCATGGCGATGACAGGGAGGAGATTTAAAGCACATGAATTAAAGCAAAAATGGGGGAGATTTCTGGGGATTCCCGAAAAGATCCTTAATAGATGTGGTTGGTTTGAGCAATACTTTCGAGAAACAACATGCCCGTGTAGAGCCTTTTTCGGATTTCCTCTCGCTGCAGCTGCTTAAGTCTGCGCTTAAAGCTTAATTCAGTTTTACTGCGTTGACTCACCTCTCGGTTGGATGTTCATAGTGACTAACTCCAACTCACAGCCCCTCCTCAATAAACAGCAGTCACATCAGACCTGACTGTCTTTAAAGGGCAGGCTCAGTCCTTGAAGGTTCCCCCCTCAGAGACTGGGCTTGTTCAGACCTGACTAACCCAGAGTCATCAGTCTGCGGCCTCAGACGGAGCTAAACCCATAAAACCAGGGGGAAAACAAACGTGGAAGAGAGCACTGGGAAACGTACACACTACTACACTGATCTAAAAAAGGTTTAGAAAGACTGTTGCACAATGCACACAGAATGAAATTTTGCGCATATCTAAAAAAAGAAGTTGTGTAGTGTAAAAAATAGCGAAAGTGCAACATGCAAAATGTCATTGTATATTACATAAGACTTGATCAATAATGACTTACACTTGTATTACGCTTTATAGCTTGACAAGTTGCTCTAAGCTACTACTGACTGAATCTAACATAAATATAAATGTATTTGGTTTGTGCAGCCCTGTGAGGCGACTCCTGTTGTGATATTGGGCTTTACAAAACCATTGATTGATTTAGACGTCAGGGGCGAGTGATTTTCAATGTGTTCTGAAGCGTAGGAAGGAGCTCTTGACTGAAAAAGAACTGCTGTTTTGGTTCTAACTAGTCCCTCTTTGTTTCTGCCATGTCCTATGGATCTTCAACTATAGCTATACACACGATCTACGCAAGGATCTCCCGAGTATTTAAGCACATATCCAGCCCATACGTCCGAAAAATTACGATTATTGTGCCAGTGGACACTGGTTATTCCAGGTTAGCCCCGTTAGCTTGTTACAATCGCCTACAGCTCATTGTTGATGAAAAGTCCGCAATAAACCACAGATGTGTCAAGCCTGAGTGTGTGATCATCTCAAATGCTGCTTTATGTAGTTACAGCTTTATTTACGTTATTATTGCATAATACTTGTTTTCACCGGATCTATGCACTGTTAAGAAGCTAGTTCGCTCCGGGCGAGCTCTTAGCAGCTCAGCTACGGACTTATTTATTGACATGGCTGATGTTCTCACGTTGAAAACACAGACAGATAAAGTTGTGTTGGGCAGAGAGATAATCAGAGGCTGTCAGTACTTTTTACTATAGTCTCCAGGGACAGCTCACAGACCCCAGGAGCAACGGTTAGCTATCCCGCCCGGCCTTCGAGGCTCCGAGCCGGGCCGTACAGCGCGGCAGTGCGTGGCTAAAAGTGTCCGCTGAAGGCAGGAGGAGGGGCGGGAGGTACGAGCCCCAAATGTAGGGAGTCGGAACAGTCGAAGTCTGCATCATAAAATATCAGCTACAGAATTGTATTCCTCTCTTAGCAGAAGATGAAGCAAGCAGAGCGAACGAAAACGCTCCGACAGAACCGGAAGATGTGAAGACTGCTGCTACCCATAATGCACCGCAAAATTTAGTCGCTAGAACGCCCAAATTGTGAAGGTCCAGACCCTTGTACGAAACACAATGAGTGCGAGGGTCTGGTAAAACCAGGCTGTAACAGGAGTTGCCTCAAAGTGCTGCACCAAACATTAAAGCTATGAAACAAAACAATTTAAAGTTCAGCCAAATGAAGAATCCAAGCAGACTCGATAAATTTTATCTGTGAAAATGTACCTACTTTTTACATATTTAATGTTGTCATTCATCATTCACTGTCTTTTTATGTCTCTGTGATGGTGTTTTTGCTGTATGTTTGTGCCTGTGTTTGTCCTATCTGTCATGACATCAACCTGCCATGGGACTACGGATGAAAATTACCCTATATGGCTAACTCCGGCACATTTACATGTTGAAGAAACACATGTTGATTAATGTGCACTGTCCCAATTCAAATAAAGATATAAAATATATAAGGAAAAACTCTAAAACGCAGTGGGAGAAAAAAGAACCACAGAAGGAGAGATCCACTCCCATGGACGGTCTGGCTATAGATAATTAACCAAAGGACTATGTTTCAAACCCAGGTGAATCAGCTCTGCATTGGAATGTAAGAAACTATTTTGATTTCAGGACCTTGCTTCTAACCTACTCAGGAATTTCTCTAACCAAAAGTGTAGAATCTGAGACATCGCTGATCGAAGTCCAAAGCTTTCATGTCTTTCTCCCCAGCTGCTCCTTTACCCCTTTAAATCCTAAAACCCCAGCCCGGCCGGTCCAGTCTGAGATTAATCCAGACTCCAGACCGGCAGCTGCCTTTGTGCCTTTGAGCCCGACACGTGCTTTTGTCCGCCGTGACCCCCTCCAATCCCGAACACAATGTGGAGGAATGTAAAGCAGCGAGACAATGAGGGACACGCCCAGATGTCTGTTCTGCTGATGGGGGGAGGGAGAGGAGAGACAGGGGGTGATGGGGGGGTGAGGATTAATTGCTTTTATTGGCGATGACAAAACAGAGAAGTGTGGAGTTACAAAAACAGGACTGACACCGGACCAAGCCTGGAATGAAACTGAAACAGAGAAGATCAGGCATAAAATCACTCACTTTGAGAAACGCTGAATTTGACAGGGATGTTCCCTGAGTCCCACTTTGTTTGAAAATCTCAAAATTCAATATGGCCAAAACTTCAAATTATAATATTCTTTTCTTTCCTTTTTTTTAAGCGGCTAGCAGGTTTGACATTTGAAAAAGTAAAAAAAGCAGACCAAATCAAACTTAATTAAATATTTACCCATATCATTTATTCACAACATCTTAAGTCGCTCCAGATCAATAGGGAAACTTTTTAAAGTTAAAGATATGAATTTGAAACCTTTGCTGTACATTACTGAGATAAATATGAGAAAAAAATGTATTGCAATTCTTTTTTTTTCATTTTATGTTTTCATATGAAAAAATACATTTTATGCCTAAAAATTGACACAATTTTGCATATTTTCGGCGACGAAATTGAAATAATAGATCGAGCCTGGTTTACATTTATTTTGTGACATATTAGTTACAAAGACTTTTTTCACGGGGGATTTTGGATCTTGTTTTTTTGTGTGTTGAAAAATAGGTAAAAATTGAAATTTTGTCTTGTTTTTTTCAAATTCAAAACATCAGGTTAAAAAATCCCTCTGAATAAAAATCTAAAATATTTTTAGGTCCAAGACTGGAGAATCTGTAGGTGCCTCTTATGTGGAGATACTGCAGTACGAATGTGATCAAAATGGTTTAGTAACAGTATCAGTCAAAATGCAGAAATGTTGTCTTTAAATCTCTGTATGAAACGGCTGGACCCGTCCACACGAAACAAAAACTGTCCCAAAGTCCAGCATCTTCTTTCCCAGCTCATATGAACTAAGGGCACATCTCATAAAAGCGTCCAAAAGGGGAGACAAAATTCAAAATGATAAAAGGACTTTCAGCTGTAACATGAATGTGACAGGTTTGTGAATCCAATCACTTTTAAATAATGATCAGAGAAAAGATCTGGACATTTCTTCACAAAACTGTCTCTCCCGTTGAGTCGTACGATGACATGACGTTGTAGACATTATGTGACACGTTGTCATTGTGGAGCAGATGTTTTTGATCCCGTCCAGATGGAGGAGACTGAAGGCACGCGCCCCTCTCCCCTCTCCTTCTGCCACACTCTGCAGCGGGACATGGACAGATGTGAGAGTCTGACACAGAGCTCAGGGACAATAGAACCAAAAGGAGCAGCCTTCGCCCCCTAAACTCTGACCCCAGCTGCACCGCCACACGCCGCGCCCTCATCCAACAGGACTGAACCAGGACTCGAGGATCCCAACATCAGGCTCGACCTCAACAAGAGCAGGAGCTACAATCAGGCTGGTCTGGGTCAATCTCAGCAGCAGTAACTCTTATGCCTAAAAATAAAGGTTTTTTATTTTGCTGACATATTAGGAACAAAGACTTTTTCCAGAGTGGATTTTGGATACTTTATTTAGTTTTAAAATATGCTGTTTATAGGTGGAAAACTTTGCTTTCTCCTTGTTTTTTTGGAAATTCAAAACTCAATAAATCAGGTGAAGAATTAGATATTCAAAAATCCCTTTAAGTACAGTTTAAAAGGGACTAGCCAGTAGATACAAAACAATAACAACAAATAGCTAGGCCAGTTCACTTGAGAGTAGTGACGTGTCCTGTTGGGGGCGCCCTATTAAAGGTGTCATCTGCATACAGGAGTACAATTCCTCACAGAAAACAAAGCTGGACCTAGGATGGATCCCTGAGGCACCCCATTGGAAACATAAAAAAGACAGGAATACTGAGTCAGTTTTCAGCTGTTGCGACCGGGATGACAGGATCAAACACCCCAATTTGGCTGGGTCGTTTTATTCAGTCAGATAGAGCGGTTCAAGCTGTTCCTCAATAAATGAAAACAGCTTCACAATGTTACTTAGAGTCCAGAGCAGACGTTATATCATCTAGGACAGTGGTCTCATTTATACTCCGAGTATCACCTAACTCTGGATCTTGACAATATAAGAAGCATACTGTATGCAGATCCTTAGAGCAAACAAAGTTAAAGCAGCACTAAGTAAAGTTTTTACCTGAGTAAATCCTTTTCGTAGTCCCTCAGGGGGTAATACAAGTGTTAATGATTGGGGTGTCTTTCATCTCCCCCTGGTGGTAAATCGCGCTTGCAGCTACCAATACACACTAACAGAATCACAAAGAAGAAGCAAACATGCTACCGGACAAAGCTAAGTGCGGGCTAGCACCACTTAAACAGTATTTACAACCAAGTTTGAGTGAAAAACAACGATCTCCATTGTGTAATTGGATGTACAATATCCCTCTGTCCCTTTGTCTTTTCTGTCAGCGTAGTATTTTCTCTCATGGACAATTAATGAGTAAAAAACCACATCATGCCACGACACCTGCAGTGGCACTTATGGCCTCTAGGGGGATGAGTTACTTAGTTCTGCTTTAATATGACATTTACACCAAAACATAGCCATGACTCGTGAATATAAGGCCAAAACCATCGATATCACCAGCAACAGAGTACCTTGCTGTGCCTCGTCTGTTTCCACCGGACAGGAGTCCTGGTTTAGTCCTGTTATTGCCTTGCCTTCTGTTCATGATGAGCCCATTGATGCACCGTGTATCAGCTCATTTATGCTCCCAACTCAGGTTAACTCAAGTATTATAATGTAATGTGAAATTTTGCCTGCAGCTGCACACATGCACTTCAATAATGTATATCTTAGATTTCTACTCTGTTTGTATTCTCTTACAAATAATCCTGAAACGTACAAAAGTATCTTGAATATGGGGTAGGCACTTATAAGCTTTATTGCTTCGGCCGACTCCTTTTGAGTTATTATTTTTTGGTTTCACGTGACAATGTAAACATAATAATATAAATAATTTAAATAATGGCTCAAATAAATCAAATCAAAAAGATCTGTGTGTTCCAAGAGCAATCAGTGTCAGATTAAAGCAGGGGTGTCAAACTCATTTTGGGTCGCGGGCCGAAATTCAGCTCCCACGGCGGGTCGCGGGCCACATATAATAGAGAAAATGTTTCCAATAAATGAATAATAATAAGCTGTGGTTTGATCAAAGCCCCAACTTGACTGTAGCTTCATTAATGACAACGGCTTACACTTGTATTGCACTTTACAAGCCTGTGTCACAAGTTCCTGAAAGTGCAGTAGTCTTTATTCATTCACTTGGTGGTGGTAAACTGTTATTGAAGCCACAGCCGCCCTGGGGCAGACTGTCCATTTACCACATGGCTATATAATGTGTTGTTCATATCCTGAGCTCTTATTATGTCAGTGCCCTCTGCTGGACACGTGTGGAACTCTATCCTTTTTCATTTTAATTTAATGCCCCCTAGTGGCTAGAATGAGCATTCTGGTTATTCTTTAAAAATTCATAACTCCGCACAGGAATGGGCTAGAGACTTACTTTTTTTTTTTACATACTCTGGAATTTATGCTCTACAGGGGCCAGATTAAATCATCTCGCGGGCCGGATCAGGCCCGCGGGCCGTATGTTTGACACCCCTGGATTAAAGAGTGCGAAAACAAAAAACAACACATCCTCAATCAGATACCGCTCCATTTTGTAAACAAGAGACAAATAAGGAGGTGGAGTTTAATCGACCAATCAGAGAAGCGTGTTTCTTCTTCACAGTTTTTCCTATAGAAGATTTTGATACAGCGCCCCCACAGGCGTGCAGAGGATTTCTGCATTTAAAATTATGATTTGATCGACAAAAAAGAGGTGAACGAAAACCGTTCCAGTTGGAAAGCTGAAACAATGTTGACATTTTGAGTCTCAGGTGTGACCTAAGATTATTCAGTATTTTATAGTGTGTATCGCAGGAATATCACGGAGAACCTATTTACTGTATGGCTTTTTTGTCTCTGCATTCTTATGACATTGAGTACAGGGTATTTATTAGGATTGTCTGTTGTTTATATAAGCAAGATTATGCCAATAAACGCAAAATTATTCATGATCTTTTCCCCAAATGGCATTTCATTCATTTCCAATGCTAATATTATTCCACAGCCATATTCTGCACGGAGTTTCACATCCACACAGCAGCACTCGCTCTCTCTCTCCATATCTGCTCATCTCTCACCCTCTTGAATATTCATAATTCCGATGTATTTATGGAAATCGATGTGTGTGCGTGAAAATGAAGCTGATCTCAAGGTAAAAAAAAGAAAAAAATCCTTTGAAACGATGAAGATGTTCGTGATGATTATGGAAATATGTGTTTACTGTAAATGTTGCTTTTAATGAGGCCCGAAACAGAGACTGAAAGGGTTCAAAGTGATTTAAATGAACAGGAAAGAGGACGATGTAAACCGGGACTAAACTATGTTGTTGTGGTGTTCAATCCTGGTTTAGATAATGACAAACCTCAGAGTTTCCATACGTTATATACCGTCCTAAGTATCCCAGACGGAGCACTAACAAGGGATAAAAATAAACTTCTCAATGTCCTTCAACAAAACACCTGCAGACCATCGTTACTTCTTCTCCCGCTTTGGTCCTAAAACATCCAAGACTTCACAGCAAAACTACTCACTGGGAATATTTAGCACATTTCCAGGTGTTACTGTTGAAAGAAGAGAGAGAAGAGGCTCCTTAAACCGATCGTCTCCTTTCTCTCGAGGGCAGATGGAGGACACTCGTGACGACTCTGGGAAGCTCACATTTCAGAGATTTCACCATATTTTCATCTAGAGTTTTCCTATTTTCGCTCCCACAGTGAACAGTGGCTTCATCCGCCGTGATTTCGAAGATCTATGACATGACTTTATCCCTTTGCGTCCTGGTTCAGTCCTGCTTTAGCCCCGCCTTAGCCGTCCATAAACTCCGGTCAATTATAATTTCCCTACATGCACGTCTGGGTCCGAGCTCAGTGGCCGCGTTACATCGGTTGAATTTCAACCATTCAGAGAGCGGGGGAGGCGGGGCTTGTAGGTGACGTCAAGCATTTGCATTTGCTGGTTGTCAAGATAGAAGCTACCAAGCTCTTCCACGTTTTCCCTATTTAAATATGGTTACGTGAAGTGTTCCACTACAAAATTAAGCAATGTGGATTTTCTAAGCGGATAAAAGGGGGGACTATATTGTAAGGCGTAATAATACCAGGAGTAATTTGGCATCCGCACAGTAAAGTGAAGATTACTGCGCGGATTTCCCTTTAGTCACTTTTGGTGTGTTCCCACTGGCAGGCCCTGCCCAGGTGCCTGGTCAACTTGGTTAGGCGACGATAACAACAACGATCACAGACTGGGTGTTCAGCTTCCCGATGGCCTTGCGCATGTGTCACGGGTTTAACTTCACTGGAGGATGTTGTGGTGTGGTGTAGCCAATGATTAAAAACAGGTTAACCTCTTAACTCCCGCCTGAACCGAGAGCATTTTCTCCAGTTCAGCTTTACCCAAATCCTGTAGGCCAGTGTAACACCTCATTTGAAAGCTAAAACCTACAAAACTAAATTGATCTTTTTCCTCACATCATCAGATTTTTTTTCATCACTTTTTTTGTGTTGGGCAGTCATCTCATTTTTGTCAAATTTTTCGACAAATATTTCGATTTTTTTTTGTCCATTTTTTGTCACTTTTTCTTCAAATTATTCACATTTTTTTGTCAAATTCTTATCACTTTTTTGTCCATTTTTTGTCACTTTTTCGTCCATTTTTTCCTCAATTTTTCGTGAAATTTTTCTCACTTTTGTCAATTATTTGTCGTTTTTTTCGTCATTTTTTTCTCACTTCACATTTTCATCCTTGTCTTCGTCTCAGTTTTGTTGCTATTTTCACACCTTTTTTCCAGAAGCTTTTGGATTGGGGTAAAGCTGGAGAAAATGTGCTCGGTCCAGGTGGGAGTTAAGGGGTTAAAAAGGATAAAATAGGACCATTTATTACATTCCGCGTATAAAACAATGGGCCCATGTAAGAAGAATATTAAAAGACTTAAAACCAGCTAAAAACAGTCAGTCCACTCGGTCCGTCCACGTCCTGGTCTCTGGTTGGCGACCCCCATAGTCCCCGCGCCTCCTCCTCGCTTTAATGTCCATGTTCAAAGTATCACAGTATGAGGATCTCTGGACACGGCCTGAACGGGTCGGCGTTGCACCAGCAGATTTCAGATGAGGTCGGCATAAATCTCTGTATCACCCAGAGCACGGCTTTAACTCTAACTTTCTGTTTGTTTAGATCCTGAAAAGGTTTGAAGCTGCAGGTTGCACTGACGTCAAGATCACGTGGAAGACTATTCCAGAAAAACAAGAGGAGAAAGAGCCGCCTGTGCACTGCCCTCTGACCGTGTGACCTGTGTGTTCACGTTCACACAGTGCTTCATTTGATCGCCCGCATTCCCCCAGTTTCCACTTTTTCAGGGTAAAGGGATCCGGGAAATATTCAGGAGGATCCGGCAAAGATTTGATCTGATATACTGGTGTTTAATGAGAGTGTTCCCTGAATCCATCACATCAGACCAAAAGAGTTCCTGAAACTACAAATTTACAAATTAAGCACTGTATTCGCCGGTAGCTTCTTACATCGGGTGCAGCTGATATATATATATATATATATACAAACTGTTGCATTAAAGGGATATTTCAGGATTTTTGACATAGGGCCTCATTTCCTAGTTATCCAGAGTGTTGCTGATTTCTGGAGATAGTTTTTTTGTAACTCATTAAGTTCTTATGTTTGAAGAGGTTCGTGGCGCTAAGATAATGCAAGGCTAGTGCATTTCTATGGTATCAGCTAGCCTGCATTAAAAACAGTCTGACCCGCTCCACAGTGCACCTGAGGCAAATCACTTATAACACCAGACTAACCATATAAATGTCTGTGTCCATAGAATAATTTTTGGAAAATAACTGACCTTGCATCACTTGAATGATCGCATTTTGAGGGACTATTTTCTAGCAGATCACTCCGCCGCTGCGTAGCTTATACAAACACGAAGCTGATGCTGCTCAAATATATTGTATTTTAAATGCAAAATAGTTAAAATTATTCTATGGACACAGACATTAAAATGGTAATACAAGTAACATTTTCTCAAAGTACTTTTTGACTTGCACGTGAGGCTCCATCACCTCTTGTTTTGTGCTTACTTTTAGGAACATCCAATAGGAGCTGGTCAGCTGACCTCGAGGCTCTGGACGGAGTGTAAAGGGCCTGTTTCACCGGAGAGAGTTGAGACGTTTCTGCAGCTCGCACTGAGCACATACGAAGAGCCTGTGTCCCTGGACCTGGAGACTAGTTGGTGACTGGAGTGGTCGCTGGTCACGGAGATGTCCACACGGTCTCAAGCAGCTGTGGCAACATAGCAAACACTATCTGTTCTCAACCTGGGAGACGTTTCCGTGATGTTCCTGCAATGTCTCCGATACCTGTCAGATACCAGAGAGATCTCAAGGGGTCGTATGGAGTCTCTTAGTGGGATCAACAAAAGAACTTTCTGAGACCGCGTAGACCTCTCGGAGACCATGCAGAGACCACATGGGGCCTTTTCAAGTCTCCATGTGGTCTCCGCTGAGATTGAACCTGTTTGTTTTCACCAAGACAACCTGGATACATGCGCGTGAACAGCTGGAGTCCCCAACTTGTCTCCAGGCCGGTGAGATTGGCCCTTAACGTGACGTGAGCAGACGCTGAGGGAGAAACCACAGCACTGCACCGGTAATCCAGAAACAACAAAGCTCAGTATGGAAAACAGCCTCCACATGTCATAAAAGGCATGTACCTTTTCAAAGGAAACGTCCTGTACTTTATGAGGAACAATAAAGCTTGACCAAAGTCCATGTAAATTTAGCCAATGGAACCTGTTCCCGGGATGTTGAGTTTATGTAAACTAGGTACAGTACATACTGACCTTTCCACTCAGTTTGCTGATGTTATATTATGACATCAATAATAATAAAAATAATCATGCATCAAACTTATTATAGTGCTTTTTTGGACTCTCAAAGACGCTTGACAATAGAAGACAAAGGAAAACAGAGGGTTTTGAGTACTCATTTAAATATTGTGGTATTGCTCAGTTCAAATTTTTTTTTTTTTTTTTTTTTTTTATTCAGCCATGGCGTTATTACAGACATAACAATGGCGGGTGATGGGAGTGAGGCGGGTGGAGTCGGCTGAGCAGAGGGTGGGTCATTATTATTATTTTATTGACCTTTATTTAACCAGGATAGCCCCACTGTGATAAAGAATCTCTTTTTCAGGGGAGTCCTGGCCCCACAGGGGAATCTATTGTACATGTTTTTAGTGGTAGGGGAAACCGGAGTACCCGGAGGAAACCTACGCAGACACGGGGAGAACATGCAAACTCCACACAGAAAGGCCCCGTCCAGGTGGGAATCGAACCCGGGACCTTCTAGCTGTGAGGTCGGGCGGGGCCAGGTTATGGAGGGCCTTGTAGGTGAGGAGGAGGAGCTTTTACTGAATGCAATATTGAACAGGGAGCCGGTGGAGCTGCTGGAGGACGGGGGTGATGTGTTGTGGTGGGAAGTCCATAGAGGGGGCTATTGCAGTGGTCGAGTCTGGAAGTGATCACACACAGGAGTTATTATAAGTTGTTATAGTTATAGTTTATGGTGTAGAAAACATAATCCGACTGTTGGGTTAAAACATGTGAAAAGCAACAAATAACCCACGTGGGATCGGCCCAATTTTGAGTCAGCGTTGGGTTTAAGGTTGGGTACGGCCATTTTGTTTTTATTGTGCATCTCTTTTCCTGTGCAGATGGCGTCTAATACCACAAAGAACATATCCAAATCAGGTTTGAATTAATCCATTTAAACCCTTTAGGAGATGCGTTTGTTTATTCTCCTCCTCTTAGGATTTGACAGTTTAAAAAGAGACTCACTGTTCTTCAGGATCACTGTGGACACGGGAGCGTAGGTCCTGCACCCGAGTCTCTGCAGAAATGTGGGTCCGAACGCTGCTCGCTCTGCTGCTCTGTGGTAAGTGCCTTTGTTCAAACTGTTTGAAACTCAGGGATGTCCACCTCGAAAGCCTCACTTTAGTGTCAGTGTTGGGGGAAACGTTTTCAGGCTCTTTTATCCATGTGCCACAACAGAATCAGAGGAGGATCTGAGGGTCCTCCAGAAATATTTGAACCAAACACATGCTGCATTTTAGCCACATGAACAAGGGACCGACTTCACTTAAACAGACTGAATGTGTGTGTGTTTGGTGAGAATGACAACATAGTAGACGGAGGTCCTCGGGGCTCAGAGGAGCAGTTCTGGGCGATCGCGTTTGTCAGTTCTACGTCTCTCAGAGCAATGACATCATGCAGACTGTGCAGCTGTCGGGCTTGGTCTGTGGTTTGGGTCGCTTAAATGCAGATGTTGCTCTTCAGCAGATGAGACGGGTCCGACGAGAGGAAACCTGAGCAAATAGTTGCCCCAATAAAAATTGTATATAAATGTGAATACTGTCTGTAAATATCATGAACTGTATTTTTTTATGCTTTTTGTAGTGTTTTGTAATTGTCTGTCTCGGGGAGTGCAGATGTAAATTAGCTCCAAGAGCTAAAGTCTGGTACAAAGCATCTTTTCATATGCTGATTAATGCTCCTGTACATGTCCCTGTCAAATAAATAAAATAAAATAAAATAAACTAAACAACGACAGGGTGTTTGGTTGGTGTGAATCCACATTTACAATTCTCCAGTAACTTCTTCGAGTTGTACTTCAACATTATAATTTTGTATCACAATTTAGCTAAAGTAACCACTGCACCACCATGTCGCCCAAATCTGACACATATTTTTAGAAACTAGAAGGTCTTGGCTTTCAAATGAGGTGCTGATCCAGTCTGTGTGTCCCATGTGACCCTGAAGTCAGATGTGTTTGTGTTTCAGCCGTGAGCTTCAGTCTCTGCTCTCAGATTCCCCTGTGGGTGTATCACTTTGTGGACAAGAGTCTGACCTGGAGCGAGGCTCAGCAGTTCTGCAGACAGCACTACCATGACCTGGCCTGTGTGAGCAGCTCTGAGGACAATCTCAGACTGCCCCGCCCTCCAGGCCACAGCGCCAACGTGTGGATCGGCCTGTCCGATGACCCCACAGACCTGAGTGAGTGGAAGTGGACGGCCACCAACTCCAGTGGATCCTACAAGAACTGGCATTCTGGTCAACCAGAGTACGTTCATGAGCCTCATCAGTGCGCTACTATCTGGTCGTCTTGGGGCACCCTCTCCTGCTCCTACCTAATCAAAGCCGTCTGTTATTCAGGTGAGGACTTGTGTCACTGGTTCTTTCGCTGTCATTTGTGCTGTGGAGTTTATTGGATGTTTTCCCCTCTCATCCAAGGAACAATAAACTGTTAATTCTCTGAAGTAATGCTTTTGTCTGTGGTTCGATGACTTTATTTCAATGGGATGGAAAATATGTTTGTTTTGGTAGGTTCCAGCCCAAAAGTCTATCATTTAACACCTGTTGATATGAATTGGAGCGATGCTTTGACCTACTGCAGAACTCACCACACAGACCTGGCTTTGATCGAGAACGCAGAGGAGAACACTGCGGCTTCTGATGTAGCTGGTAGTTATGCTGCATGGATCGGTCTGTCCAGATCTACAGGGAAGTGGTCGGACAACAGGGCCGTCACCTTCACAGCCTGGTCCCAGGACTGGAGTCAATATTACATCTACCATGAGCCTTTCTGCGCTGCACAGAACATGCTAAACACCTGGGAAGAGTTTTTCTGTCAGGAGAGACGCCCATTCTACTGTCAAGGTAACACACTGCTGATGAGGAACAACCACACTCTCACTGCAGCGCTGGCAGAAAAACATTTGCCCTCGAGGCCGTTGAGAGGGTGCAAAGATCTTCTATGAGGGAGATTTTAGGTTCATAAAACAACATAATGCAAATAATGATCATATCTGTTTAATGTTTCTGTTAAAAGCATCATTGTGGTAAAACCTTTTGCTTCATGTTTTGTTCAGAGGAGCCAAAAGCACAGAGAGTTGTGAAGATGAAGTTCTCTGGACACGGCCTGGACGATCCAGCGATGAACCAGCAGATTTTAGACGAGGTTGGTTTAAATCACCGTATATCGCTGGACTCGCTCAGCAGAGGAGCTTTAACACTAACTTTGTGTTTGTTTAGATCCTGAAAAGGTTTGAAGCTGCAGGTCACACTGACGTCAAGATCAAGTGGAAGACTGTCCCAGAAAAACAAGAGGAGAAAGAAGACGAACCTGAGGCCTGTCCTCTGAATGTGTGACCTGTGAGTTCAAACCCACTTATCCACTTGTTTATGTTTAGTGAGAGAGAGACTTGATTAGAAATATAAATACATAAACATTTATAACATTGATTGTTTTCTTTGTAACAACTAAATCATGAATGTAATAAATATACTCTGTGATTGTAGAAGGTGTACTGACAAACTGTTGAAGTGTGAAAATCCTATAGAAATAAAATTTAATTTTGAATCTGGATTTGGTTTTGACAAGGTTTTGTTTGTTTTTCTTGGTAATTGGGAGAGTATTGTTTTGTGGTGGACTGTGGAAAGAACAGTGCTCAAGAGAATAACAAAGATCTTTAATTAGACTCTATAGTACGTGCGTGGCCATAGTAATACGCTGGATCGGAGGTTTTTTCTGGCGGCCATCTTGTGCCTGGCCCTTCTATCCCAGTGTAATGTAAACAAATGGAAACACCACTTTTTAGGCCCGAGCGCCATCAGGGCTGGTGAAGGGCCTCTTGTAATCCTCAAAGTGTAATCAAAGTGCGCCTCCTGTCAAGCATGCACGTTCCGTGCACGTGCACATGTGTCAGGAAAAAAACATTGTAATTGGACAGTCACCCAAAGACTCACCCAAAGTGCGCGGAGCACACAGAAAAACGAGCGCGAAGCGCTCTCCTCCTCTCAAACATTCACTAATGCACTCTTCTTGTCGTGCACGTCCCGTGCACATACATATATAATGCAAAAATCAACATTGTAATTGTACAGAGCCCATAAAAGTCAATGGGCGACTGGTCACCAGGACCTCTACCATGAGGTAGGAATGCGCGAGCACTTTCCGAAAATATATAGTTTGTGGTACCCGCGTATCTCCTCATGGACCGTTTATCGGAACGAGCTAATTTTGGGTGGAAAATAATCTTGAGAAGCAGAACTTTAAAAGTTATCCAAATTACTTTTCTAAGTTTTACGGTTTTTATTCGGCAAAGCCGCAAACTGGACAAAGTATTTTGCAATTTTTCGCAAACAATAAATTGCTCCCATTCGCACATATGAAGCCCGATTATGATCATTTTTTTGTCAGGTGCTAAAGTCACAGTCCTAAACACTCTCATTAGGCAAAATTCAAATTTGGCACAATAGCGCCCCCTATAGGAATTGTATGGTAAGTACAATCTATCAATCGGGCAGCACGTCACAAGGTCCGGGTTCGATTCCCACATGGATGGGGGCCTTTCTGTGTGGAGTTTGCATGTTCTCCCCGTGTCTGCGTAGGTTTCCTCCGGGCACTCTGGTTTCCCCTACCACTAAAAACATGCACAATAGGCCAGGATGAATGATGTGTGAGTGAATGTATGGTGGTGGTCAGAGGGTCCGTTGGCGCAGACGTGTGTAGTCGCGAAAGCGCCTCTGTCAGTCTCCCCCAGGGGAAACTAAAGCTACAAACGTAGCTTTCCACCACCGAGTGTGGAGTGAATGTACAATTGTCTCATGTAAAGCGCTTTGTGACCATGTCTGTGAAAGGCGCTATATAAATAAAGATTTTCTTCTTCTTCTTCTTCTTCTTCTACAAATTTTAGTTTTACGAAAATTAAAATAATTTGGCACAAAATTCTATTTGGTCGCTCCGATCAGAAAAGTCAATCACACCTATGCCATATTTTTCACGGTGTTGCCATAGCTATGACCAGAATGTCCCATTTTATTCTGATGGAAAAATGTTGAACTCCATAATTCAGCAACATGTGCTTTTTCTATCTCCTCCGAGGAAAACCTGGTGAAGAAGATCTTGAGAAGTGAGGAACCAAAGGTTATCCAAAGTACTTGGATAAACTAAGTATTTTCAACCCTAAGTAAAATTTCAAAATATGCTTCAGTTTGCAGATATAGTGTGATACAAATTCATACACCACGCTCCAAATTATTATGCAAATTGCATTTCAGTATCAAAAGGGTAAAAAAAAAAAGTTTCAATGAAACTCATGGATGGTTTCGTGTCTCAGACTCTTTGAATCACTGACATTAATCTCAAAGACCTGGGATAATTAGTGTTCAGGTTAAGCCCAGTTAAGGGAAAAACTACTGAAAAAGGTCGTTCCACTTTATTAAGCAGATCATAATTTTCAAGCAATATGGGAAATAAAAATGATCTCTCTACTGATGATAAGCGTGAAATAGTTGAATGCCTTGGTCTAGATATGAAAACCTTCGATATTTCATGAAAGATGAAGCTTAATCATCATACTGATAAGAGATTTGGAGATGATTCAGACACACATGGGTTTGTGCAGCTAAAGGCACAATGAGGACGGTTTCAGTCAGACAAACACATCAGATGAATAGAACAGCAGCTACAAAGCAGCATACAGGTATCTGAAGCTGCTCGTGCCTCTGGAGTCTCCCGAACATCAAGGTGTAGGACCCTCCAGAGGCTGCAGTTGTGCATAAACCGTCTATCCGGGCCTCCCCTAAACGGTTAATTGAAGCTGAAACAGAAACGGCTGCAGTGGCTCAGAAAAACATGAGGACTCATTTTCAGACAGTCTTGTTCACTGATGAGGCCGTGTGACCCTGGATGGTCAGATGGATGGAGTAGTGAATGGTTGGTGAATGACCACCATGTCCCAACAAGGCTGTGACGTCAGTAAGGAGGGGGCGGAGTCATGTTTTAGGCCAGAATCATGGGGAGAGAGCTGGTCAGTCCCTTTAGGATCCCTGAAGGTGTGAAAATGACCTCTTTCTGACTGACCACTTTCTTCTATGGTACAAAAAGAAGAGCCGTGTTTTCCCGAACAAGATCATCTTCATCATGACAACACACCATGTCCTGCTGTAAAGAAAACCTCTGCATCACTGGCTGCTATGGGCATAAAAGGAGAGAAACTTTGGAGCCTCAACAAGAAAAACTTCTATGAGGGTGGTAGGCAGTTTTAATCCAAACAGCAGCTCTGGGAGGTTATTCTGAAGTTTAATGGATTTAAGAATGTTGAAGCTGCTCAAAGAAGGTCCTATGGTAAAATATAACTTGACCTATTGAGATGTTTTTGATTGAAATAGCATTGATTTCAGTAAATATGACCTCCTAATGCTGCAAATTCAACAAATCACCATCTTCAGTTAATTACACGCTTTAAAATGTATTGAAACGATGAGTTGCATAATAATTTGGAACAGTGGATTTTGAGTTTTTTTTACTATATTTATTTTTGAAAAAATCACTGGGAGATTTTTTCAACCACATTTAAATGATCCTCTACCAGTTAAAGACTTGAAAATGATGCTGACTCTCATTTGAGTTGACAATTTAGGAAATCAGAGAAAAATGTCATTTGCATAATCATTTGGAACACGGTGTTCACATTTTTCTCTGTATAATGTATAAATTAAGAGCGGAGTTCTCAGCATTGTCAAAAAACGTTGTTTTTTTTCTGACAAAAACTTTGTCAGATACCGAGAGGGCACATTAGCGCATTCCAAAAATCCTAAAACTAAGACCCTAGGGAAAAAACTAAAAAAAACAAACAAACATAAAGGCAGTAGCAATACCGTAAATTTAGATTGAGGGAGACAAACGGGGCTTTGGGCAGGGCGGTCGGCGAGGGCCGATAAACGCCGCTTGCGGCTATATTCTTGATACTGTTTTTATCTATTTTTAGTTTTTTTTTTATTGACTCTTTGATCATTGTGACTGAGTTTTCAAATGTTATGAAAACCTAAGAAGGCTGTTTTAACATTTAAAAGTCAAACTTATTCCTATATTGCAATTATGGATATCGTAGTTATATTTTATCTATAGCCGTATTTCATTTAGACTAGTAAAAATGACATTTGCAGATATCCGCAACTCAGTTTTCACTCGTCTTTATTACAGTTGTATCCACATCCATATTATATCCAAATGTCACTCACTGCGCCATTTTGAAAATGCCACATCTGTTAACGCAGACACGTCAAACTAAGTCTCTCGCCCATTCCTGTGCGGTGTTATGATTTTGTAAGGAAATCACCAGTATGCTCACTCCAGCCACTAGGGGGCAGCCTAGATTAAAAAAGGAAAGAATTCCACATAAATCCAGCAGAGGGCACTGACAAAACAAGAGATCAGGATATAAACAACACATTATAGCCACGTGGTAAACGATCAGTCTCACCACCACAGAGTGTGGAGAGAATGAATAATGACTTCAGTTTAATGACAGTTTAATGACAGTTTAATGACAGTTTCATGACATTTTAATGACAGTTTCATGACAGTTTAATGACATTTTAATGACATTTTAATGACAGTTTAATGACAGTGTGTTTAAGAAACTTGTGACTCAGGCTTATGAAGTGCAATACAAGTGTTACCTGTTATTATTACGAAGGGCCTGTCGGGATTTTGAGAGACAGGCCTTAAAGTCGCAGCAGGCCCAAAGAGAGCAGATATTGAAAAAAATAACCAATAAAATGTTAAATTGAACACGAAAGGCGACAGGGCAGGTGCACCAAACAGGGCTGATGTGCTCACACCTGTTTGTCTTAAGGAGCGCTGGTCCAGTCCATTCACGGCAACCAGCATCACAACGAACCAGACGCGATGGATGGACAGTCTTTCCAAAATCATTTCAAGGAAGATGGGGCTTAATTTTGGCCAGATTCCTCAACTGAAAGATGTTGGACTTGATGACAGAGTTACTAACTCAGAAGTAATAAATACAAGTATGTAACAAATCTCAGTATGTAAAACAGCCTCAAAGCCCAAACTCAGCTCTCTATTCCACATGTAAAACAGGCATTTCCCTTTTCAAAGGAAACGTCCTGTACCTTTCGCTCAGTTTGACCCAAGTCCATGTAAATGTAGTCAAAGGGACCTGCTCCCGGGATGTTGAGTTTATTTAAACTAAATAAATATTGACCTTTCCACTCAATTTGCTGCTGTTGCTATTTTAATAAAGTTATTACTGGTATAGGCCCAATTTTGATTGACAGTTTTGTTACTTTTAACCTGGCCACCTGAGTTCATCTCTTTTCCTGTGCAGATAGGCATCTAATACCACCAAGAACATATCCAAATCAGGTTTGCATGAATTCATTTAAACCCCTTAGGAAATCCCAAGAGGAGTTTATTCTCCTCCTCTTGGGATTTGTCAGTTTAAAAAGAGACTCGCACTGTTCTTCAGGATCACTGTGGACACGGGAGCGTAGGTCCTGCTCCGAGTCTCTGCAGAAATGTGGGTCCGAACGCTGCTCGCTCTGCTGCTCTGTGGTAAGTGCCTTTGTTCAAACTGTTTGAAACTCAGGGATGTCCACCTCGAAAGCCTCACTTTAGTGTCAGTGTTGGGGGATAGGTTTTCAGGCTCTTTTATCCATGTGCCACAACAGAATCAGAGGAGGATCTGAGGGTCCTCCAGAAACATTTGAACCAAACACATGCTGCATTTTAGCCACATGAACAAGGGAACGACTTCACTTAAACAGACTGAATATGTGTGTGTTTGAATGACACATTGTAGACGGTGGTCCATGTAGGTCAAGGGCAGTTTTGGGCGATCACAGTAACTAAGTCCTTCTCCAGTAGCTTCAGTTGTACTTCATCATTGTAATTTCATATCACAACGAAGCTACAAGTAAATAACTATGACGTTTTTGTTTCTTGTAAACACCTGATGCCTCCGGGTTTTTGAACAAACGGCTCAAATTCAACATGTCTTTATTCAAGCAATTTTAAGTCATCCTGTATCTCCTTTTAGACAATACTTTGCAGAATAATGTTTGTGTTTCAGCCGTGAGCTTCAGTCTCTGCTCTCAGATTCCCCCGTGGGTGTATCACTTTGTGGATAAGAACCTGACCTGGATCGAGGCTCAGCAGTTCTGCAGACAGCACTACCATGACCTGGCCTGTGTGAGCAGCTCTGAGGACAATCTCAGGCTGCCCCGCCCTCCAGGCTACAGCGCCCCCGTGTGGATCGGCGTGTCCGATGACCCCACAGACCTGAGCCAGTGGAAGTGGACGGCCACCAACTCCAGTGGATCCTACAAGAACTGGGGTTATGATGGACTAAAGTACGTTCACGAGCCTCAGCAGTGCATTTCTATCTCGTCGACTAACTGGATCACCCTCTCCTGCTCCTGCCTACGAAAAGCCGTCTGTTATTCAGGTGAGGACTTGTGTCACTGGTTCTTACGCTGTCATTTGTACTGTGGAGTTTATTGGATGTTTTCACCTCTCATCCAAGGAACAATAAACTGTTAATTCTCTGAAGTAATGTTTTTGTCAGTGGTTAGATGACTTTATTTCATTGGGATAAAAATATGTTTGTTTTTGTAGGTTCCAGCCCAAAAGTCTATCATTCAATAACTGTTGTTAAGAATTGGAGCGAGGCTTTGACCTACTGCAGAAAACACCACAAAGACCTGGCTTTGATCGAGAACGCAGAGGAGAACGCTGCTGCTTCTAATGTAGTAGGCGGTGATGCATGGATCGGTCTGTCCAGATCTACATGGAAGTGGTCGGACAACAGGGCCGTCACCTTCACAGCCTGGTCTCAGGACTTGAGTGGATATAAAATCTACCATAAGCCTTTATGCGCTGCACAGAACATGCAAAACACCTGGGAAGTCTTTCCCTGTCAGGAGAGACGTCCATTCTACTGTCAAGGTAACACACTGCTGATGAGGAACAACCACACTCTCACTGCAGCGCTGGCAGAAAAACATTTGCCCTGGAGGCCGTTGAGAGGGTGCAAAGATCTTCTATGAGGGAGATTTTAGGGCTATAGAACATAATGCAAATAATGATCATATCTGCTTAATGTTTCTGTTAAAAGTGTCATTGTGGTAAAACCTTTTGCTTCATGTTTTGTTCAGAGGAGCCAAAAGCACAGAGAGTTGTGAAGATGAAGTTCTCTGGAAACGGCCTGGACGATCCAGCGATGAACCAGCAGATTTTAGACGAGGTTGGTTTAAATGACTCGCTCAGCAGATGAGCTTTAACACTAACTTAATGTTTGTTTAGATCCTGAAAAGGTTTGAAGCTGCAGGTCACACTTACGTCAAGATCAAGTGGAAGACTGTCCCAGAAAAACATGAGGAGAAAGAAGACGAACCTGAGGCCTGTCCTCTGAATGTGTGACCTGTGAGTTCAAACCCACTTATCCACTTGTTTATGTTTAGTGAGAGAGAGACTTGATTAGAAATATAAATACATAAACATTTATACCATTTGTTTTCTTTGTAAAACTAAATCATGAATGTAATAAATATACTCTGATTGTAGAAGGTGTAATGACAAACTGTTAAAGTGTGAAAATCCTATAGAAATAAAGTTTAATTTTGAATCTGGATTTGGTTTTGACAAGGTTTTGTTTGTTTACTTGGTCATTGGGAGAGTATTGTTTTGTGGTGGACTGTGGAAAGAACAGTGCTCGAGAGAATAACAAAGATCTTTAATTAGACTCTATTGTACGTGCGTGGCCATAGTAATATGCTGGATCGGATGTTTTTTATATCCATATTATATCCAAACTGCGCCATTTTGAAAATGCCACATCTGTTAACGCAGACACGTCAAACTAAGTCTCGGGCCCATTCCTGTGCGGAGTTATGATTTTGTAAGATAATCACCAGTATGCTCACTCCAGCCACTAGGGGGCAGCTTAGATTAAAAAAGTTAAGAATCCCCAGAGGGCACTGACATAACAAGAGATCAGGACACAAACAACACATTATAGCCACGTGGTAAAGGATCAGTCTCACCACCACAGAGTGTGGAGAGAATGAATAATGACTTCAGTTTCATGACAGTTTCATGACAGTTTCATGACAGTTTAATGACAGTTTAATGACAGTTTAATGACAGTTTCATGACAGTTTCATGACAGTTTCATGACAGTTTCATGACAGTTTAATGACAGTTTAATGACAGTTTCATGACAGTTTCATGACAGTTTCATGACAGTTTAATGACAGTTTCATGACAGTTTCATGACAGTTTCATGACAGTTTCATGACAGTTTCATGACAGTTTCATGACAGTTTCATGACAGTTTAATGACAGTTTCATGACAGTTTCATGACAGTTTCATGACAGTTTCATGACAGTTTCATGACACTTTAATGACAGTTTCATGACAGTTTCATGACAGTTTAATGACAGTTTAATGACAGTTTCATGACAGTTTAATGACAGTTTCATGACAGTTTCATGACAGTTTCATGACAGTTTAATGACAGTTTCATGACAGTTTAATGACAGTTTCAGGACAGTTTCAGGACAGTTTAATGACAGTTTCATGACAGTTTCATGACAGTTTCATGACACTTTAATGACACTTTAATGACAGTTTCATGACAGTTTAATGACAGTTCAATGACAGTTTCATGACAGTTTCATGACAGTTTAATGACAGTTTCATGACAGTTTCATGACACTTTAATGACACTTTAATGACAGTTTCATGACAGTTTAATGACAGTTTCATGACAGTTTCATGACAGTTTCATGACAGTTTAATGACAGTGTGTTTAAGAAACTTGTGACTCAGGCTTATGAAGTGCAATACAAGTGTTACCTGTTATTATTACAAAGGGCCTGTCGGGAGGCAGCAGGCCCAAAGAGAGCAGATATTGAAAAAAAATAACCAATAAAATCTTAAATTGAACACAAAAGGCAACAGGGCAGGTGCACCAAACAGGGCTGATGTGCTCACACCTGTTTGTCTTAAGGAGCGCTGGTCCAGTCCATTCACGGCAACCAGAATCACAATGAACCAGACGCGATGGATGGACAGCCTTTCCAAAATCATTTCAAGGAATATGGGGCTTAATTTTGGCCAGATTCCTCAACTGAAAGATGTTGGACTTGATGACAGAGCTACTAACTCAGAAGTAATAAATACAAGTATGTAACAAATCTCAGTATGTAAAACAGCCTCAAAGCATGACGTCAGCTCTCTATTCCACATGTAAAACAGGCTTTTCAAAGGAAACATCCTGTATTTAATGAGGAACCTTTCATTCAGCATGACCAAAGTCCATGTAAATGTAGTCAAAGGGACCTGCTCCCGGGATGTTGAGTTTATTTAAACTAAATAAGTATTGACCTTTCCACTCAATTTATCTGCTATTGCTATATTATAACATCACACACATGAGCTCTGTTTATACCATCGGCCCAACTGTGATTCAGCCTTAGCTACTTTTAACCTGGCCACCTGTGTGCAGATAGGCATCTAATACCACCAAGAACATATCCAAATCAGGTTTGAACTAATCCAGTTAATCCCTCGAGGAAATGTGCTTGTTTATTCTCCTCCTCCTGGGATTTGCCAGTGTAAGCAGAGACTCACTGTTCTTCAGCATCACTGTGGACACCACGTAGGTCCTGCTCCGAGTCTCTGCAGAAATGTGGGTCCGAACGCTGCTCGCTCTGCTGCTCTGTGGTAAGTGCCTTTGTTCAAACTGTTTGAAACTCAACATTGATCTTCATTCCAGTGGATTCAGCTCTGACTTGTTCTAACACATTCAGACGGTGGCAGCAGCTGCCTGGAGCCCCATGTGCCGAGCCGTTAGTCTGAAACCTGCAGTAAACGCTTGATATGCACGTCTTCCTTATGATGTAGTTACATCATCTGTCTACCACTGCTCCGTGGCGCTGTTTATCGCAATGCTGCTGCCTCCTTTAGTGAGTCATGCTTCCCTAATGTTAACTTATAATGAGCAGAGGACAGACTGTTTTACTCATGGCTCCACCAGATTATATGTCTAAGAGTGAAACCAGTTTAATGTTGAACAATCTTAAAGACCTAAAGAACCTCAGACTTCTCAGAACTACATAATGGGAGTTGTCAGGTGACTCCGCTCCTGCCCAAATGACGTCCTCTGTAGTCCTCCACCCACTGCGCAGTACACAGGGCGGCCACCAGAGGGCCCCATACAGACATTCTTGCTTGGGGCCCCTCGGTACCCTTGCTACACCACTGAATCCACTCAGACATGCCGTGTAACGTGTTTGATAATCCAGAGGTCAGGGATGTCCTCCTCCAAAGCCTCACTTTAGTGTCAGTGTTGGGGGATAAGTTTCCAGGCTCTTTCATCCATGTGCCAGAATCAGAGGAGGATGTCACCAAACACATTCTGCAATTTAGCCTCTAGAACAAGTGAACAACTTCAATGAAACAGACTGAATGTGTGTGTTTGGTGAGAATGACACATTGTAGACCGTCCGTGAAGCTCAGGGGCAGTTTTGGGCGATCACATTTGACAGTCTGTCTGGAGACGTTTTTTTTTTTTGCATCATGTAAACACCTGATGCCTCTGTGTTTTTACTACTCAGATTCAACATACGTCTTTATTCAAGCAATTTTTCGTGATGTTTCTCCTTTAGGACGATCCTTTTTTAGATTAACCAATTCCTAAAGAGTCGAGTGGGCGAGTGCTGATCCAGTCTGTGTGTCCCATGTGACCCTGAAGTCAGATGTGTTTGTGTTTCAGCCGTGAGCTTCAGTCTCTGCTCTGAGAGCCCCCTGTGGGGGTATCACTTTGTGGACAAGAGTCTGACCTGGATCGAGGCTCAGCAGTTCTGCAGACAGCACTACCATGACCTGGCCTGTGTGAGCAGCTCTGAGGACAATCTCAGACTGCCCCGCCCTCCAGGCTACAGCGCCCCCGTGTGGATCGGCCTGTACGATGACCCCAAAGACCTGAGTGAGTGGAAGTGGACGGCCACCAACTCCAGTGGATCCTACAACCACTGGTGGACCGCTCAACATCATCCGCAGTACGTTCACGAGCCTCAGCAGTGCACTTCTATCTTGTGGAAAAACTGGCTCACCTTCTCCTGCTCCTTCCTGCAAAGAGCCGTCTGTTATTCAGGTGAGGATTTCTGGCACTGGTTCTCTAGCTGTCATTTGTACTGTGGAGTTTATTGGATGTTTTCACTTCTCGTCCAAGGAACAATAAACTGTTAATTCTCTGAAGTAAAGTTCTTTTCTGTCGTTAGATGTGTTTCTATTATTGAGATGATTCTGTGTTTGTTTTTGTAGGTTCCAGCCCAAAAGTCTTTCATTTAACACCTGTTGCTCTGACTTGGGCCGGTGCCTTGACCTACTGCAGAACTAACCACACAGACCTGGCCTTGATCGAGAACGCAGAGGAGAACACTGCTGCTTCTGATGTAGCTGGTAGTTATGCATGGATCGGTCTGTCCAGATCGACAGGGAAGTGGTCGGACAACAGGGCCGTCACCTTCACAGCCTGGTATGAGCCGGGTGCATCCAAAATCTACCACGAGCCTTTCTGCGCTGCACAGAACGAGCAAAACACCTGGGAAGTCTTTCCCTGTCAGGAGAGACGCCCATTCTACTGTCAAGGTAACACACTGCTGATGAGGAACAACCGCACTCTCACTGCAACGCTGGCAGAAAAACATTTGCCCTGGAGGCTGTTTAAGAGGGGGTTCAGATCTTCTATGAGGGCGATTTTAGGGCGAAAGAACAACATCATGCAAATAATGATCAAATCTTTCACGTTTTATTCAGAGGAATCAAAAGCACTGAGAGTTGTGAAGATGAAGTTCTCTGGACTCGGCCTGGACGATCCAGCGATGAACCAGCAGATTTTAGACGAGGTTGGTTTAAATCACCGTATATCGCTGGACTCGCTCAGCAGAGGAGCTTTAACACTAACTTTGTGTTTGTTTAGATCCAGAAAAGGTTTGAAGCTGCAGGTCGCACTGACGTCAAGATCCAGTGGAAGACTGTCCCAGAAAAACAAGAGGAGAAAGAAGAAAACAAACCTAAGGGCTGTCCTCTGAACGTGTGACCTGTGTGTTCACATCCACGTGTGCTTATTTGTTTATTTTATTTATCTTTAGCGAGAGAGAGGTAGACTTGATTAGAAATATGTATATATATAAATATACATATATTTACAGTGGACTGTGGAAAGAACAGTCCTCATGAGAAGAACAAAGATCTTTAATAAGACTCTATAGTACGTGTGTGGCCATAGTAATACGTTGGAACAAATGGTAATTCTGGCGGCCATCTTGTGCCCGGCCCTTCTAACCCAGTGCAATGGAAACAAATGGAAACACCACTTTTCTTGATACTGTTTTTATCTATATTTAGTTTGTGAATGACTCTTTGCTCATTGTGAGTCATCACGACTAAACGTCATATATCATAAATGAAATCAGCACATAGTTTGACAGTTTGAGATTTCCGTTACATCATTTTCCCTCGTAATAATAGTTGCAAAACGTCTCTTGCATCAAAAGAAACAAGCTTCACCGGAGGGCGAGTAACCAGTTGGCACTCATGTTACTCTATGTTGGATTTTGTGTGTGTGTATTTGCATTTAATAAAATAACCATGATGTCAACAACCTTTTCCACCGTGTCTGAGTTTGCAGCTACCTGGACACTCGCCTTATCTCCAGGGGACGTCTCAGAGACATGTCACTGACCAGCGGCTACTCGAGTGTCCAAGAGACAGGCCCTTAAGGTCACAACAGCTCGCAACAGGCCTACGGAGAGCAGACATGTCAAAACAATCAACCAAATCTTAAATAAAAAACCACAAAAGCCGACAGGGAGCCAGTGCAAGGCAAACAAAACAGGGCTTATGTGCTCACGCCTCTTTGTTTTAGTCTGGACACGAGGTCTGGAGGCGGGGTCTAGAGGCGGGGTCTGGAGGCGGGGCCTGGAGGCGGGGCCTGGAGGCGGGGTCTGGAGGCGGGGTCTGGAGGTGGGGCCTGGAGGTGGGGTCTGGAGGCAGGATCTAGAGGCGGGGGCTGGAGGTGGGGTCTGGAGGCGGGATCTGGAGGCGGTGTCTGGAGGTGGGGTCTGGAGGTGGGGTCTGGAGGCGGGATCTGGAGGCAGGATCTGGAGGCGGAGTCTGGAGGCGGGGTGTGGAGGCGGAGTCTGGAGGCACTGCAGGTAGAGCTGGTCCAGTCCATACAAGGCATTAGTTGTGTTTGAGATGAGCCAGACGGACGCAGTTTTGACAGCCGACTGCAGACTCTCGGTGCCGGTTAGATTTCTGTCCGACTTGCTCCAGACGGGCTCTGACGTCACGGGCACGTGGGGCACGGAAAGATGGTGAGACCCCAACGAGAGCAGCCGACTGGATCAGCCGCTGCATCTCTCCAGAGGCAACTGCAGCGGCTCCTCGGCCCCGTGCATGATGGGAAAACGCCCACCTGTCCTCACGCTCAGGTGATTGGATACCAGTCTGTGTGATCAGAAACGTGCTCCTCGCCCCCTCCTCTCTCCTCTTTACATCTGAACAAATAAACTATGACTTAAACTATCAAAGTTATTCATCGCCCCCTAAAATAGAGCTCATGTTTGATGCTTTTCAGAACACCTCATGATTTAAAAGGATGTATTTTATCTCACAAACTTGAACAAACAAACGAATGGGAAAGTTTTCTCTGATGAAGAATGATGTCTCTGGAGTAAAGGAAACAGAGCAGGAGGTGAATGACTTTTATTTAGGATAAACTTTAAATGAACGCGATATCTGAACGAGACGCTGCGTGATCTGAGGCCGCTCTCGTTGTTCTCTGCATGTGGAGCGGTCGGATGGACTTCAGACTTTTTTCTCCGCCCCCGTTGCGCCGGCTACTCTTGCCGATCATCCAGGTGAGCCGCAACGGCATCTTAAACACACCTATTACAACAATCCAGACAGGAGGAAGATCGCAGTTGGTGTGGACTGATGTGCCTCCCTGGATGTTGCCCACGCCAGAGACAGACATGTCTGTGATGAGTCTGGCTAAGGCTGGCTCCAGCTATTCGGGGATGGTGAATCAGGTGTTAGGTAGAAGCTGGGAGGGTTTTTTTGCAAATTTATACTGATGGGTCTAAGGATCCCAAGTCAAGAAAGACTGGATTTGCTTATTATGTCCCGAAGTATGATGTGTTGCGTTATAAAAGACTATCAGATGTATCAGAATACACCGCTGAATTGATGGTGATATTTTCAGCTTTGCAGTGGGTGGAGCACACTAAGCAAGGGAAAACAGTGGTGTGTTCTGATTCGGCTTCTGTCTTGGAAACTTTGGAGAGTGGTGGAGCTAATGCCAGGCCAGATCTCATCGCAGAGCTGGTGTCTATCTTGTACAGGGTTGAGAGAGCTGGGGGGAGTGTGGGTTTCTTGTGGCTTCCATCGCACGTGGGGGTGTATGGAAATGAAACAGCTGACATGGCTGCAAAACGGGCTTTAAAAAGAGAAATTGAGGTCATGGTAGCACCGGGAGTGCTAGAGTGGAGGTCAACTATTAAAGGGTATACACCAAGGGTTCCCATTACTATTCTTTAAATCTATCTGTAAAGCCAGTATCGGTGTACACTGGGAAAGACAGGAGAGCTGCGGTAGTCCTGACCAGGCTCAGATTGGGGCATTGTGGTCTTGGGTGGGACCTTGTTGAAATTGGGAAGCACCCAGATGAGTTGTGTCAACACTGCAAACCAGATCAAACTGTCAAACACGTTCTTATTGACTGCCCAGAGTATAGAGTCCAACGAGCAGAGCTGTTTCGAACTGTCGCTACTTGTCTCAGAATAATTGTGTTAGTCTGCAGACTCTGCGAAGTCCTTCCCAGGGCCATGATTTCGCCATAAGGGCACTCCTGGATTTCCTTGTAGCCATCGGGCTGCTGTGGATGTGATCTGAATGTGGTACCGGATTTCACCTAGAGAGGCAGCAATGTGCCCGGGGGCACCAAGTCTGCCGGAAAGTACCCGAAGAAGAAGAAGACGTGAGGAAGATGGGGCTTTATTCTGGCCAGAGTCCTCAGCTGAAAAAGGACTTGATGACAGAGTTAATGTGTTTGCCAAAGAACAGTGCACTGTTAATTCAGAAGCAACAAATACAAGTTAAAATCTCAGCATGTAAAACAGCCTCAAAGCACAAACTCTCAATTCCACATGTAAAAAAGGCATTTCCCTTTCGGAGGAACGGCCTGTACTTAATTAGGAACATTTTGTTCTGCTTGACCAAAGTTCATGTAAATTTAGTCAAAGGGACCTGTGTTCACTTTTCTTGTGCAGATTGGCATCTAGTTGTCACGGGTCACTATAACCCAGAAGGACAACGCAGCAGGAAAGTTTTAACACATTTATTATAGGAGTCTTTTACAGGTGGAGCAGGAGGAACCAGGCAGGCAGGCAGGTGACTAGACAAGATGGCTGCTGGCACCTGAGCACAGAAAAAACAGGTTACAAAAATATTCATTTAACAATGACAGAGCCAAGTGTTACTAACTGGGTTAGTTGAAACAACGAACTGGCGAGGAGTGGATGAAGAACCAGACTTCTTATACTGCAGGTGAACGAGATCTGGATGAGTATCAGTTGTGCCAGCAGTCGAGCCAGGAAGGCCACGCCCCGGCAGGACAAACACACACACAGAAGGGAGGGGGAGAGCCAAGATCCAGACACTAATACCACCAAGAACATATCCAAATCAGGTTTGAATTGATCCGATTAAACCCCTTAAAGAAATGTGTTTGTTTGTTTATTCTCCTCCTCTTGGGATTTGTCAGTTTAAGTAGAGACTCACACTGTTCTTCAGGATCACTGTGGACACGGGAGCGTAGGTCCTGCTCCGAGTCTCTGCAGAAATGTGGGTCCGAACGCTGCTCGCTCTGCTGCTCTGTGGTAAGTGCCTTTGTTCAAACTGTTTGAAACTCAGGGATGTCCACCTCGAAAGCCTCACTTTGGTGTCACTGTTGGGGGAGACGTTTTCAAGGGAACGACTTCACTTAAACAGACTGAAAATGTGTGTGTTTGAATGACACATTGTAGACGGTGGTCCATGAAGGTCAAGGGCAGTTTTGGGCGATCACAGTAACAAAGTCATTCCGCAGTAGCTTCAGTTGTACTTCATCATTTTAATTTCATATCACAACGAAGCTACAAGTAAATAACTATGACGTTTTTGTTTCTTGTAAACACCTGATGCCTCCGGGTTTTTGAACAAACGACTCAAATTCAACATGTCTTAATTCAAGCAATTTTAAGTCATCCTGTATCTCCTTTTAGACAATACTTTGCAGAATAATGTTTGTGTTTCAGCCGTGAGCTTCAGTCTCTGCTCTCAGATTCCCCTGTGGGGGTATCACTTTGTGGATAAGAACCTGACCTGGATCGAGGCTCAGCAGTTCTGCAGACAGCACTACCACGACCTGGCCTGTGTGAGCAGCTCTGAGGACAATCTCAGGCTGCCCCGCCCTCCAGGCTACAGCGCCCCCGTGTGGATCGGCCTGTACGATGACCCCACAGACCTGAGCCAGTGGAAGTGGACGGCCACCAACTCCAACGGATCCTACAACAACTGGAAGTCTGATGAACCACAGTACGTTCATAGGCCTCAGCAGTGCGGGTCTATCAAGTCTACCTGGTTCACCTGGCCCTGTTCCTATGTGTCTAGAGCCCTCTGTTATTCAGGTGAGGATTTGTGGATTTTGTGGGTTCTATGATGCAGTTTAGGTATTGGATGTTTTCACCTTTTGTTCTTTCTTTGAGATGAAAATATGTTTATTTTTGTAGGTTCCAGCCCAAAGGTCTTTCATTTATCACCTTATGATATGACTTGGGGCTTTGCTTCGACCTACTGCAGAACTCGCCACACAGACCTGGCTCTGATCGAGAGCGCAGAGGAGAACACTGCTGCTAATGATGTAGCAGGCGACTTTGGTGCATGGATCGGTCTGTTCAGATCTACAGGGAAGTGGTCGGACAACAGGACTGTCACCTTCACACTTTGGTCCTACAATAAAGAGAAGAGAATCTACCACGAGCCTTTCTGCGCCGCACAGAACGAGCAGAACACCTGGGAAGTCTTTAACTGTCAGGAGAGACGCCCATTCTACTGTCAAGGTAACACACTGGTACCTCCTCAGTCCTGCATTAGTCACTTTGGTGCTAACGCCAGGTGACACAGTAGTTAGCCCTTTCACTTGCCCCAGAAGCAGCTGAGAGGGTGCAAAGATCTTCTGTGAGGGAGAGTTCAGGGTCATAAAACAAGATAATGGAAACAATGATCAAATCTGCTTCATGTTGCTGTTAAAAGTGTCATTGTGGTAAAAACCTTTGCTTCATGTTTTGTTCAGAGGAGCCAAAAGCACAGAGAGTTGTGAAGATGAAGTTCTCTGGACTCGGCCTGGACGATCCAGCGATGAACCAGCAGATTTTAGACGAGGTTGGCTTAAATCACCGTATATCGCTGGACTCGCTCAGCAGAGGAGCTTTAACACTAACTTTATGTTTGTTTAGATCCTGAAAAGGTTTGAAGCTGCAGGTCGCACTGACGTCAAGATCCAGTGGAAGACTGTCCAGGAAGAACAAGAGGAGAAAGAAGACGTACCTGAGGACTGTCCTCTGAACGTGTGACCTGTGAGTTCAAATCCACTTGTTTAGTTTAGTGAGAGACAGACTTGATTAGAAATATAAATACATAAACATTTATAACATGTATTGTTTTCTTTGTAACAACTAAATCATGAATGGAATAAAAATACTCTGTGATTGTAGAAGGTGTAAGAAATTGTACTTTTCTGCTCAGCAAATCCAGCTGAAACATCTCGAGTCACGTCAAAGCGTTTATTCTTTTATATTTATTCAACATCATATTAGTCCATTTTAACTAATCAAACCCAACAGACAAGACTAAGTCTGTGGCCGTCGTGTAAAGTGTCTTTGATTATTGACATAGTACAAAAAATATTGACATAGTACAAAAAAGTCTTAAATGAGGTTTGAACATATATACACTTGTTTTTTGTTGAAGTTTCTCTTATTGTTTTTGAGTTTGATCGTCTGCTGTGTTTGTTCTATATATGACAAACTGTTGCATTAAAGTGTGAAAATCCTATAGTTATAAAGTTTCCTTTGAATCAGGATTGGTTTTGACAAGGTTTCGTGTGTTTACTTGGTCATTGGGAGAGTATTATTTTGTGGTGGACTGTGGAAAGAACAGTGCTCGAGAGAATAACAAAGGTCCGAATTGGGAAAAAAATGGTCAAGCAAAGGTCCACAACATATGGGTTAGTATGGTTATATGGGGCTTTTTAAGCAAATAATGCAATTAATTTAATCCCGTTATTGTTTTTTTGCTCTAAAAATAGGTTCTGGCTTCTAAATAGCAAAATCCATAGTCTCTATTATACACAGTGTGCACCTAATATATGACAGTTTCTCCTCTGCTCAGGTCAACACACTGAGCCCTGCTTAGTCCAGGTTTAATCCTGGCTTAGTCCAGGTTTAATCCTGGTTTAGTCCAGGTTTAGTCCTGGCTTAGTCCAGGTTTAGTCCAGGTTTCATGCAGTCAGAGGGGGGGCACACACTCTGAGGGGCCGTTTAGTGACCTCTGCTCTATAGTACGTGTGTGGCCATAATAATACGTTGGAACAAATGTTTTTTCTGGCGGCCATCTTGTGCCTCGCTCTTCTCACCCAGTGCAACGTAAACAAATGGAAACAACACTGACTTCCTTGATACTTGATACTTGATCATTGTGACTTCATGTCATGTCTGGCAATGACATTTTTTGCAGTTTTAAAAATGTTATGAAAACCTGGAAGGCCGTTTTAACATTTAAAAGTAAAACTTGACTATCTTTTATTACAATTATGAATCTTATCTTGTCTCAGTTTGTAAAACAGCCTCAAAGCACAAAGTCAGCTCTCGATTCCACATGTAAAAGAGGCTTGTAAGTACATCCTGCACTTAATCAGGAACCTTTTGTTCTGCTTGACCAAAGTTCATGTAAATTTAGTCAAATGGACACTGGACCTGTCCCGGGATGTTGAGTTTATTTAAACTACTTTTCTTTTTAATGCTGTTGCTATATTATGACATCGCACACACGAGCGCACACACGTTTACTAGAAGAAGATTATCAATCAGTTATTTCTGGTATAAACCGGT
Source organism: Gobius niger (assembly GCF_951799975.1). Lineage (NCBI taxonomy): Eukaryota > Metazoa > Chordata > Actinopteri > Gobiiformes > Gobiidae > Gobius > Gobius niger. The sequence continues at coordinate 27,869,026 of NC_136867.1, forward strand.
TTTATAATTTAAACTTTGCATGTGAACTTGGGCTATATTGGGTGAAAGGTTAGAAAAAACCCAAGGTGGGATCAGTCCAACTTTCAGCATTGAGTTACTTTTGACCCAGCTTTTTTCCTGTGCAGACAGGCATCTTATACCACAAAGAACATATCCAAATCAGGATTATAATAATTCAAATAAACCCTTTGGGAAATGTGTTTGTTTATTCGCCTCCTCCTGGGATTTGTCAGTTTAAATACAGCCTCACACTGAGGACACGGGACAGTAAAGGTCCTGCACAAATGTGGGTCCGAACGCTGCTAACGTCCAAGGCGGCGCAGCAGCTACGCTAACCCCGGAAGTACCGACTTTAGTAAATACTACTGTTTAAGCAGAAGGTGTGGGATTTTTGGCTAATGAGTCTGAGAAACAAGTAGGTTCAGTAACTCTCCGTTGAGTTTCAGAAATATTGATGGTTCTTTTTTTAAATCTTTTTTTCTTGCGTATTCCGTTGTACGGTTGTACAAAGACAAATAAAACACTCACTTACATGTAGAGGAGCACAGCGGTTCAACAGCCTATGAACGCTAGCCAGGCTACATGAGCATATGCTATGATAACGTTAGCTGTTTTTTCGCTTCTACTCAACAACTTACTGTAAAAAAAAATACATTAAAAAACAAACTGATTTTAAATGGGAAATACTTTGTGATTCTATTAAGACTTAAAGGGACTATACGGAGTTTAAACATGTTAAAATAAAGTATTTTCCTCCCCCTACATGTTCCAGCCATGTCCTAATGTGTAGAATGAGCTCAGACCTGTTCACCACACACACTGTCACTCAAAAAGGTGTTACTTCAGGTCTGAAGTGCCGTCATGCACGAGCTTAAAGAGGGGGTATTGTGCTTTTTTCAATCACATAGCACCAGTCTATAGCACACTACAATGATGACGAAACCTTCTGCTGGTCTGTAAATGCAGTAAATTAGAATAACTGCCTTGTATAAAATTGCTCTCTCAAAATGGCTGTAGTGAATGTCTTGAAATAGGCCTCTGTCTCTTTAAGAACCTCTGAGCCTTTCTGACACGCCCCCTCCACACGCTGTCTGTGGCATCAGTGGGGAGGGGGTTCTGCTGAGGGGCAGTGGTCGGTTACTCGGCTGGTGACGAAAGCTCGGAGGCGTCTCCAGGAGGTGGGGGCGTTCCTAGGAGGACTCAGGCAAACCTATCCCTAAAATGGCCGCCATCAGAATTTTTACAGATTACTCAGAAATACGTGAATGTGCCAAGGCAACACTTCAGGCATGTTTTTAATGAGGGAGTGACATAATAACATGATGTAAAGCTTGAAAAAGTCGATTTTGCAAAACCCCCCCCCCTTAATATAGAAGCTGCAGTTACACACATGACACATGAGGTGGCAGTAGTGAGTATAAAATGGCAAACTTGCATCTAGCCCCTTTAAGCTATGTTTTCTACAAATTTATTATAGCAACTTTTGCCTATGTTTTCAACCAACGAACCCATACCCTGATTGACTTACATGGTTAAAGCTGAAGGTCAATACTACAGGTTTTACACAATTTGATGAAAAAACCAATGCTGTAGATTCATCTTTAAACTTAAAAGGAAAATATATGAATTAAAAAAATGATCATTAATATCAGTCACTGGGTCCATGATCTCTCTGTACAAGACCAAACATTTACCAAAAAATGTTTCCTCTATATAATAGTATAGGCCTTTAGAACGCTGTGATGTCACCTGCAACCCAGCAATATGAATGAAACAATACCCTTATAGCACAAGGCGAGACAGTTTTCAAATTCTCATACCAGTTTCTGAAAAAGTTGTCATTTTTCGACTGTCTTCTTTGTCCTTGAAACTGAGGCCTCGGATGCAGATGTGGATGCGTTCTTTCCTCCAGGGCATCTCCCCACACTTCCACATCTCCAAACTGGATGCTCCTCTTCCTCCTCTGCCCTCCCGACCCACAATCCTCCGGTGCGCGAGACTGTAGCGGTGTCAGCGATTAGCCACGGGGCGTTTATTAGCTTCAGTGTTGTAGATCTAACCCTACAGCGCCCCCCAAGTCCCTCCCACGCGGACCTGCTCGTCTCGCTTTCGTCTGGGCCTCTGTCTGGTCCGTGTTTTGGAGAAAAAAAAAGTATCGGGGAGCTCCTGTCCTCGAGCCAAAGAAAATACCAACATCCAGAGAGGAAAAAAAAGGGTGCAAAATATAGATGTGATTTTGTGCCTGAGGGGAGAGGAATGTGGAGAAGCTCTGGAGGTCAACGAGTCAGTGGTAACTCTACAAATATCGTCTACAGGGAAGAGAACAAGAGTCTGGTGTAAATAACAATCCATTCATTCAAATCTACTGTTTCAGAAATGTGAAACGTGTATATAATTAATATGCTTGAACAATACGGACGTGCAGGAGGGATTGTGAGAGCTAGGGACAAAACAAAACAAACAATTATATTTGCTGTTTAAAGAAATGTAGATGTAGTGGAGTAGAAGAGACAAAGATGGAAAGTAAAACTCATTACAAGATTTTATTGAAGGAGAACCTAATCTTCACAACAACCTGTTTAATTATTACTCTGATTCAAAGTTTCTCCATAGATTTGTTTGGGAAATTGTAATTTCAAGAGCCATTTTCTCAAATTGTTCTCACATTGTGGCAACATTCCTTTGTTTTATCGAATGTTTTCCTACCATATCTGCAGATTTTTTGCTTTTGCGGTATAGAAAATAAAGTATTTGGGCATTAAAGCAGTACTAAGTAACTTGTTTACCTTAACAAATCCTTTCCGTAGTCCCTCTGGGGGTAATACAAGTGTTAATGGAATGATTGTGGGGTCTTTCATCTCCCCCTGGTGTCTCTGGCCAGAAAATCACACTTGCAACTACGAGTTGGAGGTGCAATACACACGAATGGAATCGCAGAGAAGAAGCTAACAGGCTAACGGGCAAAGCTAACTGTAGGCTAGCGCCACTTAAACAGTATTTACAGGCAGGTTTGAGTGAAAAAAATGATCTCCATGGTGTAATTGGATGAACAATATCCCTCTGTCCCTTTGTCTTTTCTGTCAGCGTAGTATTTACTCTCACGGACGATTACTGAGTAAAAAACTAACATGCTACGACACCTGCAGTTGCGCTTATGGCCTCTAGGGGCATAAGTTACTTAGATCTGCTTTAAATTTAACTTGCTGCTGCTTGTATTTTACTTTTCTTCTTACTTTCCACCTCTGAAGAAGGACGATGACATCAAGGAAGGTCCAGGAGTTGAACCTTGGACCTCTTACCGCTCTAACCCCACAACCAGTCTTTTACAGCTTCAGATTTAAGTGTTTATTTTCGGTTCTGAACCTGTTCCTTTGTCCTAGTTTTGTTGCCTCCTCAGGCCTCGTCCTTTCATCTCCTCCTTCTTCTTCGTTAACTCACTTTCACTAACGAGATCTTTACTCAGGCTTAATTCTGGCCTAGTTTTGTCTGCTTTAGCAATTAGCTTCACCGGGAAGCAAGAACAATGAAGATGTATCTAATTACAGTGGATCCTCCTCGCCGGAGCCTCTGCTTCATCTGCTCTTTACAAATGAGGACCAGGCTCGAAATGTGTGGATTTTCTGTTCCACGAAAACATGTACAATAGGGCAGGATGGATGATGTGGGAGTCATAGTGGCTTGTGTGTGGAGTGAATAAAATAGTCCCATGTAAAAGTGCTTCGTGACCAGGTCTGCGAAAGGCACTGCATAAACAAGTCACCGGTACTTCCTGTTGAATTTGATGCTAACAAATGTTAAAATATTTGTTTTGGCCCAAACTCGTTTCTCGCTCTCACAATCCCTCCCGCACATCCACATTGTTCAAGTAAATTAATTACACGGGGGGTTTCATGCCCATGCACAGCTTTGAGCGGTGCCAAAGTGAAGCAGGAGGGACCGCCCCCTAAAATAAATTACACAGCAACCTCCCTCTCTCTTGGTACAGCAGCGTTTTGTGCCTTTTTCTGTGAGCTGCATTAGTGGTTTCTGTGTTCCACGTTGTTTACCTGGATACTTTTGTACGTCTTTGCCGTATTTTTGTGAGGTTCAATTTTGTATTGCAGAGTCCATAATGGTTATAAGTGTTTTCATAAGTGTTTTTAACCTCTTAACCCCCACCTGAACGGAGGAATGAAGGAAAGCGCAACAATAGCTACAAACAGCTACAAAAAATGGACAAAAATACGAGAAAAAAATGACAAAAAAGTGAGAAAAAAATGACCAAAAAAGCGATGGAAAAAGTGGCAAAAAAGTGACAAGAAATACCAAAAAAGCAATGGAAAAGGGGGCAAAAATATGACAAAAATGCAACTAAAAAAATAAATATAAAATAAAAACAGCAATGGAAAGAGTGGCAAAAAAGTGACAAAAAATACAAAAAAAGCAATGGAAAGGGGGGCAAAAATATGACAAAAAATGCACAAAAAAAAGATAAAAAAGCAATAGAAAAAATGACAAAAAATGTGGTGGATGTCGAAAAATGCCAAAAAAGTTGTAAAAATGCGCTAAAAAAACATCACAACATGGCAACAAAGCAAGGAAAAAGATCAGTTTTGTTGGTCTTAGCTTTCAAATGAGGTGTTACTCTGACCTATAGCTCTCCAGTCAAGAAACTGGGGTGGGAGTTAGGAGGTTAAAGTAAACAAACAGTTAGTTTATGAGCCAAAAACATTTGAGAGCTACACATATCTTCTTCTTCTGAGACATTGAAGAGGCACCAAGAGCCCCCAAACCTGCAGCACAGTGGAAGCATCACAAGAGGGGCTGCAGGAATAAAAAAAAAAAAAGGGACAAGCGAGGAGGTATCCGGGCAAGACTTACAGCTAAGCCACACACTTCTATTGTTCTGGCTAATGGACGTTCACTGGAGAGTAAAACAGATTCTCAGAGGATGGTGAAAGACTATTGTGGAGTGGAGGGAGCTGCGCAGGAGGAAGAGGAAGGAGGAGGTGGAGCTGACCAGTGCAGGACACCACGCTCTGAAACGCATCGGCGCATGTATCGACTACAGATCAATGATTCTTCTTTACAATAATGCTGTTTGATGAAATGAGAGAAGAAGAACTGAGGCATGGTGCTTCGTTTCCACAGTGGATGGTTTTACTGCAGAAGTGACATGATGCAAACATTTCAAATTGATCGGGAAAACACAGTCTTTTCCCTCCACAGGCTCTCAAACAGAAATCCTAAAAGCATTTCCTCAAAATATTAGTTTAGTTAAACCCGTATGGCACAAAATAACACTGAAACACTTCACTCGTTTCCAAAAGAAGTTCAACAAAATGTCTTTTTGAAATCGAGCAAAAACTAAATCGAGTTTTACTTTTGAGAAAACTTGCCCCAATTTCATACATTTCATTCATGTGAACCCTGTGAACATGATTAGTGTCGAAACTCCCCTTTAAAGGAACAGGCCACCGGTTTCCCATACTGAGATATGTTCTTACCTGAGCTTAGACGAGTTGATGTGTCTGTCTGGTCTTTGTGTGTGTCATGCAAAAACGATCTCTCTGGCCTCTCCCAATGTATTCCTATGGCTCCAAATGGGGTGAAGTTAGAAGCGACCACGCTCTTCTACGGGAAGACCAGACAGGTACACATCAACTCGTCTAAACTCAGGTAAGAACATATCTCAGGATGGAAAAACGGTGGCCTGTTCCTTTAACAACATAAACTTTACACTGGGCTTTTACAGGAAGCAGAAAGTCAAATCTAATGCCACTTTACAGAGTGGGTGTTCGGCGAGACGCTGCAGGTGAATGGGAGAAAAAATTTAATGTAGAGATTTCCATTTGAAACTTTTGCAGAACATTAACGATATAAATATGAGGATAAAATGTATTGCAAGTTTTCTGCCATTTTATGTTTTATGCATAAAATGGCTGATATTTTGAAAACTAAATATTGGATCTGAATATTGGATGGTTTAAATATATGGTTTTATTTTGTGGCATATTAGTAACAAAGATTGGGGATCTTATTTAAGTTTAAAGGGATGTTTCAGAATTTTTGACATAGGGCCTCATTTCCTAGTTATCCAGAGTGTTGCTGATTTCTGGAGATATTTTTTTTTGTAGTTCATGCAGTTCTTGTGTTTGAAGAGTTACGTGGCGCTAGGCTAGTGCTAGGCTAGCGCATTTCTATGGTATCAGCTAGCCTGCATTAAAAACACAGTGCACCTGCGGCAAATCACTTATAACGCCAGACTAACGATATAAATGTCTGTGTTGATAGAATAATTTTAACCATTTTGTATTTAAAATAACTTATATTTGAGCAGCATCAGCTTCGTGGTTGTATAAGCTACGCGGCGGCGGAGTGATCTGCTTGAAAATAGTCCCTCAAAATTCATGTGATGCAAGGTCAGTTATATTCCAAAAATGAACATTTATATGGTTAGTCTGGTGTTATCAGTGATTTGCCTCAGGTGCTCTGTGGAGCGGGTCACACGGTTTTTAATGCAGGCTAGCTGATACCATAGACATGCACTAGCCTAGCACTAGCCTAGCACCACGAAACTCTTCAAATATAAGAACTGCATGAATTGCAAAAAAAATATCTCAGCAACACTCTGGATAACTAGGAAACGAGGCCCTATGTCAAAAATCCTGAAACATCCCTTTAAGCTCATGTTCTTGAAAGAGCTATTTATAAGTGAAACAATCCATAAAAACTAAAATTTAGCCTTGTTTTTTTGGAGTTCAAAGCTCAATTAATTAGGATATTACAAAATCCTTCTTAAAAAACCTTTATAATGTTATTGAGCCGGAGCGTGTGAAGTGTGGAGTCTGTAAGAGCGACTAAAGCGGAGGAATTGTTGCTAAAGTGGAATGAAAACCACATTTTGAGAAAACGGCTCCTTGTGTTTTTTTAGCGTCTGCACATGCGCCCTGTGTACATTTCTCCCGTCTTTAGCCGCTGCCGTCTCCCACAAAGGAAATGACCATATTTGGATTACAGCGTCATCTCGATCACAGCCTTTCCTGCTTCACGTGGATACCAAACATGTCAGGATTTGTGAATGAATAAGCGTGGGAAAGAAAACTATCTGAATAATCTATGTTTTCACCTGCCGTGTCTCGCCTTGAAAGGATTTCTTGCGTTTGTTCCAAGCTCGTTTTGGCCACGTTTAGTTTAGTGCCGCGGCGTCAAAAAAAGTGCACAACTCGATACAATAAATTATAAAGTTCTGAGGTCCCAGCATTTGGATACATTTGATGTAAACATTGAAAACTAATAATAAAAAAGAAAGCGCATCTCAGTCTCAGCATTACGCGGTGAATACTGTCGCTGGCGGATCCAACATGGCCGCCGAGATGAGCAGTTCTGTCGGGTTTCCTCGGTTAAGTTCAGGCTGTGGGTGAGATGAGGTTTGCTACACTTTTGTGCGTTGAGCTTCAAGTCGATCAGTCTTTAGCAGCAGGGCGGGGCAGAGGGGAAGGGGGCGGGGCAGAAGGGAAGGGGGCGGAGCTAGTAGTCATCGTCGTAGTTGGCATCCGACCCGTAACCTGCGTCGAAAGGAGAACAAACACTAGATTAGTTTAGATGTTTGAGCATAATAATCCACATTTTTGTTGTTTTGACTAGTTAAGATTTAGTTGGGCATTTGACCAAGATTATTTCAAGTTTCTGACTTGCTTCAATACATTTCGCCTTTATTTCAAGTAAGTTTCTCTGCCAATGGGGTAAGAAAAATGGTCCTACTCCCATTGGCAGTTTTACTTTCTTATTTCAAGAGACCTTAGAACCATCTGAAATGTCCTCAAACTAGCAAAATAATCTTGGTCAGATCAGGAAAAGGGTCTAAATGAGTGAAAACCCCTCAAAACAAGATCCTCAAGTCAAGTCATTTCATTGATATTTACTTTTTGCAGTGTATAATTAAAAGCGTAAACATTTAGGTTCAAACCGGCTTGTTTAGGGAGATTTGGGAGCGTGCAGTCGGGGCGTGACTTTGTGGACGTTACAACGAACATGTTTGCAAGTGGATTTATTGATCACGGATTATGTGGCGCCGCTTCCTCATGAAGAGCCTTGAGAGCAAAGCAGCGACAGCGGGACAGGCCCACACTTTGGCCACAACTTCAGCGTTAAAAAAAGCTTCAGTAAGTTTAGTATCTTTTTATTCCGGTGTATTTTGCGTTTTTCGTTGAGCTCTGACGTCTCGCTTTGTCGCCACATTAGACAACGCTCGTCTCCTGTTTCCTTTTGTTGTTTGGGGAGCAGGCACCGCTGCTTACACCTATTGTGGATCAGTTTGTTTGAGTGAGTGAACTCTGAAACCCCACACACATGACTTGACAGGGGGAGCTTTACAGCTGGATGGCTTTATGTAAATGAGACGTAAATGAGCCCTATTGTCAGTCCCAGAGAGGTGAGAACAGCCCAAAGGTTTAGAGGCCGATTCCTCTCTTTGACATATTTCCAGTTCCTAAATTCAACCACATCTTCTCCAAATATGATCAGATTTCCATGTGTTACTGCACTTCCACAAGCTCTGTCCCGCTAAAAATGCCCCAAAACCGAGGTGTGTCCCCTGTTCTCGTGATGGGTCACATATTCAAAACGATTAAAGGACGAACGAGGCAGGTTTGTGAATCCAGTCACTTCCCAATAACGATCATGGAAAACATTTGGACATCTTTTCCTAAACTGTGTCTCTAAGCCAGTTGAAAATCCATTTAACCCGGGTTAACAACAAATACATTTATGTGATTTTCATTATGCTGCGTTTATCTGAGTGTCCTGGGTCTCTGTGTAGCTTCAGCATTGTCTTTGACATCTTTGATGGCCTGGGTGTTTTCCTAAACCAAAATCCAAAACAGAAATGTACCTTCTATCAGCAATAGTGATAGAAGACAGGTGAGGGTTAGTGCATTTAATCAGGCTTTTGCCCCTTTCAAGGTTGACATTCAGGGCTGCCACATTTATTTTGCGACTTCAACAACAGCTTTGCTCCGGTCACAGAGTTCAGTGTCTCAGCCTCACAGTGAGTGAGAAACACATAGTTATTTTAGTCAGCAGGTCATTTATACCCATTCAAAATATGACTTCACCAGAGAAGTCTCACATATCCCAGGAATGGGTGGACCCAAAAACCAAGTTTCCATCTTCATCATTTCATTTTTTAGGAATTTTTTGTTCCCAAATGGCTAATTTTCCAGTAATTTCTTATCTGGTCCTCTCATGATGCTTTTCTTTCATTTTATTAGACATGACACAGTTTAATATAAAATAACACGACTCAAATGTGTCATGTATTGTCCTGTTTTGATTTGATTTTGATGAAGTACTTTTCATCGGGTAGAAATCACCCGCCGTTAGTGATGGTGTTATGGATTTGAGCGATTGTGTTCTAGGGTTAAATCAGTTTCATGAATAAAGTCAACTCTTATTTTTCCCCGTTTTAATGTTTAAATTACAACACTGTTCTTTAAACACATAATCCCCTCAATCCCATAGCGGTCCATTGTTTGCTGCGACTTCACGCCAGGCAAAACCAGGCAAAACCAGGCCAAACGGTAAATCTGACTCATTCGTAAACGATAAACTCCGATCTCTGACCCGCTCGTTTTACTGCAGCAGAGAAAGTGAGCCCTTCACTCTAACAGGCAGCGATTGTGAACTTCAGAAACCCGATCTCACCCTGCCGGCTCATTAAAACTGCGGAGCGTGTGCAAGAAAGTGATTATTCCGGAGCAGGCGCCGGGAGAGACGGGGAACTGATGGGGTCGTTTAAAGTGTTGACGAGTTAGCAGGTTTTATTTTGGCTCGATTCGCAAATGGAGACGCCAAAAAGACTAAATACGGAAGGAATAAAGCTCTGGCAAAGGCATTATGGGACACCACAGGCCCGGCATGACCCTCCAGCTGAGCAGCTTTTGTTTGTTTAGCTCACTCTGTAAATGATTGATCTCTGACATGGCGTACCAGGGTTTGAACACAGAAGCTGACCAATCTACAGCAGACCTCATGGTTACAGTAGGGCTGAGAGATACTAACTGCTTTAACTAATACCACCCAAACATTTACGTTTTATCATATTTTTATTGGCCATAACATGTAAACATTCACAGGACAGGGTGGAATAAGTAAGTTCACCGCCTGGATAAGACATTTAGAGTCAGGTGTGAGCCAACCTGAAGTCCAGTCACTGAGCTTAAAGCTGCCTTTGCCACTGAAATAATTATTGCAATGTAATATTAAGGTGGAAAAGGTTACAGAACCATCTCTAAAAGCTAAGGCTCCACTATTGCTTTCCACAAGAAAAACACGGAATGGCCCAGTCCTGAACTAAACCGGATTGAGATGCGGTGGCATGAGCTCAAGAAAACCATTCACTCCAGACGTCTTGGTAAACTGCCACAGTTTTGTCAAGAAGAATGGTCCAAGATTCATCCTGATCGTTGTGCACGTCTAATCTGCAACTACAGAAAGCACCTGGACGAAGTTATCGCTGCCAAAGGAGGGTCAAGCAGCTATTGAATCCAAGGGTTCATTTACTTGTTCCTCCCTGTCCAGTGAATGTTTACGGCCAATAAAAATATGATAACATGTGAAGTAGTTTGGGTGGTGTTAGTTTAAAGGGACTAAACGGAGTTTAGATTCACCACAACTGCCTCTATAATCCTGCACTCAAAAAGTTGTTACTTTGCGTATGTAGTGCTGTCATGCACGATCTTAATATAGACGGTGCAGTTACACGTATGACCAGAGGTGGCAGTAGTGAGCATAAAATGGCTAACTTGCATCTAGCCCCTTTAAGCAGATTTAAATAAAGATCAGACCACATTTTATGCCCAATTTATGCAGAAATTTAAAAAAACCAAAAGGGTTCACAGACTTTCTCCTCCAACTGTACGTTAAGATTGCTTTGTAGCTAAAAAAGGAAATGGTCCTGAACAGAGAAACACTTTGCTAATTTGCATATCTTCCCAAAATCAATTTCGATATTATCTTGTAGATGATATAGTGCCCACCTCTACTTTAGAGCCCATGTTTTTATGCTGATGGTCCAAGGACAGCATTATAGGAAGGTACTTGACTTCGCTCAAACAAATTATACAAATTTAAAGAAATGGTCTGTTTTCAGGTTCTGGACGACAAATATTTTAGTACAGGTATAGAAAAAAAGCATCGCTCAGGTATCGGAAGTACCGGAATCGAAAGAAATGTCCCGTTACCCAGACCTGATGTGTTACGGCTGTCATTTTCCCCTCATTCGTAACATTTATGCATCTTATTCGGGTTCTTCACAGAGAGCATCGACATTCGTGGAGAGTGTTTTTGTCCTTTTTTTTACTCACCGTTTCCCCCGAGCAGCTCCATGGCACTGACGCAGCCGCCCTCCTCTTCCTCCTCCTCTTCTTCCTCAGGGTCGTCATCGTACGCCACCGGGCCGCTCTCCACCAGGGCGTCTGGGGCGGAGGTGGGCACCGCGACCGGGAGAGGGTTCAGCACCTCGGGAGGCCCCTTGGCAGAAACAGGAGAGGGGGCAGATTGAAATCAACCCCAATCGAAGGCCATTTGAAGCCTCTTGAATAAAACAGCCTAAATGTTGCCAATGCTTTCCAACTTTTTAAAGCTGCTCTGTAATAAATGTGCCCCTGGGCTCACCTTCTGCTTTACCTAAGCCGCACAGGTTCCATGTGTTTTTGGAGGATGTAACTTTGCACACTGCATTGTTCCCACTCCGAGCTTCTTCCATTGTCCCACTCCCGTTCATTTAAAAACACCAAACCCAACACTCGGGTTATCACACATGGAGACAAAAACCACGGAGCCTTCATTTGGTCACGCACGGGCACATCATCAAAGCGCGACGGAGGCTTTGGATAATTAGCCCAGAAACTGTAAAATGCAGCGTTTTGAACAAAGGGAAGTTTAGCCCGGAGCAGCGAGTCTCCTTTAGATCATCCAACCAGCGAACCCAGCGAGGGATTCAGATAAAGAGAAGGATTTACACTTGAGCGGGTCGGCTCCGGGACAAGGGGTAATTCAGGTTCGGGTTTAGTTGACTTTGTCTTAGTACTTACTTATATAGAGCTTTTCTACCTTTATCAGGCCCAAAGCGCTTTACAGTCTCGTCACCCACTCACTCTCTCATTCATACACCAGCAGACACTGGAGGCATGGAGGGTGAAGTGTCTTGCCCAAGGATACAACAACAGTGTGCATTTGCAGTATTTAAAGGGATATTTCAGGATTTTTGACATAGGGCCTTATTTCCTATAGTTATCCAAAGTGTTGCTGATTTCTGGAGATATTTTTTTTTGTAATTCATGCAGTTCCAAAAAAATATATCTTCAGAAATCAGCAACACTGTATCTATCCAGATGGCATCTCGTCAGAGAAGGGGGCGTGGCTTCACCAAGGGGGAAAATAGAATCTTTAGAGCAGGGGTCACCAACGTGGTGCCCGCGGGCACCCAGAGGCCCTTTGGGACAGGTCCAGTAGCCCTTGGGACTTTTTCTAAAGTGTAAAACACTTCATTTTCTTGAATCTAATTCTTAAAATTACAGTTATTTTGGTTCTTGTGACTCAGTATGAGTTTAAAGTAAAGCTATTTTATTATAATATGGGGTCAATATCCTATAAGTGAACAGTGTACGTTTAAGTCTTTAGGATTTGTTTTTAACTGGTAGCCCTCGAACATCTTAATGCTCTTAAAGTAGCCCTCAGCTGAAATAAGGTTGGTGACCCCTGCTTTAGAGAAACACAATTTTCCCTCTTTTTAGCCATTTTCTGGTGAAATATGAATTTCAAATCACAAATAGAGTCAAGTGTAAATCAGGCCCATATGGATATTTTCTCACAGTCGATTGTTCAGTAGTGAAAAACGGCAGTTGCAGCTAGCGCTAGCTAACCGTTAGCATTAGCCCGATGCTAACATGAAGCATCAAGTTAGCATTCTCTGGTATTTATGTATTTATTGGCTGTTGAACCACTTTGCTCCTCTCCATGTCTCCTTTGTATCTTTATTTGGTAGAAAACTATATTCATATTTCAGTGTTTGTTAAAGTAGTTATTGAATAATTAAAGAAAGTTTAGATTTTTCTCCAAATTGTTTTCCCCCTTAACTGTTATCAAACATGAACATATATGGCTGATTCCAGAGATGCCGTTTGTATCTCTAACTAGGAAATGAGGCCCCATGTCAAAAATCCTGAAATATCCCTTTAATGACATTGTGTGCTTCGTGTTTCTTCTCCCTCACAGACCCCAGTATTCGCCCCAACACTGCCCAGGGATAGACCTGTTTAAATGTGTATGTTGGACACATCTTTGGCACTTTCTGTCAGATATGAAGCATTCCTGCAGATCAAACGTAGACCGCGGTGATGACATCGAGGAGGAGGCGGCATGTGTCTGATCAAGACAGGATTCATTCCAGATCCATTCATCTGTCAGTCGGCTGTCAGCGCACGTGCACGTGCACACGCCTGGCCCAGACGCTGCAGCCGCCGCGCTCTCATGGGAGACCTGGACCAACGTTGCACAGGTTGCGTCAGATCAAGGCGGTGGCATCTTGGACGCGGATCTGACGCTGCACTGATCGTCTGCACAGCCTGGGCCAGCGAGGCTCATCTTAAACACACCTACTGCACTGGAATCAAAGCTAAAGGTGTCCAACCAACTCATGGAGCGTGTGACCTTTCTTTTTAGTCAGTTTATTTATCGGAGACAGTCTTAAGAAAGTAAAATCAGTTGTCGACGCCCAACTCCGTTTTGTTTATGCTTAAACCCTCGTCCCACCATCCTCCACCTATTTCCCCGCGTCCTTGTTATTCCCTTCAGTGTTTAGTCTCCGAGGATTTAAAACTCAAAGCAGGACGGCTCATTAAGAAGCAAAAAAATAATCTAAAAAAGGGTGGATAACATGGTAAAAACACCGAGCGCTAACGAGGAGCTGAGGGCTAACGAGAGGTGAGTGTGAAAGTGGGTCAGAGGAGACGAGGGAGAGGCGCTAAAATCTGCTAAAAACGTGAGATCTGCTCCCGTTTGCCGAGGGCGAAATGGAGCAGATTGCGACGTGTGAAGGTTAGAGGAGAGAGGAGCCGCGAAGAGGAACATCTGCTTCGTCAGAACACGGCCATATGGACCAACGCACGGGCCGCTTCCAACATCCCGGTGTATCCAGGTTAAACCCAACGCTTTGGAAAATGCACAAATGCTACGTTGCTAATGGCATTAACGCAAACAAGTGTATATTATATAAAGTGTATATTTCATTTCTTAAAGGGATATTTCAGGATTTTTGACATAGGGCCTCATGTCGTAGTTATCCAGAGTGTTGCAGATACCTGGAGATAATTTTTTTTGTAATTCATGCAGTTCTTATGTTTGAAGAGTTTCGTGGCGCTAGGCTAGTGCAAGGCTTGTGCATTTCTATGGTATCAGCTAGCCTGCATTAAAAACAGTCTGACCCGCTCCACAGAGCACCTGAGGCAAATCACTTATAACACCAGACTAACCATATAAATGTTTGTGTCGATAGAATAATTTTTGTAATATTATTGACCTTGCATCACATGAATGATCGTATTTAGAGGGACTATTTTCTAGCAGATCCCTCCGCCGCTGCGTAGCTTATACAACCACGAAGCTGATGCTGCTCAAATATAAGGTATTTTAAATGCAAAATGGTTAAAATTATTCTATAGACACAGGCATTTATATGGTTAGTCTGGTGTTATAAGTGGGGACATTTTATCTCTGATGATTTGGCAGACGATGATGACGTGCTCCGACAGTGCCGCATGATGTATGTGCAGGCTAATATTCTTGTGCGCAGGTTTGGTGCGTGTACAAATGTAGTGAAAAGGACACTGTTTAATGCCTATTGTACCCCACTTTATACAGCACACCTGTGGTCAAACTATAAACGTTCGAGCATACGGAAACTTAACGTGGCATATAACGACTGTCTAAGAATTTTGCTGAAAAGACCTCGATGGGAGAGTGCCAGCCACTTATTTGTTTCTGCTGGCATCCGAACTTTTCATGCTGTTTTGAGAAATTTAATGTACAGATTTATATGTCGGCTCAACAACTGTGCCAATATGATTATTATGAGCTTGACAAACATCAAAGTCAGTGCCACGCGCTACCAGTCTGAACTGTGGCAGCATTGGTACAGTTGTCTGCTCTAAATGTTGTTGTGTGTTTGTTTTTTCGTTTTTAACTGGACCTCGAGTCTGCAATAAAGGTTGATGAATAAGTGATTTGCCTCAGGTGCTCTGTGGAGCGGGTCAGACTGTTTTTAATGCAGGCTAGCTGATACCATAGAAATGTGCTAGCCTTGTACTAGCCTAGCGCCACGAAACTCTTCAAATATAAGAACTGCATGAGTTACAAATAAAATATCTCCAGAAATCAGCAACACTCTGGATAACTAGGAAATGAGGCCCTATGTCAAAAATCCTGAAAGATCCCTTTAAGACTTGCACACATTCCAGCAAACAGAGGAAGGAAAGAAAATGTTGATATTCCGAAGCATACTGGGTCACAACGAGCAACTTTTCAGCAAGAAAATAAGGTGTAAAATTCCAGCTAAATGTCCAAGGCCTTTAGCTTTGATTATAGCACATTTGTTGTGGCGATCATGTGGTTACATGGACGAAGAGAGTCGAATCTCTCGCCTGGTCTGATAGAGTAGAATTGCCCAAACCCATGTAAACCTGGGAGGCTCGATTGGGGGGGTGAAATCCGACTTTCCCTGAGCCGATCGGCGACCTGCCTGGGCTGATTGTGGTCAGATTGGAGCAGCATGTAACCGCAGAGTCGAATCAAAGTTCTTTGGATTAGCACAAAGTATCGGCATGCTGTCCCTGCCCCAGAAGGTAATAGTCAGACAATGAAGTAAAAAGTAAAGTTGGCCGCATATTTTGTCCCATTTCACACTCGACATGCACCACCTCATGACATCAGCAGGTGGAACAGAGTGTTTTGCGATGAAAAATAATTCTGAAAGAGATGAAAGATCTTTAGCATCATAACCCCCACCTAAACCAAGTCTCATTTCAAAACTAAGATCAACAAAAGTGATGGTAACGTCATCTCTTTTCTGTCGAAAGCAAAAACAACAACACATTGTCAAATAAGTAAGTGCTTTATCTTTCCCTGTACAGCTGCAGGTGTTGTGTTAGCTACTTCTATGGACTAGTAAAGCTGTGTACTAATAATCCAACGAAGATGACAGAGAGTTCCCTTTAGTGGCTGATTCAGCGCGGAGAATGTGTTTTGGGCCATGACACAGAAGACTCCCAGACGCCGTAGCACATCGCATCATAGTATCATAGTACGTTAGCCTTTAGCTAGCCACCAACTGCTAAACACGGGTGCTAATAAGCCTCTGTTTTAAGAGTTTTAGGTGGATTTAAGTTCAAACACTGGAGGAGACCCTGGTGTGGACCGTGGGTGTTTAACAAGAGAGTCCTAGGACATCACAGTTAAATATCGGTCTGGAAGAACCTTGTGCTAACTGTTTGCTAACAACAACAACAACATAGCAGCCAACGGTCAACAGAAATGGTGCACATAGCTATCAGCCCCCTGCTGGCCGGGATTACATGTCATGTGACTGGGACAAGACTGGTTAGACATGTTTTACTGGAAAAACTTATCGGAGTCAGATCTTTATCCTAGTCGGATTAGACTTCACATGTAAACGTACTGATTGTTTCATTTGAAGCTTTTGCAATGTCAGATTCAGTGCTGCATTGCTTCTTCGAAAATATATTTTATTGATGATGGGAGAGTGTGATCACTGTGCAATATGCCTGTGCCATCAGCAAAGAAGAAATCCATTCATGGAAAAACTTTCAGGATGAGCAACCTGGATTTCATCAAAGAAATGTGTACAATTTCAGCCAAACCTGCAGCTGAATGTGTTTTAGATGTGTTCTATTTTTGACAAACTTAAGAAGAAGAGATGCGAGCAATGACATTTTTTCTCCAATAAATCTTCATCCAGTTTGAATCTAATGTAATGCTTTAATAACATTGAAAGGCCGTACAGTTCGAAATTGCCCACGATCCTCAAAGCCCTCGTAGACTCCTGTTACTGTAGCTCAAAAATGCGATCGGAGAAAAGCGCAGGAGCAGATCTTTGGTGGGAAACTGCATCGTCTTCTCAAATATTGGCTCAAGCTCCTCGTTCCCAGACTAATGTTAAATATTTGAGAGCGACTTCTGGGTTTCACGGCGACCAACTGTCTCCTCCTCTCCCGCTCTATCCCTCTGTAATCTGTGCCTTTCCTTCATTCTTTACAGGAGCAGATTAGGCACAAATAAGAACAATACAATCGCCAAATGTGTGTGAAACGCTCTCGAGGTCCTACTCTTTAAGAAACGCCCTTTGTCCGTCAAATAATTCAGCTGCAATTTTCTACCAAATGCCACAATCCTGTCACTAAGTCTTTCTGTGTCAGATTTTTTAATGAAGTTGGAAATAAAAGATTCTGTCCTATTTTAAAAAGAAAACAATATGACCACAATCAGGGGTTTGACAGTGGTGAACAAGAACAAGGGTCTTTGGAAAATCTCTTTAAAAATGGCGTCCATATTGAATATTTTAGGCAGATAATGGGCTTTTTCTGAATCGCAAAGTCCGAGGCAACATGTACGATCGATGAGGAGCTTGGACAAAATATGGACTGGATCTGCTCCAATGCTTTCCTTCCCTCTCTCCCTCCCCCTCTCTCGCTCCTTGTGCTCCCCCCTCGCTTTCTCTCTCTCCATCTGCCCCCGCTGACCTTTCTCTCTCCCCCTGCCTCTTTTTCCATTAACGCTCTCTAAACCCCTTCTCTCCATCCCTCTCCTGTCTCTAACTCTCCCTTCTTTCTTCTCCCCCTTTCTTCCCCCTCTCTAACTCCCTCTCCTCTTAATCTCCCCTCTCCTTCTCTCCTCCCTCTATTGCTCTTTCTCAGACTACTACCTCTCGCTTCCTCGCTCCCTCTCTCTCTCTAACCCTTCATATCTTTTCCCCCTCTCCATCTCTCCTTTCTCCCCTCTCTCTTACAATCCCTTCTCTCTTCTTTCCTCTCTCTGTCTCTCTCCCCCTCTCTCTAACTCCCCCCCTATCGCTCTCGCTCCCTCCCTCTCTCTCTCTAACCCTTCATATCTTTTCCCCCTCTCCATCTCTCCTTTCTCCCCTCTCTCTTACGATCCCTTCTCTCTTCTTTCCTCTCTCTGTCTCTCTCCCCCTCTCTCTAACTCCCCCCCTATCGCTCTCGCTCCCTCACTCCCTCTCTCTAACCCTTCATATCTTTCCCCCCTCTCCATCTCCCCTTTCTCCCCTCTCTCTTACACTCCCTTCTCTCATCTTTCCTCTCTGCATCTCTCTCCTCCCTCTCTTCAACTCCCCCATCGCTCTCGCTACCTCACTCCCTCTCTCTAACCCTTCATATCTTTTCCCCCTCTCTGCATTTCTCCTTTCTCCCCTCTCTCTTACACTCCCATCTCTCTTCTTTCCTCTCTCTGTCTCTCTCCCCTTAACTCCCCCCTCTCTTGCTCTCTCTCGCTCCCTCACTCCCTCTCTCTAACCCTTCATATCTTTTCCCCCTCTCTCTCCATCTCTCCTTTCTCCCCCTCTCTCTTACACTCCCTTCTCTCATCTTTCCTCTCTGTATCTCTCTCCTCCCTCACTTCAACTCCCCCCTATCGCTCTCGCTCCCTCACTCCCTCTCTCTAACCCTTCATATCTTTCCCCTCTCTCCATATCTCCTTCCTCCCCCTCTCTCTAACACTCCCTTCTCTCCTCTCTCCGTCTCTCTCCTCCCTCTCTCTAACTCCCCCTTCTCTCCAATTCCATCTGTTCCCCCTCTATCCCTTCTCTCCTCTTTCTTACTCTCCCTTCACTCTTCTCCTCTCTATCCCCTCTCCATTTCTCCCAATTTCTCTCTCCACTCTCACTCCCCCTCTCTCCCTTCCACCAATTACTTCTTGATTAAAATGTTCTCCGTCCACTGAAGCGTAGACGCACACTCTCCTCTGTCGCCTCCGTTGCATAACCGCGATGGGGACGGAGACGACCAATCGCATCGCTGGCTTTTCAAAAGGGGGCGGGATTTCGGCGGTTCATTCATAACGACACGTGACGGAGTGAGAGAGAGAGAGAGAGAGAGAGAGTGCGACGGCCTGTCCTGGCAGAGTGGCTATCCCGCCTCTCGGTGAGGAGCTCGCCGGTCACAGAAAGTCCTGAGGCTCCGGCTTCAAAAGTCCGGCCTCGCACTGAAAACTCAAATCATTGTCGCTGAAGATGAAAACCGGAGAGACTCTCATTAGGCTGAAGAGAAGTGACTAAAAAAAAAACAAGACCGACCTAGATAAAGCTTCAGAACATTTGGAAATACAAAGATTCCCTTCAATTAAACATGACAATCCCACAGTCGCACAAACATTAAGGCAAGAAGCTGCAGAAGAATAAAAAAAAAACAATCAAAATAGAGATATCGGTTTTGAAACTGTGCTGTCGGTTACCCACATATCCTGTTTTTAAGGACATTTATCTACAAGTGGTTCCAGATTCCCAATGCAAACAGAGAAAGGAGACGGTGACGGAGTCTGACCTGATCCATGGCCTTCTTCTTCGCCGCAGGTTTGAGTCCAGTGATGAACGGCTGCAGCCTGGAAGAAAAAAGAGAGAGAGAGAGACCTGTACTTTACTTTTAATCCACTACATTCGAAAGATCAATATAATACTCTCCACTCCACCACATTTCCACCAAGACGGTGATTAAAGAGTAAAGTTTGCCGCATATTTTGTCTCATTTCACACTCCTGAACTGTCCATTACCAAGTCAAGCACTGAAGGCTATTCGAGTGTTGAAATGCTCAGGAGCACGACCAAGGTGTTTGGACTTTGAAAATGCAGACATCAGCAGGTGGACAGAGTGTTTTGAGATGGAAAAAAAAACATATGAAAGAGACGAAACAAAGCTCTTTAAGAAAACTCTAGATCGGACGTGGTGCTCGTTGACATGGCGGCCATCTTGGGACGCCGGTTTTCGTTGATAAAAGGTCATAATTTGAGGTGCAGTACTTGTTTTTGATTGTTTTTCGCTGGTAAGTCTCGGTATCTCAGGTCAGACATTTTGTTCATCTTTAAAAGGGCTGCTGTTTTCTTCTTGGCACTATTTTTGCACCATTCATTCTAGTTCTGCATTCTTTGTCTCAAGTTAACTAAATATTGGTCATATTCTGTGTCTTTTCTTCTTTCAGCCTGTGCTCAGACAAACTAAAAGGTGAAAGGAGCAATGTCAATCTGCTATTTTCTTTGTGGTGTAAGAATAAAGCTCAACAGTCCCACCCACTTCCGGTCACACGTCTGGATCCGATGTGAAATATCCATTATATTACCGACCATAGCGCAGATATTTTACAAGAGATAAAACACTCAATACTTTAAGATACGGTGAAATGTTTTTATACATTTTTGGACAAATATTCAATTAAACCTTGTGTATTTTATAGTTATATGTGTTAGCACAGAGCTGATTAGCCGGCGTTGTGCTTTTAAACTCTTAATCGAGAGAGGAGCAACATTAGAACAAGGTCAAAAACTCAAAGAGACGACTCTGTGCATAACTTAAAATCATCACAACACCGCCCTATACTTCCTGTTTCGGTCCAGCTCACCAAAATAAAAGCTCGTCTCATTGATTAGTTCAGCAGGTACTTGCAACATTACAAGAATATAATTAAATACACACATTTTAAGTGTTTTCTCTGTTAATAGTTAGGCAGAAAGAAAGTTGAACTAATGAACAAGCTGGTGCTTTTATTTTGGTGTGCTGGATCGAAACAGGAAGTCACTTGTTATGATTTAAAGTTATGCACATGCACAGAGTCAATTGTTATCTAGGATGAGCTTGATTAAGATGTTTTATTTCACTGTTTGCAGGGCTTTATACAGGAAACAGCCAGTCAACTTTAATGTCATTTTGATTCTAATGATTTTAATGCCCCGGACGCAAAGAATCTGTGCATATTTCATTTCTTAACATTCAGTCCAACCAAGGAAAGTGGGAGAATTCAATCTTCAAAAGGAAATTTGACGCAACAGGCGACTTTTGAGCAGAAAATATCGTAAAATCTCAGCCAAAGCTGCAGTTAATGTGCTTGAGACCATTATTTTATCCAAAACATTTAGCTTCAATGCCAGTTCCTTTCCTGTTTAATGCTTTTTATCAGCCTGGAAATTAGATATGCCAAAACCAAACAAAGCCATAATGGTGCACAGTGGCCCACCTCGACTCCACCTGCATCGTCTCCAGAAAACAAAAGTCTGAAGTGAAATGTAAATCTCCTCATTAACGTGGTGAAATATGTGAAACGATCCCCAGAGGTTGTTTGAGTCTGAGGAGGATCCGGGTCTGGTCGGTTTCCCGCGGCTTCCTCTGCACCACTTACAGCTCATTTACATTTCTGTGTTTGAATTGGGCCCGGAGCTCCACTTTCGCTCCGCTCTCTAATCCTAATGACGTCCCGGGGCAGCGATCGGCAGATAGCGGCGAAACCAAGGAGACTCCACCTGGAAATCACCGCGGCCGACTCCGAGGAGAGGAGGGAAATGAACGGCTCTTCAGGAATACCTTTATGTTGTGGGGATGGACAAATTAATTGGTTCCAACGAGCGCGAGGCTGCAATTATTTAGATATTATAATGTCCCTGAAAAGAAGAACGTTCACGAGCTGGAGCAGTTGGAGAGACACAGTTTTGGAAAGAAATGTCTGAAGCGATTGGATTCACAAACCTGCCACATTCATCTTATGGCTGAAAGTGCTTTTTTGAATATTCACTTTTGGACACCTTCTTGAGACAGTCATGTGACCTTAGTTCATATGTGCTGAGAGAAGATGCTGGACTTTGTGATAGTTTTTGCTTCATGCGGATACGTGCAGCATTTTGATGGTTACCATAGTTACTACAATAGGATTCTTAGCTGCACCAACTCCATTTTAAATTATAGAAGGTTTACAATGTTGTGACGTCATGTGAACGCAACCCCTTACGGCTTATACCTGCTAACCCTGTAGTTCACAACAAAGAAATCAAAGAAATGCCCGAGTCTGAGTCTGTTCCTACAAATACGTCAAAACGAGAGAGAGAGATCTTTATTTTCATAGCGCCTTTCACAGACATGGTCACAAAGTGGGAGAATTGTACATTCACTCCATACTCGGTGGTGGTTAAGCTAAGTTTGCAGCTTCAGTTTCCCCTGGGGGAGACTGACAGAAGAGCTGTCGCGACTGCACACGTCTGCACCAACGGTCCCTCTGACCACCAACATTCATTCACGCACACCCGGAGGAAACCTACGCAGACACAGGGAGAACATACAAACTCCACACAGAAAGGCCCCGTCCAGGTGGGAATCGAACCCGGGACCTTCTTGCTGTGAATCATTAACATTTTAAGAAGATGTTTCGTGTATATGGTCATGTTTGAAGGAGAAAAATCTTAACTTTCTTACTCCAAAACGACTTTAACAAAGGCTGAATTATGAAGATAGTTTTCTACCCAATAAAGATATAAATACATGGAGAGGAGCAAACTAGTTCAACATCCCATAAATACATAAATAACAGAGAATGCTAACATGATGCTTAATTTTAGCATCATGCTACATGCTAATGCTAGCTATGACTGCCATTTTTTAGCTTCCACTGAACAATCTGCTGGAAAAACTGGACTTTATTTTCATGTGATTAAAAAAGTTTGTGCCAGAAAACGTCTAAAAAGAGTGAAAATGTGTGTTTTCCAAAACATGCTTCCTTCCTGACCAAAATGTGGTCGATGGGTCGACGGCTGAAAACATCTAGATCGTTCATAATGCTAATACTAACGGCTGTAGGAAAAAATACATTCAGCAGGATTATACTAATGGACTCTGACAAGTCTCCTGGACTCGTATTAGTTTAGCACTTCAGATTTCAGTCTTTTCTCTAAGGTCTTTGCTCCTGGATGTGTTTTAAAGGTGCACTGTAAATTGAATCTGGATTTTAAATCATGAAGGGCATATAATTGCTTTTGCAAAACAAAAGGAAAAGGGCAGATTAGACTTCAGAAAAGTCCATTAGCAGCCAAAACATACACATTTTAATAATTATAGTACATATTTTTGCCTATGAAATGTCTAAAGTATGAAAAGGTACGATCACAAGACCTTTAAATTCTATTTAATAACTGTCACCTCTTGATAAATGGTGCTCGACTGACAGGCTTTTTTGAAACAAGGACCTGGGCATCAATTCTGCCAAGATTTGTGGCCAGAAAATGTGCATCTGCTCCAGAAACCTCCCATAAAAGCTGGATATGAGGTCTTCCCCCACATTACTGCACCAGGAAAAGCCTTTTTCACCTGACAATCCTGTTGTTGTCTGTCTCCAGAAACAGCTGGAGTGAGTGACATATCTCTCGGGGAGATAATCTGTGCAGGTCCACGGGGGGCAGAGCGAGCAGGATTTCCCAGAGTCTGTGCCCCGCGAGGCTCCGTCTGACGCGAGATAACGACCGCTTTATTCAACCAGAGGCGAGCGAGAGACACAAACAATGAAGATCGGAAATGTTGATACGCTTTTTAATCCAACTTTAGCCCCTGTTTTGGAGCTGGCTTCTAAATCATGACTAAAATCAGTGGAGCTCTTATGTTGTTCATGTCTGGGTCCATTAGCGTCATGACTGTGATCAGCGCAGTGTGTCGGTCTCTGATCCTCCTTTTCCTTTGACAAACAGCTCCAGACACGCCCACAACTTCATCAAAAGCACGGCCAACACCAAAGCAGGGTTCCTACTACAATCATGCATTTCAGGGCATGTTTGGAGAAGTCTAAACTCCAGACCCCGTGAAGTCTCAGACCCTTTCTCTCTGCAGAAGATGTGCATATTACGCACCAAAAATTGTAGCCTTTGTGATTTAAATTACAATTTTAATTCGATTTAACCCGGCGTGGGCTTCAGGAGAGCACCAGCGTCACCCTCCACTGAGCGGATTATTAAAAGAGTTCTGCAAATTAAACTCCCAATCGAGGGGGTTTCCAGCACAAGACTGGCATTTTGGGGTCAGAGCGTTTAATGAAGTGTACCCGGTGAACCATTACCTCTGCACAGAGAGGCTGGAGGCTAACCACTCTGACACAATCAGTGCGGTTACATGGACGATGGGAAAGTCGAATCTCTCTCTTATTCTGACTACAACAGCCCAAAACCCACATAAACCCGGGAGATTCGATCGGGGGGCGCGATTCGACTGTCAGGCTGCCACCACACTGATACATTGTTAGCTACTTCTAATGGACGACTGCAATTGTGTCTGAGCTACAGCTAACGTTAGCGCTGATCGAAGCACCAATAAAGTCACTAAAACAGCTACATTTAAGGCGACTTTTAAAGCTGTGCTCCACTTATTGAATGTATAGTATATTACACAATTCTCATCAACAGAGAGCCTTAGCACATCGTAGCATAGTGGCATATTACATTTGCCTTTAGCCGCTAACTGGCAAAGCGTCATACAAGGGCCTAGCCCAGGGGAAGGCAACGTCCGGCCCTCCAGCACAGAACCTGTGGCCCTCAAGATGATTTTGAGAAACATTACTATACAAATCAGAGAGTACTTTTAACATTATTAGAGTTAAATGGGAGAAAAAAGGGTGCACTGGTGTGTTTTAAGGAAGAAATGACATAAATCTACTTGAAGTAACAGATTAAATCTAAAGTTTGAGTAGATTTGGTCTGGTATTAGATGAGATAAAACCTCTAGTAATTGTTATTCTCTTAATTCAGATAATTTTGATGATTAATTCAGCTATTTGTCTGATTTCAAGTTGTATTCTTGTTCCATTGGCGCTATAGCATTTGTATCTTGGATCAGTTCAAACCGACTTAAATTCGACATAGAAGAACTTTAATACAAGCAATTTTAAGTCATTTATCTCATGATGGACATTTTTTCCAGTGTTGTGTTTACTTTGGGCTAATAATCAGCGGCTTCGGCCCTTGGTCCATCAACAATAAAGAAAATCGGCCCTCCGCCAAGAAAACTTGCCTACCCCTGGCCTAGCCTATAAGGGAAGAAAACCTCTCGTGGAAATAAAAATGTTCACTCTATTTAGCTGTTCTCTTGTGGACTATAAACATATTCATCACACATCAATAAAGTCATTCTTTTTTTCTTTTTTTTTTTACAGAAAATAGTTCAGTAGAAGCAAAAAAAAATAAACAGCTAAAGTTAGCATATGTAGCATTGAACTAAAGTTAGCTTCCAGGTTGGCATTGTAAGTTTTTATGGGCTTTTGAAGCACTATGAAAATTCATATTTCAGCATTTGTTAACGTCTTAACCAAGCACATTTTCTTCACTTCGGCATTACCCAAATCTAAAAGCTTCTTTAAAAAAGTGTCCAAAACAGCAACAAAAATGTGACGAAAACGCAACGAAAGAGCCACAAAAAATCCACATAATACCAACAAAAACATGTCAAACACGTGATGAAAAAATTCCCAATAAAGTGACGAAAGAGTGATGGCAACACTGCAGCAATGCGAGGAAAAAGATCACTTTAAATCAATTTTGTAGCTTTCAAATGAGGCGTTATTGTCCTATAGGCTGTGAGCTACAGTCAACAAGCTTTTAGATTTGGGTAAAACTGGAGAAAATGCGCTCTGTGAAGGTGGGGGTAAGAGGTTAAAGTAATGGTGGAGAAATGGAAGAAAGGTTTTTTTCCCTGACCATATATGGGCAAAGATGCCATCTGTGTCGATCAGCATCTGTTTGGAGTTTTAGCTGGATTTAAGCTTAAACACTGGTGTAGATCATGGGTGTGTAGTTAAAAATCGCAGTTAACCCCAGAACAGCAGTTCAGTCTGAAAGCATCTTGTGCTAATCAGGGCTAAATGTTTGCAAACAAACCGGAAATAATGCAAAAAGCCATTGCTCCCCTGCCCCCTACTGGCCAGGAGTAACGCTGCTCTTCACCTGCTGCCGAAGGACATCCGGATCGGTTTGACAGGTTTTGGGGGAAAAACCAATCCAAGTAGAATATTCAGCCGGATTAGACTTTGCATGTAAATGTACTGAGTGACACTTGGAGATCAGGAGTCTAACCCTCGAAGTCAACGCATTATAATAATCTATAGGCTCCAGTGCAGTCTGTGAAAAGACCATTGAGGCCGGCTCTAATTTATAATCAATACAGTCCTGCTGCCGTCTGTCAAAGTGATGGATCACACTTTAACTGATGTCACGCAGGTCCATAAATGTAATGGCCATTTTAGGACTGGTCTTTGGGAGAAAATAAAGGTGTGTCACAAAAAAAAGATAAATATATACTGTATTTTTTGGTTGAAAATTATTATAGATTGATGTGTTTATTTCTGATACTTCGCTATTATTGCAAGGTTTCATTTAGCCAGCTGCACAAGGCATTTTATTAATATTGTTTTGTTTTATTCTGTTTTATTCTGCAAATATGTAAACTTCATTAGATTAGATTCTTTATTGTCCCTTATGGGAAATTGGTTTCCTCAATTGATAAGGCACAAGACTAAGTGTATTCGCCCAAGAACCTCTGAAGTGGCAGGTGGATATTTTGTTTGAATGCTCAAAGCGTTGTATTTCATGTCATGTAGTTCTCATACCGTTCAATAAGTCCAAGCAAAGCTTCCCTATTTAAGTCTTTATGTTTTCATTTTGGAGCAACTGCTCACTAACAAAGTAAACTTAATCACTTTCCCTCAGTCGTGTTTTTGATGAGAACTTACGGCTTTAACGCCACTATGCCTCGATATCGTCAGGAAGGGCATTTTTGGAAAGAAGCCAGGAGCCAGTTTATTTTTTGCAGCAGCACAAATTGTTTCCAAAACAAATCTCCAGCAGATTCTGGAACTTTACAGAGGAAAGGCATAAGCCTATTGAGCCTCCTCTCCACGGGACGTCCAGTTGAATGTGCTTCTCCCACGCTCCCCCAGCCTCCCTCTCTCTTTCTGCCCTCACTCGTCTTTTCTATCACTTTCCAATTTAACATGCCAAGAGCAACAGCTTCATCACAAGGCTTTTACGTTTTCAGAACAAAAGCCAACAATGTTTACGTTCTCAAATGACGGACATAATTGTAGAATATACAAGACTGTATTATAGTCCCTCAGGGATCTGTCCTGGGACCAGTCCTCTTTGCCCTGTAGCTCTTCCCGATTGGAGAGATATTTTATAGGCATGTCCTACCATTTTTATTGCCAAATTTACATGCCAATTCCTGGAAGCAGCCACGACCCTCTGACACTCCTATGTGACGCCAAGGCTTGGTTAGGGCACAATTTGAAATTTGAAAGACCGGTATGATGGACTACAGACTTAATTAATTTGTTTTGGTCGAATGTAAAAGCTGATATGATGGAAAAACTGCAAAAGATCCAGAACAGAGCTGCACATTTAGTATTTAAAAGAGATTATCGGGAAAACACAAGCGGAATGCAGGAAGATCTGAAATGGTTATTTGTGAAAGATCAGCTTCTATATTCATAATATATTCTATATCCATAATAATACTTACACCTGGCATGGTAGAGTAGGTCATTTTACAAACGTACAACAATAAATAGGGCGATGTGTGAATGGAATCGACTTCCAAAGCGAATTTCTCAAACTGGTAGAAAAACTGGATTTAAAATAAACTTAAAAGATCATCTTTGTAGTAATGGGGGAAGCACTAATTCACTAAAAAGTAAATATACAAGTACATGATTAATACTCAGTATGTATATAGTATGGGTGATCAATTTTCAACTGTAATTCTTATTGCGAACTGGTCAAACTTTTGTTCTGTAAGATCTGTTTTCATTATATTGCTTGTGTGATATACAGTATTGTGAAGTGACCTATGTAGTATCAAATATCTGTCAATTTTATATTTTATATTGTAGGATTTTTGTGAGGTTTATCAAGCTTGCTGCCACAAACAGGATTCGTAATAACAAATAAACAATTTCTTCATTGTCATCAATCTGTGTCAAAACAAAAACATAAAAAGCACTAAATGAGGACCAAATCCAGGCTAAAATGGAAGTAAATTATGAGTAAACCTGAACTTTTGCACATTTTAAAGTTTTGTTTTAGGCTGTATAAATCTCCGTCAGATGAAAACCTCAGTGCTTTTGTGATACACTGTTTTCTTCCTGTGATATGAATATTGCGACATAATGATGATTGTGTGATATTTTGTGCGGCCCTGAGTTCTCGTAAATCTCTGTCATTTAAATCCTCATCAGTCCAGTTCATTTCCTCGCCTCTCCTCGCGTGAAGCCGTTAGCGCGGGCGTCCTGTGCTGCGCGTTGTCAGTGAGTGATGGGCCTCCATTACGGGGGTCGTCGGGTCAAACGGCGGCTGGCGGCGAGCCCCGCGGCGGCAGACTTTACGGCAGCTCGGTCTCCGCGGCGACGATTTACAGCAGGTCACCGGGGAAACGTTTAGCAGCAGCGGGGAGTGGCTCCGGGACGCGGCGGGGCCCCGCGGGTAAGTCACAGGGACACAACAGGGACACAGTGACGAATATGACATCAGGGAGAGGAGCGCGAGTGCAGTGAGTCCATCAGGAGAGAAATCTATGGGTTATAATGGACTCACACCTGAACTTTAGCAGGATTTAAAGGGATTTTCAGGATTTTTGACATAGGGCCTCATTTCCTTGTTATCCAGAGTGTTGCTGATTTCTGGAGATATCTTTTTTTGTAACTCATGCAGTTCTTATATTTGAAGAGTTTCGTGGTGCTAGGCTAGTGCAAGGCTAGCACATTTCTATGGTATCAGCTAGCCTGCATTAAAAACAGTCTGACCCGCTCCACAGAGCACCTGAGGCAAATCACTTATAACACCAGACTAACCATATAGATGTCTGTGTCCATAGAGTCATTTGAACCATTTTGCATTTAAAATAACTTAAATTTGAGCAGCATCAGCTTCGTGGTTGTATAAACTATGCAGCGGCGGAGTGATCTGCTAGAAAATATTCCCTCAAAATGCGATCATTCATGTGATGCAAGGTCAGTTATTTTCCAAAAATGATTCTATGGACACAAACATTTATATGGTTGGTCTGGTGTTATAAGTGATTTGCCTCAGGTGCACTGTGCACTCTGGATAACTAGGAAATGAGGCCCTATGTCAGAAATCCTAAAATATCCCTTCAACAACATTTGCCAGTTCCTCTCTACCCATGACAATCAATAGAAAAGGGAAAAGTGCTCCTCCAAACTGACAAATTAGCCTCCACCAACAGTCATTTCCATCCTCTTCTTCCCTTTCTCTCTCAGTCTTCTCTTCCCTCTGGATGTATCAGTCGACTCTGGGCTTAGCGGCTGGTTCTTAATCAGCTTACTGCCAATGAAACTAATCCACCGCTCAAAAGGCGGAAAAAAAAAAGGGGTGGCCGTTTTGCCGGCGGGCCGACGGGGGGAGGGTGTCGATAAAACGGAAATAAAACCAAACGGGGGGAGGTGGGATTCCCCGCTTTATCCCCCAAATGTAATGTGGAAATTAAAGATGTTATGAGTGGGCACAGAATTTAAGATTAAGGTTTTAGTTTGAGAGCTTTTGGGGAAAATTAGGGGAAAAGTTCAAAGCGACAATGTGTGAAAATAAACGCAAGATAATCACAACCGACCAGCGAATCGTAAAGGCTGGTGATAAACCGAAAGTGTCTTGTGGGGTCTTATTATGTCTAGCACACGCAGTGACAAATCTCACAGTAACAAATCCTGTTATGGCTGAACAATAAATTGCCAGATTGTCAACATTAGGGATCTCCACGTCACAGCATATGGCCTGATGTCGTCTTTCTGAGATTAATGCATTTCCAGCAAACACAGTCAACAACAATAATGCCTTCTAATTCATAGGAGTACCTCGGATCCTGAAAAGCATCGCGCCAGCGGACGGAAATGGTGTTTTAAGAGCATATCTCGGGTGCTGCAAATTAGCTTTTGCTAAAAGCACAACGATAAAAGCATTTATCCTCAGGAGCAGCCGAAAAACGCTGGCTTTGACAAAAGAAACTACAGTACTTGTTCTTTTTTTCCTTTTTAAATGTGTGAATATTCTCTGTTTATTTTGGGGTTACCCTTCACTGGCGGGGGATCATGTGATGCCCACTTGCTTTTTAACACACTGTTTTTTGAATTGCTTGCCCTGATGAAGACCATTCCAAGTCGTTCAGTAAAGGACATTTATCTATCAAAGTGCCTCGGACATTGCATTATTCCTCTCAGACCATGCTTTCTCGAAGAGCACCTGATCATTTTGAATCACTCTGGACCCACTGATTCACTCATCTCTATCTTTCTCAGCATTTATTTGTTGTTTGAAATTCAGTTCTCGGTCAAAGACTCCCCCGTTCCTGACTGCATCACAGACTGGGCTCATGATCCTTATAATACTTAGAGCATTAGACTATATTGTATTGGAATATGCGCTATATCGAACAGTATCGTGATGTATCTCCTACTGGTCCCAGAGTCAGGACAAAACTCGTGGTGGAGGGGTCTGAGCACCCGAATGATCCTGGGAGCTCTGTTGTCTGGGGCTTCGTGCTCCTGGTAGGGTCCCCATGGCAAACAGGTCCTAGATGACGGGTCAGATAAAGATCGGTTCAGAAGCCCCTTCTGAGAGACCAACAGGCCCAGTTAGAATCGTGAGGCCGTCCTTCTGTGGACCCACCACCTGCAGGAGGAGCCATAAGGGGCTGGTGCAATGTGATTCCACAACCTGGCAACGAACAAGTGACAGAAAATGGATGGATGGATGAACCCGCAAAAGCAGCAAAGAAAACCTTTGCAACTAATCTGTCAGGGTCCATTCATTATTTAGATTTCGGCTACTTTCATTCATAAAATATGTAAATGTTGACATTAAACGTGTGCTTTACATGTGTCTTTTGGTGTTGCGGTGAGGACACATCATTGCCTTTTGAGATGAACAAAACTGCCGTGTCTCGTCAGGAATCGCTGAAATCTCTGCGGTTTTGACGACACAACACTGAGCTCTATTAGCACAAAC
Organism: Gobius niger; assembly: GCF_951799975.1. NCBI lineage: Eukaryota > Metazoa > Chordata > Actinopteri > Gobiiformes > Gobiidae > Gobius > Gobius niger. Next base: position 27,900,116 of record NC_136867.1, read on the forward strand.
TGCTGCCTACCCTGGATTATTATCAAAATAACTAAACCCACCCAGTCCCAGCAGAGCTAAGATCTGACACACGTTTCCTCAGTCTCTGCAGCAGCTGGACAGACCCTCCCTGTTTCTGCCCAGTGCTCCAGAAATAGCCCTTTATAATTACCCCGCGGTCGGACTCTCTCGGGCTTTTCGAACTTCTCCTCAGCGCTCAGGGAAGTCGACTTCTCGGAGCGTGTCTCTTTGGGAAGCGGGTCACTCGGGCAGCGGCGGAGAAGCCAGAGATTTTCGGAGAAGTCAGCGTTTCCCGGTGCTCGTGTGGCGGGTCTAAGAATAGAAGCCAGGAAGAGGAAGCGCGGCGGAATGAGCGTAAACAATGACAGGAAAAGCCTTCGAGTAAAGAAGCAAATATGGCTGTCGTCTCAGCAGTAACACAAGTCCCAGTTCCTCTCCAGACCTTTTCCCAGCAGCTCCCTGAAGGCCTTCCGCATTTCTACACAATCTGATGAGTCAGTGCAGCAACTTCTATTTAAGTTCCTTAACTCTTGAGCTCAGATTTGAACTACTACTGTGTTTTCACAAAAGAAGAAGGCGCTTTGATCTTACTTTTCACCAACAAAAATTCATAATGGAGGAAGAAATACAGTACACAATGAGCGGCTATTCCAGAAAGAAAGATTTACATTTGCCTTTCTGTCCATGAGTATAAAGAGGAGCTCCAAACTGAAGATGAAATGGTGTTATCACATCTGCAGGCATGGCGACCGCTAAGAAAAGGAAGGTGGATCTTGAATGAAAACTGACTTTGAAATTACTTAGTCTTTGTCAAAGTAAAAGGTCAGTGTGCCTAGTATGTGGCGAGGGTGTCGCGGTGATGAAGACAAATCTCGAGCGCCATGACACCTCGAAACAAATGCATTTGGAGAAAATGAATGCTCTTCGTCGGAGTTTAGGGCCTCAGCAAAGATAAACCATTCCAACCATCAGCACTATGTGAGTCTGACATAGAAATGATGCTCCTCCACTATCAATGTTTGTTAGAATGTTTGTCGCTAAATTGCAAGGCCCTTGGAGAACTTTATAAAAATTGAGGTGGCCCTTGATGTGAAAAGGGTTTACCAGCCCTGGCTTTGTGGGTGGATTCTGCGTTTCAAACTAATCAAAGCAATAACATCAGCAGCTTTTTACCATCTGAAAAACATCACTAAGATCAGAAGAATAGTGTCAAAAAAAGACTTAGAGGGACTTATCCATGTGTTTGTCTCCAGCAGGTTAGACGACTGTAACGGCTGCTCACTCTTAGAGCTGCAGAACATCCAGAACCAGGAAATACGAACATATTAGTCCAGTGCTACGGTGTCTGCACTGGCTTCCTGTCACTCAGAGAATAGAATTTAAAACAGCTCTGCTTGTCTTTTCATGGTTCCTGGTGGTTCCAGAGTCAGGACTAAACACGCAGGGCCACCTTAACCAATGGGCTAGCAGGTGCTGGAGCCCAGGAGCCTACCATAGTCAAGGGCCTATCAGAATTAGGGGGGGAGGAAAGGTGATTTGTTGATTATCATGTCAATCACTTTTGCAGCTTGACTAACCGTATAAGATGATTGTGCTAAGCTCAAATGTGTGTACCTGGAGTAGGCCCGCCCTACCTGGCCCAGAGGGATACATGTAGGAGTAGCAGGGTTAGGGTTTTTGTGAGATTTAGGGTTAGGGTTATAGGTTAGGGTATGCGCTGAGGAGGCCTACAATTCTGTTTAAGCCCCGGGGCCTATGGGTACATTAAGGCGGGCCTGTAAACATGCTGAGGCTAAAGCTAAAATCTGGAACAGTCTCCATGAGGATGTGAGACAGGCCTCAACTCTGACAATGTTCAAATCCAGGCTGAAAACAGTTCTTTTTACCCGTGAATATGAAAGTTATTCTGCACTCTTGCCTTTTACTGTAATTGATTATTTCTTTTGTTGATGTTTTATTGATTTGATCAGCCTTATTGTAATTTTATGTAACTGTGAATTGCCTTGAGTATGAGCTATTGTGCTCTACAAATAAACTTGCCTTGCCTAATATTTCAAGGTAATTGATTGGTTACAAAAGACCCCATGCTATATATAACCACGTTACTAAAGCATTCCTGGTCTGAAAGTACTGCCTCCAGAGCAGGAGCTGAAATGGTCCCTTTAACAGCGGCCCGGCTCCCAAGACCAAGGACCCGCAGTCACACTTTCCCTTTTTTCCAGCCACTGCAGTTTTCTTGCCTATCCAGCTCCATCTCCATTTTAATAATCTCCATATTTTTAATCTAATCTGAGCCCGAGCAGCCGTTATGTGGCGCCTCTGAACGGGACATTTCTTTTGATTTGTCCAAACGGCCTCCAACGGCCGGCCCTTTGTCCCCCCTCTCCCCCCCCCTCACTCCGTGACAAATTGGGGTCCGAGTCGCGCCGGAATTCCAACACAAAGCCCCTCTTAGAAAGTGGGACGTTTGGAAGCGAGCCCGGGTTTAAGCCGCGGATGAAACTGAAATGAAACGGCCTCAAAAGTGTCGACGCCGCCGAAGTGTGGAGCGAACTGCGAAGACGAAAGATCAAGAACTTTTTTTTTTTTACACACAAAATCATAAGGAATAAGCCACTGGACTAATCTGCACCATTATAATCCAGGCAGCTTGAACAGAGCTCCAGATTTCTTTGAATTGGTTATAGATGTGGCGTTAAATCAGACTCACGACCCTTTGACACGGGAGAAAAAGCAGCAAAGTGAAAATCTATTTTGATTTTAAAACAAATTGCAAACTGTGCAGGAGCTTTTATAGAGAAACTCCCAAATATATGGCACGTGCATATATGGCATTTTCTCCAATTTGGCATTAACCAAAGCTTCTTGAAAAAACTGCAAAATTGAAATGAAAACGCAACAAAAACACAACAAAAAAAGGTGAGTAAAAAGTGATGAAAAATCCAATGACAACATGTTAACAACGCAAGGAAAAGATCCATTTAGATCTGTTTCTTAGGTCTTAGCTTTCAAATGAGGTGTTAGACTGCAACCTTTCAGATTTGGGTTAACCCGTGGCAGAATAGCCGCCTCCTGACCATCCTGCAGAGGCTCATGTTCAAAGCCCTGCACGGGTTAGGGTTAGCAGCGCGCTGCATTCTGGTGTGCGTTTGGCTTAAAGCAGTACCAAGTAACACATGCCCCTAGAGGCCATAAGCGCTACTGCAGGTGTCGTACCATGTTGCAATTTTTTACTTATTAATTGTCCGTGAGAGTAAATACTACACTGACCGACTTGGCTGTGAATACTGTTTAAGTGGCGCTAGCCCACAGTTAGCTTTTTCGTGATTCCATTAGTGTGTACTGCGCCTCCGGCCTAGTGGCAGCGAAGTTGCAATTGTGGTTTTCTGGCCAGAGACACCAGAGGGAGATGAAAGACCCCCCAATCATCCCATTATCACTTGTATTACCCCCACAGGGACTACGGAAAGGATTTATTAAGGTAAACAAGTTACTTAGTGCTGCTTTAAAGCTGAACTGGAGAAAAAGCACTTGGTTAGACTCAGGCTCAGTCTCTGCCTGTGTTTAAATCCCTCTCGAAAATGCACCTTTTCTCTCAGGCTTTTCCATCACTGAGTGAGATGTGTTTCAGTTTCTTACTGTACGCTGTTTGCACTACTGGATTTGTCTTTTATTATTAGCTGTAGTTTGATGTATTTACTGTATTTTTGCATCATTTATTAAGACTGTCATTAATCCTTCCATTGTTTCATGATGTGTGTAAAGTTTATAAAGTGCATTATAAATAAAGTTGGTTTAGGTGGGAGGTAAGAGGTAAACCGTGCTATAACGTTCCCTCATCCTCGATGAAAGCTCTTGAGTCGTCATCTGTACTCTGCAGTTGAAGTTTGACGCCTCAAGAACCAGATATAAAGTAGATGTTGTCGCTATAATTACACTCTGTTGTCGTTGCGGGTTTCCCCTCGGCCCCGCTCCTCACCGCAGGGTCAGAACGCGCTCTTTCAGCGGAGCGTGGCCCGGGGTCGCTGAAAGAAGGTGCTGCTGCAGTTATTTCAGAAACAGAGGAGCTTTGTGCCTCGTTCCGTCCAACACTGCCCCATTGTTCCAACGGCACCCACTCCGGACAATCGGCCACTCTATCAGCGCCTCGCTTCAACAACTCCCACGGGATATCCACAAATACTGGACTTTCTGCACAAACTAGACCTGTTATTGTGGTTAAGGTTCGTATCATAGTGTTGGTTTTACTGATAAAAATCGCTCTTTCTATCAAAATGAGGAAATATTGTACGTGACAAAAAGACTTGCCTCGACTTTTCCTCATGAAACGAAAACTGCCGCAAAGTTTACAGTCTGTTCTTTAAGCAATAATGAACCAACGTCATGTTTTAATCTCTCATGAAGGCGTCCAAAAGTGTATGAAAGCATGGTGAAAGTGTCTGAAGGCTCCGCACTCAACAACAGAACCTCATTGTATTAAATAAAACATGACGTGATTCAAAAGTGGACCACGGAAATGGAGGAACTGGAGTTTATCAATGATTCATTCACAAAAAGCTGGACTCGTTTCTCAGGTGAAAGGTCCGTTCTGAAAAACAGGAGATGGTTTCATTCATAAAGAGAGAAGACATGAGCGAAGTGGAGCGACATCCTCTTTCGCCAGCGTTGGGCAGCGTTAGTTAGTCTTCCTTGTTCCTCCTCTGGAAAAGTTGCAGCAGTGGTGCCTCCCATAGCTTTACCTCCTAAAGACCGGACTGGAACATCTTCCGCTCCTGCTGCTGGTGTTTACATCAGGTTCCTGCTGGCGTGGAATTTATTACTGGCTCTGCAGCGGGACCATCGATTTATTCAGGACATGGACAGTGTTTAACTCACAGTGGGAGAAATAGTTTGTAGTTTGTCCTGCGCTTAACCTCTTTACCCCCACCTGAACCGAGCACTCCAGTTTAGCTTTATCCAAAGGCTTATTCCTTTAATGTAAAAGGCCATCCCGCCTTTGCTCTGCCTGATCCCGTCCCTGGAGGTGCTCGGAGAGGCCAATGGCACAGACTGGCAGCATCGCTTCCGTCAGTCTACCCCAGGGTAGCTGTGGCTACAAATGTAGCTTACCACTACCAAGTATGAAGAGAATAAATAATGCAATGTAAAGCGTCATTATGTGTCCAGAAAAGCGCCATATAAAACCAATGAATTATGGTTATACAGAGGAGCAGAGAGAAAGGGATGCAGCAAGTGCTCGTTGTAGTCAGCGCTGCTTGTACCACAATCAACCGCTTTTTATCTCTAAGCGACGCCCTCAGGCGACTGGTGAAAGTACTGGCGCACCGTTGTTTGTAGCAAGATACCAACTTCGTCTCGAGCAACGCTGTTGTTGAACCAGACGGAAGGTCAGGCCCATTCTCTTCCTCTACATCCACTCCTCTCCCTCCTCTGGTCCTTTAATGAGATTCCCTGTTATTCAAACATGTCGCTGACCCACGCTGAGATCAAAGCCGCCTCCTGCCGCCGCGCCTTTGAGCAGCACACGTCTCTGCCCAGTTTAACCCCTGACCTCTGTTGTGGGAGTGCGGTAAACGCCTGATCAATAACGTTTCGGATTACAAAAACCGCTAAAGAGGAAACGCGAGGAGCTCATCCATCATCCTGTCACTGAGCGAGTCTGTCCAGTGAAATGTCGAATAAATGACGTGTCCGAGTTCCCGTACCTCTTCCCCAGCGAGCTCAGCGGGGTGCTCAGGGTCAGCGCGTGAGCGGCCGGTTTCCTGGTCGCCCGCGGCGTGATCTGGGGCGTCTTCTGCTGCGGCTCGTCCTTCACTCGCGCTGGACTCGGCGCCGGCTTCACGTTCAGGTCTTTCAAAACGTCGTAGTTGATCTTGGACGAAATCTTCTTCTGCTCCAGCATTCTCCCGATGGCCTCGCCCGTCGAGCTCGCACGGATCGGACCGCGGGTCTTGTTCCGCGGAGTTCGACGCTGGAAGAAGAAACACGTGAATTCACAGTAAAGACTTTGATTTCGAGGTGGGGCAAAATGCAGGTGAAGGTCGAACAGAAAAGAACAGTATTCAGGAGACATTTTTCAGTAACTTTGAATGATTAGAATGATTAATTTGCTGACCTAATTCCTGACAAATAATGATCCGGTTTTCTAAAGTAAGGCTGGTGCACAGTTTTAAGTTCGTTAACACTTTTTCATGTATTGTTTTTTCTTTAATTTCAGGACTATTTCCATTGTCCCTTCCTCAAACTGCCACCTTAACGTGGTGGAGGGGTTTGATCCTGGGAGCTGTTGTCGGGGCTTCATGCCCCTGGTAGGGTCTGTCAGGGCAAACAGGTCATAGGTGACACGTCAGACAAAGAGCGGTTCTGAAGCCCCTTATGAGAGCCCCTTCTGTGGGGGCCGGAGCAGTGTGATTTGGGCAGCTCCAACGGCCCCACGACCCTGCAACGGACAAGTGGAAGAAAATGGATGGATATTTCCAGTGTTTTATCTATTCATTTGTTGGTCAGGACAGTGCATGTTAACTAACTAAGTAAGTAAGTAAGTAAGTAAGTAAGTATCGAACACACGTGGGGCTAATTTCCATCCCATTGTCCCACACTCGCACTCTCAAACACACCCATTTCTCATCCTAACCTATTGTACATGTTTTTAGTGGTACGGGAAAACCCAAGTACCCGGTGGAAACCTTTTTTGTTTTTTTCATTCAACATAATAGGACATACAAGACATACTAACAGTTCATAAATCATAAATCATACAAAAGTATCCATCCATCCATCCATCCATCCATCTCTACTTTCCTTACCATGGTCATAGGCAGGTAGTACATAAACTTTATTTCGAGAACTTGAGCAATTTTTCAATGAGATTGTAGTTTTTTAAGAAGATTTATAAGACGGTTGGCGACTTTATTTCTACTTAAGATTATGAGCCTCAGTACTCTCTCGTGAGTAGAAGTAAATATGTGGTTACTAAGCGATAACTGCTTCATTTTAACAATTGTACCATACCCGGTTGAAACCTACGCGGACACGAGGAGAACATACAAACTCCACTCAGAAAGGCCCGTCCAATTGGGAATTAAACCCAGGACCTTCTAGCTGTGACGCACGAGTGCTAACTGCAACCCTCCGTGCTGCCCATGTCACTTCTCACTGAGTGACTGTATGTTTTAGACAACACAACTGGAAATAGATTCTTCTTTGCTTTGATTACTGCTTTACACGTTTGACATTTTCTCAATGAGCTTCACGACGGCGTCACAGAAATGGTTTTAACTTCACAGACTTGTTAAACCATTTCAGGGACAAGGCCCTTATGAAGCTCATGGAGAAAATCAATAAATCAATCAACATTTGCATGTATAGCACCTTTCAACAGCCAGATGGTGCACAAAGATCGACAAGATCATGATGTGGAGCAAAAACAACGCTCTGGGATTAAACACCAAAAATCAGTCCATCCTGAAACTAAATGAGGAGCTTAAGTCATTTATCTATCAATCAAAGGCCAGTGTGTGTTTTCAGCCGTGATTTAAAGACATAGTTCAGTGAGGAGATCAAGAATAAAGTGTGTCAATTTTGAAGTATTTAGCCAGATACCTGTTTTGAGATTATCATGCATAGCCAAATCTCAAAGTTTATTGACTGGAGAGTTTACACAATCAACGACCGTCGTGGCCATACCAGATACTGACTGATTTTCAGAGTGGACTTTTATTGTAGACAGCCTAAGTGCTCACAAACACAGACTTAGACAGATTTGTGAACAATATTTGAGAAAACAAGTATTTTTGTTCAGTGTAGGTCTGGACTTTCTACACAGTTCTGCAGTTTAATGTCGATCAGAGCCGAACGTGAGTCACAGAAACAGCCCTGCAAACCTGTCCTCTAAAAAGTAAAACTGCTAACTCATAAAGAGGCGTTTCAGCTCATTTTCCCGTCTTCACTCCACCAGAGCGAGAGATTGGGGCCACTTTCACACCTTCACCTGAAAAACTCCTCCTGTTCACGCTTTAATCACCGCCTGATAAATGTGCCTGTACGGATGATTTACCACAAGGACAAGCAGGGAAAGGCGGAGGATACCTTCTCTTTGTAGATGCCCAGCTCCTTCTCTTTGGCGATTTTTGCTTCTTTTTCTGAAAATGCAGAACATGAATCAAAGCTTTATCGCACTAGGCTGAGGTTAAACTCTGAGAAAAGCTCACCTCTCTGCGCCTTGAGGTAGTCCGAGTTCTCCGCCATCCACAGCGCCGTTTTAACCTGGATTTCTCTGTCGCTCAGAAGATACTGCGAAAAGAAAAAACATAATCATTTAGATAATATTCAGGACGTGCTCATTCACAAGGTTTGTATGAGGAGCTAAATCCTTTTTAATACCATCTTAATGCCCAAATACTGCGAACAAATAATATCTCACATTTCATTTCTTAACATTTGCAAACATTCAAAAGCAAATAGGGAAACTTTTGAGCAAATTTCAGCCAAAGCTGCAGCTGAACAGGTCATATTCTTTTGTACTTTTCAGTACACTAATCAGTAAAGTGGTCAAACAGTAGCATTATTTCCCCAAGATATTTAGAATTAATGCCATTTTGAATGCATTTTCATTGTTATTATTTAGCCTCAGTTACACCCCTCTACTCAAAACCATATCAGACAATATTCTCCGTTATATGAGCCTACCACTCTCCATTACTGGCAGGACAGCAACAGTTAAAATGTCAATTCTCCACAAAATAAATGACTTATTCTCAATGATCCCCTTCTCCCCCACTACTTCCTGGTTTCAATCTCTCGACATATCTGACCCACCATTCACCAGTCCGTCTAAATTCAGTTGCCTTCAGCCATTTTGCCAGCCCAGAATGGTTGCATTGTCACATTGCATTGCCAGATGCGCCACCTTGGAAACGGCGAGTCCCACAGAAACCTCCCTCACCTCACAGCGCACCCCCAACACACCCCTCACCCCCACCTGCCCTTCGCCATAAAAATACAAACACGCACAGGGATCGCAAATGTTTGAAGCAGCAGACGCAGCCACAGCTAGCGCTAACATAGTCACAGTTTAGCGTTATCACAGGAGTTTACGTGAAATGATAAACATCTGAGCGACCTGCTCTGATGCAGCTGAAATCCTCATGAAATGTCTGTTTGATAATCCAATTATTTAATAAAGCATGCACCGGGAAGTGCATGAGGCGTTCAAAGGTTGCAGGAAATAAAATCTCTGCACTGTAAACTTGGATCTATATGGAACATTAATGTCTAAATGCCAAAAAACACAGACTTCCATGAAAGTTGCAGTTTAGCAAATAAATATAAGCATCAAAATGTTAACTTGCAACAAACATGTATTTATTGTGCTAAATGTGTGTCATTCTCTCTTTGAACGCATCACAAAGGCGGCGTGTGGAGGTGAGTGAGGGTTGTGGGTGAGGTCATTCAATACTCCACCTACTGACGAAAAGAAATTCCAGAAGTATAGCAGCGGGCAGTTTTAAGGTCTTAATTGTGACACACTGACTTGATAACACATGATACACCAAAGCTAGGTGTCCAAAAGTGTTAAATATGTGGAATAAAATGTGCTTTTTTACCGTTATGAAACCAGGGAAGTGCCACTGAGATTAAGAATCTCTTTTTCAGTGGAGTCCTGGCCCCAGAGGGGAACCTGTTGCACTGTTTTAGCGGTAGGGGAAACCGGAGTACCCAGAGGAAACCTACGCAGACACATGGAGAACATACAAAGGCCCCGTCCTGGTGGGAATCGAACCCGGGACCTTCTAGCTGTGAAGCATGAGTGCTAACCGCTGCTTGCCAGGACAAAAGAGCATTTACTTTCACCTTAAGCTAAAATTAAGTTTCAATTCAACAAAACATTTTTCAGAATTATTATTGTCAAAGTAATATTTTTGTGACTAAATTGAGACAGGAGTTCATGAGAGTAAAACTGTGAGTAAAATCTCTTAATGAAAAATAAAAGAAGGGACTAAGAACATGTGAACTTCAACTTTGAAAGAGCCTCATATCATTTAAATTCACTGCCAAAGGAACAAGTCTGTGCTTTGTCCATGTTGGGGAAGAAACAACATCATTACATGTGCTTGAATGCAATAATATAAATATATAGATGATTGTTACCAGCTCTATTTCCTCGTCGTCGATGCCGCTGAGGTCCAGCTCGCCTCCGTCACACTCTCCGTCTGTCGAAACAAAAACGAACACATTAACAACAGCGTGAAGCCGATGGAGCGCGAGGCTTTTACTGTGAAAGAAAGTCACAACAGGAAGTGCCCAAATCTAAACAAATGCAAACAGGAAGTGGCCGCTCTGATGGACACGATCAAAACTGGAGTCGACGGAAACAAAACGGCTTCACAGATAAGGCTCTGCTCAGACACGGCGGATAAACAGGAAGTCAGGGAGCAGAGACTAAAATCATGGGAGTAACGTCCTTAAGGACTTTGGCCCGGCAGGGACAATCCCCACCAATATATTTCTCATCTCTTCCTTTCTGAGTATTTCTATTTGCAGACGGTAACTCTGGAGGAGGCGGATGGCTAGAGTTTAATAAGTGTCAAAAAGATCTGAATGCTATTGACAAATATTTGGGGATTGCCTGAAGATGAAACCCTTTTGGTTTGCGTTCCACAAAGCTTTAATTAGTATATTTAAAGAGGGACTATAGAGAGCATCCTGACCAGCTCCATCACTGTGTGGTTCTTCTACAGAGGGACTATAGAGAGCATCCTGACCATCACTGTGTGGTTCTTCTACAGAGGGACTATAGAGAGCATCCTGACCAGCTCCATCACTGTGTGGTTCTTCTACAGAGGGACTATAGAGAGTATCCTGACCAGCTCCATCACTGTGTGGTTCTTCTACAGAGGGACTACAGAGAGCACCCTGACCAGCTCCATCACTGTGTGGTTCTTCTACAGAGGGACTATAGAGAGCATCTTGACCATCACTGTGTGGTTCTTCTACAGAGGGACTATAGAGAGCATCCTGACCAGCTCCATCACTGTGTGGTTCTTCTACAGAGGGACTATAGAGAGCATTTTGACCATCACTGTGTGGTTCTTCTACAGAGGGACTACAGAGAGCATCATGACCATCACTGTGTGGTTCTTCTACAGAGGGACTACAGAGAGCACCCTGACCAGCTCCATCACTGTGTGGCACGGCGTCAGCACTGCCTCCTGCCGAAGAGAGCAGCAGAGAAGATCTGTGGAGCCCCTCTCCCCTCTATTAAGGAGATGTCCTCCACCCGTCTCACCCGCAAAGCCGTCAGAATCACCAGGGACCCTTCACACCATCACACAGTCTCTTCAAGGTTATGCCGTCATAGAGGAGACTGCGGAATCTACGGGTCAGTTCCAGTCGACTGAGGAACAGTTTCGTACACAGGGCCATCGAGAAGCTGAACTCCCTTGAATCTCTCTTAAACATACAGAGTTTGTTTTACCCTAATGTATAAAAAAAGGTCTGAAGGCTAAAAAAAGAAGACCAAAGCACGTCTAAACCAAGTCTATGTACTGTACACTAACAAAACAGCGAGTATTTCTGCAGCGCGCGGTTCGTCCCTGAAGGCATTTCCTCGTGTAAAAATCCCTGCGTTTCCAGGTCAAAGTTAGTCTCATGAACAACTGTATTTGGAGATCGTCTTCCATTGTTTTATTGACGTTATGAAAACTAGAAAGCAGCTTTAGCCATAAAAACGCCTCGGGCTTTAACGGGAAAAACTAACCACACAGAAAAAGAGCGTCTTTGGGGAGATCTGAGCCGCACGTTCTTTTACAACTCCCTGAGAAAACATTTAAATTCACTGCAAGAAAATCTATCATAATTGTGAGAAAGACGAGAATAATGAGCTCAAAAAGACAATTCTTGGGAAAACATCCATCCATGACATTACAGACTGAAATATAAGCTGCTTTTTGAACGTTATCACAAGGTTTCAAATCTCCAAAACGTGGATTTAGCAAAAGACAAAGCTTCAATTGGAAAAGTCAGACCAAAATGAAGGGAAAGTCCAGGTCCTGAAATCCTCGTCTGTCGATCTATAAAACCGGGCGGGGCTGAGATTACTGCAGCTCACGTTTTGGATGAGTGGATTATGGGCCTATGCATTTATAAAAAGGGGATTTCCAAGTTTTCCACACGATTCTGGCTTGATGGGCTGATGGAGCAAAGACAATATCAGATGGAAAACTTCTGGTGTTTGTTTCCGGAAGTCACTTTGCTCAGCACAAAGGAACCAAGACTAAAAATTACTAAACCAGTACTAAACTTTTGATTAAATTAATTGCATTGATGATGGGAGACATGACAGATGCATTTATACAGAAGTTAATATCACTTGGAGCCTTCTTTTATTAATGGAAAGTACTAATGTATTACTGCTAAAACTTTTGAATGTCGCTGTTCAAAGAAATGCAGCATTAAATGTTACTTCAAAAAACATGAACGTGGGCCTTGATCCTGCGACCTAGTGTTCCTGAGTCGGGCTCTCTGCTCGGTGAGCCAACAGGGCAGACCCTTTCGCGATGTCCAGGTCATATCTATCCATCCATCCATTTTCTTCCACTTTTCCGTTTCTGGGTCGTGGGGGCAGCCGTTGGAGCTGCCCAAACAACATAGCACCAGCCCCGGCTCCTCCTGCAGGTGGTGGGTCCACAGAAGGACGCCCTCACGATTCAAACCGGGAATGTTGGTCTCTCATAAGGGGCTTCTGAACCGCTCTTTGTCTGACCCGTCACCTAAGACCCGTTTGCCATGGGAGACCCTACCAGGGAAACGAAGCCCCCGACCACAGAGCACCAGGATCATTCAGGTGCTCAATCCCCTCCATCACGTTAAGGTGACGGTTCCAGGAGGGGCGTTATATCTATTTAAACATTTTGTAATGAGAACTCATTTGCGTACCCACAGGTTTAGGAGGCTCCTTGATTGTGCCGATTATTTTGGTTTTTTGTTAGTTATTAGTTTTAGATTCGTGTTTGGTCATTCATACCCTCCTCTGGCTGGCTTTTTGAGCGCTGTGCTTTTCTGTCCTTATATGGCGAAACAGAGGCGGTGACATATGCTAATTGGTCCTCACATGCTTCCAAGTCGGCATTCACCAAACTCAGAACACACTGCCTTCGCAAGAATGGGTTTTAAGACATTTCTTAAGATGTTCATGAATGAGGCCCATTTTTTCCTTTTGGTCGGGCAGTGGATTATCAGTCCCCATGTGCGGAGATTTGTTTATTTTGTCTGGACTGGAGGGTTCGTAAGAGCGAGGAAAATTGGGGCCGCCGCTAACACTTCTATAAAATGAGAATGATCTGGTAAAGGAGTGGCCTCCACACGATCCCGAAACACTCTTTCTACAACGTCGTCCACGTCCCATTTCCAGCGGCTCCTTCGTCTGAAATTCAACGCCCTCGAACTACAAAGACGTGTCCACAAAAGGTGAATCTTCACAGAGAGAGAAAACAAGAGACAAACCAGGTCAGAAGACAAAAAGATCAGGGATTAAACAGAACAAACGCCGGAGATAGGAGCTAAAACAACACAGGGAGGGGGTTCAACCGGGAAAAAGAGACGTCCCCTAAAGATAAGACGCTTTCCTTTCTGCCGGCGGCGCCTTTACGTTAAATCATGAGATCTTTCAGTTGCACAATGTATCGCAAAATCATTGTGCAACTCAAGTTTTGAAGTTTTATCCTTATTTTAGTCTCAATTTTCACTTTGGGGACAATAAACCAACAGACTTAAAGTGGATATAGAGAAGTTATAAAAAGGATGGCTGACCTTTAATTTTCACCTGGAAACAAATAATTGGCAGATTTTTTCAATATATTGCTTGATTTTTGCACTGAGTCACGGTTTCTCAAAGAATTTACAAAAGCAAAATGCAACTTCAAAGCCCCCGCATACTTTGTACTTCTTGCACTTAATGTTTTAAAGGTTCTGTCTGAAGGTTTTCTCTTCAGACCGGTCTCCGCTGTGTCCAGGAGAGGATTGTTCTGATCGAGGGTCAGCGACAGACGACTGGAGCGAGATAAGGAGCTGACGTTACACCCCCGTGACCCCGGACCTTTGACCCCTGGAGCCAGTGGGAGGCAAACGAGCACCTGCCCCCACCCACCGAGCCCCACCCCCGTAAACACTCACCCCCCACTCCACACAAACACACACACACACACACCTGCTACGGCTCCACGGGCAGAAACAAGGCTCCAGTGCTAGTCCTGGCTTTACTGTTCCGTTTCTCTGATATTGGGCTGGACAAATAAAAGGACTCTCATCAAGTTTTCCATTCGACTGAGATCTAGTTTAGGTACTACTCGTTTCAAAAAATAAAAGTATCAAAAGGTACCTGTAGAAAAAGATCACTTTAGATTAGTTTTGTAGGTCTTAGCTTCCAAATGAGGCCTCGCTGTACGACCTACAACCTACGATTTTGGGCAATGACCCAAATTGTCCCCATGACAGACAAAATCGGGCAGTATGCTTCCGGCTGTAGTCATAACTTTCTTCATTTAGTTTCATTGCAGGACTGTTTGGTTGTGCTTTTGTTTTTATAAAGTCTTGTTTGGGCACAATTTGATTAAAAAGACTAAATGAAAACGACATCCCATGTTCATTAAAATCAAAATAATACCCTTATGCATTTTTTTCTTCTATCATACCTGCCTTAGTATATAAAGTGGGATAATGGACCCTGTCACTAATATAAATGACCTTGCAGGACAGTCGTGGAGTCTCCTTTTGGTGAAAATACACTGTGGAAACCTGGCTCCAGCTCCGTCTAACAGAGCCTCATTAACAACTTCCCTGCCTTCAAACTCTTCTGTCTCTCCCTGTTCTCTGAAAAGCAGACCTTGTCCATCCGACTCCTCACTGCGGCTCTAACGTGGTTTTCACTGAGCGGAAGTCATGGCGCCTTCGCTTTACACGATCAAAACAAAATCTGATTAATCCCACAGATCATTTACAGAAGCACTCTGCAGAACCGGCCTTCGACGCCTCAACCTTTTCAAACTCACCAGCGACTTATAAAGAGCCATAGACCTACCCCTTTATATGCTAGTCTAGTATTGAAAAAACATGAGCGCTATTGTTAAGTTAGCTGCTTGATAAACCTACAGGAGCCAAACCCCTGCTGTTGTCTGCAGTGGCTCTGTCTCCCCAGCATCTTATTCAGCGAGCAACTAAACGCTTCCTAAAAAGTGCCAGATATTGCAGTTTTTTTGTGACGATGTCCAGCAAAGACAGCTCATGAAACTCTTGGCAAACAGCAAGACGGACGGTAAACAAGTATTAGCTTGGCCTAAAAGTTAGTTCCCGGTTCGCTAATTGGCTTCAAAAAGGGCCTCACTCCAGTGGTTCAAATAAGAGGAGATCCTGGGAATGTCTGGTAGCAACGGTTGCTATGAGGCATGATTGGACAAGGTTGGACAAAGTTCAATTATTTAAAGGCTTATTGACAGGAGAGCTTGCAGCCTATATCCCAGTGTGATGCCTCATTTGAAAGCCTAGACCTTTGGGTTTCTAGTTTCTAAAATGATGTGTAAGATCTGTGTGAGTGAAGCAGAACTTACACACTTCATTATGCTATAATCCCAGTGGATCTCAGAGTTTTCATACAAAGTGTCAACTCATAAAATAGTTCAACTTCCAAATACCACCAGGCCAGGATCAAGATCAAATCAAGACAAAAACAGGGCTAAAAAGGGTCTAAAACGGATCTAAAATGGATAAAATCGTCTCATCTGGGAGAAACCATGTCTAAACCAAACACCGAACCGAAATCATTAAATCAATTATGAAATGATCTCTATTTGGGAATGCAGATCTCTCAGCACTGGCTTAAAACATTATTAGTCAATACTTTAAAAAGGCTAAGTATGAACTAAAATGCTGCATCTCTGATTAAAGCCTTGTATTGGCAGGATCAGTTATAAATAGGTCTGTGATCAGTAAAATCCCAGCGCTCCCCCTGCGTCTCCTCCAGTGCTCGGTCTGAGGGCTGTCATCACTGTCTGCTCGGGTCCGTTCAGCCATATGTTTCCACACTCAGGCCCCGCCCACTGCAGTCGCCCCGAGGCAGGCGCTCCCTCCTCTCCCCATACCCGTCCCCGCACCCACCCACACCCACACCGCTCATGTGCCGTACACTCCAGCAACAGGCCGATCCTGGAGAGACGTCTGTCAAGTTCTCATTCACACTTTCGCCTAATCCGACGGACTTATAGAAATGTCAGGCCTCAGCATATACGATCTCACGGCAGAACGTGGTTTTGATTAATGATGGCACACAGCGGAGATCAAATGGTGGATTTGTGCCTCAGAACAATCAGTCATATCCTGTTTCTGACACAGATCAAATACTTTCAGAAGTACACCAGCATTACGGCTTTTTCGTGGTTACATCAGTTCCCTGTGAGCAGCACATTGAGTACAGCACATTATTTAAGAGGTACAAGAAGAGCTATGCACGTCAATGTGAAGAACGATGATACAATGCACGTAGGAATCTCGGTGCAGCGCAAGGAGACTTTACACATGGCTCGCTCAAACAAACGTAGTAAATTCGCTGCAAAAATAAGAACAGATTCCGACAAAACATTGGTGTCATGTAGTTCTCTGGAGCCTGAGCTCACGACGCAGAGATACATGTTTGCAGGGACGGAGCAGAGAAACTGAGGTTCTGGGGAGAGGGGGCCCCAACTATTACAGTGCTACATCTAGACTCAATTCATTAAAGTCAACTCAATTTAATTTAATTCCATCCATCCATCCATCCATCCATCCATCCATCCATCCATCCATTTTCTTTCGCTTTATCCGGGGCCGGGTCGCGGGGAAGCAGTCTCAGCAGAGATGCCCAGACTTCCCAATCCACACACACCTCCTCCAGCTGGTCTGGGGGGACCCCGAGGCGACACCAGGCACATTGTATTTAATTCGACAAATATTATTGGTATAGTTTTTTGGAGGGGTGGGGGTCACCATTAAACAACGCATCAACTCGTCTAAGCTCAGGTAAGAACATATCTCAGTATGTAATAACGGTGGCCTGTTCCTTTAAGACATTAGTTCGTCTGTGGCTCGAAGACAACACAGCTGTGGAAAAAACTATTTTTAAAGACATGCTCAGTGAAGCTATCGCATCCTATAGAACTGTTCCCAAGGTCCAGAATATCACAGCCTGTCGGAGTAATGCCAACAACAACTTGCTGCTAGTTCTTGGCTGACAAAATATACTTCATAATTTGGTGCACAGATGTCCACTTTAACGATTTCCTGAATAAAGACAAAACTCATTTCATTCCACTGCCTGGAGAAATATCAGGTACTGGACCTTTAAGCTTGTTTCTCTGCAGAGGTTTATGTGGAGCAGGGGCTTCACGGAGAAGTAACAGCCAACATGTTCCCAACCAAATAAACCAATAAATAAATAAATAATGATATATTGTATGTATTTCAAAGAAAATCACTTGAATTTAGTCATACGTTCCAATATTGACCCACATGTTCTTAGATTGTGTTCTGCATTTTCAGAACAAACAGAAAATGCAACTAGTCATTAACAACAACAAAGAAAGGGCCGGAGAGCTACTGTTGTCTCTGGATACACAAAAATCCTTCAGTCCCGGTTCAGTCTGCTACAAGCCCCACCCCCGTCCCCCCTGACTATCCCCCCCTCTCCCCCCTCTCTCTCCCCCTCCTCCTCTCGACTGTCTCCGAGCCGCTGGAGCAGCTGGTCCTGTGGCGCAGCACTCAAACACAGCGGTTTGTCCGTGGATTATTAGCGTCGTCAATATGGATCCCACTCGCTGTTAATATTTAAAAAGCCAAACGCACATTTCACGAGTCCGGCGTGTACAATGAAAATCAAATATTTATCAAACAGGTGCTGGATTTACTGCCACTTAGTCCTGCACATTTAGGTCAGAGGCCACTCAGAGATGAACACTGTACATGCATCGAACGTCTGGGCCATGTTGCGGAGGTGGAAGAAGGATGTTTTAGTGATGTTGTTGTGTGTGTTTTGTATGAGAGGGTGGAGCCCATTATGATGCCGAGGTTACGTACAGAGAGGGAGGGGGTGACAATGTGACCGTCGATGAAGAGGGTAAAAGTTCTGGACAAAGGGGAGGAGAGATTTGGGGCTGGTGATAAGGTGTTTTATTTTATTGCTGTTTGAGAAAGCATTGTCCATCCAGGTTTTAATATCGGAGATGCAGTCAGTGAGGGTGGAGATGGATTTAGTGGAGATGAAGAGTTGAGTATCGTCGTGTGGAAGTGGAGTCCATGGTGGCGGATGATCTGGCCGAGGGGAAGCATGTAGATGGTGAAAGGGAGGGGGCCGGAGGGATCTTTCTCTCGGGACACAGACAGTGTTTAACTCACAGTGGGAGAAACAGACTCTGCTCTCCTGTGAGCTGAAAAAAGATGTAGCCTAAATGCTGATCTCACAATGGAGAAATTCACTTGTTTCATCAGCTCTCAAAAAAAAAAGGACAGGAAATGTGCCATCAATTAACTCCTTGACTGCCAATGACGTCAATAGATGTCAATTGAAATCCGGACGTTGACTGCCAATGACATCAATATACATCAATTAGGTTTTTCAATGGGAACAGCTTCCTGGGCCTTCCTTTGGGCAAATCTTGTTTAAAGTTACTACTGAAACATCTACATCTTATGTTTTTGGAGTTTAAAGCCCAATAAATCAGGCTTTAGGAAGAAGAGTGGAATGAAAACCTTATTTTGAGAAAACAAGCCCTGAAGTCTTATCAAAAGAAATCCCCTCCTGGAACTGCCACCTTAACACAGTGGAGGGGTTTGAGCACCCAAATGAACCTGGAGCTCTGTTGTCGGGGGCTTCGTGCCCACTGCATGAATAATCAATGTTTTCAGCAGCAGCATTCCCCTTATTGAAACCGCAGTTTATCATAAAGTCTCTCTTTTTCCCCAATTCCAAGCAGTAAACTCTTCCAACACGGCGCTATTAAACCTGACAGTTTTGTTTTTACCTCATCCCGGTGTGACCTCACGCCTCTCGTGTTGGATTTACGAGTCGATAATGTAACTAAAAGGTTGAGGGAACAGAAAAGTGGAACGCTGAGGTCGGAAGAGTCATAAAATATCTGCCCTGGGGATGACACAACACAGTCGTTATGGAGAGCGGTGATTCAGAGTCTGAGCAACAGATGCTTTTAAGGAAATTATCTTCACTTTAATGCGTTTAGTGTTTAGTCATCGCCGTGTCACTGTCTCACAACTCGGAGAAGGTCTGGACTCTATAATGATGACAAAAGGTTTACAAAGCACCTGTACTCTCTGTACAAATATGTGGTGAGGGATCCTGAGACATTACTTTCATTACTTAAGTGCTGGAGTGAGCGACAGTGATGGTCAGTGACAACACGGCAAAGAAAAAATCAGTTCAGATCAATTTTGTAGGTCTTAGCTTTCAAATGAGGCGTTCCACAGGTCTATTGGCTGTAAGTTCCAGTCGTGAAGCCTTTAGATGAATTCATTTTCTTGTCCTTTAGTGCCATTATTTTCAAAGAAGTATAGATTTAATATCAGTTTGAATATAACTGAATTCGTTTTAATGACTTTTTGATTTAATTCTGTGTTGTATAGTTAAGCCATTTAATCCAATATTTAACCATTACATTAGTCTTAAACTCGGCCCCTCTGGTTTACGTGCAGATCTAAGGAAACTGTACCTTCTAATTAACGGCCTCTTATCTGGGCGTCTTGAGGAGGAGGGAGTCACAGCGAGGAGATTAAAGAACAGGGGAAAAACTACAAAAGGGAGGCTGGAAAACTCGAGTATTTGGAGACTTTGACAGAGACGTGTCCAGATTCTGCCTGAACACCTGCAGGAGGTTCATCTTTGCTTTGGTCTTTTACACTAATTACTGAAACTAATGACACTCTACTTAATTATGTGATTTCTTCTCACTGACTTTGATCATTTGACTTGTATGGATGTGTTCCTGAAAGTAATTTTGCTCATAAAATAACACTTTCTAATACATTTCTGTAAAAGATCCAAAGTGAAAATTTAATTTGAAAAGCCTAATAATGCACACTCCAGGACAGCAGGTCGTGTTGACGTACTTTCTACTTTGAAAACTCAAGTATTTTGCGCCGTGATGAGGTGCAGTTATTATATTTTTCTCAAAATTTTAGTTGAACAAAAACAGATCCCCGCTTGTGTTGTGAACCACCCAAAGTCTTTTTCTTTTTTAATGGAAATCACTTTCAAGTAGAGTTTGTCTGACAGGATGATCACAAAATGGCCACATATTTGTCACGGTAACGGCTGCAACGTCCCAACTAGAGTTTTATTCAAGATCTGTGAAGAGCTTTGTTTGCTAAACTTGCCATTCTCATAGGAATTAAAAGGAGGAGCGCTGTTCGATCCTAATGTATAAGGACAGTTAGCAAGTAGGCTAGTCCGCTAGCCTGCTCAATGTATTCTCCCTATAGGAGAGACGAGCTGCAAACAGCACGATTCAAGTTTTCAGAGGGATTTTTCACCAACTAAAACACATTTGACTCTCTCTAAATTCAAGGAGGGGCAGAAAATCGCAGCTGACAGATACAATTTACAAAGTGTTAAAAACTTTACATACGATGTAAATAGTCTTGTGTTTTGAAGCTAAAGACAAGCGAGCGTAAGAAAGACACAGTTTGAAGCATATTAATAAAACAATTTAAATAAAACAATTTAAATAAATCAATTTAACATCTTCTGAAATGTGATGTAGTTATTTATGTTATTTAATTTTCAATTCATGTAGAAATGGAAATATGAAACCGATAGATGCAGACGGCAACGCGTCACACGAGGGGGGAGAAAACCCATTATGGGAATCACAATTAGTCACACTTTTAGCCGTTTTCTGACAGACTATAAACATATTTATCACACACCAATAAAGTCAAGCGAACATCGGTCCCATTAGCATATGTTGCAGGAAGCTAACGTTAGCTTTCTAGTTAGCATTGTCTGTTTTATAAGTATTTATGGGCTGTGGAACCACTTTGCTCCTTCCATGTCTTTGTATCTTTATCTAGTAGAAACATGTATTAATAATTCAGCATTTGTTTAAGTAATAATAATAGAAAGCTTATTATTTTCCCTCCGGCGGCTTCGAACATCATCATAATATGGGTGGCTCCAAAGATGCCATCTGTATCTATTGCTGGGTTTCAGGTCACATCACATACAGGTGGAGGGGCAATTATTATATTATATTATATTATAGATGTGAAAGTGTAATGCTGATAATAGGAACAGTTGGATCCTGCCCCCACATGGGATTGTGACATCATCACATTCTAGAATCTGAAAACAACCAATAGTAGCACAAACTTAGCTGCAACATTCCGTGCACAGTCTACTTCCTGCTTTCTGACAGTGTTGCCAGGAGCAACGATGATGTCACCATTCTAACAGTATTCGTCTGTGACATCACAGTACACATTTGTCTCATCACAGCCAGTTCGAAACAGACTCTCGATACGGACACTGCTTTCACAGGAACGTTTTCCGACACTTTCTCAACCAAAGACAGTTTTTTACTCATTCTGCCTTGTTTAAACTCTTAAACATGGACGCAGGCAGATACTTCATTGCCCTCATCGAAAGGGCAAAAGAGTGCAACCTTACCCTGCACTTAAAAGAGTCCTATGAGACGCCGCAGGACCCCGAGAACCTCTCCTCTTGCATTGAAGCTGGGGACTTCTGCGCAGAGGCACGAGGGTCGAGCCTAACAGCTGCCCGGGAGAAGGCCTCCATCCTGATGTTGGAGAAATTGGAGAGTTTAGCTCCCAGCTCCAACAAAAACATTGCATCGGTCGACAAAAGCCCCAGAGACATGGACAGGTCTGCATCTGTCGGCAAAAGCCCCACAGAAATGCAGAACTGCGCGGTGAACACAAAGCCAAGTCCAGATTTTGGTTTGGGTAAGGACCCTTCGATGCGTCTGTCTGAGCTACAGATGGCTCGCAAACAACCGTACGCTACGTACCGCCAGCTCCATGGAGAAATCAAAGGAGCAGAATTGCTCTTCTCCATCGAGGCCACCTTAGACACGGTCAGCGCTGTCGGCACTGGCAAAACCAAAAAGTTAGCAAAAAGACGAGCGTCCACAGCTCTGCTCCAAAAGATGGGATACCAGGTCCCAGAAACAGACCTTCTGGACTTGACAGCCTCACAAACCAGCTCCCTTCTTCTCCAGACACCCAGAGGAGAGGCAACAACCGCCCCACCAACATCCAAGAGGAACAAGACACCTGTCCACATCGGGCCGGACTTTGGTTTGGGAAAAGATCCGTGTTCTCGACTTTCAGAGCTCCAGATGCTCCGGGGGGAGAAGTACGCGGTGTACCGCACGCTGGAGGAGAAAGTGCTAAAAAACAACAACTATATGTTCACCATCGAGGCGTCAATAAACCAGTCCAGAGCGACGGGTAACGGCCGCACAAAGAAAGAGGCGAAAAAAAGAGCGTCCATGGCTCTGCTCCTCGCGATGGGATTCACAGTCCCAGAGGAGGAACTGCTTATGGAGAAGGTTCTCCAAACACATCAGGTCACATCTGAATGCCACTCCAGACAGGAGCAGCTTCCAGGAGAAACAGCTCCTTCACAGCGAGCAGAAAACCTCCACACTGCTCCAGAGAACACATCCCAGGACCTCCAGGCTTCAGATGAACACATCGAGAGCCAATCAAATGAAGAGCAGAGTCCGCTACACGATTCTAGGTCTCAAGGTGAGCAGCAAACTCCTGAAGAGAGAGAAAAATGTTCCCCCGAGACGAGCCAGAACAACATTACAGCACCAGAGGACATTGCAGATACCTTCTGCAGCTCCGGACACGATCATGGATCTTCTGAACACGAGCAGAACCTGCGTGACGCAACAGGAGAAGATCCAAGTGGACTTGAGTCCTTATTTTTAAAGACCACTGGTGATCATTGTTCAGACGACGATTCTGAGATCCAAAGTCCAGAGACCACAGAGGTTGAAACTACAGAGGGGCCCAGAGACTATGTGGAAGAAGACTTTCAGATTGGAATCCCCGACCAGGGTACAGAGGAGACCAGTCCAGGAGAAGTCACATCTTTGGTAGACAGTTTGCAGGAAGCTGAATATCCTGACCAAAGTCCATTGCTCTGGTCAGACTCTGAGACCAGCCCCACCTCAGAGGAACTGTGTTCAACAGATCTCTCCTACCAAGAGATGGACCAAGACAATTCCAGCTATGCTGACAATCTCTGGTTAGAGGGGTTTTCAAAGCTCTTCCAAAGTCCAGAGGGGAGCCAAATATCTGAACTACAGATCTTGACATCTTCAGGACATCTGTGGTTAGACGGCCCGTCTAACATCTTCCAAAGCCCAGTGGAGGTCCCAGAAAAAGAGACTGTGGAGAAAATACCAGAGACGTCAGACAGCAGCTCTGAGGGCCACCAAAGTCAATCAGAGATTGAAGGTGCAGAAAAACAAGAGAATCTAGATGAAAACACAAATTCTGAATGCACAGATAATGTTGTGGAGACCCAAACCACAAAGCACGGCAAGATCCTCGAGAAAACCCAACTTCCAGAAGCCCTTACAGAGCAAGATCAGGAGGAAGTCTTAATAAATAAACTTTGCAAAGTCACAGAGACCACTGAAACTGGAGAGATTCTCCCAGACAGATCAGTGGAGACAGACCCTGATACTTTAGTAGACTCAGGAACTAGACTCAAAATCAGAAGTCTAGGGGAGACAAGTCAGGAAGATCTCTCATGTCCCAAAGACACCATCGCTGACGGCCACCAGATTTTGGAAGAGATCTTTAACCTAGCATTTAACAGTCCACTGTGGGCTGAAACTCTAGAAAATGTGGATGAAGACCTCACAAAAGAGGAGCGACGTGAGGATTCAGACCTCGAAGAAGTGTCTCATACCGATGATTCAGTGGACAACATTTTGGACATCTATGAAGATTCTTACGAATGTCCCGAGGAGCCTTCATGCCCCGAAGACATCTGCTCTGTGGAGTATCAAAGGCTGGATGAGAGCCAAGATCCAGCATCAGCAAATCATGTAGAGACCAAAATCCTAGATGGTCCCAGAGAACAAGATCTGTGTGAAGAACAGTCAAAACTTAACACAGTCCTAGAGTCCACGAAAGCTCCTCCTACTGTCCCCAACCGTAGTTTGGAGAGCTTCGTGATCTGGGCCATGGTAAAGAAACTCTTAAAGAATCAACCGGCCCACCAGAGGACCTACCATGACAAGCTGGTGGACCTGCTGGTGAAGGCCGCCCTGGGCAACTTCAAAGTCCCTGAAGGAGTCCACCTCAAACCGAAGAACGTGCAGAAGCTGGGCAAAGCCGCTGCCCGGGACCTGATGCACGTGTACGGAGGTTCCCTGGAGGTTCTGCTCGCTGCCGTGGGAACAAAGACCTTGGAGTTCCAGGAGGATGCTGTGAAACACCTCAACATCCGCCTCAACGCCTTCAAGAACCGGCCAAAGACTGGACTGAAGCGATTCTTCTCCAAATGGGACAAGCCGTGTTATTAGACATTGGCTCAGAGCTTTATCTTATTCATTATGTTTACTTTTCTTTAGCTTTACGTGTTGTTTGGTTTAGATAATCACAGCAGACCCAAAAGTTTATTACTAGTTCACCGATTTCAGACATGTCTGCTCTAAGTTAAGTTTAGTGTAGTGTAGTTTTTATTAATTTAGTTCCAGTTTCTTTGGTTAAGTTTCTTTTGGCAGATCCAGGGACCTTCTTCAAAGTTACCAACTTTGGGGGAGACTTAACCCTGTGTTCTCTGACTTTTGGATACCACTTTATAATTAACCTTATCTAGCCTCTAAAAATGATGAGTTAACACTTAATTTATCGTGAACATTCATTCATCATCAAGTATGACAGCACTTCACAAATACTTAACAATGTATTTGTAAAGTATGTGAAGAACTATTCATTATTAGTTAGGCATTAGTGCATTTACTGTAATGATTTAGTTATTGTTAGTCATACTTCACTAATGAATGATGAATGAATGTTCATGATGAATTAAGTGTTAACTCATCATTTTTAGAGGCTAGATAAGGTTAATTATAAAGTGGTATCCAAAAGTCAGAGAACACAGGGTTAAGTCTCCCCCAAAGTCGGTAACTTTGAAGAAGGTCCCTGGATCTGCCAAAATAATAAAAAGTGTTACTTATTCACGTTACTTTACTTTACTCTGGTTTAGCTTGTCATTCACAAAATAAACAAAAGATAAATGAATTCCATTTAGTTGTTTTCTGTGAACTAATTTAAAACAGACTTTTTTCTGTGTAGTCATTGCAGGGGAGCCTCTCGGTCCTGAACTCCATGGGGCAGGAGATCTCTGGCTGCAGGATGTCAGTGCGACGTGGACAGCCCAACCCCGTTTACAAGGAGGCATCCACCCATCCAATCATCTAACTATCCATACATCAACAATCCATTCATCAACAGTCCATTCATCAACAATCCATTCATCAACAATCCATCCATTCATCCATCCATCCATTAATCAGCCCATCAATATTTACATGAATCCATCCATCTATCAATATATCCATCTACGCATCGGACAGTTTTAAGCAATTTGTAAATAATACAATATATATAGAATTAAAAAAAATGCTTGTATTTATTCTATTCATTGGGTGATGGGTCATGCATGTGGCTTTGAATAGCAGCCGGTTTGTGATGGTTTGTCGTGACTTTGTGTGTTAGTAACTTATTGTGTTCCAAAGGAGACCTTAAAACACATTCATTCTTGTTGGCGTTCAATTCAACTTGAGCTGCATTTTGACTCTATTGTGTGTGTTTTTTTTACTGTCAATTTTTATATTGTTTACATGGTGTCTTTTTGCCTTGTATGTAAAGCACTTTGGGCACCCAGTGTTGTTAGAAATGCGGTATACAAATAAAACTGACATTGACATAAGACAAGAATGTACGCTATTTTGGTCGACTCATAAAAACTACAAGAACTAAAAGAAGGGACAAAAAAATGTGAACTTCAGTGACACAGTTGGAAGGATAAAATTGTGAAACGGGCTTTTTCCCTACAGCGGCCGCTCTCCTCATACTCTGATGATAATATAAAAGAATAGCTGTAGTGTACACCTGTGCCACTCCCAGCTCCATACAAACAGACCTTGAAATGCTTCTGACAATGGGAGTAGCATCTCAAGGTTTGTTTGCAGACACCGAGAAAAACACTCCACACGCGGGCCTCTGGAATCTGAATCCGGAAGAGCGCAACTCTGAATGACATCAAGGAAGAACCAAAACATACACCTCCAGCTCGCCCCAGGGCAGACCCCAAACAAAGACTGAGACAGAGTCAGATCAGATTGAGGAAGTAGCTGACCACAAGTAGACCTGGATGATAAAGATACAATGGTTTCTCAAAGGGGTTGCCGAACAGACGAACCCCTCTCTTTGGCTGCCCCACCCTCTCTGCACTCACCGCCCTTCTGCTCCGTGACGCAGACGGCGATGGTCTCGCTCAGGCCCAGCGTGGCGGCAGAGCGGATCGGCCCCAGGATGGACTCCACCGACGGAGCGTTTCTCTTCGGGATACCGCCTTCCTCTTCCTCGTCCTCTGCCCCGTCCGGAGCTCCGTCCAGCGGCTGCTCCAGCTTCTTGAGGGCCTCGATGGTCAGCTCGTCCAGGTCTTTCCCGAAGTGTTTCGCCACGGCCTGAAGCTCGTCTTCTTCCTCGGAGTTCATGTCGTCTTTGGTCGCAACAAATATGGCCTCCTCCATGTTCTGCACTGGCACTGCAAGAGAGAAGCCACAACTGGACTTTTATTTAGGAATTTATGGACAAAATGACTTAAACTTGAGCTAATGCACAGATTTTGTGGCCATTTTTTTTCACAGAGTTTGTCGAAAGTCACCTTCTCTGGCATAGGCAGCGTAGATCCCTCGGAGTTTGGGTCGACAGTTCTCCAGCTCCGCGTCAATTTCATCTTCGAATTCATGAATCTCATCTAAACAAAGAGCCAAAGCTTGTAAGTTTCATAAAAGAGCTTGGGATTGTGTCAGCAAACAGCAAAGATTACTACACTGGATTTCCTAAATAAGTATTTTCTTCACAAACGTTCTCACCTTCAAAGTCATCACCGATCTGCTTTTTCAACTCGATCTCCAGCTGCAAGAGAGAAAAATAGACGAAGTTTCATTTGGATACACTTCATATAGTTCCGTCAAACACATGAGATGTCCCTCAAAATGCTCATCTTTCCCCTCCCTGTGGCATCTCTTCCACTTAGAGACACCATAGTAAAGCGTGATAATGTATTGTTCCAGATAAAACTTTAAATCTGTGTATTTCTTTTCGTTACCCCCTGAGATTTCTTCTTGCGGAGCCCGGCGGTGTAACAGGGCGGGTCGCACTCCTGCTCCAAGTCCGTCCTCATGAACTCCTCAATGGTCAGCTGACTGGTGGGCGTGTCCTCGAATTCATTCAGCCTGGAAAGCAAAATGAGTCGCATCGATCGCCACACTTTCATTATTCATTCGCTCTAATGTAAAGATTCTCTCGACTGACCGTTTCCTGAGCGTAGTTTCGCAGACTTTGACCACGTCCACGATCTCTTTGATGGTGCGTCTGAAGTCGTGCATCCGAGCGGCCACCAGGAGCGCTACAGAGCGAGGAAGATATTAAAGGGACTATACAGAGTTTAAAAACGGTAAAATTATCTAATTTCCTCCCCCTAAATGTTCCAACAAAGCCCTCATGTGTAGAATTAGCCCAGACCTGTTCACCACAACTGCCTCTAAAATCCTGCACTGTCACTCAGAAAGGTGTCACTTCGGGTCCGAAATGCCGTCATGCACGCGCTTAAAGCAGTACTAAGTAACTCTTGCCCCTAGAGGCCATGAGTGCAACTGCAGGTGTCGAAGCAAGTTGCGATTTTTTAACTTATTAATTGTCTTGGAGAGTAAATACTACGCTGACAGGAAAGACAAAGGGACAGAGGGACATTGTACATCCAATTATACAATGGAAATATTCTTTTTCACTCAAACTTGGCTGTAAATAGTCCCGCAGTTAGCTTTGCCCGTTAGTCTGCTAGCCTCTTCTTCGTGATTCTATTAGTGTGTATTGGTTGCTCCGGACTGGTGGCAGCCAAGTTGCAAACATGGTTTTCTGGCCAGAGACACCAGGGGGAGATGAAAGACCCCCCAATCATCCCATAAACACTTGTAATATGCCCACAGGGACTACGAAAAGGATTTATTAAACACGTTACTTAGTAATGCTTTAATAAAGAAGGTGCAGTTACATGTATGACCTGAGGTGGCAGTAGTGAGTATAAAATGGCTAACTTGCATCTAGCTCCTTTCAAGGGCAACAAAAGCTCAAACTCCACCCACATTTTCAGTTTGAACTAGCCGCTGATGTGGGTAGGGAATGATCCGATTATCAGTGTTCTACTTTTGCAAAAAAAAGTGGAACCTCACAAAATCAAAATCCCATATGATTTTTAGCCATGACAGGGCAGTACACTACACTCACTGTTTCCAGCGCCTTTAGCCGATATAAGTGGTACCAAAAGGTGGGAGCACATAACTCCTGTCCTGGCAGCTCTCCACTGGCTCCCAGTGACTTTAAGAATGCAGTTTAAAATGATTTTACTCAATTTAAAATGTAAACATGTCTGCAGCTGCCCACTGCTCCCTGTGGGTTGTCCAGTGGTGTCGAGGGATGGGTCAAATACAGAGGACACATTTTGTTGTGCTTTATTTGTTATCATACATCAACTGTACGATACCAAATAAAGCACCCTTACCTTTTCATGGGTTGGCCCCACCCACACCCCCAGCAGAGCCTTGAGGTCCACTGACCAGCTCCTGCTCTTGGCTCAAGACTAGAGTCAACGGGGCCTTTTCTGTGGCTGCCCCTAAACTTTGGAATGGCCTTCCAAAGCACGTTAGAGCCATCAGTCCCTAATGTGCTTTTCTCTCAGATATGGTGGATTTTAATTGTTCGTTCTCTGAATTTTGTTTTGTTTCTCCAGTGCGCATATTCGAGCATGAGCGTAAAAGTATGAAAATTACTTACCATTATCCCTGAAAAACTCAGTATTAAATGCTAAAAGAAACATGAGAACCTAATCTGCACTGTAATAACTAGTATTTGTGTTACGTTTTCTTGTTTATCCAGCGCTCGGTGTAAACAGAGGCTCGTGCATCACATTTGGGGACAAACTTCTAGCTCCGGACGCTTCGCCGTGAATGTTTTATGACGATGATTAATTATTCAGTCACTGCAGCAGGGGGAGCTACCCGAGAAACGCTGAGGAAGGAGGAGAAGGGCGGCACGTTCTGGATCAGGACGAGAGCCAAAACGCATCAAAACATAATACGAGTCATTTAGAGATCTCAATCTGAAACTTCTGCTGTAGATTACTGATATAAATATGAAATCTGTGAATAGACTATAATTATTGGACAAAAGGAATCTGTAAATATTCAAATCTCGCCTTGTTTTTTTGGGTAAAAAGCTCAATAAAATCATTAACGTTTGGGTGAAGTCAAATTGGATTATGAGTTTAAGGGAGAAAACTAGACGCAAATCTCAAAAGTGACCACTAGGAAAGATCACCTGTAGACTTTATAGTACGACGTTCCCCTGTGTCGCATTTTACCTGCTCCACAGAGTCCCGAAGGCCGCCGTCCCGTGTGCATCCAGTCCCTCTTCATCCTCTGCACCAGCCTGAGCGCCGTCATCGACACCTCGTGGTTCTTCTCCCCGAACTCCAGCAGCTGAGCGAACCGCGGGATGTAAAGGCACGGGTCTGAGGAGACATTACATAAAATACTATTCATACACGACCAGACCAAAAAGATAAAGTCGAAAATATATTCACACACTCTAATGTTTGGTTGGATGTCTGAAGCTTTGATTACAGCACCTTTGCTGTGGCCTTGTTTCAGCTTCTGTCAGTCAACAGATCCAGAGTTGCAATATTTTTAAGCAAGATCTTGTTGATGATGGGAGATTGTGACCACTGTGCAAAGTTCTCATTGGGGTTAAGATCAGGACTCTGAGTCGGCCGATCCATCTCATGCTTCCTGAACCATGAACCATCATGAATCCTGACAAAGTCATCTTTGACTATGCTCGAAATCCACTGATATGATATATGAATAACCCGGGCATTCAGGATATTCAGCTGATCTCATTCTTTGGGCGAAGAGTGTGGCTGAACCTGGACCTGACCAACAGCAGCAGCCCCAGATGCATTAAAACAGTTAAGGGCCTACTTCACCGGAGGACACTCACAAAATCAAATCGCAGCGGTGACGGTGATGTCTTGGAGATGTCTCTGCAACATCTCCAACGTGACACCTAAATCGTCCATATAATAAGTAGTGGTAACGTCTCTGAGATGTCTCTGAGAATTCTCTACAACATCACCGTTACATCTCTTTGAGATCTCCTTGCTGTCCGACAGCTATCGGAAACATTGGAGGGACGTCACAGAAACGTCT
Organism: Gobius niger; assembly: GCF_951799975.1. NCBI lineage: Eukaryota > Metazoa > Chordata > Actinopteri > Gobiiformes > Gobiidae > Gobius > Gobius niger. The sequence goes on from NC_136867.1 coordinate 27,930,694, forward strand.
CACAGGTTGTGGACAACAAATAGTGCGATGTCACCGCAATCGTGCAGAGTCTTGAAAAAGTCACTAAAATCGAACCTGTTGGCTTTCACTGACTCCCTGACGACTCACCTTATCTCCAGGGGATGTCGCAGACACATCTCAGTGACTAGTGGCGAGTCAGTTTGCCAACTAGTCTCCAGGCCTGTGAGAAAGGCCCTTAACTTGTATCCAGGTGCCACTTTTTAAATAGACTTTTTTTGATCAGGGATTGTATTACAACATTGAATCTAAAAACTAGATTGTTGACAGTCAGTGAAGTCCTGTTTGAGCAAAAAATGGTCCAGAATTTCACCGAAAACCGCAGCTGAATGTGTTGCAGACCATATGTTTTGCTTATTCAATGGACTTACAAAGCAGAAACAGTCCTGCAAGTGTCTAAAAGACTAAATCCAGCTATGCAAAGTTTGTACAGGTGTCACTACTCTACTTCCAGGTTCAATCAAGTCCAACCCTCGCACCACTTTTGGCCGTCCTGTACTTTCAACAGGACTTTAACCGTATTAAAGATTACATTTCCCTTCACATCCTACAGCTGCTGCGCTTTTGCACTGCCTGACAAATTAATTAATGAGAGCGAGTCTGCCTGAAGTCGAGGAGAAAACCACAGCGCAAGTCAAGGTTTCCATCCCAGACCACTTAACCAAGCCCGGATCCGGCTCACATCCGGCTGTAGGCCGCAAAACGAAGCACAGTTTCCTGATAACGGCCGTAAAACTGGCCTCCCGCCACGAGCTGCTAATTTTCTCGAGTTTATGAGCTTTAATTGAGAAGATTTGGAAATGTGCAGAGGAGGGACGGGGAATATGAGATTTCTTGCTTGCATATATTATTTGACAAAAGGTTCAAGTATCTTTAGCTGCATTGAGTGGAAAGTCTATGGAGCCAGCGCGTAACAAGATCCACTGTCCTTTCCCCGTCTCTCCCCCGCTCTGTAATAATAGGTCTGCCACACACAGCAGTGGCCTGGAGTGCGCTGAATGAAGCAGAAAAGGAGAAAACAATACTTGCTTTGAAAGTCCATCCCTTGACTCTCCTCACTCCTCACTCACAGATCATTAGCTGGTGCCAAAGAAAACATCACACTGATCTGAAGCACATCTTATCAGGGTGTCACTGGCTCAAATCGTGTGTTGAACGCTGTGGTGTTTAATGCAAACTCGACATGACAGTCAGTTGAAACACATTTCCCTATCTGTATTGCTGAGCAGGCTGTCTGTTTGAATAGACTTTGAATAATAATGGCTTACACTTAAAGTCATATTTATACTCACTACTGCCACCTCAGGTCATACGTGTAACTGCAACTTCTATATTAAGCTCGTGCATGACGGCACTTCGGACCCGAATTAACACCTTTTTGAGTGACAGTGCAGGATTTTAGAGGCAATTGTGGTGAACAGGTCTGAGCTCATTCTACACATTAGGACATGGAGGAACATGTAGGGGGAGGAAAATACATAATTTTAACATTTTTAAACTCCGTATAGTCTCTTTAAGACCAAGACACGCATTGTTTTGACGCAAAACAAAGGAACCTGCAATCTATTATATCCTATAAGAGAACGCAAACAGAGGGTCATGGAGGAAAACAGACTTTTACACTTGGTTTCGGGCCCGTGACAGACCAGGAGACCACTGTAAACATTAGAAGCAACGGAAAAAGAGAAAACATCGTCAGAACTCTTGCAACGCCCTAAGCAGGTATAAATAATAATCATAATAATGTTTCATTTATAATGCACTTAAAGAGGACATTACAGTAATCCAAAACTCCTGTCGGTCGCCAACTATGTATTACAATGGAAAAAAGAGTCACATTTGCTTCCTCTCTTATTTTCTTCATGATGAATGGATAAATCACGTGTTTAAAGCGCTGCATGGTCTGAGAAAAGCCTTTGAAGTGTGTGTTGACGCACCACACGAGTACCAGATGACGTGCTGTGTTCTGGTGAGCACTGGCCTTCACAAACCTGTGGCACAATTTTCTCAAAGCGCCACAGTGTAGTCATTATCCATTTACTCCACACTCTGTGGCGGTATGCTATTGTTACCACAGCTGCCCTGGGACAGACTGAGAGGTGGCTGAATGGTGCGCGCTCTTGCCTTACAGCTCGAAGGTCCCAGGTTCGAGCCACAGCCGAACGGGGCCTTTCTGTGTGGAGTTTGCATGTTCGTGTCTGCCGAGGTTTCCTCTGGGTGCTCTGGTTTATCCCCGACCTCCAAAACGTGCTGGTCAGGTTGGCCCACAGAGGCGGCGCGCACAGTCGCAGCGGCTCAGGACTAACCCAACATCAGATCCATGCAATTTCTTTGTCAATAGTGAGGCTGCAAATCTGCGCCACCGGCTCCTAGACCAAAACCATTCTTTGCTGCTGACGCGACGTTTTCAACACCATGACTGTCCATCAGTAGCACCGCCTGCAAGTAATCTGAGCTATTTTTTTTTTTTTTTGGACAAGACCCAGCGACTAACTCGTAGGGAAATAAGGTGAAGAAGAGCAGCGCCTCCTGAGGATCCACTCGGAGTCACGAGACGCTCACGTTTGCACCTACAGGAGCCGGGATTCAAAGCAGAAAACTCTCGGTTATAGGACGACCCGCTCTACCAACTGAGCCACCGTCACCCAAAAAGATGTGTCACTGTGTGGAGTAAATTGAGAATGAACGTCATCACAGTCATCAAGTGTAATTCCATTGTAAAATTCTATGACTATACTTTATAAGTTTATAACACGGCCTTTTCAACTTCTCATGTGTTTTGTTTTAGAGAGGAGCGTGTTTCCACTGGGGTAACTGTTGCACTGTGTCCTCTGGTTTGTTGTTGTCACTCGTCGTCCCGCCGCAGCTGTCCCGTTCCTGGGCGTTGGATACATTTTATCTTCCCTTCTAGATTGTATTTATTTATTTTCTTTTCCAGTCAAGCCGCAGCGGGGAGTCTGACCGATCAGTGGGACGTGGGAGGACCTGCTCTCCGGGTGACGCACTCTGCAGAGCGGCTGTGGGAGGGGCACAGGCCCACTGACGTCACCGCGGGCCTGGGGCCTCATTGGCTCAAAGAGGAGCGCTGCGCTGGACGTCCTCGCGGTCACCTGCAGGCCGGAGCAGCTGCAGATTCAGGAGTTTTTACTTTTTAACTTTTTAGTATACAATGACAATGGTTATTCATTCATTCACAAATCACAGAGGTAAGAGCAAGGGAGTATTTAAAATAACCTTTGGCAACATAAAAACACAGTCCTAGGGGTTTATTGTTTTTTTTGTCAAGAAAATACTACAAGTATGATGGCACAGCGGGTAGTGCTCACGCCTCACTGCTCAAATGTCCTGAGTTGTGCAGTTTGCATGTTCTCCCAGTGTCTGCGTAGGTTAGTGGTAAAAACATGTGCAATTGCTGGGTTGCAGGTTCTAGAATATGATGATGTCACCGGACCCGGCGGGGGGCAGGAGCCAGTTTTTCCTATTAACAACATTACGCTTTCACAAGTCGTAGCTAAAAAGAAAATGTATTAATTACAAAAATGATCATTAATATCAGTCACTGGGTCCATGATTTTTCTGTACAAGACCAAAAATTTCCTCAAAAAACAAAACATTTTTTCCTCTATACAATATTATTCACCTTATTCCGCCCCGCCCACTTTTGCCACTTTTTGCGTTGTCTCGGCACCTCGTTGTCCAGACACTTCGAAGCCCGTTCATTTTAACGGAGAACGAGGGAAAATATTCTCCGCTCTGATGTTTCGTCGATTGATTTGTTTAAAATGGCCAATGTTCATATGCACCAATATGTCGACACTGCACCGTTTCTCTGTGCGGCCTGAAAATGGCTTTGTTTTCGTGTAGTGACTGATTTTATGTGGACTTCTCCAGTCCCATGTTGACACATAGGAGAAAAGGGGCGGGCACAATTCATGGCGGCGCCCACGCGAGCCGCCGGAATAAGGTGAATAAGCCTTTAGAATGCTGTGATGTCACCTGCAACCCAGCAATAGGTGAATCCTCCAGCCAGTTGTTTCTGACCACCAGCCTGGCTTCACATCATGGAGATGGGTCCCCGAGCGCCATCCCATACTATACCTGTATAGTATACTATACCTGTATGCATCTGTTGCTCGAATAAACTAACTAAACTAAACTAATGCAGAGAACAAATTTCTCTACAGAGATTTCTCTAGAGATTAATAAAGTATAACTTAACTTAATAATAGGTACAACGGGCACGGACCAAAACTAATTAACTTTAGGTTTAATGGCATTGTGTTGCCTTGTGTACAAAATGCGCGGTATAAATAAAGTTGCCTTGCCTTGCTATATGATCAAAATGGTGCCTTACTTTTTCATGGTTAGTTTTGAAGTTATGTAAAGAAATGTATGAATTTAGCCAGACTTGGATCTTTGAAGTTGAGCACACAACCGGTCTCTGCTGTTTGGTCACTTGGTTAAGGCAGGAGGTGACTTCAAAATATTGCTAAGTCCAAGACAGGAAAATGTGATGTTCTTGGGTGCGACTAAAGTGGAGATGTGTCGTTACAATGAGAGGAAATGGCCTTTCGTCTTCCCACAAAGCAGATGAAAAAAAAATAGTTTAGTTTATTTGAGCAACAGATGCATACAGGTCTAGTATACATATAACTTTTTCAGAACATAAGAGGTATTAGTGCTGCTCAAAGGGAGTAGGAAGTAGTTATAAGGCCCTAACCCTCCTTTCAGACTAACACAACTTAAACTACTGCTCACGGCACAATCATTTTTAATGTATATTTAGGCTTTAACCATGAGATCTATGCGGCAATTCCAGACTGAGGAACTGCCTTAGTAGCGAATTAAATCATCAAACGGCTCCTCTTAGCAAATCCCTCAATGGCAATGATTAAACAGGTTGATATGAAGATGCGTTTCTTTTGTGGTTGTTGTTGTTTACAGGTGAACATTTATATGATTAAAAAAAAACAAATTACTTTCGTTTAGTTTTGCTCGAACTCTCTCTCTTTGTGAAACATTGGCTTCAGTGGCTACAACATCTTGCAAAAGGCAGATGATTCAGAAACACGAGGCCGTACATCTGCGGGCCCTGAATCTGCAGTCGCTCCTCTCTGCAGCTTCACGCGCTTGTGGGCGTCCAAAGCGAGGATCACGACGGGAGGAGGAGGGGAAAAAACACTAGGAGGAAAAAAAAAAACACTGCACAGCGAAAAAGCTCTCCACAAACCAGTGTTTACCGCGGAGGAAGAGGAGAGAGAGAGGGGAACCGGGGAGACGCGCTGGAGCTGGATTCGTGTGTGTTTTGTTTTTCATTCCCCCGGATGTCGTGCGTCAGAGAGCGGCAGGAACAGGCCGGGATTATCGGGGGGAGAACCAGCTGCCTGTGAACGCTTTGGATTACGCTGATTCTGAAAAGGGAAAACCGGAGAGGATGAGGTGACCGCCACGAAAGGAACTGGATACGTACGAGGGCAGGAAGGACGTTTTGACGCAGCAGCTCCCGGATCTATTTCAAATGTTGTTGTTGTTGTTTTGATTCTCGCCGCTTTTTTTGTTTTATTTTACGCATTTGCGGGAGCTTTACCCAAAGAATTACGAGGCCGCTTTCGAGTTGAGCCCCTACTACGAGTCTGGTGTCACCGGAAAGGGGGAAAAAAAAAAAAACGCTCGAGTGCGCGGAGGTTCGTGGTTTTCCGTAGAGGAGCGGCGGGTTTGTGCCCCATGCCAACGGCAGATTGCAGGTCGCTCCATCATGGCCGGGTCATGAGGTGTCTAACCTGCCTCCTGTTCCTCCCAGAAGCCCTGAAAAAGTCTCTGCAGATCGGCAAGCTCCCTGGCAGGCTCCCGCTCTGCTCCGAGCTCCTGACGCTCTCCCTCAGCCTCAAGAACCACCAGAAGAAGAAGCGACACAATCAACAGAATCAGCAGCAGCAGCAGCAAAAGAAGATGGCTGCAGAGTTGTACCCAGCGAACGTCAACAGCACCGCCAACGCCGCGGGCCTGGCGAACCACGGCACCACCGTGGACGCGGCGGCGGCGGAGAAGCCCAAGGAGGTGCAGGTGTGCCAGGCGAGCAGCTGCAGCACCAGCGCCGCGACCACCCCGACCTCCTCCGCCGCCTCCGCCCAGCAAAACATCACCAACAACAACACCGTGGAGCCGGCCAGCTGGCAGTGCAGCCACCCCACGCTCAGAGAGAGGTAACTTTACGCACAGAAACGGCGAGAAAATGGCAGGGAGGTTTGTAAACGAGGACGTGACACCGTAATGCGTTCGCTATAGCGCGCCGGGAAAGGGACAGGACGTTCGCGACGCAGCATCTTGGGTTCGATCTAGACCTAGTTTAGACTTACTTCAGAACATACGCGGGTTTGGTCCCACTTTACCTCTGTTTGATTACGTTCTGCCCCGCGTTACGCTCACTTTCCTCCTCGTATCGACTTTCTTGTGCCAGGGCTGTGCGTCTTTATCGCGCGTGAGGCTGTAACACTGTAATGTATTCACCCCAGCGCCCTGCAAAAGGGACACCGCGTCCGTTACGCACTTGTCACCGCGCGCAGCAAAACGCCAGCCAGTAAATGCGCTTTTTAACTTCGAAACGTAACCGGATAGTTCTCGAAATGACCTTACTGCGCGGCGGGTCGGTGATTTGTAACGTGAAACTGCGGCGTTTCGCCTTCGCCTGTAACCCACACTCTGGTTTCTCGCAGCAACAGGGTCTTAAAACTCTCAAAATGAACGCCACGTCGCATTGACATCGCGTAGTGCTTAGGCGAGCTTGCAGCACACTCAACTCTAAAAGGTAAACATTGCGTAAACGTGAGAATTACGTCCTGGAACCGCCTCGCGCTGCTCCGAAATGCCCTTACAACGTGGCCGGGTTTGTCGCGTGACGGAACGGCGGGTAAACTTGCAGATGTCGCGCTTTGAAAGAGGGAACATTCGCGTTACAACTGGTCGAGAGTCGCAGTGAGCCTTACTCGAAGTTGTGCGTCAAAAGAAAATGCGTAAAATGCTCCGAAAATGACCGGATAATGGATCTAAACTTAGCCACGCGCGGGGACCGTGTTGTGCAGTGGCTCTGGCGCACTCCAAAAGGACAGGACGTTCACTACGAGCAGCGCGTGCATCCTCCCGCACACAAGAGGAGAGAAAACGCCAAAACTAAACACAAATGGAGCTATAGCGCACACGTCTTGCATTGTATGTTGCATTACAAAGGGTTGGACTTGACTTTTGTGGTTTCTGCTCCTGGATTTGTCTCCTTTTAGGCATTTACCACTGCTGCTATGGACTTATGCCCTCCTACAACATTTCAGTCCCACTAATTAGAAGCCACACTGTATTTTCAGGGTAATACAGTTACTTTCTCGCGCTCTCTCCCAAAGTCACCTTGTAAACAGGTTGTTCTGTGGGAGCGTCCCACTCTAACAATCTGTACCCAGCCCAGAGGACAGAGTGGATGTTTGCATTTCCCGTTCCTGCTTTGCATGAGAATAGGAGCGTATTGGGGACACGTAGCTTTGAGGAAATTCATGCAAACGCGTCTCGTGACTTGAAAATGGGGAAAAAAAAGGAGCTCACCAGGATGTAAACAGTTCACTGGCGAATCATGAAGTGTGGAAATAGTCAGAGAAATGTTAAAAACGTAAAGAAAGGGGCGCAGTTTTGCAAAGATATGTCCAAATGATTTCCCTGATCAAACCTTCATCAGTCCTTTCATCATTTTCAATATCGTCTCCACTTTTACGTGCCGTCAATATTCGGGTTAAGGTCAATATTCGGGTTTCTGAAACATTTGGAATAACCAGTTTGCAGACAGTTACTCCTGTATTGTAATTAATTGGAATATCTCGATCCAAACCATGACACATATGATATTATTGACATTATATTCATGTCTTTCACCATACTTAAATAATCGGTTTCCTCCTCGCTCCAAAAGTGTTGGTGCTGTACTTCAGTGGTTCCCAACCTTTATTGTCTTTCGTACCCCTTGGGCTTTTCAGTGGTCGCCCGTGTACCCCCTACCTCAAGGCTGTTGCAGTTTATTTAGAAAGTAATTACTTAAAAGTGGTATTTGTAAGCAAAAGGACAATGCTGTGGTAAAAATAAACCTAAAATTCTCCCAAAGCAGCACATTTTACAGCAAAATATAGCTTTTCCTATGAAAATTATGCTCAATTTCCCACTTTTTGAAATCTGAAATAGTTCCAAGTACCCCCTGCTAGGTCCTGGAGGGGTCCCCGTACCCCTGGTTGGGAAACACTGCTGTACTGGGTCTGGGTTTCGCCATGTTTAGCTCTTGAGTATTTCCGGTCGGCTGTGTGCCACATACAAGCACTTCCTGTACTCAAAAGATTCCTTGCGAATAGAACATGCACAGAACAGATAGTATACATTCTGATACACGTTTACATGACCAAACATCCAGGTTAGAAAAGGAGTAACACAGGTCTTATATTACTATTTTCAGGTTTTTGCCGGTTTACATGGCACAGCCGGGTTATTGCCAATATTCCGGTTGGCTGCATGTAAACATAGTCATGTGACCTTAGTTCAGAGAGAGAAGTCACTGGACTTTGGGACAGTTTATGTGCCATGTGGATAGGCCCGGCCGTTACAGAGGTATTAACCATAAACCGAGATGAAAATTCAGCGTTTTGACTGCTACTATAGTTACCACAATCGAATTCTCAGGATGTTGCGACGTCATGATGTAAACACAACCTGTTAAAGTCAAGGTAGTTCATACAACTCGAGAAGTGCTGTGTGATAATTGATGGTTCACATTTTGAGATTTTCTGTGAGTCATAATCAATTCATCAACAACTATAGTTAGATCTCCATGGTAACGCAGGACAGTCAGCCCCATAATGATACTACTTAGTCAGCAGAAGCTTTGTCCCCCTTACAAACCACATGTGGCATCTCAAGGGGTTTTCCGATAATACATTTTATTGAAACTGATCCGCATCAATCTCCAAAAAGTTTCATTGACATAATTAAACCAAATTCTCTTTTTGTCCAGCAGCTCTTCCGTATACACTGAAAGTTTCAAACATTTACACGACATCTTTCATGTTTTTATATTGCATTACGTTAGGCTTGTAAGCAAAGTTGCCAAGTATTCGTTCCCCTTTATTTTTGTAGTAATTCCTGTTGCCGCTTTGTGACAGTGACAAAGTGAGAAAGGCAGGACAGATCCAGATTCAGATGTACTTCATTATTTATTAGAAAAAATATCCAACATGGCGGCATTTGGCGGTTTAATTAGTCAAGTCTACAACCAGGTCTTTGGCAGTGACTGCACCAACGCTGAAGACACTTTAATTGTTATGTGTTAAATGGCCCTGGAAGCGAAGATGGATCAATATGAGGAAATTATTGACTATTTTTTCAGGAAAAGGAGGCACCGAAAAAAGTATTACATCTTTAGAGATAAAGTTTTGATGCTGTTGGTTCAGGGACAGCATTAAAGGAAGTGACTCAGTTGTTTCAGCTCAAATAAATGAAACAAATTTAAGAGAAATAGTCTGTTATGGAATAAATGAACATGATTGCTCTGTTGTCTGGTTCTAGATGAAAAATATTTTAGTACAGGTAACAAGGAATCGGTATTGGGAAAAATAAAACAGCACCCAGGCCTCAATTGAAGGAATATACAGTGAAAAGTGATTGTGTTGCACTAAAACGTCAAAATAAAAACAAAGCAGCTGTGGGAGAATCTCCTCCGACTGAAAAAGCACCAATAAGTTGAATTTTCCGGTGACTCTTGAAACACCTGCTGTGCCTCATTACGTTGCACATCTTTGGGAACAGCCTTCACTGATAAACACATATATTCACATCTCGCTTGTTTTGTTACTGAAACTACAGCAGCCTTTTGAGAACCACAATCTCCTCCGTTTCTCTCAAATGTTTGAAAATAGCGCATGTCTCTGGGCAGAAGGAGGGAGCGGGAGTTCTCGGTTATGCAACACTAATTCGCTCTCCTCCATCTCTCTCTCTCTGCAGAAATGCCCTGATGTTTAACAATGAGCTGATGGCGGATGTGCACTTCATCGTCGGTCCACCGGGGGAGTCCCAGAAGGTCCCGGCCCACAAGGTAACGCCCGACTGGAGAAGGGGGTGGGCCGAGTCTGCAGTTATCAAATAGTATTGAGAAGTAATGGAAACCGGTTGGAGCAAGGTTTAAAGCCATAAACGTCATACAATTGGTTTCAAAGTGGTATTAAATCTAAATTTTGACATTGATCAGTTGTTTTTACTCCACAAGTTAATTATAAATACAAAAAATAGGGTTTAAAACACATTCAGCTTCAGTTTTATTGAAATTGTATCAAATGTTTCCTGTAAATATCAACATTTTCCATTTCTCTGTTTGTTTTTTGTAAAATACAGTATTAGTAGTTGGCTGTTAAAAAGCACTACTGCTACTTGAAGAGAGACAACCACAGAATACAAGATGCAAACGCTGCTATTTGTTTATGTTTACACTGATTTAAACCTGTGTCTTTACTGTTTAATCACATTAGATCAGTGGTTTTCCAACTGTGGTGCATCAGGTTTGCCGTTTTTTACGATTACTGCACTGATCAATTAATCTGCAGATTATTTTGCATATATTTTATGGCTCGTGAAAGGTGCATGTTCCCAATTAAAGCTAAAGAGGCGTCTCTTGTTGACGTGTCTTAAAGTGACTGTAGGAGTCTCTACAGCTGAACTGTAGCATTAAGACTTGCTTCTGCCTGATATAAACCCTGGGAGACACAGACAGATCATGTTTATGAAATTTGCAAATGTACTAAATACGCCACAGTAGTGTTTTTTTAGTCCAAAATACTATATTTTCATGTAATTTCTGCTCTTTCTGAGTCTGTGTAAACCAGAAACCCATTCATCGAGTGCTAAAAAGCATTTCAATAACTGCTAAGTTGTCAGTTAATGTATTAGTAGTGTTTCTCCTGGGTCAGTGGACCAGAGGATGGTCCTGTCTGTGTCTAACCCGCTCCTCTCTGTGCTGCAGTACGTGCTGGCCGTGGGAAGCTCAGTGTTCTGTGCCATGTTTTACGGAGACTTGGCCGAGGAGGAGTCGGAGATCCATATCCCAGATGTGGAGCCCGCTGCTTTCCTCATTCTGCTCAAGTAAGTCGCTTTCCTCGCCATCAGAGCTACTGTCAGACTACACTCCTCCAAAACAAACGGCCGACCACGTACGAGAAGACAGTACGAAAGACATGAACAAGGACTAGTAAAACTCAGGTCTTCTAGTAATGATGCTTTTGTGTTCTGGTGGTGTGTCTGTGACAACCTCTGAGGAAGGACACAGTTGTATGTAATTAACATAAAGGTCTGGCTATAAAAACCTAATAGCATGTGCAATAGGTGAATCCTCCTGCCAGGTGTTTCTGACACCTTTTTCTAGCCTTGTTCCACATCTGGAGATCTTACAACTTACAAGCAAAAGTCTGCAAGATAATATATAAATACAATCTGAGCCTTAAAGGGATATTTCAGGATTTTTGACATAGGGCCTCATTTCCTAGTTATCCAGAGTGTTGTTGATTTCTGGAGATATACATTTTTGATTCATGCAGTCCTTGTATTTGAAGAGTTGGTGTTGGGAGAGTGGTGCTAGGCTAGTGCTAGGCTAGTGCATGTCTATGGAAACTAGTAGCCTGCAGTATTAAAACCTCTTCAAAATCATGGGGTCGTCCTCCAAACGTTGCCATATCTGATTTGTAGAAAGCTCCTTTGTGAATTCCACGTCTAGTAATGTGGCCGCAGGTAAACAAACTACTGTAGATCCGTTAAACCGAGCAGATCACTCCGCCGCTGTGTAGCTACAACCAGGACGCTGATGCTGCTCACGCAAAATGGTCATATTAAAACAATTACTCTGTCGACACACACGTTTATATGGTTAGTCTGGTGTTATAAGTGATTTGTCTCAGGTGCACTGTGCTTGGGTCAGACTGTTTTTAATGCAGGCTACTAGTTACCATAGACATGCACTAGCCGAGCACTAGCCGAGCACTACTTAACTCTTCAAATAAAAGAACTGCATGAACTAAAAAGCTAAATATCTCAAGAAATCAACAACACTCTGGATAACTAGGAAATGAGGCTCAATTTCAAAAAACCTGAAATATCCCTCTAAGAGGCATATAAACTTAAATAATAAATAAGCTCTTTCCAATGCAAAAAAACAGAAAGTTTGTATCACTTTCAGTTCCAGAGAAATCGGGCAAATATCGGCTGATGGCCAATTGTGCAAATGACCCATATATCCACCCAATATATCGACTGAAAAATCGATATATACAATAGAGTTTTTCCACAGTGTTTAGTAACTGGAATAATCTAGTGTAATAGATGTAATATCAATCTAATGCCAAAACATGTGATGTTATTACGGCAATTAGTTATATTCCCTAAAAACAATATTCATGAGTTTCAGTCCGGTCATTTTCTTTGATGTGGATGCCATTTTGACACTTTACTTTTCTAGGAAGAATAGAATATTTTGTTCTGAACTCATGTCTGTCTACAGTCTGCTGTGAAATGTAAATCTATATTAGTTAAGATAAGATTACGGGGGAGGTGGACATAAGCTTTCTTGCTCCTTTTGAACTTCCATAGCTGTAGAATATCAATTAAGTAAAAGAAAATAAGTATAACTGCTCATAAACCAAACTATTACTGGTGTCACTGCCAACTAAAAAAGAAATCACTCTAATTGAACCTTAAGGTAGAGCTAAAACAAAACCATTTTAGCTTTCCTAATATTTACCAACTCCCCGTCTCTCCTCTGCTTCAAAGTACTTTATTTTTACCGACTCGCACGACCCGAATGCACCGCGCTGCCTGTAATTACTGGCTCTGCTCTGTTCTTTGTTCGAGCGTCTTCTCCCCCCAAAGCCAAAGCCGCTCTGTGGATGAACGTCTAAAAACACCCCCCTCCACAGTCTTATTCATCGCCTTGTTGTGGTTTATGAAATTGCGCGTCTCTGAATTCCAACCTTGTAAAGATGAACAAAGTTGGTTTAGTCTTTGAACTTTAAATGCTTCAAAAGGGGGGTTCTTCGACGTAGTAAAAGCGAGTTTAGCATTAGGCCTTTAGCAAAACAAATGGGCCGTTAAGATCGACAAGATAAAGTCAAGCGAAGCGTTTAAAGCTGCTCTGACGATTTACAATGTTGTAAAACCAACGCCGTGCGCCTCGGGGAAACATTTCTAACAACTATCGAGTGTTTAAAGGTGGTTTGTTTTTGCTCATGTGTATTTCATTGTAGATTGATTTGAATTTAAAGGAGCAGGCGGCATCAGTGTATGGACGACGGCGTGCTGTGAGGCGCCCAGTGGGAAACTTCTTTACACGCTCGAAACTCCAGTTGTAATTTTTCCCCAAAAAGAGTGCATGGGGTTTTACCAGCAGTTTTGGTTGGAATCCAACAAATGGCGAGTCTGGGAATCTCCACGCTGCTGTGTGCGCTCGAATCATTTCAGACTTCACAGCAGCCTGGGGACCATGGCCGAAATCTTCACTGGTCTCTGGTCCCCAGATTAAAGAGAACTTGTGATATTTAATCTCACGATAGCCAAGCTAACAAAAGGCAACTTTTTTGTAGGATTCCAACAAAAACTGCTTCTTCATGAGACATAAGGGCCTGATTTTTGTTTTTGTAGTGGAACAAAATTTGTTCGTCCTAATTCAGTACATTGTAAATTAAGAAAAACTAAGTACTGTGCATCCAATTACAAAGCATTTGTATCAATTTCATGAGCTTGCAAACTAGATTTTAGGGCTGGACAATTGATCAAAATGTAATTTAGATTCTTATATTTACATACAAACTTCCATTTATGACCAAGTTTACAGTGCAGAGGTTTTATTTCCTGCAACCCCTCAACGCCTCACACTATGGCACTCGGTAACCAAGGAGGGAAATGATCTGACGGCTCCCTGTAGATATTGGATTGTTAAACAAACGGACATTTGATGAGGAGGTCGATCAGATGTTTATCAGTTCATGATCTTTAGTAAACTTCGGTGATAATGCTAAACTCTGACTGTGTTAGCCGCTAACTGTTGCGTCTGCTGCTTCAAACATTTGCGATCCCTGCACGTTTGGGTTGACATGGTGCGAGGGCAGGGGTGCGTTTGGGGGGCACTGTGAGGCGGGGGAGGTGTAGAGCTTGTCTTTGCTTCTGCGGGACAAAGTTACGGTAGCTCGCTGTTTTGAAGGCAATGGCCGCCGGCTGCTCTGCTTTTTGACAACGACACTGGGGGCCACCATTGCTCCGTTATTGCTGTAGTACCTCCATATCGCCGCTAGTCCCCCATTGAAAAGCATTTGACTTTAGACATGTTAAAAACAACTTTAAAGCTGGTCTCAATTTATTTGGAACTATCTAGAGCTAGATATTCCTCCTGTGATAACGCTGGGTTAGTTACAATTAAGGGGACCAGGCTGGTTTTCGTAAGAAGAATTTTTGAAATCTCGTACTTAATGAGGGTCGGACTGTTAGCATTGGAGCAGCGCGAGCTACACGTCACACAAGGGCGGAGTCTACACTGAAGATCCCGCCCTTATGCCCTTTTTAGGAACATGCTTCGTCAGAGCTGGGGAGGGAGAGTCTGTAAATCCGCCATGATTTCCCCCATGAGAGTGGTCATTATGGTAAACGGGGAGGAGTGAGGAGAAGCTGTCCATTTATATATACAGTCTATGTTTGAATGTTTGAAGGTGGCACAGCTAGCAATGCAATACGGGAATGCCACGATTCTGGGCTGGCAAAATGGAGTAGCTTGAAGTCTAGTACTGTAGTAAATTGACCCTGTGACAACCTCTTAAAAACTAAACTTCTAACCCATTTCCCTTTTGTTTTCCCGTAGATACTTATACAGCGACGAGATCGACCTGGAGGCGGACACGGTGCTGGCCACTCTGTACGCCGCCAAAAAGTACATTGTTCCGGCGCTGGCGAAGGCATGCGTCACCTTCCTGGAGACCAGCCTGGAGGCCAAGAACGCCTGCGTGCTCCTGTCGCAGAGCCGCCTGTTCGAGGAGCCCGAGCTGACGCAGAGGTGCTGGGAGGTCATCGACGCTCAGGCCGAGCTCTCGCTCTGCTCCGAGGGGTTCTGCGAGATCGACCTGCAGACCCTGGAAATCATCCTCCGGCGGGAGACGCTCAACGCCAAGGAGGTGGTGATCTTCGACGCCGTCATGAACTGGGCCAGCGCCGAGTGCAAGAGGCAGGGGCTCGGGCCGACGATCCGCAACCGGCGCGAGGTGAGAGAAGACACTACAGACCTCGCAATGGGGAATTCAGATCATTTCTTTTCTTTTTGGAACCACAGCACTTGAACACTTGAATAAATCCACTTTTTGTCATCGGCTATGAGAGTGTGAAGCTACCATGATATGCTTCTTCTTTTTACATGAAGAAAATTGGCGCTCCACTAAATCTCAGAGATAGGTCACTGAAAGTTGCATAGTACGTTTTCAACCTCTTAACCCCCGCCTTAACCCAGCACATTTTCTCCAATTCGGCTTAAAGGGATATTTAAATATTTTTGACGTAGACTACGATATAAATGTCTGTGTTGATAGAATAATTTTTGGAATATAACTGACCTTGCATCACATGAATGATCGCATTTTGAGGGACTATTTTCTAGCAGATCACTCCACCGCTGCGTAGCTTATACAACCAGGAAGCTGATGCTGCTCAAATATAAGGTATTATAAATGCAAAATGGTTAAAATTATTCTATCAACACAGACATTTATATTATTAGTCTGGTGTTATAAGTGATTTGCCTCAGGTGCACTGTGGAGCGGGTCAGACTGTTTTTAATGCAGGCTAGCTGATGTCATAGAAATGTGCTAGCCTAGCACTAGCCTAGCGCCACGAAACTCTTCAACATAACTGCATAAATTACCCCAAAAAATATCTCCAGAAATCAGCAACACTCTGGATAACTAGGAAATGCCTGTGTCTTTGAAGTTTTTTTGTCTCCTTTTCGTTGCCTTTTTCTGTAGCTATTTGACCCTTCTTTGTTGTGTTTTCGTAGGGTTTTTTGTCGTATTTTTGTTACTTTTTATGTTTGTCACGTTTTTGTCACTCTATTGTTATTAATTTGTAGTGTTTTTATCGCTTTTCTATTATGTTATTGTTGCTTTTCCTACATGTTTTTGTCCTTCTTTTCATTACTATTTTGACTCTGTGATGCTTTCAGATTTGGGTAATGCCGAACTGGAGAAAATCTGCTCAGTTTAGATGGGGGTTAAAGGGATATTTCAGGATTTTTGACATAGGGCCTCATTTCCTAGTTATCCAGAGTGTTGTTGATTTCTGGAGATATATATTTTTTTTTTTAATTCATGCAGTCCTTATATTTGAAGAGTTTAGTGGTGCTAGGCTAGTGCTAGGCTAGTGCATGTCTATGGTAACTAGTAGCCTGCCAGGTAAACAAACTGCTGTAGATCCGTTAAACCGAGCAGATCACTCCGCCGCTGCGTAGCTACAACCAGGAAGCTGATGCTGCTCAAATATTATTATTATTTTAAATGCAAAATGGTTATATTTAAAACATTATTCAGTCGACACAGACATTTATATGGTTAGTCTGGTGTTATAAGTGATTTGCCTCAGGTGCACTGTGCTTGGGTCAGACTGTTTTTAATGCAGGCTACTAGTTACCATAGACATGCACTAGCCTAGCACTAGCCTAGCATCACTAAACTCTTAAAATATAAGGACTGCATGAATTAAAAATGTGTATCTCTAGAAATCAATAACACTCTGGATAACTAGGAAATGAGGCCCAAGGTCAAAAATCCTGAACTATCCCTTTAAGAGGTTAATAAATGAAATTAATGAAAGTAAATAGATTGTAGATGTTGGAGGTGATTGTGATCGATAACGTGTCGCTGTTTGCAGGTGCTCGGCAAGACGCTGTTTCTGGTGCGGATCCCCACCATGACGCTGGAGGAGTTCGCCAACGGGGCGGCGCAGTCCGACATCCTGACCCTGGAGGAGACGCACAACGTGTTCCTGTGGTTCACGGCCGCCAAGAAGCCGCAGCTGGACTTCCCCCTGACGCCGCGGCAGGGCCTGGCGCCGCAGAAGTGCCACCGCTTCCAGTCGTCCGCCTACCGCAGCAACCAGTGGCGCTACCGGGGCCGCTGCGACAGCATCCAGTTCGCCGTGGACAAGCGCATCTTCATCGCCGGGCTCGGGCTGTACGGCTCGAGCGGCGGCAAGGCGGAGTACAGCGTGAAGATCGAACTCAAGCGCCAGGGCGTGACGCTGGCGCAGAACCTCACCAAGTTCGTGTCGGACGGCTCGAGCAGCACGTTCCCCGTGTGGTTCGAGAATCCCGTGCAGGTGGAGCAGGACACTTTCTACACGGTGAGCGCGGTGCTGGACGGGAACGAGCTCAGCTACTTCGGGCAGGAGGGAATGACGGAGGTGCAGTGCGGCAAAGTGACGTTCCAGTTCCAGTGCTCGTCGGACAGCACCAACGGGACGGGCGTGCAGGGCGGCCAGATCCCCGAGCTCGTCTTTTACGCATGAGCTTTGAGAGAACGACGTCGAACTGAAACGGCCTTCTGTGAAATGTAGCAAAAGCGAGGGCCGCGTCCACACAAAGGCACCTCCATTTCCTATTTCCTCCATTTCCCTGGAGCTGGAAGCAAAAATCTCATTTCATAACTCAGAAACTATACTCCCTATACTCAAATTTGTAATAAAAGCAACAGCTACTAAGGTTGCAAAGTGGTGGTAAATTCCAGATACATTTCCGTAAAATTTCCAGGAAATTTCAATGGGAAGCTGAGCTTGGAAAATCAAAAACTCAAAATGAACTTGGTCCGTCGCAAAAGGGCTGAAAAATTGTGATTCCCAAAACATACATCCTTTCCCCTCGGCAAGGCCATGCCCCCATGTATGACTCATTTCCAGCTGTATCTATAATCTCATTAACTCACATAAAATTCCCATTAATTACCATGGAAAATTTCCAACACAGAAAATTCACATACTTTTGCATCCCTAACTAGTACTATTAGTCAGGTTCATTATGTAATTTTGCCGGATATTTGTGGAGAGTATAAAATTATACATTTTTGAAAACTTTATTAAATAAGCAAATCAGAAAAACATGCTTTGATACAAAAAGGTGCGATAATAGCAATAAAAACATTTGTAAGGGGGGTAAAAAAACATAGTTTGGTGGGAAATTCCATTTGGTCGTTCCAAGCAAAAAAAGTCAATGAAACCCTGGTCACATGTTTCATGGCTTTACTGTAGCAACGACCAGAACCCCCCATTTACTCTAATGGAACAATGACAAGGGCAAATATTTGTGGTGCTTGCATTGTTTTTCTCATTGCTTACACCACATGTGTCAAGGTCAAGGCCCGCGGGCCACATACAGGGCCGCGAGATGATTTAATGTGGCCCTTTGAGGAGCATGAATTCCTAAGCATGTCAAAAAAAAAAAAATGTAGGTCCATTCCAGTTAGAAATTTGGATTTTTAACCAGTTTGCTCACTCCAGCCACTAGGGGGCAGCTTAAATTTAAAAAAGAAAGAATTCCACAAGTGTCCAGCAGAGGGCACTGACATAAGAGATCAGGATATAAACAGCACAGTATAGCCATGTGGTAAATGGTCAATCTGCCCCAAGGCGGCTCTGGCTACAATAATAACTTACTGCCATCGAGTGTGGACCGCGACCCGCCATGGGGGCTGAATTTCGGCCCGTGACCCAAACGACTTCGACACCTCTGGCTTATACCATAAGGTTTCCAAAGATATAGTTTTCATACTCTCCATGAAAATCCCAGACTAAACCAGACTATATACTCCGCCTAAAACCCATAGTCAGAAATAAGCAGGAAATGAATGTTTGTTTTGCAAAATCGATAACTAATAAATATATATATAAACATTTACTCCAATATTTATGATTGTGCCTCAATGTATTTAAAGCTGTACAATGTTATTTTAAATTATGGACCTTATTTTTTTTATTTAATATAATAAAATATGATAAAGAGCTGACGGCAGCCAATGTGGACTACTAACCTAAATGTAAAATCCCATGTTATATATATATTTTCCTTTTAAATTTGTTTAGAAATAGCTTTAGCGGTTTATTTTGTCAATTTCGAATGATGAATTTTATCCTGAACCAATGTCCCTTATTTCTGAATGTAAAGTTGGTGAGAAAAGTTTACGAATGAAGCTGCTTTTGTGTGGACGCAGCCGCAGACACTCGAGTCCCGCTGAAATCGCCTGGAACAAAGACTTTTTTTCCGACGCAACGGAAGCATTAACCTTATTATTATTATGTATTTAAGTTAATTTTATTTTCTATTTAAGCCTAACCTTATTCTGGATGCCTGTCGAGCTGTGGACACTAAAGGAAAAAAGCTTCTTATTTTGACTTTTAAGTGGGTAAATTATTCTCGTTGCGATCGTTCTCAGCAGCTGGACTTTACTGTAGTGATAACATTTAAACTAGTATTTTTTCTTGTTGTTTGCACTTCGAGGACGGCCTCAAACGATGTGTCTTTTTTGTAACATATTTCTGTGTGAAACGGCTTGATGCTGTTTTGGAAATGTACCAGATCCTTATTCATCATAAAGTTATAATGTCATGAGAAAGTACGGAAACTGTGTGTGAGCGTTTGTGGGTTTGGGGGAAAATGAGAAGTTCCAGTGTTTAGAGGAGCTGCACGAGTTTGACCCTCTTGTCTTTGTGTGTCCGCAATCAGCTCAGCCACATAAAAGTGCTCTCTGGATTACAAGCTCCAAAATGCTGCTTGTTTTCTGAAAATCTGGCCCACATGAACATCAGACACCTGCTGTCGAAATGGCATAATTAGACCAGGCTTTGTACAATGAAACACACGATGAGCGGAGGCAAGAGGCTTTTTGGGTAAATGGACTCAACTTATACAGCGCTTTTCTACCGTTATCAGGTCCAAAGTGCTTCACAGTAAGGAACCAGTCACCCATTCACTCTCTCATTCATTCAACGAAAGTGTGTACCTGCAGGGCCTGGGATTCGAACCCCCGACCTTCCGATCATGAGACAACCTGGGGCCGAATTCCTAAAGATTCTTAATGCAAAGAGTTGCTCTTAGTGGCCAAATTCTAAGAAAATTCTTAGGATTGTGATGCTTTAAATTTCCCCTAAAAGTGAAGAGTCGATCCTAAAGGAGCTGTACCTGATTGTACAAAGAAACAGGGTCACTCAAATTTCAAATTGCTATTTTCTGGTCATCTCAAACTTCCCTAATGCATTTACAGCATCAACATTCTTCACAGGGACTGAGTTTGAACCAGGTTTTACAACTTTCAGGAGGAAAACTGTCACTTCACTGTAAAATATGCCTACTAGCCTGACATTTTATAACTGTTTAAAAGGCTTTAAAACCAGTGTTTTTTGGATAAATGTCTGCTTTTACCATATACTAAAGGACAAAACAAATTTTATTCCAATAACAGAAAATGTAAAAAATCAAGGATAGCTCCTTTAAGAAAAAAGCTATTCCTAAAGAATCCTAGCTCTTAAAAGGAACAGGCCACCATTTTTCCATAAAATGATAGCCAAATTTCCCTACGGGGACAATACAGTATACAGTACAGATTTACTGGGTTGATTTTCTTAAATTTTAGACTTACACATACAGTATTTGCAGTATGGATCAAAGTACTTTGCTTCATTATTTAAAGAAAAGGTACAGATCAGCCATTCACCAAGTCCGGGACACCACGGCCCCCTTTTCGATCCAAGAATCTCTCGGGGGCCCCTCAAATCATAATAATGTACTCCATTCACAGCACGGTGGCACAGCGGTTATCGCTCGTGCTTCACAGCTAGAACGTCCGGGTTCGATTCCCACCTGGATGGGGCCTTTCTGTGTGGAGTTTGCATGTTCTCCCAGTGTCTGCGTAGTTTCCTCCGGGTACTCCGGTTTCCCCTACCACTAAAAACATGTACAATAGGCCAGGATGTATGAGAGTGTGTTTGAGAGTGCACATGGGGGACGACGGATGGAAATTAGCCCAAGGTTACAATCCGGTGTGGCTTGTTCATTAACTTGCACTGTCCCGACCAAATAAACCAATAAACAAAATAAAACAAATTCAAAGGAAGTTACTACTATTGTACAGCTAAAATTACACAAGAAGCAACATCTAGCTAAGACTGTAGGTTAAACACTGGTTTAAACGGATACATTTGTCCAAATAAAAAGATTTTTCCTTTCAAACAGTTTTTTCTTCAATGTACTTGTTTTGTAGACATGCTTTGGGGGCCCCGGACCCCGCTTTGGGAACCACTGGTATAGATGAAGCTGGTCCAATATAACTCCAACTAAAACAGAAGTGCTACAGCAGTCGTGTCCTACAAGAGTCGAGCAGTGCACAGACGCCTGCTACTGACTGCAGTGGCTCTGTCCTCCCCGCGGCTGTAGTTCTTATTCAGCGAGGTACTTATTAGTCATGATTCTCCAGCCGCGATGTCCCATGTGCCATCAGCGCTGGCAAAACAAATCCACCTGCAGCGGAGACATCACAGCTCTAAGGCAACTAAACTCTTTCTGTAGCTCTTACAAAGTAAACGTGAAGATATTCCAGCGGCAGAAACAGCTTTTAGTGACAATGTCCAACCCGAACCACGACAGTTTATGAAACTCTTGGCAAACGACGGGGCAGAACGAGTATTACCTCGGTTTACAAGCTAGTCCTGCTTTGTTTTCAGCTTTGAAGTGGGAAAATCATGCTGTGCTTCACCATTTTCTACAGCAGGAGAGAAGTACATCCGTTACCTATTGCTGGAGCGTTGATGCAGAGTTCTCTGGCCAGCACCAAGAAGGTTTTCCCCAAGATGTAAACATTCACCTGAAAAAGGAGAACAAACAAGAGAACATCCACATTTAGTTTAACCCTTGTTTTCAGTCTCGAATGCCCAATACCACAGATCATACTCGACCAAACTCTCTAACCCGATTACTGTGTTTGTGCGCCGTGTAAGTCAGCTCGGCTCCAGGAGACATTAACTCCATTACGGACAGACGCCAGAGTCCCGCCGCAGAACAGCCAAACAGGCAGAAACCGTCCCGACAACAAGCGCCCTGTGAGACTGTCGCTGTGATTTACAAGCCAATACCGTCACATGTGCAGCCAATACAGCAGTGTGCAAATATACAGGTCTAAAGAAGCCTAAAGGTGGATTCAAACCAAACGCCCTGACGCTGTTTGGGGGCACGAGGAGACAGGGAGGCTATTTGTCTGCTCAGGTTTCCTCTCGTCCCATCATCTGCACCGAAGCGACCCGGACAAACCCGACAACCACACAAAGCGCATGATGGCGGCTCTCTGTGTGTTTGAAATGCGCTTCTAGCAGTGAGCTGTCAACAAAATGACTCGGTTCTGCTCAAACGCCTTGTGGTGGAGCGTGTCTTATAGTCTTTTTTTGTGTGTCACAAAGATGTTTGTACATTTATCTGACTTTTTGATAAAACAGTGCGCATAAAGTAGGCCAATTTAGAACTTACAAACAAAAACAAATGACTCCAGTACCATTTAAAGGGACTATACAGAGTTTAAAAATGTTGAAATTAAGTATTTTCCTCTTTGTAAAAGGTTCATACTGTCGTCTTAGGTAAACCTCTTACCACCCGCCTTAACCAAGTGCATTTTCCCCAGTTTGGCTTTACCCTAATATAAAAGCTTCTGGACTTGGAGCTTCCAACTTATCGGCCAGCGCAATGCCTCATTTGAAAGCTAAGACCCACAACACTAATCTTAAGGCATCCTTTTCCTTGCGTTGTCACTTTTTTTGACATTCTTTTTCATCTTTTTTGTCAAGCTTGTCACTTTTTTTAGCCGTTTTTATTGCCTTTTCGTCATTTTTGAAACATTTTTGCTGCTTTTTTGTTGCTTTTTTGTTGCTGTTATTTTATTTTTTGTTGCTTTTTGTGGCCCCTGTTATGTTTTTAGCGTCATTTTCTTCTTGTTGCTTTTAGATTTGTGTAATGCCAAACCGGAGAAAATGTGCTTGGTTCAGGTGGGAGTTAAGAGGTTAAGCCTATTACAGTTTTGTTCTTTTAGTAACCTCCACCTCCAGGTGACGCTGCTGAGGAAGATCACAGGAAGGGATGGAAACTAGTAAAGCAGGTAAACTAAACTAACTAAACTTCTATCGTACTAAAAGAACAAAACTGTAATAAGTATTTTCCTCCCCCTACTTGCTCCAGCAGTGTCCTAATGTGTAGAATGAGACCAGACCTATTTACTGCAACTGCTTCTAAAATCCTGCACTGTCACTCCAAAAGGTGTTAATTCGGGTCCGAATCGCAGTCATGCACGAGCTTAATATACAAGCTGCAGTTTACGTGTAAGACCTGAGGTGGCAGTAGTGAGCAAAAAAAGACAAACTTGCATCTAGCCCCTTTGACATGAAAAAAATCTTCCATCCAAACTCCAAAACTATAGGTGCCGTTTCTTCCAAAGAATTGGTTTTAAACCCGACGATTGTAAAATCCTATGAAATTTCAACGAATTGCCCAAACCGAGAATAATGGAGCAATTTGTAGCGAGGGAGCCCAATTTAGTGAGTACAACAACTCTAAAACAACAGAAAAAAGCTCCTCTTCCACAATCAGCAGGTAACACTCAGCCAATCACAGCTCAGAGTGACAAACGCCCAAAACTGGCTTCACCGAGCTCCACAGACGGCGTTATTCTCACCAAACACACGAGACCTTCTGGACCACTCCCAACCGGAGAATGAGAACAAGGTCATAGGAAATGAACTGATCAAAGCACAAAGATATAGATGTTTCTCCTTGCAATTAGAATGACAGAGTTTCAAACATGTCCGGGAGACTTAACATTTCAACAGCAGCAGTGGAATAACAGGGTGTACTATATAAAAAGTCAATTTTATTTCTTTTAAATGCCATTTTACTGGCCAAATACTATATTATCAATGCTACAAATAAAGAGAAATCAGTGCATATTTCATTGAGATACACAAACATTCAATCAACCAGAGGAGTTTGGTAATAATGTGTAACACATCTTTATCACCATCTTACACTTTGCTGGTTAAAAAAAATGCAATATTGATCTGAAACTGTCCCCGTGTGGCTGTAGTGAAGCTATGGCGAGTGTTTTTACTTTGTGATGAAAGGATTAAGCTTAGCCAGAGATGGAGAGGTGAGCAAAACCTTTCCTGGATGAGAAAGAAGAGTCAAAGATCACTCAAAGATGCGAAAGTGGCCCGTAACACAACTCCAGGTCTGTTTTAGATGAGAGATCAACATTGTAACAGAGTAAAAAGCTCTATAAAGTTTGCAAAATACCACCCCTTTAATAAATAAAATTACCTTTGCCAAGTTATTGATTGTTTTCTATATAGTACAATGATTACATCCGCGGTTTGAGAAGAAGGTAAAGCTTGTGGACTTGAGCAGTTTGAGTTGGGAATCCTCATGTGTGACTAATCGAATAATTACTGTACATCGATCCCAGAACATGTTTGTGAACCTTCAGGGTCAGCAGGTTTCATGAATGCGGCTCAGTTCTCTGCAGAGGACGTTACATTATCCACATAATGGCAGCTTTGGCCGGGATAAAACGCCCCAGTGTCCGTTACATAACTGTCCCTTTCTCAGAGCAATACGTTTGATTAAAAACCGACGCACCGACGGCTCCTCATTATCTGCCGTCGCTCAGTTTGACTTCAATACTGAAATTAGAAATCACACAGAAAGAAGAGGCCGTCTGCACCGACCAGAGGAAACTAAAGGACAGTTCTGCACATGGACAAGACATTCTAACTCCGACTGAAGATCACTCAGCAAATATGTTCTCCTTCTCCAATATTTCTTCCATAAAAGTGACCTAAAACTGTAGCTAGATTTGTATTTAAAGGGATATTTCAGGATGTTTGACAGCCTCATTTCCTAGTTATCCAGAGTGTTGCTGATTTCTGGAGATATTTTTTTTTGTAATTCTTGCAGTTCTTATATTTGAAGATTCCGTGGTGCTAGGCTAGTGCAAGGCTAGCGCATTTCTATGGTATCAGCTAGCCTGCATTAAAAACAGTCTGACCCGCTCCACAGAGCATTTGAGGCAAATCACTTATAACACCAGACTAACCATATGTGTCCATAGAATATTTTTTGGAATATAACTGACCTGCATCACATGAATGATCGCATAATTGAGGGACTATTTTCTAGCAGATCACTCCGTCACACGAAGCTGATGCTGCTCAAATCTAAGGTATTTTAAATGCAAAATGGTTAAAATTATTCTATGGACACAGACATTCATATGGTTAGTCTGGTGTTATAAGTGATTTGCCTCAGGTGCTCTGTGGAGCGGGTCAGACTGTTTTTAATGCAGGCTAGCTGATGCCATAGAAATGCGCTAGCCTTGCACTAGCCTAGCGCCACGAAACTCTTCAAGCATAAGAACTGCACAAATTACAAAAAAAATATCTCCAGGTACCAGCAACACTCTGGATAACTAAGAAAGGAGGTCCTATGTCAAAAATCCTGAATATCCCTTTAAAGCTACATAGCGGAGCATTCCAGGTTGCCATGTTTCAAAAGCATAACCGTAGCTAAAGGGACTATACAGAGTTTAAAAAGATTAAAACTAAGTATTTTTATCCCCCTAAATGTTCCAGCCATGTCCTGATGTGTAGAATGAGCTCAGACCTGTTCACCACAACTGCCTCTAAAATCCTGCACTGTCACTCAAAAGGTTGTTCATTCGGGTCCGAAGTGCCATCATGCACGAGCTTAATATAGAAGCTGCAGTTACACATAAGACCTCAGGTGGCAGTAGTGAGCATAAAATGATTAACTTGCATCTAGCCCCTTTAAACTCAAAACCTTTGTGAACATGTGGGTGAAACCGTTCCACAGTTTTCAAAATAAAGCATCTGGAAGAGGACCTCATGTATCTAAAGTGAGACACTGCAGGTGAATGTGGAACATGTTTTATTTAGTTATATTTATAATATAAATATGAGAAAGTGCAAGAAATATCATCTCCACTTTAGTAGATCCTACAAAACGTTGAACTTTCCAGGCTTGGAGTTGTTTTTTAATTTATTTTTATTATTTGATATCTAATTCCTGCCTGATTTATTGAGCTTTAAACCGTAGTCACTTTAACATTATTATTGTTTGTTTATTTGGTTGGGACAGTGCATGTTAATGAACACACATGGCACTTATGCCGGATTTGGGCTCATTTCCTCACTCATCCTGGCCTATTGTACATGTTTTAGTGGTAGGGGAAACCAGAGGAATCCTTTGTAGACACATGCAAAATCCACAGGCAATCGAACCCGAGACCTTCTTGCTTTGAAGCACGAGCACTAACCACTGAACCAACTTAGAAAAATACAGTTTCCAAAATAACCAGTGAAGAAATCTAAATGTTGATTTTGTCTCTGAAATATCTGCCATTTTGGCCACAAAATTCCTTATTTTAATATGAAAACATTAAATGACAGAAAACCTGTAATATATTTTTTCTCATATTTATATCAGTAATCTACTGCAGCCATTCCCGAATACAACATTCAGTATGACCATAAATATTGTGTCGCTTTAATAATGCATTGGTTTTATAAAGCGCTTTTCTGGACACTCAAAGACGCTTTACATCGCATTATTCATTCACTCCATACTTGGTGGTGCTAATGTACTATTGTAGCCACAGTTGCCCTGGGGTCGACTGAAGGAAGCGAGGCACCACTCACTCACTCAGTCACTCACTCCATTCGCCAGGCTTCCTGGGGTTCCCAAACAGTCTCCCATCCAAGTACCGACCAGGCCCTTCCCTGCTGAGCTTAGGGGAACAGCAAAGGCGGGAGAGTTTTAACAATAACAATGCAACTGTGTCCAAAAACACTGGACTGTGAAAGAACTCTGGTGTTTTTAAAGAATATAATCGTATCTTGTAGAACAACGATATGACTCATTGCTCTCAGTGTCCCAGTGTATTTCAAAAAGTAAGAAACAGCAAACCCAGGCACTCCAAACACTCCTTTCATTATTTAGATAGCCAAGTCAACATGCTTCGACCACCAGGTCAACAGGGCTTAAAGGAGCTATCCTTGATTTGTTTTATTGTCTGTTATTGGAATAAAATTTGTTTTGTCCTTTAGTATATGATAAAATCAGACATTTATCCAAAAAAAAAAAACACTGGTTTTCCTCCTGAAAGTTGTGAAACCTGGTTTAAACTTTGATGTTGTAAATGCATTAGGAAAGTTTGAGATGAGTTTGGACCAGAAAATAGCAATTTGAAATTTGATTCACCCTGTTTCTTTGTACAATCAGGTATAGCTCCTTTAATATAAAATGAACAGGTTAGGGAGTGGTCCATAAATGTTCAAGGAGCCACGCCCCAATCAGTGTGCCACACAGTACAGGTGAGTGAAGAGCAGCGCCGCAGGGAACAAAAACTACAAAATCTAAAAAAAAAACTACAAAAAACAGAACCACCAAAAGAAATACAAATGTAACACATACTTATTTCTTTATGAATTATGTTTGTGTGCTTTAAAATCAACAAAACACATGGTTAAAGTTACTTATTACTATTGAGCCTTTTGAGATTTTAGAAATGTAGTGGAGTAGAGAGCATGATATGTAGCGAGTAGAAGTAAAGAACAGATCCTCAAATCTCTCCTCGGGTCCTGAGGAACGCTCTGGGTTGAACAGTGCTGTGTCTAAAGGCGGCCCTGGTTGAGCAGTCCGGGGGTGACCTGCTCCCCTCTCTTCAGTGAATGCCTTCAGAGGAGAGTGTGCCTAAAGTGTGCCTGTCCCGTCCGCTCACAGATGTCCCCATTGTGTCTGCGCCGCGACAGACGGACTCCCGCCCCCCATGTCCTTTAAAGACTGTGGCCCGACAAACCTCAAATCCGACAAAAGAGCCAACGTGTAGGACAATAGATGCAAGCTGGAGACGGAGGGAAGGCACTGGCTTTAACCCCGGGGCGTAGGGGGGTGAGGGGGCGCAGAGGTCAGCGAGGTGCCCCTCCTGCAAAGCTCTGCAGGTGGTTTTTACAGACACACTTTTACTGCCGGTCCACACAGACAGCTGCTGCCGAAGTCTGGAGACCAGCATTAAAAAGGGAAAGGATTCGGAAGAGTCAAATTTGAACTTTTCTGGAGAGTTTTTGCTCAGTTACATCCAGGAGGTGACTTTGTGGAAGGGGATGGTCGGTGTCTAATGACATGCCAGAGCTGTATTGATTCACACATTTTTTTTTAAAAAATATACAAAACAAAATATTTTTTAACCTAAAACTGAAGGTACATTATCCCGGAATCCTTTCTTATGGTCAAAGTAACAGGTATGATCTTCCCAAAGCAGCACAAACAAAAAACAGACGTCAATCACAACTAACTCCTTCCACCATGAGTACTGCGACTATTCCTACTGTTACTGATCCTAACCCAGAGAAAAAGCTTTGTGGTTGACTCCAGCAAGATATTGTTTACCAGAGGATCCCACCTCACCTGAGTAGATGGTGGTCCCCATAGAATGGTCAGATTTATCTGTCACTGCTACTGCCACTACTACTGCTACTGCTACTACTACTACTACTGCCACTGCTACTGCTACTACTGCCACTGCTACTGCTACTACTGCCACTGCTACTACTGCCACTACTACTACTACTACTGCCACTACTACTACTACTGCCACTACTACTACTACTGCCACTACTACTACTGCCACTGCTACTACTACTACTGCCACTGCTACTACTACTGCCACTGCTGCTACTACTACTGCTACTACTACTACTGCCACTGCTACTACTACTGCCACTGCTACTACTACTACTACTACTGGTACTACTACTGCCACTACTATTGCCAATACTGCTACTACCACTACTGCCACTACTACTACTACTACTACTACTGCTACTGCTACTGCCACGGCTACTGCCACTGCTACTACTACTGCTACTACTACTACTGCCACTGCTACTACTACTACTGCTACTATTGCCACTACTGCTACTACTACTGCTACCACTACTACTGCTACTGCTACTACTACTACTGCCACTGCTACTACTACTACTGCTACTACCACTGCTACTACTACTGCCACTGCTACTACTACTGCCACTGCTACTACTACTACTGCCACTACTATTGCCACTACTGCTACTACTACTACTACTACTGCTGCTACTACTACTACTGCCACTGCTACTACTACTGCCACTGCTACTACTACTGCCACTGCTACTACTACTACCACCACGACCACTACCACTACCACTAATAATGAAGGAAAGAGGTTGGACAGAGCGCACGGCTCCCGTGTTGTCTGGGCACAAAACCCTGAGAATAGCTGATAATGATAGAGGCTTATAAACGATCCTCTTGGCGCTGGAGGAGTCAGCTCAGCGTCTCTCTCTGAGAGTCCTCGATGTGGAGCCATCTATGTGCAATTCTCCGTCCCGGGAGCCGCTTGTGAGAGCGGCTTTGGGAAAAGGCAGCGACAGGTGTGGGCTCGTCTGTGTTCTACAACAAAGCGCTGAAGTCCGCGGGAAAGACGCCGCGTAGACTGTTTGAAAACTATCGCTGATAGTACTACTACTCCTTCTACTACTTCTACTACTGCTGCTGCTGTTATTTCGAACGCACAGACCCTGTTTAGTGTCTGGTTTAGAGATAAAGGGAAAGCATTTCATGTGGAGGAGACAGTCGACATGTCTCCACAAAGACTCGCTCTGCCCTGGGAAACGAGGCGGCCATCTTGGGTCAGTCATGAGGTCTTGCCGGAGGCTCGTATGAGATTTTTCTACATGAAATTGGGAGTCTAACCCACACCCTGCTCCGTGAGAGGCAGGGACAGGCTAAAGCCGAATCTTAAACCATTAACTTTGAAACCATAGCTCCAGCGTTGGCCCGAGCTGATCCGCGTTGTGACAGCAGAGCGTCCCGGGGGATTTTTAAATCGGGAACTCAAAGCTGAAGCGTTTCTCCCGAGAGGCTGAGTGAACGTGGCCGGGTCAAAGGTCAAAGCTGACGTCTCTTTGATCCGAGCAGCAAACACCGCAGCTGACGACTGGAGTAAGTGTCATGCGCCGTCGTCAGGGGTTTAAAAGCACTTTTCCGGGATTAATCTCGTTTTAGTTGATGAAAATGTCATGTAAATCTCGCTGACTAAAGCTATAATTATTCATTATTTAGTCCAACTGTCAGGCCATCAAAAAAACGTCAACATATCACCAGAAAACATCATGTTAGCTGCTTCTAATGGACGACTGCCATTATTCAACAAAGCCACATGGAGAAGCTGTGGGAGAAGCAGTCGCTAAAAGATCAGGGCATCTTGGGTCGGCCTGATGTGGTTCGCGCTCGTGCTTCACAGCTAGAAAGTCCCGGGTTCGATTCCCACCTGGACGCGGCCTTTCTGTGTGGAGTTTGCATGTTCTTCCCATGTCTTTGTTGGTTCCCTCCGGGTACTCCGGTTTCCCCGATCACTAAAAACATGTACAACACATGTCCAGGTGTTTCTGACCACCAGCCTGGCTCCACATCATGGAGATGGGTCCCCTGGTTCAGCACTGCCCACTGCTCCCTACGGGTCGTCCAGTGGCGTCAAGCGATGGGTTAAATGCAGAGAACATATTTCGCTGTGCAGTTCATGAATAATGACAAATAAAGTTCTGAGGTTGCTACAAATAAATTGCCCTTTGGGACCAATAAAGTATTCTGAATCTGAAGCACAAAGAACCCATCGTTGTATGATGTCATAACTTTTAGCCGTTAGCCCTCAAATGCTAATCGTCCTCTTTATTAGTGTATTAGGTGGATTTCAGTTTAATCACAGGGGACATAACCCTGGTGTAAACTGTGGATATCACAGTTAAGTTAAGTTTGGTCTGAAAGCACTGGGCTAAACTTGGCTAACTCTTGGCTAGCTCTTTGCTAAAAACAGAATAGCAGCCAATGGTAAACCGGAAATGGTGCGTATGGCCATCAACCCCACGCTGGTCCGGAGTCGCACTGCTCCTCTGATGCTGCCTAAAGACATCCGGATCAGTGGACACCAAGTGGAGAGGGAAAAACGGGATAGGAGTAGAATCTTTAGCTTAATCGGACTAAACTTCACATGTAAACGTAGTCCCTCAGCTCCTTCCTGCCTTTCAGATCCTTATCACGGTGTCCTGGAGAACCGTTCACACGTGATTCAACTGCGATCAGTCTTGCGGCTCGATTTCCAATTCCCCTTTTGAATAAATCAGGACTGTTACAGCAGATGTTTCCTTTACGGCTCCTGTTTAAAAGCGCCGAGGGTCAGAGGTCACGGAAAAGGCCTGAAGCAGATGGACGTCAACCTGCGCGGATCAATACACACCGGTTCACGAAGAACAACTTCAGCCGAACCCGAACAAGGCCTTTATTTATGGGACAACAATGGGGTTTACGGACCGGCTCCAGCTGCTCCGGGAGAAGGAAGTAAATGGACTCTGGGTTCATGAAGGCAGGAAGTCAAATATAAGACTCGTTTATCCCACTTTACAACAAATCAATTCATCAAGTTAAATATTGGTTAAACATCACATAAGGGAGATCAATGAAGTACAATTTGGATTTGTTCAAGGCGAGACGCTGCAAGTGAATTGGAAAAAAAACAATTTAGCCACATCAATTGGAAACTTTTGCTGTAGATTACTCGCATAAATGAGGGAAATTTGTATTGTAAGTTTTCTGTTAATTTCTGGTTTTATACGCTAATTCATTTTATGCATAAAAATGGCCAAAAGTGACGATATTTTCAGCGACAAAATGCAAATAATGGCAAGAGGATTTTTGACCAAAAAAAGTGATGAAAAAATGACAAAAAATCTGAAAAAAAGACAAAATAAGTGATGAAAAAATGACAAATTTGTAATGAAAAAATTACAAAAAGTGATGAAAAGTGACAAAAATGTGATGGAAAAAAATGACAAAATATGATGAAAATAATGACTAAAAATTCTGAAAAAAATGACAAAATAAGTGAGGAAAAAAAAGTGAAGAAATGACAAAAATATGATAAAAAAAGACAAAATATCTGAAAAAATGACATAAGTGATGAAAAATTACAAATCTGTGACGAAAAAATTACAAAAAGTGGTGAAAAAGTTACAAAAATGTGATAAAAAAAAGTGACTAAAAAGTGACGAAAAAATGACAAAAAAGTGGTGAAAAGTGACAAAAATGTGATGGAAAAAATGACAAAATATGATGGAAAAAAATGAGTAAAAATTCAGGAAAAAATTACAAAATAAGTGACGGAAAAAAAAGTGAAGAAGAACTGACAATGTGATGAAAAAAATGATAAAAATATGATGAAAAAGCTTCTGAAAAAATTACAAAAAAATGAAAAAATAAAAAAAGAATATGTGACGAAAGCTACAAAAACATAAAAAAAAGTGACGCAACAAAGCAAAAACGCGAGGGAGAAGACCCTTCCAGATGAGTTTTGTTCGCTTTCAAATGAGGCGTTACACTGACCTACAGGCTGCAAGCTCCAGTCGAGAAGCTTTTAGATTTGGATAAACCTGAACTGGACAAAATGCACTCGATTAAGGTGGGGGTTAAGAGGTTAAGGGAGAAAAGAGGTCAAGAATCTCAACATTTACGGTCTTCATTTTGGCCTAATTCATTTGGTGACTTTTTGAACGTCCCGCGGAAACGCTGCCTGACCAGGGTCATGGAAAACATTTCACTCTAAAGCTGTTGTGGAAAACTGCCTGCTGCCCCGTCCCACTCGCAGCGATGGGTGTGTCGGACTATTTTAACAACTGTAGGTTTTAAAATAGCAGAAACCCGCCTGAAACGACCAGCTGTGGCTCAAAGGAAGACCACACCCAGAGCCTGGTCCCTCTGCCCCCGACACGCAGCACAGGGGGGGGGGGGAGCGCGGGGTATTTTTACACCAAGGCACCAGTGGGTTCAGCCAGAAAGAGGGGGTGAAATCCTGTAGACTCTTCTTTAAAAACACATGTGTTAAAGCTGCTTTGACACATCTTACTTAGGTTTTCAAAAGGTTTTCTGACCTGGTTCTGTCAGGACTTTGATAAAATAAAGCAGAAGTTGGGCCTGACTGATATGGAGTTTTGGGTCCGATACAGATATGAAGAGGGTTGGCCGATATTTGAAGTAATAGTAACAGCACATAGTCAATAATCATAGAAATCAATAGAAATCAATCTAGAGGTCGCCTGATATGGGTCATTCTAAGGCAGATTCCAAACATGGGGGATTTTGATTGGCCGATATGCACCGCTAATATTATCTTCTTTAATGTCTCATCTATAATCCTGTGTATGAAGCTTCTAAATGTGTTGCACTGTGACAGCAGGGGGCGCTGTATGAGGGGCACAGGGCTGATTTATTCAAGACATTCGTGTTTTGTAGGTACTTCAGAGGGAGCTTGTTTGGAAGACAAAAATCAGCAGTAAGTCTCTATCTCTTGTGATTCTGAAATGATACGCAAAAGTACATCATAAAACATATAAAGTAGAACTTGAAAGTTGTGGAGGCTCATTTTAAAGCTCTGACTGAGCTTTCCAGGGCAATAAATGGGACGGGTCCATCACTTATCGGTGCCGGAGACATCGGCCGATAGAAGTTATTGTAAAATACCCAGATATTGGCCAGGTTATTGTTCGATAGGGCCCTAGTAGAGGTTGGCAACGTCAACTCTGGGCCAAATCGGAAACTTCGGTAGAAAACCTTTGGCCCCCCAGAATATTTGGAGAAATACTATTGCATAAATACATGATAAAATACCTGAAAAAGTAGTCTAAAAATGCAGCTCCACTTCAGCCAGAATACTCGCTTTTCCTCTTCTTCACAAAGACGTGCAGACTGAGACCGACTGACACACGTCTACCTCAAAAACTTTATGAAATGTAAACAAAGGCTTCATAACTAGATAGATGTATTTTTCCCATGTTTGAGTTTCCAATATACTAAAGGAGAAGAAGAAGAGCTTCATTTGTGTAACACCTTCCACAGACATGGCCACAAAGCGCTTTACATGAGACAATTTCACATTCTCTCCAACCTCGGTTTGAAGCTTCAGTTTCCCCTGGGGGAGACTGACAGAAACGCTGTCACGACTGCACACGTCTGCACCAAAGTCCCTCTGACCACCATCATGCATTCACACACATACGCCTATTGTACATGTTTTTAGTGGTAGGGGAAACCGGAGTACCGGGAAGAAACCTACGCAGACACGGGGAGAACATACAAACTCCACACAGATAGGCTTCCTCCAGGTGGGAATCGAACCCAGGACCTTCTAGCTGTGAAGCACGAGCACTAACCACTGTGCCACCGTGCCGACACTTTCAAGATATTTCTTCCTGCAGAAAATCCTCTTCGAGATCTTCTTCTGAGAGAAATAAGTCGTTCAACAGTGACAGTGAAGAAGATCTGACGCCGCCTCTGACCCTCCAAGTCCAGCACAAACAAAAGCATTACACACATACAGTATGTTATCAAGAAAGTATAATACTAATTCGGTCTTGTCAGGTTTGGCTGTGAGCAGAGTTCCACGGCCAGGCCTGTCCCGGCGGAGTGTTGTGAGCGTCCAGCTGTTAAACACGCCCCTCGCTGCCCTGCGGTGGGGGCTGGGTGTGACGGGGCAGTATGTAGCAGGCAGATGGGATGTTTGAGATGCAGGGAATAACTTTGATAAGTCGTTTGCTCCAGTACAAAGCTGTTTTTTCAACTTCGAAAATAGTTTAGATCCCAACAGTTGTCGCAATTGTGTTTCATGGAGTATCTAGAGCTTGTTTCATACATCACGTGGACCAGCGATTCTCAACTATTATGGCGTCAGGACCAACCATCAATTTATAACGACAAGCCACGGCCCCAAGAAGAATTTAATTTGTTACATAAATAATGGAAAATTCTGCATTATCCTGACGATTATTGTGTAGCATCTATGACATAATCATAACTTAAAGAACGTGATCCACTGAAAATGGTTCCCACTTTTGGTCACGAGCCACAGGTTGAAAACCACTGGTATAGACCTAAAGTGGGGGGTCTGGTGGTCTCTCTAAAGCTGACCACACACTGAACGACACTTTTTCTCCTCTAAAGAGAGAAATGAAGCAGGAGAGACTTTAGTATAAACATCAGTATCAGCTGTAACGCACTCTCAAGATCCTCAGTCGTTATGAGTGAACCTCCAGTCGTTCTATAATCGCACTGCATCCATGTGTGAACCCCCCATTCTTCACTAAATCTTTTAAGATCATGTAGTCTGTGCTTATCTTAAGCACATTTTTAGAGGAATTTACTTTAACTGGTGCTTAGAGCTTTAGTGTCCCATTATATTTTTCAATATCACCTTAGGGCAGAGGGCATGTGCACAAGGGCCGGTTTAGGCCCGCGGGCCTGACGTTGCCCAACCCTGATCGAGGTATTACTGGGTCACAACTAGGGCTGTGGTACCGTTACCCTCTGAACCCCCGCCTTAACCCCCACCTGAACCCCAGTCAGAACATCCTGCTTGGTCATCTGTAATGTTAAACAGTGATTCTCTACTGGTGGGTCGGGACCCAAAAGTGGGTCACAGAACCATTTTCAGTGGGTCGCGAGTCTAAAGGGAACTTTTATACAATATTTTCCATCTGAAACTGCATGGAAACACTAACTGTGTCTGTTAAAATGAATGTTTTTGGGTTGTTTTGATCATAATTTCAGTCTTAAAGGGAAATCTACTGCTTGTTCAACAAAAACCTGTGTTGAAAATATGATATTTTATACGATATTTGACAAATTACAGTTTTATTTGGGTCCTCGGATTGTCATCCGGGGGTAATGTTGGGTCCCAAAGCCCTGACTTGGAAATCAATGATATAAAACATTGGCATTTGCAGAAAATAGTTCTTTACTTTAGGCTGCAATGTTGAGGTTTGGCCCTTGGATGTTTCTGCAGCGATACACACGCCCCCCACGATGCAAACTTGCCTCCACCTGTCGCATCGTATCGAGATATCTGGCATGAATATCAAGATATAAAATTTTGTCCATATCGTTTAGCCCTAGTACCAGTACCAATTTTTTTTTTACAGTACCCAGCCCCAGCCTCGACAATCCAGAGTTAGTATAATAAAAGACAGTTTGAGTCTTTTCTTACCTGCACCAAGTCACTGAGGTCCAAAAGCATGTCTGAAACATCTGAGTTAAGGCGTGACCAGGGGTTACGTGGCAGGAAGTCTTAATGCCGTTTCCTAAGGTCTAAATCTGCTCAGGTGAGTTGGTGTGAAGGATACGCGGCGTGCCCTCCGTCCTGCAGACCATGTAGAGACACGCGGCGATGACGTGGACGCTCTTCCGGCCGCGGGTCAGGCCTTTCGTCAGAGCCATTCTGTAGAAGTTAAAGGCCGTGTCCAAACAGTGCTGGGTCATCTGCAGCTGGTGCCCCATGACCCCGATGTGACCCTTCGCTGCAGAGGGAATGGAGGAAAGTCAACAGTAATCAGAGTTTCTATCAAAGCTCAGAGCTGAGTCTCTCTGGACTAACATGTGTGTTGTTTACATGCTGGTTGTGTGCAGTGAGGAGCTAGGCTTCACTTGGCCGACGCTGCCCCCTGCTGGACGCTCACCTTTCTGCAGGGTCTGAGCTCTGGACTCTCGGCCCAAAGAAATGTGAGAGTCTCCAAAGGTCGGGAGTTTGGATCCTCCTAAAAACAAACAAATGGGTCATTAGAAGAGTCGACCTCAAACCTGGTCTCAACTGGGATTAACTGGACAAAACTAGGAGTGAGACAAAGCACTGAAAAAAGACAGACTAAAATATAAATCACAAACTGAAAAATACAATTGTACGTGTTATTTTCCTTAAACTGGACTCTTTCCTCCTGATATTTCTAATATATTTGCATAACATTTTACAAACAATAGTAAATATAGAAATAAGGCTAAACTTAAATACTCATGAAGTTCATTTTAAAATGTATATTTATCTTTTTATGATATATATGAGCAAGCTCTGGAAGTCCCCCTGCAATAGGGCAGAGACCCCCAGGGGTCCCTAGACCCCACTTTGGGAACCGTGACATTGAGAGAAATAAGATTGTGCACAACAAAGATTTAAACCCGACACAACCTTAACTTTACTCTTCCTTTTGCTAGTACCACCCAGAAGATCTCAGTGGCTGGAGTCAAGAAGTGGATCCGTGAAAAACACTTAAAAAAATTCCACAAAAGTTTTTCAGTTTATACGACTATTTAAGGAAACAATAATTAAATCGGATGAACTGGAAATTAAATTAAAGAAGAAGAATATTATTTGTTTTGATGTTCAAACCCTGTTGTGGCATGTTGTGTTGTTACATCAGACCGTCTTGGAAATGTTTTTTGTTTTTTTTTTGGGAGAAAGGGGCACGGGTAGGTCTTCTTTGTGCTCCTTTTCTATTGTCTGAGGATTGTTCCTATCAGCATTATTGTTTTATAAAAATGAAAAAATATTCAGAACGACTGAAGGAAATTGTAAATGAAAAAATGAAATTGCTAAAAAACGCTAAAAATACTGAAAATAGTTTAACATTTTTGTCAAAAGACTTTAACCAACCTTAAATAGGTTTTTAGTTGCAATTTCTCCCATAACATGTAGTACTTTTTTCCAGATGTTTAAAGCCAGGACCCTCGTGACGTGAGGTGGGTGTGCTGATGCATGCTGGGTAAAAATGCATTGGTTTTATGTTGCACTTTTTTGGACACTCAGACACTTTATATTGCATTATTCATTCACTCCATCCTCAGTGGTGGTAAGCTTTGATTGTAGCCACAGCTGCCCTGGAGTAGAGAGACGGAAGCGAGGCAACCAGTCTGTGCCATCGGCCCCTCTGACCACCACCAAAACACCCACTCACTACATTAGCTACAAGCTTGTTTTGTGCTATAAAGAAAAGGAGAGGATCTGATTAATAAAAGTCCTTTATTCTGATGGGACGCAGCCGATGCTTTTTGCTCATGTAGTGACCTTCTTCAGGGCATTCATTTCTTGTTCTGTACTTTGTTGAATTGCAATTAGGGCTGTCACGATAACGACTATTTTGACTTATTAACATTCAATACCTAACAGATAAACCTTATTGTTTTTCATATTTTGTCCGAGTAAAACATTGATTTTTAACTGAATCAAATTGGGTTACATTATATTTCATGTTTATGGCAGCTTGTGTGAAGGTTAGGATATGATTATGCACTTTTAGGACAAAGGTTTTGTCATTTTAATGCTTGAGAGTTCACAGTCATTAGATATCATTAGTCAATCATATTGTGCATCGCAATATTTTCCAGCCTCAAGATTTCAAACTTTGTTATCACGACAGGCCTAATCGCACTGTCCCTGTCACATAAACAAATAAACAAATAAATACCTTGTGCCGAGACGAACTGGCCCACGGCGAGAGAGCCTCCTCCTCCGCTCTCCACAAACTCCACCTCAGACACGATGAGGTTGTCCTCCAGCACCGAGCCGCAGCCCATGCACACGGACACTCCCCGGGCGTGGTCCACGTCCACCTGCGACGAGCCGCACTGCCGGCACACCATGGTCTCACCTGGGGGGGGGGAGACGTTAATCCAGACGGGATTAACATGATGCTGGTTAGAGTTCTGTTGTCTGTAGGTCAGCCGCTGCACTTCCCCAAGACCAACTGTAGAGGCGCTATATATATATATAAAGATTAAAGATATAAAGATATAAAGATTATCGCAATGTAGGCACTTATCAAGACTTTTCTGCCTCTTTGTAACCCTAGCTCCCACTTGCTTCTTTCTAAGTGAAAGAACTTGCAAATTTAGTGGTGGATCGGATACTTTGCTTATTTGCAAGGAAAAAAGGTTGGGAACCACAGACCTATTGTGGCTCTCCTCATTGCAGATCTACAGCGGGGCAAAAGGGAGGCATTTAGACATGTTTGCACCGTCAGTTTTAGAAAGTTTTGAGGCAGGAGGATCCCGAGACACCACTGAAGACATTTACCTGGATGTCTGATCAGAAAAGAAATATAAAAACAATGTTTTTACGGAATGCATACCAGTGTCTTTCTGTTGAATGGTTCGGGAGTAGATAATGAATGAATCATGCAGTTTACCAACAAAAACCATGGTCCACAGACCGGTAAGGCTGGGCAATTTTTTCCCTCCAAAAAAATCTCGATTTATGATTTGATTTTTTCCCCCCCATTTAAAAGAAAATAACTGCGTAATGTAAAGATATTTTAAACATATTTTTATTGTATTTAATTAAAGTTAGGGCTGCTCGATTGTTGAAAAAATAATAATCACAAGTCTTTATTTTATTTATATATTTATTAAAAAAATAAAAAATATCCTGAATATTTTCTGTTTTCTGAACGGTCATAAAAGTACAAATGATTTCAAGTTTGCCCCGATTAAGGAGAGGTCTCTGTTTCACACCTGCCCCCTGCTGGCCAGCCCTCACAACTGCACAAGTAAACTGAGTGGCGCGGCCTGATGACATCATCACACAGCGCTGTTTGTTTTTATATTGGGCAAAAGCACGAGCCATGGCAGGTGAAATGGGAAAATAATCCCAGCGCCGTGAAATAATGCAAGTCTGCTTTGCAAAAAAAAATAATAATAAATTGAAAAAATGAAAAGAAAATTGAAAAAAAAAAAAACACTTTTTTTTCTCTAATTTTGTAATCGTTTAGTGTAATAATCGAAATTGTAATTGAATTTCGATTAATTGCACAGCCCTAATTAACATAAACAAAATTGCAAGGGCAAGATTGTTAAAAACATCCAAATTACTTATACTGTATTTGGAGTGAGATAATAAAACAACAAAAAATCCTGAGGAAACTAAGCAGGACCTTCTTCCTCTATGCAGAGAGTGAAGAGCTCAAAAAAATAAAATAAAAAAAATCTAAAAAAAAAATAATAATAATAAACCAACTCGATTTTTAAATCAAATCGATTCTTTTCCCAGCCCTGCGTACCGGGGGCTGGGTACGTAGGGCTGGGTTCTATCCCAAACAAAGAACCATGAACCTCCGAACCCCCACCTGAACCGAGCACATTGTCTCCAGTTTGGCTTTACCCAAATCTAACGGCTTCTTGAAAGAAAGTGTCAATAGAGCAATGAAAACGTGACAAAAACTCAACGAAAAAAAAGGCACAAAAAAGTGACAAAAATGCGAAATGTGAGAAAAACACAAAAGTGACGGAAAAAACAACAACTATGAAACACTTGTTTGGTAGATCTTAGCTTTCAAATGAGACATTACACTGTTACACTTTACCCAAATCTAAAAGCTTCTTGAAAAAACTGGAACAAAATGAAAGCAATGATGAAAACACAACAAAGAGTAACCAAAATATGACAAAAAATCAACGTAGGTGCGGAAAAAATCAACAAAACAGTGGCAAAAATTAGACGAAAAAGAACGTGACAAAAAACGTGCTGGAAAAGCAACCAAAAACGGACTAAAACATGACAGAAGGCCAACAAAAAACAGACAAAACAGTTACAAAATGAAAGTAATGATGAAAACACAATAAAAAGTAACAAAAATATGACAAAAAAGAAATGAAGATGCGGAAACATGACAGAAAGCCAACAAAAAACTGACAAAACAGTTATGATCACTTTTGTAGGTCTTAGCTTTCAAATGAGGTGTTACCCTGACAAAAAAGAAATGAAGATGCAAATAAAATCAACAAAATAGTGGCAAAAATTAGACGAAAAAGAACGTGCGACAAAAAACGTGCTGGAAAATCAACCAAAAACGGACTAAAACATGACAAAAGACCAACAAAAAAACAGACAAAACCGTTATGATGACTTTTGTAGGTCTTAGCTTTGAAATGAGGCGTTACACTGTTGCTCTCCAGTAGGGCTGAAACAACTAATCAAATACTAAAATAGTTGTCAACTACTATTCCAGTAATCGATTAATCGTTTTCTAGTAACACAGACTAAAATTGAGCAAAAAAGACATGACAATTATGTATTTTGGATGAAAACCTACTTTGTTGTTTAAAGTTAGGGTCTGCAG
Source organism: Gobius niger (assembly GCF_951799975.1). Classification (NCBI taxonomy): domain Eukaryota; kingdom Metazoa; phylum Chordata; class Actinopteri; order Gobiiformes; family Gobiidae; genus Gobius; species Gobius niger. The sequence continues at coordinate 27,971,860 of NC_136867.1, forward strand.
GGTTTTGTACATCGTAAATTTCATAAATATCTGTCTTTGTCTCGCCCAATCAAAGCAGAATTAGCACAAAGAGCCTCTGACAAACGTTTACTTTAAGTTTACTCCATCCACGTGTCCTCAAGCGGCGCCACTTCAGCTTTATGTGATAAATTTTTTTTGAAAAAAATACAATTTCCATGCACCTTTAACAGCCAAGCGATTCGATAAATCTTAAAAAATAATCGGTCGATTAATCGATTATCAAATAATCGTTAGTTGCAGCCCTACTCTCCAGTCCGGAAGAAATTTGGCTAAAGCCGAACAGGAGAAAATGCGCTCAGTTCATGGTGGGGTCAGAGGTTAAACTGCTTATATGCTTTCTTCATGTTGTCATCATTTTTCAACCAATGGCACTGCCCTTATGAGTCATTCTACAACGGCGTGTGTGATGACAAAACATCAATTACTCTCTGAGGACACACCTCATCCTGCGGCACAAATCTGGTAATCCATGTAAATAAATAAATGTAGTAAAATGTGTAACTCCAGCTGCGTCCACTGTGTGATAGCGTTGCTACGTGGCACAGCTCCGCTCTTGCTAACTCCAGCTATTTTCTCCGTGACAGCTTAAAAACACAAACGATCTCACCTCGTGCCCCTCCCGAAGCCCAGAGCCTTCATCGTTTTCCCATTTGCATGTGTATTCACGATTTATTCACGTACATAAAGCTTTAAAAAAGTTCAATCCTTACCCTCGCTCTCTCTTGCCAAGCCTTATGTCCAAACTGCAGCACGCACGCCTCTCTCTCGGCTCCTCCACGCGCTCCCCTCGCTTCTACCGTGAACGTATCTTCTTTTGAGCGTTATTTCATCGTGACAACACCTTCGACGGACACAGCGACGGGTTTATCCCCCGCAAACGCCGACACGGGCCTCTGATAGGGGCGAAAACGCCGAAAACTTTAGCAAAACAGAGCCAACACGTGCGGGGTTCAGCAGCAGCGGAGAAGCCGGCGGGCGAGACCAACTGAGGACAGGGAGGGGTGACCACAGCGGACCGAACCATGTTTTTAAGCAAGGAATTTGAAATAAACGCACATTTCTCACGTGTGACCGCTTTTTTGAGAATATTTAGCACAATTAATAGTTAAATCATGGACTAAGAGTTTGACAAACAAATACAAATTATCTAGAGAATACCAGGACACCCCTTGAAATCGTAACGGTGGCGTATAGAGGGTTAAATGGACGGTTCCTGATGAAACGTTTCGCTGCTGAATGAAATTTGCTGAACAGTAAAAATGACTCAGCAGCTGATTATTTCATCAAATTGCGGCTTGCAACAAAAGGTCATGTTTCAGTGGAGTCTTTTGGTGATTTATGGCTTGGAAAGCAATAAAAGTACGGCTGAGAACAAGCCTTAACATGTCTAGAATAGAAATATGATGATAAGTGCATTTTACACGTGTTTGCCAATTCCCACGTTCATGCAAAAGTCCTGAGGGGTTTACACAAAACTGGAAAAGCTGAAATGGATCAACCCTTTTCAAAACTTTATTTAAACAAGATTTTCACACAAGTCACTGCAACAGGAAGTCGTTTTTTTTTTATCATTGCATGAGAAAAGAAACAGAAGAAAACACAGCACACACTCCAACTCAATAATCATCGGAAAAACAATGATAAATACTTTTCTAAATAGTGTATATTTGTATATAGATCTGCTGCCTGCATAATGTCAGGATCAGAATTGTGTTTGTTGCCATGGTTATGAACAGGTTCACCACTTGGATTTTTGATCGTGCAACAAGAAGCGTAAAACAAAGGCATGTAACAAATAACTTAGTTAAATAATAGACTATAAAAACTTTCAACTATAAGATTATAAGGCGGGGGTAGGCAACGTCAGGCCTGCGGGCCAAATCCGGCCCTCCTGCACAGAACCTCTGGCCCCCAACTTGATTTTGAGAAATATTATTATGCAAATAAGAGGTCAAATACAAGCACTCTAAAAAAAGAGAGAGAAATAGTGTATTTTAAAAATGTCCTGGCAGAACATCCCACCTGGTCATACATAATAGTGGGTCGGGAGTCTATAGGTTTCTTGCTTAAAAACATGGTTCGGCCATGTGGGTGCCTCTGCTGTCCACTACGCTGCCGTGTGCTGGGCCCCGGGCCGCACAGAGCGGGACAAGAACAGACTGAACAAGCTGGTCAGGAGGGCCAGCTCCGTCCTGGGCTGCCCCCTGGACTCTGTGGAGGAGGTGAGGGACAGGAGGGTGTTAGCCAAGCTCACCTCCATCATGGACAACACCTCTCACCCACTGCACGGGACTGTAGAAGAGCTGAGCAGCTCTCTCAGTGGCAGACTGAGACACCCTCAGTGCAGGACGGAGCGCTACCGCAAAGCCTTCATCCCCACTGCTGTCAGACTGTACAATAAGACTGTGAAGCATCACTTATTGACATCCTGCACTAGGACTGTAACTTTACACCCCGATATTTTACTTATATTTCTATTTTTTTTTCTTCCTATTTTTATTGTTGTTGTTCACCTATTGTTGTATTCTGCTTTGCTTGTTGTACATGGGATACCTCGTTTTTATTCTATTTAACTGTTTGCACATTTTCCTGTGTGTTTTTGCACAACTCTGAGTGATCTTCTTGAATGCCGACTGTAACAAGTGAATTTCTCCATTGTGAGATCAATAAAGGATTATCTTATCTTATTTTATCTTAAAGGGAACTTTAATCAATATTTTCCATCTGAAACGGCACAGAAACACTAACAGACACTAATGTTATTGGGTTGTTTTGATCATAATTTCAGTCTTAAAGGCAAATCTACTGCTTGTTCAACAAAAACATGTGTGAAGAATGCAATATTTTATACAATGTATGAGTTTTATTTGGGTCTCGTCATTGAGGTAAAGTTGGCTCCTGAAGTCACCTGAGAACCCCTGGCCCTTGGTGTTTTGGCGATGATGAAAATCGGCCTTTCGCGATTAAACTTGCCTCACCCTGCTATAAGGGCATGTGAAGACGACAACAATTTGACATAGAACATCAGTGTGAGCGTATTTACGGGTGTGCAGGTGCCTTGAGTTTCAGCAGCAGATACGAGTGTGGAGAGACATGAGCAGAAGAGCAGACTACACTCACGAGTTATTGGGTCTTGGTTTTGTTCCTGAGTCCGATGGCTGAGGGGAAAAAACTGTTCATGTGGCGGGAGGTGTGGGTCTGAATGAACCGCAGCCTCCTGCCTGAGGGGGAGGGGGGAGTAGTCCGTAGGCCACGCCCACGACAAATCTTCACATTATTCCTTTTTACAGAATACAACTAATACAGTTAATTAAACATTAGGCCTAATAAAAGTATAATTATATAACACACATTATAGACATTAGCTAATGCACACATTCTTTTATAGATATTATGATTACAACAAAAAAGAGTCGTTGACAAAGGTTGTTAAACCGTCGTCTGTACTTTTTCATTTAAGGTTTGGCCTCGTTTCCTCCAAAAGCCTCGTCAGAGACACAAAGGAGGGACACACTCCTCTCTCAAACCACAATCGTGTTACTTCAGCTCAAATTTGAACCTCATCAGGAAAGAAAAGTGGTTTTGAGATGGAGATGAGCTGCTGACTGAGCTCCTCTGTGGTGTTGGTACAACCTCTTACGCAGCTGCTGTTTACTTCTCCAATATAACGCTCTGTGCAATGACATATGTCTACATAAAAGCTAAGTTATATAATAGATATTATATTTTCTTGTTGTAGATGCAAGAAATATAAATGTAAGAATGTGTTCATTATCTATTTCTAACTATCCAATAGTTTTGTAAGTGATTTTGAAAAACACACAGGTCACACGTTAAGAGGACAGTTAGGCTTTTTGTTTTTCTTCTCTTGTTTTTCTGGAGCAGTCTTCCACTTTATCTTGACGTCAGTGTGACCTGCAGCTTCAAACCGTTTCTGGATCTGGAAAATAAAAAGTGTTAAAGCTCCTCTGCTGAGCGAGTCCAGCTCTGAATGAGTCAAACTGTTACAGAGATTTAAACCAACCTCGTCTAAAATCTGCTGGTTCATCACTGGATCGTCCAGGCCGTGTCCAGAGAACTTCATCTTCACAAATCTGAAGCTTTTTGGCTCCTCTGAAGAAAACAGCAGGAAGCAAAAGGTTTCAGGAAATCTGTTTTTGTACAGACACAGACAAACATCATTCTGTGCTTCACAATAGTAAAAAAAAACACACAGTTAAACCAAGTTGATTTTTGTTTTTGCGACCGGTGCATCTGTGAGAAGAGAGATCAGTGTTTGCACCAAAGTGACTAATGCAGGGCTGAGGAGGAACCAGAGTAAAGTGTGTTACCTTGACAGTAGAATGGACGTCTCTCCTGACAGGAAAAGACTTCCCAGGTCTTGTTCAAGTTCTGTGAAGCGCAGAAAGGGTCGTGGTAAATTGTCTTCAATCCTGGCTCATTCCAGGCTGTGAAGGCGACTGTCCTGTTGTCCGACCACTTCCCTTTAGATCTGAACAGACCGATCCATCTGCGGTCTTCGGTCCCTGCTACCCTGTCTGCAGCAGTGTTTTCCTCTGCGCTCTCGATCATAGCCAGGTCTGTGTGGTGAGTTCTACAGTAGGTCACGGCATTGTCCCAACTCAGACGACCAGGTGATAAATGAAAGACTTTTGGGCTGGAACCTACAAAAACAAACATGTTTTCATCTCAGTGAAAGAAAGACATCTAACCACCACAAAACAATATCAACATGAGATCAGGTTCTTCAGAGAATGAACAGTTCTTTGTTCCTTGAACGAGAGGTGAAAAAGTCCAATACTTAAACTGTATAGTATAAATGACAGGTAAAAAAACATTTGTCAAGTAACCCATGTATGACTGAAAACTAACATTGCCACAAATCCTCACCAGAATAACAGAGGGCTTTTTGCAGTGTGGTGCAGTCTCTTCTGCTGCGCCAGGTGGATTTAGAGATAACACTGCACTGCTTATCAGTGGGAACATACTGTGGTTCACCACTTGCAGATTTCCAGTTCTGAAAGGATCCACTGGAGTTTGTGGCCGTCCACTTCCACTGGCTCAGGTCTTTGGGGTCATCGTACAGGCCGATCCACACGGGGGCGCTGTAGCCTGGAGGGCGGGGCAGTCTGAGATTGTCCTCAGAGCTGCTCACACAGGCCAGGTCATGGTAGTGCTGTCTGCAGAACTGCTGAGCCTCGCTCCAGGTCAGGTTCTTATCCACAAAGTGATACAGGGGGCTCTCAGAGCAGAGACTGAAGCTCACGGCTGAAACACAAACACATCTGACTTCAGGGTCACATGGGACACACAGACTGGATCAGCACTCGCCACTTTCAACTTAGGAATATAGTCATTCCAAAAACAATCATCTGAAATTACATTATATAAAATTGCTTGAATGTTGTGCTTGTACCAAAGCTGAGACGTGTTTCACATGATACAAATTTATCACCAGATTATTGTGATGTGAAATTAAAATGATGAAGTTCCACTCTGAGATCAATCAAAGTTTATTTCTATAGCACTTTACAACAACACCAGGAAGAACAAAGTGCTTCGCAGAAAGATAAAACTATTTGAAACAAAACATTATGGCTTTCTAGACAGAATTCAATGAGTTCTAGATATTAAAATCCAATTTGTAGAATCTTAAAAAGGGACAGGTCTGTGAGATCACGTCGACTAAGGAGCAGCTGTTCCACAGTTTAGGTGCGGCGACCTCAAAGGAACCATCACCCACTGTTTGTCCTGAGACCTGGGCACGTCCAGAGTATAGAGTGTCACAATAGAAGTTAATGGAAAGTCATATACTGTATATAGTATGCGTATATATATTTTCTTTTGTTAGATAATCTCTTCTTATTTCCTCTTTTTTTCTGTTTATTCTCCTGATCTGTTTAGTTGAAGTTTTTCTCATGTGGCTAAAATGCAGCAGAATGCAGGACCCTCAGATCCTCCTCTGACTCTGTTGTGGCTCATGGATAAACTTATCCCCCAACGCTGACACTAAAGTGCTATTACTCTATGACTCTATTGAAAGGAATGTTCTTATTATTCTACAGCAGAAATGACAGCCGTGTTCAGAAACACCACTGCACTGAGCTTAAGCTTTAGGATCAATGTTGAGTTTCAAACAGTTTGAACAAAGGCACTTACCACAGAGCAGCAGAGCGAGCAGCGTTCGGACCCACATTTCTGCAGAGCCTCGGAGCAGGACCTACGCTCCCGAGTCCACAGTGATCCTGAAGAACAGCCTCAGTGTCTACTTTATCTGTCAAATCTCAGAAGGAAGTGAATAAACAAACACACCTCCTGAACGATTTCATTGGATTAATGTAAACCTGATTTGGATATGTTCTTTGTGGAGCGTGAGCCCTATTTGCACACGGAAAGATGATGTAACCACGGCACCAAAATAGACTTCAATTTTAAGAATGTTTAAACATTTACTGAAATTTGTATTTGAAAATAAACTCTACATCCCAGCAGGTCTTTTAGTTGTTTCCTCAAAGTTCCCAGAGGCCACGAAATATCAATAATATTTATACCATTAGTCAATGGCCGTTTCTCAATTCTCAGACTGCAGACTCCGTACTTATGAACTCCGGGTACGGACTTGCGGGTGCAGACTCGGAGAACGGACTTGAGGAGTTCACGAGTGTGGACTCGGCTTTTTCGGCGTTTGGAACGAGTGAACTCGATGACATCACAGGAAGTAGCTCCTGAACATGGGGCTGTGAGCTTTTATAACATTAAATCACTTCATATGAAATTAAAAGGGTGACACTGCAGTCGAAGTGGAAATGTGTTTTTAAAGACATAAATTATACACTTTTGCAATAAACAGAAATAAATGTTTACATTTTATACAATTTCACATTATTTTGTACAATTATAGCCTATAAATAAGCCGTTATGTGGAAAGTCATTAAAAAATCTGATGTGCAAACTGAAACAATAATAATAAAAAACAAATAGGTCAAATATGAACTTGTTTGGGGGGTTGCAAATTATTCTGAAAAAACGAACAAACAATTTAGACTTTAAAATGTGTAACTGTTTTTGAAGTTCCCATATAAAGATGTGTCTGCAGTGCCCCCTTAATAAAACAATGTAAAAGTAAAATGCATTTGTCCTCAATGACCTGTTCATGACGTTAAGACTTTAAATGAAACTGTTGCTGATCGTTGTGAGGAAATGAAAGCTGTTCAAAGTGGTTTCCACACATCTGCTCAGAAAACCATCTTAAACAGGAGACACGTCTCTGAGGATAAACTCTTAAACCGGTCACATCTCCGCGTTTATTTACATGCGCGCGATCAGCTGTAGTTCAGCTGTAGTTCGGCTCAGTGCTGAGGAGGAGGGGCCGCTGCAGGCGGGGGCTCGCGCTGAGCCACGTGCTCAAAACCAAACGGATTGTGGGAAATATAGCTGGCAGAGAACGCACAAGTCTCCTCTGATGCATCCTCGGTAAAACGGGCGGAGCAGGTTCTCATCCGGGGATTTACAGCGAACTTGCTGAGAAGCGAACTTTGAATTGGAACAGGACCAGGGCCGTGATGACGTTTCACGAGTCCACGAGCACAGAAGTCCACACAAGTACACAGATTGAGAAACGGCCAATATGTCAGACTCATATTGACTAAATTGACATGAACTTTGGTCCAGATGATGTGGAACCAAAATCCGAGGCCATGGTTCTCCACTGGAAAAAGGTGGCACCCTCTCCTGGTCGGTGCAGAGTCCTCGTCTCAAGTGGAGGAGCTCAAGTATCTCAGGGTTTTGTTCATGAGTGAGGGACGGATGGAGAAGAGATCGATCGCTCATTTGTTTTTACTCTTTCTACATACATTAAAAACGCCTTTGTGTCGAGGTGATGCTTCGGAGGCGTAACGTCCTCATTACGTGCAGGATGTTTCTGTGGAAAAGTGACTGTTACCTTTATTTGCATGTGGAAATGAGTTGTTGCGAGGCTGTTTTACATACAGGGCTGCTGATGTTTGTCACAGAGTTTGTTTCTTCCTGCTTTACTCACACTGTTGTTTCTCAAAGATCTGACAATGAGCCAAATAAACTCAAAATAATGCCTTTTATAATGTCTTTGTGGTAAACTGTTCATAGCTCGTCATGTCGCTGTGTCTTTCCTAGAATAAAATGCTACACTGAAATATGACATTATAAATCAGCTGCTTCTTTCATTTTTTATTGTTCAGCAAATTTCATTCAGGGGTCAAGGGGGTCCATGAACAGGCTATATTGTTGTTTATAGAGTTTAATCTATAGTTTTAACATTTGACTTTAAAGAGAACAAATTCGATGTTGCGCCTGCAGGATGTTTCTTTGGACAAATGATCTTTGCCTTTATTTGCATTTGCAGATTTTCTTTCATGTGAGGCTGTTTTTTATACAGAAGAAGAAGTCAGGACAAGAAATGTGGTTAAGCTTTGGTTATACTTTTATAAGTACTATGTATCTGACACTGATACTTTAGTGACTGCAGCATCTCACTGTACAACACTAAATACATCAATACTAACATATATAGTATTTAGGGATGAATGAATCAAGTTACTCGATTCAGGCAAAATGAGAAGAATCAACCTATTTCAAAACTTTATTTCGACAAGATTTTCACACAAGTCATTGCAACAGGAGGTACTTCTTCAATCACTGCATTAGAAAAGAAACAGAAGGAAACACAGCACACACACAACTCAATAAATATCAGAAAAACAATGGTAAATATTTAAAAAAAAGTCAGACACGCCCACAACAAATCTACATATTCATCATTTTGAGGCAAGGAATGAGGCAAACAAATCAAAGTAGATGTGGGACAAAGTAAATGTTCTTTTTCTAGAGACAAATACAAAATGAGCGATGTCATTATTTATATAAAAAATGATATATAAAGGAGCATGTTGCAATTTCTATTGAAACCACAGAAACCGAATCTTTCCCTCCTTTAAGATGGAGGTGAGCGCTGACTGTGGGTCATCACAGCCTCCTCTGTGACGTTGGTACAGCCTCTTATGCAGTCGCTGCTTAGTTTCTCAAATATAGAGCTCTTTACAATAAAACACAGTGAGAGGTGGGTGGTACTCAATTACATTTATGCAAGTACATGCACTTGAGTAACTGTACTTTTGCAAGTTTTTTTTTACTTATACTTGAGTAGTATTATCTGTTTCTTACTAAAAATAGTAACTTGTGCCACTGAGTAAATATTTATGTGACAAACTTTAATTTTGACGTGTAAAAGAGCTGTATTTAGTGCTTTGTTACTTTATTCTTCAAAGTGATTCGTTTTTATATGTTCTTAAAGATTTTCATAACTTTGTTTCCAATAAGTTATGTCACTGCTGAAACACGAATCAAACTTTTACCCTCAGTTACTCAGTACTCAAGGAAAATTGAAAACTTTTTTACGTTTAATTGAGTAAATATATTTCTGCTCTTCCCACCTCTGAATACATTTAATAAAACACTGGGTCTAATAAAATTATAAATATATCACACACATTATAGACATGAACTAATGCATTTATTCTTTGATGGAGATTATGATTACAACATAAAGGAGTTGTTGACAAAGGTTATTAAACCGTCATCTGTACTTTGTCATTTAAGGTTTGGCCTTGTTTCCTGCAAACATTTCTATCAATCTATCTATTTATTTCTAACCATCCAATAGTTTTGAAAGTGAATTTGAAGAACACACAGCTCACACGTTAAGAGGACAGTTTTTTGTTTTTGTTTTACTTCTCTTGCTTCTGTGGGGCAGTCTTCCACTTTATCCTGACGTCACTGCGTCCTGCTGCTTCAAACCGTTTCTGGATCTGGAAAATAAAAAGCGTTAAAGCTCCTCTGCTGAGCGAGTCCAGCTCTGGGAATGAGATTTAAACCAACCTCGTCTAAAATCTGCTGGTTCATCGCTGGATCGTCCAGGCCGAGTCCAGAGAACTCCATCTCCACAAATCTGTAGGTTTTGGTCTCCTCTGAACAAAACATTAGGAAGCAAACGGTTTTAGGCAAAGTGTTTTTGTACAGCACTTTAAACAGACAAACGTCACTATAAGTTGTTTAATGGTCTCATAACCTCAAGTCTTTTTGTTTTTGCTGTCAGTGCTTCTATGAGGTGAGAGCTCTAACTGCTGTGCCACAGTGTAGCCCAGTGTTTGCACCAAAAGCCGTTGTTCAACATAGCGCGACCCGACCACACACGCCACGATCTACGTGAACATATCGACTCTGCCTCGCACACACTTCTGCTTCCACAACACACGCATTGTTGTGGGCGGCTAAATGCTACTATCAGCAAAATCCCCTTTTAAAACAGCGCTATTATGTTGTGAAATATTATTTTATATTAATATTAAATTATTATAATATAATATCAGAGGCCAGAATCTGTTCACGTCACATCAGACACGGGTCAGCGCTTTGGCCACAGCCAGAGATCGGTCCCAAAACCTACACCTGGTCAGACCGGATTGGCCCTGGCCTTTGTTATGGAAAAGATCGACAAAGTGGGTGAAACAGCCATTCGGCTGATACGTGCCTGCATGTGGAAAGACACCGACAGTGACTAATACAGGTCTGAGGAGGAACCAGTGTACAGTGTGTTACCTTGACAGTAGAATGGACGTCTCTCCTGACAGGGAAAGACAACCCAGGAGTTATGCACGTTCTCTGCGGCGCAGAAAGGCTTGTGGTAGATTCTCCTTCCACTCAGCTCATACCAGGCTGTGAAGGTGACCATCCTGTTGTCAGACCACTTCCCTGTAGTTCTGTACAGGCCCATCCATGGCACCCAGGGGTATGAAACAGACTTGGCTGCAGTGTTCTCCTCGGCGCTCTCGATTATAGCCAGGTCTGTGTAGTGAGTTCTGCAGTAGGTCAAAGCATCGTCGAAATTCATATGCTCGTTAATAAAATGAAAGACTTTTGGACTGGAACCTACAAAAACAAACATGGTTTATTCACCTTATTCCGGACGTTCGCGTGGGCGCCGCCATGAATTGTGCCCGCCCCTTTTCTCCTATGTGTTAACATGGGGCTGGAGAAGTCCGCATAAAATCAGTCACTACACGAAAACAAAGCCGTTTTCAGGCCGCACAGAGAAACGGTGCAGTGTTGACATGTTGGTGCAAATGAACATCGGACATTTTACACAAATCAATCGACTAAACATCAGATTTGTGCGGAGAATATTTTCCCTCATTCTCCGTTAAAATGAACGGGCTTTGCGCTCGACCGGAAGTGTCAGGAAAAAGAGGCGCCGAGACAACGCAAAAAGTGGCAAAAGTGGGCGGGGCGGAATAAGGTGAATATCAATAAAAGAACTCTGACAAAACATTGACATTAGTTTAGGTTAGTGCAGAGGATGAACATAGTAATGACACACACAGATTATTTTGGGCGATGCTGTCTTCAGCTACAGACGATTGTTTTAGTCAATTTCGTCTTATTTATTAATTTTTTGTTTTTGATGTGCTGAACAAGGCAGAGGGATCTGGGTCATAAATGACTCAACAGCGCCCCCCAGCAGTGGACAGCTGTGGAAATTTGGAGACGTATCCATAATAATAATAATAATAACAATAACAATAACAATAACAATAACAATAATAATAATAATAATAATGCATTAGTCTTATATAGCGCTTTTCCAGACGCTCAAAGTCGCTTCACAATTTGGTGCATTATTCATTCCCTCCATCTCGGTGATGGTAAGTGAGGCACATCAGGCACCACCACTCACTCACTCACTACATTCACCAGGCTTCCTGTTGTTCCCAAACGGTCTCTCATCCAAGTCCTGCCCAGCCCTTCCCTGCTTAGCTTGAGGTCTGACGGGATCGGCCAGAGCAAAGACGGTGTGGCCACATGTATTGGTGCAGGCCAATGAAATTAGGCACTGTGATAGCTGACATCGGGACAAACGGAAAAGTGAATGGGTGCACCACGCTCTGACGCACAGGAAATCGGCAATTTGGGATTGAATCCAGAAACCACTTTTACTGTATTCTAACCACCTTTAATTTAAACTTCTCTATATTCTTTTTGTATTGGTTTCAGTTGTTTGTATTTTAATTTCAACTCAACAAAAGTTGAGTGAGGTTTTCCGTTGACTTTTGGCTTTTGCAGCATCTGTCAAACAGCACTTTACTGTCTCCTGTTCATTCAGTCCAGTCACTGGTTATTGAAGACCTAATGAACCAGAGCCACAGCCTATTTTCTCCACACTGTCATCCTTCTCTGTGTCCAGTGGCTCAAGACCCGCTCGCACTGGTCAATAAAGAGTCGATAGATCATATTATGATTGATCATTGCAGATCTATTTGCCTAAAAATATGACTGGTTTGACGGTGGAGACGCTCGTCTCTGTCAGTGCCACACTCGAGTAAAAGTGTTCCTCACCGGAATAACAGAGCACCTGGCGTTTGGTGTTGCAGGAGGTGGAGTGCCAGCCAAATGAGGCCACAGCAGCACACTGTCGATCCTCGTGAATGTATCTTGGTTCATCATTCATCCAGTCCTGAAAGGATACGCTGGTGTTAGTCGCCCACCACTTCCACTCACTCAGGTCTGTGGGGTCATCGTACAGGCCGATCCACACGGGGGCGCTGTAGCCTGGAGGGCGGGGCAGTCTGAGATTGTCCTCAGAGCTGCTCACACAGGCCAGGTCATGGTAGTGCTGTCTGCAGAACTGCTGAGCCTCGATCCAGGTCAGGTTCTTATCCACAAAGTGATACCCCCACAGGGGGCTCTCAGAGCAGAGACTGAAGCTCACGGCTGAAACACAAACACATCTGACTTCAGGGTCACATGGGACACACAGACTGGATCAGCACTCGCCCACTCTACTCTTTAGGGAAAAGTCATTATAAAAAACACCATCTGAAATTAGTTAAATCACATTAAATCACATGATACAGATTCATTCACTGAGCTTAACCTTTGGGATCAATGTTGAGTTTGAACAGTTTGAACAAAGGCACTTACCACAGAGCAGCAGAGCGAGCAGCGTTCGGACCGACATTTCTGCAGAGACTGGGAGCAGGACCTGCGCTCCCGTGTCCACAGTGATCCTGAAGCCTCAGTCTCTAATTTAACTGACAAATCTCAGAAGAAAGCTCTTAAACGAACGCGCCTCCTGAGGGATTTCATCGGATTAAGGAAAACCTGATTTGGATACGTTCTTTGTGGAGTTTGAGGCCGATTTGTGCACGGAAAGAAGACATAACCACTGTACCGTAGTAGATCTATACAATATGTTTAAAGATTTACTGAAATTATTATTTGAAAATTTGGGGGACAACAGCATGTGCAGGGGGGACTTCAAGGATAAAAGGTTGGGAACCACTGATACAGCCACTTCACCAAAGTAGATCTACAAAACAAGACTTTTACAAAGATTACTGAAAATGTCATTTATATTTCTTCAGGAGGTCCCTTTAGTCAGTCTGATCCTGTGTAAATATGTCTTCAGATGTCCTCATTATGTGCAGGATGTTTCTGTGGAAACTTGCCTTTATTTGCATGCGGAAATGAGCCGTGTTTTTGCGAGGCTGTTTTACATGCAGGGCGGCTGATGTTTGTGGCAGAGTTTGTTTCTTCCTGCTTTACTCACACTGTTGTTTCTCAAAAATCTGACAATGAACCACAATAAACTCAAAATAATGCCTTGTATAATGTCTTTGTGGTAAACTGTTCATCGTCATGTGGCTGTGTCTTTCCTAGAATAAAATGCTACACTGAAATATGACATTGTAAATCAGCTGCATCTTTAATTTTTTATTGTTCAGCAACGAAACATTTAATCAGGAACCGTCCCTTTAACCCTCTATACGTCACCATGACCATTTCAAAGGGGTCCATGAACAGGTTTTATTGTTGTTTATAGAGATTAATCTATAGACAAATGATCTTTGCCTTTATTTGCATTTGCAGATTTTCTTTCATGTGAGGCTGTTTTTTAGACAGAAGAAGAAGTCCTTATACAACAACTGTACAACGAAGTTTCATCCCCCGACACCACTGGACGACCCGTGGGGAGCAGTGGGCAGCGGGGTGGTGGTCGGAAACACCTGGCTGGAGGACTCACTTATTGCACATGTTTTCAGTGGAAACCAGAGGAAACCTAAATCAAATCAAATCAAAGTCACTTTATTTATCCCTTAGGAACTTCATTTGGAGGAGGATAGTACATCCACAGACATACAACAACATACAGCAATAATAAACAGACAGTTCTCCCTACACCACCGTGAGAATGAGTCCAGTTCAATTTGCAGTAATCCGTGTGTGTTTGTAGTGTCCATGATAACTGTGTCGTCTGAGTACTTGGTGTAGGTTATACCTGGGGTGGTGCTCCTGCAGTCGCTTGTGTGCAGAGTGAAGAGAAGTGGAGAGATGACTGAACCTTGAGGAGAACCAGTGGATATTGTCCTGACAGCACTGAGGTGGCCGTTCACTCTGACCCTCTGATCCCTCCCCGTGAGGAAGGAAAGGACCCAGAGGATGAGGTGAGACACGGGGAGAACAGGCCAACTCCACACAGAAATGGTGGGAGTTGAAATAAAAGCAAATTTGTCTCATTTTTCACTTTCTAAGACTCTAAGAAGTCGGTATATTACCATTAATATTTCTATTTCGGAGTTCAACAAACAAATTAAACTTATCTAAGAATACCGGACAACCCTTGAAATTGTACCATTACGATTGGTGCCCACCCAGCTCAGCGTGTTGGAGTACCCGGCCTTCCTGGAGTCTCCGGGAGGAGGGGTACGACATGGTGCTCCGACTGGGGACTCCATTGTTCTACTGGGGGACTTCAACGCCCAGTGAGACCTGGACGGGGGTGATTTGGGAAGAACGGCCCCCCGATCTGAACCCGAGCAGTGTTCTGTTATTGGACTTCTGTGCTCATCACGGTTTGTCCATAACCAAAGTGTGCACCAAAGGAAGAGCTCATTATGGTCCATCGTATGTCTCATGGGGAACGGCAACATCCACCAGTGTAACACCTGAAACAGAAGACCTGGCTCATCACCCGCCATGACTTAGTGAGAACAAGTCTCTACCAGTTTCACCACAGATATTAAACATGGCAAACAGGTGACAGAGCTGGAGCCTCTTTCTGTGGAGTTTATTTTGGAGGAAACCGAGTGTCAGACGCTAAAGGAGCAGCTTCCCAACTGTAACTGAAGAGTACTGAACACGGTCATGACGTTTCCTTACCCTCAATATTCGGGTTTCTGAAACATTTGGAATGACCCGTTCACAGTGTTACGTGGTCAGTGGTCATTATGAGCAGTTGGGATATCCTGATCCAAACTGCGACGCACAGACGTCTCGACGCACGAGCAAGCCTCATAATATAAAGTATAATTTAAAGTTAATGTATAAAAACATAAAGACAGTACTCAAGGTCACATGTTGATTTTTTTTTTTCTCCGTGTGATCAGTTATTTACAATCCTTGAAGTCAGTGTTATGCAAAATATGAGCCAGAGACATCAGTCCTTGTCTGGTTTAGTTCGGTGGCTTGGCCTTGAAGGGAAAGTGTTGACAGCAAGGGAGCGATGACGGCACCAGCCGCTTCAAACCTCCTCCCAGGAGGAAGAATTCCGGTATTAGTTCATGAATTTATCATTAATTAGCTTTTACTTGGTCTCAGCATTAGTTCAGTTCTCCAGAGCAGGAAGTTCCCTTCACAGTTCATCCCTTTTCCAACTGTATTAACCTTAAACAGATCACAAACTCTGACCACAATGAAATGAGAATCTTATGAATGCTAATCCCAATCAGGGATGGTAGCCTGGTACGTCGGGACGGGACAGACTTTTTACCTGCAGTAGGTCAGTCTGATCCCATACAAATAGGACTTAATGGGCCAGATCTTGTGGTTCTTAGCGCAGGCTGTAGCGAAGACGAGTATGCAGACGGTTGGCGCTCCTTGCAATCTTCAGTGTGAAAAAAAGTGGGCAGGACAGGAGGGGGGACAGACTCACATTGTGATGTTGTGGTGCCGCCCCCTCCCCATGCTTTCCCCAGACCTGTGGAAGGCGGTGGGTTGCGAGGGGGGGTTCTCCTGTACACGCGTAACATGCGTGATGCAACGTGCAATGTTTAATAAAGATAAAAGAAATAAAAGTGTCCCTCTGCTGCTACAGCCACTCTCTGCAGATCCAAGATGAGCGGGCGGGACAGAGAAGCAGCCTCGCGTTGGACACTGTTCGAATGCGCAAAGTTACGAAATGTACAGGATTTAATTGATCAGAAACTGTCATATCGGCTGCGGAGGAGTTACAGAGTTATGAAGCAGTTGCAAGAAAACTGTAGCGTATTGGAACATTTGCGTTACTGCTGCAGGATTCTTGGAGCGGCTGAATTGAAAAAAAAAGAAAAAAAAAAAAGGTTGCTATGCGCCCTGTAAAATACGCTTCAATCTTTTGGACTGAGCTGTGGCCACACAAGGAGCATCAGGAGGTAAACACGGACACACAATGGAAATGTCTCCTTAAAACACAGATTAGACCTGGTGTTGTGGCACTTGAGGCTTGTGTGGTTTATTTATGGTAAACTGTTGTTGTTTTGGTGTTAGGGGTGTGCGCGTTGATCTACTGTATCAAAGAAAGCCCGTGCATAACCTACACTCAAACAGACTTTTCAAGGCAATTTCTCTTTTGTTTTTAATTTGACGTCATGCGCCAGTCACAAGATCTGGCCCTATGTGTTTTCATTATGTGCAGGATGTTTCTTTGGACAAAAGACCTTTGCCTTTATTGGCATGCGAAAGTTGTCGTTACGTACAGGGCTGCTTTTAAAACACAAAACTTAGAAATAATCGAAAATTTCTCACGTTTGTTCATTTTCTATGAATGAGTATTCCCATCATATTTTCATCATTGACTATGAGTTCAACAAACACATAACAAATATGTAAAGAACACTGGACACCCTTTGAAATCGTAATGGTGACGTAGAGAGGGTTAAATGGTCATGATGAAATGAAATTTGCTGAACAATTAATGACTCAGCAGCTGCTTTTCTATGTTGTTGTTGTTGTTGTTGTGGCGGCTGGACGGTACAAATTCACTGCATGTTATACTGTATGTGTGTATGTGTGTGTGACAGATAAACTAAACTATCAAATCAAATTACTACTTACACTAAAATGTCATTTCTCAGTGTAACGTTTTATTTCATTCTGATTGATCAGTGCTGTGATCTGGGTGATTTCTGACTTAGATTAAATACAAATACGGCTGAGAACAAGACTGAGCATATCTAGCATAGAAACATGACACATGTTCTATTCAAATTCACACGTTTAAAAGTGGAAAAACTGCATATTTTTGCCTCGTACAAGAACATACAGTTGAAGCTTTGGTTATAGTTCTATAAGTAATATGTATCTGACAAGGATATTGTTTCCCAAACTTTATTTCCACGAGATTTTCACACAAGTCACTGCAAAAGGAAGAATTTTTTTTTTTTTTATCACTGCATTAGGTCGACATAAAAGCTATATGATAATAGACATTACAGATACAGATATTTTGGTTTTAACAAGGAAAATATAAATGTAATAATGTGTTATTTATCTCTTTCTAACTAAGTCCTCCTCCAGTAGAATGGTAGGTGAATGTGAAGAACACACAGGTCACACGTTCAGAGGTCAGGCTTTTTGTTTTTCTTCTCTTGTTTTTCCGGGGCAGTCTTCCACTTTACCTTGACGTCAGTGCGACCTGCTGCTTCAAACCTTTTCTGGATCTGTAAAACAAAAAAGTGTTAAAGCTCCTCTGCTGAGCGAGTCCAGCTCTGGGAATGAGATTTAAACCAACCTCGTCTAAAATCTGCTGGTTCATCACTGAATCGTCCAGGCCGAGTCCAGAGAACTCCATCTTCACAAATCTGTAGCTTTTTGGCTCCTCTGAACAAAACAGCAGGAAGCAAAAGGTTTTATTACTATTGGCTGTGAGGAGAGAGATCTAACTGCTGTGCCACAGTGCCACCCAGTGTTAAAGCAGGGCTGAGGAGGAACCAGAGTAAAGTGTGTTACCTTGACAGTAGAATGGGCGTCTCTCCTGACAGGGAAACACTTCCCAGGTGTTATTCATGTTCTGTGCAGCGCAGAAAGGCTCGTGGTAGACTTTAGATAAACCCGGCTCAGACCAGGCGGTGAAGGCGACTGCCCTGTTGTCCGACCACTTCCCTGTAGATCTGAACAGACCGATCCATGTCCACCAGGTGCTCGCTGCAGCCCAAGCAGCAGTGTTCTCCTCTGCGCTCTCGATCAAGGCCAGGTCTGTGTAGTAAGTTCTACAGAAGGTCAAAGCATCGGCCCAACTTCGATAAACATTTGAGACATAATATACTTTCAGACTGGAACCTACAAAAAGAATAACAAATGAATTCATAGTGCTGCAACATCGCCTTAAGTTTCGGTCACTTCAGAGGATGAACACGATCTTTAGTCATAACACGATTTTGTTTTCTGCTTCATTATTATTTTTTCTTATTTCAAACTAAATAATCAGTCAAAGAGTTTTTAAGTTGACTCTTCCATCTTTTTCAGTGTGTTGCTTCTGGGAAACAACACTAACAGAGAGACTAACAGAGACCTGGCTGCCAAACTGCTTCTGTACACCATTACCATTAAAACCACAAACACGATTGAAATGTCTTGTGAACAGTAGTGTGCTCTGATGGGCTGATGGCCTCGTGTTCTCAGGTGAACCGATGACAGTGGCAGGTCTGTGCAGTCAGATCGTGTGCGTGACTGTAGTGTGATGGTGAAGGGGGTCGTCTCTGTAAACTAAAGAACTAAAGTGTTCCTCACCAGAGTAACAGAGTGACCCTCGTCTGTCGGAGCAGGTAAGGGACCCAAAACCAAGTGGGCCAATCATACTGCACTGCTGAGGCTCGTGAATGTAATGTGGTTCACCAGAATCCCAGTTCTTGTAGGATCCGCTGGAGTTGGTGGCCGTCCACTTCCACTGGCTCAGGTCTGTGGGGTCATCGTACAGGCCGATCCACACGGGGGCGCTGTAGCCTGGAGGGCGGGGAAGTCTGAGATTGTCCTCAGAGCTGCTCACACAGGCCAGGTCATGGTAGTGCTGTCTGCAGAACTGCTGAGCCTCGATCCATGTCAGGTTCTTATCCACAAAGTGGTACCCCCACAGGGGGCTCTCAGAGCAGAGACTGAAGCTCACGGCTGAAACACAAACACATCTGACTTCAGGGTCACATGGGACACACAGACTGGATCAGCACTCGCCGACCTTGATATTTCTCTAGTTTCTCGTGTTCCTTTTTCCTCATATTGAAATCGCTTGATATTGCTATTTCGACCACAACAGCTGTCCTCTGCTCTTTGTCCACCACCACAATGTGCGGCTGGTTCATT
Source organism: Gobius niger (assembly GCF_951799975.1). NCBI lineage: Eukaryota > Metazoa > Chordata > Actinopteri > Gobiiformes > Gobiidae > Gobius > Gobius niger. The sequence continues at coordinate 27,991,303 of NC_136867.1, forward strand.
ACCATTCTGTCCGTCTGTATCTGAAAGTCCCACAAGATCAGTCATGTGTGTGTATGTATATATATATATATATATATATATATATATATATATATATATATATATATATATATATAAAAAAAAAAACTCTTCCTCACCCTCCGCGGGTGGTCTCTCTCTTTTTCCTCCTGCTCGGGTCCTCTACCAGAGGCCTGGGAGCTTGAGGGTTCTGCGCAGTATCTTTGCTGTTCCTAGAACTGCACTTTTCTGGACCGAGATTTCTGATGTATTTCCTGGGATCTGCTAACCTGGCTAACACCAGGCTGCTGTGTGCGCTCGAATTATTTCGAACTGCACAACAGCCTGGGGACCATGGCCAAATCTCCGGTGGATTTGGGAACCAATCACAGAGCGAGGAGGGACGGCAAGACGATGACGCGCTATTCGATATATGGAAGCTTGTAGATTATTTACGGATAATTAAAAGAAAAGTTTATTTACGGATCCAACATGACAGCAGCAGACACGATGGTATTTTTTGATCAAGCTTTAGACCTTGTTCTAAATAATTTAGCTCAAAAGTTTACAGCGGGTACGTCATACGTCATCTCATACGATGATATGATTGGCCATGGCTACGTGCAGACGCATGAGACTTTTTTTTTTTTTTTTTCGTATCGCCCAATAAACGACTATGGACGCTCGTAAACCACACCTCTCCTACGAGAAAATGAATTGGTGGTCCCCAGACTAAATATCACTTGTGATTTTAGTCTGGTGTTAGCCAGGCTAGGGATCTGCTGGAGCCACTCCTCCAGTTTGGGGGTCACTGCCCCGAGTGCCCCAACGACCACGGGCACCACTGATGCCTTCACCCTCCAGGTTTTCTCCAGCTCTTCTCTTTATATATATATATATATATATATATATATATATATATATATATATATATATATATATATATAATCTAGATTAATTCTGAAATTATGTTGCTACCCAAATAATGACTAAAAGTAAGTCTTTGAGAACGAGTTTCTCAGGTCAGGTGGTGCGTTGGACCAGGGGCTCATCTCCTGTTTCCAAAATGCATCACAAACTGCTTGAGAACTTTCTACTATGATAATTGGTGATGAAAATAATTCATGTTCAAGAAGATGCACTCGTGTTTACTAACTGTTTATTCAGGTAAACATTCATTTTGAACTGTAGGCCGACATTAGAGGTCCTGATGAACTGTTTACAGTCAGTAGCTTTGTGCCAATCAATTTTCTGGTGACAAACTAAATCTCCTCTTCTGCAACTATGACCTGCTACAGAAAAAAGATCTGGGACTTTAATGGTGCTCTTATCGGTACTTTAAAAGAAAAAAGAAAAACGTTAGAGGCTACTGTATAGAGGCAATGTAGCCTAGGCCAATATTTTTTATTAAACTTTTTTATTACACATTTACTCTGCACTTGGACCTAATGTATTCCCAATTTGTGCAAACACTTAATATATGGGAGGTAAAATACAAGTATAGACCAAAATATAAAGTGTAATATTTTTGAAAATAATCTAGTAAGTAAAGGATTAAGTGTCATAGTTTGTTAATCAGGCTGTTGGTTAGATTTGGCTGGAGCTGACACGTGTGCGCGTTCACGCCACTGTGTGCACGTTTGCGGAACATAGACTTGCGGAACAAAAACCCTCTAGACATAGAGGGTATTTGTGACAGTGCGAGGCTCTGTTCAGTATGAAGGCGTTACGTTTCCCTTTTAACAGCGGGTCAGCGGCAGCAGCTCGGGGGGGTTACGCAGCCGTGCACACCTGTCTCACCGCGCACACCTGTCTCACCGCGCACACCTGTCTCACCGTGCACACCTGTCTCACCGTGCACACCTGTCTCACCGTGCACACCTGTCTCACCGTGCACACCTGTCTCACCGTGCACACCTGTCTCACCGCGCACACCTGTCTCACCGCGCACACCTGTCTCACCGCGCACACCTGTCTCACCGTGCACACCTGTCTCACCGTGCACACCTGTCTCACCGCGCACACCTGTCTCACCGCGCACCTGTCTCACCGCGCACCTGTCTCACCGTGCACACCTGTCTCACCGTGCACACCTGTCTCACCGCGCACACCTGTCTCACCGCGCACACAGTGGCGTGAACGTGCACACCTGTCTCACCGCGCACCTGTCTCACCGTGCACACCTGTCTCACCGTGCACACCTGTCTCACCGCGCACACAGTGGCGTGAACGTGCACACCTGTCTCACCGCGCACCTGTCTCACCGTGCACACCTGTCTCACCGTGCACACCTGTCTCACCGTGCACACCTGTCTCACCGCGCACCTGTCTCACCGTGCACACCTGTCTCACCGTGCACACCTGTCTCACCGTGCACACCTGTCTCACCGCGCACACCTGTCTCACCGTGCACACCTGTCTCACCGTGTACACCTGTCTCACCGTGCACACCTGTCTCACCGTGCACACCTGTCTCACCGTGCACACCTGTCTCACTGCGCACACCTGTCTCACCGTGCACACCTGTCTCACCGTGCACACCTGTCTCACCGCGCACCTGTCTCACCGTGCACACCTGTCTCACCGTGCACACCTGTCTCACCGCGCACCTGTCTCACCGTGCACACCTGTCTCACCGTGCACACCTGTCTCACCGCGCACCTGTCTCACCGTGCACACCTGTCTCACCGTGCACACCTGTCTCACCGTGCACACCTGTCTCACTGCGCACACCTGTCTCACCGTGCACACCTGTCTCACCGTGCACACCTGTCTCACCGCGCACCTGTCTCACCGTGCACACCTGTCTCACCGCACACACCTGTCTCACCGCACACACCTGTCTCACCGTGCACACCTGTCTCACTGCGCACACCTGTCTCACCGTGCACACCTGTCTCACCGTGCACACCTGTCTCACCGCGCACACCTGTCTCACCGTGCACACCTGTCTCACCGCGCGCACGGCTGCAGAAGGAGGCAGGAGCGGGGCAGGTCCGACACCGCGCTCTCGTGCGGGGCTTTTAGTGCTTATTTTAGCGCGGGTGATGCGACCCCGTTAGCCCGACTGTTCTCACAGAAGAAGTAAATAAACTCACTGTGGATCAGTCGTAGAACCTGCTGCTCTTCGCCTCTTTATCCAATTCTCACTCGTCTGGTCATAGCGTCCATTTGGCAAAACTTAATCCATAACAAAAGTAGCTCCAGCATCCGCGTGGCAGTTGTTTTGGTTTCAGACGAATCACGTAACAGCGAGGCTGCGCGTGAGACGCATTCATGGACCGTAAGAAGTGCGGGAAAGGCGACTTTGTCACAAATGCGCGGAAAAAACGGACAAATAATTTGCAGTCTGATACACTTTGCTTGCGCCAGAGGCCTCAGGTCGGAATACTTTAAGCCCTGCATAAAATATCACGGTGAAAGTCATCATAGCTTGCAGAGTATAGACCCAGCTCCCAGCCCAGCTTTGAGAATAGATTAACGGCAATATTTTTTTTAGCGCGCGATAAGAGTCTCGCGTTAACGCAGCACGTTAGCGCCGTTAACGGCCCACCACTAATATATATATATATATATATATATATATATATATATAGCTCTGTCAGATTTGAAGGAGAGCGTTTGTGAACAGCAGTTTTCAATTCTTTCCACAGATTTTCAATAGGATTTAGGTCAGGACTTTGACTGGGCCATTCTAACACATTAATATGTTTGTCTTTAAACCATTCCATTGTAGATTTAGCTTTGTGTTTAGGGTCATTGTCCTGTTGGAAGGTGAATCTCCGCTCCATCCTCAGTTCTCTTGTGACTCCAGCAGGTTTTCCTCCAAAATGTCTCAATATTTTGCTCCATCCATGTTCCCAACTATTCTCACAATCTCCCCAGTCCCCGTTGAGGAAAAGCAGCCCCACAGTATGATGCTCCCCCCACCATATTTGACACTGGGGATGGTGCACTCAGGACGATGAGCAGTGTTAGGTTTGCTCCATACGTAACGTTTTGCATTTGGGCCAAAAAGTTCAATTTTTGTCTCATCTGACCAAAGCACCTTCTTCCACATGGAGCTGTGTCCTCCATATGACTTCTAGCAATCTTCAAACGGGATTTCTTATGGCCTCCTTTCAATAATGGCTTTCTTCTTCCACTCGTCCATGAAGGCCAGATTTGTGAAGAATACGACTTATAGTTGTCCCATATACAGATTACCCCAGCTCAGCAGCAGCACTTCACAGCTCCTCCAGAGTTATCATGGGGCACTTGGTTGCCTTTCTGACCAGTGTTCTCCTTGTTCGCTCTGATATTTTGCCTTGGTAAGTTGGCAGTGGTGCTATACTCTTTCCATTTCCGAACAATGGATTGAACAGTGCTCTGGGAGATGTTAAAATCTTGGGAAATCTTTGTATAACTTAAGGCTGCTTTAAACTTCTCCACAGCTTTATCCCCGACCTCTCTGGTGAGCTCCTTGACCTTCATTATGCTGTTCAGTGACCAACACACTCCGACCACAGCTCTGAGGGCCTGAAAGAACAGCTGTAATTATACTGAGAGTAGATTACACACAGGTGGCCTCTATTTAACCGTTAGGCCCAGGTGTGAACATTCTGGAGTCAATAGAAATGTTTTAAAGGCAATTTAATGCACTCAGAAAATGCTGTATGAATACTTATGCACGCCCCACTTTTCACTTTTCTATTTTTTGAAAATTAACTGTATTTAAATACTCGAAGCAGGACCTACACTCCCGTGTCCACAGTGATCCTGAAGAACAGCCTCAGTGTCTAATTTAACTTTCAAATTTCAGAAGCTCGTAAACGAACACACCTCCTGAGGGTTTTCATCAGATTCATGTAAGCCTGATTTGGATATGTTCTTGTGGAGTTTGAGGCCAATTTTTGCACGGAAAAGTGATATAGCCACTGTAACAAAGTAGATCAGTTCAATTTTAACAAGACTTTTACAGACATACATACATGTACTGAAATTATTATTTGAAAGTTAACTCTGCATTCCAGGAGCAGGTCTTTTGGACGTTTGCTCAAAGTTCCCTGAGGCCACGAAACATCAATAATATTATTTATACCATTAGTAAATATGTCAGACTCATATTGACTGAATTGACATGAACTTTGGTCCAGATGATGTGGAGGCACCATTGAAATCATGAAGTCCAGCATGTTCCCTCAGAAATGGTATGTTTTTATCTGCATGTGCTCTTAGAGCAAATTAACAGAATCATGTATCATTTTGCTTTCACTTCACAGTTGTCTGTTGCTTGTGTGTGAACGTTCAGTAAAAAAATAAAAATAAAATCTTTATGTTTAGGGTTGTAAACATGACAAAATGTGCAAAAGTTCAAGGTGTATGAATACTTATGAGAGGCACTGTATATATATATATATATATAAAAAAAAAAAAAAAAACTCTTCCTCACCCTCCGCGGGCGGTCTCTTTCTCCTCCTGCTCGGGTCCTCTACCAGAGGCCTGGGAGCTTGAGGGTTCTGCGCAGTATCTTTGCTGTTCCTAGCACTGCATTTTTCTGGACCGAGATGTCTGATGTATTTCCTGGGATCTGCTGGAGCCACTCCTCCAGTTTGGGGGTCACTGCCCCGAGTGCCCCAACGACCACGGGCACCACTGATGCCTTCACCCTCCAGGTTTTCTCCAGCTCTTCTCTGAGCCCCTGGTATTTCTCTAGTTTCTCGTGTTCCTTTTTCCTGATGTTGAAGTCGCTTGGTATTGCTATGTCGACCACAACGGCTTTCCTCTGCTCTTTGTCCACCACCACAATGTCCGGTTGGTTCGCCATTACCATTTTGTCCGTCTGTATCTGGAAGTCCCACAGGATCTTGGCTCGGTCATTCTCGACCACCTTTGGAGGTGTTTCCCACTTTGACCTTGGGGTTTCCAGCCCGTATTCTGCACAGATGTTCCTGTACACTATACCAGCCACTTGGTTATGGCGCTCCATGTAAGCTTTCCCTGCCAGCATCTTACACCCTGCAGTTATGTGTATATATATATATATATATATATAAAGAGGTACACGAGAGACAACGAAGCCAGACGAGTAAACTGTCTGTTCGCAACTCAACCAGCGAAAGTGTACGCTCAGTGGCAGGGTAACAATAACAGAGCAGACCCACCAAGGCTGGAAACTGGACTGGGGCAGTGACCCCCAAACTGGAGGAGTGGCTCCAGCAGATCCCAGGAAATACATCAGACATCTCGGTCCAGAAAAGTGCAGTTAATTAAAGTAATTCCTAATTTCTTGTTATTTATATTTCCTTTTTTTCTATGCTGTTTATTCTGTTGGGCACTGTGGTGCAGTGGTTAGTGCGAGTGCAGGGCCTTTCAGTGTGGAGTTTGCATGTTCTCCCGTGTCTGCATAGGTTTCCTCCGGGTACTCCGGGTTCTCCTACCACTAAAAACATGTACAATAGACCAGGATGAATGAGAGTGTTTGAGAGTTTGATGGGAGACAACGGATGGAAATTAGCCTAAGGCTACAGTCCGGTGTGGTTTGTTTACATGCATGAGACCCATGTATGTTCATTAACATGCACTGTCCCGACCAAATAAACCAATAAATATCAGATATGTCAAGTTTGGCTAAAATGCAGCAGAATGCAGGAGCCTCAGATCCTCCACTGATTCTGTTCTGGCTCATGGATAAACTTTTCCCCCAACACTGACACTAAAGAGCTGCTCTTGACGTGGACGTCACAGACCTACTGTATAGTTTCTTTAACTTGTAACACAATGTTTCTGAGTGGATTCCAACTCAGCATCAATCGGTAATAACTGAACTCCTCAAATAAGCAAATAAATCAGTCACTGTCAGCATTTACAGTCGACCATTTTGCTTGAAATGATAGAAATTTAAAGAAGACAGAAACACCACTGCACTGAGATTAAGCTTTAGGATCAATGTTGAGTTTCAAACTGTTTGAACAAAGGCACTTACCACAGAGCAGCAGAGCGAGCAGCGTTCGGACCCACATTTCTGCAGAGACTCGGAGCAGGACCTACACTCCCGTGTCCACAGTGATCCTGAAGAACAGCATCAGTGCCTAATTTAACTTTCAAATTTCAGAAGCTCGTAAACGAACACACCTCCTGAGGGTTTTCATCAGATTCATGTAAGCCTGATTTGGATATGTTCTTGTGGAGTTTGAGGCCGATTTTTGCACGGAAAAGTGATATAGCCACTGTAACAAAGTAGATCAGTTCAATTTTAACAAGACTTTTACAGACATACATACATGTACTGAAATTATTATTTGAAAGTTAACTCTGCATTCCAGGAGCAGGTCTTTTGGACGTTTGCTCAAAGTTCCCTGAGGCCACGAAACATCAATAATATTATTTATACCATTAGTAAATATGTCAGACTCATATTGACTGAATTGACATGAACTTTGGTCCAGATGATGTGGAGGCACCATTGAAATCATTAAGTCCAGCATGTTCCCTCAGAAATGGTATGTTTTTATCTGCATGTGAGATGGAGAGCTGAGTTTGTGCTGAGGCTGTTTTACATACAGAGCTTTGGGCGCTTTTGGTGACGTAGGTTTAAGGTGAAGGTGAGCTTTACTAGCCCGGTACGAGCCAGATTGATCCTCCATGTTCAGAAATTGATTTGAATCTGATTTGAATTTGAGCCAAAACGAGCCAATCATAGCACGGGAGGCGGGAGTTAGTGGTGCGTCATATTCCGTGCTAGTCAAAGTCTGCATCATAAAATATCAGCTACAGAATTGTATTCCCCTCTTAGCAGGAGATGAAGCAAGCAGAGCGAGCGAAAACGCTCCGGCAGAACCGGAACTTGGAAAGACTATTTGCTACCCATAATGAACCGCAAAATTCAGACGCTCCCCCGCCCATCGGATGAAATTTTGGGAGAGCAGAACGCCCAAATTAAATGCACTTGAGGGAAAGTGTGGGTGAATAGACTAGTGTATTCTTACACCCCAGTCTGACAGTGGCAAGTGGTCCAGAGTCGAGGTCATTATGTTCCACTTCTGCCCTGCACTACTGCCTGTAACTGTTTTTGACTTTAAATGTGTTCACTCTTCATCGAATAGCCTACTAATAATACCTACTATTTATGTTAATACAAAATCTGATCTTCACTATTGGAAATGCAAAGTGGAGCTTATTATTTGCATTTTGTCAGTTTTAACGTAATGTAACAGTGGGCGAACGGGGCAATAATCAGCACAACATGTGTGTCTTTAAGCCTGTGCTACACTCACTGTGTCCACGGCTTACCTTTGTGGTGCACCACGCCTCGTTCTCTCTCTCCTCTCTCTGTCCTGTGTGGATTCATCCAAATGAATGTGCTTTAGTTTCAATGAGAGCGTGCATCATGTTGGAACTATGAGCCGTTGGTGTCGTAGCTGCTTTAGTCAGAGCCCAGAGGCTGCGCTCAGAGACCGAGCAGAGCTGTGTCTTTATTTTATTTAACATTTTCTGTTGAAGCTAAAAATATTCTGTAAATTCAGTAAGGCTGTTTAAAATAATAGATCCGCCGATATATCGCGATATTACGTCACGCGATTCTCGTACATCGATCCAAAAAGCGCCCGTATTGATATTTAAACATCTATTTTTGAGGGAAATATTCATAACAGCGTCTCGCTTTGGTCCTGCACTTTTACTCCCGCCCGCTAGATGGCAGCGCACCGCTTGAGTAACACTGGAGCCTAGTGAGAGTTAGAGAAACACAGGAAGAGTTTCCTCATGGAAAAGAAAGAGCTCTGAGACGATCTTCATTTGGCCCCACTTTAGCTTTTGTAGCAAAGACTATTTACTGAACAGTTGTTTCCAAAGTAGTAGCCTTCACGGCCCCTTCGCTCCTCCAGCAGGGGTCTCCTAGTTATTCCTAAAGTCAACAAAAAGACTCACGGCGAGGCGTCTTTCCAATATTACGGCCCTCGCCTCTGGAACGACCTGAGGAGGAGCTCAGGGCTGCAGAAAACTCATTTTTTTAAGAGCAGGCTCAAGACCCAACTTTTTAACTTAGCTTAGTTTGAGCAAAACAGACGACCAGGAAAATGAAGAGATTTGTGTCCATTTGCACCTAAATTATTAGTTTATTTATTAATTAACATTGCAAACACTCTCCCAGCGGCTGGAACATTGACGCCTTTTATTTTGTCGGGACAACAGGAAGTGTTTCGTTGTTGTTAGCGGATCATTGACATCAGTGTCACTGCAGGTTTCTGTTTAGTTTTTACCGCGGACCAGATTATTTGTTGTTATCTTGTGTAAAAGGCGAGTTTAGACGGAGCGTTTGTGTTTGTGATCGATCATGAGACTGACCCGAGAGAAGACGAGACGCTCGCGCCGATCGGAGGAGTTATTTTGAGGCGTGGGAGTGACCTGCACACGGAGCAGCTGGACGTGCTTTGAAGACGCGATGGTGACTTTAGTAAAACCCTGGAGGATCACACAACATTTGTTGTTTGCCCTGTTTCCAAATATAGTCACAGGAGGTTTAAAAAGTGGCTAAATCTGGGTCAAAGTTACGCTCAGCTTCACACCGCAGCGTTCCCATCGGCCCGGGTTCACGTTTGTTTACTTCCTGCACGTGAGTTATCATTTACACCAGTATGAGACAAATTCCTAACATGGGGAATATTTCTACCGCTATAGTTTCTAATCATAGCCCCGGCCTGTTTTAGAGACCGGCTTTAATTTGCCTCCGCCAGCCGCGAACCCGGCCTCTGTTAGAGACCCGGCCTCTAATGGAATACAGGCCAGTATTAGAGAATTTACGGTAATCTATTTGGGAGGTTGAGTCAGGTGTAATGTTTTAAATGTTGAAATCTGTAAAGCACTTTGTGACACCTTCGTTATGAAAAGGCGATGCACACCCCTAAAATTCAGTGAATTTCAGGTTAATGTCACACGTTCTTGTCACACGTTCGTCGGTGGACAGTTCATTTTAGGTTGGTCATCCTCCTCTTGTTCTGGTGCAATCGTCCACTTCATGTTGACATCAGTGCGACCTGCTGCTTCAAACCTTCTCTGGATCTAAAAAGTCAAACAAATAGCATTGAAACGATGCCACTTCTGTGTCACAGCAGCTCTGGGAATGTGTCGAACTGTTACAGAGATTTAAACCAACCTGGTCTAAAATCTGCTGGTTTATCATTGGATCGTCCAGGCCGTGTCCAGAGAACTTCATCTTCACAACTGTCTGTGCTTTTGGCTTCTCTGCACAAAACATGAAACATTACGTTTTTATTAAGTATGTATAAAGTATACAATGAATATAATTCATTAAAAGTAACTTCCAAGGACACTTTCAGACTCTAATTTGTATCTAAAGTAAAATCTCTAAAGGCCTGTCCATTCCTGAATGATTTCTAACAAGGCTTTGACCTTCAATGCATTTTCCTACCAAATAAAGATACAGAGGCTTGGAGAGGAGCAAAGTGGTTCCACAACCCATAAATGAGTGAATGCTAACAATGATCCTATTGTTAGCTTCATGCTACATATGCAAACGCTAGCTACAAGTGTCGGCTTTTCGCTTCTACTGAACAATCTGCTGTGAAAAAACATACATTTTGACATGACTTTATGTGTATGTGATAAAAAACGTTATAGTCCGGCAGAAAAGTGAAACTTTGGGAAGCTTTGTTCCCCTCAGCTCGGCCACACCCCCTTGTATGACGCATTGCCCTCTGTATCTATTAAGTGAAGTGCACTCTTGACTAAAACTATGTCTGATAGTTAGTTTATGTTTAACGTTTGAATAAGTTTGTTTTTCACATTGGCTTGTAGCGCCCTCTTGTGGCGCGTGCTATTTCTGCGGTTCTGCTGTTGAGGACGTTGAGCTGGACATTCATGTCTTACCGTCGTTTGGCCACATAAGGCGGTAAGTTTTCATTGTTCTATGTGGATGTACATGTTGTGGATCTGTGAGTGAGCTGGTGCTCCACTGATTTGTTTATTTTAAGTAAATAGGTTTAAAAATTAGTTTTCATTGGTACTGTAAAAAAAAACGTTAGCATGCTAACAGACGTTGTTGTGCAGTAACTTTTGTTAGCTCAGGCACAAGAAGATGTTGTAAGGACACATTTCTAATTGCTGTATTTTTTGTGTGTTTGTTACAGCTTTACAATGAGAATTACAAAGAAAATCATCTGTTTGCTGTAACTAGAGAGCACTCTAACACTATGCCTTTGCCAAAATCAGCAAACCTGTGTTACCAGTGTACAGTGTGTTACCTTGACAGTAGAATGGACGTCTCTCCTGACAGGGAGAGACTTCCCAGGAGTTATGCACGTTCTCTGCGGCGCAGAAAGGCTCGTGGTAGATTCTCCTTCCACTCAGCTCATACCAGGTTGTGAAGGTGACCATCCTGTTGTCAGACCACTTCCCTGTAGTTCTGTACAGGCCGATCAATTTCACCCAGAGCGATTCAATAGACTTGGCTTTATTGTTCTCCGCGACGCTCTCGATTATAGCCAGGTCTGTGTAGTGAGTTCTGCAGTAGGTCAAAGCATCGTCGAACTTCTTAAGCCTGGCAATAAAATGAAAGACTTTTGGACTGGAACCTACAAAAACAAACATGGTTTAAATCAATAAAAGAACTCTGACAAAACATTGACATTAGTTTAGGTTAGTGCAGAGGATGAACATAATAATGACACACACGGATTATTTTTATGTTTTTGATGTGCTGAACAAGGCAGAGGGATCTGGGTCATAAATGACTCAACAGCGCCTCCCAGCAGTGGACAGCTGTGGAAATAGGAGACGTATTGGTGCAGGCCAATGAAAATTGTCTTCAGTTGTTTGTTTTTTAATTTTAACTCAACAAAAGTTGAGTGAGGTTTTCCGTTGACTTTTCGCTTTTGCAGCATCTGTCAAACAGCACTTTACTGTCTCCTGTTCATTCACTCCAGTCACTGGTTATTGAAGACCTAATGAACCAGAGCCACAGCCTATTTTCTCCACACTGTCATCCTTCTCTGTGTCCAGGGGCTCAAGACGCACTCGCACTGGTCAATAAAGAGTCGATAGATCATATTATGATTGATCATTGCAGATCTATTTGCCTAAAAATATGACTGGTTTGACGGTGGAGACGCTCGTCTCTGTCAGTGCCACACTCGAGTAAAAGAGTTCCTCACCGGAGTAACAGAACAAGTGGCGTGCGGTGTGGCAGGAGTTGACAAACCAGCCCTTTGAGTTCAGAGCAGCACACTGCCGATCCACGTGAATGTATTGTGGTTCATCTTCAGAAGACATCCAGCCCTGAAAGGACGCGGTGGTGTTAGTCGCCCACCACTTCCACTGGCTCAGGTCTGTGGGGTCATCGTACAGGCCGATCCACACGGGGGCGCTGTAGCCTGGAGGGCGGGGCAGTCTGAGATTGTCCTCAGAGCTGCTCACACAGGCCAGGTCATGGTAGTGCTGTCTGCAGAACTGCTGAGCCTCGCTCCAGGTCAGGTTCTTATCCACAAAGTGATACCCCCACAGGGGGCTCTCAGAGCAGAGACTGAAGCTCACGGCTGAAACACAAACACATCTGACTTCAGGGTCACATGGGACACTCAACTCTTTAGGAAACTGGTTATTCTTAAGACAAATATCTAAAATGAGTTAAATTACATAAATTTGCTTGAATATGAGTGTTTGCACCAAAGCCGAGTTTCACATGATGCAAACTTATCACCATCAGATTTTTGCGCTCAACCGGAAGTGTCAAGACAACGGAAGTGCCGAGACAAGGCAAAAAGAGGCAAAAGTGGGTTTGTTTCTATGAGGCTACAGTCCTGTCCGGCTCATTATTATTTATTCATTGAAATAAGTTTTCTCAACAGCATATCCCCAATCAAAACATAATTTACAGGAAATTTTGATCACAGACCTTGGCAATACACTTCCAATATATATTTGGCCCCAGGGAAATGTACTTGGAGACTCCTGATATAGGCTATAGTTGACTCATGTCTGGAGGCCCTGACTGAAACGGCACGCCACACCAGCAATGTCAGCTCCCTCCCATGAGGACTATGGAGAAGTGCGTTCCTCACCCATAGGTCAGCACGCAGTCATGAGGAAGAAGGATCACACTGGGGTTTATATTTATATTAACTCAGCCATTCTCAGAGTGTGGGACATCGCGGCCCCAGAAGTTCTCTCTGACCCCGATAATCATTTACTCTATTCATATGTCAGTTTAAAATAGGGCTGGGGAAAAGCCCTATTTTATCAATTTGATTTAAAAATCGAGTCGGTAGGTCCAATCGATTCATTTTTTTTATTTTTTAAGCTTGTTTTTTTAGATTTTTTTTTTTAGCTCTCTGCCCTCTGCTCAGAGGAAGAAGGTCCTGCTGTACAAATGTGCTACGAAGAACAGAGCCCACCTACGCATTTGTTGTTGATTTATTGCTCAATCCAAATACAGTATGAATAATTTGGATGTTTAACCATCTTTGTTGCACACTGACTTTTCAATTAGAGAAAGGGTTTGTGTTTGCAATTTTGTTGATGTTGATGCACTTTAATTATCCATCCATCCATCCATCCATCCATCCATCCATCCATCCATCCACTTTCTTCCACTTTCCCGTTGCCGGGTCGTGGGGGCAGTTGTTGGAGTTGGTCATATCACACTGCACCAGCCCCTTATGGCTCCTCCTGCAGGTGTTGGGTCCACAGAAGGACGGCCTCACGATGAACTGGGCCTGTTGGTCTCTCATCAGGGGCTTCTGAACCGCTGACCCGTCACCTAGGACCTGTTTGCCCTGGGAGACCCTACCAGGGGCACGAAGCCCCCGACAACAGAGCTCCAGGATCATTCAGGTGCTCAAAATCGGATCGAATTTCCCACGTTGAAAATCCCTACTTTCGCAGTCCAGTCTGTATGTAAAGCAGCCTCGCACAAACTCAGCTCTCGATTTCACATGCAAAAACAAGTCTATTTGTGAGGGAACATGGCATACTTGATTTCATTAAAATCTCTGCCCGGCCAAAGTTCATGTAAATGAACTATCGCTCTATTTGTACAGGATTAGAAGGACCTCGGGACATCACTGACGTCCTCAGAGTTTTTATGCCCATGCAAATCTGCCATGGCAGCAATGAACAATTTAGTATCTTTAGGGTAATTCTGCAAACTCTGAGGTCCCCTTTTTACTAGTATATTTATGTCCAGATTTAATCTATTATTATTATTAGTAATAATATCATTCTATCAAAGCGTAACTCTAACCTAATTCTGTTTTTCATCCATTTCCAAAGCATAAAAGAGAAAAACTACAACAGTGTATCCCCAACCCCCACCTACAGCTGCTACAAAGCAGCAAGCAGGTATTTGAAGCTGCTGGTGCCTCTGGAGTCTCCCGAACAGAGGCTGCAGTTGTGCATAAACCTTCTATACGGCCTCCCCTAACTGTTCATTGAAGCTCATGAACAGAAACGGCTGCATTTGCATCAACAAGTTCATCTGTACTTGTTGATGCAAACATTGAACATTTTATCCAAATCAATCTACTAAACATCAGATTTTAGGGCGAACATTTTCCCTTGTTCTCTGTTTAAATGAACAGACTTTGCGCTCAACCGGAAGTGTCAAGACAACGGAAGTGCCGAGACAAAGCAAAAAGAGGCAAAAGTGGGTTTGTTTCTATGAGGCTACAGTCCTGTCCGGCTCATTATTATTCATTCATTGAAATAAGTTTTCTCAACAGTATATCCCCAATCAAAACATATTTTCCTGGAAATTTTGATTATAGACCTTGGCAATGCACTTCCAATATATATATTTGGCCCCAGGGAAATGTACTTGGAGACTCCTGATATAGGCTATAGTTGACTCATGTCTGGAGGCCCTGACTGAAACGGCACGCCACACCAGCAATGGGTGTGTTGAAGATGAGCGAGGCGCGGCAGGCGGCTGCAGGCGGCTGCATGCGGGTCAGATTCGTGTCCAAGATGGCCCCGCCTCGCTCTGACGCCACCTGTGCGACGGTGCCCGTATTCTCGTGAGACCGAGGCGGCTGGAGCGCCTTGGATAGGCGAGCGAAGTTGCTTTTCTCCGCCTCGCTCGGCTGCCTGAACTAAAAGGGATTGTGGGAAATGAAGTGCTGTAAACACGTTCGCTGACAGAGGACTGACAGATGATTGGATATGAGTTGTGTTAAAATCGGAAACGTGTTGCACTGACGCTCCGCTGCCTCCTGCCTCCTTTTTTCTCATCACCAAGATCTACTTAAATCTGCAGAAATGCTTCAGAGTCTTCATATTTGACAGAAAGTGCCAGTGTGTTCAACATATGGCCTACATTTAAATAAGCATGAGTTTATTATTCTAACCCTAAACTGTAAGAGAAGAGTCTATTATTTTTGCTCTAGTGATGGGGCGATTTGTCTGGTGTGTGGGAGAAGCAGAAATGTGTTCACAAACTTTAAAAAATAGTTTTATTCACAACCTCTTTCTAACAAACGCGAGACGCTGCGTGATCTGAGGCTTCTCTCTGTTCTCGGGGCTGAGATGTGTCTGACTCGATTAGAGACGCCTTTCTCCGCCCTCGGACGCCACCGCCTGGTCTCGTCTGGAATCGAGGTGAGGCACACTTCATCTTAAACACACCTAATGTCAGCTCCCTCCCATGAGGACTATGGAGAAGTGCGATCCTCACCCAGAGGTCAGCACGCAGTCATGAGGAAGAAGGATTACTGTAAATAGCCTCGAAGTATTTTTTGGTTTTATTTTATTTTGGTGTTTGCCATAAGCTACGGTTCATTTCCTGTTTAAGAATCAGGGCTTTTATTTTGAAAGAAGTTTTTCCGCTAACTTCACACAAGCTAGCTTCACAGCAACAAAAGTACGAGTGAAAAGAAAAGGTTTCGACGGAGTGAACAAATATGCATTTTGTTATTAGCTGCCCCTTTGTAGAGGAACAAGGTACGTTTATAGTGATGTATAAGCACGTTTTAAATATTTTTGCTGTTGATTGTCAATTTCATGGCTAAAGTTAAAAGTTAATTTAAATTAGGGATGGGCGATACCACATTTTTTGCAATCGATACGATACCGATACTTTTGGGGTCATTTTTGTCGATACCGATAGTGATCATTTCATACGGGTGAATGTATTTCAATCAATATCCATTTCTAAAACTGGTTATTTTATATAATTAACTGGTCAATTAAAATTATATTACTTTAACTGGTTAATTAAACAATACTAATTTGAAATTAAATACATAAACACAATTTTAAATTAATACTTAAATGACCTAAACCAGAATGATATGCCTGGCTCAGTTCAATCCTTTGCTGTTGTGCACTGTTTTGGCTCAGAACAAAGGAATAAATCATCCTTTTGGGTTGACAATTGCTGCCCCGCCTTCCTTTTACATATGCAAATTAGTATCGATACTTTTTGCCCAATATCGATACTTAAAAAGTAGCCGTTTGGTATCGATATATCGATGCTTTGGTATCGATCCGCCCATCCCTAATTTAAATGAAAGATTGTAAGAGTATGGAAACTAGCTTACACGCTGTTTTTATTGTGTGTCCCCAGCTCTTACGGTGAATTTAAAAGTTTGCTGCCTTTAAGCTTCAACAAACCATCAGAAAAGTTTCTTCCATAATGCGGGGAGGGGGTATGCTACAGTAAGAAATGGATGAAGCAGTTGTTGAAGCGGTACCAAGGCGGTCAGAACGGCATAGTGTGTCTACAGAAAAAATGCTTCAATACCAAAACGAAAAAATTATTAACCATTTATGAACTATGGAAAGGTGCGGTAAGAGTCTACAGAGAAGACCTAAAAAGTGATATATCAGATTCACGGTTAACCGAAATGGCCGATGATATCGAAAAGACAGTATATGACAGGGGTGGCCAACCAGTCGGAGACCAAGAGCCGAAATTTTCAACCTTGATCCTGTGAAGAGCCACAAAGGCACCGACCATTAGCGAGATTCCGGGGCGGTAGTTTATTGTGATTAAATAGAATGTCACCGTTTTATTTAATCACAATAAACTATAACTTTATGCCTTTTTCTTTCTTTTTTTTTATAATTGTGTTAGATTGAATGGTTTTACTCCTCAACAAGATTGAAATACATGTATATTAAATGACATTTTGTGCTCTGACTGAGACAGAATTAGATTATTATTATTATTATTTTTTTTTTATGCTGGGGTGTGTTTGTATGTGGGGCCCTGCCCACTGAGCCCCCTTCTCTGATTCGCCCCTGGCCTGTGCGCTCAGTGCCTGCAGCTTCGTCCTGACTGGACTGTGCAGAGAGAACGCACTCTAGGCTGCACAAAGTTCATGAACTTTAACCAGGAGCCTCTGGAGGATCTGAGAGTCTGTTTTAAGTTGCATCTGTTACAGCTACTGTCACATGTGAAAGAAAAGTCAATGACTTTGCGTATTTCCGCGTTACGATGTCGCGCTTCGCATCATGTGCTTCAAAAGAGCTCCGCTTTTTTCTATTTCCTAATTTAGATCTCTTTCTGTGAATATAAGGCCAAATTACATCAAATAAAGAGTAGCTGATCAGAAATCTGAAAAGCACAGAAGCTGATCCCAGAGCCACGATCTGCCTGCCTGTTGTTTAACCTACATCCCGCTTTGAGTGAGGCTGCACGGGCACCTTTTACGCCGCCTCGAAAAGGAGAGAGATACGGACTCTCGTTCATGTAGAGATGGAAACAGGATCTGTAGGACGATGGTTGGATTTTTGGTCAAAGACTGTTACAGTTTATGGGAAATATTTACCAATTATTTTGCAAAGAGCCGCATTGTATTAAACATCTCCAGTCATGCAAAGAGCCGCACTCTGATTGGCCAAGAGCCGCATGCGGCTCGAGAGCCGCGGGTTGGCCACCCCTGGTATATGACATGACAAAGGCATACAGTGAACTCAGAGAGCGTAATGCACCGTCTCATGTCATAAGGCGCAAAATGGACTCTTGCGAATCAGTGATTAGGACATTATGAAAATCATTTCTGAGCGTTTAGCAGCCATAGATGAGTATGATGCAGATAGAGAAAGGCAGCGCCTCCATCAGCTCTTAGCCGATGAACATGCTAAGTCCATATTTGGCACTGTGTCACTGTCAAGTAACCACTCTGAAGCAAGTATCGCTGCCAAAAGAATTGATGCAGCCGCAGAATTGGCTGCAAAAGAAGCTCAGTGTAAGATCACAGAAGAGGAAATTAAACAAAAGGAAAAATATTAGAGAAATGGAAGAGAAACACAGGAAGGAATTAGATGCACAAAAGTCTGAATTAGAGTGTCTACAAGCAGAAAAGGAAAGGCAAGCTGCACGTGCAAAGTTGCAGATTTACGACAAGGAATTGAGAGTTGAAATGGACGGTCAGTTAATGGTACATAACAATGGGACCTCTCCTGTCAATCAAAGCTTCGCACAACCAGCGCCAGCGCTCTCCACAGACTCATATCATCCACTCATGCAACAGTATGCATCCATTCCTGTCAGCAATCCTGTACAACAACCATACTCTCCCTCCATCTCCTCCTATAGACATTCCCAGCTGGCTAAAGCTATCCAAGACAGCATAGCTGTAAACAGAATCCCAGTGCCAGGGCCCATCGTGTTCAGCGGAGAGCCCATCACCTACATAGAAGGGAAGGCTTCCTTCAGCTCACTGGTGGAATGCAAAGGTATAGCTCCTGCTGGCAAACGGCACTTGTTAAAAAGGTATATCACTGGTTCAGCACTTAAATGTCTTGAGGGCACATTGTATCGCAGTGACGAAGAGGCTTAGAAAGATGCATGGAAGAGGCTTGACCAACGCTACGGTCAGCCTTTTGTTGTTCAAAAGGCATTCAGAGACAAACTGTCAAAGTGGCCTAAAATCCACTTCAAGGATGCAGAAGGTTTAAGGACGTTTTCGGATTTTCTCATGGCCTGTCTCCAAGCAACACCACACCAAAGGGCTTGGAGATGCTAAGTGACTGTGAGGAGAACCAAAAGTTATTGCAAAAGGTTCCAGAATGGCTTGCATCACGTTGGAATCGTCAGGTCACAGTGGCACTCATGGAAGGTAAAGATTTCCCCTCCTTCAAGGATTCCGCTAAATTTGTAGCACTGGAGGCGGAAATTGCATGCAATCCTGACTTCTTCATACGCACTTCATTCATGCTGCTCATCTCTGGAAAAAAGGCACACACAGGAAAATAAACCAAACAGATCTGCAACACAAGTCTTCACAACACAAGCTTCAGTACATGCTGATAAAACGAAGTCAAATGACACAAAGGTAAAGGCACCGTGCATGTTCTGCAAAGATGAAAAACATCAGTTGTCAAAATGTTCAAGCTTCTCAGAGAAGGCACTCGACGACAAACGGACATTTGTAAAGGACAATAAATTGTGCTACGGGTGCTTAAAGGTGGGTCACAGTGCCAAGGACTGTCGCCATCGCCACACATGTGACACTTGCAAAAACTTTGCACGTCACCCCACGTGTTTGCACAATGAGAATCACAAGGCAAATGAAAGACCTCAGACCTCCACAAATGTCACTCCAATCACAGAGACTGACACTACTGCAGCCACAGCTCTGAACGTCACAAAGGTGGGGCAATCCGGTAGTACCTCCATGATTGTTCCTGTGTGGGTTTCCACTGTCCAGAGTCCATCTAAAGAGCAGCTAGTGTACGCTTTATTAGACACGCAAAGTGACAACACATTTGTCAGTAAAGAAGTAACTAACCACTTACAAGCAGACTCCCATCCAGTGAAGCTAAAACTAACCACAGTGCTTGGAGTTCACACGACTGTTAAAAGTCAGAGAGTATCAGGGCTACGTGTGAGAGGTTATAACTCAGATGTGCACATTGACTTACCGCCCTCATACACAAAGGACTATATCCCATTTAACTATGACAACACACCCACAAATGGAACGGCAAAGCAGAGAGAGATAGTTGATAAGGTACCTCCTCTCCTGAGCTGTGATGTTGGACTACTCATTGGATTTAACTGTCCCAGAACTCTAGCTCCAAAACAGGTACTACTCGGAAAGGACAGCGAGCGATTTGCAATACAAACAGATCTAGGGTGGAGTATTGTTGGTGGTGCCACAACGGAGTCAAATGCAACTGAAACAAGTCTCTGCCACAGAGTTACGGTAAGGGAACTACCTCCCATGACACCTATGGACGTGATCAATGTGCTTGAGTCAGATTTTAAGACGCAAAGGCAAGCGACAAAACTGTCTCACAAGAGGATCTAATTTTTTCTGGACAACCTCAAGGAAGGAATAAAGAAAAGCGAAAAGGGACACTGTGAGATGCCTCTTCCATTCAAACAAAGACAACAAAAGGCTTTCAGAAATCAGACTCGAACACTTAAAGCGAAAGTTCAACAAGGACGAGAAATACAAAGGAACTATCTACGTTTCCTCTGGTGGAAAAACGGAGATACAAGCACACAACCTCAAACCTAGAAGGTACACCTTTTCGGTGCGGCATCGTCTCCAGGCTGTGCAAATTACGGACTGCAGTACTTGGCCAAAGAGCACTTCAACTCACACCCAGCAGGTTCACAGTTTATGGAGAAATACCTTTATGTCGATGATGGAGTTGCGAGCACAAGCACTGCAGAAGGAGCAATACAGTTGGCACAGGAGGCCAGAGAAATATGCAGCAAAGGCAACCTCCGTCTTCACAAGTTCATTTCTAATAGTCACACTGTTTTGCAAAGCATCCCTCCATCAGAATGTGCTGTGAACACAAACACAAAGGACACAAACACAAACAACTTAACATTCAAAGACATGCCACAAGAAAGGGAACATTGAAAAGGACTGTTTCAAATTTGACAACACGCTAAAGGTACAGCCAGCCACACGCAGGGGTATTCTATCCACTGTCGCGTCAATCTACAACCCGCTTGGATTCTTAGCGCCATATGAACTAAACGGAAAGAGAATCTTGCAAGAAATGTGCCAACAAGGTATTGAGTGGGACGACCCCCTACCAAACACGCTCAAGCCAAGGTGGGAGAGTTGGCAAAGTGACTTTGTGAATCTTGAAAAGCTAAACATACCTCGCTGTTATCTACCTGCTAGTTTTGGTGAGCCTCAAGAAATAGAGTTACACCACTTTTCAGATGCGAGCTCAAGTGCTTATGGACAATGCAGCTATCTGAGAGCCAAAAACGCAAAAGATGAGATTCACTTTTGTAGCCAACGGGGTCCAAAAGATTAAACAAAGTACCAACCCTCAACAATGGTTTTACGTACCGTCAGAAGTAAACCCAGCGGACAGTGCTTCAATTACAATTACTACAATTACACTGGGGGTTATATTTATTTGAACTCAGCCGTTCTCAGAGTGTGGGACATCGCGGCCCATTTATCAATCTGAAGTTCTCTCTGACCCCGATAATCATTTACTCTATTCAAAGGAATGTTCTTATTATTCTACAGCAGAAATGACAGCCGTGTTCAGAAACATCACTGCACTGAGCTCAAGCTTTAGGATCAATGTTGAGTTTGAACAAAGGCACTTACCACAGAGCAGCAGAGCGAGCAGCATTCGGACCCACATTTCTGCAGAGACTCGGAGCAGGACCTACGCTCCCGTGTCCACAGTGATCCTGAAGAACAGCCTCAGTCTCTACTTTAACTGTCAAATCTCAGAGGGAAGTTCGTAAACAAATACACCTCCTGAGGGTTTTCATTGGATTAATGTAAACCTGATTTGGATATGTTCTTTGTGGAGTTTGAGGCCGATTTGTGCACGGAAAGGTGATGTTACCACTGTAACAAAGTAGATCTGCAAAAGACTTCAATTTTAACAAGACTCTTACATACATACATACAATTATTATTTGAAAACTAACTCTGCATGCCAGGAGCAGGTCTTTTTAGACGTTTGCTCAAAGTTCCCCGAGGCCACGAAATATCAATATTATTTACACCATTAGTAAATTAGCTAGACTCATAGTTGACTGAATTGACATGAACTTTGGTCCAGATGATGCGGAGGCACCATTGAAATCATGAAGTCCAGCATGTTCCCTCAGAAATTGTATGTTTTTATGTGCATGTGATGGATGCAGAGCTGAGTTTGTGCTGAGGCTGTTTCACATACAGAGCTTTGGGCGCTTTTGGTGACGGCGGTTTAAGGTGAAGGTGAGCTTTACTAGCCCGGCACGAGCCAGATTGATTGATCGAGGCCAAATGCAGAGGACACATTTCGTAATGACACATAAATGATCTCAACCCATTACAGGCATCACAAGAAATGTTTAGTTTATTTCAGATTGTTTATAATATCATGATTATAATTATTAAGAAATACTACTGTACATGACACGCATTATGACATAGCAGAACCTTCAGCCAATCATATTATCCGTAAATGAAGAAACTGCGGATAAATGAACAACAACAGCTTCATCAGGACATTTGGCAGCTCGTTCTCCAGAGGAACTCTGACAGAGACGCAGGACTTTGTGGAGAACAGCAGCGGAGCCGAGGCCCGACTTTGCCGGGATGATGAGAGAATTTTACCTGCATCAGATGCACTGGAACCCGGCGCGGATCCGAGGCTCGCCGCGGTCACCGGACAACCGGACGTACGGGAGACACGGAGTCTGAGACCCGAGGACATTTGAGGACAGAGATGGAAGTGACAGGAGAGATATGGGGCCAGATCTTGTGGCGGCGCACGGGGCGGCGCAGGCTCTTGGCGAATTATTTTCCGAGTGGCGGAGCTTTATGTGCCATTCGCCTCCGCCACCTGCGAGGGGGCGTCACAAGAGGAGGTGACTGCACTGATGGAAACACGGCTGACATTCACTTCCTCGTTTACATTGCGCTGTCTTGCGTTCTTTCTTAAGCCTTAGGCTCTCACAGGTCAAACTAAAAACTTTATTTACCCCATCGTGAGCTAAACGATGTTCACGTCTCGAGAGAAAAAGAGCTACAGCGTCCGCTGTGGCGCGGATCGGCCGCGCTCGGCGTGAACGCGAAGCAAAACAAAAGCACATGTTCACCCCCCACGCCCACACAACCACTCTCCTGGACGGGGAGTCGATCTGGTTGGAGGAAAATGTGTGCGTCTCCACCCACGTAAATGCGCTAAGTCTGGAGTGGCAAGATCACAAAGTGCGCTCCGACTGAGCGCAAAATGTCACGCTATCGTCTCCGTTTTGATGCACAAGATCGGGCCCATGGAGTTGGCAGTGACGTGCATGGAGGAGAAGAAGGACTCACGAAGACATCAATGGTGAGTAGTGCTTTGGTGTCGCTGTTGTTGTGAGTAAAATGGCGATAACCTATAGCCCACCCATATAATATAATGAGAGTGGCGAATTGTGGCCGCTGCGGTTTGGGGATGTGATGCGTAATGGCGCAGAGCCGCTTGGAGAGCCTTTGGCACAGCTGGACGTTCAGTTCCTCCACAGGTGTGGCAGGGCTGAAGGTCTGGGACGGTTTTTTACCCTCAAATATTGCATGGATCGCAGTTGTTCAGATACACTACGCAAAATAAAGTTGTTTCTGAATTGGGTTAAATGTAATGTACATGCCCTAAATGGGAGCTTGGGGGCGCTGTTTTAGCAAACGTCTTATATGGTAGCAATTCAGGGATAAGACAAACGACCACTTGTGTCGTATGGATTTGGAGGACTTGTAGGAGGAAGTCTAGCTTTATGCCAGGCTAACATAAATAAATATGTAACGTACATGATAGACTAATGCACTAATTCTTTGATAGATATTATAGTTTCAACAAAAAGGGGTCGTTGTTTGGACTCGTTTCCTCCAAAAGCCTCGTCAGAGACACAAAGGAAGGACACACTCCTCTCTCAAACCAGATCTTGTTACTTCAGCTCAAATTTGAACCTCATCAGGAAAGAAAAGTGGTTTTGAGATGGAGATGAGCTGCTGACTGAGCTCCTCTGTGGTGTTGGTACAACCTCTTATGCAGCTGCTGTTTACTTCTCCAATATAACACTCTTAGCAATAACATAGGTCTACATAAAAGCTAAATTATATAATAGATAATATATTTTCTTGTTGTACAAGAAATGTAAATATAATAGTGTGTTATTTATCTGTTTCTAACTATCCAACAGTTTTGTGAGTGAATTTGAACACACAGGTCACACGTTCAGAGGACAGTCAGGTTTTTTTGTTTTTTTCTTCTCTTGCTTCTGTGGGGCAGTCTTCCACTTTATCTTGACGTCAGTGCGACCTGCTGCTTCAAACCGTTTCTGGATCTGGAAAATAAAAAGCGTTAAAGGAAAAGGCCACCGTTTTTACATACTAAGATATGTTCTTAGCTCACTTTAGTCGAGTTAATATATCCCCGTCTGGTCTTTGTCCGCGCGCTCTGTCACGCAAACGGAGCACATACGCAGCCTCTCCCACATGTCATATAGCTCCGAAAAAGCTCACGATAGAAGCTACCAAGCTCTTCCACGTGTTCCCTATTTAAATAAAGTTACGTGAAGTGTTTTCATGCGAAGTATATTTACCCAGAAATGTAGCATGTCGATTTTATAAGCAGATAAAAAGGGGGACTATATTGTGAGGCGTAATGATACGAGGAGCACAGCGTCCGCGTAGTAACTCCTAAAGACTTCCCCCGCTCACTTCCGTCAATAACCTTTAGGAGTTACTGCGCGGACATTTTACTCCTCGTATCATTACGCCTCACAATATAGTCCCCCTTTTTATTTGCTTATAAAATCGACATGCTACATTTCTGGGTAAATATACTTCGCATGAAAACACTTCACGTAACTTTATTTAAATAGGGAACACGTGGAAGAGCTTGGTAGCTTCTATCGTGAGCTTTTTCGGAGCTATGTGACATGTGGGAGAGGCTGCGTATGTGCTCCGTTTGCGTGACAGAGCGCGCGGACAAAGACCAGACGGGGATATATTAACACGTCTAAAGTGAGGTAAGAACATATCTTAGTATGTAAAAACGGTGGCCTATTCCTTTAAAGCTCCTCTGCTGAGCGAGTCCAGCTCTGGGAATGAGATTTAAACCAACCTCGTCTAAAATCTGCTGGTTCATCGCTGGATCGTCCAGGCCGAGTCCAGAGAACTCCATGTTCACAAATCTGTAGGTTTTGGTCTCCTCTGAACAAAACAGCAGGAAGCAAAAGATTTTAGGCAAACTGTTTTTGTACAGCACTTTAAACAGACAAACGTCACTAAGTGCTTCACAATAGTAAAAAAACATATCATTTACAGCATAACAGCCTGCAGCCCACTCTGTTATGTTGTTTAATTAAAATTTCTTTTGCTACCGGTGCATCTGGGAGGTGAGAGATCTAACTGCTGAGCCACAGCGCCACCCAGTGTTAGCACCAAAGTGACTAATGCAGGGCTGAGGAGGTGCCAGTGTAAAGTGTGTTACCTTGACAGTAGAATGGGCGTCTCTCCTCACAGGAAAATACTTCCCAGATGTTATTCTCGTTCTCTGCAATGCATAAAGGCTTGTCTTTTAACATACTCGGCTCATTCAAGGCTGTGAAGGTGACTGTCCTGTTGTCCGACCACTTCCCTGTAGATCTGACCAGACCGATCCATACAGCAGAGGAGCCTGCTAGACTAGCAGCAACAGCGTTCTCCTCTGCGTTCTCGATCAAAGCCAGGTCTGTGTAGAGAGTTCTGCAGTAGGTCAAGGCTTTGTCCCAACTCAGATCAGCATGTATTAGCTGAAAGACTTTTGGGTTGGAACCTACAAAAACAAACATAGTTTCATAATGAAAGAAACACATCCATCCACAGCACGTCAAAATCCGCATTCAAGTATATGCCACAAATCCCAAATCCTCACCAGAATAACAGAGGGCCTTTTGCTCAAAGTAGCAGGAGGCGCTAATCCAGTGAGACAAATAGATAACACTGCACTGCTGAAACTGGAACACGTAACGTAGTTCATCAGCAGCAGATTTCCAGTTCTGAAAGGATCCGCTGGAGTTGGTGGCCGTCCACTTCCACGGGCTCAGGTCTGTGGGGTCATTGTACAGGCCGATCCACACGGGGGCGCTGTAGCCTGGAGGGCGGGGCAGCCTGAGATTGTCCTCAGAGCTGCTCACACAGGCCAGGTCATGGTAGTGCTGTCTGCAGAACTGCTGAGCCTCGCTCCAGGTCAGGTTCTTATCCACAAAGTGGTAAGCCCACAGTGGGCTCTCAGAGCAGAGACTGAAGTACACAGCTGAAACACAAACACATCTGACTTCAGGGTCACATGGGAAACACACACACTCTCTGCTCAGGAGCAGAAACAGCTGCAGTGGCCCAGAAAGACTATTTTTTAGTCATGTTCACTGATGAGTGCCGTGTAAGCCTGGATGGCCACCATGTCCCAACAAGGCAGTGACGTCAGCAAGGAGGGGGCGGAGTCATGTTTTGGCCTGGAGTCATGGGGAGAGAGCTGGCCGGCCCCTTTAGGATCCCCGAAAGTGTGAAAATGACCTCTGAAATATATGTGTTTCTGACTGACCACTTTCTTCTATGGTACAAAAAGAAGAGCCGTGTTTTCCCGAACAAAATAATTTTCATGCATGACAACGCACCATGTCATGCTGTAAAGCAGGGGTGCCCAAAGTGGGGCCCGCGGGCCAAATTTGTCCCGCCGGAACAATTCCGTTGGCCCGCCAGAGGGTGACCTACTTTTGCGCAGCATCTGGTTAATACCAATTCTCTCCCATTCATTCTCATTGTTACATTTGGATGCAGTACAATTTTTGGCCACGACCGTCAAATTGGGGGCGCTGTTTCACTCCTTTCGCAAAGTTAAGGAAACACTGTTGTGGTGTCTTGTTGTTTATCACAGAGCGTTGCAGCATCAACTTTCTTAATTTTCCAACTTTTATTGCAAAAGTTGTTGACATCAACAAAGGTTTTCTTTCAAAATGATCAAATGTAGCATTTTCTTTGAGTTAACAAATGAATGAGGTAAAGTCATTGTACGTGTGCATTGTGCTTCTGTTAAACTGTTGTTGTTTACATTTGCTACAATTGTTGATTTTGTTCTACTAAAACTAGGATTTTGCCATAGTTAACATTTGTATTAATGTAGATAGAATCAAATGCAAATATATACCGAAAAATAAAATAAAGTAAAGTATTATTATTTGCAGTTATGTGTTTTACGCTCGACATCGCCATGTTTGGCCCGCGACCCACAGGCACTTTTTAATTTTGGTCCTCAGAGACAAAACGTTTGGGCACCCCTGCTGTAAAGAAAACCTCTGCATCACTGGCTGCTATGGGCATAAAAGGAGAGAAACTCATGATGTGGACCCCCTCCTCCCCTGACCTCAACCCTATTGAGAACCTTTGGAGCCTCAAGCAAAACATCTATGCGGGTGGGAGGCAGTTTTCATCCAAACAGCAGCTCTGGGGGTAAGGCTGGGTACCCTGCTTTTCGGTGCCTTAATGGTACTTTTTTCGATACCTATGTTATTTTAATTGAGTTAAAATAATGTTTATAAAAAGTATCGTTCAGGAAAACAAACAGCACAGCGGCACAAACACGGCACATCAGAAAACAGGAGCAGCAGCGCCACCTGTAACTTCATTTTTGGAGCAGAATTCCCACTAAAGCCGTGATAAAAAGAGAGAAAGGACATTTGTGCGTGAGACTCTGACTTTGAAAGTGCGTAGGAAAGTAACGAAAAAATTCATACACAAAGTTTGTTTCCGATCTATAAAACCCTGCGTATGCGCCGGTACGCACACCTGACCGCAATCTTTCCTTCGCTGATTCCTCCTGGAGCAGAAAGCTGCGGACCTCACGCCACGCCCTCTGCCCGCCTCCATTTGACCATAAAAGGCAATGCAAAGTGACTTATGAATGAGATTTCCCTAAACATGAGGCGATAATGAGTGGGTTTTACTGAAGGCGAGGTGCAGAGAGGGAGGGGCTGAGAGGGAGGGGCTGAGAGGAAGGTGCAGAGAGGGAGGGGCTGAGAGGGAGGTGCAGAGAGGGAGGTGCAGAGGGGGAGGGGCTGAGAGGGAGGTGCAGAGAGGGAGGGGCTGATGCTGCCGCAGCTCGGGCAGAGAGGAGATTTAATGAAGAGTGAACTCCGCTTCTCTGATCACACGTATTGGCATCTTTCTACATATTCCATCAATAAAACTTTTCAAAACACATGTTTAGAACGTAAAGAAGAGCCTTAAGTGTCGGCTAGATTTGCCAGTCAGTGTCCGGGTGGTGTGGAGAGGTCAGTGTCCGGGTGGAGCGAGTGAGGAGAGGTCAGTGTCCGGGTGGAGTGAGTGTGGAGAGGTCAGTGTCCAGGTGGTGTGAGTGAGGAGAGGTCAGTGTCCGGGTGGAGTGAGTGAGGAGAGGTCAGTGTCCGGGTGGTGTGAGTGAGGAGAGGTCAGTGTCCGGGTGGAGTGAGTGAGGAGAGGTCAGTGTCCGGGTGGTGTGAGTGAGGAGAGGTCAGTGTCCGGGTGGAGTGAGTGTGGAGAGGTCAGTGTCCAGGTGGTGTGAGTGAGGAGAGGTCAGTGTCCGGGTGGTGTGAGTGAGGAGAGGTCAGTGTCCGGGTGGTGTGAGTGAGGAGAGGTCAGTGTCCGGGTGGTGTGAGTGAGGAGAGGTCAGTGTCCGGGTGGTGTGAGTGAGGAGAGGTCAGTGTCCGGGTGGTGTGAGTGAGGAGAGGTCAGTGTCCGGGTGGTGTGAGTGAGGAGAGGTCAGTGTCCGGGTGGTGTGAGTGAGGAGAGGTCAGTGTCCGGGTGGAGTGAGTGAGGAGAGGTCAGTGGTGGTGTCTCAGGAGGGCGTGGGCAGTGGAGCCGCGGTGCCGTGCGCACTGCGTAAAGACGGCCTCGTCTGAAGGGCATGTCTCGAGCTTTGGACCTAAACCCAGTTGGTCAGACTTATGTCCAGAGATGACTCAAAGCACAGCGGGGTCATTCCAGCTTCCCGTTTAAAAGGCTTTAGCGCCAGTGCGCATACGTGCACGGGTACGAGCGTGCACGTATGTGCGCACCAATATTCACAAACATCGTGATAAGTTGCTTATTTCATTCTAATCTTTGTCATTGCTGAAGAAAGTAAATTCAAACCATTTCAAACCAAACCAAACCTGACGTCCTCAAACCAGTCATGTCTCTGCTCTCCCGTCTCTCAGCAGTGTTTTTGAAAAGTGCGTACCTCGTGCGGGAGCTATTTAGTTTGCGTGGAGGAGCGCAATGTTTCACGTTCAGTTTGTTTTCTATAAATACCAACTTTGGCGCAGAGGAGCGGCTACGCAAAGTTTTGGCCTCATTTTGTGCGCAGCAAGCTTGATAAATGAGGCCCCTGATCCACATCAGGCACCGTTTTCTTTCAGATAAACTTTTCTAAACACACTGAGCTCTTCGACAGTGAAAGCTCCACACACGTCAAAGATCTGTTACATAGTGAGAGCGCTCACTCTGTCACTAACAGCACCATAACTGTTCCAAACATGGCTATGCAGAGTGAGCGCTCACCTTTTCCAAAAAACAATCTTTGATCACAAATGCTCCGGTGCAGCTGGAGTTTAAACAACAGCAGTAACTTCAGGCTCTGCGGGGCTAAAGCCCATGTGTTTCTCGTTGTCACTGCTTTTCTCTTTGTCTAAGAGTGTAGTTTCTCATTCAGTCCAGGTTTAGTCCTGGTTTTTAACCAGTTTACTGTAAGTCCTGGTTTAGTCCTGGTTTAGTCCTGGCTCAGACCGCAGCTCTGCCATCTCTGCCATCTCTGATAATGACTGAAGTGTGAGTAAGTTACTGCTTTGCTTCGCTTCTGCATTTGCGCTGAAGCTGCTCATGAGTTCAGGCTTTTTTAGACTCACTGCGGATCATTTATTGACGTTTGCAGAGAAAAAGTACTGAAAATTAGCACCGAAAAAAAAAAGTTTTTCGAAACCGCCCCCTACCGGAGCTTTTTGGTCGGTACCAAGTAGGTACCGTTTAACGGTACACAGCCCTATCTGGGGGGCTATTCTGACATCCTTGCCTCGTGGAAGGCCCAGGACACGCTGGTGGGACTATGTCTCCGAGCTGGCCTGGTGTGGCCTCGGGGTCAGAACAGCTGGAGGTGTGCGTGGATCGGGAAGTCTGGGCATCGCTGCTGAGACTGCGATGCCAAGTTAGAGCGGAAGAAAATAGATGGATGTTAAACTATAACTTGACCTGTTAAGATGTTTTGATTGAAATAGCTTTTGATTTCAGTAAATATGACCTCCTATTGCTGCAAATTCAACAAATGACCATTTTCAGGTAATTACAAGCTTTAAAATGCATTGAAACTGTGAGTTGCATAATGATTTGGAAAAGTAGATTTTGAGTTTTTTATTTTATTTTATTTTGAACAAGATACTGTTTTTTCAATCTGTCAGTCTGAAGACCCTGCCTGAAACCTCACGGCACGGCACTAGGTACTACAGCAGTGTCAGCTCCCTGCCATGAGAAGAAGCACGGAGGACAGGTTTTGACCCCCGGGTTACCGTCAGATCCTCCTCTGATTCTGTTGTGGCTCGTGGATAAACTGACTCTAAAGTGCTGCTCTTGAGGTGGACGTCACAGATCTGTAGATTTATTTTAACTCAGCCGTTCTCAAAGTGTGGGACATCGAGGCCCATTTATCAACCTGAAGGTCTCTGTGACCCACGAAGCATTTACTCTATTTAAAGCAATTTTCATATTATTCTACAGCAGAAATGACAGCCATGTTCAGAAACACCACTGCACTGAGCTTAAGCTTTAGGATCAATGTTGAGTTTCAAACAGTTTGAACAAAGGCACTTACCACAGAGCAGCAGAGCGAGCAGCGTTCGGACCCACATTTCTGCAGAGACTCGGAGCAGGACCTACGCTCCCGTGTCCACAGTGATGCTGAAGAACAGCATCAGTGCCTAATTTAACTTTCAAATCTCAGAAGGAAGCTCGTAAATAAACACACCTCCTTGGATTAATCAAAACCTGATTTGGATAAAACCCATTGTGGAGTGAATTGGGCCTATTTGCACACGGTGAGGTGACATCGCCACTGCACGAAAGTAGATCTTTAAAAGACTTCAATTCTAACTTTTACTCACATAAATGTTTAAAAAAATTCTGAAATGATTACTTGAAAATAAACTCTACATCCCAGGAGCAGGTCGTTTGGACGTTTGCTCAAAGTTCCCTGAGGCCACGAAGTATCATTAATATTATTTATACCATTAGTCAATATATCAGACTCATATTGACTAAATTGACTTGAAATTTGGTCCAGATGATGTGGAAGCACCAATGAAATCATGAAGTCCAGCATGTTCCCTCAGAAATGATACGTGGTTTTATTTGCATGTGAGATGGAGAGCTGAGGTGGTGCTGAGGCTGTTTTACATACAGAGCTTTGGTGTTTTTGGTGACGGAGGTTTAAGGTGAACTTTATTGAACCTGTAGGGAAGCTTAGTTGAAGCTATGGTTTTGCTTATGTAAGTAATATCCAGATGTATCTGACACTGATCTTTAGGTGACTGCATCATCTCACTCACACTCACACTCAACACTAAATACCTCAATATTTACATACTTTTTAGGGATAAATAAATCAACTTTCTTGATTCAGACATTTACAATGAGAAGAATCAACATTTTTCAGAGCTTTATTTCTACAAGTCACTGCAACAGGGAGTCATTTTTTCTGTAATCATATCATTAGAATAGAAACAGAAGAAAACACAGCACACACAATGGTAAATATTTTAAATAGTGTGTTTAATGAGCTGCTGCTGCTGCATAATGTCAGACACGCCCACAACAAATCTACACAATCATTTTTGCTCTGTCCACCTCTGAATACAATTAAAAAACACTAGACCTAATAAAAGCATAAATATATAACATACATTATAGGCACTATCTAATACATTCATTCTTTTATAGATATTATGATTACAACAAAAGGGGTCGTTGACAAAGGTTGTTAAACCGTCGTCTGTACTTTGTCATTTAAGGTTTGGCCTTGTTTCCTCCAAAAGCCTCGTCAGAGACACAAAGGAGGGACACACTCCTCTCTCAAACCAGATCTTGTTACTTCAGCCCAAATTTGAACCTCATCAGGAAAGAAAAGTGGTTTTGAGATGGAGATGAGCTGCTGACTGAGCTCCTCTGTGGTGTTGGTACAACCTCTTATGCAGCTGCTGTTTTCTTTTGCTGTGCAATAACATAGGTCTACATAAAAGCTAAATTATATTATATTTATTATATTTATCTATTTAACTAAGTCCTCCTCCAATAGTTTTATTATAAGTGAATTTGAAGAACACACAGGTCACACGTTAAGAGGACAGTTAAGGTTTTTGTTTTTGTTTTTCTTCTCTTGTTTTTCCGGGGCAGTCTTCCACTTTATCTTGACGTCAGTGCGACCTGCAGCTTCAAACCGTTTCTGGATCTGGAAAATAAAAATTGTTAAAGCTCCTCTGCTGAGCGAGTCCAGTTCTGGGAATGTGTCGAACTGTTAGAGAGATTTAAACCAACCTCGTTTAAAACCTGCTGGTTCATCACTGGATCGTCCAGGTCGAGTCCAGAGAACTTCATCTTCACAAACCTGTAGGTTTTGGGCTGCTCTGAAGAAAACAGCAGGAAGAAAAAGTTTTTAGGTTTTTGTTTAGCACATTTCAAAGACAAACATCACTAAGTGCTTCATAATAGTAAAAAAAAAAAAAAAAAAAAACATGAAAAAAACAACATAATTTAACAGCCTGCAGGCCACTCTGTTATGTTGTTTTATGGCCCTGAGTTGTTGATTTTTAGTTTATGCTACCGGTGCACCTGTGAGGAGAGTGATCTAACTGCTGAGCCACAGCGCCACCCAGTGTTTGCTCCAAAGTGACTATTGCAGGGCTGAGGAGGAACCAGAGTAAAGTGTGTTACCTTGACAGTAGAATGGCCGTCTCTCCTCACAGGGAAACACTTCCCAGATGTTATTCTCGTTCTCTGCAGCGCAGAAAGCCTCGTGGTAGATTTTAGATGAACCCGGCTCAGACCAGGCTGTGAAGGCGACTGCCCTGTTGTCCGACCACTTCCCTGTAGATCTGAACAGACCGATCCATGTCCACCAGCTGCTCGCTGCAGCCCAAGCAGCAGTGTTCTCCTCTGCGGTCTCGATCAAGGCCAGGTCTGTGTGGTGAGTTCTGCAGAAGGTCAAAGCATCGGCCCAACTTCGAAGAACACTCGAGAAATGATATACTTTCAGACTGGAACCTACAAAAAGAAAGTTTAATCTCAATGATAAATTAATCCATAGTGCTGCAACATCGCCTTGAGTTTCGGTCACTTCAGAGGATGAACACGATCTTTAGTCATAACACGATTTTGCTTTCTGCTTCATTAATTAATTAATCAATTAATTAATTTCTCCTTTGTGAGATCAATAAAGGTTTATCTTATCTTATCTTATTATTATTTTTTCTTATTTCAAACTAAAAAATCAGTCAAAGAGTTTTTAAGTTGACTCTTCCATCTAGTTCAGTGTGTTGCTTCTGGGAAACAGCACTTCACTGTCTCATGTTATTCATTCAATCCAGTCACAGGTTATTGTAGGCCACAGCTGCCCTGGGGCAGACTAACAGAGACCTGGCTGCCAAACTGCATCTGTACACCATCACCATTAAAACCACAAACACGATTGAAATGTGTTGCGGAACAGTAGTGTGCTCTGATGGGCTGATGGCCTCGTGTTCTCAGGTGAACCGATGACAGTGTATTGGCAGGTCTGTGCAGTCAGATCGTGTGCGTGACTGTAGTGTGATGGTGAAGGGGGTCGTCTCTGTAAACTAAAGAACTAAAGTGTTCCTCACCAGAGTAACAGAGTGACCCTCGTCTGTCGGAGCAGGTATGGGACTGAAAACCATTTGGGCCAATAATACTGCACTGCTGAGGCTCGTGAATGTAACGTGGTTGACCAGAATCCCAGTTCTTGTAGGATCCGCTGGAGTTGGTGGCCGTCCACTTCCACTCACTCAGGTCTGTGGGGTCATCGTACAGGCCGATCCACACGGGGGCGCTGTAGCCTGGAGGGCGGGGCAGTCTGAGATTGTCCTCAGAGCTGCTCACACAGGCCAGGTCATGGTAGTGCTGTCTGCAGAACTGCTGAGCCTCGCTCCAGGTCAGGTTCTTATCCACAAAGTGGTACCCCCACAGGGGGCTCTCAGAGCAGAGACTGAAGCTCACGGCTGAAACACAAACACATCTGACTTCAGGGTCACATACTGTAAGATAAGATAAGACTTTATTGATCTCACAATGGAGAAATTCCATCAGCGTTCAAGAAGCTCTCAAGGTCAAATAGACAGGAAATGTGCAATCAAGTAATCGTAACTAGAGGTATCTTCTATACAATTAATAGAAAGCTTTAAAGGGCAAAGGAATATATATTCATATAAATAATAAGAAAGAAACGCTAAAACAGTATAGAAATATCAAAAACTCCGCATTGGCAGTGTAGGTTTACAGTCCTAGTGCAGGTGGTTGATAAATGAAGTGAAGCTGACAGTGACAGCAGTGGGGATGAGGGGCCTGCAGTAGCTCCTTAAACTGTGGATGTCTCAGCTCCAGTCTTCAGTGGAGATATAGGGGATAGCAGAGGCTACCACAGAGTCATGGGACACACGGACTGGATCAGCACTCACTACAGTCCACGCAACTAAAACAATAACTAAAAATGATCATCTGAAATAAAATTAATGATGTAAAATTTTCTTAACTCTTTTTGAAACAAGAAGCTTCACATGATGTTAAACTTTAACATAAACATAATTATTGATTTTTAATACAAAATTAGAATTATGAAGTACCACTCTAAGAAGTTAGCTCTTAAGGTGCATACCAGAGGTGGGAGACTCGAGTCACATGACTTGACTCGAGTCAGACTCGAGTCACAATTTTCAGGACTTGAGACTTGCTTGACCAAAGCTGCAAAAAGACTTGACTTGACTTGGGACTTGCTGTTTGTGACTCGAGACTTAACTTGGACTTGAGGCCAATGACTCTCAATGACTTGCTGTGAATTTATAGTTATTATTTATTTCAGTCAAACTGTCGAATGTTACCCAACACAGCGCTTCTAATCAATACAGCGCGTATAGGCAGGAGGAAATACAAGTTCGAAATACGTGCATTAAAAGTTTTCTAAACAGAGTGAAGAGCTGGAGATTTACGGACAGGAAAACGTTTGAAACAATGGACTGGACCTACAGCGCAGACGGAGCCTCCAGAACGACGATGCGTAAGAGCTGATTAATAAACAGAAATCTTGGAGGCTTTTCGATGTTTTAAGGCGTTCACACAAAGTTTACAGCATTTAGAGGCTACTTTACACATCCGCACACAGCCCAGTGACAGCGGGACTGAAGGCTACGCGGATTCTATTTTGAGCAGGGGCGAATCCGAGTATACAGGGGCTGGGGCATTACAGGGGAACCACTGACAGAAAAACTGCCAGAAACTAACAAAAACAAAAAATATTATTTTATATTTATCTTTCAGACTGCAGGGAAAAGCAGCTCATATTTAAAATACTATATTTCACATTTTTTAAGTCGCCCCCCCCGGGCCCCCTTCCTTAAAATGCTGTCCCAGCAATTTTGTGCATAGACTGTTTATTTATAATACATATATTTTGAATGTTGTGGCGTTTAAATATTAATTAAACTTTAAATCCAAATCCATGAGTTTTTAAAAGTTTGATTTTAGTCTAAATTTTCAAAATTACGGTATCTTGAGAAAGCACTTATTATTTTCAAGATTAAACACATGAAAAGTTGACACGCTGGCGTTTGTGACTTGAGGTGACTTGCCGGCTAAAGCAAGACTTGACTTGACTTGACAAAAGCTATGACTTGACTTGAGCCCATGACCGATTGACTTGGACTTACTTGAGACTTGCATTCAGTGACTTACTCCCACCTCTGGTGCATACACACCAAACGCTTTTCGGGCGTCAAAAACGCGGATAATGCCCGTAGTTAGACACTTGTGCTTACCTGAAGTCAGACGCTTGTCTGGCCGTACGTCAGCGTGTGTTCGTAGCTACAACAGTCATCGTCAGCCTCGAGGCCCAAACACATTTTCAGCGCAGATTCAGCCACTGAAATAAGTTTTCTTGTCGCCGCTTTTAATCCTGGGTGTTTAGGTAAAGAAACACTGAAGTGTGTCGTTGTAAAAGTCCCAGAGCTGCTGTAGCTCCGGTTCACAATGAAGCTCCGTGACTTGTTTTCATTTTTTTATTTTTTTCTTGGTCGACCCTCAGATCCTCCACTGATCCTAACATCAACACTGACACCAAAGTGGACATCCCTGACCAGGTCCTATAGATAATCAAACTTGAAATATGAAGTAACTAAGTAAATCCTCTTCAGATAGAAAGACTTCAGGAACAAGAAATCAAGAAATCTCAAGTGGATTATCTTTAAAGCCGTCAAATGCACTGACACTTACCACAGAGCAGCAGAGCGAGCAGCGCCGGGACCCACATTTCTGCAGAGCCTTGGACTCTCTTTGACCTAAACTCGTCCACAGCACTGCCAAAGCCCAGACTCTTTAACTATCAAATTTCAAGAGTAGGAGAACACATGCATGAGTTCCATATCTGCTCATTAAAAACCTCTTCACCCCCGTCTACACCGAGCACATTTTCTCTCATTTGACTTACAAATCTTGAAGAAAAAAAAAAAACGTCAAAGCAGCGACAAAAATGAGATGTAAATGAGGATGAAAATGCAGCAACGAAAAAAAAAGAGCAGAAAAAATGTGCTCAGTTCAGGCGGGGGTTAAGAGGATAACGCACACTTCCCTGGCCAAATAAACAAACAATAGAAAATTATAAAAAAAAACTTTAACATTTTCAATGATAAGGCAATGGAACCTCCTTCATACTTCATTATGGAATGTTCTGACGGATTATTTTGTGCAGGATTTTTGATGCCCGAAAAGCGCTTGGTCTGTACGCAGCTTAAACCATCTACCTGCCTGTGACTTCGAGAAAGCCATTCATGCATTAATCACTTGGCGACTTGATTATTGTAATTCTGTGTACATTGGTCTTTTCGTTGCCTCCAGGGGGAACAAAACGCAGCTGCCGTCTCCTTACAGGGACCAAAAGGCGACAGCATGTCACCCCTGTGGACATTCAGACGCTTG
The DNA here is from genome assembly GCF_951799975.1 of Gobius niger. Lineage (NCBI taxonomy): Eukaryota > Metazoa > Chordata > Actinopteri > Gobiiformes > Gobiidae > Gobius > Gobius niger. The sequence continues at coordinate 28,028,442 of NC_136867.1, forward strand.
ACAGTAGAAGACAAAGAAAACAGACAGTCTTAAGACAAAGCCAGTTTGAAGAGGTGGGTTTTGAGTACTGATTTGAAGTTTGGAAGTGAGTCTGTGTTTCTGATGGGCTGTGGGAGTGAGTTCCAGAGGGGGGGGGGGGTGGGGGGGGGGGGGGGGGGGGGGGGGGGGGCGACAAAGGCCCAGTCCCACAAGGTCCGGCGCTTAGCGGGTTAAGGTTAAGGTTTAAGCTTGTACTTCCATCCACCCATTTTCTTCCACTTTATCTGGGGCTGGGTCGAGGAGGCAGCAGTCTCAGCAGAGGTGCCCAAACTTCCCGATCCACGCACACCTCCTCCAGCTGTCTCTGACCCCTCGGCGACACCAGGCCAGCTCGGAGACATAGTCCCACCAGCGTGCCCTGGGCCTTCCACGAGGTCTTGTCCCACTAGGACATGCGTGGAACACCTCCCACGGGAGGCGACCAGGAGGCACAGATGCCCTAGCCACCTCAGCTGGCTCCTTTCGACATAAAGGCTTGTACTTATTGTTTGTAAATGTCTCCATGGCGCTGCTCCTCTGTATTTGTATTTCGGAGAGCTGCTTCCTCGCACCGAGCGTGTGACCAGAGGTGGCAGGGCTTTCTCTGTTGCAGCTCCAAAACTGTGGAATGAACTGCCTCTCCACATAAGAGCTGCACAGACACTTGGCCATTTTAAAACCCTGCTTAAAGGGGCTATACAGAGTTTTTTGTCAATAACTGTGCTATATAAATACATTTGATTTGATGCTATTGGTCAATATGTCAGACTCATAGTTGACTAAGTCGACATGAACTTTGGTCCAGCAGATGTGAAATGAAATCATGAAGTAAGGCAAGCTAAATGTATTTTTATGGCACATGTCATGCACGAGGCAACTCAATGGGCCTTACAGTGTGGAGTACAGCGTGTTCCCTCCAAAATGGTACATGTTTTTATTTGCATGTGAAATGGAGTTTGTGCGAGGCTGTTGATGATGATGGTGAACTGTATTTCCCCCATAGGGAAATTTGTCCGATGCATCAGATCCATCCTTTGATGACCCGTCAGGAGCAGTGTGGAGCCCAGCTGATGGTCAGAATCACCTGTTGGAGGATTAACCTATTGTGCATGTTTTTGGTTGATGAGGGAAACCGGTAACCTTACAAGAATAAAGTTACCTTGAACCTTGAAGAGCAGATTGATGTTGTTGAACTAGTGTGTTCTTAATTGACCAAGTGTCTGATCTGCTTGTGGGTGTGGGCGGGGCTTCACCCGGTGTTCAGTTCTAATAAAAGGTTGCTGTTCATTTATCAAAACTGTTTCCTCACTTAATTTCTACAAGTCACTGCAACAAGAAGTCGTTTTTAGGCCCGAGCGGCCTGCCGTGGCAAGGGCCTATTGTCATCGAAACGCAGTGCGCGAAGCCAAGGTGAGCGGAAACTCACCGTGTACAACAGTGACTGGTGCTATACTTGACCACAGAGCTCCGAGACCGCAGAGCTCCGAGACCGCAGAGCTCCGAGACCGCAGAGCTCCGAGACCGCAGAGCTCCGAGACCGCAGAGCTCCGAGACCGCAGAGCTCCGAGACCGCAGAGCTCCGAGACCGCAGAGCTCCGAGACCACAGAGCTCCGAGACCACAGGGCTCCGAGACCACAGAGCTCCGAGACCGCAGAGCTCCGAACTACAGAGCTCCGAGACCACAGAGCTCCGAGATCACAGAGCTCCGAGACCACAGAGCTCCGAGACCACAGAGCTCCGAACTACAGAGCTCCGAGACCACAGAGCTCCGAGACCACAGAGCTTCGAGACCGCAGAGCTCCGAACTACAGAGCTCCGAGACCACAGAGCTCCGAACTACAGAGCTCCGAGACCACAGAGCACCGAACTACAGAGCTCCGAACTACAGAGCTCCGAGACCACAGAGCTCCGAACTACAGAGCTCCGAGACCACAGAGCTCCGAGACCACAGAGCTCCGAGACCACAGAGCTCCGAGACCACAGAGCTTCGAGACCGCAGAGCTCCGAACTACAGAGCTCCGAGACCGCAGAGCTCCGAACTACAGAGCTCCGAGACCACAGAGCTCCGAGACCACAGAGCTCCGAGACCACAGAGCTTCGAGACCACAGAGCTCCGAACTACAGAGCTCCGAGACCACAGAGCTCCGAGACCACAGAGCTCCGAACTACAGAGCTCCGAGACCACAGAGCTCCGAACTACAGAGCTCCGAGACCACAGAGCTCCGAGACCACAGAGCTCCGAGACCACAGAGCTCCGAACTACAGAGCTCCGAGACCACAGAGCTCCGAACTACAGAGCTCCGAGACCACAGAGCTCCGAGACCACAGAGCTCCGAATTACAGAGCTCCGAGACCACAGAGCTCCGAATTACAGAGCTCCGAGACCACAGAGCTCCGAACTACAGAGCTCCGAGACCACAGAGCTCCGAGACCACAGAGCTCCGAACTACAGAGCTCTGAGACCACAGAGCTCCGAACTACAGAGCTCTGAGACCACAGAGCTCTGAACTACAGAGCTCCGAACTACAGAGCTCCGAGACCACAGAGCTCCGAGACCACAGAGCTCCGAGACCACAGAGCTTCGAGACCACAGAGCTCCGAACTACAGAGCTCCGAGACCACAGAGCTCCGAGACCACAGAGCTCCGAACTACAGAGCTCCGAGACCACAGAGCTCCGAACTACAGAGCTCCGAGACCACAGAGCTCCGAGACCACAGAGCTCCGAGACCACAGAGCTCCGAACTACAGAGCTCCGAGACCACAGAGCTCCGAACTACAGAGCTCCGAGACCACAGAGCTCCGAGACCACAGAGCTCCGAATTACAGAGCTCCGAGACCACAGAGCTCCGAATTACAGAGCTCCGAGACCACAGAGCTCCGAACTACAGAGCTCCGAACTACAGAGCTCCGAGACCACAGAGCTCCGAGACCACAGAGCTCCGAACTACAGAGCTCTGAGACCACAGAGCTCCGAACTACAGAGCTCTGAGACCACAGAGCTCTGAACTACAGAGCTCCGAACTACAGAGCTCCGAGACCACAGAGCTCCGAGACCACAGAGCTCCGAACTACAGAGCTCCGAGACCACAGAGCTCCGAGACCACAGAGCTCCGAGACCACAGAGCTCCGAGACCACAGAGCTCCGAGACCACAAAAGTCTTTGTAACTTATATGTAAACAAAATAAGACCATAAATTTAAATCTGGCTCATTCCATTATTCAGATTTCGTCACTGAAAAGATGGGAAATTTGGGCATTTTTAGGCACAAAAGAAAACACAAAATGAGGAAACTGGCAACACATTTTTTCCTCACATTTATTCCATTAATTTACAGAAAAGTTTAAAATTGACATATATATTTATATTTAAAATGTTCCCTATTCACCTGCAGTGTCTCGCCTTAAACCACAAAAACAACCTCTTACGCAGTCAAGTTTCTGAAATATAACACTCTCTGCAGCAAAATACAGTTAATAAAACACTAAACCCACATAAAAGCACAAATAATATACACCACAGACATTCACTAATGCATTGATTCTTTGATAGATGTTTTGGTTGTAACAAGAAAACAATGAGTGAATCAATGTGTTATCCTCAATCCCTAACTAAGCCCTCCTCCACTTGGTGACCACACAGGTGAGATGTTCAGAGGACAGTTAGGTGTTTCATTTTTCTCCTTGTTTTTCCGGGGCAGTCTTCCACTTTACCTTTACGTCAGTGTGACCTGCTGCTTCAAACTGTTTCTGGATCTGTAAATTAAAAAGTTAGTGTTAAAGCTGCTGAGCGATTCCAGTTCTGGGAATGTGTCACAGAGATTTAAACCGACCTCGTCTAAAATCTGCTGCTTCGTCGCCGCATCGCCCAGGCCGTGTCCAGAGAACTTCATCCTCACAAATCTGTAGGTTTTCGGCTCCTCTGAAGAAACAGCAGGAAGCAAAAGGTTTTACTACAAAAATACCTTGAAAGTAAATCAAATACCGCAAAAATTCTATATTAAACTTCACACTTGACAAATCAGGCTTGAGGCTCTGGAAGGTGTTGTTCTTTACATTGTTTTAAATGCTGACATTTACATTCGACTGCAGGGGATCCCGAGCTGTTTGAGTGATGTTTGGGAACCCCTGCTCTATGGCTGAAACAAAAACGATTGTGTGGTGGCTCCTCCAGGCCACTCTAACACCAACAGTGCATCATTCTGTGCATTATGTCGCTCCCGTTTGTTTAGCTCCCCCACAGAAGATCATAGCACCCTTTTAGTCACTTTTAGGACAAATGTTTTGCCGACAGAGCTGCTGTGAGGCGAGAGCACTAACTGCTGTGCCACAGTGGAATCACCAAAGGGACTAATGCAGGTCTGAGGAGGAACCAGTGTAAAGTGTGTTACCTTGACAGTAGAAAGGACGTCTCTCCTGACAGGAAAAGACTTCCCAGGTCTTATTCACGTTCTGTGAAGCGCAGAAAGGCTCATAGTAGATTCTCTTCACACCCGGCTCATAGCTCCAGGCTGTGAAGGCGACTGTTCTGTTGTCCGACCACTTCCCTGTAGATCTGGACAGCCCAATCCATGCACTAAAGTAGTCTGCTACATCAGAAGCAGCAGTGTTCTCTTCTGCGCTCTCGATCAAAGCCAGGTCTGTGTGGTGAGTTCTGCAGTAGGTCAAAGCATCGGCCCAACTCAGAAGATCACCTAAATGAAAGACTTTTGGGCTGGAACCTACAAAAACAAACTTATTTGAGATCAGGGTACTTCAGAGTATTAACGGTCTATTGTTCCTTGGACGAGAGGTGAAAAAGCCCAGCATAGTACAAACGACAGCTTCAGAGCCTTTGTCTACCATGTAACACCTATTTGACCATTAGCTTCCATTACCATTAAGTCTCACCAGAATAACAGAGGGCTTTGCGCTTTGTGGAGCAGGAGCTGCTGAGCCAGGTAGACCACCAGATAAACGCGCACTGCTGAGGCTCGTGAACATACTGTGGTTCATCCTCATCAGATCTCCAGTTCTCAAAGGATCCGCTGGAGTTGGTGGCCGTCCACTTCCACTGGCTCAGGTCTGTGGGGTCATCGTACAGGCCGATCCACACAGGGGCGCTGTAGCCTGGAGGGCGGGGCAGTCTGAGATTGTCCTCAGAGCTGCTCACACAGGCCAGGTCATGGTAGTGCTGTCTGCAGAACTGCTGAGCCTCGCTCCAGGTCAGGTTCTTATCCACAAAGTGATACCCCCACAGGGGGCTCTCAGAGCAGAGACTGAAGCTCACGGCTGAAACACAAACACATCTGACCTCAGGGTCACATGCTGTAAGATAAGACTTTATAGATAATTCACTCGTTCCATCAACTTTCAAGAAACTCTCAAGGGCAAAAAGACAGGAAGCTGACAGTTGTTTCGGATCAACAGTGATTTATATTCACACCTGAAGCGAACTGGACCAGTGTCCGTTTTGAACCGGACCGAGACCACCTGAAAAAGTGGGTCTCGGTCCGGTTCTTTGATCCGCACAAAGATTCGTTTGTTGTATTCACACCTGCAAAAAACAATCCAGACTAGCGTTCAAAACGAACTCTGTTCCGTTTAAAGTGAACCAAACAGTGCAGGTCTGAATACAGCCTTTGTGTTTGAACCAAGAAGCTTCATATGATGTCAAACTATAACATAATTATAATTATTGATTATTAATACAAATTGTAATATGGAATACCGCTCTAAGAAGTTACTGGAGAGCTCTTGGTCTGTTTCTTTCTTAGATCATGAGGTGTTTTGAAGGATTTATTAGCCTTTTACTGTTTGTGCTACAAGTCTGTTTAATTCCTCACTTCCAAAATACATGCTTGGTCAATGCTGAATCGTAAATATGGGAGAAAGTGTAACAGTCGGGGCACAAACCCTTCTCCTGTCGGGGCACAAACCCTTCTCCTGTCGGGGCACAAACCCTTCTACTGTCGGGGCACAAACCCTTCTCCTGTCGGGGCACAAACCCTTCTCCTGTCAAGGGGGACAAACCCTTCTCCTGTCAGGGGACAAACCCTTCTCCTGTCGGGGGACAAACCCTTCTCCTGTCGGGGCACAAACCCTTCTCCTGTCGGGGAACAAACCCTTCTCCTGTCGGGGGACAAACCCTTCTCCTGTCGGGGGACAAACCCTTCTACTGTCGGGGCACAAACCCTTCTCCTGTCGGGGCACAAACCCTTCTCCTGTCGGGGCACAAACCCTTCTCCTGTCGGGGCACAAACCCTTCTACTGTCGGGGCACAAACCCTTCTCCTGTCGGGGCACAAACCCTTCTACTGTCGGGGCACAAACCCTTCTCCTGTCGGGGCACAAACCCTTCTCCTGTCGGGGGCCAAGCGTCTGTGTCCCGCTCTCGTTCCCACATATATAATAATACATTATAAAATAAGTGTTCAAAATGACCAAGCAACCAAGATAATAAGATATGCTAAATTGCTATACTTTCTACCTTAGTAAATACATAATACGTTTCCGTGCTTATGAACTGTGCAACCGGTAAGTAGTGCAAGGCCTAAAGATCTATGTTTATTTCATTATTTTTTTGTGAAGTTAAGTAGGCCTTGATATTTTGCTTATCCGGTTTAGTTGACCCTCAGAAAACACTCATTTAAATTATTGACCAGGTGACTTTTCTTCTGCTTCGACTGTGTTTTTCAATTCAATGCTTTCAGACCATGAGTTCCCAGTCTCACATATAATCTGGCTAATTTACACTGACACTTGCAGCTTTCGCGCAAGTCGTCTGAGCATTGACCTCGCACGTATTTCGGAAGTGAGGAAAATGCAACAGAATGTAGAACACTGGGTCTATTAGAGTCACATGTTCCTGTTTTCCTGTCGCCCCTCAGATCCTCCACTGATTCTCTTGACGGGGAAACAACATCAATGCTAACACCAAAGAGGACATCCATGACCTATACATAATCAAAGTTGCAAAGTTTCAGAATGACTCAATATGAAATATGAAATAAGTAATTCCTGTCTAATTCCTCTTCAGATCGAAAGCCTTCGGAAACAACAAATAATCACGTCATAATCACTTACCACAGAGCAGCAGAGCGAGCAGCGCCGGGACCCACATTTCTGCAGACACTTGGAGTCGGTTTGACCTACACTTGTCCAGAGCGCTGCTGAAGCCCAGACTCTGCTTTAACTATCAAATTTCAAGAGGAGGAGAACGCATGCATGAGTTCCAAATCTGCGCATTAAAAACCTCTTCACCCCCGTCTACACCGAGCACATTTCCTCTCATTTGACTTACAAATCTTGAAAAAAAACGCAGCAAGGCAAGTTTATTTGTAGAGCACAATTCATACACAAGGCAACTCAAAGTGCTTCACAGTTGCATAAATATAAGAAAACAAATACAATCAATTAAAAACATCAGCATAGAATTAATCAATTACAGTAAGAGGCAAGAGTGTAGATAAAAAATACTTACTATATGCATTTTTAAGTCTTGTTTAGATTTGTTCTGTCTAGAGCACTATTTCGCTCTGTCTTGAGCACTATTTTAAGTCTTGTTTTGACTCGCTCTGTCTTAATCCGTGTACCTTTCGATCATTAGTTTTTCCGTTTCAAAATAAAATCAGAAAAACTAATTATGTGGTTGTTTTATTGTATTTCCATTTTCTAAATTAAATTGGAAAGGCAAAAAATTCTAAATAAAATATTGACCCATTTCTTTGCAATGCAGTTGAAATAAACACTGCTAAAACAACCTCCGTTATTTTGTTCACTACTGCTTCGGTTTGATTTGCTACTGGAAATGATGAGTAACTTTTTCTCTGCCTCTCTCTCCCTCGCGCAAGAGGGAAACAAAAACAAACTTCAGCATAAGAGGTCGAGCTTCAACGCGATCGCCTCTGTAACCGTTGTTTATTATGTCATTAGGACTTTTATTTCTCAAACTCGTTGCTGCTCACTTTGAGCTCCTCGTGGAGCAGCAGCAGCCGAGGTGACCGGGGCGGAGGAGGCAGTGCGCGGTGAGGCGGCCGAGAGCGGAGCTGAGCAAACAGATGGAAGATGTGAGTGTCGGGGCTCCTGTATCCGCCTCACTCACGGACTCCACGCGCCTTTTTCTCTCCCATGGCCCGGGAGAGCTGGTGCCGGGAGCGTTCGGGAGCTCTATCTCTCTGTTTCCCCAGAGCCGCGCTCTAAAACCCTTTCCCGTCGTGCATTCACAAACTGTCCCTCTGCCACTCCTCTCTCCGTCCACCCCACTTCAGCAGTGACTTTTGTTTTGCAAAGTAATCATGCACAACTAAAGTGACGAAGAGGAATAAAAAATATATAGGTATAATAACGCGCATACCCGTCGCTATGGGCGGGCCATAGGGGGCTGTGCCCGTCCCCCAAGATGCTTGTGCCCCCCAGACACAGATGTGGTGTCGTCTTACGTGATACGCAGGTATACGCTGTGTAACCACGAGAAGCCACTACAAATTGGGCAAAGATGGGCTACGTATCACTGTTACTTTTGCGCTTTCTGCCTGATTAGAGACCAGCCCAAACTCCACAACAAGTAACTATTTCCTCTCCTGACACCGAGGCATTTCATCCCTCTCTCTCTTTCTCAGGCACGGTTCCCTCTAAGCTGCGCTCGTGCGCAATTGCGCACGGCTCCCGTGTTGTCTGGGCACAAAATAAAATATAGCTGATATGATAGAGGCGCATTAACGATCATCCTCCGCTCTGAGAGTCCACGATGTCGGCCTCTTTATGCTCATTTCCCGTCCGGCTTGTGAGAGGCAAAGGCAGTGACAGGTGCTCGTGTGTGTTTTACTACAAAGCGCTGAAGTCCACCGAAAAGACCCGCGTTCGAAGTGTGCGTTTTACACCCAGACGCTGGAGCTTTAGTGAACGCTGAGAGAGACTGAAAAGTGGACGCGGCCACAGCACTGACCGAGCCATATTCATGGTCCAAAAACGGTGGGGTGGAGGTGTGGGGGTGTGGGGGTACAGGCGCTCGTTCTACAGCCTCAGAGTCCGGTCGTTTTCCACACTCAGAAACGTGTTTTCGTTGCATCGGCGCAGTATTCTGCACAGACGCAAGGCCCAGCTCATTCATCTGCTTTTGAAAAGGACCTCACTCTCATAAATTCAAGTTTGAGTTGAAGGATGTGTTGATGAGGTTCAACTCGGAGAAACGCCACCTGCAACTGTACTGACGTTTCCGCCACGAGGACTCATGTTGCAGCTGTAGTTGGTCTGGTCATATTTGCTGTTGATTATATTTAATGTAATGATCAGTGTGCGCCAGGGCTACGTGAATACCATATGAAAAATATGTATTTAATAGTAAATGTGCCCCCCGTGGATTTCATATGCCCCCCTTAAGACTGACGTCTGTCGACGGGACTGATAACGCGTGTGTCCCATGGATCTATTATAATAAACGGTGTGTCCTCTCCTCCTGGCGCCTGCAGCTGCATTTCCCCGTGTTCGCGCTGCTTTCCGCCGGCTTCAGTGTCGCTGCCACAGGGCCAGGACCGCACGACTCGCAAAAAATATCAAACATGTTTGAAAACCTTGTGACCGTGCGATTTTCACTCGTACGTTCGTCGTGAGCAGCTATTCGTGGCTCGTAGCCCCTGTACACTGCACGACAGAGACGCACAGTGTCTGCCCAGCTTTTTAAGGTTGTTTTCCAAGCAGAATCTCCTCACGGATATTTCTGAGCAACCATTCCCTCCGTGGTATAAAGCATCTCTGATCTCTTCATGTGTTGCCCAATTTTTGAAAAGTATATGCATAAAACTTTCCAAACAAGGGTAGGAGCGGCTCTGAGCTCTGAGCTGAGGTCTCTCCTCACTTCCGGTGTCGAAAACAATAAAACGAAATAATAGTAACGTCATAATTTTGGAGGGAATTTAAAACAACTAGAGCCAAAACAAACACATTGACATTGACGTATACAAGATTTCTTTTTCTAATTCGAGTTTAGAAAGGGAAAAAAACAAAAAAACAAATGGAAATGTTGTTTTTCTGATTTTATTTTGAAACGGAATAACTAATGATCGAAAGGTACACGGATTTGTCTTGACCACTATTTTTAAGTCTTGTTTTGTTTGCAGCGACAAAAATGAGATGTAAATGATAATGAAAACGCAGCAACAAAAAAGGGGTGGGGCTTAAGAGGATAACACACACTTCCCTGGCCAAATAAACAAACAATAGAAAATAATGAAAAAAGCACTTTAACATTTTCAAAGTTAGGGAAATGTGGAACCTCCTTCGTACTTCACAATGGAGTGTTCTGACCTGGCCTGATTGTTGAGGTTGTTGCCTGTGACAGGGCGTTGGTGTTGTAGGATCAGTTCAGTTTATTGTTGAGGGGAACACCCAGGTACTTGAAACTGTCCACCTCCTCAATGTCCTCCCCCTGGATGTTCAGCGGTGTGTGCGCAGGTGGTTGCGCTCACACCAGTCCACAAAGTCCATCATAACCAACCGGTACTCCAAGTCGTTCCCCTCAGACACACAGCCCACGATGGCTGAGTCATTGGAGAACTTCTGCAGATGACAGCTGTCCATTTTGTTTGTGAAGTCCGATGGGTAGATGGTGAAGAGAAACGGTGAGAGGACGGTGCCCTGAGGGGCCCCGATGTAAAGTTTTTCAACTACCCCCCTGATTTCAGATTATCCCCCTCTCAACTGCTTTCTTCATCCATAAGATACCTTACAGGAACCGCGGTAGGAGCCCTAACCTTAAGGATAGTGGAGTTTACAAACTAAAGCTAACCTTACCTTAGCCCTAAACTTAAGGATAGTGGAGTTTACGAACTAAAGCTAACCTTACCTTAGCCCTAAACTTAAGGATAGTGGAGTTTACGAACTAAAGCTAACCTTACCTTAGCCCTAAACTTAAGAATAGTGGAGTTTACGAGCTAAAGCTAACTTTACCGTAGCCCTAACCTTAAGGATAGTGGAGTTTACGAGCTAAAGCTAACCTGGGGGTAACTTGAAATCGATTTCAAGTTAAACTGAAATCAATTTCAAAGTACCGGGGGGGGAAGGTGAATGGGGGGTAGTTTGAAATCGCTACACCGATGCTGCAGACGACCACCTTAGACGCACAGCTGCGCAGCCGAACGTACTGTGGTCGGTCAGTGAGGTAGTCGATGGTCCATGCAGTGAGATGTTCATCTACTCCCGCGTCCTCCAGCTTCCCCCGCAGCAGCGCCGGTCTGATGGTGTTGAAGGCGCTGGAGAAGTCAAAGAACATGACCCTCACAGCGTTCCCGGCGAGCCCATGGTGGGTGAGCGCCCGTTCCAGCAGGTAGATGACAGCGCCGTCTATGCCGATGTTGGGCCTGTAGGCAAACTGCAGCGGGTCCAGGCCAGGGTGGAGCTTACCACAGAGCAGAGGTGGGTGAGGATGAGCCGCTCCATGGTCTTCATCAGGTGGGAGGTCAAGGCGACTGGTCTGTAGTTGGCCGGTTCCCAGATGATGTGGAGGCAACAATGAAATCATGAAGTCCAGAATGTTCCCTCAGAAATGGTATGTTTTTTATTTGCATGTGAAATGGAGAGCTGAGTGTGTGCAAGGCTGTTTTGCATACAGAGCTTTTGGAGTTTTTGGTGGCGGAGGTTTAAGGTGAAGAATGTGAATTTCATTGCCTCCAAAGGGAAATTAGTCCCATGTATCAGATCCATCCTTTGATGCTGCCGGGGCAACGCTGTGACTGCAGAAGGCTGGCCCCTGTGCTAACGCTGGAATACTACTACTGAAGTTCGTTTTTCTGCGTGAAACCAGTGAACTTTTCCAGGCTAACTTTTCCAGTGCGACTGATGATGACCTGGCTGTCAGCATGCACAGCGCCCCCTGCTGGCCATTACGTTTCCCGAGCCAACTCCTTCAGAGCGGGTTTTAAAACAGAAGGATGTAGAGCGGATTTGCCAAACTCTACATGGAAAATAACTGAGCGAGGAAAATGGATTTGATGATCTTTGATGGCACATTTTTCTTGCTTTTTGTCTTTTCTCCCCTCTGTGCTTTACAGCTGTACGGGGGGAGCGGGTATGGTTTATCTGAACGAGGTGTAAATGAGCCCTATTGGTTAACCCATTGTCACTCGAGCAGCAGAGAGAGGTGAGAACTGCCCAAATCTTTGGAGGCCTTTTAAAGCTCTTTAGGCTTTTTTTGAGTTGTTCAATTCAAATCGCCGCTACGTCTCCAAATATGATCAGATTTCCATGTGTTGCACATTGTTGGAAAGCTTGAAGACTACACTTTAACAATCTGTGAAAAGCTCAAAATGCCCCAGAACTGACTTGTGTCCCTGGTTCCTGTGACTGGGCACATACTATGTCCTCACTATGTGCAGGATGTTTCTTTGTAAAAAATGACCTTTGCCTTTATTTGCATGTGGAAATGAGCTGAGTTAATGCAAGGCTGTTTTACATACAGGGATGCTGATGTTTGAGGCAGATTTTTTTTTAAATTCCTGTTTTACTCACACTGTTGTTTCTCAAAGAACTGACAATGAACCACAATAAACTCAAAATAACGTCAGCATTTCCAGCCAGACTTTGGAGTTGTGGTAAAATGTCTGATATCGTATGAAAGGACCCAGCTTTTTAAAGCAGTACTGAGTAACTCATGCCCCTAGAGGCCATAGGCGCCACTGCAGGGGTCGTAGCACGTTGCATTTTTTTTACTCATTAATTGTCCGTGAGAGTAAGTACAACGCTGACAGAAAAGACAAAGGGACAGAGGGATATTGTTCATCCAATTACACAATGGAGATCTTTTTTTTTCACTCAACTTGGCTGTAAATACTGTCTAAGTGGCGCTAGCCCACAGTTAGCTTCGCCTGTTAGCTTCTTCTTTGTGATCTTTGTGGTGCGGCAGGCAAGTTGCAATTGTGGTTTTCGCAGGGGGAGATGAAATCATCCCCAGAGGGACTACGGAAAGGATTTAATAATAAATAAACACATTACCTAGCACTGTTGTAAAAGTAAACAAACAGCTAGATTATGCGCTGAAGACCTACAAATTATTTCCTCCTGAGACTTAAAAGAGGCACCAGGAACACCTCACACCTGCAGCACAGTGGAGGCGTCACAAGGAAACAAAAAATAGACACACGAGGAGGTATCCAGGCAAGACTCACAGCTAAGCTACACAAATCTTCTATCTGTGCTATTGTTCTGGTGGATTATATTCGTCTGCTATGCTCTTCCAGAAGATGGTGGAAGACTGTTATGGTGTGGAGGGAGCTGCGCAGCTGACCAGTGCAGGACACCACGCTCTGAAACACACTCTGAAACAGCCCAGGAAGTGTTGCACCCTGTCAGATGAGCATGGGAGGCAGTACTGAAGTGTTCAGGGCCCACGGGAACCTCCAGAATAAGGTGATTAAGGTGTTTCTCTGATTGGTTCTCGACAGTTCACTCTGCGCTTGTTAGTCCCGCCTCTAGTCTCAATATCAAATCCAATCCCAAAAGCACATTCACAGACTGACTTCCCGTAGAGCTTTGCCTTTATTTGCATGAAGAGACTTTATGTGTTTTACACACTGGGCTATTGACGCTTTGAGGCTATAAAAACCTTTGTTTTTTGAAGCAAGTCACTCCTCTCTCACACATTGTGTTACTCTGGCAAAAATTTGAACCTCACTGTCAAAGATATGTGACATTAAGTTGGAGGTGAACTGCTGACTGAGGGTCATTGGAGCTTCCTCTGTGGTGTTGGTACAACCTCTAATGCATTTGCTCTTTGAGATAAAATACAGTTAACTAGGCCTAATAAAAGCAGAATATATTATACACATTATGGGCTTCAATTATGGATTCACTCTTTGACTAGACATTATGGATATAACAAGAAAGCATTGAATTTAAAAAAACACTCTGGTCACACTTTCAGAGGACAATCAGGCTTGTTTTCTTATTTGCTCCTCTCTTTGTTTTTCCGGGGCAGTCGTCCACTTCATCTTGACATCAGTGTGACCTGCTGCTTCAAACCTTTTCTGGATCTAAACAAACACAAAGTTAGCAATAACTCTCTCAGCTCCTCTGCTGAGCGAGTCCAGCCCTGGGAATGTGTCGAACTGTTAGAGATTTAAACCAACCTCGTCTAAAATCTGCTGGTTCATCACTGAATCGTCCAGGCTGAGTCCAGAGAACTTCATCTCCACAAATGTGTAGGTTTTGAGCTCCTCTGAAAAAAAACAGCAGGAAACAAAGGTTTTTGGGCAAACTTTTTTTGTGCAGACACAGACAAACGTCATTATGTGCTTCAAAGTAGTAGAAGAAAAAGAGTCCACCGGCGCTTCTGTGAGGAGAGTGATCTAACTGCTGAGCCACAGTGCCACCCAGTGCTAGCACCAAAGTGACTAATGCAGGGCTGAGGAGGTGCCAGTGTAAAGTGTGTTACCTTGACAGTAGAATGGGCGTCTCTCCTGACAGGAAAAGACTTCCCAGGTGTTTTGCATGTTCTGTGCAGCGCAGAAAGGCTGGTGGAAGACTTTAGAGTCATAGTTCCAGGCTGTGAAGGCGACTGCCCTGTTGTCCGACCACTTCCATGCTGTAGATCTGAACAGACCGATCCATGTATAATCACCTACTACACCATTAGCAGCAGTGTTCTCCTCTGCGCTCTCGATCAAAGCCAGGTCAGTGTGGTGAGTTCTGCAGTAGGTCAAAGCATCGGCCCAACTCAGAGCAACAGGTGTTAAACGAAAGACTTTTGGGCTGGAACCTACAAAAACATATCTTCATCTTAGTAAAAGAAACACATCTATCCACAGCACATCAAAAGCCACAATCATGTATATGCCACAAATCCCAAATCCTCACCAGAATAACAGACGGCTCTTCGCATGCTGGAGCAGTCGGCGATGCGCCAGATTGAACCGTAGATATGAGCACACTGCTGAGGCACGTGGATGTAAAATGGTTGACCAGAATGCCAGCTCTGAAAGGATCCACTGGAGTTGGTGGCCGTCCACTTCCACTGGCTCAGGTCTTTGGGGTCATTGTTCAGGCCGATCCACACGGGGGCGCTGTAGCCTGGAGGGCGGGGCAGTCTGAGATTGTCCTCAGAGCTGCTCACACAGGCCAGGTCACTGTAGTGCTGTCTGCAGAACTGCTGAGCCTCGCTCCAGGTCAGACTCTGGTCCACAAAGTGGTACCGGGGGCTCTCAGAGCAGAGACTGAAGCTCACGGCTGAAACACAAACACATCTGACTTCAGGGTCACATACTTTAAGAGAAGATAAGACTTTATCTAAATTCACTTGTTCCATCAGCGTTCAAGAAACTCTGGCAGTGTAGGTTTAGAGTCCTAGTGCAGGTGGTTGATAAATGAAGTGAAGCTGATAGTTTAAAAAGGAGCTACTGCAGGTCCCTCATCCTCACTGCTGTCACTGAGGGTATCTCTGTCTGCCACTGAAGGAGCTGCTCAGCACCTCTACCAACTTCAGTGGAGATATAGGGGATAGCAGAGGCTACCACAGAGTCATGGGACACACAGACTGGATCAGCAGTGGGTCATGCTTGTTTCTGTTTAAATTGTATTTGTGTGTATTTAAGACACTGCACAATTTCAATTTCTGTCAGCTTAACCTGCTTTGTTTACATATGGACTAGTGTGTTATTGTACTTGTGTGTGTTGTTGTTTTTGTGGACCTTAGGAAGAATAGTTATCTGTAACGCAGGTGTCGAATTCTTTTAGTAACATTTGTTTACTTTCTCCAAAACTAAAATGCTTAAATGTAAATCACAGGATCCGAGAACCAGTACTGGACCATTGCTATTTGTGCCATATTTCTATCGGTTCTCTATGAATGTTGTGACCAAACCAAATGGTATTGACATCAATTGATTGTGTATATTGAATGTTACTGCTAAGTATTTTAGTAGAGATTGTAGTGGCATTTTTTAGCCCAAATCATTGATTAGTGTTAAGTTTCGAATTGCACTACGCACTTCCGTGCACCTTAAGCATTTAGTTGCTAGCTTTTTGATACCAGAAGTACCTTGAGATTAATGCTATTTTATGTGTATAGTAATGCACGTTTGATTAGGTTGTTTATTAATAGACTAAAGGCCTCTTCATACTCCTCTTCATGTCAGAGCCCAGAGAACAAAGTTCGTCTGGGCTCTGACATTTCATACTCCTTAAGACGTGTTGCTGCCGAACTGCCACGCCCCCTTTTTCCGCAGCCAAAACAAACAAGGAATGACCAAAATAAAACGAGCCATTTGAGTTCAAACTATTATAAAACGTATCAGTCACGATAATTCAAACTTTTTGAAGATTGACTTCATATTTAGCCACATCTCCCCCGGCATATTACGTTAACGTTGAAAGCTCACCTCCGTGTCACTCGGTAAAACCATGTTGTTTGACGTCTGTGTAGCTCAGTACGGGTTTTGTCCATCCAAGAACCTTCACTGAACATGTTGGAGACGTTTCCCGGTGTTTGATGAAGGGTCTAAAGTGTAAAAGCCTGGTATCCCTCTGTCCTCGAGCCTGAACCACTTTTTTCTTTATCACTCGCCTCTTTCACGCAGGCAGCGCCAGGCTCTTCTGTTTCCTCTTCGTCCTCGCCCAAAACGTCCGTGTGTTTCTCCCCAGGACGTTTTTGCCATTGTAATCCTTCAGCAAAGTGTTTTACTGCCACGAGCGGGGCCTCAAAACTATCCATGTTGTCTCCCGTTTTCCGCACCGGTGTTAGGAAGTAAACATTGGATTCTCACTTCTCGCTTCCGCCCAAATAATCCCGCCCACTAAAAATCCAGGCAATCACAGCCAGAGTTCTCGCAGCATTGCCGAAAAAAGTTCTGCTGAGCTGATGCGTCAGCAAGAGCTGCCGAACAGGAGCAGTGAGAACATAATGACGTCATTTTGTTCTCGCAGCTCTGGGTGCGAGAACAAAGTTCTCGCGTCTTGTGGAGTATGAATAGGCCTTTAACCCAGTGAATGGGGTTGCTGCTAACTGCTAATGCTAAACTTAAGAGCACAATGTTTTAGCGTTCTTGATTGTTTGGACATGTCTAAATTATAATATTGTACGATATGGTTGTTGAGAGGTTATTTATTTGATACAAGTAGGGTTATTTACTGTAGGATTGATGAAATGTGTACACAGCTTAGACTTATTTTCCTTGGTGCTGTTTTATGCAGGCCAGGCTTTTTTTTACGTTTGATGGCGAGCTACTGAAACAGGATTCTGGCCCAAAGAAGGAGTATCAATTCCCACCAAGAACCCCGCCCTCCTGCTCTGTCCGGGCTGGTCAGAGGCACTTGCAGCCACCTTCACAACTGTCGCACCTCAGTCTACGGCCCCTCTCACACTCCTTCACTCCTCCCCATGGGTCACTACCTTCCCCCTGGATACTCAAATGGGACCCCGGGTCATGTGAACTGTTGAACTGTGCGAATACTGAACTTTATCCATTACAGGACTGCTCTGGTAAATTTGCGTTTATGGACACCTTGCCTATTTGAAGCACTGCAGGACTGTGTACGTTCTCTTTTTTGTACGTACTGGTTGTTATGGTTTTGGGTATGAATGGCCATTCTAAATGTTGCGGTAATAACTAGTGTGTCACGGTTCTGTCTGTCATGTTCAGTTCCCCCTTTATTTTGCTTAGTGTTCTCGTCCTCAGTGTTTTATTTTGACTTGTCTGTTCTGTCCTTGTGATTTTGCTTTGCTTCCCCCTTGTTGATCACCTGCCCCGCCTTAATGTGTTTCACCTGTTCCCTGTTCCTTGTGTATTTAGACCCCTCTGTTCTCCCTTGTCTTTGTTGGATCATTGTCGTTCATGTGTCTGTCCTGGTTCAGTTTTGCATTTTGTCCTTGGAATCGTTCAGTAAATTTATTGTCAGTATTTTGGTTGGCTGATTGCATCTGGGTCCTCATTCCACCTTCGCACCTCCAAACCACGGTATAATGGGGATCCATAATAAAGATAAAGATTTTCCTGTTGACCCTCAGATCCTCCGCTAATAAAGTAAAAATAAAAGACAACAACATCAACGCTGACACCAAAGTGGACATTCCTGACCTGGTCCTATACATAATCAAACTTGTTACACGGTTTCAAAATGACTCGGTATGAAATATGAAATAACTAAGTCATTCCTCTTCAGATAGAAAGAGTTAAGGAACAACAAATAATCCAGGTTTCTAAAGTGGATTATTTTAAACCCGTCACATCCTGATTCTCTGAGCGAAGTTACTTACCACAGAGCAGCAGAGCGAGCAGCGCCGGGACCCACATTTCTGCAGACACTTGGAGTCTCTTTGACCTACACTCATCCACAGTGCTCCTAAAGCCCAGACTCTTCTTTAACTATCAAATTTAAAGAGGAGGAGAACACATGCATGAGTTCCATATGTGCTCATTAACCTCTAATCCCCTGTCTTAACTGAGCACATTTTCTCTCATTTGACTTACAAATCTTGAAAGGAAAACGTCAAAGCAGTGACAAGAATGAGATGTAAATGAGGATGAAAACGCAGCAACACAGAAATAATCAAAAGAGTGACAAAACAGGCGAATAAACAGTGATTTAAAAAAAAAAAGCAACAAAATGGCCCATAGGCTGTAGCACCAATCGGAACAAGCAGCCAACCAGAGCCGTGCTTGAAACCAGTCCTCCAATCCCAGGCCAACTAAACTAGCGCAAAGTAGTATGTATCTGACACTGCTATTTTTGAGATCATCTCACTATGTAACACTAAATACCTCAATATTAAAGTTACTTGATTCAGACGTTTAAAATTAGATGAATTAACTTTTTTCCAAACTTTATTTCTACAGGATTTCTCTGCAACAGGAAGTAGTTGTTTATCTCTGCATTAGAAAAGAAACAGAAGAAAACACAGCACACACTTGAACTCAATAATCATCGGAAAAACAATGGTAAATATTGATAAAAGGGTTGTAGTGACGAGCTGCTGCCTGTATAATGTCAGCCACGCCCACAACAAATCTACACATTAATCATTTCTACAGATTTGCGACCAACCACTCGCAGCGGAATGACTCTAATATAAAGCATTTGCTGCAAAAGTCATTATTTTGAAAGAAAATTGTTGACAAAGGTTTTTAAACCGTCATCTGTACTTGGTCATTGAAGTGTTGGACTCTGTGCTTCCAAGAACAGAGCCTCATCAGCGACACAAAAGACTCTATATGCAAAAAAAAAAATAGTTTTCAATATTTAGCTTTTTATGCCAGATTGGTCTCTAAACACATACATTTTCACTTGGGAACAAAAACATACCTAATCTTCACAATAACATGTTTCTTCATAAATTTATTTGGAAAATTGGAATTTCAGGCCATTTTCTCAAAATGCATTTTTCTCTCGTTGCCGTGACAATATCTCCACTTTAGCAGCTCCTACTGACTTCAAACTTTCCAGCCTTGGACTGAACATTATTTGAAGGTTCTTTCAGGGGATTTAAAAAAAAATCTAATTTGTAGTCTGATTTATTGAGTTCTTAGTTTAAAAAAAGAAAACGAATGAGGCTAAATTGCTTTTCCCACTAATACAGTTCATTCTAAAATGTAAAAATCCATGCTTCAAAGGAGTGTCTGGTTTTAAAATGGAGATGAGCAACTGAGTAGTATGTATCTGACACTGCTATTTTAGAGATCATCTCACTATGTAACACTAAATACCTCAATATTAAAGTTACTTGATTCAGACGTTTAAAATTAGATGAATCAACTTTTTTCCAAACTTTATTTCTACAGGATTTTAACACAAGTCGCTGCAACAGGAAGTAGTTGTTTATCTCTGCATTAGAAAAGAAACAGAAGAAAACACAGCACACACTTGAACTCAATAATCATCGGAAAAACAATGGTAAATATTGAAAAAAAGGGTTGTAGTGACGAGCTGCTGCCTGTATAATGTCAGCCACGCCCACAACAAATCTACACATTAATCATTTCTACAGATTTGCGACCAACCACTCGCAGCGGAATGACTCTAATATAAAGCATTTGCTGCAAAAGTCATTATTTTGAAAGAAAATTGTTGACAAAGGTTTTTAAACCGTCATCTGTACTTGGTCATTGAAGTGTTGGACTCTGTGCTTCCAAGAACAGAGCCTCATCAGCGACACAAAAGACTCTATATGCAAAAAAAAAAAAAGTTTTCAATATTTAGCTTTTTATGCCAGATTGGTCTCTAAACACATACATTTTCACTTGGGAACAAAAACACACCTAATCTTCACAATAACATGTTTCTCCGTAAATTTATTTGGAAAATTGGAAATTCAGGCCATTTTCTCAAAATGCATTTTTCTCTCATTGCCGTGACAATATCTCCACTTTAGCAGCTCCTACTGACTTCAAACTTTCCAGCCTTGGACTGAACATTATTTGAAGGTTCTTTCAGGGGGATTTAAAAAAAAATCTAATTTGTAGTCTGATTTATTGAGTTCTTAGTTTAAAAAAAGAAAAAGAATGAGGCTAAATTGCTTTTCCCACTAATACAGTTCATTCTAAAATGTAAAAATCCATCCTCCAAAGGAGTGTCTGGTTTTCAAATGGAGATGAGCAACTGACTGAGTTGCCGCTAGAGCTTCCTCTATTGTGTTGGTGCAACCTCTTATGCAGTCGCTGCTTAGTTTCTCAAATATAATGTTCTTTGCAATAAAATACAGTTAATAAAACACACTGGCCCACATGAAATTACAAATACGGTAAATAATGTACATCACAGACATTGACTAACGCATTTATTTTTTCAGAGATATTTTTTCATTGTAACAAGAATATAATTAATGTAATAATTATCAATCTCTTTCTAACGAAGCCCTCCTCCAATTGACTAATTTGAAGAACACACAGGTCAGACACTCAGAGGACAGTAAGGTTGGTTGTTTTTCTTCTCTTTTTCCGGGGCAGTCTTCCATTTTACCTTGACGTCAGTGCGACCTGCTGCTTCAAACCTTTTCTGGATCTGGAAAATAAAGTGTGAAAGCTCCTCTGCTGAGCGAGTCCAGCTCTGGGAATGTGTCGAACTGTCACAGAGATTGAAACCAACCTCGTCTAAAATCTGCTGCTTCGTCCCTGGATCGTCCAGGCCGAGTCCAGAGAACTTCATCTTCACAAACCTGTAGGTTTTGGACTCCTCTGAACAAAACAATTATTTTATTACAATAATACCTTAGAAGCACTTCGACTTTACTGCGCGGACGTCAAAGTGCTCATACGGTGTTATTACGCCTCGTAATATAGTTCCCCTTTTTATCCGCTTAGAAAATCAACATGTTTCATTTTGTGTAACTAGACTTGGATCGTGTAACTTTACACATAACTGTATTTAAATAGGAACAACGTGGAAGAGCTTGGTCGCTTCTAACTTCACACCAGTTTAGAGCTACAGGAACATGCTGGGAGAGGCTAAAAGCTAGCAAGATCTTTGGTCTACTTGCGTGACTGAGCACACGCATTAAGACCAGACAGGTACGCATCAACTCATCTAAGCTCAGGTAAGAACATATCTCAGTATGGAAAAAAACGTGGCCTGTTCCTTTAAACCAGACATATTCTAAAAGCAAAAGCTATTTACGTTTTACAGCAGGGGAGCCTGAGCTGTTGGTTGAGTGATGTTGGGGGTCGGAGCCTGAAAAGTTTGGGAAACCCTGCTCTATGGCTGAAACAAAAACGATTCTGCAGTGACTCCTGCAGCCCACTCTGTGCTTCCCACACCAAGAGTGCATCATTCTGTGCGTCATGTTGTTTAATAGCCTCAAATACTAACCATGTTAAGCGTCATTGAGTGTCCAAAACATTTTTAGGGCCCAACACCAAAGACCATTTCACGCTTTTAGTCACTTTTAGAACACATGTTTAGTGGCCAGAGCTGCTGTGAGGCGAGTGATCTAACTGCTGTGCCACAGTGTAATCACCAAAGTGTCTAATGCAGGGCTGAGGAGGAACCAGTGTAAAGTGTGTTACCTTGACAGTAGAATGGGCGTGTCTCCTGACAGGAAAAGACTTCCCAGGTGTTTTGCACGTTCTGTGCAGCGCAGAAAGGCTCGTGGTAGGTTTTAGAGTCATAGTTCCAGGCTGTGAAGACGACTGTCCTGTTGTCCGACCACTTCCCTGTAGATCTAAAGAGGCCGATCCATGGATCAAAGTCGCCTGCTACACCATTAGCAGCAACGTTCTCCTCTGCACTCTCGATCAAAGCCAGGTCTGTGTGGTGAGTTCTGCAGTAGGTCAAGGCATCGCCCCAACTCATATCATCAGGTGTTAAATGATAGACTTTTGGGCTGGAACCTACAATAACAAATATTTTTCATCTCAATGAAAGAAACACATCTAACCACCGCAAAACAACATCATAATGAGAACAACTTATTTCAGATGATGAACAGTTTATTGTTTCTTTGACGAGAGGTGAAAACGTCCAATACTTAAACTGCCTACAACTTATTCAACTTAAAATGTGAAGCTAATATATGATCCCCGTCTGGAACCACCACCTTAACGTGGTGGAGGGGTTGGAGTGTCCGAATGATCCTGGGAGCTCTGTTGTCGGGGGCTTCGTGCCTCTGGTAGGGTCTCCCATGGCAAACAGGTCCTAAGTGACGGGTCAGACAAAGAGCGGTTCAGAAGCCCCTTATGAGAGACCAACAGGCCCGGTTTGAGTCGTGAGACCGTCCTTCTGTGGACCCACCACCTGCAGGAGGAGCCATAGGGGCTGGTGCAGTGTGATATGGGCATCTCCAACAGATGGATGGATGGATGGATGGATGGATGGATGGATGGATGGATGGATGGATGGATGGATGGATGGATGGATGGATGGATGGATACTTTATGACATAGACCCATTACATGCAAAGAGACATATGTCAAGCCTTTGTTATAATTTTGATGATTATGGCTTACAGTTCATTTTCAAAATATTCAAATATGTTTTAGATTTGGGGGTTTTAGAAGCTGTGAGCCATAATAACCAAAATTATAACAAATAAAGGCTTGATATATTTCACTTTGCATGTAATGAGTCTATATCATATATTAGTTTCACATTCTAAGTTGAATTACAGAAGTAAATGGACTTTTGAACGGTATTCTACTTTTCCAAGTTTCCCCTGTATAACAGCTAACAAACCTTCGTTCACTTAGTAATCCCTGTACAACTGAGAGCTTTCGGTGACACAATCAAGTATATGCCTCAAATCTTCACCTGAATAACAGAGGGCTTTTGCCTCGATGGAGCAGGCGTCGCTGAACCAGGTAGATACGGCGATATAACCGCACTGCTGAGACTCGTGAAGGTACCGTGGTTCATCCTCATCAGATCTCCAGTTCTTGTAGGATCCGCTGGAGTTGGTGGCCGTCCACTTCCACTGGCTCAGGTCTCTGGGGTCATCGTACAGGCCGATCCACACGGGGGCGCTGTAGCCTGGAGGGCGGGGCAGTCTGAGATTGTCCTCAGAGCTGCTCACACAGGCCAGGTCATGGTAGTGCTGTCTGCAGAACTGCTGAGCCTCGCTCCAGGTCAGGTTCTTATCCACAAAGTGGTACCCCCACAGGGGGCTCTCAGAGCAGAGACTGAAGCTCACGGCTGAAACACAAACACATCTGACTTCAGGGTCATATTAGAGAAAAGAAGACGGGACTTTATTGATCTCACAATGGCGAAATTCACTTGTTCCGCCAGATCTCAATAAACACTTGGGTGGTGAAAAAGCAGGAAATGTGCAATCAAGTAACTAGTGGTATCTCAGACACCATGGGAGAAAGTTAAGTTATACTTTATTCATCTCTGTAGAGAAATTCATTCTCTGCATTTGACCCACACTCAATGGCGCTGGGCGACCTGTAGGAGCAGTGAGCTGCCAGCAGGGGCGGAACCAGGCTTGTGGTCAGAAACACCTGGCTGGAGGATTCACCTATTGCACGGGTTTTTACCACTGACCTACACAGACACGGGGTGAACGTGCAAACTCCACACAGGAAGACCTTTTTTAACCTTTCATAATGATGTTTTTAGAAGGTGCAGCCTCCTCCGTGAGCAAGACTGTAGACGTGAGCACGAGCTGCGTAAGCTATATGGCAGTCTGGGCCTTCAGTAGCAACCTGCGTTCACTCATTCAAACACATTTAAACTGATGGATGCATCATCAACGCAAACCAAAGCAGCTGTGCCTCCGCCCCCAAATAAAACCCGTCTGGGGCACAAACCCTTCTCCGGTCCGGGCACGAACCCTTCTCCTGTCGGGGCCAAACCCTTCTCCTGTCGGGGCCAAACCCTTCTCCTGTCCAGGCACAAACCCTTCTCCTGTCGGGGCCAAACCCTTCTCCTGTCCAGGTACAAACCCTTCTCCTGTCCAGGCACGAACCCTTCTCCTGTCCAGGAACAAACCCTTCTCCTGTCCGGGCACAAACCCTTCTCCTGTCCGGGCACAAACCCTTCTCCTGTCCGGGGCAAAACCCGTCTCCTGTCGGGGTCAAACCCTTCTCCTGTCGGGGCCAAGCCCTTCTCCTGTCCAGGCACAAACCCTTCTCCTGTCCAGGCACAAACTCTTCTCCTGTCCAGGCACAAACCCTTTTCCTGTTGGGGCACAAACCCTTCTCCTGTCGGGGCCAAACCCTTCTCCTGTCGGGGCACAAACCCTTCTCCTGTCGGGGCCAAACCCTTCTCCTGTCGGGGCACAAACCCTTCTCCTGTCGGGGCACAAACCCTTCTCCTGTCGGGGCCAAACCCTTCTCCTGTCCGGGCACAAACCCTTCTCCTGTCGGGGCACAAACCCTTCTCCTGTCGGGGCCAAACCCTTCTTCTGTCGGGGCCAAACCCTTCTCCTGTCGGGGCCAAACCCTTCTCCTGTCCGGGCACAAACCCTTCTCCTGTCGGGGCACAAACCCTTCTCCTGTCGGGGCCAAACCCTTCTCCTGTCCGGGCACAAACCCATCCATTTCACAAGAGGAATGTTTTGTTTATCCGGTTTAGTTCACCCTCACATAACACAGTCTTTAAATTACTGGCCAGGTCTTTAGACTGTGATGACCCTGTCCCGCAAATATTTCTACAGTTCTGGCTCATTTACACTGACACTTGAAGCCTTTCACCCATGTTTGCGCAACTCGCCTCAACATTGACCTCGCACGTATTTCGGAAGTGAGGAATTGAAATTGTTCACTTGTTCATGTGGTGAAAATGCAGCAGAATGCAGAACACTGGACCTATCAGATTGACATGTTCCTGTTTTCCTGTCGACCCTCAGATCCTCCTGATTCTCTTGTGAGACTCCAAAGTGGACATCATAATACATAATCAAACTCGTAACACAGCATTTCTGATTGGTTTCAAAACTACTCAGCATGAAACATGAAATACCCAAGTAATTCCTCTTCAAATAGAAAAAAATCAGAAACACAAAATAATCAAAGTTACTCACATCCTGATTCTCTCTGAACACTTACCACAGAGCAGCAGAGCGAGCAGCGCCGGGACCCACATTTCTGCAGAGACTTGGACTCTCTTTGACCTACACTTGTCCTGTTGTCCTAAAGCCCAGACTCTGCTTTAACTAGCAAATGTAAAGAGGAGGAGAATACATGCGTCACTTCCATATCTGCTCATTAACACACACTGCTCCACTGCAACAATTCAAAATCAAGTTCAAATGACAAAACTAACATCAGAGTTAAGGAAATGTGGTCTCCTCAATACTTCATAATGGAGTGTTCTGATAGATTATTGTGTGCAGTATTTTTGATGCTCTGTTGTAAGTGGCCTGACTGTTATTGTTGTTACAGAACTGAAATGAGTGAAATCAATGCATTAAAAAGTGCTGAACAAACAAGTATATGTATGTAAGTAAGGGGGAGCTGTCTATGAACTTGAGTTACTTAGTACTGCTTTAATGAAAAAACATCTGACTAGCAACTTTTCCCTCATGTTTTTTTTTTTATATACTGTCGGGAAAAGCTGCAGCTGCTAATAGTGTTGATTGAACGGACAGTAACAATCCTCCTCCCTGAATACTATTGTGAACCCTGTTTGGATAAGGATACAAAATTTGATATGAAGATGACATCTAACACATAGTTTCATTCATTAAAACTGACTAACTGAAATATTGGCTGTCTGTGGTTCTATTCGGGCTTTGGCAATGATATAAAAGAAATAATAGCTCCGGTTCAGTCTGCGCTCGTTAGTCCCGCCTCTCGTCTAAATCTGAAATCCAAACAAAACGGCTCACTAACAGACTGACTCCCCATGTGTCTTGGTTTATATTTGCATGTGAAAATGACTTAATGTGAGGCTGCTTTACATACAGGGCTGTTGACCTTTGTGGAGGAGGTTTTTGATTCCTGCTTTACCAGCGGCTCATGAGGTGCTTTAAAGTATAAGCTTTACCATTTAACTTATTTGTAAATTACTTCATTGTTAAGCTTTAGAAGAGCTCCAGCTTCTGGTGGCTCTGTGGCTCCCTCTGCTGGTCATGTCTGTCCTTGTCGGTCTAGAATAAATCCATCTGTTGGTCGTCAAGCACAGTCTTCATTCATTAGATTAATTCAAAAAATAAACGGCTGCTGTTCATTTACACAAACTGTTGGTGAAACGTAAGAAAGACGTGTTTTTTTACCGGCATCTCGAACTCTTTCGCATGAGCGCGGCTGCAGTACCAACAACATTTAAAATGAGATCAATCAACTTTTTTCAAAACTTTATTTCTAAAAGATTTTCACACAAGTCACTGCAACACGGCACACACTCCAACTCAATAATAATCAGGAAAACATTGGTAAATATTTTTTAAAATCAGGTTCTTTTCCTCCTTATGATTGAAAGCAGGCACCGCGGGGCTGTGAGACGTTCAAGGGCTGTGGGGGAAAAGCTCTCTGCTCCAGAGTTTGCACTTCTTGGGGAGGGGGGCAGTGGGGGGCGTGGGTGAGGGGACGGGGGAGCAGAGAAGGGTTCGCTACTGACACCTACAGACAAAAATCACAGATTCAAAGCTGAGGTTTAAGCTGTCATCTGTACTTGGTCACTTATGTGTTGGACATTTTGTCTCCAAGAAGCTTCGTCATCGATACAACAGTGTTTCTGTTGTTTTAAGATGGAGCTGAGCTGTGACTGAGGGTCACCACAGCCTCCTCTGTGAGGTTGATACAACCTCTTATGCAGTCGCTGCTTAGTTTGTCAAATGTGCTCCGTACAAAAAAATACAGTTAGAGGTGGGTAGTTCTCAATTACATGTACGCAAGTACATGTACTTACGTAACTGTACTTTTGCAAGTAGTTTTTCATACAGTGCTTTTTACTTCTACTTGAGTAATAGTAAAACAAAGTAAATGGTTCTTAATTGAGTAAAGACAATCACACTTGTGCCACAGTGAGTAAATATTTAAGTGACGGATTTAAATTTTGACAAAAGGGCTGTATTTAGTGTTTTCTTTCTTAATTCTTCATAATGATTCCTTGTTTATGTTCTGATTGGATTTTATTTGAACATTTTGCAATTTTCCTATTTCATGTTTTGTTTCACATAATTATTTTTTTTAAATTTTTTTTGCTCTTACTGAAGTAAAGAAAAATTCGACTCTACCCACCTCTGAATACGGTTAATGAAACATTAGGCCAATCAAAAGCATAAATATATAACACACTTCATAGACATGAACTAATACATTTATTCTTTTATAGATATTATGATTACAGCTAAAATGAGTCGTTGACAAAGGTTGTTAAACCGTCGTCTGTACTTTGTCATTTAAGGTTTGGCCTCGTTTCCTCCAAAAGCCTTGTCAGAGACACAAAGGAGGGACACACTCCTCTCTCAAACCACAATCTTGTTTCTTCAGCTCAAATTTGAGCCTCACAAGGAAAGAAAAGTGGTTTTGAGATGGAGATGAGCTGCTGACTGAGCTCCCCTGTGGTGTTGGTACAACCTCTTATGCAGCTGCTGTTTACTTCTCCAATATAACGCACTTAGGAAAAGATTATGTCTATATGAAAAACATATTATATTATAGATATTCTATTTTTCTTGATGTAGATACAAGAAATATACATGTAATAATGTGTTATTTATCTGTTTAGCTAAATCCTCCTCCAATAGTTTTGTAAGTGAATTTGAAGAACACACAGGTCACACGTTAAGAGGACAGTTACGTTTTTTGTTTTTGTTTTTCTTCTCTTGTTTTTTCGGGGCAGTCTTCCACTTTATCTTGACGTCAGTGTGACCTGCAGCTTCAAACCGTTTCTGGATCTGGAAAATAAAAATCGTTAAAGCTCCTCTGCTGAGCGAGTCCAGTACGGGGAATGAGATTTAAACCAACCTCATCTAAAATCTGCAGTTTCATCACTGGATCGTCCAGGCCGAGTCCGGAGAACTTCATCTTCAATCTGAAGGTTTTGGGCTCGCGGCCCCTTTATCAATCTGAAGTTCTCTCTGACCCCGATAATCATTTACTCTATTCAAAGGAATGTTCTCATTATTCTACAGCAGAAATGACAGCCATGTTCAGAAACACCCCTGCACTGAGCTTAAGCTTTAGGATCAATGTTGAGTTTGAAACAGTTTGAACAAAGGCACTTACCACAGAGCAGCAGAGCGAGCAGCGTTCGGACCCACATTTCTGCAGTGATCCTGAAGTTACAGTATCAGTGTCTATTTAATGGTCAAATCTCAGAAGGAAGCGCTTAAACAAACACACCTCCTGAAGGATCTCATCAGATTAATGAACACCTGATTTGGATACGACCTTTGTGGAGTTTGAGGCTGATTTGCAAACGGACAGATGACATAACCACCGCACCAAGTAGATCTGCAAAAGACTTACATACACAAATGTTTAAAAATGTACTGACATTGTTGTTTGTTTGAAAATAAACGCTACATCCAGCAGGTCAATATTATTTACACCATTAGTCAATATGTGCCAGAGAATAGACATGATTTATAACACTCAGTGGTGGGGGCTGTTCGGAGTGTGTACATTTGGGTGAGGTCTGTAATCTACAGAGGGGGCAGTCCATTCAAAGCTTTACAAACAATAAAATCTTAATATCAACTCCAAGTTCTCGTGTGAACCCCCCATTCTTTACAAAATCGTTGAAGACGGGGAAAAACGCGTAGTGTGTTGCTGACCTTTAATCCAGCAGATGTGGAAGCACCAATCCAGCATGTTCCCTCAGAAATGGTACAAGTTTTTATTTGCGTGTGAAAAGGAGAGCTGAGTTTTTTTGCTGAGGCTGTTTTACATTATTTTACATGCCATTCAGTTCAGTTCAGGTCTACTTCCACTCAGTTCAGGTCTACTTCCACTCAGTTCAGGTCTACTGCCATTCAGTTCAATTCCATGGCCACTCGGTTCAGGTCTACTGCCATTCAGTTCAGTTTACAGCCACTCAGTTCAGGTCTGCTGCCATTCAGTTCAATCAATCAGTCAATGGTTTCTATAGCCCAATACCACAGCAGGAGTTGTCACAGGGCTGCACCAAACATTAAGGCAATAAAACAGAGCAGTAAATATGACAATGTAAAGTTCAGGCGAATTAAGTATCCAGGCAAACACAATGTCCAAACAAGCGTCTATGATGACAAAAGTTAATTTTACATGTGTTTGACATTTCCCACTTCAAGTGGAGGTAGAGGTATCATGAGGAGCATCTACAACCCACAGAAGCTGCTCAGGGAGTGATGCTCATCCAAAATGGCACGTCCATTCGTGCTGTGGCAAGAAGGTTTGCTGTGTCTCCCAGCGCAGTGTCCAGAGCATGGAGGAGATACCAGGAGACAGGCCAGTACACCAGGAGACCTGGGGGGGGGGGGGGCGACCGAGGTCAACAACCCTTATGTTATTTTGTTCTCAACACATTGCCCTACACTATGAATAAAGATTTTCATCCTAAAAATCCAATTTATTGACATCTAGGATGTGTTTTTTGAGTGTGCCCTAAGTTTTTGTGAGCAGTGTATATTGTTTAAAAAAATCAAGTTACTTGATTCATACAGACATTTACTAACCGCTGCACGGTAGCGCAGCGGTTAGTGCTCTCGCTTCACAGCTAGAAGGTCCGGGTTCGATTCCCACCTGGACGGGCCTTTCTGTGTGGAGTTTGCATGTTCTCCCTGTGTCTGCGTAGGTTTCCTCCGGGTACTCCGGTTTCCCCTACCACTAAAAACATGCACAATAGGCCAGGATGAATGATGTGTGTGAGTGAATGGTGGTGGTCAGAGGGTCCGTTGGCGCAGACGTGTGTAGTCGCGAAAGTGCCTCTGTCAGTCTCCCCCAGGGGAAACTGAAGCTACAAATGTAGTTTACACCGAGTATGGAGTGAATGTACAACTGTCTCATGTAAAGCGCTTTGTGACCATGTCTGTGAAAGGCGCTATATAAATAAAGATCTTCTTCTTCTTCTAAAATGAGATTAATTTCATTCCTTTATTTATTAATCAGGACAATGCACAATTACATTATGTTACATGAGCAAAGATGCTTGCACCAGACTAGCTTTTTCAAGCTAATTTCCATCTATAGTCCTAATCACCAACAGCAGAATAACAAAGTGCAATATATACAGTGCACATTTACTTTATTTCTACAAGATTTTCACAGTCGCTGCAACAGGAAGTCGTTTTTTATATCATTAGAAAAGAAACAGAAGAAAACACAGCACACACTCCAACTCAATAAGCATTGGAAAAACAACGGTAAACATTTGTAAAAATAGTGTTTTTACAAGACAAGCTTTAAAAGTAAATACGAGACAAAGTCACTTTTAAGCAAATGTTTTTCTAGAGTCAAATTTAAAATGAGCGATTACAGTTTAGTTTCTTTTAGTAAGACAGAGGGTTTAGTTTTACCTGCTTGACTAGTTTCGATCACTTCCTGTGATCTTCCTCAGAAGCGACACCTGGTGGTGGAGGTGACGTGTCGTAGGCAGCTTACATGGATTTTCCAGTCTGACTGGCGCTGTCTCCAGGACGGCGTCCCAGGTGTGTGATAAGGTGTACGCTCCCTCGTCCCGGTTCATAGATGTTGATGCACGTTTCCTGATCTCGATGGCTTCTCTGATCCAGCGGTGGTACTTGTTACTTTCGGCACGGATGACCCTGGCATTGTCCCAATTCATGATGTGGTTTTCCCTCTTACAGTGGTCTGATGCGGCTGATTTGAGATTTTCTTGCATTGCTTGTTCTTTTATTGCTCTTGTTTGTCTGTTGGCCGTCTCCTTTTCGCATTGCTTCTGGTGTTCTTTCTTTCGTGTGCTGAATGATCTCCCCGCCACATATGTCTTATTGCATGATAGGCATGGGATTTTGTATATGACATCATATTTCCGGTCTTGATGGATGGTGTCTTTGGGTCTGACTAACAACTGTCTGAGTTTGGTGTGTGGTTTGACTGGAGTGTTTATGTTGTGTTTCTTCATGGCTCTCTGTATGCGCTCCGTGACCCCCTGTGACGAATGTTGTTTTGTGTTCTTTTTGTGTTGTCCTACTCCCCTTTTTCTCCTGTGTTTTTTGCCTGTTTTTTCCCCCTTTCAATTGCCCACTGTGGATACTGGCAATGTGTGAGTGCGTGTTGGATGTGAGCCTCCTCTTCCTCCTTGTCCTGTGTGTCTGTGATGATGTTTTTTCCCTGTTGTACAAAGTTCTGACCACAGAGTTCAGTGATCGAAACTAGTCAAGCAGGTAAAACTAAACCCTCTGTCTTACTGAAAGAAACAAAACTGTAATAGACTTAACTTAAGAAGACAGTATGAACCTTCTACAAAGACTTAAAATAAACAAGGTTATTATTTTCAAAGACATTTTTAATATAATAGATCGGAACAATTCCTTTTCTGGCTTTTTCCCCTGTGGAGGATGCTTTTTGTTATTATGTCCTCAGGACATAAAAATAAAAAGCATCTTAAAGCCTCAGCTACTCACGTGAAATGTCAGGGTGAAAAAGTGAGGGTTAGAGGGTCAGTGAACTTAGTGAACGTTTCCAGGCTGACTTTCCCGTGTGACTGATGATGCCCTGGCTGTGAGCATGCACTGCTCCTGTTGCTAGTTGTCATTGTGTTGCTCGCTGCTGCAGAGGTAGGCTCGATGGGAAGTAGATTTATGCAAGAGATATTTATTTATTTATTGCCCGTTTACAAACCTTTTTATTTTTTTATTTTGATGGCACATTTTTCTCCCCCCTGTGCTTTACTGCTTTCCAGCGGGTATGGCTTATGTAAATGAGGTGTAAACGAGCCCTATGGTCGCGCTTTGCAGCAGCGGAGAGGGCAGAACTCTGCACACTTTAGAAGCCAATTGCTTAGAAATATTCTGTGTCTTTCACTTAAAATTGCCACAACGTCTCCAAATATGATCAGATTTCCATGTGTTACACATCACTGGAAAGTTTGGAGGCAACACTTATCTATGTCCCACTCAAAATGCCCCAAAACAGAGTTGTGACCCTGGATTCCACGACTGGGCACATTTATGTAAACACATAAAATGTCTCATGAAAACGTCTGTAGATCTACTTTGGTGCCGTGGCCATGTCATCTTTCCGTGCACAAGCCTCAACCTCCACACAGGACTTATACAAATCAGGTTTACATTAATCCTCCTGAAATCCTTCAGGAAGCGCGTCCGTTTACGAGCTTCCTCCTGAGATTTAACAGTTAAAGTAGAGGCTGAGGCTGGTCTTTAGGAGCTCTGTGGACACGGGAGTGAAGGTCCGAGTCTCCGCAGAAATGTGTCTCCCAGCGCTGCTCGCTCTGCTGCTCTGTGGTAAGTGCTTTTGTTTGAAACTGAACATCGTCTTCATTTCAGTGGATGGTTTAAAATGATCCACTTGGAGAAACTGGATTATTTGGTTGTTTTGGGTGTTTGGTTGTTTCAGCTCATTCTTATCAGAATCAGAATAGGTTTTATTGATTGACTGCGGAATTCTTCCGCAGTCAATTATTGGTTTTCATGTTCTTTATTATTATTCCTCTTCCATCTTTTTCCCGATTTTCTCCAGCTTTCAGCACTTTCATGCTTTGTGCAATTTATGCAAGTTATGCATCAAAATGTTCCGCATGTTGAGGAGAAGGGTGCTATTACTTTTGGGACTTCTGCAACTTACGTTTTTTCCGCAATCGGCCAAAATGTCGGAGATTTTTCCCATTGACTTATAATGGGGCTGCCGCAAATCCATGCTTTTCTGCACTTTTTTCTGCATTTTCTGCAATTTCTGCACTTTGTGCATGTTCAGCTTCTGCAACTTGTGGGTTTTGAGAAAAAATTGGCCTTCTGCAGTTTTCCAGTTTTTTATACGAGAGTTTGAAATTTTTGCATTAGTGTGTATGGGGGAATCCAGCCAATGGGGAGACTCCAGGACTTTCAGTCATTTGTGCAGCTTCTGCCAATCAAGCACTGAGGCCATTTCAACAGTTTGACCAGTTTATGGAATATAAAAGTTTATGCAATATTAACAATTTATGCAAATTAACCACTTTATGGGATTTAACCAGTTATTGCATTTTAAAGCGTTTATGCAACTTAAGAGTTTATGCCATTTAGGATTTATGAATTTTGAAGAGTTTATGCAATTTACATAATTTATGCAAATTAACCCATTCATGCATTTTACCACTTTATGCAGTTTATACAGTTTATGCAACATGACATATTTTACCAGTTTATGCAAATTAAGCAATTTACGCAATTTCTGCATTTGTCTCCCGCAATTCCGCAGTCAATCGCAATGGCGCAGCCATTGCATTTCTAGTTATTATTCCTCTTCCATCTTTTTCCCGATTTTCTAGAGCTTTCAGCACTTTCATGCTTTGTGCAATTTATGCAAGTTATGCATCAAAACGTTCCGCATGTTGAGGAGAAGGGTGCTATTACTTTTGGGACTTCTGCAACTTATGGTTTTTCCGCAATCGGCCAAAATGTCGGAGATTTTTCCCATTGACTTATAATGGGGCTGCCGCAAATCCATGCTTTTCTGCACTTTTTTCTGCATTTTATGCAATTTCTGCACTTTGTGCATGTTCAGCTTCTGCAACTTGTGGGTTTTGAGAAAAAATTGGCCTTCTGCAGTTTTCCAGTTTTTTTATACGAGAGTTTGAAAT
Organism: Gobius niger; assembly: GCF_951799975.1. NCBI lineage: Eukaryota > Metazoa > Chordata > Actinopteri > Gobiiformes > Gobiidae > Gobius > Gobius niger. The sequence continues at coordinate 28,062,541 of NC_136867.1, forward strand.
TTATGCATTGGTGTGTATGTGCGAATCCAGCCAATGGGGAGACTCCAGGCCTTTCAGCCATTTGTGCAGCTTCTGCCAATCAAGCACTGAGGCCATTTCAACAGTTTGACCAGTTTATGGAATATAAAAGTTTATGCAATATTAATAATTTATGCAAAGTAACCACTTCATGGGATTTAACCAGTTATTGCATTTTAAAGCGTTTATGCAACTTAAGAGTTTATGCCATTTAGGATTTATGAATTTTAAAGAGTTAATGCAATTTACATAATTTATGCAAATTAACCCATTCATGCATTTTACCACTTTATGCAGTTTAAACAGTTTATGCAACATGACATTTTATGCATTTTACCAGTTTATGCAAATTAAGCAATTTATGCAATTTGAAGAGTTTATGCAATTTCTGCATTCGCTTCCCGCAATTCCGCAGTCAATCGCAATGGCGCAGCCATTGCATTTCTAGTTGTCATTGTTATGAACAGGTTCACAACTAGGCCACGTGCCACATGTCCATCATAATGCAGAATAAACAGTGCACAAAACTTAAACTCAAATACACTTGAGAAGCTTTTTAGTGGTATTTTATCATTGTATCTTTGTATTACATTCATGTGACAGCTCTCACATCATTTTGTGTCATGTAAAAATGTTTTGTTCATTGAGTTGTGAATGAAATGTGTGGTATAAATAAACAGGCCTCGCCTTGTTTCTCGTCAACCCCTGATGCCTCTGCGCTTTGGAACAAACTACTCAAACTCAACATCGTCTTATTTTTATTAGTTTAGAGTCATTTATCCTTTGTAGAATAACCAGTTTCCTAAAGCACATGTGTCAAACACAAGGCCCACAGGCCCCATGTGTTTGACACGTGATAAATAACATGATCCATTGATGAGTTTAATGATAATGTGGCCCTTTGTAGAGCATGAGTTTCTGAATATGTGAAAAACAAAGTTAGTCTCTATCCCATTCCTGTGCAGAGCTATGGATTTTTGAAGAAATAACCTAACGTCCAGCTGTGCCAAAGGCTCTCCAAGCGGCTCTGCGCTATCACGCATCACACCTCCCCAACCGCAGCAGCGGCCACCATTCACCACTCTCATCATTTATTATATTATATGTGTAGGCTATAGGTTATCGCCATTTTACTCACAACAACAGCGACACCAAAGCACAACTCATGTATGTGCGAACCCTCACGGTCCAGATGAAACGTGACATGATGAAAACTGTTAGAATTATGTTTTTATTTCTTTATTTTCTTATTTATTATTTTTAAGGTTTAGTGTTGATAAAGCAGAGACGAAACATAAAACAATGTTGAAAGTTCTGATATGTGTAAATAATACCCCAGAAAAACTGGAAATATATAATTCTTCTGATAAGACACAAGAAAATTAATACAGGTTTAGATTCATTGTGCTTTGATTCATTTTCATTTTTTTTCTTCAGTTTGCCGCTTGCAGATTTACTCAGTAAAAAGAGAACTATACACTTTGTACTATACACAGTACAGATAATTCAAAATAATATTACTTGAGTAAAAGTAAAAATTGTGATAAAACTCAAATAACAGTTAAAAATACAAATAAATGGATCCCAGAAAGAATAGTTATTGCTAGCGGCAAATCTATAAATGCTTAAGTAGTAGATAGTAAGAAATGTATAAATAAATAAATCAAATCAAATACATAAATCCCTTTCTTTTTTCTTCCAACCTGTGCACCTTTTGCGATTTTTTATCATTTTTTTTCGACAGAAATCCTGCTTTAGTCCATATAAATCACAGGCATCAGAAGAAATGCTCAACAGCAGTTTATTTCAGATTGTTTATAATATAATGATGATAATTATTAAGACAAACTACTGAATATGACATTATGCCGTAGCAGACCCTTCAGCCAATCAGAGCGCAGCCTCACCTGCCCAAACGCCCTCGAGCTGATACACGTGTTTTCATTGGACGGAGCGAGTTTCCGTCAAATCTAGTTCAAAAACCCGCGAGCCAAACACAGCTGTGATGTTTTATATGTTTTATCCTTAAATGATGAAACTGTGGAGAAATGAACGACCCCAGTTTCATCAGGACATTTGGAGCACGTTCTCCAGAGGAACTCTGACAGAGACGCAGGACTTTGTGGAGAACAGCAGCGGAGCCGAGGCCCGACTTTGCCGGGATGACGAGAGAAGTTTACCCGCATCAGATGCACTGGAACCCGGCGCGGATCCGAGGCTCGCCGCGGTCACCGGACAACCGGACGTACGGGAGACACGGAGTCTGAGACACGAGGACGTTTGAGGACAGAGATGGAAGTGACAGGAGAGAGATGGAGCTGGAGACGCATTTGGAGGAGAAGAAGGACTCACGAAGACATCAGTGGTAAATTGTGCTTTGGTGTCGCTGTTGTTGTGAGTAAAATGGCGATAACCTATAGCCTACACATGTAATATAATAAATGATGAAAGTGGTGAATAGTCGCCGCTGCTGCGGTTTGGGGATGTGATGCGCGATAACGCAGAGCCGCTTGGAGAGCCTTTGGCACAGCTGGACGTTCAGTTCCTCCACAGGTGTGGCAGGGCTGAAGGTCTGGGACTTTACTTAGTGCATGTGGGGCTAATCTTTCAAGTTTGTGATTTATTTCTTTGCAAATGGTCAAAAACAGTATGTAAAATAAAGTTGTTTCTGAATCGGGCTAAATGTAATGTACATACCTTCAATGGGAGCTTGGGGGCGCTGTTTTAGCAAACGTCATATATGGTCGTAATTCAGGGATAAGACAAACGACCACTTGTGCCGTATGGATTCGGAGGACTTGTTGGTTAATCTTACAGATCCTTCGATGAGTTTGTTTATTCTCCTCCTCAGAACAAACATTTATGTAAAAACATAAAATGTCTCATGAAAACGTCTGTCGATCTTCTCTGGTGCCGTGGTGACATCATCTTTCTTGTCTTATTCAAATCATGTAAACATTAATCCTCCTGAAATCCTTCAGGAAGGGTGTTGATTTACGAGCTTCCTCCTGAGATTTAACAGCTAAAGTAGAGCCTGAGGCTGGTCTTTATGAGCTCTGTGGACACGGGACGGTCCTGCTCTGAGTCTCTGCAGAAATGTGTCTCCCAGCGCTGCTCGCTCTGCTGCTCTGTGGTAAGTGCCTTTGTTTGAAACTGAACATCGTCTTCATTTCAGTGGATGGTTTAAAATGATCCACTTGGAGAAACTGGATTATTTGGTGTTTCAGACTCGTGTCAGTACATTCTGTGTCCACTGCAAAAAACAAAAAGACAAATACACTTGAGAAGCTTTTTAGTGGTATTTTATCATTGTATCTTTGTATTACATTCATGTGACAGCTCTCACATCATTTTGTGTCATGTAAAAATGTTTTGTTCATTGAGTTGTGAATGAAATGTGTGGTTTAAATAAACAGGCCTCGCCTTGTTTCTCGTCAACCCCTGACGCCTCTGCGCTTTGGAACAAACGACTCAGATTCAACATCGTCTTATTTTAATTAGTTTAGAGTCATTTATCCTTTGTAGAATAACCAGTTTCCTAAAGCACATGTGTCAAACACAAGGCCCCATGTGTTTGACACGTGATAAATAACATGATCCATTGATGAGTTTAATGATAATGTGGCCCTTTGTAGAGCATGAGTTTCTGAGTATATGTGAAAAATCTCTATCCCATTCCTGTGCAAAGCTATGGATTTTTGAAGAAATAACCTGAATGCTCACTCCAGCCACTGGGGGCAGCAGAGGGCACTGACATAAAAAGAGATCTGGATATAAACTGCATATTCTGCCGCAGGGCAACTGTGGCTACAATAGTAACTTTCTGACTTCGAGTGTGGAGTGAATGAAAAATGGCTTTAAAGGGATATTTCAGCAGTCATAGGGCCTCATTTCCAAGTTATCCAGAGTGTTGTTGATTTCTGGAGCTATATTTATTTTTTAATTCATGCAGTCCTTTCGAAGAGTTTAGTGGTGCTATGCTAGTGCTATGCTAGTGCTATGCTAGTGCTATGCTAGTGCTATGCTAGTGCTATGCTAGTGCTATGCTAGTGCTGTGCTATGCTAGGCTAGTGCTAGTGCTAGGCTAGTGCTAGTGCTAGGCTAGCGTATGTCTATGGCAGGGCTGTCAACTTTGCACCCAACTTTGGAGTGAGACATCAGTCGGTCCTGAGCTGGGTGGACGTTTTCTTGGCTATAGTGCCTTGTAGTCAACCGAAATTCAAATAAAAAAAATAAGTAAATGCTTTAGGTGACTGAACATATCAGGAGCTGCATAGACAAAATCTATATTTGTACCTCAAAGTATGTGTCAGAGGGGAGGACTGCACCAACACAAATGACCAGTGAAATTTTTATTTTATTTTATTTATTGTTTATTTGGTAGGGACAGTGCAAGTTAATGAACAAGCCACACCGGATTGTAGCCTTAGGCTAATTTTCATCCGTCGTCCCCCATGCGCACTCTCAAACACACTCTCATACATCCTGGCCTATTGTACATGTTTTTAGTGGTAGGGGAAACCGGAGTACCCGGGGGAAACCTACGCAGACACAAGCCATTTAAAGTGTGGGAGAGCACTTTAAGGGGGGTTTGGGGGTCCTCCCCCAAGAAAATTTGTATAATTCAGATGTGATTTCCTGCATTCTGGTGGATTTTAGATCATGAATAATACTTTTAGCTGGTCTATTTACTGGTGTTAAAGAATTACTTTTCTGGGGCCCCCATCAAATTGGGACCCTTCATTAAATGCCCAGTGAGCCCCCTTCATCGTTACAGCCCTGACAAAAGGTATAAAGAAACAGCATTGAGCATATTTGAGGACAGTCAGTCACATGAAGGTCAGAACCGCGTGTATATCACTTTTTGTTTGGATTATCCTTCAGTGTTTTTTCAGAGTTTATAATTTAGAGAATCTTCTGGAGTATTTTCAGAGCATGTTTGATTAAACTCTGAATATAATTATTCCTTTTAATTGCTATCAGTCACAAAAAAAAACTAAACTAAAACGGCATTAAAGTAGAAAAAAAGGAAATAAAACTATGCTCTAAATTGTACAATACGCATGTTGAGCACAAACAGGACTTTTCACAATACTTTATTGTCAGGCTCAACAGAGAACACACAAAAAAATATAATTGTGCTGATATGTAAATGCCAGAGTGCTGGGCAAGAAAAAAAATACACAATGCAAATCCACGTTTGTTTGTGACTTATTTTGCACATGAGCAAACACCTCCATTTGTAATGGTGTCTTTACACTCACCATGGAGCTGCCTTCACCACCATGGTCTATTGTTGCTAATATGACATGCTGTATTTGATCCAGCAGAACTCTCTACCTGCTGCTATTAGATCTGATCGTGACAAACTGCCATAGTATGAAAACGTCTGCTTTAAGTAACAGACTCCTTACTCATCAGTCCTCAGATCTAACTGGACACTTTACAAGCACAGAGCATTGGACTGTTGAAATATAACCATTTTGCATTTAAAAGAATTTATATTTGAGCAGTATCAGCTTCCTGGTTGTAGCTACGCAGCGGCGGAGTGATCTGCTCGGTTACCGGATCTACAGTAGTTTGTTTACCTGAGGCCACATTACTACACATGGAGCTTTCTACAAATCAGATATGGCAACGTTTGGAGGACGAGCCCATGATTTTGAAGAGGTTTTTAATGCAGGCTACTAGTTACTATAGACATGCACTAGCCTAGCACTAGCCTAGCACCATTAAACTCTGCATGAATTAAAAAAATCTCCAGAAATCAACAAACATATCATCAAAATACATAAAAAAGAAACGAGTCCCTTTGTCAAAAATCCTCAAATATCCCTTTAAGTAGCACTTTGAGAAACGTCTGACACAGGCTGATAAACACAGTCCTTTACAATGCAGCCCACGACCCAAACAGCTTTGACACCCCTGTCCTAAAGAGTCAAGTCGGCGAGTGCTGATCCAGTCTGTGTGTCCCATGTGACCCTGAAGTCAGATGTGTTTGTGTTTCAGCCGTGAGCTTCAGTCTCTGCTCTGAGAGCCCCCTGTACCACTTTGTGGATCAGAATCTGACCTGGAGCGAGGCTCAGCAGTTCTGCAGAGAGCACTACCATGACCTGGCCTGTGTGAGCAGCTCTGAGGACAATCTCAGACTGACCCGCCCTCCAGGCTACAGCGCCCCCGTGGGGATCGGCCTGTACGATGACCCCACAGACCTGAGCCAGTGGAAGTGGACGGCCACCAACTCCAGCGGATCCTTTGAAGCGTGGACTTACACCCCGCCACCACTTTATATTCACGAGCCTCAACAGTGCTCTTATATTGACTATTCTTACTGGTACAGCGCCCCATGCTCCGAATATAAGTTTAAAGGCCTTTGTTTTTTTGGTGAGGATTTGGGATTTGTGGCATATACTAACTGTGTTTTTTGACGTGAAGTTGTTTTTTGTATTGAAATGAAACTATGTTCATTTTGTAGGTTCCGGCCCAAAAGTCTTTCATTTAACACCTGATTATCTGATTTGGAGCGATGCCTTGACCTACTGCAGAGATCACCACACAGACCTGGCTTTGATCGAGAGTGCAGAGGAGAACAGTAATGCTGCTGCTTTTGCTGCAGAAGACGGCGATGGTAACTGGATCGGTCTGGTCAGATCTACAGGGAAGTGGTCGGAATGAGCCGAGTTCATATAAAAAGTGCACTGAGCCTTACTGTGCCGCACAGAACATGCAAAACACCTGGGAAGACTCTTCCTGTCAGGAGAAACGCCCATTCTACTGTCAAGGTAACACACTGCTGATGGGAAACAAGACTCAGGGTAGAAACACCTGAGAGCAGCTCTGACGACAAAACTTTTTCATAGAGGCAAATACTAAGAAACTCACAAAACGTGATTTTCAAACCGTTAATCAACATAGCACACAGCATGATAGTGTCCACGGAAGGTGTAGCATCCTTAGGGTTGGTTTTAAGTGAGTCAGGTTAAAGCAACACCACGTAGAATTTTACCCAATGGACAGGATTGAAACCCATTCCCGTGCAGGTCTCTACATTGGACTGACGGCAATAAAAATTAAAATAATGCGGCCATTCCTGCCCAGACCTCCTGAAATCCCTCGATGGAATGACCGTAATCTCAGATCGTAACAGTTAGTCCAGGTCACGTCTGTTTGAGGTCATACATGTGTTATTGCACTTAAACCTTTTCCTGTTGTTTTGTTCAGCGGAGCCAAAAAGCTACAGGTTTGTGATGAAGATGAAGTTCTCTGGACACGGCCTGGACGATCCAGCGATGAACCAGCAGATTTTAGACGAGGTTGGTTTAAATCTCATTCCCAGAGCTGGACTCGCTCAGCAGAGGAGCTTTAACACTAACTTTCTGTTTTTAGATCCAGAAAAGGTTTGAAGCTGCAGGTCGCACTGACGTCAAGATGAAGTGGAAGACTGTCCCAGAAAAACAAGAGGAGAAAACAGAGCAACCTGAAGACTGTGTGACTGACCTGTGACTCATGAGGTCCATCCATTTTCTTCTTCTTTATCCAGGACCGGGTCGGGGAGGCGGCAGTCTGAGCAGAGACACCCAGAGTTCCCTCTCCCCAGACGCTTTCTCCAGCTCCTCTGGGGGGATCCTGAGGCGTTCCCAGGCCAGGTTCTTCAGATTCACCCATGATACTATAGCAGGATGGCTTTGTTAGAATAAAAAAGAATGAATGCATCAGTTGAATAATATCTATAATGATTATATTGTATAATTAGGTTTGATGGTCTTGTGTTTTATTGACTATATTTTAATACAAAGAGCGTTATTTTAGAGAAAGTAAACAGCAACTGCATAAGAGGATGTACCAAAACCACAGAGGAGTGAAAGAAGCTGAATAGAAAATGTTCTGACCTGCTGACGAGGCTCCTTAGAGGCAAAAAGTCCAAAAATGACCAAATACAGATGAGAACGTTTGTCTGCGATGCTTTTTTATTATAATCACAGTTTCCACAGGGCCGTCAACATTAAATGTCCTTCATGAATTGTGGCTTAAATCTCTCTGAAATGTGGTCATTTTGATTCCAACAGGTTTCAGATCCAAATTTCCCCAAAAGTAGCGACTTTTCCAGACGTTCGTTGAAAAAGTGATGATCCAAACTGTGTTTAATTGTTCTAAACAAACATTTTCCCCAGTTCTCTTGGTCACAAATCTGTGGGATTTATTCCTGTGTAGATTTGTTGTGGGCGTGACTGACATCATGCAGGAAGTAGCAGTTTGTCGTTATGAAGATATTTACACTATTTATCTGATCATGTTTGAGTGACTCTGTGTGCTGTGATTTCTTCTGTTCCAAAGCAATGACAAAAACTGTTGACCTGTGTGAAAATCCTGGAGAAATAAAGTTTGGATCAATTCATTTTGTTTTGCCTCTTATTGATTTGTTCGGTTACTTCAGTTTTTTCACTTTTTTTTGTCTAACGTCACTTCCAGGGCTCCGTAGTTATAGCAGTAATCATTTCATCACATTTTTTTCCACCGGGTGCCTTACTGGTGCAGTCCCTGCTTAGAGCAAAACCGGCAGCACCATCTACTGGGCACATGCGGTAATTTAATTTAGTTTAGTTTAGTTTATTGAAAGGACAGTGTGCAGTTACATAACACAATTAACCCCTTAACTCCCACCTGAACTGAGCACATTTTCTCCAGTTTGGCTTTACCCCAGTCCAAAAGCTTCTGGAAAAAAGCTGTGAAAATAGCAACAAAACTGAGACAAAAACAATGATGGAAATGTGACCAAAAAAGTGAGAAAACATTGACAAAAAAGTGATGAAAAATTTATGAAAAAGTGGCAAAAATGTCACAAAAAGTCACAAGAAATTGACAAAAAAATGACAAAAAAATGACAAAAAATGACAAAAAATGTGACAAAAATGTGATAAAAAATTGACGAAAAAATGACAAAAATGTGATAAAATGTGATAAAAAGTTGACCAAAAAATGTGACCAAAAAATGACAAAAATGTGACAAAATGTGACAAAAAATTACAAAAATGTGATAAAAATTTGACAAAAAAAATGACAAAAAATTGACAAAAAATGGACGAAAAAATGAAAAAAATATGAAAAAAATATGAAAAAAAAATGAAAAAAATGTGACAAAAAAATTACAAAAATGTGATAAAAATATGACCAAAAAAAGACAAAAATGTGACAAAAAAATGACCAAAATGTGACAAAATGTGACAAAAAATGACAAAAATGTGATAAAAATTTGACAAAAAAATGACAAAAATTTCACCGAAAATGACAAAGAAAATGTCAAAAATGTGACAAAAAATGAACGAAAATATGACAAAAATGTGACAAAAAAATGTCAAAAAAAGTGGCAAAAATGAGTTGAATACCCAACAAAAAAAAGGATGGAAAAAAAATCTGATGACGTGAGGAAAAAGATCCTCTCGGTTCAGGCGGGAGGTCAAGAATGACATATCACAGGCAATTAACAACTACAAGTGCTATACATCGTGCAAGTTACAAGGTGCAATGTTGCCAAGCAGCAGTTTTTTCAAGTCAAAGCAACACATACACAACATTATTATACTATGGACTTGGAGCAATCAGACGGTACCCGTGAAGGACTCATCTGATGGCCAAATACCCGTGTGGTACTTTTAGTGAGGGCAGGACTGGTGGTCGGGAAGCCAGTCTTTGAGCCTGTTGTTCTTTCAATTGTGTGGGAGCCCATTCCGTTCTCTGACTGAGAGAAGGCAGACTTTCTTTTAGGAACATCATGGTCACCCCTGGACACAGAGCTGTGGGGGGTGGGGCAGCATCATTAATGATTTTATGTACTATGCGGATATTGGAGTACCTGATCAGATACTCATGTACTCGTGCAATACTCATGTACCCTTAAATTAAGGCTTAAGTTAAGATTTAAGGAATTACATAAATGTTGTTATGAGGGGACCACAACTTTAGAGACCCTGGATCAAAGTGTTTCTTTATGAACTTGTACAGATGATTAATGCTCCATATTCGGACAAAGCTCCTGTCACTAAAGTGGTCAACGAAAACATGTCCTTGTAAGTTCTCCTGAGTCATTATGGTCTGTGTCTCCTGATCCAGTGCATCTGTTCAAGTTCTGCAGTTATAGCGAGTAATCGCACAAATCAATAAGAGGCCAAACAAGATGAATTGATCCAAACTTTATTTCTACAGGATTTTCACACAGGTCAACAGTTTTTGTCATTGCTTTGGAACAGAAGAAATCACAGCACACAGAGTCACTCAAACATGATCAGATAAATAGTGTGAATATCTTTATAACGACAAACTGCTACTTCCTGCATGATGTCAGTCACGCCCACAACAAATCTACACAGGAATAAATCTGACAGATTTGTGACCAAGAGAACTGGGGAAAATGTTTGTGTAGAACAATTAAATACAGTTTGGATCATCACTTTTTCAACGAACGCCTTTGGGGGTCCCGACCACCAGGTTGAGAACCACTGGTATAAGCTACGCAGCGACGGAGTGATCTGCTAGAAAAAAGTAGTCCCTCAAAATGCGATCATTCACGTGATGCAAGGTCAGTTATATTCCAAAAAGGATTCTATCTGATAGAATAATATCTATCTATTACTCTATGGACACAGACATTTATATGGTTAGTCTGGTGTTATAAGTGATTTTCCTCAGGTGCACTGTGGGGCGGGTCAGACTGTTTTTAATGCAGGCTAGCTGATACCATAGAAATGCGCTAGCCTTGCACTAGCCTAACCTTTCAAATATAAGAACTGCATGAATTACAAAATAAATATCTCCAGAAATCAGCAACACTCTGGATAACTAGGAAATGAGACCCTATGTCAAAAATCCTGAAACATCCTTTTATGTTGACCTGTTTTTAACGCCTCACGCCACAGTTCAAAAACACTGCTCATGTGTCACATGATGCTGTATCTGCTGCTCCATTGGCCGACACAGAGTACATCATTAATGGTAAGTGGGTTTACAACAGGTGTTCCAACAAATGTAGTTCATTTTTTAATTATACAACATTGTAACAAACAGGCCGTTTGTCACTGCACACTTGCACTTTACACGCGCAGCACTTTAAATATTCACTAGCACTTTTATGCACACTGCACTTGAAGCACGCTAATTTGCACATATAATAAATTGCACACGATTGTCGTTTTTAAAATTATTTATTAAAAGATTTATTGTTGCCTTGTAGGTCCGGTCGGGGTACGTCACCTCCGGTGATGGCGGCCGGTCCTGCGGAGGCAACGCGACAATTAGGATTGGATTTGTGCAATTGTATGTGTCATGTTTTTAGAATTGGCTGATGTTTTAGTGTGTTGGGGTGTGTGAATGTGTAGGTGTGTGTACAACTACTCACCACTTCTCTTGTGTCCAGGTTGGCGGCGTCTGGCCAAAAGATTCCCCAGGGGACCAGACGCCGCTGAAATGCGTTCCGGGCTGGACCAAGAGAGGAACAAGCTCGGGGGGTAGTTGTACAAGTTTTAATGGAATAGTTTGGTTCATTTAGGTGTTTTTGTTTGGGAGTTTTATATAGTGAGGGGTTTCTTTTCTTTATGTTATGGTTATGGGTTTAATCAGAGGATTTTAATGTGTTTTTAGATGCTAACGTTATTGCAAACACCCTGGCAGCTTTTATGGTTTTATCCAGTTTTAGAGGGAGGGTATTTAAGGCGCTGGATCCCCTCACCCTGGTGAATGCTGCTGCTGACGAAGACATGTGAAACCTCTGATGCACTTTATGTTTGCACTGTGCACTTTATTGATTTTTTTTGCACAAGAAAATAAAGAAAAAAAACGGCTACCGGACCACCAAGACTGCCTCCCTGGAAATCTTTTTCATCCACCCACCGCCACCTGCTCGTGCCTCCTTGTCACAACCATATTTATATTGTAATGAATCAATGTGAAAGTATTCTAAAAGTATTCAGAATACAGTACTCTGATTACACAAAGTAACAGAATACATTTTACCTGCATTAAATGAAAGCTTGAACCCTTGAACTGAAGTCAACCTCGCTCTGTTTTTTCTCTCATTGCGATAAATTATTATTAACCTTCAAACACAACAAAATCAACTGTGACAACTTGCCCCATATCCTTATGTGGGGCAAGTTGTCACTATGTGTGGGGTTGGTTGTCACAGTTGTTTTTAATTGAGTTTTTTTATTTTAAAGCAGTACTAAGTAACTCTTCCCCCTAGAGGCCATGAACGCAACTGCAGGTGTAGTAGCAAGTTACGATTTTTTAACTTATTAATTGTCTTGGAGAGTAAATACGAGGCTGACAGGAAAGGCGAAGGGAGAGAGGGTTACTGTGCATCCAATTATACAATGAAAATATTTTTTTTTCACTCAAACTTGGCTGTAAATGTAGCATGTTAGCTTCTTCTTCGTGATTCCATTAGTTTGTATTGCTGTCTCCGGACCGGTGGCAGTCAAGTTGCAAACATGGTTTTCTGGCCAGAGACACCAGGGGGAGATGAAAGACCCTCCAATCATCCCATAAACACTTGTATTACCCCCACAGGGACTACGGAAAGGATTTATTAAGGTAAACAACTTACTTAGTACTGCTTTAAATTTCATTAACTGTAATATAATGTTAGAATAGATTGATAATAAAAACATGTTAGACACAAAAGAAAAAATATCCCACCAGTTATTCCCCATGTGACAAATAACCCTGAGTGTCCATTATATCAACCATGTAAGCTAGCTAGCAAACGGCTTTAGCATGCTAGCTCTAAAACAGCTCAAACCAAAGCTAGCATCTGTGTCTTTCAGATCAGGGTTTTTTGTTTAAAGGAATAGGCCACCGTTTTTACGTACTGAGATATGTTCTTACCTCACTTTAGCCAAGTTAATATATCCCTGTCTGGTCTTTGTCCGTGCGCTCTGCCAGGCACACGGAGCACATACGCAGCCTCTCCCACATGTCACATAGCTCCAAAAAAGCTCACGATAGAAGCTACCAAGCTCTTCCACGTGTTCCCTATTTAAATAAAGTTACGTGAAGTGTTTTCATGCGAAGTATATTTACACAGAAATGTAACATGTCGATTTTATAAGCAAATAAAAAGGGGGACTATATTGTGAGGCGTAATGATACGAGGAGCAAAACGTCCGCGCAGTAACTCCTAAAGACTTCCCCCGCTCACTTCCGTCAATAACCTTTAGGAGTTACTGCGCGTATGTGCTCCGTTTGCGTGACAGAGCGCACGGACAAAGACCAGACGGGGATATATTAACTTGGCTAAAGTGAGGTAAGAGCATATCTCAGTATGTAAAAACGGTGGCCTATTCCTTTAAGGCACTAGCTAAAGGAAAGCTCTCATTACAGAAATAACTCAGACATTAACTCATTGACTGCCAGCCATTTTCAAGTCAGAGATCTCCCCACTGCCAGAGGTTTTTTTGGATTTTGACTGTTTTTTCAAGACCCACAGAAAATTTAGGTCTAGGTCTGTCAACACCAAACCCACCAAAAGAAAGAATAGACTCTCTTCTTTCATCTAGAAAAAAGTTTGTTTGTGCCTCTTTCCATTCTTCAGTTATTGTCCATAGACGATAGGTGAAATTACCAAAAAATTCTGTTTTCTGACCAAAAAGCTGAGAAAACGAAAGAGCAATCCTGCCACCTAGTGACTCAGTAGAAGAACTACAAGTTCATTAGGCAGCACAACTAAGGTTTTAACACCAGACACACTCAAGGCTTTGCTGCAGCTGTTCCCAATGAAAAACCTAATTGACGTCTATAGACGTCATTGGCAGTCAATGAGCTTACGTTTGGGAAACGGCATAAAAACATACAAATGTCCTGTCCTCATGTCTTCAGTCCAAATGAGAAAATTGGAAGGACGAGGAATACCAATACACATATTATATCAGTACCAGCTACAGCGCCTTCTAGTGTGGCTATAAAAGCAAATGACCCCACGTGACAAATAGCCCCGGTCTCCTCTACCACAGTGTCGATGTAAAACATATTTATTCAGGAACATTTTACATTAGAATTACTGGGAGAACATTTATCCTGATCGACCTTTGACCTGAAGGAGTAATCTGACCATTGCGTGATACGAGTATTGTAGGAGAATTTGAGGAAGACGTCATGCGTTTGGAGGACAGTCCTCAGGTCCCTCCTCTTTTTTCTCTTGTTTTTCCGGGACAGTCGTCCACTTTATCTTGACGTCAGTGCGACCTGCAGCTTCAAACCTTTTCTGGATCTGAACAAACACAGAGTTTGTGTTAAAGCTCCTCTGCTGAGCGAGTCCAGCTCTGGGAATGTGTAAAACCAACCTTGTCTGAAATCTGGTTCATCGCAGGATCGTCCAGGCCGAGTCCAGAGAACTTTATCTTCACAAACCTGTAGGTTTTCGGCTCCTCTGAAGAAACACAGGAAGCAAAATATCCAGAAATTAAAACTGAAGCCTTGGAATGAGCAAGGAATGTCCCCAAGAGTTATAATAGAGGTATGACATAGTTATGATGGAGTTATGATAGAGTTATGATAGAGTTATGATAGAGTTATGACAGAGTTATGATAGAGTTATGATAGAGTTATGATAGAGTTATGATAGAGTTATGACAGAGTAATGATAGAGTTATGATAGAGTTATGACAGAGTTATGATAGAGTTATGATAGAGTTATGATAGAGTTATGACAGAGTTATGATAGAGTTATGACAGAGTTATGACAGAGTTATGATAGAGTTATGATAGAGTTATGATAGAGTTATGACAGAGTTATGATAGAGTTATGACAGAGTTATAATAGTTATGATAGAGTTATGATAGAGTTATGACAGAGTTATGACAGAGTTATGATAGAGTTATGACAGAGTTATGATAGAGTTATGACAGAGTTATAATAGTTATGATAGAGTTATGATAGAGTTATGATAGAGTTATGATAGAGTTATGACAGAGTTATGACAGAGTTATGATAGAGTTATGACAGAGTTATGACAGAGTTATGATAGAGTTATGACAGAGTTATGATAGAGTTATGACAGAGTTATGATAGAGTTATGACAGAGTTATGACAGAGTTATGATAGAGTTATGACAGAGTTATGACAGAGTTATGATAGAGTTATGACAGAGTTATGACAGAGTTATGATAGAGTTATGACAGAGTTATGATAGAGTTATGACAGAGTTATGACAGAGTTATGATAGAGTTATGACAGAGTTATGATAGAGTTATGATAGAGTTATGATAGAGTTATGATAGAGTTATGACAGAGTTATGACAGAGTTATGACAGAGTTATGATAGAGTTATGACAGAGTTATAATAGTTATGATAGAGTTATGATAGAGTTATGACAGAGTTATGACAGAGTTATGATAGAGTTATGACAGAGTTATGATAGAGTTATGACAGAGTTATAATAGTTATGATAGAGTTATGATAGAGTTATGATAGAGTTATGATAGAGTTATGACAGAGTTATGACAGAGTTATGATAGAGTTATGACAGAGTTATGACAGAGTTATGATAGAGTTATGACAGAGTTATGATAGAGTTATGACAGAGTTATGATAGAGTTATGACAGAGTTATGACAGAGTTATGATAGAGTTATGACAGAGTTATGACAGAGTTATGATAGAGTTATGACAGAGTTATGACAGAGTTATGATAGAGTTATGACAGAGTTATGATAGAGTTATGACAGAGTTATGACAGAGTTATGACAGAGTTATGACAGAGTTATGACAGAGTTATGATAGAGTTATGACAGAGTTATGATAGAGTTATGACAGAGTTATGATAGAGTTATGACAGAGTTATGACAGAGTTATGATAGAGTTATGACAGAGTTATGATAGAGTTATGACAGAGTTATGATAGAGTTATGACAGTGTTATGATAGAGTTATGATAGAGTTATGACAGAGTTATGACAGAGTTATGACAGAGTTATGACAGAGTTATGACAGAGTTATGATAGAGTTATGACAGAGTTATGATAGAGTTATGACAGAGTTATGATAGAGTTATAATAGAGTTATGATAGAGTTGTGACAGAGTTATGATAGAGTTATGATAGAGTTATGATAGAGTTATGACAGAGTTATGATAGAGTTATGATAGAGTTATGATAGAGTTATGATAGAGTTATGACAGAGTTATGATAGAGTTATGATAGTTATAATAGAGTTATGACAGAGTTATGACAGAGTTATGATAGAGTTATGATAGAGTTATGACAGAGTTATGATAGAGTTATGATAGAGTTATGACAGAGTTATGATAGAGTTATGATAGAGTTATGATAGAGTTATGATAGTTATAATAGAGTTATGACAGAGTTATAACAGAGTTATAATAGTTATGATAGAGTTATGATAGAGTTATGACAGAGTTATGACAGAGTTATGATAGAGTTATGACAGAGTTATAATAGTTATGATAGAGTTATGATAGAGTTATGATAGAGTTATGACAGAGTTATGATAGAGTTATGACAGAGTTATGACAGAGTTATGACAGAGTTATGATAGAGTTATGACAGAGTTATGACAGAGTTATGACAGAGTTATGATAGAGTTATGACAGAGTTATAATAGTTATGATAGAGTTATGATAGAGTTATGACAGAGTTATGATAGAGTTATGACAGAGTTATGACAGAGTTATGACAGAGTTATGACAGAGTTATGATAGAGTTATGACAGAGTTATGATAGAGTTATGATAGAGTTATGATAGAGTTATAATAGAGTTATGACAGAGTTATGACAGTTATGATAGAGTTATGACAGAGTTATGATAGAGCTATGACAGAGTTATGATAGAGTTATGACAGAGTTATGACAGAGTTATGACAGAGTTATGATAGAGTTATGACAGAGTTATGACAGAGTTATGACAGTTATGATAGAGTTATGACAGAGTTATGATAGAGCTATGACAGAGTTATGATAGAGTTATGACAGAGTTATGATAGAGTTATGACAGTGTTATGATAGAGTTATGACAGAGTTATGATAGAGTTATGATAGAGTTATAATAGAGTTATGACAGTGTTATGATAGAGTTATGACAGAGTTATGATAGAGTTATGATAGAGTTATAATAGAGTTACAATAGAGTTATGATAGAGTTATGACAGAGTTATGACAGTTATGATAGAGTTATGACAGAGTTATGACAGAGTTATGATAGAGTTATAATAGAGTTATGACAGAGTTATGACAGTTATGATAGAGTTATGACAGAGTTATGATAGAGCTATGACAGTTATGATAGAGTTATGACAGAGTTATGATAGAGTTATGATAGAGTTATAATAGAGTTACAATAGAGTTATGATAGTGTTATGATAGAGTTATGATAGAGCTATGACAGAGTTATAATAGAGTTATGATAGAGTTACGATAGTGTTATGATAGAGTTATGATAGTGTTATGACAGAGTTATGATAGAGTTATGACAGAGTTATGATAGAGTTACGATAGTGTTATGATAGAGCTATGACAGAGTTATAATAGAGTTATGACAGTGTTATGATAGAGTTATGATAGAGTTATGACAGAGTTATGATAGCGTTATGATAGAGTTATGATAGAGCTATGACAGAGTTATAATAGAGTTATGACAGTGTTATGATAGAGTTATGACAGAGTTATAATAGAGTTATGACAGTGTTATGATAGAGCTATGACAGAGTTATGATAGAGTTATGACAGAGTTATGATAGAGTTATGACAGTGTTATGATAGAGTTATGACAGAGTTATGATAGAGTTATGACAGAGTTATGATAGAGTTATGACAGAGTTATAATAGAGTTATGACAGTGTTATGATAGAGTTATGATAGAGTTATGACAGAGTTATAATAGAGTTATGACAGAGTTATGATAGAGTTATGACAGTGTTATGACAGAGTTATGATAGAGTTATAATAGAGTTATAATAGAGTTATGATAGAGTTATGATAGAGTTATGACAGAGTTATAATAGAGTTATGACAGAGTTATGATAGAGTTATGATAGAGTTATGATAGAGTTATGATAGAGTTATGATAGAGTTATGACAGTGTTATGACAGAGTTATGATAGAGTTATGACAGAGTTATGATAGAGTTATGATAGAGTTATGATAGAGTTATGATAGAGTTATGATAGAGCTATGACAGTTATGATAGAGTTATGACAGAGTTATGACAGTGTTATGACAGTGTTATGACAGTGTTATGACAGAGTTATGACAGAGTTATGACAGAGTTATGATAGAGTTATGACAGAGTTATAATAGAGTTATGACAGAGTTATGATAGAGTTATGACAGAGTTATAATAAAGTTATGACAGAGTTATAATAGAGTTATGACAGAGTTATAATAGAGATATGACAGTTATGATAGAGTTATAATAAAGTTATGACAGAGTTATAATAGAGTTATGACAGAGTTATGACAGAGTTATAATAGAGTTATGACAGAGTTATGATAGAGTTATGACAGAGTTATGACAGTGTTATGATAGAGTTATGACAGAGTTATGATAGAGTTATAATAGAGTTATGATAGAGTTATGACAGAGTTATGACAGAGTTATGATAGAGTTATGACAGAGTTATGATAGAGTTATGACAGAGTTATGATAGAGTTATGATAGAGTTATGATAGAGTTATGATAGAGTTATGATAGAGTTATGATAGAGCTATGACAGAGTTATGATAGAGTTATGACAGAGTTATGATAGAGTTATGACAGAGTTATGATAGAGCTACGACAGAGTTATGATAGAGTTATGACAGAGTTATGATAGAGTTATGATAGAGTTATGATAGAGTTATGATAGAGTTATGATAGAGTTATGATAGAGCTATGACAGAGTTATGACAGTGTTATGACAGAGTTATGACAGAGTTATGATAGAGTTTTGACAGAGTTATGATAGAGTTATGATAGAGTTATGACAGAGTTATGATAGAGTTATGATAGAGTTATGACAGTGTTATGACAGAGTTATGATAGAGTTATGACAGTGTTATGATAGAGTTATGATAGAGTTATGATAGAGTTATGATAGAGTTATGACAGAGTTATGATAGAGTTATGATAGAGTTATGACAGTGTTATGACAGAGTTATGATAGAGTTATGACAGTGTTATGATAGAGTTATGACAGTGTTATGATAGAGTTATGATAGAGTTATGATAGAGTTATGACAGAGTTATGATAGAGTTATGACAGAGTTATGATAGAGTTATGACAGTGTTATGATAGAGTTATGATAGAGTTATGACAGAGTTATGATAGAGTTATGACAGTGTTATGATAGAGTTATGATAGAGTTATGACAGAGTTATGATAGTTCACCCCTCCCACCTGATAACGGAGCTCAATTGTGAAGGTCCAGACCCTTGTACGAATGAGTTCGAGGGTCTGTTAAAACCAGGCTAGCTCTATATAAATGAGAACATTTATTTACCATTAACCTCAATGACAGTTTTGTCACCAGAGCTGCCCCCAGGCGTTTTTCGAGTGTTGGTCTCTCCAAACTCTTTTAAATTTAAATTGATGAAATTTATGCAACACTGTTGTGGTTGCGTTCCTTTCGCCTAAGATGTATCTTTATCTTGTCTTATATTTGTTGTGAATTGTTTTATGGATGTGTTGCAGCCTCTCGGCCAGGTCACTCTTGTAAATCTCAATGAGTTTTTTACCCGGTTAAATAAAGGTTAATGAAATATTAAATAAACGAATGCAGGGCTGAGTCTTTATCAGTGCAAAATGGCAGTTGTGTCCCATCAGCAGTGTGTTACCTTGACAGTAGAATGGGCGTCTCTCTTGACAGGAAAAGACTTCCCAGGTGTTGTGCACGTTCTCTGCAGCGCAGAAAGGCTGGTGGTAGCTTTTATATGAACCCGCGTCATACCAGGCTGCGAAGGTGACTGTCCTGTTGTCCGACCACTTCCCTGTAGATCTGAACAGACCAAACCAGTTACTACTGTAGCCAGCTACACCATTAGCAGCAGTGTTCTCCTCTGCGTTCTCGATCAAAGCCAGGTCTGTGTGGTGAGTTCTGCAGTAGGTCAAAGCATCGGCCCAACTCAGAGCAACAGGTGATAAATGATAGATTTTTGGGCTGGAACCTACAAAAACAAACATTTTTTCATCACAATGAAAGAAACACATCCATCCACAGCACGTCAAATCCACAATCAAATATATGCCACAAATCCCAAATCCTTACCTGAGTAACAGAGGGCTTTGTACTTGAAGGCACAGCTGTAGATGATCCATTCGGACGGCCAGAACAAAGCGCACTGCTGAGGCTCGTGAAGATAGAGTGGTTGATCATCAGAAGACCTCCACCTCTCAAAGGATCCGCTGGAGTTCGTGGCCGTCCACTTCCACTGGCTCAGGTCTGTGGGGTCATCGTACAGTCCGATCCACACGGGGGCGCTGTAGCCTGGAGGGCGGGGCAGTCTGAGATTGTCCTCAGAGCTGCTCACACAGGCCAGGTCATGGTAGTGCTGTCTGCAGAACTGTTGAGCCTCGCTCCAGGTCAGGTTCTTATCCACAAAGTGATACCCCCACAGGGGGCTCTCAGAGCAGAGACTGAAGCTCATGGCTGAAACACAAACACACTAATTAAAATAAGACGATGTTGAATCGGAGTAGTTTGTTCCAAAGCGCAGAGGCATCAGGGGTTGACGAGAAACAAGGCGAGGCCTGTTTATTTATACCACACGTTTCATTCACAAGGAAACTCAATGCACAAAACATTTTCATTTGATACAAAATGATGTGAGAGCTGTCACATGAATGTAATATGAATACATATTGATGAAATACCAGTCTGTGCATGTCCATCACAAATACATCAAAGAGAAGAATGAGCTGAAACACGTCAGAAACACCAAATAATCCAGTTTCTCCAAGTGGATCATTTTATACCAGTCACATTCAGTGAAATGAGGATGTTCAGTTTCAAACAAAGGCACTTACCACAGAGCAGCAGAGCGAGCAGCGCTGGGAGACACATTTGTGCAGAGACTCGGAGCAGGACCTTCACTTCCGTGTCCACAGAGTTCCTAAAGACCAGCCTCAGGCTCTACTTTAACTGGTAAATCCTGAGAGGAGGAGAATAAACAAAGTCATCGAAGGATCCATTACATGAACATTAACCAGATCAATCCTGATTTACATGCGCCTTTTGTGATTTATTTACGCAGCGAAACGTGATGCTAAATACAATGTAAAGTATTGTATAGGCCTATATGAAGTACATTTTAGTAAATATTTACTGAAATAATTTATTTTAAAACAATATAATGAATCTCAGGAATAAGTCTGGTTTTGTGCTCACCTTATTCCAGACGTTTTGTGTCTCTTTGTTTTCATGATCATATTAATATCAATAGTGTTTGTTGAGCACATATTTTACTGCATTTTTAAACTCTTTACTGAGGATTTGGCTGAGAATTTACAATTACTTCTAATTAGTGAGAGACACATCATGTACTGATGAGTTTTAAAACTTTTTTTTTTTGTCTTTTTATTTCAAGAAACTAAAACGTTACACGAGTTTTATTCAAAGATCAGAGTTGGTTTTCAAGGTGAAAGTTTATATGTTAACAGACCGATTTGGTCGAAAACCTGAAAATTGAAAGAAGTGAGTTTTGCCTGTAGTGTCTTCCCTTAATAAATAAGGGAGGATTTTTTACCCACAGGAAGTGGCCACGCCCGGTGAGGGGGTGGATCTTTGAGCCCCTGCACGGCCTGTAACAAAGTCTCGGTTAAGTAACTCTCATGTCATGGATGGGTAAGATGCAGACAACAATTTGCATCTCTTTTGTTAAATAAAGTCAAAGGCCGAGGCTGAGGCTGAGGTAGATCTGCTCGCTTCATTCATTTCATAGTCAAACAAAGATGAGCCGAGCCGCCTGCAGTCGCCCAAACTCAAGCACCAATTTAAACAAATAGAGCTGCATCATTTAGACAGACGGGTGTGGTCGTTCTCTCTCTTTTGAAACAGCTGTGTGCAGGATATATAGGCACACAATTCATACACAAGGTAATTCAAAGTGCTTCAGTTACATAAAACTACAAGAAAACAGATAAAAATCAATCCATAAGCATTAATATGAAAATGAATTCATTACAGTAAAAGGCAAGAGTGCAGATAAAATACTTTCAGTGTCATATGTACCTGAGGCCTGTCTCACATCCTCGTGAAGACTGTTCCGGATTCAAGCTTTGGCCTCAGCGTGTTTAGTCCTGACTCTGGAACCACCAGGAGACCCCTCCCTGAAATGAGAATGTTCATTCTCGCAAGTCCTTGTGACGGGTGGAAGAGAGGGAGTTCAGCTTCTTGATGGCCTTGTGTATGAAACTGTTCTTCAGTCAACTGGACCTGGCCTGTTGATTCCACAGTCTCCTCCCTGAAGGCATTACCTTGAAGAGACTGTGATGGGTGCGAAGGGTCCCTGGTGATTCTGACGGCTTTGTGGGTGAGACGGGTGGAGTACATGTCCTTAATAGAGGGAGAGGGGTGATGGAGCTGGTCAGGATGCTCTGGAGTCTCTCTGTAGAGGTTGCACATAACGGAGGCTCTTCTCAACTTGTGGAGAAAGTAAAGACGCTGATGACTTTTCTTGACCAGTGATGTAGTGTGCATGGTCCAGGAGAGCTTCTCTGTGATGTGCACACCCAGGACCTTAGTGCTGGTCACCCTCTCCACTGCAGCACCGTTGATTGTTAGAGGAGCATGCTTTGAAAGTCCACAACAATCTCTTTTGTCTCCTCCACATTTAGAGAGATTGTTCTGTGTGCACCACATGGCCAGACTGCTCACTCACTCCTGTAGTTTGACTCGTCTCTGTTGCTGATGAAGCCCACCACTGTTGTGTCGTCTGCAAACCTGATGAGAGGTTTGAGTCGTACTTTGGAGCGCAGTCATGGGTCAGCAGAGTGAACAGGAGGGGGCTCAGCACACAGCCTTGGGGAGCCTTCAGCACTTTGACTTTTGTGCCGGGGTTCTGTTGAGTGCCTCGTAGCAAGCAAATCATTAATCCAGCGTGTTCAACCGAGAGGTGTCACTGTCACAGTTTGTGGAGGAGGTTTATAGTCTGTGAGGGTCTTAAGCCCCTCCCACAGACTCCGAGTGTCTCTGCTGTCTCTGAAGTGATCCGTTATGTCTTTGGAGCACAGCTTCTTGGCTTTTCCTATGCCCCGGGACATTGGCCCTTGCTGTCCACAGTTTCTCCTTGTCAGATTTTAAGGCAGAATCGTGGACCGTTAGAGTCTCTAACATCATCAGTGCACTTGGTTAGGCAGGGACAGTCGCTGTATACTCCTGGAGATCAGTGATGTTCTAAAGCGTCTTTACCCCACACACAAACATGTAATTGTGAAGATTAGGGTTTGTTTCCAGGTGAAAGTTCAGATGTTAAGAGACCGATTTGCCCCAAAACCTGAAAATTGAAAGAATTGACTTTTGCCTGTAGTGTCTCCCTTTAATAAATAACCCCGAAAACAAAATTAAAATTCAAAGAGATTAAAAGTATACAAATTCCCAGAGAGCAGCCACGCCCGATGAGGATCTTTGAGCCCCTGCACGGCCTGTAACAAAGTCTAACTTAAGTAACTCTCATGTCATGGATGGGGACGATGCTGACAACAATTTGCATCTCTTTTGTTAAATAAAGTCAAAGTCACCGAGGCTGAGATAATCCGCTCGCTTCATTCATTTCATAGTCAAACAAAGATGAGCCGAGCCTCCTGCAGTCGCCCAAACTGAAGCACTAATTTAAACAAATAGAGCTGCATCATTTAGACCTTACAGACGGGTCTGGTCGTTCTCTCTCTTTTGAAACATTTGTGTGCAGGATGTATAAGGCAAGACAAGTTTATTTGTAGAGCACAATTCCTACATGGTAATTCAAAGTGCTTCACAGTTGCATTAAATTACAAGAAAGCAGAAAAAAATCAATCCATTAAACATCAACATAAAAAAATAATTCATTACAGTAAAAAGCAAGAGTGCAGTGGGTTTCAAAAGTATCCGCACAACTTTATTTATCTATTTAAGATGGGACAGTGCATATTAATTAACATGAGTCCTCAAAGTCCACATGTAAATATGCCAGACTTAGCCACAATGGCTAATTTTCATCTGTAGTCCCAGGGCAGGGAGGGCCACAGAACAACAAGCACAACAGACATGAACAAAAGACAACAGACATGAAATTACATATGAAACTTAACTTTACCACATTTTGCCACGCTATGGTCCGCAAACGTAGATATATTTAATTGAAATTTTATGTGTAAAACACACACTAAGTGACACATAATCGTGAATTTAAATGAAATGTACACATGATGTTGAATTTTTTTATGAATAAAAAACTGAAAAGCGGGGTGTGCAAAAGTATCCGTCCTCCCTGTGTCAATACTTTGTGGAACTGCTTTTTGTTGCAATTACAGCTCCAAGTCTGTTGGGTTATGTCTATACCAGCACTGCACATCTTGAGACTTTTTTTTTAAACTCATTCTTCTTTGCAAAACAGCTCAAGCTCAGTTAGATTAGATGGAGAGCGCTTGTGAACCGCAGATTTCAGGTCTTTCCACAGATTCTCTTAGATTTAGGTCTGGACTATGACTTGGGCTTTCTAACACATGGATATATTTTGTTTTCAACCATTCCATTTTTGCCCTGGCTTTATGTTCAGGGTGGTTGTCTTGCTGGAAGGTGAACCACCTCAAGTCTTTTGCAGACTCTAACATGTTTTTGTCCAAGATTGCCCTGTATTTGTCCCCATCCTTCTTCCCTGTCCCTGCTGAAGAAAAGCACCCCAGGGCATGATGCTACCACCACCATGTCTGACAGTGGAGATGGTGTTTTTGGGGTGATGTTTTACGTTTTGCATTTAGGCCAAAAAAGTTCAATTTTGGTCTCATCTGACCAAAACACCTTCTTCCATGTACCCCCCATGTGGCTTCTGGCAAACAGAAAACAGGTTAAAAATGCCACTCTTCCATAAAGGCCAGATTTGTGCAGTGTGTGACTAATAGTTGTCCTGTGGATGGTTTCCCCCACCTGAGCTGTGTCTCTCTGCAGGACACGCGTGAAGACCAGACAGGTACAAATGAACTCGTCTAAGCTAAGGGAAGAACGTATCTCAGTCTGGAAAAACAGTGGCCTGTTCCTTTAAATTCACTGAAAAGCGTTACAGTTGTTTCCAATCTAAATTTCTTGATCTTTCATGCCATAAATTCATTAAAAAAAAAAAAAAATGATCCAAAGCACATTTATTTGCATGTTTTAATGAAATTGACAATATTTATTTGTCAGTTTCCATAATTGGCTTGTTGCACGGTGTGGCTATGCTAGTTCCTCTGACCTGAAGGTGTGAGCACCTGGACTTCCTGTCTGTTTTCTTTTCCTGGAATAATAATCATATTTTCTAAAGATTATGTTATGGGCGGTGAGTTCCCGGTAGACGATCATTTACTGCGTGTTCAAATGATGATGTAACGAGTTCAGATCAGAGACGCCTGTGATCATGAAGGATTGATAGTTTGTCTTGAAGCTAAAGGCTAACATGCTATGAAAGAATATATATAAAAAGGCACTATTTCAAGTTGTGTAATGCATTAACCCCTTAACTCCCACCTGAACCGAGCACGTTTTCTCGACGAAAACAATGATGGAAATGTGGCAAAAATGTCACAAAAATGTCACAAAAATGTCACAAAAAATGACGAAAAATGACCAAAAAATTACAAAAAATGTGACAAAAATTTGACAAAAAAATGGCAAAAATGTGATAAAAAATTGACAAAAAAGGGATGAAAAATTGATGAAAAAGTGGCAAAAATGTCACAAAAATGTCACAAGAAATTGACAAGAAATTGACGAAAAAATTACAAAAACGTGACCAAAAAATGACCAAAAAGTGACAAAAATGATGGAAAAAAAATGTGATGACGTGAGGAAAAAAGATCCTCTCGGTTCAGGCGGGAGTTAAGAGTTTAAATTAGCCTTTAGCTTCAAGACAAACTCCCCGATCCTTATAAACATCTCGTCTATGGAAATATTTCTACCAGGAACTCACTGGTCTGAGCTCATCTTAATGGAAATTAATACAAACAGGAAGTGCTAGCGCCCACAGCTTCAGCTCAGAGGAACTAGCGTAGCCACATTGTGCAACAAGCCGATTAGTTTGCCCAGTTTTTCGATTTTCCAAATTTTGCTCCATTCCTTCATCTAATGTTTTCACAGGTTGCATTTAAGGCAATAAAAAAACAAATCTATCTATCTGTGTGTGTGATTTTGGGCTAAATATAGCAAAGGAAACGCTTCAGCGCTGATATTTATGTGATGTAGTTTGAATTCATGTCCCACGTCACTACCCTTTTCTCTCCAGCAGATGACGCTGTTGAACTGGCTGCAGCCCGGTTTGTAAACAGGAAGTAGCCAGTCCGCTTCCGCACCACGTGACTCTGCAAACTGTAAACACGCCGCGAGCCGCTCTAGGTCAAACATTAGCGGCTCGTGCAGCCTCCGCGCGACTTTATTCCGACACATTCGGGTTCATTTGTCCCTGAATCATGTCGGCGGTGTGTCGGAGTCTCCTGCGGGCCCCGGTGCGTCCTGTCCCGGGGTTTGTCTCTGCACACGGCCGCCTCTGCAGCTCCACAGCCTCCAGCGCATCCACTAAACCCACAGAAGAGGAGCGGAAGGTGAAGGTACAGAAGGTAAAAGTCACTCTGCTGTTTAACACTGAGGTAAACGCGCCATTAACCTCTCACCCTTTACCTGGACCGAGCACATCTTCTCCAGTTTGGCTTTACCCAAAATGACGCCAAAAAACAGAGGAAAACGAGGATGAAAACGCAACAGAAATGTGACACGAAAAAAAGCACGAAAAAACTGGACCAAAAGAGCAATGAACGTGCAGCTTAAACGTTTTGTTAATGAACTTGTGCAGTAGAAAAGTAAAAATGTGCCGCATCATAGAAACCCTGTTTTAATGCAATAATGAAACGACTAATCGATTATTGAAATGGTTGACAACTATTTTAGTAATCGATTAATCGTTTACAGACTCAAATAGAGCAAAAATGACATGAAAATTGTGTATTTTTTATGAAAACCTACTTTGTTTTTAAAGTTAGGGTCTGTAGTGTTTTTCATAAATATCTGACTGTGTCTCAACCAGTCAGAAGCATAAAGAATTAACTGGTTAATTCTAATTAACTGGAATTAGCTGGTTACAGGTTAAAATATGATACTGGTACTTAAACAATACTTGGTTTCGATACCAATACCTGAACAATACTCTTTTCGATACCGACACTAAATCATTTGTCATATAGAACCATAAAACATCCTTTTCCTTTCATTTAATTTCTTTTGCATTTATATTTTGATTATTTATTGGTTTATTTGATGGGACAGTGCATGTTAATGAACGTCTTATGCATGTAAACAAGCCACACCAGACTCTCAAACACACTCCCCTTCATCCTGGCCTATTGTACATGTTTTTGGTGGTAGGGGAAACCGGAGTACCCGGAGGAAACCTACGCAGACACGGGGAGAACATGTAAACGCCACAGAGAGGCCCCGTCCTGGTGGGAATCGAACCCGGGACCTCCTTGCTGTGAAGCACGAGCGCTAACCACTGCACTGACGTATCATTTGTTTGAGGTTAAACAACCAAGACATTTCGTACAAATAGCCGTAAAAAACACTTCCTATGTTTTGTAATTTTATTCCCCCATGTTTAACTTTTTTTTTAAGTTTATTTCCAATTTTCTAAAGTGTTTTTTTTTTCCAAATTTTCCCAAATGTGTCTTTTTTTTCTTGAAAATCTTTCCCCAAATTTTCCCAGTTTTTATCCACGATTTTTTTCCCATTTAAATAAAAAAATCATCAAAATCCTAAAAGATTTTTTATTTATTTTCAGAACCTGCTGTCGATTATTTTTTTGATGCCAGATTCAGTTTATTTGCCATTTGCAGTAAAAAAAAAAAACACTGGAAAAAAGGTGCAACTAGCTCAAAGTGTTGTAATGGTCATTCATTTATAAAACATAAAAGACTTTAAAGGGTCTGTACAGCGTTTAAAAATGTTAAAATAAAGTATTTTCCTGCCTTTACATGTTCCAGACATGTAGAATGAGCCCAGACCTGTTCACCACAACTGCCTCTAAAATCATGAACTGTCACTCAGAAAGGTGTTAATTCGGGTCCGAAGTGCCGTCATGCACGAGCTTAATATAGAAGCTGCAGTTACACGTATGACCTGAGGTGACAGTAGTGAGTATAAAATTGCCAACTTGCATCTAGCCCCTTTAAAAGTGCTGTGTTCATCAGTTTTTGTGCAGTTTAATTGGCCAGTGACACGTTTCTTTATCCTGTTTCGTCCTCTCCTCCAGACGTCCATCCAGAGACCGGCCCCCAGCGCGTCCCACGACTGGATCGGGCCCCCGAACCGCCTGTCCAACATGCGCCCCATCGTCTACAGAGTCCCGGAGGGAGAGACGCAGCTGGAGAAGAGGCTGCGCACGCTGAGGCAGGAGACGGAGGACTGGAACCACGGCTTCTGGACCAAACAGAACGTCACATTCAGCCAGGTGCGCCCCTCATAACCTGCTAAAGGTCACTTTCAGTTCCACTTTCGCCTCGTTTGAAGACCATGCACACCCATACTGCAAGTTTTTTCCAACAATGAGCTGTCATATTTGTCCTCTGATGTAAAGGAAATGGAAGGGAATTGGCACACTCTGGGAATTAAAAATATATTTCCTTCTTTCTTTGTAGGAAAAAGAATCTTTTATAGCGTCACAGCTCCGTGCGAAGGGATTGTCTCGGCGCGATGAGCAAGGTGGGTGAAACGGTCTGTGCAAATACAGTGAGAAATGACACTAAAGGCCTGTTCATACTCCACAAGACACGAGAACTTCGTCTTGGCTCTGACATTTCGTACTCCATAAGACGTGTTGCTGCAGAACGCCCCCTTTTTCAGCAGCCAAAACAAACAAGACATCACAACAGCGTTTCCTTAACTTGGCTAAAGGAGTGAAACAGCGCCCCCAATTTGACGCTAGTGGTCAAAAAGTGTACTGCATCCATATTTACCATTGAGAATGAATGTGAAGAGAGTTAGTGTTAACCTTATTATGCGGTGCAAAAGTAGGTCACTCTGGCGGGCCAACGGAATTGTTCCGGCAGGCCAAATTTGGCCCACGGGCCCCACTTTGGGCACCCCTGGTCTAAGATGAACAAGCCTGGTGTCCCTCTGTCCCCGAGCCTGACCACATTTTTTAATCACTCGCTTCTTTCACACAAGTAGCACCAGGCTCTTCTGTTTCCTCTTCATCCCTCCATT
Source organism: Gobius niger (assembly GCF_951799975.1). Taxonomy (NCBI): domain Eukaryota; kingdom Metazoa; phylum Chordata; class Actinopteri; order Gobiiformes; family Gobiidae; genus Gobius; species Gobius niger. Next base: position 28,091,958 of record NC_136867.1, read on the forward strand.
TGCGTGTCCGTGTAATCCTTCAGCCAAATGTTTTACTGCCGTGAGCGTAGCCTCAAAACTATCCATGTTGTCTCCTGTTTTCCTGTTAGGAAGTAAACATTAGGTGTGTTTAAGATGAGCGAGGCGCTGCAGGTGAGCGTGCATGCCGGTCAGATTCGTGTCCAAGATGGCCCCGCCTCGCTCTGACGCCACCTGTGCGACGGTGCCCGTATTCTCGTGAGACCGAGGCGGCTGGAGCGCCTTGGGGAGGCGAGCGAAGTTGCTTTTCTCCGCCTCGCTCGGCTGGCTGAACTACAAAGGCCAAAGGGATTGTGGGAAATGAAGTGCTGTAAACACGTTCGCTGACAGAGGACTGACAAATGATTGGATATGAGTTGTGTTTAGATCGGAAATGTGTTGCCCTGACGCTCCGCTGCCTCCTTTTATTTTTATGTCACAAAGATCTGCTTAAATCTGCAGAAATGCTTCATATTTGACAGAAAGTGCCTGTGTGTTCAACATATGGCCTACATTTAAATAAGCATAAGTTTAATATTCTAATCCTAAACTGTAAGAGGAGAGTCTGTTATTTTTGCTGTAGTGATGGGGCGATTTGTCTGGTGTGTGGGAGAAGCAGAAATGTGTTCACAAACTTTTAAAATAGTTTTATTCACAAACTCTTTCTAACAAACGCGAGACGCTGCGTGATCTGAGGCTCCTCTCTGTTCTCGGGGCTGAGATGTGTCTGCCTTGATTAGAGGCGCCTTTTTCTCCGCCCTCGGACTCGCACTTCATCTTAAACACACCTATTGGATTCTCGCTTCCTGGTTCCGCCAAATTAACCCCGCCCACTAAAAATCCAGCCAATCACAGCGAGAGTTCTCGCAGCCCTGCCGAACAAAGTTCTGCTGAACTGAAGTGTCAGCAAAAGCTGCCGAACAGGAGCTGTGAGAACAAAATGACATCATTTTGTTCTCGCAGCTCTGAAAGTTGTTGCGTGTTGTGGAGCATGAACAGGCCTTAAGGTCCTTCTCCTGCCTCTGACCCTCAGGAAGGAGACGCACTTTAGACAGTGAAGAAATGGCCGTGTTCTACAAAAACTTCCTGGACACAAACAGAACGCGACACGCAGACTACAACAAGTGAGTCTTCCTTTACCCTAAAGCTTAGCACACACGACACAACACCATGTTTTTGCCCGGTTTTGCTTTGATTCTGGTGATTTGTCTTTCCGAGTCGTGGCGAGTTTAAGGCAGTTGCAGAGAACCGTGTCTCGTCGCGTGGAGGGACTACCCAAAGACTGGACTCAGAAAGACGCACCTAAATCTCAGTCGCATATTTGAACATTAAACCTGATTTTGGGCCCACAGGAGAAGCGTGGGGGATTTTACCCAATTGTGAAAACAGAGAGAGAGATAACGTAGCTCCTCTTATTTCCCCGAAAAACATCGGCCACAGCGAGCCCCACGCAGACCACGGCAAACAGCACAAAAGCACCGTAATGTCCGGACTGTTGAGCGCACCTGAATATAAGCTGCACCAACATAATTTATAATTATATAGGCCACACTGGTCTATCAGCTGGCAGATAGACCAGGGGCAGCCGTTGGAGCTGCCCAAATCACATTGCAACAGCACCTATGATTCCTCCTGCAGGTGGTGGGTCCACGGAAGGACGGCCTCATGGTTCAAACCGGGCCTGTTGGTCTCTCATTAGGGGCTTCAGAACCGCTCTCATGTTCGGAGGGTCAGGGGTTTGAATCCTGCCTCCTGAAAGTGCGCTCCAGTGTCTGCGTACACTGGTGTTGGAATAAGAGTGTAAATGGGTGACTGGTTCCTTGCTGTAAAGTGCTTTGAGTGTCTAATGTCAGTGGAAAGGCGCTTTATAAGTTGAGACCATTTACCATTACTTATGTCACCTCAAATTTCAGACCCCGGCGGTCAATTATACAGACTCTATGACATTTGTAAAACACTTAAACTTAGACTATCACTTTAAATGTAGCCGTAAGGTTCAAAGCATCAGAAGCGGCTCATAGTCCAGAAATAACAGTACTTTTTTGAGCCAGATCTTTTCTTTTGCAATTGTACATGTAATATTAATTTGTCTCCTGTTTTCCTCCGTGTCGGTCCTGTGTCTGCAGAGAGTGGTACAGGCGTAACTTCACCATCACCGTCCTCATGGCTCGAGTGACTCTCCAGAACATGTGGAACAATCTGTCTCCAGCAAACAGTGGCAAGAAAAACGACCCGACCGCGACGTAACGCCGTCCACGGGGGATAAAGTGTGTTCAATAAATGTGTTTCTGCAATCTCAAAGTGTGGCGCCTCCCTTCACCTGCAGATGGCACCATTCATCCACTTTATTTGTTTTTTTTTTTTTACAACATAGGCTCTCTGTTGTCTATCACTTTGTCTCTGTGTTCATGAAAATGGCTGGACTTTGAAGACCTGGAAAAGTTGCTGAAGTAGATCCACAGTTTGAATGAATGTTGTATTTTTCAGTCCTGGCCTTTTGTCGATCTCTTGACAGTAAATATTTGGAGTAACGCTACTTTTAACTCTACTCAAATTGGTGTAAATTGTGACCCAAAGATACACAGCTTTGTGAGAAAAGATATTGCGATTTTCCGATTATTCACAATTATCGTAGTTAAGCAAGCCCAATGAAAACAAAGTGAAATACGTTTACAATGTTTTGCAAATCCATTAATCAGTAAACCTTACAGGCGGACAACCATCTCTGCAACACTCCACCATAACGGCCTTGTAGCCTCTAAGCACTAACACGAGCAACTAATCCTTAACCTTTCATGGGGTCGACTGTTAGATCTCTATGCAGTTAGTAAACTAGAGCTTCAGAGGAAGGGGAAGTGACATCATCAACAGCTGTTTTTCTTCTTCTTTAAAGAGTAACTAAACACCAAATCCACTTTTTTTTTGCTGATAAACGGTATGAACGAATAGAGTTAGCTACATGTCCCAGTCAATATGTTGACATTTGGTGCAAACTTGTTCAAAATCTCACTTTTGTGTTCTAACCCGACCCAGCCCGCCCCACATCGTTGTTCCATTTTTACAACCCGCCCCGCCCCCGCAAACATTACATATTACGCGTTACAAATATGATCCGTATGAACAGTATCGGCGTGTCATCGCGCGCTCTCTCTCCCTCTGAAGAGCGCTGGCAAGAGGGAGAGACACAAAATGATCCAAACATTTCCCTTTAGTGTTATTTTATTTCAACAGCTGTTTCATAAAGCTACATTATGCAAATGATCCATGAGGCTTAAGTTTCTACTAAATGAAAATAAAGAATTTAATCCGTTTACTGAGTTTACTCTTTAACACTGACATGTGACTGAGCTGTGATGACATGTAATTTTGTCACTTTTATAAAGTTTGGCTTGTGCAAAATCTTATTTTATTTTTTTATTATGAGATGTGCTCCTGTCAATCAACAGTGGTTGTGCATGAATCACTGAGGGTGGGGTCGAAAGGGGGGTGGGGGGATTGGCGCAGTGGCTTATGGCTAGTGGCACATAGCTCCAAATCACTGGTTAGTTAGCACCAGAGGTCCCTATGCTAAAGTGGCTATGATAGTTAGCATCAAGGCTCCTTTTCCTAACTCCTTCCTAACTGACAGACCATTTCGGAAGCTTCTTGTCATGGCGGACGCTGACGCACATCCGGTTTGGCGTAACAGCTCTTACCAATCTGCTCGTTTCGGAAGGAGCCTCAGAGCGCTGCAGAGATGGTTGTCCATCTGTTAGGTTTCTCCCATTTCCTCAGAATAACTGGAGCTCTGTCCGAGTGACCATCGGGCTCTCGGTCACCCCCATGACCCAAGTCGGCTCCAGTAACGGCCTCCTCTTTCATCGCTGGTGATATTTTTCTGGATCTTCCACTTGACTTTTTAAATCCATTACACTAAGGATCTGTTCAAAAATGGCATCCCACCTCAGCAGGGATGGCGCTGAGAGGCGACAACCCGACCACCATCCAAACCTTTGCATCAGGACCAAGTCATGACCGTGTGAAAACCTGACGCTGAATCCACATTTTTAAAGCAGTGGTTCCCAACCTTTTTTATCTCACGTACCCCTTGAGTCTTTCTTTCTACTCAAAGTACCCCCTAAAGTCTAAAGGGCAGCCAATTACTAAGAAAATGACCCACTGAACTCGGATTTATAGGTATTTCTTTGTGTATTGTGTTAAAACAGGGATCTCCAACCAGTAGCTCGCCAAGCCTCTCCAGGCAGCTCACCAAAGACTTTCTACATCTCTACACACCTGATAACTCAAATTTTAGATGCATTTTCTGTTTGTTCTGAAGGTGCTGAACACAATCTGTGAACAGTTGGTTCAATATAGTAAAGTATAAGGACTAAACTCAAGTCACTTTCTTTGAAATACCATCTTGGCAAGTCATTCTTCTGCGTGAACTCCACCTAAGTTGCGTTTTTCACGAGTGTTTTTGAACATAAGTAGCTCTCCGATGTTCATATTATGTAAAAGTCGCTGGTTGGGTAAAAAAGGTTGGAGACCCCTGTGTTCAAATAAAGCAAAAACACTCAACCATTGTACTGCAAATGAGCCTTGAAAGGGGGTTTCAGTTTCACCTCGTCTTTAGTTTGAGTTTTCGCGCACCCCTGGTTGGGAAACACAGTTTTAATGTAACGTCATCCTAAACTTTTGATCAGTCTCAAAAAATTCCGGTGTCATTGTTTTAAATGAAAGCTTTACTCAAATAGTTTTTGTCTCACTCCTATTTCTTCTTGTTGCATATTGAAGTTCTTCTCTGAACCTTGATCAGATCCATCCATCCATTTTCTTCCGCCAGTCCGTTGCCGGATCGTGGGGGCAGTTGGAGTTGCCCATATCACATGGCACCAGCCCCTATGGCACCTCCTGCTGGTGGTGGGTCCACAGAAGGACGGCCTCATCGTTCTAACCGGGCCTGTTGGTCTCTCATAAGGGGCTTCTGAACCACTCTTTGTCTGACCCGTCACCTATAGGACCTGTTTGCCCTGGGAGACCCTCCAGGGGCACGAAGCCCCCGACAACAGAGCTCCAGGATCATTCAGGTGCTCAAACCCCTCCACCACGTTAAGGTGGCCGTTCCAGGAGGGGTTGATCTGATCCAACAATGTAAAATGTGAATTTTTACAATTTTTCCACAGGTCTTAAATGTTCGCGCCCCACTATATCAAACAAAGCTGAGATTTTTGGCCACAGACACAAAGAGAAAGTATCAGTCACATCAAGTCTCTCTCTTTAAAACTGAAAAGATCAGGTTAGAAATCTCAGCGTAATCATGGACTCAGACCTGAAATTAAACAGACACATCAAAGCAATAACATCAGCAGCTTCTACCATCTGAAAAACATCACTAAGATTAGAGGACAAGTGTCGAACCAGGAAATACGACCATATTAGTCCAGTGCTCGGGTCTCTGCACTGGCTTCCTGTCACTCAGAGAATAGAATTTAAGTCTTTTCATGGTTTAGCACCAAAGTCCATCCTGACATGTTAGAGCCGTATGAGCCATCTCAGGGAGGGGTTCCAGAGTTAGGACTAAACACGCTGTGGCCAAAGCTAAAATCCGGAACAGTCTTCATGAGGATGTGAGACAGGCCTCAACTCTGACAATGTTCAAATCCAGGCAGAAAACAGTTTTTACTTGTACATAAGACACTGGAAGTATTTTATCTGCACTCTTGCTTTTTACTGTAATGAATTATTTTTAATGTTGATGTTTTAATGGATTGATTTTATCTGCTTTCTTGTAATTTTATGCAACTGTGAAGCACTTTGAATTACCTTGTGTAGGAATTGTGCTAAACTTGCCTTATATATCCTGCACACAACTGTTTCAAAAGAGAGAGAACGACCAGACCCCTCTGTAAGGTCTAAATCAGGGGTAGGCACGTTTTCTTGGCGGAGGGCCGATTTTCTTTATTGTAAACAGACCGAGGGCCGAAGCCCCTGATTATTAGCCCAAAGTAAAGCACAACACTGGAAACATGACCATCTTAAATGAGATAAATGAATTAAAATCCCTTGAATAAATGTTCTTCTATGTTGAATTTGAGTCGGTACAAATGCTAGCGCCAATTGCAGCCAGAGAAAGTGACAAATGACGTTTGTCCATCAGGGCTTCTGCAGCTGTCAGTATACGATATGAAAAAAAGAGCGGACAGCACACACCAAGCAGTTTTGAGTCATTTATCTCATTGATCCTTTGTAGAATAACCAGTTTCCTAACAAGTGCTGATCCAGTCTGTGTGTCCCATGTGACCCGGAAGTCAGATGTGTTTGTGTTTCAGCCGTGAGCTTCAGTCTCTGCTCTGAGAGCCCCCTGTATCACTTTGTGGATAAGAACCTGACCTGGAGCGAGGCTCAGCAGTTCTGCAGACAGCACTACCATGACCTGGCCTGTGTGAGCAGCTCTGAGGACAATCTCAGACTGCCCCGCCCTCCAGGCTACAGCGCCCCCGTGTGGATCGGCCTGTACGATGACCCCACAGACCTGAGCCAGTGGAAGTGGACGGCCACGAACTCCAGCGGATCCTTTGAGAACTGGAATTCTACTAAAAATGAACCACGTTTTATTCACGAGCCTCTGCAGTGCGGTGTTCTCCTCAAATCTACTTGGGGCGTCAGCAAAATCAAAACCAACACCGAGACCGATAAGCGCCAAGCCCTCTGTTACTCTGGTGAGGATCTGTGGCACTGTGAGCTCTCAGCTGTCATTTGTACTATCCAGTTTTAGTATTGGATGTTTTCAAGGAACAATTGACTGTTCATAGTCTAAAGCAGGGGTGTCAAACATGCGAGATGATTTAATCCGGCCTCTGCCCTGTAGAGCATAAATTCCAGAGTATGTAAAAAAAAAAAAGTAAGTCTAGCCCATTCCTGTGCGGAGTTATGAATTTTTAAAGAATAACCAGAATGCTCATTCTCGCCACTAGGGGGCATTAAATTAAAAAAAAGGATAGAGTTCCACACGTGTCCAGCAGAGGGCACTGACATAATAAGAGCTCAGGATATGAACAACACATTATATAGCCATGTGGTAAATGGACAGTCTGCCCCAGGGCGGCTGTGGCTTCAATAACAGTTTACCACCACCGAGTGAATGAATAAAGACTACTGCACTTTCAGGAACTTGTGACACAGGCTTGTAAAGTGCAATACAAGTGTAAGCCGTTGTCATTAATGAAGCTACAGTCAAGTTGGGGCTTTGATCAAACCACAGCTTATTATTATTCATTTATTGGAAACATTTTCTCTATTATACTGTATGTGGCCCGCGTCCCGCCGTGGGAGCTGAATTTCGGCCCGCGACCCAAAATGAGTTTGACACCCCTGGTCTAAAGTAACCTGATCTCGTGGTTAGACATGTTTTCAATCATTAAGATGAAACTATGTTTGCTTTTGTAGGTTCCAACCCAAAAGTCTTCCATATATCACCAGGTTTTTGGAGGTGGCACGATGCTTTGACCTTCTGCAGAACTCACCACACAGACCTGGCTTTGATCGAGAGCGCAGAGGAGAACAGAGCTGTTAATGACGTTTTGCTCCTCGTATCATTACGCCTCACAATATAGTCCCCCTTTTTATCTGCTTATAAAATCGACATGTTACATTTCTGTGTAAATATACTTTGCATGAAAACACTTCACGTAACTTTATTGAAATAGGGAACACGTGGAAGAGCTTGGTAGCTTCTATCGTGAGCTTTTTTGGAGCTATATGACATGTGGGAGAGGCTGCGTATGTGCTCCGTTTGCGTGACAGAGCGCACGGACAAAGACCAGACGGGGATATATTAACTCGACTAAGGTTAGGTAAGAACATATCTCAGTATGTAAAAACGGTGGCCTATTCCTTTAAATTGGTGCTTCAGTTTGGGCGACTGCAGGAGGCTCGGCTCATCTTTGTTTGACTATGAAATGAATGAAGCGAGCGGATTAACCTCAGCCTCAGTGACTTTGACTTTATTTAACAAAAGAGATGCAAATTGTTGTCTGCATCGTCCCCATCCATGACATGAGAGTTACTTAAGTTAGACTTTGTTACAGGCCGTGCAGGGGCTCAAAGATCCACCCCCTCATCAGGCGTGGCCGCTCTCTGGGAATTTGTATACTTTTAATCTCTTTGAATTTAAATTTTGTTTTCGGGGTTATTTATTAAAGGGAGACACTACAGGCAAAAGTCAATTCTTTCAATTTTCAGGTTTTGGGGCAAATCGGTCTCTTGACATCTGAACTTTCACCTGGAAACAAACCCTAATCTTCACAATAACATGTTTGAGTGTGGGGTAAAGATTTCTTAGAACATCACTGATCTCCAGGAGTATACAGCGACTGTCCCTGCCTAACCAAGTGCACTGATGATGTTAGAGACTCTAACGGTCCACGATTCTGCCTTAAAATCTGACAAGGAGAAACTGTGGACAGCTAGGGCCAACCTGTCCCGCGGCATAGGAAAAGCCAAGAAGCTGTGCTCCAAAGACATAACGGATCACTTCAGAGACAGCAGAGACACTCGGAGTCTGTGGGAGGGGCTTAAGACCCTCACAGACTATAAACCTCCTCCACAAACTGTGACAGTGACCCCTCTCGGTTGAACACGCTGGATTAATTATTTGCTTGCTACGAGGCACTCAACAGAACCCCGGCACAAAAGTCAACACCCCCAGAAGACCAGGTGTTGAAAGCTCCCCAAGGCTGTGTGCTGAGCCCCCTCCTGTTCACTCTGCTGACCCATGACTGCGCTCCAAAGCACGACTCAAACCTCTCATCAGGTTTGCAGACGACACAACAGTGGTGGGCTTCATCAGCCACAGAGACGAGTCAAACTACAGGAGTGAGTGAGCAGTCTGGCCATGTGGTGCACACAGAACAATCTCTCTAAATGTGGAGGAGACAAAAGGGATTGTTGTGGACTTTCAAAGCATGCTCCTCTAACAATCAACAGTGCTGCAGTGGAGAGGGTGACCAGCACTAAGGTCCTGGGTGTGCACATCACAGAGAAGCTCTCCTGGACCATGCACACTACATCACTGGTCAAGAAAAGTCATCAGCGTCTTTACTTTCTCCACAAGTTGAGAAGAGCCTCCGTTATGTGCAACCTCTACAGAGAGACTCCAGAGCATCCTGACCAGCTCCATCACCCCTCTCCCTCTATTAAGGACATGTACTCCACCCGTCTCACCCACAAAGCCGTCAGAATCACCAGGGACCCTTCGCACCCATCACACAGTCTCTTCAAGGTAATGCCTTCAGGGAGGAGACTGCGGAATCAACAGGCCAGGTCCAGTCGACTGAAGAACAGTTTCATACACAAGGCCATCAAGAAGCTGAACTCCCTCTCTTCCACCCGTCACAAGGACTTGCGAGAATGAACATTCTCATCTCAGGGAGGGGTCTCCTGGTGGTTCCAGAGTCAGGACTAAACACGCTGAGGCCAAAGCTAAAATCCGGAACAGTCTTCACGAGGATGTGAGACAGGCCTCAGGTACATATGACACTGAAAGTATTTTATCTGCACTCTTGCCTTTTACTGTAATGAATTCATTTTCATATTAATCTGTTTTCTTGTAGTTTTATGTAACTGAAGCACTTTGAATTACCTTGTGTATGAATTGTGTGCCTCTATATCCTGCACACAGCTGTTTCAAAAGAGAGACAACGACCACACCCGTCTGTCTAAATGATGCAGCTCTATTTGTTTAAATTGGTGCTTCAGTTTGGGCGAGTGCAGGAGGCTCGGCTCATCTTTGTTTGACTATGAAATGAATGAAGCGAGCAGATTTACCTCAGCCTCGGTGACTTTGACTTCAATTTACTAAAGAGATGCAAATTGTTGTCTGCATCTTACCCATCCATGATATGAGAGTTACTTAACTGAGACTTTGTTACAGGCCGTGCAGGGGCTCAAAGATCCACCCCCTCATCGGGCGTGGCCACTTCCTGTGGGTAAAAAATCCTCCCTTATTTATTAAGGGAAGACACTACAGGCAAAACTCACTTCTTTCAATTTTCAGGTTTTCGACCAAATCGGTCTGTTAACATATAAACTTTCACCTTGAAAACCAACTCTGATCTTTGAATAAAACTCGTGTAACGTTTTAGTTTCTTGGAAATAAAAAGACAAAAAACATTTTTTAATACTCTCTTTTTTTTCTTAATACTCTTTTTAGTGTCTCTCACTAATTAGAAGTAATTGTAAATTCTCAGCCAAATCCTCAGTAAAGAGTTTAAAAATGCAGTAAAATATGTGTTTAACAAACACTATTGATATTAATATGATCATGAAAACAAAGAGACACAAAACGTCTGGAATAAGGTGAGCACAAAACCAGACTTATTCCTGAGATTCATTATATTGTTTTAAAATAAATTATTTCAGTAAATATTTACTAAAATGTACTTCATATAGGCCTATACAATACTTTACATTGTATTTAGTATCACGTTTCGCTGCGTAAATAAACATCACGAAAGGCGCATGTAAATCAGGATTGATCTGGTTAATGTTCATGTAATGGATCCTTCGATGACTTTGTTTATTCTCCTCCTCTCAGGATTTACCAGTTAAAGTAGAGCCTGAGGCTGGTCTTTAGGAGCTCTGTGGACACGGGAGTGAAGGTCCTGCTCCGAGTCTCTGCAGAAATGTGTCTCCCAGCGCTGCTCGCTCTGCTGCTCTGTGGTAAGTGCCTTTGTTTGAAACTGAACATCCTCATTTCACTGGATGTGACTGGTATAAAATGATCCACTTGGAGAAACTGGATTATTTTGTGTTTCTGACGTGTTTCAGCTCATTCTTCTCTTTGATGTATTTGTGACGGAAATGCACAGACTGGTATTTCATCAATATGTATTCATATTACATTCATGTGACAGCTCTCACATCATTTTGTATCAAATGAAAATGTTTTGTGCATTGAGTTTCCTTGTGAATGAAACGTGTGGTATAAATAAACAGGCCTCGCCTTGTTTCTCGTCAACCCTTGATGCCTCTGCGCTTTGGAACAAACTACTAAGATTCAACATCGTCTTATTTCAGGCAGTTTAGAGTCATTAATCCTTTGTAGAATAACCAGTTTCCTAAAGAGTTGAGTCGGTGAGTGCTGATCCAGATGTGTTTGTGTTTCAGCCGTGAGCTTCAGTCTCTGCTCTGAGAGCCCCCTGTGGGGGTATCACTTTGTGGATAAGAACCTGACCTGGATCGAGGCTCAGCAGTTCTGCAGACAGCACTACCATGACCTGGCCTGTGTGAGCAGCTCTGAGGACAATCTCAGACTGCCCCGCCCTCCAGGCTACAGCGCCCCCGTGTGGATCGGCCTGTACGATGACCCCACAGACCTGAGCCAGTGGAAGTGGTGGGCGACTAACACCACCGCGTCCTTTCAGGGCTGGATGTCTTCTGAAGATGAACCACAATACATTCACGTGGATCGGCAGTGTGCTGCTGTGAACTCAACGGGCTGGGTCTCCCTCTCCTGCAAAGACCACCGTCAAGTGTTCTGTTACTCTGGTGAGGAACACTTTTTATATTATATTTTTACTTTCACTGACAGAGACGAGCGTCTCCACCGTCAAACCAGTCATATTTTTAGGCAAATAGATCTGCAATGATCAATCATAATATGATCTATCGACTCTTTATTGACCAGTGCGAGCGGGTCTTGAGCCACTGGACACAGAGAAGGATGACAGTGTGGAGAAAATAGGCTGTGGCTCTGCTTCATTAGGTCTTCAAAAACCAGTGACTGGACTGAATGAACAGGAGACAGTAAAGTGCTGTTTGACAGATGCTGCAAAAGTGAAAAGTCAACGGAAAACCTCACTCAACTTTTGTTGAGTTAAAATTAAAATACAAACAACTGAAGCCAATTTTCATTGGCCTGCACCAATACGTCTCCTATTTCCACAGCTGTCCACTGCTGGGGGGCGATGTTGAGTCATTTATGACCCAGATCCCTCTGCCTTGTTCAGCACATCAAAAACAAAATTAACTAGAAATGCTGCGCCATTGCGATTGACTGTGGAAATGCGGGAAGCGAATGCAGAAATTTGCATAAACTTTTCAAATTGCATAATCTATTTTGCATAAACTGGTAAAATGCATAAAATGTCATGTTGCATAAACTGTTTAAACTGCATAAAGTGGTAAAATGCATGAATGGGTTAATTTGCATAAATTATGTAAATTGCATAAACTCTTTAAAATTCATAAATCCTAAATGGCATAAACTCTTAAGTTGCATAAACTGGTTAAATCCCATGAAGTGGTTAATTTGCATAAATTATTAATATTGCATAAACTTTTATATTCCATAAACTGGTCAAACTGTTGAAATGGCCTCAGTGCTTGATTGGCAGAAGCTGCACAAACGGCTGAAAGGCCTGGAGTCGCCCCATTGGCTGGATTCCCCCATACACACCAATGCAAAAATTTCAAACTCTTGTATAAAAAAACTGGAAATCTGCATCCAATTTTTTCTTAAAACCCACAAGTTGCATAAGCTGAACATGCACAAAGTGCAGAAATTGCATAAAATGCAGAAAAAAGTGCAGAAAAGCATGGATTTGCAGAAGCCCCATTATAAGTCAATGGGAAAAATCTCATTTGCAGAAGTCCCAAAATTAATAGCACCCTTCTCCTCAACATGCGGAACATTTTGATGCATAACTTGCATAAATTGCACAAAGCATGAAGGTGCTGAAAGCTGGAGAAAATCGGGAAAAAGATGGAAGAGGAATAATAATAAAGAACATGAAAACCAATAATTGACTGCGGAAGAATTCCGCAGTCAATCAATAAATAAGACGAAATTGACTAAAACAATCGTCTGTAGCTGGAGACAGCATCGCCCAAAATAGTCCGTGTGTGTATGTGTCATTATTATGTTCATCCTCTGCACTAACCTAAACTAATGTCAATGTTTTGTCAGAGTTCAGAGTTCTTTTATTGATATAAACCATGTTTGTTTTTGTAGGTTCCAGTCCAAAAGTCTTTCATTTTATTGGCATGCGTTTGAATTTCGCCAAGGCTTTGACCTACTGCAGAACTCACTACACAGACATGGCTATAATCGAGAGCGCCGAGGAGAACAATGAAGCCAAGTCTATTGAACCGTTCTGGGTGAAATGGATCGGCCTGTACAGAACTACAGGGAAGTGGTCTGACAACAGGATGGTCACCTTCACAACCTGGTATGAGCTGAGTGGAAGGAGAATCTACCACGAGCCTTTCTGCGCCGCAGAGAACGTGCATAACTCCTGGGTTGTCTTTCCCTGTCAGGAGAGACGTCCATTCTACTGTCAAGGTAACACACTGTACACTGGTAACACAGGTTTGCTGATTTTGGCAAAGGCATAGTGTTAGAGTGCTCTCTAGTTATGACAGACAGCAAACAGATGATTTTCTTTGCAATTCTCATTGTAAAGCTGTAACAAACACACACAAAATACAGCAATTAGAAATGTGTCCTTACAACATCTTCTTGTGCCTGAGCTACCAAAAGTTACTGCACAACAAAGTCTGTTAGCATGCTAACGTTTTTTTTTACAGTACCAATGAAAACTAATTTTTAAACTTCTTTACTTAAAATAAACAAATCAGTGTCGCACCAGCTCATGCACAGATCAACATGTACATCCACATAGAACAATGAAAACTTACAGCCTTATGTGGCCAAACGACGGTAAACTAACCATCACACATAGTTTAAGTCAAGAGTGCACTTCACTTAATAGATACAGAGGGCAATGCGTCATACAAGGGGGTGTGGCCGAGCTGAGGGGGAACAAAGCTTCCCAAAGTTTCACTTTTCTGCCGGACTATAACGTTTTTTATCACATACACATAAAGTCATGTCAAAATTGATGTTTTTTCACAGCAGATTGTTCAGTAGAAGCGAAAAACCGACACTTGTAGCTAGCGTTTGCATATGTAGCATGAAGCTAACATTAGGATCATTGTTAGCATTCACTCATTTATGGGTTGTGGAACCACTTTGCTCCTCTCCAAGTCTCTGTAGCTTTATTTGGTAGGAAAATGCATTAAAGGTCAAAGCCTTGTTAGAAATCATTCAGGAATGGACAGGCCTTTAGAGATTTTACTTTAGATACAAATTAGAGTCTGAAAGTGTCCTTTGAGCTAAATGCTAACTCAACTATGACTGTCTTATTTCTTTGTAAGGGGATAGAATGCTCAATTCAAGCGGGTCCAGGCAAACTTTACCCGCTTGGAAATTACTTTTAATGAATTATATTCGTTGTATACTTTATACACACTTAATACAAACTTAATGTTTCATGTTTTGTGCAGAGGAGCCAAAAGTACAGAGAGTTGTGAAGATGAAGTTCTCTGGACACGGCCTGGACGACCCAATGATGAACCAGCAGATTTTAGACCAGGTTGGTTTAAATCTCTGTAACAGTTCAACACATTCCCAGAGCTGCTGTGACACAGAAGTGGCAGAGGTTCATCGTTTCAATGCTATTTGTTTGACTTTGTAGATCCAGAGAAGGTTTGAAGCAGCAGGTCGCACTGATGTCAACATGAAGTGGACGATTGCACCAGAACAAGAGGAGGATGACCAACCTAAAATGAACTGTCCACTGACGAAAGTGTGACAAGAACGTGTGACATTAACCTGAAATTCACTGAATTTTAGGGGTTTGTATCGCCTTTTCATAACGAAGGTGTCACAAAGTGCTTTACAGATTTCAACATTTAAAACATTACACCTGGCTCAACCTCCCAAATAGAATAGTCAGTTAAAAGCTAAGTTAAAAAGGTGGGTCTTGAGCCTGCTCTTAAAAAAATGAACCTTCTCTGCAGCCCTGAGCTCCTCCTCAGGTCGTTCCAGAGGCGAGGGCCGTAAAATTGGAAAGACGCCTCGCCGTGAGTCTTTTTGTTGACTGTAGGAATAACTAGGAGACCCCTGCTGGAGGAGCGAAGGGGCCGTGAAGGCTACTACTTTGGAAACAACTGTTCAGTAAATAGTCTTTGCTACAAAAGCCAAAGTGGGGCCAAATGAAGAGTTTTAAAAGAGCCCTGGAGCGTCTCAGAGCTATTTCTTTTCCATGATAAAACTCTTCCTGTGTTTCTCTAACTCTCACTAGGTTCCAGTGTTACTCAAGCGGTGCACTGCCATCTAGCGGGCGGGAGTAAAAGTGCAGGACCAAAGCGAGACGTTGCTATGAATATTTCCCTCAAAAATAGATGTTTAAATATCGATACGGGTAATAGTAGTCCTTTATTCGGACATTTGGGCTGGATATGTGCTTAAATACTAGGGAGATCCTTGCGTAGATCGTGTGTATAGCTACAGTTGAAGATCCATAGGACATGGCAGTAACAAAGAAGGACTAGTTAGAACCAAAACAGCAGTTCTGTTTCAGTCAAGAGCTCCTTCCTACGCTTCAGAACACATTTAAAATCACTCGCGTCAATCAGTGGTTTTGTAAAGCCCAGTATCACAACAGGAGTCTCCTCACAGGGCTGCACAAACCATTAAGGCAATAAAACAGAACAGAAAAGTCTCCATCACGTTCAGTCTGAATGCTGTATAATAGCAACAGGAAGTGCACTAGGACACAAACGGTGTCTTCGTTTATCATAGCGCCGCTCAGTGGATGACATTTTGGGAGAGTAGAACGCCCGAATTGTCCCCCCTTCCCGCTTTATCCGGGGCTGTTCTGGGGGATCCCGAGGCGAAACCAGGCCAGAGACCCGGGCGGAGGCATTTAATTGTTCGACCAAGAAAAGAAAAGCTTTTTATTTTGTCTTGTTTCCCCTGTGAGTGGTCAGTTACAGATCTGTAGAAATGATTAATGCATAAACTTAGCTTTGAAACATATTGTGTCTGGACATGTAAGTAGCAGCAGATTGTCATTATAAACACTGACTATTATTGAAGGTATTTATTTCTTACTATTGAGTTTGACAGTGTGCTGTGTTTTCTTCTGTTTTTATCCCAATGTAATGATAAAAACTGTTGCTGTGACTTGTGTGAAAACCCTGTAGAAATAAAGTTTTCAATGGTTGCAATCAATGGCTCACTAAGATTTACATGCATGGGCTGGGACATTTCAGATCACACCATTAGCAGCACAACTAAAATGATTCTTATTATGCAAACTAGTATTGACCGTTTGGACCTGATATCGATACTTAAAAAAGTAGCCATTTGGTATCGATTAGGGTGGCACCGATCTGACACTGGAATAGGCCGACAGGGACTGAAAAACGACCCTGGACTCTGACTATATTAGTGCAACCGCACACTTCCAAAAACGATGTATGCCCTACATAGTGTAGCCAGGGTGTAGAGCGGGACAGTTGAAAAGTGCTGTAGTTCCCCCCATCCACTAACCCCCACCCAGTTGCCCTAACAGCTGATTTTGTAGATGATGTTCCTATGCTCATGAGCCCGTTGGGAGGGTCCCTCTCGCCGACGCTAATTAAATCATCTTTTCTGTATTATGAGCAGTACAATGACAACTGTTTCAAGCAGCAACACATTTCCTTGATTTAAAAAACACTAAATAAAATGTACATTTATCCTTCTTATCTCTTTAGTCAACAATGAGTCTGACATACTGACTAATGGTATAAATAATAGTAATGATATTTCGTGGTCTTTCATGTATCACCTGATCCTCTGAATTGGAGCGATGCTTGGACCTACTGCAGAACTCACCACACAGACCTGGCTTTGATTGAGAATGCAGAGGAGAACTCTGCTGCTGCTAGTCTAGCAGGCTCCTCTGCTGTATACTGTTTTCGATGTTAACACCCTTTGCAATAAAAGTTTGAAAACTGTGAAAGTTGATGCTACAACGCTCTGTGATTGATGAATACCAAGACACCACAACAGTGTTTCTCTTAACTTTGTGAAAGGAGTGAAACAGCGCCCCCAATTTGACGCTGGTGGTCAAAAAGTGTACTGCACCCATATTTAAGATAAGATAAGATGATACTTTATTGATCTCACAGATGGAGAAATTGCATTCGATGAGAGAGCATCCGGCAGCAGCACCCATTCAGTGCGCACCACTCTTTACCATTGAGAATGAATGGGAGAGAGTTAGTATTAACCACACACAGTGCAAAAGTAGGTCACTGCCTGGCGGGCCAACAGAATTGTTTGGGCACTCCTGGCTTATAGGCTTGTTGTCGATGGTTCAACAGGTGCCGTGGGTTGGAGGGAGGGGGGCCAGTGTAATATAGAGTCATGAAGGCCCATAATGAGCTCTTCCTCTGGTGCGCACTTTGCCCGTTGTAATAGTTTGTGTTTTGAAATCAGCTTTATAGGCGAGAGGTGCATCTTCTTGTGAATTGTTCTGCTCGTCATTCTTCACATGCTGTACCTGTGCTTCTCCTGGTGATGTGGCCTGCCATGGAATAAACTCGCATCTGTACCGGGTCCCATTGTCCTAAATCAGCTCCCAAAGCCGAGACACCATTGTGAGTTTATTGTGGTTCATTGTCAGTTCTTTGAGAAACATCAGTGTGAGTAAAGCAGGAATTAAAAACACTGTCACAAACATCAGCAGCTCTGTCTGTAAAACAGCCTCACAGGAACTCATTTCCACATGCAAATAAAAACATACCATTTCAGAGGGAACGTGCTGGACTTCATGATTTCATCTGTGCTTCCACATCATTCGACATATTGACTAATGGTATAATACTACAATAATATTAATGATATTTTGTGGCCTCAGGGAACTTTGAGCAAACGTCCAAAAGACCTACTGGGATGTAGAGTTCATGTTGAAATAATCAATTCAGTAAATCTTTAAACATTTATAGAAAACCTTACAGATCTTCTTTGGTGCCACTGCAAAAAGACATTAACTAGATCAGTACAAACATCTCAATTTGAGCATAATAATCCAAATTTTAGTTGTTTTGACTAGTTAAGATGTTGTTGGGCATTTGTCCCAGATTATTTCACTTGTTCTGAGATGTTTCTGACTAGTTTCGATACATTTCGTTCTTATTTCAGGTCATTTTCTTTGCCAATGGGTTAAGAAAATTGGTCTTATCTCATTGGCAATTTTACTTTCTTATTTCAAGCGAGATTTACCCTAGAACTGGTCTGAAATGTCCTCAAACAAGCAAAGTAAACTAGGTCCGATCAGGAAAAGTGTCTAAATGAGTGAAAACCGCTCAAAACAAGAAACATTTCCTCAATTCAAGTCATTTAAGCCAATGCTTGGTAGTGTGCAGTGGTTAAGTCACCTTTCCGTGCGCAAATCTGCCTCAACTTTCACAAAGGGTGTTTCCAAATCATGTTTCCATTAATCCGCTGAAATCCTTCGGGAAGCGCGTTCGTTTACGAGCTTCCTTCAGAGATTTGACATTTAAAGCAGAGCCTGAGGCTGTTCTTCAGGATCACTGTGGACACGGGAGCGCAGGTCCTGCTCCGAGTCTCTGCAGAAATGTGGGTCCGAACGCTGCTCGCTCTGCTGCTCTGTGGTAAGTGCCTTTGTTCAAACTGTTGGACTTGAGGAACTTGTATTATTTGATGTTTCTGATTTGTTTCCGCACATTCTTCTTGTTTCTTGCTTTCACTGATAGAAGTTCCCGGGTTCGATTCCCTGTGTCTGCGTAGGTTTCCTCCGGGTACTCCGTACAATAGGCCAGGCTGAATGAGAGTGTGTTTGAGAGTGCCAAGGCTACAGTCTGGTGTGGCGTGTTTACATGGCATGTTTGAGACCCATGTATGTTCACTAACATGCCCTGTCCCGACCAAATTAGCCTGATCTTACCCTGCCTAAAGTGTGAAGCGACTGGATCTGATTTTAATCATAATAATCATGGTCAATCATGACTCTTGGGGAACCAGAACAGATTGAAGAGCTTCGTTTACCAATAGATCCATGTCCTTTACTTTCGTATCCGCTGCCATTGCCAAACTGCAAAACCAGCAAATCCACACTGCAAAAAGACATTAACTAGATCAGTACAAACATCTCAATTTGAGCATAATAATCCAAATTTGAGTTGTTTTGACTAGTTAAGATGTTCTTGGGCATTTGTCCCAGATTATTTCACTTGTTCTGCGATGTTTCTGACTCGTTTCAATACATTTCGTTCTTATTTCAGGTAATTTTCTTTGCCAATGGGGTAAGAAAATTGGTCTTATCTCATTGGTTATTTTACTTTCTTATTTCAAGCGAGATTTACCCTAGAACTGGTCTGAAATGTCCTCAAACAAGCAAAGTAAACTAGGTCCGATCAGGAAAAGTGTCTAAATGAGTGAAAACCGCTCAAAACAAGAAACATTTCCTCAATTCAAGTCATTTAAGCCAATGCTTGAAATTTACTTTTTGTAGTGCAGCACAAATGCATAACGTCACCGACAGCCCCCGCCTCCCCCGCCTCCCCCGCTCGCTGAAATTCAACCAAAATATACGTGGCACACTCACAACTGAACACACTGGCATACTTGTTCATTTATAACATCATTTAAACATAGTAATGTTCAAATTATGATTCCACACACGGATGCTCGTCACACAATTAGAATAGATCATGAAAAAGTTTTTTTCTGTAATTAAACTTAAAATGTGAAGCTTATATATGATATAGACTCATTAATAACAAACTCTAATAAACTGAAATATGTCAAGCCTTTGTGATCATTTTGATGATTATGGCTTACAGTCCATTTTCAAAATATTCTGATTTTATGAGATTTTTAATGTGGGTTTTTTATAAGCTGAGCCACAAGAATCAAAAATAGGCTAAAACAAATAAAGGCAACACATGTCTCACTTTGCATGTAGTGAGTCGATCATACATTAGTTTCACAGTTTAAGTTGAATAAAAGAAGTGAAGGCACTTTTTAATTTATTCTTATTAAATGACGAGCACCTGTGTTTATATATTACTTTATGGCCTTGAAAGCTTTCTGTCCATGAGAGTGAGATTCTTCTAGTTACAATTACTTGATTGTACATTTCTTGAACGCTGATGGAACAAGTGGGTTTCTCCATTGTGACCCTGAAGTCAGACGTGTTTGTGTTTCAGCCGTGAGCTTCAGTCTCTGCTCTGAGAGCCCCCTGTACCACTTTGTGGATCAGAGTCTGACCTGGAGCGAGGCTCAGCAGTTCTGCAGACAGCACTACCATGACCTGGCCTGTGTGAGCAGCTCTGAGGACAATCTCAGACTGCCCCGCCCTCCAGGCTACAGCGCCCCCGTGTGGATCGGCCTGTACGATGACCCCACAGACCTGAGCCAGTGGAAGTGGACGGCCACCAACTCCAGTGGATCCTTTCAGAGCTGGCATTCTGGTCAACCATATTACATCCACGCGCCTCAGAAGTGTGCTCATATCTACGGTTCAATCTGGCGCACCGGCGTATGCTCCATAATGCGAAGAGGCGTCTGTTTTTCTGGTGAGTCTTGTGATTTGTGGCATATACATGATTGTGGCTTTTTATGTGCTGTGGATAGATGTGTTTCTTTTACTGAAATGAAGATATGTATTTGTAGGTTCCAGCCCAAAAGTCTTTAGTTTGACACCTGATAATCTGAGTTGGGGCGATGCTTTGACCTACTGCAGAACTCACCACACAGACCTGGCTTTGATCGAGAGCACAGAGGAGAACACTGCTGCTTCTGATGTAGGAGGCCTGTATCCATGGATCGGTCTGTTCAGATCTACAGGGAAGTGGTCGGACAACAGGGCAGTCGCCTTCACAGCCTGGAAGTATAACTCTAAAGAGTTCCGCCAGCCTTTCTGCGCTGCACAGAACATGCAGAACACCTGGGAAGTCTTTTCCTGTGACGAGAGACGCCCATTCTACTGTCAAGGTAACACACTTTACACTGACACCTCCTCAGCCCTGCATTAGTCACTTTGGTGCTAGCACTGGGTGGCGCTCTCCTCACAGAACTACTTTGAAGGACATAATGACGTTTGCCCAAAAACTTTTGCTTCCTGCTGTTTTGTTCAGAGGAGCTCAAAACCTACAGATTGAAGATGAAGTTCTCTGGACACGGCCTGGACGATCCAGCGATGAACCAGCAGATTTTAGACGAGGTTGGTTTAAATCTCATTCCCAGAGCTGGACTCGCTCAGCAGAGGAGCTTTAACACTAACTCTGTGTTTGTTTAGATCCAGAAAAGGTTTGAAGCTGCAGGTCACACTGACGTGAAGATAAAGTGGAAGACTGCCCCGGAAAAACAAGAGAAGAAAAACAAAAAACCTGACTGTCCTCTGAACCTGTGACCTGTGTGTTCTTCAAGTTCACTTACAAAACGATTGGAGGAGGACTTAGTTAGAAATAGATAAATATCTGTATCTGTAATATCAATTGCAGAACTTAGCTTTTATGTAGACCTATGTTATTGCTAAGAGCGTTATATTGGAGTAAACAGCAGCTGCATAAAAGGTTGTACCAACACCAGAGGAGCTCAGTCAGCAGCTCATTTCCATCTCAAAACCACTTTTCTTTCCTTGTGAGGCTCAAATTTGAGCGGAAAAAACAAGATTCTGCTTTAAGAGAGGAGGGAAAGAAGCTGCTTTTGTGGTTTGAAAAGAAAAAGTTTCTTTCTCCTGCAAAAACAAAGACCTTTTGTGTCTCTGACGAGGCTTTTGGAGGCAAAATAACATAAGGCGAGACACTACAGGCAAAACTCTTCTTTTCAGATTTTTTGGGACAATTTGGTCTCTTAACATGTAAACTTTCACCTGGAAACTTGAAAAAGCCAATCAAATCTTCAGTATTGCACTGAGTTCATGTTTTTTTCATGGGACTTTGTAATTTCAAGAGGAATTTTCTCAAAATGCATTTTTTTTTCTCCTACAATGGCTCTTACAAACTTTTTTTTTCATATCTAATTCATTGAGTTTTGAATTTCAAACAAACAATTTCAATTCATACAGAAGTTTCCACTTAATAAAAACACCTATTTTAAAACTAAACTACATCTAGAATCCCCTTTTAAAACGTCTTTCAACTTATGAGTCAAAAACCATGAATGTAAACCTGACTTGATCCATTTTTGAGATTTTGTTTGGCATTTTTAGGGTTGAAAAGTCTTTTTTTATTTCACTCCTATTCATGTCAAAATTGATCTCCCTGAATTAAAAAGTTTGGCTTTAAATTTCCAAGTACAGATGACGGTTGTCTGTGATGCTTTTATCATGGTTTCTACGGAGGAGTTGATCTTTCAATCTCAATGAGAATTGTTTTAAAAATCCATCCATCCATTTTCTTCCACTTGTCCGTTGCCGGGTCGTGGGGGCAGCTGTTGGAGCTGCCCAGATCACACTGCACCACCTGTTGGTCTCTCATAAGGGGCTTCTGAACCGCTCTTTGTCTGACCCGTCACCTAGGACCAGTTTGCCCTGAGAGACCCTACCAGGGGCACGAAGCCCCCGACAACAGAGCTCCAGGATCATTCGGGTGCTCATACCCCTCCACCACATTAAGGTGGCGTTTCCCGGAGGGGTGTTTTAAAAATGTCTTTGAAAATAATGTCATTAAAGTTTGCCTCGTTCCTCTGTGAGTGTTTGGTCACAAATCTGTAAAAAATAATCCATGTGTAGATTTGTTGTGGGCGTGGCTGACATTATTATAAACATGATTTTAATTTATTCATTATTGTTTTTTTCTTTTCTAATGCAATACAAAAAACGACTTCCTGTTGCTGTGACTTGTGTGAAAATCTTGTAGTGATAAAGTTTTGAATAATAATAAAGTTGATTCATTCATCCCAAAAAAGTGTTTTAATATTGATGTATTTAGTGTTGTACAGTGAGATGATGCAGTCACTGAAGCATCAGCGTCAGATACATTTTACTTATTTAAGTTTAACCAAAGCTTCAACTTCATTTCTTGTACGAGCCAAAAATATGCAGCTTTTCCAGTTTTGTGTAAACCCCTCAGGACTTTTGCATGAACGTGGGAAGTCTGGCTGGAAAGTCTGACATTGTTTTGAGTGTATTGTGGTTCATTGTCAGATCTCTGAGAAACAACAGTGTGAGTAAAGCAGGAATAAAACACCTTTGTCTCAAACATCAGCAGCTCTGTATGTAAAACAGCCTCACATGAACTCATTTCCACATGCAAATAAAGGCAATGGTCACTTTTCCACAGAAACATCCTGCACAGAATGAGACTAAGATCTATTTGCACAGGATTAGACTGACTATAGGGACCTCCTGTAATAAAATAGAAATGACTGAGCTCCTCAGTGTTTCTGCTCATGTGAATTACGCCTCCAGAGCATCACCTCAACACCAAGGCGTGTTTAACCTCTTAACTCCCACCTGAACGGATCCCATTTTCTCCAGTTTGGCTTTATCCTAATCGAAAAGCTTCTTGGGGAAAAAAAACAAAACAAAACAGCCACAAAAAATGAGAAGAAAACAAGGATGTAAACGCAACAAAAAAGTGACAAAAATGTGACAAAAAATCAACAAAAATGTGACAAAAATGTGATAAAAAATCAACAAAAATGTGACAAAAAATCAACAAAAATGTGACAAAAATTCAACAAAAATTCAACAAAAATGTGACAAAAATGTGATAAAAAATCAACAAAAATGTGACAAAAATGTGATAAAAAATCAACAAAAATGTGACAAAAATGTGACAAAAATGTGACAAAAATTCAACAAAAATGTGACAAAAATGTGATAAAAAATCAACAAAAATGTGACAAAAATTCAACAAAAATGTGACAAAAAACTCAACAAAAATGTGACAAAAATGTGATAAAAAATCAACAAAAATGTGACAAAAATTCAACAAAAATGTGATAAAAAATGTGACAAAAAACTCAACAAAAATTCAACAAAAAATTCAACAAAAATTCAACAAAAAATGACAAAAACTCAGCAAAAATGTGACAAAAATTCAACAATAATTCATCAAAAAGGTGACACAACACAGCAACAACGTGAGGAAAAAGATCAGTTTTGTGGGTCTAAGCTTTCAAATGAGGTGTTACACAGGCCTATAGCCAAAGAGGCATTCAGTTTAGGCGGGTGGTAAGAGGTTAGTGTATTTAATAAGAGTGAAAACAAGTTACAATATTATAGTGTGGGGCACTGCAAGACAAGCGCACTGATCCGTCCGTCGATCTCACGCTCCGTCCGTCCCTCACTCATGAACAAAACCCTGAGATACTTGAGCTCCTCCACTTGAAACGAGGACTCCACCGACCAGGAGAGGGCGCTACCTTTTTCCGGTGGAGAACCATGGCCTCGGCTTTGGAGGTTCTGATCATCAGCCCATTTCAGGCTCGGCTACAAACGCCCCCAGAGCAGAGGAAGGTCCAACAGAACAACATCATCTGCAAACAGCAACTGCGGCGCCCACTGCTCCTGACGGGTCGCCAGGATTAACTTCCCTAAGGGGGCGATTAAGTTCACCTTCATCATAACCTCCACCACCAAAAACTCCAAAAGCTCTGTATGTAAAACAGCCTCAGCACAAACTCAGAACCTGACCTGGATCGAGGCTCAGCAGTTCTGCAGACGGCACTACCACGACCTGGCCTGTGTGAGCAGCTCTGAGGACAATCTCAGACTGCCCCGCCCTCCAGGCTACAGCGCCCCCGTGTGGATCGGCCTGTACGATGACCCCACAGACCTGAGCCGGTGGAAGTGGCGCAGCAGAAGAGACTGCACCACAAGAAAAATGTCCTTTGCATAATAATTTGGAACGCAGTGTACTCGCTCGCTGTCAGTGACTGCGAACAGACAGAGAGCATCGCACAGTATTTCTAAGGGATTTATTCCTCTGCACCACCTCAGCCGAAGTGTGAGCATCGCAGGGGCGCCATCTACTGGTTTGACTCATGAGCTCCATATGAAACCTCCAGAATCTCAAACTATAAGTTAGCATCGTAGCTAAGGCTAAATAATACTACTCTCCCAAGTGAGCTGAATAAAACACCAGTAGAAATATTTATTGCGTCGTTTGTTGTAAATGTACGTGTGTGTGGGCGGGGCCACAGAGGCGTGTGTGGGCGGGGCCACAGAGGCACAGAGACACACTCTCCTCCAACCGCAAAAAATCAAATGTAGTTGATGCGTGAAACCAGTAGAGGCGCTAACCCTGCGGTTTTAGACACAAAAGTGAGATTTTGAACAAGTTTGCACCAAATGTCAACATAGTGACTGGGACATGTAGCTAACTCTATTCAACAACCATTTAGACCGTTTATCAGCAAAAAAAAAAGTGGATTTGGTGTTTAGTTACTCTTTAAGTAACACAATGTGTGAGAGAGGAGTAAATGGTTTGTCATTAGCGCCTCAATAGCCCTGTATGTAAAGTCTCTCATTTTCACATGCAAATAAAGGCAAAGATGTTCGGGAAGTCAGTCTGTGAGTGAGCTTTTTGACTGGATTTCAAGGCGGGACTAACAAGTGCAGAGTGAACCGGAGAGAACCAATCAGAGAAACACATTATTCACCAACAATCTGCCGAACCTCACAAAAACACAGTAAATATGTACAGAAGTATCCAGTCACTGATATTAGCAGCCAATGAGAAGTGGAGCTCCACAACATGACATCACCTCCACAGCTCTGAAACTAATCCAAACTAACCGCACACCTGACCCTAACCCTGACCTTCAGGATGGTGACGTTTATTTGTGCTCATGCCTGTCTTGTAGACCGGGCACTGGGCCTGGTAGACCGGGTAGGCGGGCACTGGGCCTGGTAGACAGGGCACTGGGCCTGGTAGACCGGGCACTGGGCCGGGTCGGGCCTGCCAGTGGTCATTGATTACATCTACATACAGTCAAAAACATTTTAATAATGTTTGTAATAACCTGAATATGCTCATACTCTGGTCTTTAAAAACCAGAATAAGACCCTTCATTTACCCGTTTTCTAACCCGAGTATTCGGTCATGTGTACACGTATCAGAATATCCCCATTGAAAGGAACTTTAATCTGTGTTCTGTGAATGTTCTGCCTGTAAGGATCTTGATCTTTTGAGAACAGGAAGTACTTGGGTACAGGAAGAAGAAGCAGAAATGAAGTATATCTATTTTAGGTTGGTTTAAATCTCATTCCCAGAGCTGGACTCGCTCAGCAGAGGAGCTTTAACACTAACTCTGGATTTGTTTAGATCCAGAAAAGGTTTGAAGCTGCAGGTCACACTGACGTCAAGATGAAGTGGAAGACTGTCCCAGAAAAAGAAGGACAAGAGAAAAAACAAAACAAGCCTGATTGTCCTCTGAATGTGTGACCTGTGTCTTCTTCAAATTCATCGTTTTCATGCTACAACCGATATAGCTAATCAAAGAATGAATGCATGTGTTAGTTCATGTCTACAATGCTTTAGTGAGGCCTAGTGTTTTGAGCAAATGCATTAGAGGTTGTACCAACACCACAGAGGAAGCTACAATGACCCTCAGTCAGCAGTTCACCTCCATCTGAAAGATCTTTGACAGTGAGGTTCAAATGTTTTGCTGAAGTAACACAATGTGTGAGAGAGGAATAAATGAATCTGTTTTTGTGGTCTGAACAGAAAATGGTTTGTCATTAGCGCCTCAATAGCCCTGTATGTAAAGTCTCTCATTTTCACATGCAAATAAAGGCAAAGATGTTCGGGAAGTCAGTCTGTGAGTGAGCTTTTTGATTGTGTTTGATATTGAGACAGGAGGCGGGACTAACAAGAGTGAACCAGAGAGAACCAATCAGAGAAGCTCCTTATTCACCTTTTTCTCTTATATCAGAAGTTATATCATCTTTCCGTGTGCAAATCTGCCTCACACTCCACAAAGGTCTTATTCCAATCATGTTTACGTTAATCCGCTGAAATCCTTCAGGAAGGGTGTTCGTTTACGAGCTTCCTCCTGAGATTTGACATTTAAAGTAGAGACTCACTGTTCTTCATGATCACTGTGGACACGGGAGTGTATCCAAATCAGGTTTTCCTTTATCTATTGAAATCCTTCCGGAGGTGTGTTTGTTTAAGCGCTTCCTTCTGAGATTTGACAGTTAAAGTAGAGACTGAGGCTTCAGGATCACTGTGGACACGGGAGCGCAGGTCCTGCTCCCAGTCTCTGCAGAAATGTGGGTCCGAACGCTGCTCGCTCTGCTGCTCTGTGGTAAGTGCCTTTGTTCAAACTGTCTGACACATTGATCCGGATTTGACTGGTTTGAAATGAATGACTTGAAGAACTTGGGTTATGTGGGGTTTCTGACTTGTTTCTGCTGATTCTTCTCGTTTCAAGTCAAATGGTCGGCTGTAAGTGTGACTCATGTCTTTACTGATTAGATGAGGAATTACTTCTTTACATATTTCTAGCAAAATCCTTTTGAATCGACTCAGAAATGTTCTGCAATGTGTCAGTCTGAGGTCAGGAATATCCACCTGAAGAGCATCACTTTAGTGTCAGTGTTGGGGGATGAGTTTATTCCTGGGCCACAACAGAATCAGAGGAAGATCTGAACCAAAATGTGAACCAAACACATGCAGTTTCCTGCATTTTAGCCACAAGTGAACAGCTTCAATTAAACAAACTGATAGAACAAACCATATAAGACGAGTAAACAATTATGCTTCAGAATGCTTTGTGGATCAGACTTGAGAGTGATACATTTGTGTCATGTGAGAACCTGACGCCTCTGTTCTTTGGTACAAACTACTTAAATTCAACCCATCACGGACTCCAGAGACCCCACAAAACGTATTATCACGTTCCCCCGAGATAATTTGTGGTGTAAAACCTTCTTTTTTTTAAAGTTTTTATATTTTGTCAAAAAATGTATTTATTTTTTGGTTTTTTTCACCCCTCAATTTTTTTGTCTAATGTCACTTCCAGGGCTCCGTAGTACATGTCTGCACAACACATGGCATGGAAAATTAGCCTAGCTTAGCTCAACAGTGTACACTCTACAGCTGCAGGTCTAACAAATATCCTCCAGACAAACCCAAAACCGTCTCCTTGTACAATTATTCTAAGAAATATAAAATGCAGAACTTCCTTCTGTCAGTAACGCACACACTTTAGACAGATAAAGAGCCAGTCTGCAGGTTGCTGGTGAGCAGGAAGATTAGCAGGTTAAAGTTACTCTAGGTTAGGGTGCCCTCTAGTCAAGAACTAACCAACTACTAAGGGAACATCATAGAACATAAGATAACTTGGGCCTTTTGTAGAATCTCTTTTCAAAGTGAAGTCAGATGTGTTTGTGTTTCAGCCGTGAGCTTCAGTCTCTGCTCTGAGAGCCCCCTGTGGGGGTATCACTTTGTGGATAAGAACCTGACCTGGATCGAGGCTCAGCAGTTCTGCAGACAGCACTACCATGACCTGGCCTGTGTGAGCAGCTCTGAGGACAATCTCAGACTGCCCCGCCCTCCAGGCTACAGCGCCCCCGTGTGGATCGGCCTGTACGATGACCCCACAGACCTGAGCCAGTGGAAGTGGTGGGCGACTAACACCACCGCGTCCTTTCAGGCCTGGATGAATGATGATCCAAGATACATTCACGAGGATCGACAGTGTGCTGCTGTGGCCTCAACGGGCTGGCACTCCACCTCCTGCAACACCAAACGCGACGTGCTCTGTTACTCCGGTGAGGAACACTTTTACTCGAGTGTGGCACTGACAGAGACGAGCGTCTCCACCGTCAAACCAGTCATATTTTTAGGCAAATAGATCTGCAATGATCAATCATAATATGATCTATCGACTCTTTATTGACCAGTGCGAGCGGGTCTTGAGCCCCTGGACACAGAGAAGGATGACAGTGTGGAGAAAATAGGCTGTGGCTCTGGTTCATTAGGTCTTCAATAACCAGTGACTGGACTGAATGAACAGGAGACAGTAAAGTGCTGTTTGACAGATGCTGCAAAAGCGAAAAGTCAATGGAAAACCTCACGCAAATTTTGTTGAGTTGAAATTAAAAAACAACTGAAGACAATAAAAAAAAGAATATAGACAGGTTTAAATTAAAGGTGGTTAGAATACAGTAAAAGTGGTTTCTGGATTCAATCCCAAATTGCCGACTTCCTGGGCGTCAGAGCGTGTTGCACCCATTCACTTTTTTGTTTGTGCCGATGTCAGCTATCACTGTGCCTAATTTCATTGGCCTGCACCAATACGTCTCCTAATTTCCACAGCTGTCCACTGCTGGGGGGCGCTATTGAGTCATTTATGACCCAGATCCCTCTGCCTTGTTCAGCACATCAAAAACAAAATGAATAAATGAGACAAAATTGACTAAAACAATCGTCTGTAGCTGGAGACAGCATCGCCAAAAATAATCCGTGTGTGTCATTATTATGTTCATCCTCTGCACTAACCTAAACTAATGTCAATGTTTTGTCAGAGTTCAGAGTTCTTTTATTGATATAAACCATGTTTGTTTTTGTAGGTTCCAGTCCTAAAGTCTTTCATTTTATTGGCGAGAAAATGATTTTCGCCGATGCTTTGACCTACTGCAGAACTCACTACACAGACCTGGCTATAATCGAGAGCGCTGAGGAAAACAATAAAGCCAAGTCTGTTTCATACCCCTGGGTGCCATGGATCGGCCTGTACAGAACTACAGGGAAGTGGTCTGACAACAGGATGGTCACCTTCACAACCTGGTATGAGCTGAGTGGAAAGAGAATCTACCACGAGCCTTTCTGCGCCGCAGAGAACGTGCATAACTCCTGGGTTGTCTTTCCCTGTCAGGAGAGACGTCCATTCTACTGTCAAGGTAACACACTGTACACTGGTAACACAGGTTTGCTGATCTTGGCAAAGGCATAGTGTTAGAGTGCTCTCTAGTTATGACAGACAGCAAACAGATGATTTTCTTTGTAATTCTCATTGTAAAGCTGTAACAAACACACACAAAATACAGCAATTAGAAATGTGTCCTTACAACATCTTCTTGTGCCTGAGCTAACAAAAGTTACTGCACAACAAAGTCTGTTAGCATGCTAACGTTTTTTTTACAGTACCAATGAAAACTAATTTTTAAACCTATTTACTTAAAATAAACAAATCAGTGTAGCACCAGCTCATGCACAGATCCACAACATGTACATCCACATAGAACATTGAAAACTTACAGCCTTATGTGGCCAAACGACGGTAAGACATGGATGTCCAGCTCAACGTTCTCAACAGCAGAACCGCAGAAATAGCACACACCACAAGAGGGCGCTACAAGCCAATGTGAAAAACAAACTTATTCAAACGTTAAACATAAACTAACCATCAGACATAGTTTAAGTCAAGAGTGCACTTCACTTAATAGATACAGAGGGCAATGCGTCATACAAGGGGGTGTGGCCGAGCTGAGGGGGAACAAAGCTTCCCAAAGTTTCACTTTTCTGCCGGACTATAACGTTTTTTATCACATACAAATAAAGTCATGTCAAAATTGATGTTTTTTCACAGCAGATTGTTCAGTAGAAGCGAAAATCCGTCACTTGTAGCTAGCGTTTGCATATGTAGCATGAAGCTAACATTAGGATCATTGTTAGCATTCACTCATTTATGGGTTGTGGAACCACTTTGCTCCTCTCCAAGTCTCTGTATCTTTATTTGGTAAGAAAATGCATTAAAGGTCAAAGCCTTGTTAGAAATCATTCAGGAATGGACAGGCCTTTAGAGATTTTACTTTAGATACAAATTAGAGTCTGAAAGTGTCCTTTGAGCTAAATGCTAACTCAACGATGACTGTCTTATTTCTTTGTAAGGGATGCTCAATTTAAGCGGGTCCAGGCAAACTTTACCTGCTTGGAAGTTACTTTTAATGAATTATATTCATTGTATACTTTATACATACTTAATAAAAACTTAATATTTCATGTTTTGTGCAGAGGGGCCAAAAGCACAGAGAGTTGTGAAGATGAAGTTCTCTGGACACGGCCTGGACGATCCAATGATGAACCCGCAGATTTTGGACCAGGTTGGTTTAAATCTCTGTAACAGTTCGACACATTCCCAGAGCTGCTGTGACACAGAAGTGGCAGAGGTGCATCGTTTCAATGCTATTTGTTTGACTTTGTAGATCCAGAGAAGGTTTGAAGCAGCAGGTCGCACTGATGTCAACATGAAGTGGACGATTGCACCAGAACAAGAGGAGGATGACCAACCTAAAATGAACTGTCCACTGACGAACGTGTGACAAGAACGTGTGACATTAACCTGAAATTCACTGAATTTTAGGGGTGTGCATCGCCTTTTCATAATGAAGGTGTCACAAAGTGCTTTACAGATTTCAACATTTAAAACATTACACCTGACTCAACCTCCCAAATAGAATAGTCAGATAAAAGCTATGACTGTAGGAATAACTAGGAGACCCCTGCTGGAGGAGCGAAGGGGCCGTGAAGGCTACTACTTTGGAAACAACTGTTCAGTAAATAGTCTTTGCTACAAAAGCCAAAGTGGGGCCAAATGAAGAGTTTTAAAAGAGCCCCGGAGCGTCTCAGAGCTCTTTCTTTTCCATGATCAAACTCTTCAGCTGCGTCTGAAACCATCAAATTGTAGCCTCTAAGCACTAACACTAGCAACTAACTCCTCAACCTTTCATGGGGTCGACTGTTAGACCTCTATGCAGTTAGTGAACTAGACCTTCAGCAGAATTTGCACAATCCGTCCATCTTTAAACAGGGGAAAGGGAAGTGACATCACCAACAGCTGTTTTTCTTCTTCTTTAAAGTTATTGGTGGAGTCCAGGCCAAACAAAAGTGCATGTCGCCCCCTAGTGTACAGCGTCCAACAACAACATAGTGTCTTAACTAGAGGTGGGAGACTCGAGTCACATGACTTGACTCGAGTCACATGACTTGACTCGAGTCGCAATTTTCGGGACTTGAGACTTGCTTGACCAAAGCTCCAAAAAGACTTGACTTGACTTGGGACTTGCTGTTTGTGACCCGAGACTTAACTTGGACTTGAGGCCAATGACTCTCAATGACTTGCTGTGACTTTATAGTTATTATTTATTTGAGTGAAACTGTCGAAAGATCAGGATTCATTGCGTAAAAGCGGCGCATCTTTGTTTACATTATGGTAATTAGCCACATGCGTGTTCGGTTTACCGACGGAGCTCGTCTAATCAATACAGCGCGAATAGGCAGGAGGAAATACAACGTGTTTCTTTGGATGCATTAAAAGTTTTCTAAAGACAGTGAAGAGGAGGAGATTTACGGACAGGAAAACGTTTGAAACAATGGGCTGGACCTACAGCGCAGACGGAGCCTCCAGAAAGACGACGCGTAAGAGCTGATTAATAACAGAAATCTTGGAGGCTTTTCGGTGTTTTAAGGCGTTCACACAAAGTTTACAGCATTTAGAGGTTATTTTACAAGCATATACAGGGGCTGGGGCAGTACAGGGGAACCACTGACAGAAGAACTGCCAGAAACTAACAAAAATAAAAAATATTGTTTGATATTTATATTTCACACTACAAGGAAAAGCAGCTCATGTTTAAAAGACTCTGTTTCATTTCTTTTTAAGTCGCTCCCCGGGTCCCCTTCCTTAAAATGCTGTCCCAGTAATTGTGTACATAGACTGGAGCATTTAAAATATATATAGTTTGAATTTTTTGGTGATTAAATATTAATTAAACTTTAAATCCAAATCCATGAGATTTTAAAAAGTTTGATTTTAGCCTAAATGTTCAAAATCGCTATATCTTGAGAAAGCACTTGTTATTTTCAAGATTAAAACACATTTTGAAAAGTAGACACACTGGCGTTTGTGACTTGAGGTGACTTGCCGGCTAAAGCAAGACTTGACTTGACTTGACAAAAGCTATGACTTGACTTGACAAAAATAATGACTTGACTTGACAAAAGCTATGACTTGACTTGACTTGAGCCCATGACCGATTGACTTGGACTTGCTTGGGACTTGGACCTTCACGACTTGGACTTGACTCGAGACTTGCATTTGGTGACTTACTCCCACCTCTGGCTGGTACTGATATAATATGTGGATTGGTATTCCTCTTCCTTCCAATTTTCTCATTTGGATTGAAGACATGAGGACAGGACATTTGAATGTTTTTATGCCGTTTCCCAAACTTAAGCTCATTGACTGCCAATGACGTCTATAGATGTCAATAAGGTTTTTCAATGGGAACAGCTGCAGCAAAGCCTTGAGTGTGTCTGGTGTTAAAACCTTAGTTGTGCTGCCTAGTGAACTTGTAGTTCTTTTACTGAGTCACTAGGTGGCAGGATTGCTCTTTCGTTTTCTCAGCTTTTTGGTCAGAAAACAGCATTTTTTGGTAATTCCACCTATTGTCTATGGACGATAACTGAAGAATAGAAAGACGTACAAACAAACTTTTTTTTAGATGAAAGAAGAGAGTCTAATCTTTCTTTTGGTGGGTTTCGTGTTGACAGACCTAGACCTAAATTTTCTGTGGGTCTTAAAAAAGTCAACAGTCAAAATCCTAAAAAACCTCTGCCAGTGGGGAGCTCTCTGACTTGAAAATGGCTGGCAGTCAATGAGTTAATGTCTGAGTTATTTCTGTAATGAGAGCTTTCCTTTAGCTAGTGCCTTAAACAAAAGACCCTGATCTGAAAGACACAGATGCTAGCTTTGGTTTGAGCTGTTTTAGAGCTAGCATGCTAAAGCCATTTGCTAGCTAGCTTACATTGTTGATATAGTGGACACTCAGGGTTATTTGTCACATGGGAAATAACTGGTAGGATATTTTTTCTTTTGTGTCTAATATGTTTTTATTATCAATCTATTCTAACATTATATTTTTATAGAGCCTGTGTGTTTGGGTCATTTGAGTGAATTTGTTTAGACCTTAGTTTATTGTTCATTGAAGTAGGGACAATGGACAGAACCATTAGTCTTTACAAAAGAGATGATTTGTACCAGAATTAGCTAAGCAACTATTTTCCATCCGCAGTCCCTGGACAGGCTCATGGAACAGATCAAACGTGTTACAAACACGTCTGGCTTTGCTTTGTGACGGTTTTAAAACATATTTTGTCCCTTTTATCTAAAAAAGCCGTTAATGAAATTTAAAATCAAAAACTCCATTAAAAGCAATTGTGACAACCAACCCCACACATAGTGACAACTTGCCCCACATAAGGACATGGGGCAAGTTGTCACAGTCGATTTTGTTGTGTTTGAAGGTTAATAATAATTTATCGCAATAATAGAAAAAACAGAGCGAGGTTGACTTCAGTTCAAGGGTTCAAGCTTTCATTTAATGCAGGTCTGCAGGTAAAATGTATTCTGTTATTTCTTTGTGTAATCAGAGTACTGTATTCTGAATACTTTTAATTGATTCATTATAATATAAATATGGCGTGTAATTAAAAAATGAACTACGATTGTTGGAACACCTGTTGTAAACCCACTTACCATTAATGATGTACTCCGTGTCGGCCAATGGAGCAGCAGATACAGCATCATGTGACACATGAGCAGTGTTTGTATGAACTGTGGCATGAGGCGTTAAAAACAGGTCTCATTTCCTAGTTATCCAGTGTTTTGATGATTTCTGGAAATATTTTTTTTGTAATTCAAGCAGTTTTTATATTTGAAGAGTTTCGTGGCGTAAGGCTAGCGCATTTCTATGGTATCAGCTAGCCTGCATTAAAAACAGTCTGACCCGCTCCACAGTGCTCCTGAGGGAAATCACTTATAACACCAGACTAACCATATAAATGTCTGTGTCGATAGAACAATAGATAGATATTATTCTATCAATTATATTCCAAAAAATATTATATATATCAGATAGAATAATCTTTGGAATATTACTGACCTGCATCACATGAATGATCGCATTTTGAGGGACTATTTTCTAGCAGATCACTCCGCCGCTGCGTAGCTTATACCAGTGGTTCTCAACCTCCAAAGGGGTCGCGAGACAAATTTGGGGGTCGCCAGATCATTTAGATAAAACATACATATTTTCTTTAGTATATAATGTCATGTTTTATTGTAGCAGGTGTTTGCTATTTTACCAGAGTGCCATTATTTGTTTGTAGTTTGATGAATTTTATTTCAGCCGTTTGTTTTTTAAGAATTATGTAGGCTAATGTTCCTATTTACCACGGTGTGACCCGGGCCCTGTTATAATGGGGGTCGCAGCTCCAAAAGGTTGAGAACCACTGTAAGGCTTACACAACCACAAAGCTGATGCTGCTCAAATATAAGTTCTTTTAAATGCAAACTGGCTAAAATGACTCGATCGACACAGACAATTATATGCCCTGAATCTATAATCTATGGAAGTTTATTGTTTTGAATGGAATTATGGAAATAAATATACCTTTCCATGATTTTTTTTTGCAATGGATCTGTATAAGTCGCATCTGTATAAGTCGCATCCCCAGCCAAACTATGAAAAAAAGTTATAGTCCGGAAATACGGTACACAGAGACGTGGGAAGATATTTTAGTTAGGGGGCGCTGAGGGACAAAATTTACCCCCAAAATACTTTTTCTGTGCATAAATCCTATTTATTAACCTCTTAACTCCAGCCTGAACCGAGAGCATTTTCTCCAGTTCAGCTTTACCCAAATCCTGTAGGCCAGTGTAACGCCTCATTTGAAAGACCTACAAAACTAAATGGATCTTTTTCCTCACATCAGATTTTTTTTCATCACTTTTTTTTGTTGGGCAGTCATCTCATTTTTGTCAAATTTGCGTGACTTTTTTGTCACTTTTTCGTCAAATTATTTGCATTTTTTTGTCAAATTCTTATCACTTTTTCGTCCATTTTTTTCTCCATTTTTTCGTCAAATTTTTCTCACTTTTTTGTCCATTTTTTGTCACTTTTTCGTCAATGTTTTCTCACTTTTTTCACATTTTCATCCTTGTTTTCGTCTCAGTTTTGTTGCTATTTTCACACCTTTTTTCCAGAAGCTTTTGTACTGGGGAAAAGCTGGAGAAAATGTGCTCGGTTCAGGTGGGAGTTAAGGGGTTGATATTGCCTGCAGTTCACAAACCATCCACCAGGGGGTGCTGCAGCGCCCTCAGCACCCTGGGTTCCCACGGCCTTGACCGTACATGTATTTAGAATTACTTTGCTCCTTTGTATCTTTATTGGGTAGAAAAATATATTCATGAGTTTTGTTAAAGCAGTTTTGGAGTTAATATAGAACGTTTTGATTTTTTTTCCTTTGTTTTTCCCCTCATGACCATATATGGGCGGTTCCAGATACGCCGTCTGTATCTGTTGACCCTAATGAATAATAATAATAAATAATTTACATCAGCCTTTCCTTTTCCTTTGCTGTGTCTCCAGGTCTCCATGTTGAAATGTAAAAGCAAATGCAAACCTTGAAAAACACGTCACACTCAAACCACTCGCTCCAAAGAAAGAAAGCGCTCAGGTCTTTATCACAAAACAAGTTTAATTTAATATCTCTTTTATTTTTTAAAATAATTAAACATTTGTATTTCTCCAACCCTTTTTTCGTGATTTTTTTAAATTTTTTTATGACCGTTTTTTTTTTTTTTTCTGAGTGTGTGTTTTTTCTTTTTTTCTTTTTTTTTGCTGTTTTCCAAAAAAATCAAAAAGGTTGTACATCGGGGGCCGCTCTAAAGCACACAATAATCTGCTGCAACAGAAGACGAGGAGAAACAGAATGAGACAAACACTCCCGGAAAGAAAAAAATATACGCTACGAAAATATATATCGACCCCAGAGAGAAACGTCGGGACGAAAGCACGAGGGGGAGGAGCTTCTGAGGAGGCGCCACGGCGGAGGAAACGGGCGGGAAAACGAGGCTCATCATGTGACTTTTATAGTTTCACTTCCTTATTGGACACTGACAGGAAGTGACATAGATCGAGGTGATTATTTTAAGTCAGAGTTAGGGCTGGGGACCGTTTAACAAAACCAGTCTGATATAACATGTTCATTTATGTTTTTATGCTCTTGGTCAAATTCCAAATAAAGAAAGAAAAGTGAAACACAATAAGAAAATAAAAATAAATAAAAAAATGTGGAAAAAATTGGATAAATTTGTCAACAAATTTTGGGGAAAAAAAATTAATTTGAGGGGGGAATTGAAAAAATGTCTTGATAAAAACACATGGAAAAAAGTGGAAAAAAACATTTGGGAATAAAAACTCAAATTTAGGGAAAACATTTTGAAAGCTCTTATGGAAAATGGGTTCAAATTGGGTGAAAAAATAATAATAAAAAAAAAATTGAATTTTTTTTGTTAAAATTGTCAAAAAAAAAAAAATCTTGAAAGAAAAATGTTGGAAATATTTTTATAAATTTGTCAAACGTTTGAGGAAAAAAAATTTTTTGGGTGGGAATTGAAAAAATGATAAAAACACATGGAAAATGTTTGAAAAAAATTGGAAAACTCATATGGACAATTTAGGGGAAGAAAATTGGTTCAAAATGAAAATTAAAAAAAATGTGGAAAGAATTGGTTAAAATTGTAAAAAAAAAATGTAAAAAAAAAAATCATAAAAAAGACAAAAACACGTTGAAAAAAAACCTGGGAAAAAAAATGGTAAAAA
The DNA here is from genome assembly GCF_951799975.1 of Gobius niger. Taxonomy (NCBI): domain Eukaryota; kingdom Metazoa; phylum Chordata; class Actinopteri; order Gobiiformes; family Gobiidae; genus Gobius; species Gobius niger. The sequence continues at coordinate 28,129,424 of NC_136867.1, forward strand.
ATGAAAATATTAGTGTAAATTCGGAAAAAAAAAAGATCTTGATATTGATCTGTTTTATGGTTCTATATGACAAATATTAAACTAAACTAACTAATTAAAAATATATATAACGATACCCAGCCCTAGTCACGGTTACTCATTTAGTGTTTTGAGTAATCCTAACTTATCTGGACATTGAACAAAGTGCCGTCTTATCTCGGATATGTAGCTTAGGATCACACACTGCATTACTGTAACACAAGGCTGCATCTGAAAAGTGGAAAGAAGCTCCTTTCTCCTTAACCTTTAAGGCGACGTCATCAAGTCGACCGTGAGGAACCTTTAGAAGTTAAGACCAGGAGCTTCAGGAGCTTCAGGAGCTTCAGCTGCTCCTTCTGCGTCAGGACAGTGTGAACCTTCCTAACCCAGAAGAGGAACAACCAGGAAGTCACGTCCTACAATATACGCTCCATATCCTCCTACTATGAAGTTATCGTTGCCAACCGGACAAATATAATCCGAGCAACTGCACAAATATTCACTAGATCCTGTCCTTCAGTTAAGTTTAGTAACTGACACGTTCACCACAGGCAGTTACGCAAATGAGCTGAGGCTTAAGCTTTGTTATTTTTCTCTTAACCCGCACCTGAACAAGCACGTTTTCTACAGTTTGGTAATAAAGCAGCAGAAAAGCTACAAAAGAGCGACAAAAACGTGCCAGAAAAGCAACAACAATACAATAAAAAAGTGACTAAAGAGCGACAAGAACGTGGCAAAACCGGGACAAAAATATGACAAAGACAGGGCAGAAAAGTTAGGATACATTTCGTAGACCTTAGCTTTCAAATGCGGCAATACGGTATCGAGAAGCTTCTAGATTTGAAGAAAATGCAACTTGGTTAAAGGTGGAGGAAAGAGGTTAAACTAAAGTGAGTAATGTTGCCAAAACAAAACTTCCAGATGCTGCAGTGGCTCTAACGCTTTATACTTTCATATATTTAGGACAATGTTTTTGTTTCATGAAACGTGGATCATTTCACACTCCAGATGGTCCGAGTTCAGAAACCTTCAGGAGGCAGCAGTGGCTCGTGGGATGGTTCTTAGCCCTTAAGGAGGCATTAACCTCTTAACTCCCGCCTGAATCATCAGATTTTTTTTCCATTATTTTTCTGTTGGGTATTCAACTCATTTTTGTAACTTTTTTGTCATTTTTTGTCATTTGTTTTGCATTTTTTTGTCAATTTTTTGTAATATTTTTTGGCAAATATTTATCATATTTTTGTCATTTTTTATCATATTTTTTGTCATTTTTTATCATATTTTTGTCATTTTTTGTCATTTATGTCACATTTTTATCACATTTTTGTCTTTTTTTGTAATTTTTTGGTCACATTATTGTAATTTTTTCCTCCATTTTTTGTCAATTTCTTGTGACATTTTTGCCACTTTTTCATCAATTTTTCGTCACTTTTTTGTCACATTTCCATCATTGTTTTCGTCTCAGTTTTGCTGCTATTTTCACAGCTTTTTTCCCGAAGCTTTTGGACTGGGGTAAAGCCAAACCTGAGAAAATGTGCTCGGTTCAGGTGGGAGTTAAGGGGTTAAAGGAGGACACATACTGAGATATGTTGTTAGCATTTAGCATCTTCCACGTTTTCCATTTAAAATGTAAGCGGATAAAAAGGGGAACTATATTGTGAGGCGTAGTAATACCTTAGGAGCACTTTGCACTTCAGTAAAGTCAAAGTGCTCCTAAGGTGTTATTACGCCTCACAATATAGATACAGACGGCATCGTGTCATCGAAGGGGGCGTGGCCTCGCTGAGGGGGGGGGGGGGATAGAATCTATTGGGAAACACAATTTTTCTCTCTTTTTATCCATTTTCTGGTGAAATATAAACGTATTTATCACATAAATAAAGTCAGGTCTAAATCGGGTCCATATGGATGTTTATTCACAGCAGATTGTTCAGTAGAAGAGGAAAAGCGGTGGTCGAAGCCCTCGCTAGCATTAGCAAGATGCTAACATGTAGCATCATGTTACCATTCTTCATTATTCATGTATTTATGGGCTGTTGAACCTCTTTGCTCCTCCCCATGTCTTTGTATCTTTATTTAGTAGAAAACTATATTCATAATTCAGTGTTTGTTAAAGTCGGTTTTGAATAATTCGAGAAAGTTTAGATTTTTCTCCAAATTGTTTTCCCCCTTAACTGTTTTCAAACATGACCATATATGGGCGATTTTCTGTATCTATACAGACGGCATCTCGTCATAGAAGGGGGCGTGGCCTCGCTGAGGGGGGAAATAGAATCTTTTGGGAAACACAACTCTTCACTCTTTTAAGCCATTTCCTGGTGGAATATGAACTTATTCATCACAAATAAATCAAGTCAAGCATAAATCGGGCCCATATGGATATTTTCTTTCTCAGATTGTGCAGCAGAAGTGGAAAAAACGGCAGTCGTAGCCAATAGCATTAGCACAATGTTAGCTTTCTCCACTCTTTATTTGTTGAACCACTTTGCTCCTCTCCATGTCTTTGTATCTTTATTTTGTAAAACTATATTCATATATGGGCGATTCCAGAGACGCCGTCTGTATCGATAGTTCCCCTTTTTATCTGGAATAATAACATATCTTAGAGTGGAAAAAACCTCTTAACTCCCGCCTGAACCGAGAGCATTTTCTCCAGTTCAGCTTTACCCAAATCCTGTAGGCCAGTGGAACGCCTCATTTGAAAGCTGAGACCTATGAAACTAAATTGATCTTTTTCCTCACATCAGATTTTTTTTCATCACTTTTTCGATTTTTTTGGTCACTTTTTTGTCACTTTTTCGTCAAATTATTCGCATTTTTTTGGGCAAATTCTTATCACTTTTTTGCCTGTTTTTTGTCACTTTTTTGTCACTTTTTGTCATTTTTTTGTACATTTTTTGTCATTTTTTGTCACTTTTTCGTAATTTTTTTCTCACTGTTTTCACATTTTCATCCTTGTTTTCGTCTCAGTTTTGTTGCTATTTTCACACCTTTTTTCCAGAAGCTTTTGGATTGGGGTAAAGCTGGAGAAAATGTGCTCGGTTCAGGTGGGAGTTAAGGATGTTGGATGTTCCTGGTCACGACGAGGAGGTTCCTGAGCTTATTTACACTTTTTAGATGCAGCCTCAACTCTTCGCTCTTTCCTCAACTCTCTCTGCAACAATGATCAGCTGGAATGAAAAAGAATCCAGATGTTCGCAGACGTCGGACTTGGTTTAAGGAGGATTTCTCTAAAAAAAAAATAATCTTTTCAGCACAAACGATCTTCTAAACCCCACCAAATGAAAAGCGTTCTCTTCCTACGTTAAGACTCCGAAGTCTCGTTTCCCGCCGCGCTCCGGTTCCTCCGACGCGCCGACTCTTTTCTACGCAAACTCCCACGACGCGGCCGATTCCGACGGGGATTTTTCGATCGCGTCTGAATACTGCGAGAGGAGCGGCGCCCCCGTCAGGTCACGTCGCGGCGCTGCAGCTCGACGGAGAAATGGAGGGGAAAACGGCGGAGGTTTCGCAGCAGTGCCGGACTGAGGCGGGGGGCGGGGCCAAGGCCTGGGCGTTTCTGTGAAGACTCGGCACCGTTTTAACGGCTTGAGTCGAGACGGGGTCAGAGTCTGAACTTTTAGAACGTTTTCTCCCTGAACATCCTGGTTTTAAAGTCAGAAAAAAACACCCAAACTGTCCCGGGTCTGTCCCTGCGCGTATTCATTCATAAATACAGTAATAACTGACCCTGGAATCCAAATATGGTCATTTCCTTCGTGGGAGACAGCAGCGGCTAAAGACGGGAGAAATATTCATGAAATTTGAATTTTTTACGAATCTTTCACTTAAAGCTTATTCAGAAAAAGATCCAAAATCTCCTCTGATCAAACCCTTGTAACTAATATATCAACAAAGTCAAGTATTTTAATTTAAAGAACGGAGCCAAATGCAGTTTTAACGGTTGTAATCGGCAAAAATGTAGATTTAGTCAATTTGAATTACTGCGGTAAGGGAGGTTTGAGGCTTTTTAATGCTCAAATACTGAACTTTTACAGCCACAAATGCAACACATCTGCTCATGTGAACATCTGCAAGAATTGGACTGTGCAGGGGAATGCAGGAAAAGTTGGATATTTGAGCTCAATGTGTGTCAAATGATTCAGAAATTTCAGCAAAACTTGACACTTAATTCATCACGAACATGAACTAACAATGACTAAGACTTAATAAGAATAAGAAGTACAGTTGTGCTCTGGCAGAATTGTAGATTTTTGGACTATTTTTCAATGAAAAGTAAGAATATGAAAGAAAACAATCAAGGTTCATTCCCTCATAGTGAAGCCATTTACTGCTCTTTTTAAATCATAATGAAAAATGAAAGAAAATGACCCTGATCAGAAGTTTACATAACCCAGTTTTTAATACCGTGTGTTTCCCCTTTAGCATCAATGAAGCTCTGAGTCTTTTCTTTCCTTTAGTTGTGGAGAAGGTTCTTGGTAAAGCCGCCCATTCCTCTCGGTCAAAAACCTCCAGTTCCTGCAAGTTCCTGGGCTGTTTTCTGCGTTTCAGCTCTGCCCACAGTGGGTCAATGTTGAGGTCAGGAGACTGAGATGGACCCAATTGGCTTGTTGCACGGTATGGCTATGCTAGTTCCTCTGACATGAAGTTGTGAGCGCCAGCACTTCCTGTCTGTGTTCTTTTCCTACAGAGATTAGCTCAGACCTGCTGGAACAATGATCATATTTTCTAAAGATTACGTGGTGGGCAGTGAGTTCCTGGTAGATGATCATTTACAGTGTGTTCAAATCTTGATGTAGCGAGTTCAGAGGAGACACCTGTGATCATAAAGGATTCATAGTTTGTCTTGAAGCTAAAGGCTAACATGCTATAAAAACATATACAGATAAAAAAAAAAAAAATAGGACATGATGGTTTATTTGAAATTAGTGTTAGCCTTTAGCTTCAAGACAAACTCACTGATCCTTATAAACATAGACGTCTCCTCTCCGGAAATATTTGCACTGTACAGCAACTCGTTAACCTGCAAGAAGTGATCATCTACCAGGAACTCACTGTCCAGCATAGAATCTGTAGGAAATAAGATGATTCAAACAAGTCTGAGCTAATCTTAATGGAAATTAATACGGACAGGAAGTACTAGCGCCCACAACTTCAGCTCAGAGGAACTAGCGTAGCCACATTGTGCAACAAACCAATGGTGGTCTTTATGGTGGCGAGCTGACATTGCCGTAGTACCGCCCCCTGGTGGCCTGGAGACACTTGGGGACTCCAAAGAGTTTTTCTGAAATATTTTTAACCACGCTAGGTTTTATACTGAAATTTGGAAGCATTTTCATTACACTGACTGGCTCCAGAGCCTGTCAATCAAGCTCTGGAGCTCCGTGGAGGCTCCGCCCACTCCTCGAGTGCAGGGCTTCCCGCCTTTTTGCCCTTTTGAGGAACAGGAGGAGACAGAGCGGCCATTAAGGTTCCCACAGAACTCGGGACCTTTTTCCGTGAGTGGGACCCGCTCACCTTTATTATATTATATTTATGGATGGACCTAACGGGACCTTCACTTCAGAGAAACACCTCCACATTTCACAGTGGACATGGTGACCTTTCTTGTTGTCAACAAGGCCAACGATGAAATTCTGCCGGGTATGTGAACCTTTGAGCACAACTGTATGTGAACAACTATTCATTAACTGTAATAGTGAAGTAGTTACTCAAACTTAACTGAATTGTTCCTGATGAATTAAGTGCGAACTCATCATTTATTAAGGCTAAATAAGGTGTAGTTATTATAAAGTGTTACCCCATATTTGTGTTTTGTGGCACGATCGACCGACTTTAGACCCGGTTCAGTCCACGTCTGAGCCCGGTGGTGCTGAAAACAACTCAATATTCCGTTTCTCTGGGATTCATGTTCCGAAACGCACGGGATTCTTCGTATCCGTTAAAGTTCGATGGTTTCAGTCTCCACAGAAAGACGCAACACTTGGCCGTCCGAAGGAAACGGAAAGATGTTTTTCCGAAGCAGTTTCTGAGACAAACCAGACGGAGAACGGAGCAGGTGTGAAGGCGGAGCGCGTTTCACAAGAGTTTGATTTCAGATTCTCCTTTGGGTTTTGAGGGATTGCATTAAAAACTCTGAGTAAGTCCTGGGTTTGTCCCGTTTCTTAAAGGACAAATTACAAACTATTAAACCTGACGCCAGAGGACAAGTTTAGACAAAGGTGGCGTTATTGGAGTGTTTATAAATCGATCGAGTCGACTTCAGTCCAGTCAGTGTCAGTATCCACCCATATTAATGTGTAAAGGAGAGACGCTGCAGGTGAATAGGGAAAGAAATTAAATGTAGAGTCATCACTTTGAAACTTCTGCTGTAGATCATTGACATAAACATGAGGGGGAAATGTATTGCAAGTTTTCTGTCATTTTAACTTTTCATAAAAAATACGGCATTTCATGACTTTTTATTGGACGAAATGTGTGTAAATGTATGGTTTTATTTTATTTTTTTTGGCTCAAAGGGGATTCTGGATCTTGTTTAGTTTTTGAATTGAAGCCAGTAATTAGTCAGAAAAGATAAAGTGTTTTTTTGGGGGTTCAAAGCTCAATAAATCAGGGAGGAATTAGATATTGGAAAATCTGTGGGAGCAAGGCCGTGGGAACCCAGGGTGCTACAACACCCTCTAGTGGCTTGTTTGTGAACTGCAGGTTATATTAATAAATTGGAAATATGCACAGAAAAAGTGTTTTGTGGGTACATTTCATCCCTCAGCGCCCCCTAACCAAAATACCTCCCCACGGCTCTGTAGGAGGAGGAGTAGAAGTAGAAAATATTGATCTTTCACGCAGTAATGAGTTGAGATTTTTAGCGAATTTTCTCAAAACTCTTTACGATGTTTATTCTGTGACTAGGAAGGAGCCCTAGTAACATTTATATGGGGCTAAAAAACGTAGTGTGGAAATTTACGAAATTTGGCAGAAATTTCCATTTGGTCGTTCCAATCGGAAAAGCCAATGAAAACCTTGTCATATGTTTCATGGCGTTACCGTAGCGATGACCAAACCAGAACTCCCCATTTACTCTGGTAAAATTGTTCAGTTATACAATTTTACCATCAAACGACGAGGGCAAATGGAAACATTGTGTTACTCTTTGCTTATACCAGTGGTTCCCAAAGTGAGGGTCGGGGCCCCTCGGGGGTCGCGAGGCCTTGGGCCGGGGTCCCCCAGATGATTTCAACATGTAATGAAAAGAAAATTGCTACTGTGTTTTTTTTTTGAGTCTATAACAGCATCTAATTAGTGAAAACCATTCAAATGCTTAAAATAGTTCAAATACATCTTAATTTGACATTAAAATGTTTTTTCTTCCTTTAAAGTGATTGTCTGGAAGTCGAAATCTTTTACAAATTTTATAAAATGTGCAAAATGAACCACCTGGTTTTACATTTTGATGTAAGTAATAATATATATATATATATTAGGGCTGGGATGATCCACTTTGTCACGATCCGATACATATCACGATACCCAGTGGGCCGATCCGATACGTATTGAGATACAGTAAGTAATTATAACAAGGGATATGTTTATTAAAAAAAAAAAAAAAAGTGTATGACTAAAAATGCCTCCAAACACAAGTATTGAAAGTAATGAAATTATTGCGATACTTGGTATTGCAGCACAAAGTATTGCGATCCAAGTCCGATACTTTGTCCTGGCCCTAATATATATATTCATTTTTATAAAGTCTCTCCTTCCCGGATCTCAGCAACTAATCAGAGTCTAGCATCCTCCCGCGTTGACCAATGAGGCGAGGTTTTCCTGTGAACCAGCCTGTCAGGTCCAATCAGGAGGGAGGGGGAGGAGCTTGAGCAATAAACATGAACTGACGGGAAACTTGCAATACATTTTTTTCTCATATTTATATCAGTAATCTACAGTAAAAGTTTCAAAGTGATATCTCTAAATTAAAACATTTCCCCTATTCACCTGCAGCGCCTCGCCAAGTTACTAAAGTTACTAATTGCCTTTTTTTGGGCTTCAAATCTTCAAAACACGGATTAATTTGGCTAAAATCAAGATCATTCTGCCTGTAAACGCGCTCCGGCCCAGTGTCTGTGGTGTTTCTATATTTCGACAGAGGAGAGAGGAAGTTCTGCTAAACGAAAAAGTCCCGCCAAAATAAGAGCCCCTTCCCACAAAAGTCTATTTCCACTTTTTATCTCTTTTATTATTGTCATTTTTGTATTGTTTTCGCAATAATATTATCAGCTTTAAGGGAGAAATAAAGAAAAGACAGAGAAAAAATAATTATTTACAGTGACTGGGAAGGATTTCATTCGTCCAGGTCAATGGTAAAACTAAGGTAATTCCAGGAAGTCGGCGTCCGAGCGCGGGATTTTACTCTGAAAACCCGCAGACGTGATTTTCAAATTAAGAGCCCGCACGGGGACGCCTGCCTCCGAGCTACTTTAGTAATTATTTACAGTGCTTTTACTTTGAAATAATGATAGCTAACAAAAAAAAGGTGATGGTTCTACGGTAAATAAAGTCGCACAAAACACAAAAAAAAAATAAAATCAAAAAATAATTAAGAAAAAACAGCTTCGACTCGACTCCCGGGTTGGTGGTGGCGGCGGAGAAGGAGGAGCGGAACAAAATGGCGGCCGTCGGCGTCGTTGTCGCGGGAAACTTGGGGGAGGAGGAAGGGGGGGGGGCGGACAGGAAGTGGGCGAGGGGAGGGGAACAGGAAGTGGCGTAAGGTTCGTTAAGTGGGGATAATGGCGTCGCTCCGAAGGCCGCGTTTTAGCTCCAGATCCTCCAGTCTCTTCCACAGCTCCTCGCGCTCCTTCTCCTTCTTCTTCTCACTGCGGGAAAACGAAGCACAAAGACCGGGAGTTAACGAAAAGGCTTCACGAGGAGGAGACTGGACCGGGGTGTTTGAGGAGGACGGTCTGCCCTTTGGCGAAATGTGAATTAAATGGACATTGTTTGAGCAAAAAGTTGTGCACATGTGACTGAAATGTTTGCAAAACCTGCAGCTGAAAGTGAATAAACTTTGGAAATATCAACAATGTAAGACTTTGTTTTTTGTCAAATAAATTTAGATTAAAGCCTTGTTATGCTATGCTTTTTTAACCTCTTAGCCTGAACCAAGAGGATCTTTTTCCTCACGTCATCAGATTTTTTTTCCATCATTTTTTGTTGGGTATTCAACTCATGTTTGTAACTTTTGTTGTCATTTTTTTAATCAAATTTTTGTCATATTTTTGTTTGTTTTTTTGCAACATTTTGTCACATTTTTGTCATTTTTTGTCACATTTTTTGTCAATTTTTTATCAATTTTTTGTCATTTTTTGTCATATTTTTGTCATTTTTTCGTCCATTTTTTTTCACTTTTTTGTCAATGTTTTCTCACTTTTTGGTCACATTTCCATCATTGTTTTCGTCTCAGTTTTGTTGCTGTTTTCATGATCTCTCTGTACAAGACAAAACATTTCCTCAAAAACTAAATAATTTTTCCTCTATAATAGTACAGGCCTTTAGAACGCTGTGATGTCACCTGCAACCCAGCAATAGTGATAGAATCTAGGATAGGGTTAGTGTTTTTAATCAGGCAATCTTGTTCCCTTTCAAAGTTGACATTCAGGACTGACATTTATTTTGTGACTTTAACTCCAGCTTTGCTCCTGTCTCAGAGTTCAGTGTCTCAGGCCTCACAGCAAGTAGGTAACATATAATTATTTTAGTCAGCGGCTCATTTATACCCATTCAAAACATGACATATTTTGTTTCTCTCTCCTGTGGCTGCTTGTGCCGAGGACACTGAGCTTCACCAGAGAGGTTTCACATACCAATGGATGGACCATTGATGTGTGAGTTTCCATCTTCATTATTTTGTGTTTTAGGAATTTTTTCTTCCCAAATCCCTAATTTTCCAGTAATTGGCTTGTTGCACGGTGTGGCTATGCTAGTTCCTCTGACCTGAAGGTGTGAGCGCCTGTACTTCCTGTTTGTTTTCTTTTCCTGGAATAATAATCATATTTTCTAAAGATTATGTTGTGGGCGGTGAGTTCCCGGTAGACGATCATTTACTGTGTTCAAATCAGGAGTTCAGATCAGAGACGCCTGTGATCATGAAGGATTGAGAGTTTGTCTTGAAGCTAAAGGCTAACATGCTATAAAAGAATATATATAAAGGCACTATTTCAAGTTGTGTAATGCATTAACCCCTTAACTCCCACCTGAACCGAGCACATTTTCTCGACGAAAACAATGATGGAAATGTGGCAAAAATGTGAGAAAAAAATGACCAAAAAATGACAAAAATGTGAGAAAAAAATGACCAAAAAATGACAAAAATGTGAGAAAAAAATGACCAAAAAATGACAAAAATGTGAGAAAAAAATGACCAAAAAATTACAAAAATGTGACAAAATGTGACAAAAATGTGACCAAAAAATGACCAAAAAATGACAAAAATATGAGAAAAAAATGACCAAAAAATTACAAAAATGTGACAAAAATGTGACCAAAAAATGACCAAAAAAAGACAAAAATATGAGAAAAAAATGACCAAAAAATTACAAAAATGTGACAAAAATGTGACAAAAAAATGACCAAAAAATTACAAAAATGTGATAAAAAATCGACAAAAAAAAGAACAAAAAAAATGTGACCAAAAAAACAAACTCACTGATCCTCACAAACATAAACGTCTCCTCTATGGAAATATTTCTACCAGGAACTCACTGGTCTGAGCTAATCTTAATGGAAATGAATACGAACAGGAAGTGCTAGCGCCCACAGCTCCAGCTCAGAGGAACTAGCGTAGCCACATTGTGCAACAAGCCGATTTGGGGAGAATTTTTATCTGGTCCTCTCATGATGCTTTTCTTTCATTTTATTAGACATGACACAGTTGAATATAAAAGAACACGACTCAAACTTTTTATCAGGTGTATTATCTCAGGTAAAAATCCCCCGGCGTTACTGATGCTGTTATGGATTTGAGCGATCGTGTTCTAGGGTTAAATCAGAGATTAGCACAAGTTAGGTTTGCAGAACATAAGGCAGTTTTCTGATGGGGGCGTTCTGTGAATCTAGGCACAGTTTACACGGCGACACATTGGTATCGGACGCACTGATTGGCTAAACTGATCTCATTATCTGTGCTGTGAAGCTTCTCATGTAGCCAAATAACGGCCTGTAAATCAGGGGTAGGCAAGTTTGTGTCTTGGAGGGCCGATTTTCATCCTCGCCAAATCACCAAGGGCCGAACCTCACCACTGATGCCCAAAGCAAAGAACCATTTGCTGCAAATGCCAACGTTGTGCATCATATATGACGTAACGGGATGTTTTGCCAGGAACTTCCTTTTGAAAGACTGTATATTCTACATTTTTACAGTAGGTTGGTAAGTTGAGCCACCCAGTGAGTTTATAGATTTGATGTTCACATGATTTAAACTTGCCAAATATATATTCCGATTGTTCGCATACAATTGCTTATGGGAAGCACCAAAATGTAAATCATGAGATTCTTTGATGTTCCCACATTTCTGGAGTAAAATTACACCTGTTTTGGGGGAAAATCAACATCTTCAAAACCACATGCACTCCAGGCGCATTTTTTTTAAAATCTCATAGTAAAATGTTGTATTTACATTATACTGTTTTTACACAATAACCACCAAAGCAAAAAGTGGCTCATCTTCCCCCACTCTCTCTCTGACTTTATCAGGTATTCATGTGCTCTTATTTGCGTTATTATATTTATCAAATTCATCTTGGGGGCCAGAGGTTCTATCCTGGAGGGCTGGATTTGGCCCTCGGGCCTGACGCTGCCTACCCCTGCTGTAAATCATCTGTAATGACTTTATTACTAGAAAGAGTTGCATTAAAAAGCCGCATTCAAAGTAGAAAGAACCATCTTCCTCTGTGCACTCATATCAAACCTTGTGTTAGGGAGACAGCGCCACTTGCTGGACAAAGGCGAGCACTGCAGTTTGATTTTTCATATAAAAGCAGATCGAGAGAGGACCAGACTGTGGAGTTTACCTGGAGATTATTGCCGTGTAAACTGAGCCTCAATTGTAGAGGAAACACTGACACAGATATTCTTCACGCAGACCCCCCCCCCCCCCCCCCCCGAGTGAGGCCCCCCCTGAGTTCATTTCCCCCCCACGAGAAGAGTTCAGTCTCTCACCGCTGACGGTCTGATTTGTAGGTGGCTGTGAGTTCGTCGAATAAAGTACTGTTCATCTCCATAAAGGCCTTCAGGACGTTGTAGACCAGCGCCACGATCGCTCTGAGGGGACGAGAGGCCGGGTTAGGACACGTGCAGAGCAGTAGTAGTAGTAGTATTTGTAGTAGTATTCGCAGTACTCACGGGTTCCAGTGCTCCTTGCTGATGCGGTAGAGGCTGGAGAACATGATGGGCAGAATGACGCTGGAGTTTTCCTCGATCAAACTCATGATGTACTCGTTGTTCCAGTAGTACAGGGCCCGCTCCGCCACCTGCAGGACAACGCGGGAAATGCACGTGAGTTTATCGTACAATATAAACGCAGCACGATATATCCTGGGTTTATTTTGCTGCACCCACAAAAGGAAATGACCATATTTGGATTATAGCATCAGGGGAAGAAGGAAGGAAAGAAGGAAAGAGGTAAGGAAAGAAGGGAAGAAAGAAACAAAGAAGAAAAGAAGAAAGGAAAGGAAGAGGGAAGGAAAGAAAGGAAAAGAAAGAAAGAAAGAAGCGAAGGAAGGTAAGAGTGGAAGAATAAGATAAGAAAGAAAAGAAAAGGAAAGAAAGGCCCTAAAGTTTCAGGAAAAGAAAGAAAGAGGGAAGGGAAGAAGGAAGGACAGAAGGAACGAAGGAACGAAGGAAAAAAGAAACAAAGAAGTAAAGAAGGAAGGAAAGGAAGCAGGAAAAGAGAGGAAGCAAGGAACGAGTGAAGGTAAGAGGGAAAGAGGAAAAGAAAGAAAGAAAGAAAAGAAAGAAAGAAGGAAAAGAAAGTACAGAAGGAATGAAGGAAAAAAAGAAACAAAGTAAAGAAGGAAGGAAAGGAAGCAGGAAAAGAAAGGAAGCAAAGAACGAAGGAAGGTAAGAGGGAAAGAAGAAGAAAAGAAAGAGAACAAAAGAGAGAAAGAAAGAAAGAAAGAAAGAAAGAAAGAAAGAAAGAAAGAAAGAAAGAAAGAAAGAAAGAAAGAAAGAAAGAAAGAAAGAAAGAAAGAAAGAAAGAAAGAAAGAAAGAAAGAAAGAAAGAAAGGCCTGCAGGCAGGCCCTAAAGTTTCAGGAAAAGAAAGAAAGAGGGAAGGAAAGAAGGAAATATAGAAGGAACAAAGGAAAGGAAGAAGGAAAAGAAAGAGGGAAGCAAGGAAGGACAGAAGGAACGAAGGAAAAAAAGAAACAAAGAAGGAAGGAAGGAAGCAAGGAAGGTCCTAAAGTTTAGTCTCTTTGTCTGCACATGCGCCCTGTGTATATTCCTCCCGTCTTCAGCCGCTGCTGTCTCCCACACAGGAAATGACCATATTTGGATTACAGCGTCATCTTGGTCACAGCCTTTCCTGCTACACGTAGATACCAAACATGTCAGTATTTGTGAATGAATGACGGTGGGAAAGACCAGGGAGCGACACGGCCACGTTGGAGTCACTTCCTGGATAAAAAAACTCTGACTCAAAGTGTCTGTTGGAATCAAATTAGTTTAGTGTCTAAAGCTGATGACCTCGTAGTTTAAAGCTCTACAAACATGTCTTATTGTGAAAGCGTGTTCCTGCCGGTGTCTTATTGTGAAAGCGTGTTCCTGCCCGTGTCTTATTGTGAAAGCGTGCTCCTGCCCGTGTCTTATTGCGAAAGCGTGCTCCTGCCCGTGTCTTATTGCGAAAGCGTGTTCCTGCCAGTGTCTTATTGTGAAAGGGTGTTCCTGCCGGTGTCTTATTGTGAAAGTGTGCTCCTGCCCGTGTCTTATTGTGAAAGCGTGTTCCCGCGAGTGTCTTATTGTGAAAGCGTGTTCCTGCCGGTGTCTTATTGTGAAAGCGTGCTCCTGCCCGTGTCTTATTGTGAAAGCGTGCTCCCGCCAGTGTCTTATTGTGAAAGCGTGTTCCTGCCCGTGTCTTATTGTGAAAGCATGTTCCTGCCCGTGTCTTATTGTGAAAGCGTGTTCCTGCCAGTGTCTTATTGTGAAAGCGTGTTCCTGCCAGTGTCTTATTGTGAAAGCGTGTTCCCGCCAGTGTCTTATTGTGAAAGCGTGTTCCTGCCAGTGTCTTATTGTGAAAGCGTGTTCCTGCCAGTGTCTTATTGTGAAAGCGTGCTCCCGCCAGTGTCTTATTGTGAAAGCGTGCTCCTGCCGGTGTCTTATTGTGAAAGCGTGTTCCTGCCAGTGTCTTATTGTGAAAGTGTGCTCCTGCCAGTGTCTTATTGTGAAAGCGTGCTCCTGCCAGTGTCTTATTGTGAAAGGGTGTTCCTGCCAGTGTCTTTTTGTGAAAGCGTGTTCCTGCCGGTGCCTTATTGTGAACGTGTGCTCCCGCCAGTGTCTAATTGTGAACGTGTGCTCCTGCCGGTGTCTTATTGTGAAAGCGTGTTCCTGCCAGTGTCTTATTGTGAAAGGGTGTTCCTGCCGGTGTCTTTTTGTGAAAGCGTGTTCCTGCCGGTGCCTTATTGTGAACGTGTGCTCCCGCCAGTGTCTAATTGTGAACGTGTGCTCCCGCCAGTGTCTTATTGTGAAAGCGTGTTCCTGCCAGTGTCTTATTGTGAAAGGGTGTTCCTGCCAGTGTCTTTTTGTGAAAGCGTGTTCCTGCCGGTGCCTTATTGTGAAAGCGTGTTCCTGCCAGTGTCTTATTGTGAAAGCGTGCTCCTGCCAGTGTCTTATTGTGAAAGCGTGTTCCTGCCAGTGTCTTATTGTGAAAGCGTGTTCCTGCCAGTGTCTTATTGTGAAAGCGTGTTCCTGCCAGCGTCTTATTATGAAAGCGTGTTCCTGCCAGTGTCTTATTGTGAAAGCGTGTTCCTGCCAGTGTCTTATTGTGAAAGCGTGCTCCTGCCAGTGTCTTATTGTGAAAGCGTGCTCCTGCCGGTGTCTTATTGTGAAAGCGTGCTCCTGCCGGTGTCTTATTGTGAAAGCGTGCTCCTGCCAGTGTCTTTTTGTGAAAGCGTGTTCCTGCCGGTGCCTTATTGTGAAAGCGTGTTCCTGCCAGTGTCTTATTGTGAAAGCGTGCTCCTGCCAGTGTCTTATTGTGAAAGCGTGTTCCTGCCAGTGTCTTATTGTGAAAGCGTGTTCCTGCCAGTGTCTTATTGTGAAAGCGTGTTCCTGCCAGCGTCTTATTATGAAAGCGTGTTCCTGCCAGTGTCTTATTGTGAAAGCGTGCTCCTGCCGGTGTCTTATTGTGAAAGCGTGCTCCTGCCAGTGTCTTATTGTGAAAGCGTGCTCCTGCCGGTGTCTTATTGTGAAAGCGTGTTCCTGCCCGTGTCTTATTGTGAAAGCGTGCTCCTGCCAGTGTCTTATTGTGAAAGCGTGCTCCTGCCCGTGTCTTATTGTGAAAGCGTGTTCCCGCCAGCGTCTTATTGTGAAAGCGTGCTCCCGCCAGCGTCTTATTGTGAAAGGCGTTACCTGGAAGTGCGGGCTGGACACGCATCTGGAGATCTGTTTGAAGAGCGGCTCCTGGATTTTGACGAACTGTGTGGGCTCGATGACGTCCAGGATCTCCTCCAGCTCCCCCAAGAACATCACCTGCAAAAACCACGGCCGAGGTTAAACCACGTGACCGCGTAACCACGGCAACAACCCACGTCCAACGCCCTCACCTCTTTTTGACTGCAGGTTTTTGGCCAGAACTTGAGTAACCCTCTGATCACCTGGAAAACACACAGTTCTTTATTCATTTGCTGCTTCACTCAAACAAAATGATAATTATTACTTAAACAGATGTTATTTATATGCACATTAAGCTTCAAAACAACATGTTTGTTTATTGCACTGATTCAATGTTTTTCCATAGATTTACTTGGGAAATTGTATTTGACTGACTGTTATTTATCCATCATTTTAAGGCAGTTTTTCTCAGATTGTGGCGACTATCTCCACGCAAGTAGTTCCAACAGACTTCCGATATTCCAGCCTTGGACTGAACAACATGTTGAAGATATTATATACTTTATGACATGTTTGTACGATCATAAACGATTTACATGAATGCACAAACACAGAATGGTGCATGGGTTTCTTATCGCTGAAAGTTTATGTGATGTTACTTGAATGAGAGATAAGGGTTTATTTTAAGTGCTTTGAACCTTTGCCTACTCCTTTTGAGCACGATAGTCTTGTTTTGTTTTCTTTCTTCTGTTAAAACGTTTGAAATGCTGAAAAAGTATTTATCACTAATATGTCAACGAAATAAAAGCAAACATTTAAACCTGGCTCCATCCATTATTCAAATTTGGAAAATGCTGTCCTTTATTATAAAAATGTATACCATGGTCTGGGTGAATACTCAATTCTGATTGGCTGGTGGGTGCCAACAAGCGTGCATTATTTTGGTATAACCGTTCACGTAGTCCGGTGGTTAAATCACTGGAATATCACTCCGCTGTGGGCGTCGCCAACGCATGACACAGCTGAATCAGATAAACGCATATGAGATGGATTTTGTTAATTTCAACGTTTTTGGCCAAAACAAAATGTTTGATAAATGTTTGTAGAGGAGAGTGAGCAGCTAGGTTAGCTACTGTTAATAAAATATGAGCTTTCCATTTCTATTGAAAACGGTTAAGGCTATTCATCATTTTCAGGCGTACATAAAATGATCCAGCATTTAAACATATTTGTCTGGATTAGTAAAGTCAAACATAAAAGTTTCAGTTGGGCCCAGGTGTGAGCGACTCCACCGCAGCTGTTTCCATAAACAGTTGAGCTGGTTGAGCTAGCTAGCTAGCTTCAGATTAAACAGCGTGAACGTGAAATAACTCCCCTTCACGAGTGCCGCATATCGGTGTTTACTTCCAGGGAAAAGTGTTTCCGGGTTAGTCCTGTTGTGTTGTGATTCTGTGCTGATGTTGTGTCGTTGAGCCTGACTGAGATCCTCGTAATAGCTGCGGAGAATGACTCGCTCTGAGACCAGCCTTCAGTGACCGGCTAATAACCCACATAAAATAGTCCCGGTGGTCTGGCATATTTAGTGACTTTAGTCAATGAACAAAAACATATATTATAAATGTTACGTTTGTGGGACCCTGGTATAAGCGGATTAAACAACGAGGAGCCGTGCATTAGACGGTTATAATGCAGGAGTAACAACGCTCCACTGCGCGTCGTGGTGTTCTTGACTCCACGTCGTGCATTAAAACAGTCTAATGCATGGCTCCTCATTGATTAATCCTTACATATATATATATATAAATGCCTATTTTTAAATGAAAACATAAAACGACAGAAAACTTGCAATACATTTGTGTCTCACATTTATGTCAGTAATCTACATCAAAAGTTTCAAATTGATGTCTCTACATTTAAAATGTTTCCATATTCACCTCTCCTTAAAGGGGAGGCTCCTGTGAAATAAAACTGAAACTGCTTTAACGACTTAATTTAAAAAGTGCTGCTGCTTGTAGTGGTTGTAGCGTTCTGTACTAGCCCTGATTCTTTCATGCGAGGGCTTTAATTTGCCTGTGAGCCTGAATGCATTTTCAAAATGACACTGAAAAACACTCAGGATCAGGACGGGACTGGGATGGATTCTTCCCTCACCAGAACTCTTCCATAAAACATACTCACTGGTTCTGTTAATGTGGGGTCTTTCTCTAGGAACTGTACAATGCAATACGCCAACTGTGGAGGGAGAGAGAGAGAAAATCATTAGTGACTTTTACAAAACAAATCCTCTTTATCCTGGACCAGTGCGTGTGATTAGATTTGGTCTTAGCGTTGCTGCTCCGGTTTGTGTTTTACTGCGGTGATCAGAAACAGCTGTAGGAGCAGAGTGAGGCTCATAAACGCCGCTAAATGAGGATTAATATTTAAACACAGCCTGTAAATATTAACTGGGCCAAAGTCACCTTCAGCGCTTTATAAACAGGCAGACGGGGCTAAAGCGGCACTAACACGGGTCAGAGGTCGCTCGCTTACACTTCACTAAACCATCAGCGCCGTGTCCGGATCTGACAACAGGAGAAACAACACTCGTGAGGAAGGGAAAAAACTAATCAAGAGAATAACAATCCTGACAAGGAAGGCCCCACTACAGCTGCACTTCCCAAAGTCTCAACCAGGGGGCACCAATTCAATTTCAGCAAGGTTCGAATTGAAAAAAAAGTGTCAAGTAAAGGTCTGTGTATGTCCAGGTTTAGTCCAGGGTTTGTCCAGGGTTTGTCCAGGGTTTGTCCAGGGTTTGTCCAGGGTTTGTCCAGGGTTTGTCCAGATTTAGTCCAGGTTTAGTCCAGGTTTAGTCCAGAATTTCTCCAGGTTTAGTCCAGGTTTAGTCCAGAATTTCTCCAGGTTTAGTCCAGGGTTTGTCCAGGTTTAGTCCAGGTTTAGTCCAGGTTTAGTCCAGGTTTAGTCCAGGTTTAGTCCAGGTTTAGTCCAAAATTTCTCCAGGTTTAGTCCAAAATTTCTCCAGGTTTAGTCCAGGTTTAGTCCAGGTTTGTTCCAGGTTTAGTCCAGGGTTTGTCCAGGTTTTGTCCAGGTTTAGTCCAGGTTTAGTCCAGGTTTAGTCCAGGTTTAGTCCAGGTTTAGTCCAGGTTTAGTCCAGGGTTGGTCCAGGTTTAGTCCAGGTTTAGTCCAGGTTTAGTCCAGGTTTAGTCCAGGTTTAGTCCAGGTTTAGTCCAAAATTTCTCCAGGTTTAGTCCAGGGTTTGTCCAGGTTTTGTCCAGGGTTTGTCCAGGTTTAGTCCAGGTTTAGTCCAGGTTTAGTCCAGGTTTAGTCCAGAATTTCTCCAGGTTTAGTCCAGGGTTTGTCCAGGTTTAGTCCAGAATTTCTCCAGGTTTAGTCCAGGGTTTTTCCAGGGTTTGTCCAGGGTTTGTCCAGGTTTTGTCCTGGGTTTGTCCAGGTTTAGTCCAGGTTTAGTCCAGGTTTAGTCCAGGTTTAGTCCAGGTTTAGTCCAGGTTTAGTCCAGGGTTTGTCCAGGTTTTGTCCAGGTTTTGTCCTGGGTTTGTCCAGGTTTAGTCCAGGTTTAGTCCAGGTTTAGTCCAGGTTTAGTCCAGGTTTTGTCCTGGGTTTGTCCAGGTTTAGTCCAGGTTTAGTCCAGGTTTAGTCCAGGTTTAGTCCAGGGTTTGTCCAGGTTTTGTCCTGGGTTTGTGCAGGTTTAGTCCAGGGTTTGTCCAGGGTTTGTCCAGGTTTAGTCCAGGTTTAGTCCAGGTTTAGTCCAGGTTTAGTCCAGGTTTGTCCAGGTTTAGTCCAGGTTTAGTCCAGAGTTTGTCCAGGGTTTGGTCCAGGTTTGTCCAGGTTTAGTCCAGGTTTAGTCCAGGGTTTGACCAGGGTTTGGTCCAGGTTTAGTCCAGGTTTAGTCCAGGTTTAGTCCAGGTTTAGTCCAGGTTTAGTCCAGGTTTGTCCAGGTTTAGTCCAGGTTTAGTCCAGGGTTTGTCCAGGGTTTGTCCAGGGTTTGTCCAGGGTTTGTCCAGGTTTAGTCCAGGTTTAGTCCAGAATTTCTCCAGGTTTAGTCCAGGGTTTGTCCAGGTTTAGTCCAGGTTTAGTCCAGGTTTAGTCCAGAATTTCTCCAGGTTTAGTCCAGGTTTAGTCCAGGTTTAGTCCAGGGTTTGTCCAGGTTTAGTCCAGAATTTCTCCAGGTTTAGTCCAGAATTTCTCCAGGTTTAGTCCAGGTTTAGTCCAGGTTTAGTCCAGGGTTTGTCCAGGGTTTGTCCAGGGTTTGTCCAGGGTTTGTCCAGGTTTTGTCCAGGTTTTGTCCAGGTTTTGTCCAGGTTTTGTCCAGGTTTTGTCCAGGTTTAGTCCAGGTTTGTCCAGGTTTAGTCCAGGTTTAGTCCAGGTTTAGTCCAGGTTTAGTCCAGGTTTAGTCCAGGTTTAGTCCAGGTTTAGTCCAGGGGACATTATTCTGGCTCTTCCACTTGACCTTTTTGTTCCAAAACCCTCAGGATCTTTAAGGAAACTCTAAATGATCTCAGCAGTGATGGGCGCTGTGAGAGGCTCTGCTTAAGCAGCTCAACAACCCGACCACGATCTAAACCTCGGCATCAGGACAAAGTCATGACAGAGAGAAAACCTGACAGAAAATGACACTGAATCCACATTTTTGCACAGACCTTTTACAGGGATGTGGTCCTAAAACCTTTGATCAGCTTCAAAACATTTCAATTTCCAGTAAAGCTTTTTCAATAAAAACTTTACTCAAAAATGTTTCTGTTGTTCTTGTTGCATGTTGAAGTTCTACTTGGAACCCTAATAAGATCAAACTACACTACAACAAGTGAATATCAAGCATTGGCTTAAATGACTGGAATTGAGGAAATGTATCTTGTTTTGAGCGGTTTTCACTCATTTAGACACTTTTCCTGATCGGACCAAGTTTACTTTGCTTGTTTGAGGACATTTCAGACCAGTTCTAGGGTAAATCTCGCTTTAAATAAGAAAGTAAAATTGCCAATGAGATAAGAACAATTTTCTTACCCCATTGGCAAAGAAAATGTCCTGAAATAAGGACGAAATGTATTGAAACGAGTCAGAAACATCTCAGAACAAGTGAAATAATCTAGGACAAATGCCCGAGAACTTCTTAACTAGTCAAAACAACTAAAATTTGGATTATTATGCTCAAATTGAGATGTTTATACTGATCTATTTAAATACTTTTTGCAATGTAGTCTCATCCTTTTGACTGCGCCATAATAATGAGCTCTTCCCCTGTTCAGGCCGTGTTTTTGAGACATATTTCTATCAAAATAAGTTTCGATCTACACTTTCTTGTTCTTTTACAAAGAAGCATCATCAGCGCGCTGCAACTGAAAGGCTTTTCTCTTCGTGCATCGTCACATTTTCCAAGAGAACAGGTTAAAAATATATTATAAAGTGTGTGAGGAAATCAAGAGCAAATCAATTTGATTAAATTAGCCATTCTTGAGCGCTGCCCCCCAGTGGCTCTTCACGGGAGTGTGGCCTCAGTAAGAGGAGCTTTACTCGACCTGTATGTTTGGATTTGGAGCTGGGTTTGTCTTTCTCACGTCGGAGTTCTTTCATTAGAAATAACCAAGTGTTTTTAGACTCATTCATTTGTATTACAGCGCTACAGGAATGCTTTAATATACTCAGGCTGCATTGTTTCTGATAACATGGCACAATATTCAGCGGCTTATTCTGAATCTGTGCTTTAGTTCAATGTTTCTCAGCTGGGGTCACGGGACGACTCTTTCCCAAAATGAGAGCAGATCATGTGTTTAGTTAGTTTTACCTCTGCGTTAAGGCACAAAACACCAGCTCTTTGTGAGGAAACGCTGCATTAACAGGAACAGGGCGGTGAGTGTGTGGACTCACCTGTGCGTGGAAGAGGGACAGGCTCCTGACCGTGTGGAGGGGAATCAACACTTTGACCAGGAACTGCTTGTGTTCGGCTTTCAGCGGCAGAGCGAAGCCGTTTATTATACTGCGGAGGAGGAGGAGAGAACACAAACACGTTAGAGACGACACGTTTGTACGACACAGGCGACACACCGACACGCACCTGCCCAGGATCTCCAGCAGCTCCGCCACGCCGTTGAAGTGCTCCGTCTCATAAACAAAACTAAAAAAAACACAGACCACAGAGTTAGACACACACAAACATATATACTGGGTTTATACAGATTAGAGTCACATGTAATGCTTTTAAACAATCTACACATGCATGGTCTCTCCAGTAAACAGAGGAATTAGGGAACATGTGGATATTATTAAGCGGAAAACTTTTGAGCAAAGGTTTGTGTAGAACTAAACAAAACCTGCAGCTTTGGTTTTGGATCAAACTTTACCATTTTCAATAAACTCCTGGAGTGTAAAACTCGTTCAATGTCGCCATTTCCCAAAATAATTTAGACCGAATCCTTTAATAAAAACTTAGATGTTTTTTATGACTTTAAGGCTTTAATTTTTTCAATGACAGGAAAAAAAGAAAGAAAAAAAGAAAATCCTAGTTCTTTCATGTAAGTTCAACGAAGATATAAACCTACAATAAATATGAAATAAAAAACTGTTTCAGCAGCAAATGAAAAAGTGGCCTTAAATTAGAGCCAATGACCACAAAGCTCTGGCCGACCTGGAAATGTGATAATACTCTGCTTCTTTTCATTGTAAATCATGTCTGTTTTGAAAATCCTCTTCTTTTATTGTGTAAAGCACTCTGGTTGATGTAAAGCACTTTAGAAGTCAGCGGTGACAGAATTCTCCATCTTATACCAAACATTGTTACTGTAAATTCTGGACTAAATACAAGCCGCACCAACATCAGTTATAAAGTAAAAACATCACAGCATTTGAAGGGTCATCGTCCACTGGAATATTTCTAGAGAACGGCGCCTACAGGTACATTTACTTTCATGAAAGTGTTTAAGAACATAAAAGTTTATCAATTCTATTCTATTCGAAGCCCGTGTGTTGGCGCTGCCGGCCCAGCGACTCCTCGAGGGAGTGACCGTGTTTAGAGCCGTCCGGGAGTTTCCCGCTGTTTGAAGCTGCTCTGAGCCGGGTTTGTGGTGAAACGCTCAAGGCTTTTGATCAATTTAACTTGTGCTTTGCGGAATAATATTTCAGCAGTGACAGAATTAAACGTGTTTATTTTGCACCAAAAGTAAGCTGAAACAACTCATCGATTGGAGTTGACAACTATTTTAATGATCGATTCATCGTCTTCTGGCAAACAGTAAACAGTCTCAAATAGACCAAAAATTACATGAAAATGTTGTACTTTTGATGAAAAACAACTTTGCTTTTAAAGTTAGGGTAGGTAGCATTTTGTAATCAGAAGGTAGAGTCTCCTACAAACATTCACTTTAAGTTTACTCCATCAAACAACCTCCAGCGGCGTCACTTTAGCTTTTTGTGGTAAAAAGTTTAGAAAAATAAAATGTTCATACACCAAGTGATTAATCAATTTATTGCAAAAATAATCAGTAGATTAATCAGCAGTTGCAGCCCTAACCCGATGCCCCGTTCCAGCGCGGGAGGGCATCCTGCTGTTCCTGCCCCGGTGTGCAGTAAACACAGAGGTGGAAGACGAACGCAACACACACAACTTTATGTCTGGATTTGGAGCTGTTTTCTGACATCAGAGTTCTTTCATCAGACCAGTGTTAATTTCGTCGACTAAAATATTTAGTCTTAATTTTAGTCAAAGTGATATTTTTGACGACTAAAATTGGACTAAAACTAAATTAAAAGTTTTTCATGAGACTAAAACTATGACTAAAATGTCCAGATATTTTAGTCGACTAAAATAAGACTAAATAAAAATGAAAAGGAGAGACTAAAATCATCCAAACTTGTATTGACCGTCTGAAAGAGCCTCAGATCATGTAAATTCTCTGCCAAAGGATCAGCTCTGAGCTTTGTTCATGTGGAGCAGCTCCATGAAGCAGAGGAACAAGATTAAATATGATCATAATGAATATCATCAATGCAAAGTCCACTAAATTAGTCTTAAATTTAGTCGACTAAATTGACATGCAATTTTAGTCGACTAAAACTAGACTAAAATTTAAAAGATTTTTTCGACTAAATCTCAACTAGAATTAAATTACATTTTAGTCAAAAGACTAAGACTAAAACTAAATTAAAATATGTTGTCAAAATTAACACTGCATCAGACAAAGTGTTTTTGGATCCAGGTGCTTTGTTATTGATACATGACACAATATTCAGTTTGACCATAACAATATACAAAGTAGGGGCACCCTTAGAAAAGCCACAAGGTTCTAAATGTGAGATAAAAGTAGCGGCTTATAGTCCAGAAATTACAGTACGTTCGAGGGAAAGTTCTAACAGGAGATAGACTGAAAATCCTGCTGTAATTTAACTACAAACGCAGCACTTCCCTGCTAAAGTTCCTGATTTCTGGATTTCGTTTTCAACCTGAACATCACACGATTCACCGACTCGGATCAAACCGACACAAAGGACATTCGTACAAACACGTGTCTCACCGTAGAAAAATATTGTTGATCTGTTTTCGTATAAAAGCCCTCAGTCCCAGGAATTTCCCGTAGATTCTATGCAACACTGTTTTCAGGTAATCCCTCTCCCGCGGGTCCTCGCTGTCGAACAACTCCAGCAGCTGAGAAACAACGAGGAAACAGTGATTCGGTGGAGAGACGGAGATTAGATTCAAAACGCTGGAGTAAAGAGGAAACTCTGACCCACCTGTAGGACAAACTTCTGGTCTATGTACTTTTTGGCAATGCTCGGCTGGAACTCCTGACTCTCCAGGAAGCGAATGAAGAACTCGTACACCAACTGAAGGAGACACAGACACAGAGTCAGAGGACCGGGCTGGCGTCAGAGAACCGGGCCGGGGTCAGAGAACCGGGCCGGGCTCAGAGGTGTTACTGTTACCTGTAGATGTGGCCATGAAGCCTCCAGCGTCGGCTCGTCCTCCTCGGGGTCGAACTCGTTACTGTCGCTGGGAGGAAGGGTCCGGAAAATGTTGTGAGACACCTGCAGCACAGAGGAACGTCACTCAGGCATTTGGAAAGTCAGAGGACGGGGTTTTGAGTGGCTGATGAGGCCGAGATCTAAAAATGTCGTGTTCTGTAAAATGTGCCGGTGTTAAACTGTGACAGCAGGGGGCGCTTTATTAGAGACATAGGGCTGATTTATTCAGGACATTCATGTTTAGTAGGTACTTCAGAGGGAACTCGTTTAAAAGATAAAAATCACAAAAAAAAGACTCTTATGGTTCTAGAATTGTAAGCAAAGGTCTGCAACATAAAACATAAAATATGATCTGAGGTGAATGAACTTGTGATGGATTTTAACTGAGTTTCTCAGTCTATAAGTTTTGGAGGCTCATTCAAAGGCTGAGCTCTTTCTAATATATCGGCGTCATGTAGAACCTTATACTGGTCAGGTTGGCCCACACTCAGGACTAAAGCGGAACACTATTTCGTTGTACTTACTTATAAAACAGATCAATAATGTTCATTAATTTTATTTCATATGTTTGAGGGGAAACAGACAATAGCATCAAAACTTGCTCAGTGAAGCAGATGTTTATTACATTTGTTTGGGCCGTACCATCTTGACGTCTTTGGGGTTATGAACACACATGGGACTCATGCATGTAAACAGACCACGACAGATTGTAGCCTTGGGCTCATTTGCCTCCGTCGTCCCACAGTCACACTCTCAAACACACTCATTCATCCTGGCCTATTGTACATGTTTTTAGTGGTAGGGGGGTACCATCTTGACGACGTTGGGGTAGGCCTGCTCGGTGAGGTTTATGTATATTTATGCTAAAGTTTGGGGCGTACCATCTTGACGACGTCGGGGTAGGCCTGCTCGGTGAGGTTTATATGTATATTTATGTTACAGTTTGGGGCGTACCATCTTGACGACGTCGGGGTAGGCCTGCTCGGTGAGGTTTATATGTATATTTTTATGCTAAAGTTTGGGGCGTACCATCTTGACGACGTCGGGGTAGGCCTGCTCGGTGAGGTCTATATGTATATTTTTATGCTAAAGTTTGGGGCGTACCATCTTGACGACGTCGGGGTAGGCCTGCTCGGTGAGGTCTATATGTATATTTTTATGCTAAAGTTTGGGGCGTACCATCTTGATGACGTCGGGGTAGGCCTGCTCCGTGAGGTTTATATGTATATTTATTAGAGTTTGGGGGGTACCATCTTGACGACGTTGGGGTAGGCCTGCTCACTGAGGTTTATATGTATATTTATCTTAAAGTTTGGGGCGTACCATCTTGACGACGTCGGGGTAGGCCTGCTCGGTGAGGTTTATATGTATATATTTATGTTAAAGTTTGGGGCGTACCATCTTGACGACGTCGGGGTAGGCCTGCTCGATGAGGTTTATATGTATATTTATGTTAGAGTTTGGGGCGTACCATCTTGACGACGTTGGGGAAGGCCTGCTCGGTGAGGTTTATGTATATTTATGTTAAAGTTTGGGGCGTACCATCTTGACGACGTCGGGGTAGGCCTGCTCGATGAGGTTTATATGTATATATTTATGTTAGAGTTTGGGGCGTACCATCTTGACGACGTCGGGGTAGGCCTGCTCGGTGAGGTTTATATGTATATGTTTATGTTAAAGTTTGGGGCGTACCATCTTGACGACGTCGGGGTAGGCCTGCTCCGTGAGGTAGCCCCGGCTCACGGTGACGTAGTCCACCAGTTCGTTGAGCGTGGAGCGTTTGTACTCCTTCATCTTGAGGTCAGACAGAGTGTCCATGAAGTCGAACACCGTACAGCACTGCTGCAGCTTCTTTAGGAACAGCTCGGGCTGCTCCGGCGCCGGCACGTCTACGGAGAGAGAGGAGGGATAAAAGACAAACAGTTAATACTAGAAAAAAACAGATCTACGGAGAGAGAGGAGGGACACAAGGCAAAATGTTAATACTCAATGATAACACGTCTACGGAGAGAGAGGAGGGACAGAAGACAAAATGTTAATACTAGAAAAAAACAGATCTACGGAGAGAGAGGAGGGACAGAAGACAAACAGTTAATACTCAAAAATACAAAATAAATGGAGAGAGGAACAGGTGAAGGCGAGACGCTGCAGGTGAACACCGAGTCTTTCGGGAAATATCAGCTTCAAACTTTTGTCTGTCATTTTCTGTTTTCAAACAAAACATGGATAAAGCGAGCTCTGGTTTCTAGAACAGGGGTGTGGAAGTCGTTGGGTCGAGGGCTGAATCAGCCCCCACGCTGGGTCACGGGCCCATATATAGTTATGGGCTGTGGCCTCATAAATCAAGGCTTACACTTATTGTGCTTCTGTGTCACATGTTTCTCTACATAAAATCATTATTCATTTACTCCACGTTCAATGGCAGTAAGTTACTATTGTAGCCGCAGCTGCCCTGGGGCAAACTGACCATTTACCACATGGCTATAATCTGCTGCTTATATCTTGATCTCTTATTATGTCAGCGTCCTCTGCTGGACAGTGGACACGTGTGGAATTCTTTCCTTTTTAAATGTAAGCTGCCCCCTAGTGGCTGGAGTGAACAAACTGGTTATTTCTTTAAAAATCCATAACTCTGCACAAGAATGGGCAAGCTCAGGAATTCATGCTCCTCAAAGGGCCACATTAAATCATCTTGCGGACCGCATGTGGCCCGCGGGCCTTGACTTTGACACATGTGATCTAGAATAAATAGTTCCTGGGGCTGAGAGGATGCACTTTTGTCACGATCCACTGAGATACATATTGCAATATAACACATTACAGCACACAAAGTATCACATTTATTATTTTTCATTATATCGAACTAGGATATTTTACTCTTAATGAATTTAATCAGAATTAAATTAAGTCAGAAAGAAATCATTTTGATATTGATAAAAACATTTTGAAAAACGCTAATGAAATGGCAGAAGCTTTTTAAAAGTCTGGGCTCAATCAGCTCCAAACCTGGTCTTAAAACTATCTTCAAGGCAAAAATGTTGAGTTGAGTTTCAAAAGTATTGCGATACATGGTTTTCGACATGATACTTGTACCACAACAAAGACGTATTGCGATATATTGGTAAAACAATATTTTGTCCCAGTCCTTCTAGTTACTAAAGAAATAATCTGTATAATATCACATTGTGCCTTGTTCTTTCAGATTCAAAGCTCAATAAATCAGTCAGGAATTCGATCAAAATAAACCTTAAAATCTGGTTAAAGGAGCTGAAGGAGCTAAAGTGAAGTTGATGCAAGAGTGGAATGAAAACTTGAAGGAAACTACTTTTTTTTTTGTAGTAAAATGGTTTTAATCAAATAGGATGTAACTGCATCTTTCCAAGGAGAAGAAACTCTCGTGGACATGCCGGGCTAACGTGGAAAACTGGAAAACTCCCCACAGAAAAGCCCACAACGTTAATAATCTCAGACTGTGCAGCACGGCGGACATTTGCACAAAAGCAGCAGATTTACGTTTTAAAAATAGCCTAATTTTATGCAAAACCATTCTTGTTGTCAGACTCTGTCGGGAGATTCTCTGAAGGAGTCGGTCTTTGAACAGAGCGGCTTATCCCTTACATAACACAGAGCGCCAGGGTTTCCCACAGCGCCTGAACTCACCATGACCTGAGAGCAGGAGCTTCCCACAGTCCCTGAACCCGACATACACTTTAGTCCTGGTTAAGTCCTGGTTTACATAGAGCAGTGAAGTCTCCAGCAAATAATGACAAACCCCCAGTACATGCCTTTGTCCTGCAGACGGCGCCTCACACATGCATTTACATGGAGCTCAGTTACCCGGGAGGAGCTCGGAGTAGAGTCGCTGCTCCTTCACGTCGAAAGGAGCAGCTGAGGTGGCTCGGGCATCTGTTCCGGATGCCTCCTGGTCGCCTCCCGCGGGAGGTGTTCCAGGCATGTTCTAGTGGGTCAAGGCCTCGTAGAAGACCCAGGACACGGTGGTGGGACTATGTCTCCGAGCTGGCCAGGTGTCTCCTCGGGGAACAGCTGGAGGAGGTGTGTGTGGATCGGGAAGTTTGGGCATCTCTGCTGAGACTGCTGCCCCGGATAAAGCGGAAGAAAATGGATGGATGGAGAATATAATCTGCCTGTCCCAATGCAAAACCGTGATAATATTATAAACCGTTTTGGATTTAATAACTTGAATAAAAGATGGGTATTGGAATCTACCTGTAAGAACCACAGTGTAAACATGTGATCAATCTTCAAAAGTAAGATAAACGACATAGTTGTGCTTTTAAGGGATGATTCGTCCTATGTACGGTTTCTTTTTAACTCTATAAACATCCATCCATCCATCCATCCATCCATCCATCCATCCATCCATCCATCCATCCATCCATCCATCCATTTTCTTCCGCTTTATCCGGGGAAGGGTCGCGGAGGCAGCAGTCTCAGCAGAGATGCCCAGACTTCCCGGTCCACACACACCTCCTCCAGCTCTTCTGGGGGGACCCCGAGGCGACACCAGGCCAGCTCGGAGACATAGTCCCACCACCGTGTCCTGGGCCTTCCACGAGGCTTTGTCCCACTAGGACATGCCTGGAAAACAAGGAGGCATCCGGAACAGATGCCCGAGCCACCTCAGCTGCTCCTTTCGACGTGAAGGAGCAGCGACTCTACTCCCAACTCCCAACCCTATAAACAACTTGTAACAAATGCAGCTGCTGTGATCGATGTTTAAAAGCTGTTCTTGGTCAATATTGCCGAGTTTAAAGCTGACGATTGTATCGCTGCTAATTTGTTAAACTCAGGAAGGAATTGTTTACTTTTCCAAAGCCAATGTAGTGTAGACCATATAATTTATTATGTTACATAAATGTATATTGATTTGGACATGGTGTCGGCACATACAAGCTTTATTGCTTCAGCCTACGCCCTTTATGAGGGAGGTTATGAGTTTGGAAAGAAAAAATAATGTAAATAGCTCAAATAAACTAACTTCTATCTACAAAACATGAATGTCCTGAATGAATCAGCCCTGTGCCACTAATAAAGCGCCCCCTGCTGGCACAGATCAACACTGACACACTTTACAGTTTAGAAGCTTCAAACATGGAATCATAGACGAGCCATTTTTAAAAATCAGCCATGGATATCGGCATCGGCCTTAGAAAAACCCATATCGGTCGACCTTTACATGAAACATTTAACTGGATTCATTTAAAAGAGACTTAAAAAACCTTTACTTAGGCTTGGAACCGTAATGCCACCTCTGTTTCACACCATCACCAGAAAAAACCTGAGGGTCAACAAAATCTGGTCTGAGGTCCACAAGTCAGTACAAATTCTTTACTATCAGTAATTTAGACGTAATATTGGTGATTGTGAGTCAAACAATCAGAACAAACCAGGTCTGAGTATGAGCGGCTGAAAACAAGCCCGAAAACGT
The DNA here is from genome assembly GCF_951799975.1 of Gobius niger. NCBI lineage: Eukaryota > Metazoa > Chordata > Actinopteri > Gobiiformes > Gobiidae > Gobius > Gobius niger. Next base: position 28,159,450 of record NC_136867.1, read on the forward strand.
GGAAAACGAGGTGGTCCAAGGCTAAGGTTTGCTGACTCGCTGACCAGGACTTCAGAACAACACGGTGTACATGAAATAGTCACAGAAGCACAATCTAAAGTGAACACACTGAGGCCGCACTGCTTTGGGGATTTAGCTGTAGAGTGTCAACAATCCAGACCATTTTCCCTGATATTTGCAGCACCACAGCGTATTCTGTGTTATAGCTATGGACACATGCTGTGGCTCGTTTGAAAGACGAGAATCAAAGCTCTCCGTGGGTGAACACAGTTTAATTCTGCTTGCCTCGGTTCCTGAGAAATGCTAAGCTAAACAGAGGCTAGTTTTATCAAAATCACTGTTTTTTTCTAGATTCGAAGATAACACTCTCCGTTCTGATTAACTCCTCTCTGGACAGACACTAACGTTATATGAATAAAAATATTCGTTTCAAGTCCATTTTCAACTACCTCATTGTTTGAAACGCGTGTTCTCGATCTCTTTTTATGCCGTGTGCATTTAAACAGCCTGGTTCTGGATTGAAGACTTTAACAGGATGTTTCTCAGTCGTCCTCGGATCGATTTCAACCATTTAAAAACTCAGAGAAACGTTCAATTCTCAACTGTTTCGATCTTTCCATGTGAAACCGCTCTGCTTTGTCAAACTCCAGAGAGCGAGAGAGAAGTGTCGGGTTTACAGCTGTTCGCTACGCAACACCACGCCCCCTCAGACTAACACCACGCCCCCTCAGACTAACACCACGCCCCCTCAGACGAACACCACGCCCCCTCAGACGAACACCACGCCCCCTCAGACTAACAACACGCCCCCTCAGACTAACACCACGCCCCCTGAGACTAACACCACGCCCCCTGAGACTAACACCACGCCCCTCAGACTAACACCACGCCCCCTCAGACTAACACCACGCCCCCTCAGACTAACACCACGCCCCCTCAGACGAACACCACGCCCCCTCAGACGAACACCACGCCCCCTCAGACGAACACCACGCCCCCTCAGACGAACACCACGCCCCCTCAGACTAACAACACGCCCCCTCAGACTAACACCACGCCCCCTCAGACTAACACCACGCCCCCTCAGACTAACACCACGCCCTCTCAGACTAACACCACGCCCCCTCAGACTAACACCACGCCCCCTCAGACTAACACCACGCCCCCTCAGACTAACACCACGCCCCCTCAGACTAACACCACGCCCCCTCAGACTAACACCACGCCCCCTCAGACTAACACCACGCCCCCTCAGACTAACACCACGCCCCCTCAGACTAACACCACGCCCCCTCAGACTAACACCACGCCCCCTCAGACTAACAACACGCCCCCTCAGACTAACACCACGCCCCCTCAGACTAACAACACGCCCCCTCAGACTAACACCACGCCCCCTCAGACTAACACCACGCCCCCTCAGACTAACACCACGCCCCCTGAGACTAACACCACGCCCCCTCAGACTAACACCACGCCCCCTCAGACTAACACCACGCCCCCTCAGACTAACACCACGCCCCCTCAGACTAACACCACGCCCCCTCAGACTAACACCACGCCCCCTCAGACTAACACCACGCCCCCTCAGACTAACACCACGCCCCCTCAGACTAACACCACGCCCCCTCAGACTAACACCACGCCCCCTCAGACTAACACCACGCCCCCTGAGACTAACACCACGCCCCCTCGGACTAACACCACGCCCCCGAGACTAACACCACGCCCCCTCAGACTAACACCACGCCCCCTCGGACTAACACCACGCCCCCTCAGACTAACACCACGCCCCCTCAGACTAACACCACGCCCCCTCAGACTAACACCACGCCCCCTCAGACGAACACCACGCCCCCTCAGACGAACACCACGCCCCCTCAGACTAACACCACGCCCCTTCAGACTGAAAAAACAGAGAAAAATTACAATAATATATATAAAATGTCCAGATCCTGACTCTTAACAAGCTTTTGATCGTCATTTATTTCACTTTTATTCATCACAGAGCTAACAAAACCACACATAAGGTGCATTAGTGTCTAGTTTCGTAATAAGTAATCAATGGCACTCAATGTGTTAAGCTAGCCCAGAGCTAGCCCATCCTTAGCCCCAGCTATCAGAGCAGAGCGAACTACAGAGACGGCCCACTTTGTCAGGCTATAGGTGAGAACGGCCTCCTGCGGAGACTAGAAACTACCTCCTTCAAAGTTTTCAGTGGAGCCCGAGGTCAGAGGGCACGATGTGTAAAAGATGTGTCCGTTACCAATTTGCAGCTTCATAGCGGAGTAAACATCCCCTCAGTTCTCTGTCGTACAGGTGTTTTAAGGAAGGAAATCTCCTTATAAAGCGATTTTCACAAGACACAAGTCGCACAAAGAGCTTCACACTTTTCTTACTGTGTCCACACTCAGAGGTGGCGTATGCAGCCGCTGTGCCCTGAGGCAGACTGACAGAGGCTGCACACACGTCGGTGCCAACAAACCCTCCGACCACCATCAGCCCCTCACTCCCTCACTCACCCCCTCACCCCCTCACTCACTCACTACAGCAGAGTCGTCTTTCAGAGCTGCAGTAGTGGCTCTGAAACAGGAGCTGGTCCTGGTTTTAGAGTCGGGGATTTCCCTTCGGCCTTTCCACATTCACAGAGACAGAGGTCGATAAACTCACCACAATATTTACTATTTATTAGTGACAGGCCCAGACGCTGCAGGTGAACGGGGGCGAAAATTCACTTTAGAGAAATATCAATATCTGATTTTCAGCAATAAAGTCTAAATAATGGACAGAGCCAGAGAGAAATATATAGTGCTAATTTGTTATTATATTAGTCACAAAGATTATTTAAAGAGGGGTCAGGTTAGGGTTGTTCTGTAGGGCTGGGTACAGTTACTTCTGGCATCGAAAAATAATATATATCAAAAGCAGGTATCGAAAAGAAACATAAAATCTTTATATTGAAGTTTTGATGCTATTGGTCATCCAAATGTAAAAGACAAAAAATGTGAAAAACAAGTTGAAAAAAAAAAAAGTGGAAAAAATTTGGTAATTTGTGATTTAAAAAAATAAATAAAATTTAATAAGAGTAATAATGCGGAGAAAAAAATTGAGGGAAAAAAATGAAAAAATTGGGGGATTGGGAAAAATGTGAACATTTTGGGGAAAATTTTAGAAAAAACACATAATAAAATTGGGGAAATGTTTGAGGAAAAAAATGGGAAATTTAGGGGGGAAATAGATTTTCTAAATGTCTTTAAATGGGGTAAAAAAAAATAAAAAAAATAAAAGCTTTTTTTCCCCCCACACTTTTGTAGTTAAAGAAAGTTTCTTGGTTGTTTCACCTGAAACAAATTGTTTGTTTGTTTGTATACTTTATTGTCCCCGTAGGGATATTTGTCCTCTGCATTTAACACATCCTTCGATGCCGCTGGGGCAACCCAGAAGGAGCAGTGGAATTAGATGGTAGGATAAGGAATAAATTAACATTATTCGTCTGTTTTCTGGTTCTAAATGACAAATAATTTTGCATAGGTATCGGAAAAAGTATCATTCGGGTATCGGTATTGAAAACCAAGTATCGTTAAAGTACCGGTATACATTTTTTTTTACTTTATGCCGATACCACAGATGATCCTGGTATCGCTATAGTAAGTACCTGAACTTATCCAACACTGCGTTTTGGAATATGAAAAGCCCTAATATCAATAGTATTTTTTGCCTACGTAGAATCCAGTCACAGAGCATAGACTTTGTTTAATCTGCATAATACGCCATGTGCAATAAATTTAGGCTTTGGCTTATTTGGTATATGGGCCGGTCATAGACTCTGGCTCGGAGCGAGTGTGGTGTGAATCGCTTTCTCGCCTCTTTTTTGCTCGAAGAAAGAATGAATATACAGTGCTGCATGAGGCCGTTTGGATTACTGCTCTGACGAGGCATAATTGCTCAACTTTATATCATCCGGGTTCGTCTTCCTGCTGCAGTTAAACTTTGCACTCCCTGAGCCAATAAAGGTCATTTCTGCTCTCTTTGCGTTTATATAAGTCTCACTGTTTGTGACCACGAGAGAGAGGAGTGACCACAGTAACATCAGGGACGAGCGCATGACAGGTCGATGCCCGTTGTCATGGGAATAAGTTCAGCTGATCTTAAAAAAACCAAGCCTGTAAAGGGTGGAGACTTATGGAGAGACTAAAGTGCAGATGTTGTTAAAGAGTGGAATGAAAACGGCCCTAAAGTTTAGTCCCTTTGTCTGCACATGCACCTGTGGATGTTTCTCCTGTCTTTAGCTGCTGCTGTCTCCCACAAAGGAAATGACCATATTTGGATTACAGCGTCAGGGAAGGAAGGAAGGAAAGAAAGAAAAAAGAATGAAAGGAAGGAAGCAAGGAAGGAAGGAAAGACACAAGGAAAGAAAAAAAAAGGAAGGCAAGAAGGAAAGAATGAAAGGAAGGAAGGAAAAAAGGAAAGAAAGAAGGGAAGTAAAGAAACAAAGAAGGAAGGAAATAAAGAAGGAAGGAAAGAAAGGAAGGAAGGACAAAAGGAAGGAAGGAAAGAAAGGAAGGAAGAAGGAAAGAAAGCGGGAAAGGAAGGAAGGAAGAAGGAAAGAAAGAAGGAAGGAAAATATGAAAGGGAGGGAAGAAGGAAAAGAAGGTATGAAAGATGGAAAGAAAGTAAGAAAGAAGGTATGAGGGAAGGAATGAAAGAAAAAGAAAGAAAGAAAGCTGGAAAGAAAGAAAAAAGGAAGGCAAGAAGGAAAGAATGAAAGGAAGGAAAAAAGGAAAGAAAGAAGGGAAGAAGGAAGAAAAGCAAAAAGAAGGAAGAAAAGAAAGGAAGGAAAGAAAGAAAGTGGGAAAGAAAGAAAGATGGAACAGAAGAAAGAAAGGAAGGAAAATATGAAAGAAGGGAGGGAAGAAGGAAAAGAAGGTATGAAAGATGGAAAAAAAGTAAGAAGGAAGGTTTGAGGGAAGGAATGAAAGAAAGAAAAGAAGGAAAAGAAGGTATGAAGGAAAAAGAAAGGAAGGAAGGAAGGAAGGAAGGAGGGAGGGATGGATAGAAGGCCCTAAAGTTTAGTCCCTTTGTCTGCACATGCACTCTGTGTATATTTCTCCCGTCATTTCCCACAAAGGAAATGACCATATTTGGACTACAGCGTCATCTCGACCACAGCCTTTCCTGCTACACGTGGATACCAAACATGTCAGTATTTGTGAGTGAATGAGCGCGGGAAAGACACGGCCATGTTGGAGTCACTTCCTGGATAAACCGACACGTGACTCGACAAAACAAAACGCCAGAAAATACTGGAAAAGGGTCCAACTCTCAGAGGGAAAAAACTGTGTAAAAGAGAATTTTGAGGCGGTTCCAAAAGTACATCCAGGACATCCCCGTGTTTTCTCGTCCCGCTGCATCTGCATCTCTCTCTCTCTCTGTTGTCGTTTTGTGAAGCAGCTGCAGCAGATGTTCGGTCTAATCCTGGTTTATGTAACTCAGAGCCACAACACTGACTCAGGGACAGCAGCTCGCACACGCCACCAGGGGGCCGAGAAAACCACAAATATCAATGTCAGGGTTTATACAGGTCACGTTAAAGCCCATATATTACATTTTAATGCCACAAACGCAGAAAAACACCAGGGCATGTTTCATTTCTTAAGATCTGCGAACATTTCATCAGACAGAGGAAAGAGAACTGGGCGAAACAGGAAACGTCTGAGGAAATAAATTTGGTCAATTTCACCTCAAATGCTGATTTCGTCTCGTCCTGATGCAGAAACACAGACCTGTCACACGTGTTAGATCATAAACCGTGGAAAACATCCATGGGATTAATCAGATCATTGGACATAAATCTAGTAACAGTATAATGGAATTCAGTATGTTACTGATGAGGGTTTTTCTAAGGCCGATGCCAATGGGTTTTACCGTATCACATATCGTTATCGTGATCTAATTTTTTGATAACATTGTCATTTTTTATATTTGGACATGTTATGCTCAGCTCCATCAGAGCAGCTTTAAAGGAATAGGCCACCGTTTTTATATACTAAGATATGTTCTTACCTCACTTTAGACGTGTTAATATATCCCCGTCTGGTCATTGTCCGCGCGCTCTGTCACGCAAACGGAGCACATACGCAGCCTCTCCCACATGTCACATAGCTCCGAAAAAGCTCACGATAGAAGCTACCAAGCTCTTCCACGTGTTCCCTATTTAAATAAAGTTACGTGAAGTGTTTTCATGCGAAGTATATTTACACAGAAATGTAACGTGTCGATTTTATAAGCAAATAAAAAGGGGGACTATATTGTGAGGCGTAATGATACGAGGAGTAAAACGTCCGCGCAGTAACTCCTAAAGGTTATTGACGGAAGTGAGCGGGGGGAAGTCTTTAGGAGTTACTACGCGGACGCTGTGCTCCTCGTATCATTACGCCTCACAATATAGTCCCCCTTTTTATTTGCTTATAAAATCGACACGTTACATTTCTGTGTAAATATACTTCGCATGAAAACACTTCACGTAACTTTATTTAAATAGGGAACACGTGGAAGAGCTTGGTAGCTTCTATCGTGAGCTTTTTCGGAGCTATGTCACATATGGGAGAGGCTGCGTATGTGCTCCGTTTGCGTGACAGAGCGCGCGGACAATGACCAGACGGGGATATATTAACTCGACTAAAGTGAGGTAAGAACATATCTTAGTATATAAAAACGGTGGCCTATTCCTTTAACCCTGACTGTGGAACACGGGGGCAGGTGCTTAAAAAGTCAAATGAAATGAAGGGTGTAAACTGCTTGAGTAGATAATATTTGTGAGGAAATTATTATGCCGCAAAAAAAAAAGAAAAAAGAATGAAATATCTTTGCATTGATCTTCCCAATAGGCGTGAGGCTGGGATTTTAAGTCATTTGTCAATTATACAGTTATTGTGATTGTTTTTTATGAGCGCCATAGGGGCATTGTGCTCTGTGTCCTGATTGGCTAGTCGCAGAGTGGATCTCTGTGGACCGTCAACACATCAGCGCATCAGTCCAACTCCGCGTTTTTTTTTCTCTGCGTTTTTCAGCAAAAATAAACCCCGCTAGCATGTGGTACATGTGGCGCTCGCCTCAGCTAAGCCTTCTGAAGTGGAAACTGCCACAGTAAAACTTTGGTCGTAGCGACGATTGTCTCTTAGTTTGAACAAACGCACAGTGGAGACAAGAGCAGCTCACAATGTTTCCAAACCAAAAAAAAATCTCACAGTGACACCAGGCATAAGGAGAACCCGTGTGAACGAGTGAGAAAAGTGCATAGTGAGAGGTTTTACAGCCTTAAAACATAATAGTTGTAGAAAATAATCTGTGGATTTCGCTTATTGTGGGTTATTTTTAGAACGTAAACCCTGCGGTAAACGAGGGAACACTCTATTTCTTTTTTTATCTCGTGATTGAGATTTTCGGCCTTGTTGCCATAAGCATTAGCATGTTGCTCTTAGCATCAGCCTACGGCTAGCAACAGTAAAAAAATAAATAGATTTGCTGAGGTCAAACTAACTCAGTGATTGAATTCTGCAGGTTCTGTGCTTCAAAATGACATGAAGCATGTCCATATAGAGTTAGTGAAACCAACTTAAGTAAAACTTTTAGCAAACCAATTTCATCACAACGTTTCTCTGTTGTGGGAAATCACTTTTGGTCCCGGGGATATCTGAATATTGATACATTTATTACATATTAGGGCTGGTATTGTGATACAGTAAGTAATTATAAGTAATATGTTAATGTGTAAAAAGAAAGTCACATGTCCAAAGTGTATAAACCAAATGCCATTTGACATTTATAAGTGTTTAGATTGAAAGGTGGATTAAATCAAAATGTAACAAAGTGCTGTGACTGTTACTGGAAAACAAAATGAACGACTGAAAGGGTTCGCGAGGCCAAAAAGATTGGGAACAACAGCCCTAAAACTACAGCGGGTTTAAACAGGGAGCAGAAAGTCAAATTCAGAGCTTTTCCATTTCAATACCAACATGCAATCTTTTCAAGGCAGTGAACAAAACAAATCCATGCATCTAAAGACTTACAAGCAATAACTCAATCAAAGGAACGCAGAAAGAGTTGAGAAATGTCATTAATTCAGATCGAGTGCCTGCTAAAGTCAAATCAAAACGCTTTTTAATTCATTCAACGGCTTTAAGGTGAAGTCTTTTGTACATAAGTCCTGCTTAGAGACACAGGGACATTACTTTCTCAGCACAGGACATTATCTCACTGGAAAACTGCAGCGTTTGCGAAAGTCCAATCGCGTTTAATCTCAGGACCATGATAAACAAACATGGCCGCCTGATGACATTTATTTAATCCGCCGCGCGTCGTCAGAGTCTCGCGCTGCTCCGATCTATCTCCGAGCAAAACTTTTTTCCGTTCTCCTTTTGAAAACACTTCTTGTCTTTCGCCCCCCCATGAGCCATTTTAGACTCGGCCCCTCGCGGGCGACAGCGGCGCGGCTAACTTTAGCTCCGGGCTCCCGTTCGACACCGGCACAAACGCAACACACACTCACGGCGAACGTCGGCCCGTTATCTCCGTGCAGGTCGCCGGTCCGAGTCCGCCGTCATGAGGGGGGGGGGAGGTCGGGGTGAAGGGGGCTACGGTCCGTCAGGAGTGAGCTGGAGTCGGGCAGGACATGTGCTGAATGGAAGGGGGGGCGGGCGGGCGGGGGCGGCGGAGCGGGGGTGTTGTGGAAGGGGAAAGGGGAAAAGTGCAACGGGATCTGAGCGGCTCGGGTTACGGTTCGAAGGAGGGAGAGAGAGAGGGAAGGAGAGGGGGAGAGAGAGGGAAAAGAAAGGAGAGAGAGAGGGACGGAGGGGGAGAGAGGGAGAAAAGGAAGGAGAGAGAGAGGGAAGGAGGGGGAGAGGGAGAGAAGGAGAGAGGGAAGGAAGGAGGGGGAGAGAGGGAGAGAAGGAGAGAGGGAAGGAAGGAGAGAGAGAGAAAAGGAAGGAGAGAGAGAGAAAAGGAAGGAGAGAGAGGGGGAGAGGGAGAGATAAGGAAGGAGAGAGAGAGGGAAGGAGGGGGAGAGAGGGAGAAAAGGAAGGAGAGAGAGAGGGAAGGAGGGGGAGAGAGAGAGAAAAGGAAGGAGAGAGAGAGAAAAGGAAGGAGAGAGAGAGGGAAGGAAGGGGAGAGAGAGAGAAAAGGAAGGAGAGAGAGAGGGAAGGAGGGGGAGAGAGAGAGAAAAGGAAGGAGAGAGAGAGGGAAGGAGGGGGAGAGAGAGAGAAAAGGAAGGAGAGAGAGAGAAAAGGAAGGAGAGAGAGAGGGAAGGAAGGGGAGAGATAAGGAAGGAGAGAGAGAGGGAAGGAGGGGGAGAGAGAGAGAAAAGGAAGGAGAGAGAGAGGGAAGGAGGGGGAGAGAGAGAGAAAAGGAAGGAGAGAGAGAGGGAAGGAGGGGGAGAGAGAGAGAAAAGGAAGGAGAGAGAGGAAAGGAGGGGGAGAGAGAGAGAAAAGGAAGGAGAGAGAGGGAAGGAGGGGGAGAGAGAGAAAAGGAAGGAGAGAGAGAGGGAAGGAGGGGGGAGAGAGGGAGAGAAGGAGAGAGGGAAGGAAGGAGGGGGGAGAGAGAGCGAGATGAAGGAGAGAGAGGGAAGGAAGGAGAGAGGAAGGGGGAAAGAGAAGGAAGAAGAGAGAGGGAAGGAGAGGGAGAGAGAAGGAAAAAAAGGCAAAGAAGGGGATAGAGAGAACGAGAGAGGAGGAGAGGGAGACAGAGAGAAGGAGAGAGAGAGGGGGAAGGAAGGAAGGAGACATAACGAGAGAGAAGGACAGAGGGAAAGGGCGGAAGAGAGAGAGGGAATGGAGAGAGAGAGAAGGAGAAAGAGGAGAGAGAGAGAGGAAAGGAAAGGAAGGAAAAGAGATAGAGAGGAGGAGGGGACAAGAAAGGAGAGGATGGAAAGAGAATGAGAGAGATGGAGAGAATGAAAGAGGAGCGAGAAAGAATAAATGGCAGAGATGGAGAGAGGTGGGGTATTGTGGAGGCGCTGTGTTTAAAAGCTACTTTGTGCACAGTGAGTGTAAAACAGAACAGATGGACCAAGGGAACCACTGGGCCTCATTCATGAAGGCTTTCTTAAAAACCCTATACCTCATTTTTGTCTATTTATCCTCAGTTATATTGTAAACAAAGATGATGTGGAAGAAAAAATACTGTGTCTGCGAGTTGTGGAACAAACCAATAAACTAATCTCTGTTAAAAAACTCAACAAAAAGTAAAAGTTTGGGTATTATGCTTTGGTTTGAAAATGCAATATTGATCTAAAACAGCTGAAACAAAACAGTCACTTCCTGATTCTCCAAGTGAGCGACCATGAGCCCCTCCCACGCCATTATCCTGCTCCCCGTGCAATAAAGAGATCATTTTTTACCCTATTTTAAAATGGAAAAATCCCAGAGACAACCTTTAAGAGACTTGAACCCGAGTCAAAGCCGGTGTGAAAGACGTACGTTTTGCTCCAGCGCACGTCGGCAACACCAGCGCCGTATCACATATGCGCACAGAGCTGTGGAGCCGTTACATAACCCTCTATATATACATTCCTGTGTCTGAGCAGCGGTGGAGTTTCTATGGAGACGTCTCAGATCCACCGAGATTTATGCCGCAATGAGGAAAAACTACTACTCTGGGTCTGACAGGGGAACAGAGCACGTTACAGTCAGGCAGGGAATCAAGAACTGAGATCAGCATCATGAAGACAGGGCTGTTTGGAAGAGCGAGTTTATTTGTAATTTCATGAAAGAGAGGAAATAGGGGGAAAATTGGAACAAAAATTGGGGATAAAATTATGAAAAATGGGGAAAACATTAGGAAGAAATCATGAAAAAAAATAGAAAAAACTGGGGGGGGAAAATCAGGAAAGAAAGGGGGGAAATAGGGGGAAAATGATAAAGAATGGGTGGGGGAATGGGGCGAGCATTGAGGAAAAAATTGGGAAAAATTAGGGAAAACATGGGGGGGATGGAGAAATTGGGGAAAATGTTGAGAAATAGGGGGAAAATGTGGGAAAATTGGAACAAAAATTGGGAAAACATTGGAGAAAAATCATGAAAAAATTGGGAAAATATCAGGAAAGTTTGGGGGGGTAAATAGGATAAATAGGAGGGAACGAGCCAAATATTGTGTGGAAAATCATGAAAAATTGGGGGAAAAATTATGAAAAATTGGGAAAACATTAGGAAAAAAATCATGACAAAAAAAATAGAAAGAATTGGGGGGAAAAAAATCAGGAAAAAAAGGGGGGAAATAGGGGGGAAATGATAAATAATGGGGGGGGGGGGGGGGGAATGGGGCGAACATTGTGGGAAAAATTGGGGGAAATTATGAAAAAATGGGGAAAACATCATGAAAAAATTAGAAAAAAAAAACAATGGGAAAGTATCAGGAAAGAAAGGGTGATATGTGATAAAGGGAATTGAGGCGAACATTGAGGAAAAAATTGGGAAAAATTAGGGAAAACATTGGGGGGGGGGGGGGGGAAGAAATTGGGGAAAATGTGGGAAAATTGGAACAAAAATTGGGGAAAAGATTATGAAAAATGGGGAAAACATTGGGGAAAAATCATGAAAAAAATTGGGAAAATATCAGGATATTTGGGGGGAAATATGATAAAGAAGAGGAGGGAATGGGCCAAACATTGTGTGGAAAATTGTTAAAAATTAGGGGAAAAATTATGACAAACGGGGAAAACATTGGGGGAAAGTCATGTAATAAGAAACAGAAAAAATTGGGAAATTGGGGGAAAATGATAAAGAATGGGGGGGGGGGGGCGAACATTGTTATTTCTCTTCTGTTTCTGTATTTGAGTGATGTCACTGATCAGAATTATGGAGCCTCTGATCTCAAGTTCAGCTGCCACCGATGAACATTTGTATGAGTTTCCCTTAGTCACGTGGCTTGTCTGTTAGCCTTTCGTGCTACACATGGATACCAAACAATGGTCCTGCTTTTATTCTGATGTTAAAACTAAGATACTAAGAGGGAATACAAGCTAATAATGTGAACCCACAGCGTCTGGCCTTCGGACCAGAGGAGCAGCACCTCATGACATCATCAGGTGTTTTTAAAGGCGTGTGAAAAGCGGCGTCTGACCTTTGAGCAGCGGCAGCGGCGTGAGCTCGATGGGCTTCCCCTGTGAACGGAACTGTGACGAGCTCTGGGAGCGTTTCTGTTTGGCCTTGCGCACGGACTTCCGCGAAAAGCCGTCCACTTTGTCCACAGAGGGCGCTGTTGTGGCCGCTGACGACATGGCCCTGTGGGAAAGAGAGAGGAAGAGTTCATCTTAATGCTTTAATGACGGCTTAAATACTTTATTTCTAACGGCAGAAACGCAAAGAACGTTGGTGTGTTTGTGCTTTATTGAGATTCGCAAATAATCAAAGAAAGGAAAGAATTCCAGCAAAACCAGCAGAGTTAAAAAAAAGTATTAAAAAAAGGTAGTGGTAGGCTCACTCCATTTGACATTTGCCATTTCATACTTTGGAATTATGTCTCTGCAAGAATAAAATAGCAACAATGAAATACGGGCGCTAGAGGTGGTGAAGACACTGCCTAGGGCTCCTCCTGCTGGCAGCTGTGGGAATAATGTATTTAAAAACAAACTTTAATTTTCGATTTACGACGTGGCTTTCAGCCTCAGCACACTCTGATAAACACACGGAACTAATGTAAGACATGAAAGATTAATGACATAGTAATTATTTTATTAGATATACTTCGTCCTTCGGCTCATTCTACAAACATCTGTAACAAATGTACTAAGCTGCTGTGTGATGCATTTAAATACTCTTTTTGGCAAATTTTGCTAAGCCTGAAGCTTAAAACTGATGATTGTATCTTTAAAAATCCATCTGTTCAGCTCAGGAAGGACTTGCTTGTATCAAAAGTCAATATAATCTAGACCTTATTATTATTTATTATGTTACGTGAATGTATATTGAAATTAACATGGGCTAGGCACTTATAAGCTTATTTCTTCAGCCTACTCCATTTTGAGCATCCACACTGTATGAATTTTGGAAGATAAAATTAATGTAAAATTGCTCCAAAAAAAAAAAAAAAAAAAAAAACTCGGGCTTGGACGATCCATGTTTGTCACGATCCGATCCCTATCACGATACTCAGAGGCTGAACGAAACGTATTGCAACACAGTAATGCTCCGTCCACACCAAACTCGTTTTGGCGCCTCCAAAGCGTCAGGTTTACATTTAAAATACATGGAGGACGCGCCTCCGGGGGGGCGTCAAGATGTCCCGCAGCGCGTCACGCGCCTCCTGTGCGGCGCATTTTGAGGTTTTTCGCGCTTGGTGAGCGTTTGACGCCTCCAGGGCGTCGAGCGCAGCCGACGCTCGAGTTGGGAAATGTTGAATTTTTGGCGAAATTCGCGAGCGTCGACCATTCAGGAGCTTTCCCCCCATAGTGTCAATCGAGTTTGGTGTGGACGGAGCATAAGTATTAAGTACTACGTTTACCTTAAAATGTACAAAGAAAACAGTCATGAGTCCAAAGTAGGGATGGGCGATAATGAAACTCAGGGTCACGATTATCTTGGCCAAAATGATTGCGACTTATGATATTATCACGATATTTGCCTATGGTTTAAAAATAAATAAATAATTGAAACTGCAGAAATGATGGGGATTGGGCTATTGTGAAATATTCCTCTTCATTAGGGATGGGCACCGTTAAACGGTTCCTACTTGGAACCGACCGAAAAGCTCCGGTCGGGGGCGGTATCGAAAAATTTTAATTCTTTCGGTGCCAACTTTCGGTTCTTTTTCTCTCCAGACGTCAATATGTGACCCGCAGTGAGTCTCAAAAAAGCTACATGAACGTGTGCGCAGATACTGACCCGCTTCAGCGCAAATGGAGCGAAGCAAAGATATATTTTATAGATGTAACTTATAGCGAAGCAAAACTTGCTAAACTTTTGTAATAGAGATGACAGAGCCGCGGTCTGCGTCAGGACTGAGACAGGACGTATACTACACCGGTTGTAAAACCCAGAGCTAAACAAAACCAGTTATAAACCAGGACTAAACCAGGACTGAATAAGAAACTTGAGCTTTTAGTCAAATTGAAAAGCAAAAAAGAGCAGTGACAAGAAAGACGTGTTTACCTTTAGCGACAGACCCACGGAGGCTGAGCTTACGTGCTCTTGTTTACAACTTTACAGCAGCTGCAGCGACAGGAATATCCAAGATGGTTTGTTGAAAGCGAGCGCTCACTCTGTATTAGACATTGTTGGTCCAGTTTTGGTAAATTGTCAGTGGCAGAGTGAGCGCTCACACCATGCAAGGATCTTTGAGTGTGAAGTTGCTTTCGCTTCGTCGAACAGCGCAGTGTGTTTAGAAAAGTTTAGCTGAAAGAAAACCATGTCCTGATGTAGATCTGTCCTGTCTCTGCAGCTTAAGAGGTAATAACGTCCTTTCTTTCTTTTTATTACTGCTTAAGTGGAAATTGTGCTCAAAACACGAAGTCACAGGCGACGCTGCTGCTCCTGTGTAGCTTCTGCTGTGCCGTTTTAGGATTTTTTCCTGAACTATACTTTTTTATACACGTCATTTTTATTGAATTAAAATAACATTGGTATCGAAAAAAGTACCGTTAAGGCACCGGAACCGAACAGCAGGTATCCTTAAAGTACTTGGTATCGAAAAAAAACTAACGGTACCCATCCCTACTCTTCATTGCAGTAAATGTCATATTGAGTGAGACATTACCTATTTAAAGGCACACTGTGTAACATTTTGGACTATACTGTTGTCATCAATACAAAACATGCAGCTAATGAGCAGCTTAACACAGAAAATTAAAATTAGGTTAGTTAAACAAAACTAAACAATTATCGGGTATTTGGACGGTATGCACCAGATACTTTTGGCCAAATTTTATAACTGTCTATAATCCTGTGTATGAAGCTTTTAAACAAAAGTTTATAACATAAATTATTATGTCCATCCGTCGTCCCACACTCGCTCTCTCAAACACAATCTCATTCACCCTATTGTGCATGTTTTTAGTGGTCGGGGAAACCTACGCAGACGTGGGGAGAACATGCAAACTCCATAGAAAGGCCCCGTCCAGGTGGGAATCGAACCTGGGACCTCCTTACAGTGAGGAAGTACAGAACAAAGCAGGTAAACTAAACAGGAGCCGAGGATCATTAAACGAAT
This sequence comes from Gobius niger, assembly GCF_951799975.1. Classification (NCBI taxonomy): domain Eukaryota; kingdom Metazoa; phylum Chordata; class Actinopteri; order Gobiiformes; family Gobiidae; genus Gobius; species Gobius niger. The sequence goes on from NC_136867.1 coordinate 28,174,648, forward strand.
GGAATGTAACTTGGATTAAAGCTCAGAAAGTGGACAGAGAAACAGCCTGTACTGATTCTGAGATGACATTTCCAGGACTCCTCGGGCTCACGAAGACCGTCCACGTTTGTCAGAATCTCGAATCTCGCGGCTCGTTCTCGGACTCGTGAAGCCTCCGGAAACATCGCCGCTCGAAGCTGCGCTAAAGTCCTGCTTTTCAGTTTGGGCTCCAGAGCGGACGGAGAGGAGCGAGACGGAGATTTACTGAAGAGAGTTCTGCCCGAGGAGAGGACGGGGAACATGTGAGAAGGACAGAAGCTCCGGGCTGCACTTTACGCGGCTGAAATAACCACAAAACACAAGAACGATATTTACTGACGCACATGGGAAGAAGCGCAGTGAAAAGACTGGATCCTGCACTTTAAACCTCTAAACCTGAGACAAGAGCTCATTGGGAGGTCACTTTTAAAGCCCTGTTTTGATGCTAATCCAGATGGTTTCAAAGTTTGTGCAGAAAATGTGCTTAAGCCGCTCCACAAGCAACTCGAATATAAACAAATCCTGATGTGTAGTTTTGAGTTTAGTTGATGTTTTGTGTAGATGCTCCTCAGGTGACTCCGCCCACTGACCCCAGATCTGATTCTTCTGACGTTAATGCTAAAGTTAACAGTGAAATAACACAGGTCAATGACGAGAGGAGAGACGGGAAACTGGACTGAACCAGACCCAGGCAAAGTCTAAAGAGGCCCACTGGATCAACATCAAGTCAGGTCCAGTTTAAGACCCTTTTAAGACTTTTTTTGGTAATAGAAAAGTATGACAACATTATAACTGTATCACAGTCCTGCTCTTATTTTATCTAACTGGACTAGGGCCTGGCCGATATGGATTTTTGTGGTCTGATTCCGATATGAAGGGGGTTGGCCTGGCTTATATTGGGCGATATTTTAAGTGATTTAATTTGATGTTTATTTTTTATGTCTTTCAAAGTCTACAGCTAAACATTTATTATTATAGTAAAGGATTCAATCAAAGAAATCTAATAGAGGTCGACCGATGTGGGTTTAGGGGGATTTTGATGATCTGCAACGCTGTGCTGTATATTCATGTGTAGTAGGCACTTCAGAGGAAGCTTGTTTGAAAGACAAAAATCATTATATCCCAAAAAAAACAACAACAACAGTAAGGCTCCGTTTCTTATGGTTCTGAAATTATTATAAGCAAAAGTCTACAACAACAACTGCTGACAGATTGTCACCACGTTGTTTCTCCGCTCCCCTGAGGCCTAAGACTTTTAAAGCCCAGACTGAGCCCTTCACAGTGTAAAAAATGGGAAGTCTCCATCACTTTTGGTTCCAGAGAAATCGGCCGATAAAGATCCGATATCGGCTATCGATATATTGCTCGGGCCCTCATATGGACAAACTAAAACGAACTAAGAGCTTACAGCCACGTCTCATTCAAATTAATATTTACCTTCGACAGGTTACTGCTCAGACTGATCAGATTATTACATTAGAAGTCAAATAAAGTTATTCCAGATAGAGAAAATGTATCCATTTGTTCCAAACTGTGTCCTTACAGAATAAGATCCTGTCCACATGTACTTAGATATTTTTTATAAACAGATATTTGTCTGTGTAAATGACGCCATTACTTTGGATACTTTAGTAAACGCTGTATAAATGGAGAGGAGTGGACCGAATATCTGGATCATTATTTCTCCAAGCTGCAAGTAACTATCCATGTTATTAGTTTGGCCAATAAAAGAGCCCATGGAGATGAAACGCTGCGTCATCAGTTCTGCAAAAAAATCTGTGGTGTGGACAGAGAGTGTTTTTTTATACGGTTGTAGAAAAGTCTGCGTTTGTGGAGATATGGACATGGCTTAAGTGGACTATTCCTTTGTAAATATCTCCACAATTATTCCAAACCAATCATCACGTGACGGTGGAGTTGAATCCTTCAGCCATCTCCACGTGATCGACTTCTTTACAGACTTACTGCTCAAAGTTCATACTCCTCTCCTTTCCAGGAATGGAGCTAGACCCAAATACAGACATGATTTGTACCTTAAAAACATCATTCAGGATTTTATGATTTATGGACCAATAATGTTGCAATGGTGGACATTCACTGAGTAGCTGAAAGACATTACAACAACATTTCCTCCAACCCTCTAACTTTGTATACCTGTCTTTACCATGGTAAGGAGACGCATTTCTCCAACAGTGTTCTCTCTCCAGATCAACAAATTGGTGGAAGTCCATTAAAAGACCCAGACTTTCCCAATTTCCATCAGAAACGACTATTCCTGCTTCATGCTCCTACTTAATCCTTAAAGGGATATTTCAGGATTTTTGACTTAGGGCCTCATTTCCTAGTTATCCAGAGTGTTGCTGATTTCTGGAGATATTTTTTTTGTAATTCATGCAGTTCTTATGTTTGAAGAGTTTTGTGGCGCTAGGCTAGTGCAAGGCTAGCGCATTTCTATGGTATCAGCTAGCCTGCATTAAAAACAGTGTGACCCGCTCCACAGTGCACCTGAGACAAATCACTTATAACACCAGACTAACCATATAAATGTCTGTGTCGATAGAGTAATTTTAACCATTTTGCATTGAAAAGAACTTATATTTGAGCAGCATCAGCTTCGTGGTTGTATAAGCTATACAACCAAGCTAAATAGTCCCTCAAAATGCGATCATTCATGTGATGGACACAGACATTGATATGGTCAGTCTGGCGTTATAAGTGATTTGCCTCAGGTGCACTGCGGAGCGGGTCAGACTGTTTTTAATGCAGGCTAGCTGATACCATAGAAATGCGCTAGCCTTGCACTAGCCTAGCGCCACGAAACTCTTCAAATATAAGAACTGCATGAATTACAAACAACAATATCTCCAGAAATCAGCAACACTCTGGATAACTAGGAAATGAGGCCCTATGTCAAAAATCCTGAAGCATCCCTTTAATGTGTGTAATCCTTTATTTTTAAGACTCTTGAAAGACCATCTCAAAACATTAGAAAGGCTTAAGTTCTACAAAGAAATTTGCTTTAAACCTGAAAGTCGGATCAGTTCGCTCCTTTAGGAAACATGTTGGCTACAGTCGCTCAAAGAGATGCCACTCACCTCCGTCTCCCGTGCTAAAAGCAAACTCTTCCCTGGATATTGTTTGCCAGAGAGAAAGGTAAAGATATTGCTCAGTCTCTTCCAAAGACAGTCTTAAAACGTTGAATTAAAAAACAAATGACTCTTAATCGCAGTTTAGCAAGCATTACTTTTGAAGGGTAAAGCAAAGCTAACAAAGGGGAATGCAAGACTGAAGTAACTGTGATGAAAATCCAGCTGAACCTCACAAAGTGCTCCAGCATGTGTGCAACGCCCACAGGGAGCGACACCGCCGAGGTAAACAACAACGAGCTGCAGGTTCACCCTCAGCAAAACAGATTCAGAACAAAAGCTCATTCCATTCCACCGCGAGGATCCTGTCCAGGGCTTTTTAACCAATCGAGTTTGTGAATCTTCCTCTTTACTTGAAGCTCGTAACCCGTGGAGATGTGAATGAGTTTCCTAAAGCGGAACACGCTAAAGGCGCACTCAGCTGCCAGAATGTGCTCATAAAAACCGCACAAACTGTTCTGTCCTATAAATAGACTGGCAGCCGGGTTATTGTAATAAAGTCGTATTTGTCATAACAGTTCGCGCGGAGTGTAAACCAGGTCCCCATTCACAGGGAAGCTGCAAAATATCACCAACGTGCTTTTCAAAACACGGCACACGCTTCGTTAGGCTCAGTCTTAGTCAGGGTTTTACACATGTGCTCCCTTTCTAGCCCCGATTTAGTCCTGGTGTGGTCTTTTTCGAATCCAAATCATCACAATAAGGCGCCGTGCTTTTAAAGGTTCCACAGTATATCTTTCATGAATGTCCGAGTGTGAATGAATCCCCCTCTCTCCTGGTAAAGGACTGGCTTTGACCGCCTTGCGTAAGATCGTCAAACCAACCCGATCCAGGAAGTGCCGGGCGTGTTGGCCCCGCCCCCGCAGAGTAAACAGACACGCCCCCTTTTTCAGAGGAGCGAGCCGCGAGAGGCCGAAGTTGTGAAGAAGGGGAACTAATCGTCATTTTTTACTACAAATTCTTGAACAGTAAAAGCACATCGTTTTGGAGTTTGAATGAGAAAAGTGTTTTTGTGTTTTAAATGATACTGGGGAAAAGATATTTATTTTTTGCCTGATCTGAGGTTTATAGAAAAGGTCCGTCTTGTCTCATGTTCTTGAATCAGCTAAAATGCATTTGTTTATACAATGAAAACATTAAATCGAATTGAAAATTGAGATCATTCAATCTGAAATGAGCTTTTAAGGGACTATATAGTTTAAAAATGTTAAAATTATGTTTTCTCCTCCCCCTATATGATCCAGCCATGTCCTAATGAGTAGAATGAGCTTTTAGAGGCAGTCGTGGTGAATAAGTCTGGGCTCATTCTACACATTAGGACATGGCTGGAACATGTAGGGGAAGGAGAAAACATAATTTTAACATTTTTAAACTCTGTAAAGTTTCATTTAACAACGCCTGTTCTTTTAGTTCTAACGATAATGTCTTGTTTGAGTGCGAGAGGTGCAGGACTTTATTCAGCCTTCGTAAAGAAGGTTAGGAAAATGTGTGGGGGGGATGGGGAAAAATGGGGGGAAAGGACGCAAAAGAAATATGGGGAAGATCGAGACAAAATTAGTAAAATGTGGGGGGAATAAAAAAAATGTGGGGGAAAAATTGAGAAAATATGGGGCATTGGGAAAAAAAATGATTGGCATTGGGGAACTTGGGGAGAAATGGAGAAAAAAATGGGGGGACAATGTGAGCAGAAAATGGGGGAAAAGATGGGGAAAATATAGGGAATAACTTGTGGAAAGATTTTTTTGCCCATTTGTAGTCGATTCAGGAAAATTATTTTTTTCTTTAGCGACAAAGCAATGTTTGCAAAAGGACTTTATTCAACCTTCCTCAAGAAGAGTCCAATCACTAGAAATGGCTGGACAGAACATGTCTGTCCGTGACCGTCACTTCACCGACGGCTGTTTGGCGAACCTTGGCCAGAACCAAAGTGGATTAACTCTTATAACCGGCACGATTCCCACAATAAAAGAGCAGTAAGTGAATCAAAACGCTTGCCGATGGTAATGATAATGTGTGTTAGCCATTTATGAAGCTGTGTTGTCAACTCCGCATAACTGCATTATGAAGGAACTTCACTTATTGCTTTGATAATTATATTTCTACTACTGCTAATGTTGCATGGGCGGCATCAACTCGGGGAGAGGTGGAGTTAATTGAATCTAAGCGTCTCTTCTGGGTTGGAAAAATACCCCCAGATGATACTTATATTATAGTCCGGTTCACTGTGTTTAGATTTCCACTGTTGTGGGATTTTCGTGGAGAGTATGAAAACTATACATTTATGGAAACCTTATGGTATAAGCAATGAGGAAAACAATGTTTCCATTTGTCCTTGTCATTTGGTAAAATTGATCAATTATACCATTTTAGAGTAAATGGCGAGTTCTGGTCATTGCTATGGCAACTCCATGATTTTGCAAATTAACGCCAAACTAAATTTTTTACTCCCCATATAAATATTATTGCTATTATTTTACATATCAGAGCAAACATTGTTTTTCTGATTGCTTCATTAATTAAGTTAAAAAAATGTATAGTTCTGATATTCTCCACAAAAATCCAGCGAAATTCCACAGTGAACCGGACAATTTCTTGAAAAAAAAAATGAGTATCCATAGTGGTAGAGGTACAATATATCATATATCATGCCTGTAGCTTACGTTGGAATAGTTAAAATAGCATGATATGCATGCATTTCCGATGACATCACGCATAGTTCTGGCAGCCATTTTGAATACCGAAGTAGCATTATGCAGTACTACAACAACTAACAATATCTCTACTCTACTATGAAAGACAACTGATTGACAGAGGCATTTTTATGTTCTTGCAACAGGAACAGAAAACCTTTCTCTGTGATTTTTAGTTTGTCATGTCAACAGTCTCAGTCAGAGTCAGTGTTTAAGCTGCTCAAGACGTTAGCATGCTACCGGTTAGCAACTGTCAATCAACTGTAAATGGCTTCAACACAATAAACACATGTGTGGCTCACATGTATGAACACTGAGGAAATACTACAGTAACAGCTCTGACCTCTCATGTTGTATCCGAGGCTAGATGTTTCTGGTTCAGGGCTTTCTCTTGGAGAGGTCAGAGCTGATGAAGCTGAAAAGCTAACCGGTAGCATGCTAACGTCTTGAGCAGCTTAAACACTGACTCAGACTGAGACTCTGGGGACTGTTATCTTCTTGAGCAGTGATTACGAGAACATAAAAATGCCACTGTCGATCAGTTGCCTTCCACTTTCTATCATCCTGAGTAGAGATATTGTTACATTTGTAGTACTGCACAGTTCTACTTCGGTATTCAAAATGGCCGCCATAACAGCAAAAAGTCACATGACTGAAAAGCATGTATAGGCCCTTTAAACTATTAATATTCACATTTTTCAGAAAAATAAATGCATAAAATGAATGGCACTTTATACTGTTTCACTTTGAGTTCAGGATCGTGACAATAACAAACTAATGGAAATTTTAAAAAGATAAAATACCAGAGTTCTGGTTCACTACAGTGAGTTACATGGATTTACCAGTAGTGACTCAGCAGCTAACGGAGTTGTTCCCGCTCTTTTTCTACCATTTTTTTTTTTTAAGCTCATGTTAGTCTATGGAAAATGTTTGCTAGCATCCACAAACATGGCGGATCTCCATGGTAACAGTGACTTCATTCCATTCCATCCTGAACTATATTGTACACGTTTTTAGTGGTGGGGGAAACCATTTTAAACCGGTCCCTTGTTAAGATTTGGTCATTGACGCATAAATTACCTTATATTTATATGAAAACACAGCACGACAGAAAACTTGATATACGTTTTTTTCTTATAATACCTACATATAATAATCTACACCAGAGGATTTCATTGTTTACTCCCATTCTCCCGCTGCGTCTCGCCTCGAGCTGCTCCTAAAAACTGTGGCAAAAAAAAACAAAAAAAAAACGAGCGCTACATCAAAGACCGGAGCTACAGCGAAACGGCTAAAGCGACCGGAGAGAGACGCCTGAGCGGGGGGGGGGGGAACCGAGCGCCCGTCCTTACCCGCACAGAGGGACACAGCCGTCCCCCGTCACCACCATCGTCCTGCCCCGAGCGCAAAGAGCGGAGAGAGCGAAATCCTTAAAATCCCCACAACGCCAAAGCCACGACGGACGAGACGAGCAGAGGATTGAGGCGCAGCAGCAGCAGCAGCAGCAGCAGCAGCAGCAGCTCGGTGGTTACATAAGAGAGAGGGAGGGAGAGGCGACGGGAGGGAGGGAGGCAGGGAGAGGGAGGGGGAGACGTCTTGTTCTGGAGTCAACGTAGTGAGAATGTAGAGGTGGGTACTACATTGTCTGCAAGATCATATTGAAATTGCGGGTTTGGAAGATATCGAGTTTATCTCATATGTCAAGAAATGGGGATAAAATATGGGGAAAATGTGGGAGAATTGGGATGTTTTTTTTTTTTATTGGGGGGAAATGAGGACAAAATGGAGGGGAATGTTGGGGGGAAATTGAGGACAAAATTGGGAAAATGTGTGTAGGGGGATAGGGGAAGAGAGGAGAAAAATATGAAAAAAAATATAGGGGGGGGAGATGGAGACAAAATTGGGAGAATGTGTGTGGGGATAGGGGAAGAATGGGGGAAGAAATACTAAAATATAGGGGGAAGATGGAGACAAAATTGGGAAAATGTGGGGGGACTTGGGGAAAATAAAAAATGGGGGGAAATTGAGGACAAAATTGTGTAGGGGGATGGTGAAAAATTGGGGAAGAAATACAAAGATATAGGGGGAAGATGGAGACAAAACTGGAAGAATGTGTGTGGGGGGATAGGGGAAGAAATACAAAAATATTGGGGGAAGATGGAGACAAAATTGGGAAAATGTGTGTAGGGGGATAGGGGAAGAATGGGGGAAGAAATACAAAAACATAGGGGGAAGATGGAGACAAAATTGGGAAAATGTGGGGGGACTTGGGGAAAATAAAAAATGGGGGGAAATTGAAGACAAAATAGGGAAAATGTGTGTAGGGGGATGGGGAAGAAGGGGAAAAATATAAATATATAGGGGGGAAGATGGAGACAAAATTGGGAGAATGTGTGTGAGGGGGATAGAGGAGGAATTCAAAAATATTGTGAGAAGATGGAGACTAAAGAGAAAATATGGGGGGATTGGGAAAAAATGAGGGGCGTTGACTTTAATGATGTTAAAATAGAGAAAAGACTCGATTCAGAGGAAGCCACTTTTTACCGATACTCCTGGTGTCAGTAAACATCGGATATCGGCAGATACTCAAACCCCAGCCAGCATCGGTATTAAAAGCAAAAAATCAGGATCGGTGCATCCCTAGTTTGCAGCACATTTTTGCATATTTCTGATTGGAAAAAATGAGGTGAAAATTGAGGGAATGGGGAATTTATTTGTATATGAGGGGAGTATTGAGATATATTGAGATATACATTTGTGTCATCATCGCCCAGGTCTACGAGAAGTTTAACCAATTTTATTCAATCTGCAGAAACCGAGTGGACACTGGGGATTTTAAAGGGACTTTTTAAACACGTGACACAAAAGTCCAGGTTTTTCATCTGAACGAGGTTTAGTAAAAGTCCGTTTGCCCGAAGAAGAAGTTTTGAGTCGTGTCTCAGAGTCAGAGTCACAGAGCGGCTGACGTCCATTGTTCCCGAGTGTGAGAGGAAGGGAGTGTTCACAGGAAGTCGACAGAAGGAGCTGAACAACATGTGCCCGGCGACGCTCAATACGAGCTATGGATTTTAGGGAAAACAACATTAGCTTCAGTGTAAGAGCACAGAGCAATCAGACGGACAAGGTTCCCCAAAACTGACCTCACCATCCAGAAGAATAACTGCATTAAAGGAGGACAACGAACTTCTTTGCACCACAACGTTAAAGGGTTATTTCAGGATTTTTGACATAGGGCCTAATTTCCTAGTTATCCCGAGTGTTGTTGATTCCTGGAGATTTATATACATTTTTAATTCATGCAGTCCTTATATTTGAAGAGTTTAGTGGTGCTAGGCTAGTGCTCGGCTAGTGCATGTCTATGGTAACTAGTAGCCTGCATTAAAAACAGTCTAACCCAAGCACAGTGTACCTGAGGCAAATCACTTACGCCAGACTACCCATATAAATGTCTGTTGACTGAATATTTTTTAAACGTAACCATTTTGCATTTAAAATAACTTATATTTGAGCAGCTTCCTGGTAGTAGCTACGCAGCGGCGGAGTGATCTGCTCGGTTACCGGATCTACAGTAGTTTGTTTACCTGTGTGGCCACATTACTACGCGTGGAATTCATAAAGGAGCTTTCTACAAATCAGATATGGCAACGTTTGGAGGACGGCCCCATGACTTTCAAGGGGTTTTTAATGCTGGCTACTAGTTACCATAGACATGCACTAGCCTAGCACTAGCGTAGCACCACTAAACTCTTCAAATATATGGACTGCATGAATATTTTTTTTTTTTTTAAATGTCCAGAAATCAACAACACTCTGGATAACTAGGAAATGAGGTAAAAAATCCTGAAATATCCTTTTAAGGCGGGAAGAAAAGGCTTGGGCTTTTTCCCGATACCAGTACTTTAACAACACTTACGATTTACGATGCCGATACCTCAAGGATACTTTTCCAATTACCTATACTAAACTATTTATCATCAGAAAACAGGATAACGTGTGGAAGATCTGCACATCAACATCTGTTACAATATTGGGTTCCGTTGTCAAGAAAAGGGTGAAAAATGGGTGTGAATAGGGAAATTATTAGTATAAAAAAAAATTGCAAAAATGAGGGGGGGAAAAATGGGAAAACGAGAATAAATTGGAGCAAATATCAGAAATAATGTGGGGGGAAAATTGAGCAAAAATTGGGCAAAAAAGATACCAGCTTTCAATGCCGGTATTGCCTTAACTTTTTTCCTGACACCATACGGGTTTTGTTAAATGGTACCAAGCCCTAGAAAAGGCAGATAGGATTTCGATTTGGAGAAGCTGAAGGAGCGATGTCATGACATGGCAAAAAGCTAAAAAGGAAAAGTTAAGAGTCAATCACGCCTTACAAGACTTGGCCGATGAATGATGCTAATGAAGTCTTTGACACTTTGACTTAGCAACGACAGTGTGGTTAGTCACCCTCGGAATTTCATGCGTTTGCAAATGATTCAGTCCCGCAAGAGGAAAACCAATGACCCCACAGTCTGTTCTTCAAATAAAAGCAACATTTTGACATCAGGACACAAAAACATCCACGCTCTGTGATGTAACTTCAGTAATATATGATCTAATCAGACCAGCCTGGAGAGGGGAGGGACGATAAATGATATTATCACTAATCACAATGAAAAGAAAGCAGGGTAAATTGACTGTAGCGTTTGTTTTTTTCATTATAGGGATCATTACTTTTGAAGATAAATGCTAAATTACAGGGAGCACAAAAACAGTTAATATTTTCTGCAGTGCCGTCACAGTCTGTGTTTTCGTGGTGTTAGCATTAGCTTGTTAGCTTGTTCAGCCACAGTAAACAAGACAAGATGAACCGTTTTTGTCTCATGAGCCTCAGTTTATTTGTGCCAGACTTATCGGTAAAGACAGAAGAAACTCTCCGGCCCTAAATAATAATCCAAAGGGCAGAGAGCGAATGTTATCCATTTTTGCATGATAATCACATTACGTGGCCAAAAGAAGAGTCCCAAAAGAACTATGTGCAGCGGAGTTTGTTATGTCACTGTAACAACGAAAATTAAAGTGGAAATCAGAGAATAGTTTGTTTCGGTCACTATATATATCTTTTAGAATCTCGTTTAAAACATTCACACAAGCTTTCTTCCTTTAGATATTGCTCATAATAATATTCTCTAAACTATTATTTTAAAATCATTATTTTATTAGGTCTATTATTTTTTCCATAAGGGAAAGAACATGAAGATAAAAGATAACACAGGCCGAATGTTCAACAGGTTTTCAATTAAAACAACCTTTAAATCAATATAAAAACGTGCACATCATGTGAGATATTCGGGCGGCACGGTGGCACAGTGGTTAGCGTCTTTGCTCCACAGCTAGAAGGTCTCAAGTTCGATTCCCACCTGGACGGGGCCTTTCTGTGTGGAGTTTGCATGTTCTCCCCACGTCTGTGTAGGTTTCCTCCGGGCACTGCTACCACTAAAAACATGTACAATAGACCAGGATGAATGAGAGTGCGCATGGGGGACGGCGGAGGGAAAAGAGCCCGGTGTGGCTTGTTTACATGCATGTATGTTCTTTAACATGCACTGTCCCGACCAAACAAATAAAATCTATATTTTCTTGCCTAATTTTGAGAATCATGAATAATCGTTTTTTTCCTCACAATAATTGTGACTCAAAATGTCGAATCGTGACAGACTTTACAGCTGCAGCAGCATCTCATCGTCTTTGAGAAAAACATGGAGCTTCTGAACTCTAATCACCGATACAGAGGCTCATTACCAACTCTACAGCCTTTAGGAGCAACAGCCTATTTAGTCCTTTTCTCTGAGACACAGATTATACAGCCTTATTCTAGCCAAATCTGTAGGTGTATTTTCTTTCCTATTGTAGACCGGATGAGATTTGAAACATCAACACACTGAACCCTAATCTGCAGAGATTTAGTGAGATTTAGTGCAAGGGGAAATACAAAAACATTATTGTTTGATAATTATCGTGAAGCTAAACAGGAGCCCTGCCCTGGCCTCTGCCCTGGCCTCTGCCCTGGCCTCTGCCCTGGCCTCTGCCCTGGCCCCTGACGTCTGCCTTGGTCTCTGCTAGGGCTGCACGATATTGAAGTGACTTGCGATATGCGATACGGCTGTGCAATATCGCGATAACGATATTATTGCGATATTACACCAAACACAATATGTTCCATTTTTTTTTCAGCAAATTGTGTCAAAAGAAGACAGGACCAGAACAAGGGTAGAATTTAACAAAGCTAGTAAATGTTAAACTAAAACTGAACTTTTACACATGACTTCAATGCATGAGTTTGAGTTTGCAAAAAAAATGGGTCGATCTCAGTCAGATGAAGGCTATGGTGATGTTGCGATATATTGTGGCTTCTCGCAATATGGATATTGCAACAGCTAATATCAATACGATATTTTTCGCGATATATTGTGCAGCCCTAGTCTCTGCCCTAGTCTCTGCCCCGGCCTCTGCCCCGGCCTCTGCCCCGGCCTCTGCCCCGGCCTCTGCCCCGGCCTCTGCCCCGGCCTCTGCCCCGGCCTCTGCCCCGGCCTCTGCCCCGGCCTCTGCCCTGTGCCCTGGCCCCTGTCCCAGCCTCTTTTGGCCGTGAGCTCCATTTAAACAAACACAGTGTCTCAGTCACACCAGCCTCAGGTATGACACAAACAAGGAAACATTCACTTTACCTGCATTTTATCACTAAGTCGTCTCAAACTCTTATAATCAGGTGCATTAGTTTCAGTTAAGGCGAGACGCTGCAGGTGAACAGGGAAAAATAATAATGTAAACACTTCAACTTACGCAAAAAGGCCTAGATTTTCAGCGACAAAAAGTAAACAATGGATCGAGTCTATGATATGAGTTACAGACAGAAGATTTTGGACCTTGCTTTTGAATAAACTAGAGACAAAATCTGGAAAATTCCACATTTCGGTCGGTTTATCGGGATTCAAAATGTAATAAATCAGGCATTAGAAATAAAAACCCTCATCCATCGTCTGAATAATGACGAATATTTCTGGCAGAATTCAGCACTGGTGTTATTTTTGGAGCCGGCGGTACAGTTTGGCAGCGCTCACACTGACAGGTTTCTGAGCCACTGTTTTGATGAGGTTTAACATTGTGAAATGAAACTCGACAAACCTGTAGCTTCTTACACTCACACATCGGTCAGAACAAAAGGCCTGTCAAAACATTTACTCGGAAACAGAGACCGGCCTGGAGTTCAGCCAAGATTCACCCGCAGAGACGAGAATCAGGGACGAGAGTCAGAGACAAGAGTCAGAGACAAGAGTCAGAGACAAGAGTCAGAGACGAGAGTCAGGGAGTCAGAGACGAGAGTCAGAGACGAGAGTCAGACTCAGAGACGAGAGTCACAGACGAGAGTCACAGACGAGAGTCACAGACGAGAGTCACAGACGAGAGTCACAGACGAGAGTCACAGACGAGAGTCAGAGGCCAGAGACAGGGACAAGGGTCAGGGAGTCAGAGACGAGAGTCAGGGAGTCAGAGACAAAGTCAGGGAGTCAGAGACGAAGTCAGGGAGTCAGAGACGAGAGTCAGGGAGTCAGAGACGAGAGTCAGGGAGTCAGGGACGAGAGTCAGAGACGAGAGTCAGAGACGAGAGTCAGAGACCAGAGACGAGAGACGAGAGTCAGAGACGAGAGTCAGAGACCAGAGACGAGAGACGAGAGTCAGAGACGAGAGTCAGAGACCAGAGACGAGAGACGAGAGTCAGAGACGAGGGTCAGAGACGAGAGTCAGAGACGAGAGTCAGGGAGTCAGAGACGAGAGTCAGAGTCAGGGACGAGAGTCAGAGGCGAGAGTCAGAGACGAGAGTCAGAGACGAGAGTCAGAGACGAGAGTCAGAGACGAGAGTCAGAGACGAGAGTCAGAGACGAGAGTCAGAGACGAGAGTCAGAGACGAGAGTCAGGGAGTCAGAGACGAAGTCAGGGAGTCAGAGACGAGAGTCAGAGTCAGGGACGAGAGTCAGGGACGAGAGTCAGAGACGAGAGTCAGGGACGAGAGTCAGGGACGAGAGTCAGAGACGAGAGTCAGGGACGAGAGTCAGAGACGAGAGTCAGGGACGAGAGTCAGGGACGAGAGTCAGGGACGAGAGTCAGGGGCGAGAGTCAGAGACGAGAGTCAGGGACGAGAGTCAGAGACGAGAGTCAGGGACGAGAGTCAGGGACGAGAGTCAGGGACGAGAGTCAGGGACGAGAGTCAGAGACGAGAGTCAGGGACGAGAGTCAGAGACGAGAGTCAGGGACGAGAGTCAGAGACCAGAGACGAGAGACGAGAGTCAGAGACGAGAGTCAGAGACCAGAGACGAGAGACGAGAGTCAGAGACGAGGGTCAGAGACGAGAGTCAGAGACGAGAGTCAGGGAGTCAGAGACGAGAGTCAGAGTCAGGGACGAGAGTCAGAGGCGAGAGTCAGAGACGAGAGTCAGAGACGAGAGTCAGAGACGAGAGTCAGAGACGAGAGTCAGAGACGAGAGTCAGAGACGAGAGTCAGAGACGAGAGTCAGGGAGTCAGAGACGAAGTCAGGGAGTCAGAGACGAGAGTCAGGGACGAGAGTCAGAGACGAGAGTCAGGGACGAGAGTCAGGGACGAGAGTCAGGGACGAGAGTCAGAGACGAGAGTCAGGGACGAGAGTCAGAGACGAGAGTCAGGGACGAGAGTCAGGGACGAGAGTCAGGGGCGAGAGTCAGAGACGAGAGTCAGCGACGAGAGTCAGAGACCAGAGACGAGAGACGAGAGTCAGAGACGAGGGTCAGAGACGAGAGTCAGAGACGAGAGTCAGAGACGAGAGTCAGGGACGAGAGTCAGCGACGAGAGTCAGCGACGAGAGTCAGAGACCAGAGACGAGAGACGAGAGTCAGAGACGAGGGTCAGAGACGAGGGTCAGAGACGAGAGTCAGGGACGAGAGTCAGAGACGAGAGTCAGGGACGAGAGTCAGCGACGAGAGTCAGCGACGAGAGTCAGAGACCAGAGACGAGAGACGAGAGTCAGAGACGAGGGTCAGAGACGAGAGTCAGAGACGAGAGTCAGGGAGTCAGAGACGAGAGTCAGAGTCAGGGACGAGAGTCAGAGGCGAGAGTCAGAGACGAGAGTCAGAGACGAGAGTCAGAGACGAGAGTCAGAGACGAGAGTCAGAGACGAGAGTCAGAGACGAGAGTCAGAGACGAGAGTCAGGGAGTCAGAGACGAGAGTCAGAGTCAGGGACGAGAGTCAGAGTCAGGGACGAGAGTCAGGGACGAGAGTCAGAGACGAGAGTCAGGGACGAGAGTCAGGGACGAGAGTCAGAGACGAGAGTCAGGGACGAGAGTCAGGGACGAGAGTCAGGGACGAGAGTCAGGGACGAGAGTCAGGGGCGAGAGTCAGGGACGAGAGTCAGGGACGAGAGTCAGGGGCGAGAGTCAGGGACGAGAGTCAGAGACGAGAGTCAGAGACGAGAGTCAGGGACGAGAGTCAGGGACGAGAGTCAGAGACGAGAGTCAGGGACGAGAGTCAGAGACGAGAGTCAGGGACGAGAGTCAGGGACGAGAGTCAGGGGCGAGAGTCAGAGACGAGAGTCAGGGACGAGAGTCAGAGACGAGAGTCAGGGACGAGAGTCAGGGACGAGAGTCCGGGACGAGAGTCAGGGACGAGAGTCAGGGAGTCAGAGACGAGAGTCAGGGAGTCAGAGACGAGAGTCAGGGAGTCAGAGACGAGAGTCAGGGAGTCACAGACAAGACTCAGAGACGAGAGTCACAGACGAGAGTCAGACTCAGAGACGAGAGTCAGAGACGAGAGTCAGAGACGAGAGTCAGAGACGAGAGTCAGAGACGAGAGTCAGGGACGAGAGTCAGACTCAGAGACGAGAGTCAGGGACGAGAGGCGAGAGTAAGAGACGAGAGTCAGGGACGAGAGTCAGAGACGAGAGTCAGGGACGAGAGTCAGACTCAGAGACGAGAGTCAGAGACGAGAGACGAGAGTCAGAGACTAGAGTCACAGACGAGAGTCACAGACGAGAGTCACAGACGAGAGTCAGAGGCGAGAGTCAGAGACGAGAGTCAGCGACGAGAGTCAGGGACGAGAGTCAGACTCAGAGACGAGAGTCAGAGAGTCAGGGACGAGAGTCCAGAGACGAGAGTCACAGACAAGAGTAACAGACGAGAGTCACAGACGAGAGTCAGAGGCGAGAGTCAGAGACGAGAGTCAGCGACGAGAGTCAGCGACGAGAGTCAGACTCAGAGACGAGAGTCACAGACGAGAGTCAGAGACGAGAGTCAGGGACGAGAGTCAGAGACGAGAGACAGAGACGAGAGACAGGGACGAGAGTCAGATAACAAAACAATGAGGAAAATATAAGGTAGAAAAAACACACTCCACATTTTTTTCTCTAGAAAATCTTTATGAGCGACAAAGCGAAATATCTCTTCATTGTTATCGAGAACGTCCCCAGAAATACTGACATATACTTTTTTGTAATATCACCCAGCACTACTGCACGATATCGAACAACGTGATATATGCCATTCAAGTAACAGCTTCTCAGTTAAAATGTACCAAAGTGAAAGTACTGAAGTAAGTTTTATTTGTATAGTATTCAAAGTAGGAGGTACAAATCTGTAAAGTGATAGTCTGGAGTATTTCAAATTCTATAAAATGAGCAAAATCGATCCCCTGGTCTTGCAATTTGATAAATCTAGTAAAAACTTATATATATTAGGGGTGAACGAAATGGACAAAATCTCGATATTATTATGGGTTAGGTGAAAACTAAGCATTTTTCAGGAAAATATAATCACAATACAAAAGAGTGCAGTTTTATTGATGAAAATCTATATCTTGCTTTTCCGATTTTAATATTTTGAATGTTCATATCTCGATATCGATATATCTTTCAGCCTTAATATATTATTTTTAATAAAGTCCCCCCCTGATATCAGCAACTAATCAGAGTCTAGTATCCTCCCGCGCCGACCAATGAGACGAGCTTTTCCTGTGAACCAGCCTTTCAGGTCCAATCAGGAGGGAGGGGGAGGAGCTTCATCGTTTACTTTTGAAAATTCTGTTCCTGCTCTCCTCATTTTGTAAACGAAGAAGTGCTTTCTGGTTAAAGAGGGGAGGAATTTCAAATATCACTATCTGTCCTCACTGTGCAAACTTACAGACTATCACTTTAAAGAGCGCCCTGTGTATATTTCTCCCGTCTTTATCCGCTGCCGTCTCCTTCAAAGGAAATGACCATATTTGGATTACAGCGTCATCTCAGTCACAACCTTTCCTGCTACACGTGGATACCAAACATGTCAGTATTTGTGAATGAATGAGCGCGGGGAAAGACCAGGGTCAGCCATGTCAGGACTGTGCTTGCAAAACTAGCCCACAGATACAATAAAAAACGTACAAATTAAATGAATTAATCTAGAGCGGGGATGGGGATTAAACCGTGGAGCTCAGGGTTAGAAGGTGAAGCGTCTCCGCAAAGTGCCACAGCGTAAACGTCATAGCAATGAGGCAACCTCTCTGGCAATGAGACATCGCCGCCTCCTCACGACGCTCGCTGCATGTCGAGATCCGTTTGTGGCTTAATCGAACATTTGTTTGACATTCAGCTTCAGGTTTTTCCACTTCTGGAGAACTCCTTTTTCCCAGCACAAGACGCTATGATTAAGACTCTGCGGACAGGTCTGGCAAAGGTTACGCTCTATATTGCCATAAATTCACTGCTTTTAACGCCACAGTTTGGGCACAATTAAGTTACTTTTAATGCTTTTCAATGCGGAGACAAAACCCTGCTCAACATCCACGCGGAGAACAGGACAAAAGTTTTATGTATTTCCATGGTTTGGACACAATATCGGGGCCTGTCCACATGAAACGAACACCGGCACAAAGCTAAACGGCTCATCTGTCACTAAAAATACAAATAAATGTTTCACTGAAGTAAAAAGTGGTACAGTCATACGATCACGGGGCGCAGTTGTTACTTGAAAGACCCGTCCCGAACAGTAATACAGAATAATTTAACATTTGTGGATTGTCTGTTGGGTCGACTGGAGCTTACACCTTATTATATATATAGACAAGAGAGGCGCCTCATTCCACTCGCTTTTTTGGTCAACTTTTTGAGGCTCTTTTGTTACCTTTTCATTGCCCTTTTGTTATGTTTTCATCAAATGTTCGTCTCATTTTTGTTGCGTTTTCATTGATATTCTTTGTCACTTTCTTGACACTTTTTCCTCAGCCCATCACTCATTATTTCTCATCATTTTCATTGCTTTAAAATCACGTTTTCGTCACATTTTTCGACGCTATTAACGTGCTCGGTTCAGGCGGGGTTAAAGTGATAATCTGTAAGTTTGCAAAGTTAGAAAAGATGGAGTGAATTTTAAAGAAAACAATCAAATACCTCCCCTCTTTAACCAGAAAGCCCTTCTTCGTTTGCCCTTCTTCTCCTGATTGGACCCGACAGGCTGGTTCACAGGAAAAGCTCGTCTCATTGGTCAACACAGGAGGACACTAGACTCTGATTAGTTGCTGAGAACCCGGCAGGAGGGACTTCACAAAAAATAACATATATATTATTACTTACTTATCATCAAAAAGCAAGACCAGGTGATCAACTTTGGACATTTTATAAAATGTGCAATACATTAAGACTTCCAGACTATCACTTTAAGAGGTTCAAAGCAGTGTCAGAGCGAAGTTTTCGAATATATCATCATCTGGACTGGGTTGATTGTGCTAACAACTGTTTTAAGGACAAAAAGTAAAAAAAACGTCCAGAGAATCTGGCATAAAACTCTCTGATATCATAAAAACCTACTTAAAATGAATCCAAACAAACATATCTACACCGTATATAAAGCAGAGTCCGAGGTTTTCGAATATATCGTCATCTGGACTGGGTTGATTATGTTAACAACTGTCTTAAGGACAAAAAGTAAAAAAAACATCTTGAGAAAATGGCATAAAACTCTCCGATATCATGAAAAACCTACTCAAAAGGAATCCAAACAAACATATCTACATCGTATACAATCACAACTGTCGAGCGTTGCAATTCCGACCTCTCACCCAAAAGATTATCAACCTTTATGTTGACTAATGGAGTCGAGCCGAGGTGTATACAAGGACTTTAGAGCGATTCTCCTCCTGACACATCCATCTGTTACTAAGAGTGGTAACAACAACAACAACAAGGGGTCCTATGATAAGATTTTAAAGATACGTGCCATAAAAATAAACGACTTTTCCTCATCAACATCGAGGAACAGTTGCATAATCTATTCATTCAATTTAGTTCCAAGCAAGAAAAGTATAATCTGACCTTGCAAAAGCATAGAAGTGCAAAGGAAATGACCAGACTAACTTTATGCACGAATAACTAACCAAATCAAGCCAAATACAAACACATAATGACTATAAACCACACATACAAGGTTACAACATGCATTTCCTACTAATATACTGCTACCACTGCGGTTTTAATATGACATTTGTCGGGGGAAAGTAATAGACTTCAGTGTAATACAGGTCTCCAATGGGGAAAGGCATGCAAATAAACAAGGGTGATTTGACTTTGAGGAAATGTTGGATTAAAAACGAACACAGAAAAGGACAGAATGATCCCTGTGACAAGTAAGGAGCATGTAGTCGCCATAAACCGTGGTGTGGTCCTCCTGCTGTTTTCCAAGACACGCAAGAGGCATATGCCATTTTAGGCACGCAGCATTAACCGTAAAGGGGTTACGTTACACAGAACATGCATGACACGTTTACCCTCCAAAAAAAACAGAGCATAAAGACTAAAACTATCCCCCAAAGCAATGAAGCACTTTCCCCGTCCAAACCTGTGCCTTCTGCGTGTGCCACATCTGGTTAAGGTCAGCTGCAGCGATCGTGAGACCTGTCCGTGTCGGGCCTCCGAGATTCAAAACTTGACAGCGCTTTTAGCTTCGGTAACGTTAGCCTAGCCGCGTTAGCTCCCGATTCACGTAAACTACGTCTAATTTAACGCCGCAGTTGGTAGACAGTTGACTTCCGAGCACGTACAGGCTTCAAACGAGGCGTTGGGACACAACCGGTGTGAAGTCTGAGTGTAAAAGTTCACGCTTTGCCGTGGAAGTACTATTTTTATGAGCTAGCTTACGGCGATGCTACGGCTATCGCGGGTTAGCTTTAAGATTAGCCACCAGATGCTAACCTGCTTTCAGAGCAACGGGTTTATTTTGGAAAGACGATTAACATAAGCAATCAGAGCACTTGTATTCGTCTAGGTTCACGTTGCACCATTGATTTTCATTCGTAAATGAAGTTTGTAGGATATTTTAATACATGATTTCGTTTTTTCCGCCGCCATTCTGAATGAACTTAATAAGAGACTAATGCATTCGCGGTGATAGTTTACACTCCATGATTGTAAGTTCACTTTAGTGGCGAGAATCTCAAATGAACTGCACCAAATCCCGATTTAAGCGAAGTAAACTGCAAACTGAACGTAATACTGCTGAGTAGTAGGATCAATTACATGGAAATTTGCGAGGGCATGTCCCCCTCGCTCACTACAGTCCATTATTTATGCAACACAAACAGTAGTAAAAGCTGTGCGTAAAAGGTGTTTCGCGGCGTGTGCCGGAGGAGCTGCGTTACCTGGGCTGGTTTGGGCGATCACCCATCATCCCAGGCAGATGTAAATCCAGGTGCTAGCAGTGCTAATGCTACAGGCTGACAGACAGACAGAGCAGGAGTCCCGGAGCCGCAGCCGCCCTGTGTGGATGATGGTCCCAAATCCGCTCCGAGCGCACGGCCTGTCCCTGGATCCTCGCGGAGACGGAGGCGAGAGTCTGTACCCAAATGTTCGTAAAACTAAACTTATGATTACTCCAGCGGGGTGCAAACAGCCGATGTCTTTCCCAAAGCGGCGCAGCGGCCTGGAACAGCCAAACCCACGAGTAGCAGCAGTGGAATAATCCTCAAACTTCTTCCATAAATTACAGCAAATTGCGCGTGAATAAAACGCTTGGACTGTCCTGTTTACATTCCTGTTGCCGATACTTCTGCGTTTCTTCTCTTGAGCCCCAGTTTGGGAGTTTTCTTGGCTCGTTTTGGTTCGGGGCTGTTCTTTTCACCCTTTTGTCAACACTGTTGGGCAGAGACCATGGCACACACAGACGCAGCGCAGCGTGCTGGACGCGGCGCACAGCGACGCGCCACGCTCAATGGCCGCCGGTGTTACGGAGAAATCTGTACCCCCGACCAACAGCGGCGGCACTGGGAGAAAACCCAAAATGAGGCAATTAAAAGTCAGACATGAGTCCAGAATAGACCCAGAATAATCGGTACAAAGCTAAATTTAAAGTGTGAACGCGATTTGTTTACTCAAAGTGGCATTATCACACATAGAAATCAAAAAGTAGGCCATCATTATTATTAAAATATCTATCTACCAATAAAGACAGAAAATGAAAGTCCACATGACAGGTTTTAATAATTTTTAGAATATGACTTATTTAGAAGGATAACATCAGTTGCATAATTATCATGTTATTTCTTGAAGCAGCATTTGACTCTGCATAACTTCAAATCACAACAACGCCGCCCAAGAACTAACTTCCTGTTTCGATCCAGCACGCTAAAATAAAAGCACACAGCTCGTCTCATTGATTAGTTCAGCAGGTACTTGCAACATTACAAGAATCTAATTAAATACACACATTTTAAGTGTTCTGTCTGTTAATGGTTCGACAGAAAGAAAGTTGAACTAATGAATAAGATGGTGCTTTTATTTTAGTGTGCTGGATTGAAACAGGAAGTCACTTCGTGGGCGGCGTTGTTATGATTTGAAGTTAGGGCAGAAAAGTTGCTTTAATTTGAATGTTTAAGCTGCTGACAGGAAGTAACACAGATAAAGGTAAAGTTCCATAGATACAGACGGCATTGCTGGAATTGCGGAGACAAATGTAAACTTTCTCAAATTATTCAAAAACTACTTTAACAAATGCTGAATTATGAATATAGTTTTCTATTAAATACAGATGAAGACATGGAGAGGAGCAAAGTGGTTCAACAGCCCATAATTACATAAATAACAGAGAATGCTTACTGTTAGCATTGTGCTTATGCTAGCTCTGGCTACGACTGCCGTTTTTTCACTTCTACTGAACTGATCTGCTGTCAATAAACATCCATATGTACCTGATTTAGACTTGACTTTATGTGTATGTGATAAATGTGTTTATATTTTGCCAGAAAATGTCAAAAAAGAGTCAAAATTTGTGTTTCCCAAAAGATTATATTTGCCCCCTCAGCGAGGCCACGCCCCCTTCTATGACACAATGTCGTCTGTATCTATAGCAGTTTGTCTCAGTTTTTTCCCATTGAGTTAACATGGTCGGCACGGCAACAGTCTAAAACAGTTTGCCTTCATCTATGTCACTTCCTGTCTGTGTCCGATAAGGAAGTGAAACTATAAGCATCACAAAAAATGGCCAAACTAAAGCTTGGTACAATCTTTAGCAAAATCTTAAATATAATTGAAAGGCTTCTAGTCTAGGAGCCAGACCTGATATAACAGTGCCAAAAAACGAGCAAATGCTGTTGTAATGGATCCCAAGGTTGAAGTAGAGTTTAATTTATACATACTAGACAGGATCACTATCTCCGTCCCGACTTAACTATCTGTGCCCGACTTATTAACTTGGGATCCAGACATAACTACCCCTATTTTTTACTCACTCATGTCCCCCCGTGGGCTCCGTACGTTTGTGTCTTTATATTTATTCTTTTCTAGTCTATGACCTATTTACATCAGCAACCCACCAGACCGACACAAACAGTGCTGCACATTCCACTCGGGACTCACATTATGCCACAACACCCACCGCTGCGATTGGCTGACGGAAAACGTCAATCAGCGACGTTGAAGCAACGCCCCTGAAGTTTCGCGGAGAGGTTGGTGGAGCGGCAGAGGAGAGGAGCGAGAGGTCGGGGTGAGAACGCGGAGAGAGCGCCCCAGTTTCAGGCTCTGGAGTCCGGCTGAACCCGGTCCTCTGCTCTGGGCCTGGTTTGGGGCCCTGACACCCCCCAGGAGAGAGGAGGGAGAGGGGAAACCCGGGAGGAGAGAGGTGACAGCAGGCTCAGGCTGAGTGGAGGTTATGTAACAGCGACATAAGAGCGTTACGCGGAGCTGCAAAGGCTGAATACAAGGGTTAAGGGTTAGAGTCCCGCTGCTGCTGCTCTAATAAAACATGTTCAACACACAAGAGTTTGTTTTCAAATTTAGATTGGCCTAATGTTTAGAAACCCTTAATAATCTCTTGAATTAGGGTACTTTATGTTGAATTTGAGTCGGTTTGAACTAATCCAAGATAAGAATAAAATGGAACAAGCAGAAATCCCACTTGAAATCAGACAAATCAACTTTTGTATTTAAAAATACCTATGTTTTACTTGAAATTTTACTAAATTAAATGGCAACCAGGGGCGGACTGGCCACATGTCCATTCTGGAAGAACACAGAAGGGCCACTGGCTCTGGAGCCACCGGACTGGCCTCTCAGTTTTCCCCTTAAAGGGACTGGATGCAAGTTGGCCATTTTTATGCTCACTACTGCTACCTCAGGTCTTACGCGAAACTGCAGTCTTTATATTAAAGGGGGGGTATTATGCAAAATCGACTTTTTCAAGCTTTACATCATGTTATTATGTCATTCCCTCATTAAAAACATGCCTGAAGTGTTGCCTTGGTACATTCACGTATTTTTGAGTAATCTGTAAAAACTCTGATGGCGGCCATTTTAGGGATAGGTTTGCCTGAGTCCTCCAAGGAACGCCCCCACCTCCTGAAGACGCCTCCGAGCTTTCGTCACCAGCTGAGTAACCAACCACTGCTCCTCAGCAGAACCCCCTCCCCACTGATGCCACAGACAGCGTGTGGAGGGGGCGTGTCTGAAAGGGTCAGAGGTTCTTAAAGAGACAGAGGCCTATTTCAAGACATTCACTACAGCCATTTTGAGAGAGACATTTTATACAAGGCAGTTATTTTAATTTACTGCATTTACAGACCAGCAGAAGGTTTGGTCATCATTGTAGTGTGATATAGACTGGTGCTATGTGATTGAAAAAAGCATAATACCCCCCCTTTAAAGGGACTGGATGCAAGTTGGCCATTTTTATACTCACTACTGCCACCTCAGGTCTTACACAAAACTGCAGTCTCTATATCGCTCGTGCGCTCAGTCACGCAAATGATGGGGTACTATACATGTAAAGTGCAATAATCCGCGCGTGCTCCTATGTTATTACGCCTTACAATATCGTTCCCTTTTTATCGGCTTAGAAAATCGAATTTTTTCATTTTGTGTAGCGAGACTTGGATCGTGTAATGGCTCACATCTGTATTTAAATTGGTAGAACGTGGAACAGCTTGGTAGCTGCTAACATCCCATCCGGCTAAATGCTAACAACATTTGCATGACTGAGCGCACGCATCAGCTCGTCTAAGCTCTCAGTACGTAAAATGGAGAATTGGGAGAACGTTTATTTTTTTCTTCTTCTTTGTTTTCCCTCTGGCTGCCTCGAACATGACCATATATGGGCGATTCCAAAGCTGTTTCTATAGTAGCACCAACTTAGCTTAAACATTCTGTGCACGGTCTACTTCCTGTATTCTGACAGTGTTGCCGGGAGCAACGGTGAGGTCATCATTCCGTCATCACCCGACACCTTTGGGATTGAACACATCACACACGTCAGTTCGAAACAGCCTTTCCAAACGGACACTGCTTTCACAGGAACACTCGCGTTTTACAAACCGTTCTCAGCTAAAGACATTCTTTGCTCGTTCTGCCTTGTTCAAAGTCGTTAACATGGAGGCAGGAAAATACTTCATCGCCCTCGTCACACGGGCAAAAGAGTGCAAACTCACCCTGCACTTAAAGGAGTCGTATGAGACTCCCAGCGACCCCGATAACCTCTTCTCTCGTATTGAGGCCGGGGATTTCTGCGTAGAGGCACGAGGGACGAGCCTAACGGCTGCCCGGGAGGAGGCCTCTATCCAGATGTTGGAGAAATTGGAGAGTTTAGCTCCCAACTCCAACAAAAACACTGTCGACACAAGGCCCACAGAGATGGAAAGGTCTTCATCTGTCGACAAAAGCCCCACAGAACTGGAGAACGGCACGGTTAGCCCTAAGCCCCACGATCGTCCAGACTTCGGCTTAGGAAAGGACCCATCGATGCGTCTGTCCGAGCTACAAATGGTTCGTAAACAGCCGTACGCGACGTACCGCCAGATCCATGGGCAAATCAAAGGAGCAGACTTGCTTTTCACCATCGAGGCCGCCTTAGACAAGGTCAGCGCTGTCGGCACTGGCTCCACTAAGAAGGAAGCAAAGAGACGAGCGTCCACAGCTCTGCTCCAGAAGATGGGCTATCAGGTCCCAGAAACAGACCTTCTGGACTTGACTGCCCCACAAACCAGCTCCCCTCTTCTCCAGACGCTCAGAGAGGAGCCAACTCCAGTGGACAGGTCACTGCAGAAGCAAGATACAGCGAACCAGCCCCAAACAACCGCCCCACCAACATCCAAGAGGAACAAGACGCCTGTCCACATCGGGCCAGACTTTGGTTTAGGAAAAGATCCGTGTTCTCGCCTGTCAGAGCTTCAAATGCTCCGCAGGGAGAAGTACGCTGTGTACCGCACGCTGGAGGAGAAAGCGTTGGAAAACAACAGCTATATGTTCACCATCGAGGCGTCACTGAACCAGTTCAGAGCGACGGGAAAAGGCTGCACAAAGAAAGAGGCGAAAAAAAGAGCTTCCACAGCTCTGCTCCTCACGATGGGCTTCACAGTCCCAGAGGAGGAACCTCTTATCGAGAACGTTTCCCAAAAGCATCAGGTCACATCTGAACCCCACTCCAGAGAAGAGCAGTGTTCAGAAGACACGTCACCTTCACAAGAGCGAGCAGAGAACCTCGACTGTTCAGAGGTGAACTCCCAAGAACTCCAGGATTCAGATGAACACAGCGAGAGCCAGGCAGACGAAAAGCAGAGTCCACTACACGGTTCAGAGTCTCAGAGTGAGCAGACGCCTGAGGAGAGAGAAACATGCTCCTCTGAGAACAGACTGGATGACATTACAGGAACAGAGAAACCAACAGAGGTCAAAACGCCAGAGGGACCCAGAGACGATGTGGATGAGTCTGTCACAGAGGAACCACATGTCGCTCCACTGTCCACTGCAACATCAGACGACTCTTCAGAAGACTTTCAGACTGGAATCCTCGACCAGGGTCCCGAGGAGACCAGTCCCGGAGTAGTCCACACTTTGGGAGACAGTTTGAAGGACACTGAATATCCTGAACAAAGCCCAGTGCTCTGGTCAGACTCTGAGACCAGCCCAACCTCAGAGGAGCTCTGTTCAGCAGATTTCTCCAGTTACTTAAACAGTTCCAGATGCGCTGACTATCTCTGGTTAGACGGGATTTCAAAGCTCTTCCGAAGCCCAGTGGAAGTCCCAGAAGGCGAGAGTGTGGAGAAAATACCAGAGACATCAGACAGCAGCTCTGATGTTCACCAAAGTCCATCAGAGACCCAAAGTCTAAGGGAACAAGAGAATCTGGATGAAAACACCCAAACCACAAAGGATGCCACGGTCCCAGAGAAAACCCAACTTCCAGAAAACTCTACAGAACCAGAAGGTCAGGAGGAAGTCACAGAGACCACTGAAGCTGGAGAGATTCTCCCAGACCACTCAGTGGAGACAGACCCTGATTCTTCAGTAGACTTGGAAACTAGACTTGATGTCGGAAGTCTAGAGGAGACAAGTCATGAAGATCTCTCATGTCCAACAAACACCATCTCTGACGGCCACCAGATTCTGCAGGAGATCTTTAACATCGCATTAAACAGTCCGCTGTGGGCTGAAGCTCGAGAAGATGTGAATGAAGATCTTGCCCCAGAACACATATATACAGAGATCCCCGAACTGTCCCACAAAGATGATTCAGTGGACAACATCTCTGACATCTATGAAGACTCTTTGGAAAGTCCAGAGGAGCCTTCATGCCCTGAAGACATCTGCTCTGTGGACAATCAAAGCCCATCAGAGACATCACATCCAGAAAAACAAGACATTCAGGACGATGACACAAACGCTAACAGCGCAGAGAGTCTTGTTGAGACTCAAAATGAGACCAGGCCCAAAGACACCATCTCTGACAGCCACCAGATTCTTCAGGAGGTTTTGAATCTCGCATTAAATAGTCCACTGTGGGCTGAAAGTCTAGAAGGTGTGGATGAAAACCTCACAACAGAGGAGCCGGGTGAAGATTCAGAGCTCAAAGAACTCTTACACACAGATGACTTCTTTGACATCTATGAAGACTATTTCGAAAGTCCAGAGGAGCCTTCATGCCCTGACGACGTCTGCTCTGAAGGCCACCAAAGCCTGGATGAGAGCCAAGATCTCGCCCCAGAAAATCAAATTGAGTCCAAAATCCTAGATTATCCCAGAGAAGATCTGTGTGACGAAGACTCAAAACTTCACGCAGTTCCAGAGTCCATGGAAGCTCCAGAGACCGTCTCCAACCGCACAGTGGAGAACTTTGTGATCCGGGTCATGGTAAAGAAACTTCTCAAGGATCGGCCGGCCCACCTGAGGTCCTACCATGACAAGCTGGTGGACCTGCTGGTGAAGGCCGCCCTGGACCACTTCAAAGTCCCTGAAGGAGTCCACCTCAAACCGAAGAACGTTCAGAAGCTGGGCAAAGCCGCCGCCCGGGACCTGATCCACGAGTACGGAGGTTCCCTGGAGGTTCTGCTCGCTGCCGTGGGAACAAAGACCTTGGAGTTCCAGGAGGATGCTGTGAAACACCTCAACATCCGCCTCAACGCCTTCAAGAACCGGCCAAAGTCTGGACTGAAGCGATTCTTCTCCAAATGGGACAAGCCGTGTTATTAGACAGCGGCTCAGAACTTTATTTTATTTTATATTTATTATCTATGTATTTATTTTTTTTACTTTTCTTTATCTTTACGTATTGTTCGGTTTATTTAATCTCTATTTCATATAATTTGGTTCGTCTCTGCAGAGGTTTTTCTTTATTATTAGTGTAGTGTAGTTTTTCTTAATTTAGTTCTAGTTTCTTTGGTTAAGTTTATTTTGGCAGATCCAGGGACCTTCTTCAAAGTTACTTTGGGGGAGACTTAACCCTGTGTTCTCTGAGTTTTAACACTTTATAATTAACCTTAACCTTATTTAGCCTTAATGACTGATGAGTTAACACTTCATTCATCGTGAACATTCACTCATTATTCATTAGTTAAGTGTGACTGACACTTCATTAATACTTAACAATGTATTTGTAAAGTATGTGGAGAACTATTCCATTATTAGTTAGGCATTAGTGCATTAACTGTAGTGGTTTAGTTATTGTTAGTCATACTTCACTAATGACTTATGAGTGAATGTTCACGATGAATTAAGTGTTAATTTGTCTTTTATTGAGGCTGAAAAAGGTGTCGGTTTTATAAAGTGTCAGTTTTCTTTATTGTTATTTAGTTTGTTGGTTTATTTTGTTATGTTTTAGTCTAGTGTAGTTCAGGTTTAAGTTTAGTGTAGTTTTTTCATTTTATTTAGTTCATGTTTCTTTGGTTAAGTTTATTTTTGGCAGATCCAGGGACACTTTATAATTAACCTTAACCTTATTTAGCCTTAATGACTGATGAGTTAACGCTTAATTCATCGTGAACATTCACTCATTATTCATTAGTTCAGTGTGACTGACACTTCATTAATACTTAACAATGTATTTGTAAAGTATGTGGAGAACTATTCCATTATTAGTTAGGCATTAGTGCATTAACTGTAGTGGTTTAGTTATTGTTAGTCATACTTCACTAATGACTTATGAGTGAATGTTCACGATGAATTAAGTGTTAATTTGTCTTTTATTAAGGCTGAAAAAGGTGTAGGTTTTATAAAGTGTTTCCGTCTTTATTATCATTTAGTTTCTTTGTTTATTTGGTTACATTTAAGTCTAGTGTAGTTTTTTATTTAGTTCCAGTTTCTTTGATTAAGTTAATCTCGGCAGAACAGGGACCTTAATTATTTATAAACATTGAATAATTATTACTTTTCTTTTTATTTACCTGATCATTCACAAAATAAACAATAAATAAATAAATAAATAAATGAATGTCATTTGTGTTTTTCTTCTCTGAACTTATCATTTAAAACAGACTTTTCTCTGTGTTGTCGTTGCAGACACGTACGGGCGCCTCTCGCTCCTGAACTCCATGGGGCAGGAGATTTCTCGCTGTAAGACGTCAGTGCTACGCGGACAGAACAACCCTGTTTACAAGGAGACCTTCATGTTCCAGGTCCTGAATCCACCATCCATCCATCCATCCATCCATCCATCCAACCATCCACCATCCATCCATCCATCCATCCATCCATCCATCCATCCATCCATCCATCCATCCACCCAGATATCCATCCGTCCAAACAAACATCCATCCATCCACCCACCCAAAAAAAATGCTTTGTCCCTTTGGCCTCGTGTGAGCACTGCAGGTCTAAAGTTTTAGATGTTTTGTCACTTGGGCAGAGGACCATTGAAATGTCCCTCACGTCCACCTTTCAGTCTGAGCCCAGGCCTTCATCGACAATGGTGACTGTACATTTTTTCGTCTTGCAAAAAGAAGACAATTGTGTATAAAACTGAAAAAAAAAAGAAAAAAAAAGACAACAACAAAGATATAGGATTTGAGGGTAAGAGTAGCCTCCAATGTTTGACATCACACACTGCACTCATACAGAAAAAAGTGGCAAAAAAGTGAGAAAAATGTGGCAAAAAATTGACGAAAAAGTGGCAAAAATGTGACAAATGTGGCAAAAAAGTGACAAAAATGTGGCGAAAAAGTAGCAAAAATGTGGCGAAAAAGTGGCAAAAATGTGAGAAAAATGTGGCAAAAATGTGGTTAAAAACTGACAAAAAAGTGACAAAAAAGTGATAAAAAATGACAAAAAAATGGCAAAAAAGTGACAAAAAAGTGGCAAAAAAGTGAGAAAAATGTGGCAAAAAAGTGAGAAAAATGTGGCGAAAAAGTGGCAAAAATTGACAAAAAAAGTGACAAAAACGTGATAAAAAATGACAAAAAAATGGCAAAAAAGTGACAAAAAAGTGGCAAAAAAGTGACAAAAATGTGGCAAAAAAGTGAGAAAAATGTGGCGAAAAAGTGGCAAAAATTGACAAAAAAAGTGGCAAAAAAGTGACAAAAATGTGGCAAAAATGTGGCAAAAAAGTGAGAAAAATGTGGCAAAAATTGACAAAAAAAAGTGGTAAAAATGTGAGAAAAATGTGGCAAAAATGTGGTTAAAAAGTGACAAAAAAGTGAGAAAAATGTGGCAAAAATGTGGTAAAAAAGTGACAAAAAAGTGAGAAAAATGTGGCAAAAATGTGGCAAAAAGTGACAAAAAAGTGGCAAAAATGTGGCAAAAAAGTGATAAAAAATGACAAAAATGTGGCAAAAAAGTGACAAAAAAGTGGCAAAAAAGTGACAAAAATGTGGCAAAAAAGTGAGAAAAATGTGGCGAAAAAGTGGCAAAAAATGACAAAAAAAAAGTGGCAAAAAAGTGAGAAAAATGTAGCAAAAATGTATAAAAAAGTGGCAAAAAAGTGACAAGTGTGTACTCCGAGCTCCTCCCAGGTAACTGAACTCCTCACCTGATCTCATGTAATATGTTTCAAAAATGTAACCGAGTCTCACTACTTTGAGTTACTTTTGGCAAAACTATAAAGTGA
This sequence comes from Gobius niger, assembly GCF_951799975.1. Taxonomy (NCBI): domain Eukaryota; kingdom Metazoa; phylum Chordata; class Actinopteri; order Gobiiformes; family Gobiidae; genus Gobius; species Gobius niger. The sequence continues at coordinate 28,205,330 of NC_136867.1, forward strand.
AAATAGTAATAATGCCACAGAGGGAAAGTGCAGTCAAACATTTCCTTTTCCTTCGATGTCCCCCGTTCTCTTGCGTTTTTCTTTTATCGATGTTAGCGACACGTAACCACGATCCACACTCACTCATACACGCTCACACAGAGGAGTCACTAAAGACGATCATTCGGATTTGACAGATTGTTTATGTGGAAAATCAAATAAACATCTTCAAACACATTTGTTTTTCATCATCAGAGAAAGGATGAGCACTTTTCTAACAGTGAGGTTAATGACTGTTTTCATAGCATTCAAATATAAATAACATCAATTCATCTCATTCATTCATTTATGTATTATTCCAGGATAAAAAACTATGTGTCAGATTTTCACGACACGAGAACCGCAGGAGGCTCAGGGGTTGGGTCTCGGTCACATGTGCTTCTTGTCTCGGTTGAGCTTGTGTTTCTTGTGGGGTCTGGACTTCAGCCTCATCACAGACTCGCTCTTCATCGACCGCTTGTTCTGGAGCTGCTCCTCTTCCCCCTCTGGACTCTGCTGCTGTCGGCTGCTCCCGACCGCCCGCTCCGGCCCTGGGGGGAGAATATAAACAGAGAAATGCTATGAACTAATAGAAATATATATAATAGAAAAATATATAAATCATACATATTATAGTGCATATACTAGGGGTGTAACGGTTCAGCTACCTCACGGTTCGGTGTGATATAAATGGCTAATAAGATATAATAAAATTGCCTAAATGTTCATTATTAGGCAGTATTTGTAATATCAGAAATACATGGACAATGCTTTCTAATTTTTTCAAAGCTGCTTTACAATAGGGCTCACAATACAAAACAAAATAAAAAACACAGTGCTCTAAAGTTAAAGGGGCTAGATGCAAGTTAGCCAACAGCTCATTTGATTTGAGGCTTGTGTTTGGGCTGTTCCTGGACGACATTCTGCTTGTACTTTTTTGGAAACAAAGCTTTTGGATGCGGATTATGACCAGGATGGATTTGACTCATTTGTCTGCGCCACCATAGGAGTGCACTGGATCTGCACTTTAACGCAGCCTTCATGTGTTTTTGGAGGATGTAACTTTGCCCTGTAAGTGATGATGACACACAGCTTAAATATTTAGAATTTAGTACGGTTCATATTGTTAGATTTCTGTGGCACGGTGCATTGTTACACCCCTAACATATACTAATGATTGTGCCACCATTACAGAAGATGTATTTACCAGTTGTTCCGTGGCTTTTCCCACACTTTTATACTGATTTTAGTCATGTTCCGGTGCGTTCCTGGCAGGGTTGGACTGGCCATAAGGAGCACCAGTGACAAGATGTAGCAAGGGAGTAGTATTGGTGTTTTTGATCATCATTTATTTCACTTCCGTTCATCACAGAACTACCAAATAGTGTATTAGAGTGTCTAGTTTCGGGAAAATATAACGGGAAACCTCGTATTTGGCACTCGGAAATGTGCCAGTCTCCATCCTGAACTCTAATGTATATTACTGTACATTACAAAAAAGTTTACCACCACCGAGTATGAAGTGAATGAAAAAGAAGAAAAAGAAGTGTAAGCCATTATTATTATTACAATACTGATTCAACAGGACAGACCCAAGTGGGGCCTTACAAGATGGACTTTTCAAAGTTTGAAGACTCAAATCTAACAAATTAACTCCCGCCTGAACCGAGAGCATTTTCTCCAGTTCAGCTTTACCCAAATCCTGTAGGCCAGTGTAACATCTCCTTTGAAAGCTAAGATCTACAAAACTCATCTAAATGGATCTTTTTCTTCATGTCATCAGATTTTTTTCCCATCATTTTTTGGGGGGTTTTCAACTCATTTTTGTAACTTTTTTGTAATTTTTTTCTTCATTTTTTTTTTCACTTTTTGTCACATTTTCAACATTTTTTTTTTAATTTTTTCATAATTTTTTGTCATTTTTTAACATTTTTTTGTCCATTTAAAAAAATGTTTTTTACATTTTTGTCACATTTGTCTTTTTTTTTGTCATTTTTATCATTTTTAGTCACATTTTTGTCATTATTTCGTCATTTTTTTTGTCATTTTTCCGTCCATTTTTTGTCACTTTTTGGTAATTTTTTGGAAATGTTTTGTCATTTTTCATCAATTTTTGTCTTTTTTTTTTTTACATTTTTTTTGTCAATTTTTTTTAAACATTTTTTGTGACATTTGTCTTCTTTTTGTCAATTTTTCGTCAAAGTTTTCTCACTTTTTTGTCACATCTTCATCATTGTTTTCGTCTCAATTCTGTCGCTATTTTCAAACCTTTTTTCCAGAAGCTTTTGGATTGGGGTAAAGCCAAATTGGAGAAAATGTGCCTCGGTTCAGGTGGGAGTTAAGAGGTTAAACTGTATTTACTGTAGCATTACATAAAGTCTAGTGTTTGCTCCCACCTGGCCCCGGGTTCGTCTCCTCGCGGCTCCAGCGCAGCAGCTGCCCGTCCTCTCCTCCCGTGAACAGACTCAGGCTCTGGGGATCGAAGCCGAAGCATCGCACGGTGGCCGTGTGTCCGGAGGTCAGCGTCCGGACCGGGCTGAGCCCCGCCCTGTCGCAGGTGAACAGATGGACGTCTCCCCCGCCGCTGCCCCCCACCACCAACACCTGCCCCTCGGAGTCCAACCAGCAACCGCCGATCAGGTAATCCAGAGCAGAGCCGGCCTGAGGAGAGACAGGAAGCACTTTGTATCAATTCAAAAATAAGAAAAGCTATGCAGAAAAATGGCCAAAATCTAAATAATGGACAAGCCAGGTTCAAATGTATGGCTTTATTTTGTTGATATATTTGTGACTAAGATTTGTTTCTACTTAAAAATGTTGCTTTGTTTTTTGCTGTTCAGAGCTCAATAAGTCGGAGCTTGTAAAGTGCGGATTCTGTCGGAGCTACTGAAGGGGAGATATTGTTAAACAGCGGAAAGAAAAGGCAGATTTTCGCAACATCAGATTAACTTTTGCTCCGTCTGCACAAGCGCATGACCAAACATGTCAATATTTGTGAATGAGTAAGCGTGGGAAAGACCAGGGAGTGGCCCAGTGTAGGAGGGATTCTCTGGATGTCTCTGGCTAAAGATTGCTCTGACATTAAAACTAACTGGGAGTCATTTTCCAGGCGCTTTCTCATTTAGGGGCCTCAGTTTGAATGGTAAACTAGGTGCAACTTGCCCACAAATTGCTATAATTTTCACCTTGTACTCACTATTTAGCCCCTGTCTTGATAAATGACCTCCTACGATGTTAAATGGAGTTTAAAAATGTTAAAACTAAGTATTTTCCTCCCCCTACATGTTCCAGCCATGTCCTAATGTGTAGAATGAGCCCAGACCTGTTCATCACAACTGCCTCTAAAATCCTGCACTGTCACTTTAAAAGTTGGTAGTTTGGGTCCGAAGTGCCGTCATGCACGAGCTTAATATAGAAGCTGCAGTTATGTGTGAGACCTGAGGTGGCAGTAGTGAGTATAAAATGACAAACTTGCATCTAGTCCCTTTAACCTCTTAACTCCGACCTGAACGGATCCCATTTACTCCAGTTTGGCTTTACCCTAATCAAAAAGCTTCTTGGGGAAAAAAGCACCAAAACAGCCACGAAAAAATAGAATAAAACAAGGATGTAAACGCAACAACAACTACACAAAAACTAAAAACTAAATGTGACAAAAATTCAACAAAAATGTGACAAAAATTCAACAAAAATGTGACAAAAATTCAACAAAAATGTGACAAAAAATCAACAAAAATGTGACAAAAAAATCAACAAAAATGTGACAAAAATTCAGCAAAAATGTGACAAAAACTCAACCAAAAATGTGACAAAAAATCAACAAAAATGTGACAAAAAATCAACAAAAATGTGACAAAAAATCAACAAAAATGTGACAAAAAATCAACAAAAATGTGACAAAAAATCAACCAAAATGTGATAAAAAATCAACAAAAATGTGACAAAAAATTCAACAAAAATGTGACAAAAACTCAACAAAAATGTGACAAAAACTCAACAAAAAAATTACAAAAACTCTAAGCTCTAAATTAAAAAAAACAAAAAAACATAAAAAAAGGAGACACAACACAGCAACAACGCGAGGAAAAAGATCGGTTTTATGGGTCTTAGCTTTCAAATGAGGTGTTACACAGACCGATATAATAGCCAAAGAGGACAGAATGCATTTGGTTCAGGCGGGTGGTAAGAGGTTAAGGGAGAAAATGAGCCTCCTCACAGTGCTAACCCCTCTGCCGTACTCACGCCCTCTCCTCACAGTGCTAACCCCTCTGCTGTACTCACGCCCTCTCCTCACAGTGCTAACCCCTCTGCTGTACTCACGCCCTCTCCTCACAGTGCTAACCCCTCTGCTGTACTCACGCCCTCTCCTCACAGTGCTAACCCCTCTGCTGTACTCACGCCGCCTGGTCCCTCCACGACTCGTGCGTCCCGTGTGCTGTAAACCGTCAGCTCGTCCTCCGTGTCCAGGCTCTTCAGGTCCCAGAGCCGCAGCCCCTCGTCGTGACTCACACACAGCAGCCGCTCCAGCCCCAGCCAGCAGAGGGCGCTCACGGACGACTCGCTGTTGCACGTGCCGACCAGCGCCTCGTCCTCCGCGCCTTCGGTCAGGTCGAACACGTTCACCAGGCCGTCCGTGGAGCCCGACGCCAACCTGAGGGTTACACCAGATTTTAGATTTGTTTTATAAGTCCAGCGTCTTATTATCTTACCGTAAATGCTCTAATACAGGCCGGGGCCTTTATTTATTCAAGGGCATCGAGGACCAGGCCTTTACTGGAACCAGGCCACAGTTAGAGACAAGCCTTTATTTCTATTTGAGCAAAACGGACGACCAGGAAAATGAAGAAAAACGAGATTTGTGTCCATTTGCACCTAAAATATTACGTTCACTTATTAATTAACATTGCAAACTAGGGCTGAAACAACTAATCGATTAATCGACAACTAATCGATTACTAAAATAGTTGTCAACTATTTTAGTAATCGATTAATCATTTTCTAGTGAACACAGACTAAAATAGAGCAAAAATGATATGACAATTATGTATTTTGGATGAAAACCTACTTTATTTTTAAAGTTAGGGTCTGCAGTGTTTTGTACATTGTAAATTTCATAAATATCTGTCTTTGCCTCGTCCAATCAGAAAGCAGAATTAGCACAAAGAGCCTCCCACAAACGTTTACTTTAAGTTTACTCCATCAACATGTCCTCAAGCGGCGCCACCTTAGCTTTATGTGGTCAGAAAATGAAAAAATACAATTTCCATGCACCTTTCACAGCCAAGCGATTAATCGATTAATCGTGAAAATAATCGGTAGATAAATCGATTATCAAAATAATCGTTAGCTGCAGCCCTATTTCAAACCCTCTCCCAGCGGCTGGAACATTGACGCCTTTTATTTTGTCGGGACAACAGGAAGTGTTTCGTTGCTGTTAGCGGAGCATTGACATCAGCGTCACTGCAGGTTTCTGTTTCGTTTTTACCGCGGACCGGATTATTTGTTGTTATCTTGTGTAAAAGGCGATTTTAGACGGAGCGTTTGTGTTTGTGATCGATCATGAGACTGACCCGAGAGAAGACGAGACGCTTGCGCTGATCGGAGGAGTTATTTTGAGGCGTGGGACTGACCTGCACACGGAGCAGCTGGACGTGCTTTGAAGACGCGATGGTGACTTTATTAAAACCCTAGAGCAGGGGTGGGCAATTCATTTTCATAAGGGGCCACATGAGGAGCCTGAATTGAGTCGGAGGGCCGCACCAACAATAACTCAAACTTATATCGGGATATAAGTATAATATATCGGGAGTGTATCGCTGGGGTCCATGAACAAAAGCTCCAAAATAAAAAAAAATGTTTTGATTGGGAAAATACATTGAGGACTTTTTTTCAATATCTATAAATTATTTCAATATCTATAGATTATATCTATATAATCTATAATGATGAGCCTGGCAGGACTGTAGCCTCATAGAAACGGCTTACACTTTACAAGCCTGTGTCACAAGTCTCTGCTACATTGTAGTCAATATTCATTCACTCCGCACTCCGTGGTAGTAAGCTACTATTGTAGCCACAGCTGCCCAGGGGCAGACTGTCCATTTCCCACTTGCAAGTCACACAATGTGTTGTTTATATCTTTATATCTTATTATGCCAGTGCCCTTTGCTGGACACCTGTGGAATTCTTTACTTTTATTCTTATTTAATCTGCCCCCTAGTGGCTGGAGTGAGCACTCTGGTAATAAAAATAAAAAATCACAACTCCGCACAGGAATGAGCTAGAGACTTACTTTTTTTTTTGACATGCTTATGAATTTATGCCCTACAAGTTATGGGCCGGACTGAATCATCTCGCGGGCCGGATGTGGCCCGCGGGCCGTACTTTGCCCAGGTCTGCCCTAGAGGGTCACAAATATAGTCACAGGAGGTTTGAAAAGTGGCTAAATCTGTGTCAAAGTTACACTCGGATCAGCTCCTCCGCAGCGTCCCCCCTCGGCCCGGGTTCCCGTTTGTTTACTTCCTGCACGTGAGTTTTCATTTAAACGAGTATGAGACAAATTCCTAACATGGGGAATATTTCTACCGCTATAGTTTCTAATAAAAGCCCCGGCCTGTTTTAGAGACCGGCTTTAATTTGCCTCCGCCAGCCGCGAACCCGGCCTCTGTCAGAGACCCGGCCTCTGTCAGAGACCCGGCCTCTGTCAGAGACCCGGCCTCTGTCAGAGACCCGGCCTCTGTCAGAGACCCGGCCACTGTCAGAGACCCGGCCTCTGTCAGAGACCCGGCCTCTGTTAGAGACCCGGCCTCTGTCATAGACCCGGCCTCTGTCATAGACCCGGCCACTAATGGAATACAGGCCAGTATTAGAGAATTTACGGTATGTCATATTGAAATACATTTACCTGTCCTTATCTGTGGGATGGAAGCGCACCTGTGTGATGTCATCAGAGTGCGACTCGGAGTAGACGCCTAACAAGACCCCGCCCGGTTTCCTCACGTCCCAAAACACCAGAAAACTGTCCTCGCCGTTGACCTGCTCCGTCCCGCCGCACAAAAGCGAATCGCCGCAGCTCAGATCGAAACTGGAAAAGCAATGACTCGCGTCGCTTTTAAAAACCTGCGCCTGCTTGCCGTCGGCGCCGCGAGCGTCCCACAGCCGCACCGTCCCGTCCAGGGAGGCGGAGTAGAAGCAGCCGGTGGATCCGTGGGAGAATCTGACGGCGGATACGGGGCCCGTGTGGCCGGCGAACGTCCGCAGCCGCTTCAGACCGAGCTTGTCGTGGAGGCGGAGGGTGAAGTCGGAGCAGGCCACGGCCACGGCGTCGCCAGGAGGGGGCGCCGCGCACAGGTCCAGGAGGTAGGCGGGGTCAGAGGGGGCGCAGCGGCTGGAGACGGAGAGAGAGGAGAGTCTGCGCTCCAGGGCCTCCATCGGGAACACGCTGGGGAAGAGCAGAGGTGGTTTGTGTCAGGTGCCCTCCCATTCTCCCACGTGAAACCAGAGGCAGATAAGGAGGGGGGAGAGTGGGGGAACCTCAACCTCTTAACCTTCACCTCAACCGAGCACACGGTCTCCAGTCTGTCATTTCCTCAACCTAAAAGCAACATCTAAAATGTGACAAAAAAGCAATGGAAAAAGTGGCAAAAATGTGACGAAAGAGCAACAAAAAATGGATAAAAGAGCAACGAAAAAGTGATTTTTTAAAAAAGCCATGGGAAAAGTGGCAAAAACTAAAAATGACGACATCACTGATGTTGTTCTTCAAAATGGAAGAAAAAAAGGAAAAAATTGGGGAAAGAAATTGGGAGGGGAAAAAAGGGCATAAAAATGAACAAAAACAAAAAATTGTGAAAAAAAAATGTAAAAATATAAATAAATAAAAAATACATTTTGGGGAAATGTAGGGATTTTTGTTAAATCTAAAAAAAAATACATGATTAAAAAAACAGGAAAAACTTGGCAGAGTTCTTTTTTCCGCCCTATTGACTTCAAATCATAAGAACACCGCCAAAGAAGTGACTTCCTGTTTCGCTCCAGCTCGCCAAAATAAAACAGCTCATGTCATTGATTAGTTCAGCAGGTACTTGCGACATTACAAGAATATAAATAAATACACACATTTGAAGTGTTTTATCTGTTAATAGCTAGTCAGAAAGACAGTTGAACTAATGAATAATGATGCTTTTATTTTGGCGTGCTGGATGGAAACAGGAAGTCACTTCTTGGGCGGCGTTGTTATGATTTGAAGTTGTGCAGAGTCAATTGTAGTAAAAAGGAAGTTTCTTCATAGCGCAGGTGCTTCATCCCCACTGATGTTAGACTGTAGAACACTACTGTGAAGTAACTCATGTGCAGTAACCACTATGCAAAAAACTATGTGCAATAATCTCTGTATAGCGTCATTTTAATCTCTGAATCAATGTCATTTTACCTGCACTAAGACTGAAAGAATTTGCAGTTATAATCTACTCTAACTTCATTTTTTTAATTATTTGCATTCATTGTACATAAGATACCTTAACCTTTATTTACTATTTTAATTGACTGCACATTTCCTGGCTTGAGCTGATTTAACCCCTTAACTCCCACCTGAACCGAGCACATTTTCTCCAGTTTGGCTTTACCCCAGTCCAAAAGCTTCTGGGAAAAAGCTGTGAAAATAGCAACAAAACTGAGACGAAAACAATGATGGAAATGTGACAAAAAAGTGAGAAAACATTGACAAAAAAGTGACGAAAAATTGATGAAAAAGTGGAAAAAATGTCACAAAAATGTCACAAGAAATTGACAAAAATTGACAAAAATGTGACAAAAATGTGACAAAAAATTTACAAAAAAAGGACACAAATTTGATACAAATTTGACCAAAAAAATGACAAAAATGTGACAAAAAATGTGATAAAAATTTGACCAAAAAAAATGACAAAATTGTGACAAAAAATGACAAAAATGTGACAAAAAATGACAAAAATGTGACAAAAAATTGACGAAAAAATGACAAAAATGTAACAAAAAATGTCAAAAAAGTTACAAAAATGAGTTGAATACCCAACAAAAAAATGATGGAAAAAAAAATCTGATGACGTGAGGAAAAAGATCCTCTCGGTTCAGGCGGGAGTTAAGAGGTAAACAAGTGAATTTCTCCATTGTGAGATGAAGAAGGGATTATCTTATATTATCTCTCTACTTCTTGGTTGTTTCACCTCAAACAAATGATACAAATGCAAAACAAATTAAATGGAAGGAAAAGAATAAACCAACAAACTAACTTACCCCACTCTCCCCTCCTGCTATAACAACTACCAAGCTACTACTCTATAGAAACAAAAACATTTCAATGGAGCAATCTATAAATTCTTACCTTTTCCGCTCATAAAAGCTTAAACATCACAGCCGTGTTCACTGGGTCACCTCCGCAAACCTCTGTTTATGCTACACATCTGATAAAAGTCCAAAATGATCCATACGTTATTCTAAAATCCTCATGTCACGTTTGTTTTTGAGAGAAACTCGCGTGGAGGAAGTGGCGCGTGTAGCGGTGTTTACAGTCCGTGAGGAAACGCGGATCATTCAGAGAAAAGTTCCGCCACTAAAAACAATCGCTAAAAATAATAAGACCGTTCATAAAATTAAATACAATCAAACAAATGAATGCGTATTTTTACTTTAATGCATGTAGTCGTGGAATATTATGGTGAAAGTAATAATTTAAGGAGTTGAAATTGACCTGTCACTTCTCCAGTAGAGGGAGATAGAGAGCAGTGAATAATACAGGGATTTATTTTCATTCCTTTTTCAGTTTTAGGGGGTTTGGTTGCAAAGTAAAAAAGTACAAGTACATACATATTTAAGGTACTGTTACTTTTACTATGATGACTACTTTTCACTTTTACTTCATTACTTTCTACTCTACATCGTTGATTTGGAGTTAAAGTAAAAGTAGTGTATTTTGAACAGTGATTTAAACCAGTCCTGGTGTTTTCTTGGTTTAGACCCATTTTAGACCTAGTTTAATCTTGGTTTAGTTCAGGTTTGACAATACTTAAAAAAAACTTCTAAAGAACCTTAAGTGGAGAGTTTTGTACTTCTGCTCAGGTAGAATTTTTAATCTGATACTTTTGTTTTACTTACCTCTTACCGCCCGCCAAAACCAAATGCATTCTCTCCTCTTTGCCATGTGTTTGTCACTTTTTTAATGGCACTTTTGTTACTTTTTTGTTACTTTATTGATGCATTTTTGTCACATTTTTTGTTGGATTTTGGTCAGTTTTTTGTCACATTTTTGGTAGAATTTTGGTCACTTTTTTGATGGATTTTTGCCATTTTTTTTGCTGGATTTTTGTCATATTTTGCTGGATTTTAGCAAATTTTTTGGATGGATTATTGTCTTTTTTTGATGGATTTTTGCTAATTTTTTGGAGAGATTTTTGTCATTTTTGATGGATTTTTGCAAATTATTTGGATGGATTTTAGTAATTTTTTTGATGGATTTTTGCTAATTTTTTGATGGATTTTTGCTATTTTTTTGGATGGATTTTTGTCATTTTTTTGATGGATTTTTGCTAATTTTTTGGAGGGATTTTAGTCATTTTTTTTGGATGAATTTTTGTCTTTTTTTATGGATTTTTGTCCTTTTTTTGATGGATTTTTGCAAATTTTTTGGAGGGATTTTTGTCATTTTTTTTTGATGAATTTTTGTCTTTTTTTTGATGGATTTTTGTCCTTTTTTTGATGGATTTTTGCAAATTTTTTGATGGATTTTTGCTAATTTTTTGGATGGATTTTTGTCAATTTGTTGATGGATTTTTGTCATTTTTTGATGGATTTTTGTCATTTTTGTCAATATACATCCTCATTTTCTTCTCATTTTTTGTCACTATTTTGAAGAAGCTTTTAGATTTGAAGAACAGGAGAAAACATGTTCAGGTGGGAGTTAAGAGGTTAAGTACATTTGCTGCTCTTCATCCACTTCATCCACCACTGGAGAACATTGCCTTACAGTAGCGTTTGACTTTGTTTGACTCCAGAAGTAGAAGGTGTGAAAGTCGTCAATATAACAGAGTAGTTGTGGTACATAGTAGTAGTGGAGACAGACATTAATACTTCAACAATAACCGTGACTTTGAAGTAGGGCTGTCATGAAATATCGAGCTAAACAATATATCTCGGACTAACTAACCATCATCCGTACATTCATTTGCATTTCCCACCTATTCTTTTCTTTGTAACGCTTTATTTTGACAGGGTTTATACAGGAAGTGAGTACATTTTAATGCGTTTAATGGCAAATAGATTCAAATGAGTTGTGTATCATAATTATAGCGTTTATAGTATTCATTTAGATTAACCTCTTAACTCCCGCCTGAACCGAGAGCATTTTCTCCAGTTCAGCTTTACCCAAATCCTGTAGGCCAGTGTAACACCTCATTTGAAAGCTAAGACCTACAAAACTAAACTAAAACTAATCTTTTTCCTCACATCAGATTTTTTTTCATCACTTTTTTTGTTGGGCAGTCATCTCATTTTTGTCAAATTTTCGTGACTTTTTTTGTCAAATTTTAAATTTATTTTTGGTCAATTTTTTTGTCACTTTTTTGTCACTTTTTCGTCAAATTATTCGCATTTTTTGTCAAATTCTTATCACTTTTTTGTCCAGTTTTTGTCACTTTTTTTTCAATTTTTTCTAAATTTTTCATCAAATTTTTCTCACTTTTTTGTAATTTTTTTGTCACTTTTTTCACATTTTCATCCTTGTTTTCGTCTCAGTTTTGTTGCTATTGTCACACCTTTTTTCTAGAAGCTTTTGGATTGGGGTAAAGCTGGAGAAAATGTGCTCGGTTCAGGTGGGACTTAAGGGTTTAAAAAAAAGGTTTATCATTTTCATGCTTTAGAGCAGGGGTGCCCAAAGTGGGGCCCATTTTGTTGGCCCGCCAGAGAATGACCTACTTCTGCGCCGCATCTGGTCAATACCAACTCTCTCCCATTCATTCTCAATGGTAAATATGGATGTAGTACATTTTCTGGCCACCAGCGTCAAATTGGGGGCGCTGTTTCTATTTTTGCCCTTGGAGACTAAAAGGTTGGGGACCCCTGGTTTAGAGTTAATCGTATAATATCGTTTATCCTAATATTTTCCTGCCTCAACATATCGAACTTCGAATGTTGCTTTCAGGCCTACATTAAAGAAAAACTCAACAGACCATTTCAAAAACGCAATTTTAATCCTTTTTTTTTTAATTTTTACAATCATTATTTAGACATCTTTTTTTTTTCTCCTGAGATCAGAACAGATAAAACACAAGGATCTATCAAACTACAGTGTCAAGGAATCGAAATGTACAAACATTTTCAAAAATATGTGCCGCAAAGAGTCCGTTTCTCTCAATAAAACGTTGAAATCCTTTGGAATAAAAGTTTTACGAGTCCACAGGTTTATCCCGATCTGAAAGAAAAGATTCTCCTAGTTTTGACGTTTTTAAGGTTTCTTGGTGTCAGTCAAAATGTACAGTAGGTAACATCGAAACCAACGACAACAGAGAAAAACATCTGAATTATTTTTAAAAAGGCAGAAGAGAAATGCTTCGCAAAGTGGTCGTTTCCTTATAAATATTTAAGGCGGAGTTAAATGCACTTTTGAGAATCTTCTCTGAGGTTTTTGTGCAAAAGGCAGTGGCTTTCTCAGTGGTTTACAAATGTGGTTCTTCTCACAAAAGTAGAAAAACTAACAGTCGAGTTTCCACCACTCAGTGAACGATTTATCCATCGATCCGTTGCAAGACTTTTTTTTTTTTTTTTCAGCAGGGCCGGTTCACGCTCCACCTGGGTCCTGTACAAGATGCTTTCGGGGGCCCCCTTAGTTCCTGTTTGGAGATTTATTTCCAAAACTCTCCCATTGAGTTGCATCGGCTCCAGCTCCAACTCAAATTACATTGCAATCTACACCTGAATGTGTTTAGGACCACGATTTAGTCATTTTTATGAATTCCTAGGGTAAAAGACCAAGTTATTCCATGATGATGCCTGCCTAAAGCTGAGCACAGACTACACAATTTTTTTAGTCTTAAGATTTTGTGAAGAATGGGGGGTCCAGACTACACAACGGAATATAGTGCGATTATAAAACGACTGGAGGAGAAAAACTGACCCCAGATCAGCAAACATAGGCCTCTGTCTGTGATTGGTCAACAGTGTCATGTGATCACTGTCACGAATGAGCGGAACGTATTTCAGTGGAGTTCATAAGAAAAGGAGATGGACATCAAGACGGAGGAGACGAAGCAGGGAGTAGCTGCAAGTTGGTCATTTTGATGCTCACTACTGCCACCTCAGGTCTTATGCGTAACTGCAGGTTCTATATTTAACACTTCGGCCCCGACTTTACACCTTTTAAGTTAATAAGTCTGAGCATATTCTACACATTAGGACATTGCTGGAACATGTAGGGGGTGAAAATACATTATTTTAACATTTTTAAACTCCGTATAGTCCCTTTAAAGTGGGGGTGTTATGCAAAATTGACTTTTTCAAGCTTTACATCATGTTATGTCATTCCCTCATTAAAAACATGCCTGAAGTGTTGCCTTGGCACATTCACGTATTTTTGAGTAATCTGTTAAAACTCTGATGGCGGCCATTTTAGGGATAGGTTTGCCTGAGTCCTCCTAGGAACGCCCCCACCTCCTGGAGACGCCTCTGAGCTTTCGTCACCAGCCGAGTAACCAACCACTGCTCCTCAGCAGAACCCCCTCCCCACTGATGCCACAGACAGCGTGTGGAGGGGGCGTGTCGGAAAGAGGTTCTTAAAGAGACAGAGGCCTATTTCAAGACATTCACTACAGCCATTTTGAGAGAGCAATTTTATACTAGGCTGTTATTCTAATTTACTGCATTTACAGACCAACAGACTGGTGCTATAGACTGGTGCTATGTGATTGAAAAAAGCATAATACCCCCTCTTTAAAGCAGTTCTAAGTAACTCTTGCCCCTAGAGGCTAAAAGCGCCACTGCAGGTGTCGTAGCATGTCGTGTTATTTCCTCATTAATTGTCCGTGAGAGTAAATACTACGCTGACAGAAAAGGCGAAGGGACAGAGGGATATTGTACATCCAATTACACAATGGAGATCTTTGTTTCTCTAAAACTTGGCTGTAAATACTGTTTAAGTGGCATTAGCCTGCAGTTAGCTTTGCCCGTTAGCCTGTTAGCTTCTTCTTTGTGATTCCATTAGTGTGTATTGGTGACTCCGACCCGACGCAGGCAAAGTTGCAATTGTGGTTTTGTGGCCTGAGACACCGTGAGAGATGAAAGACCCTCCAATCATCCCATTAACATGACATGTACTATCCCCACAGGGACTAAGGAGAGGATGTATTCAGGTAAAAAAAAGTTACTTAGTTCTGCTTTAAAAACAATCTCGGGCAAAAAACAGTGTAACGTGTGCTCATCTCAAGGCAATCCCCCCCGCTACAATTCACAATTTATTTAATAACCTTCAATAATGAAACCGGTGCTAATTTAAAGCACAAGTTTGGTGGAAATCAGTCTTTTTCCAATTACGTTTTCAAAAACTACAAATGGAGAGATTTCAGGACCAAAGACATTTCTCTGGAGTTTCTTAACAGTCAAAGCTAAACTCTGGAACACAGTGGCAGTGACGGTCTCTGCTAGAAAAGACGATTCTCAAAGAACAAGTGCAACAGGTGAAAAATCCCATTAAAAAAACAACCTTTGTCTCAATAACTTTAGCGCCAACGAATCCGCAGGTAAAAAAGGCGGCGGAAAACTTCCAGAACAGCATTTTGGACGCGTTTTTTTGAAAATACCAGATTGAAATGCAGCTGAAGTGGTTCTCTCCCGGAGCAGTGCATTGTGGTTCCTGTAGTTTTCTTCTTCTTCTCTCAGAGCTGCTGCTTGTTGAAGACGATAAAGGCATTTCTGGGAGTTCTCGGTGAAGGTGTGACGCTGCGTTCAGGACTTCTCGGAAACTCGAGACTCTGGAAAACGGCCTTGAACTCAGAGCGTGATCTTCAAGTGTTTCCAAGTGCGTAACAAGACGACTGCCAGTTTTGTAACAATGAAAAGGTTTCTGTGAGATATTATGTGATATATTTCTGAGGTAAATGCAGTGTCTGAATGTCCACCTCGCTCCTCACGCCGGGAAAACAGACTTTGCTCATAAATTTGTTTCTGTAATACAATAAAAAAAACACCAGAATACTTGGTTTGGTAACTAAACGATACCTACACTACATTATTCAGAACTATAAATCTGACTAGGGCTGGGTTTAATTATTGATTTGATTTTCCTTTGAACAGCCAGATATCTATGAATTAACGCAACGGCATTAAATATTCCTATTTTTTACTAATTTACTTTAATCTACCAAGCTAGAGTTAGTTTCTAGAATTTGCAGCATTAGTTCTTCTGAGAACGTCTTCCATCTCCAAGTCAAACTGGTCCTGCGTGATTTCCTTAAAACTGCCTTAAGCAATGTCTTTTTGAAATGTTTTCATCAGTAGTTTTGGACATCTAGAACATAATAATTCCATTTAGAACTAAGTTAACAGCGCAGTACTTTTTTCCCCCGCAACCCTTGAACGCCTCAGCCTCTCCTCCGGTGCTGCTTTGCTTTGTGAGTAAAAAAAAAAGGAGCAAAAAGACCTGTAGATATTGGATTAATAAACAAACGGACATTTCAGGAGGATTTTCAGCTGCGTCAGAGCAGGTCAGTCACAGGTTTGTCAGTTCACCATCTTTTTGTGAACTTCTGCCATAATGCTAAACTGTTAGCTGCTAACTGTTGCTGCGTCTTCTGCTACGGACATTTGGAGGGGGGGGGTGCTGTGATGGGGTGTGGTGCAGGGCCGATTTTCATCATCACCAAATCACCGAGGGCCGAACCACTGAAGCCAATTTTCTGCAATTGCCAATGTTTTGCATTATATGGGATGTTTTTCCTGGATTTTTTATTATTTTTACCTCCAGTTCGGCTTTACCCAAGTCTAAAAGCTGCAAAGCAACAGTGTAGTGCCACATTTGAAAGCTAAGGCCTGCAAAACTAATTGTAGCTTGTTGTTGCCGCTCTTTTGTCAAATTTTTGAAGCGTCTTTTAGGTTTTTATTGTGGGTTTTTAAGTAAGTTTAAGTAAGTATTTTTGCCCTTTTTTCTCGTCACTTTTTTCTCGCTCTTCAGTCACTTTTCTGTTGTTTTATTGTTGCTTTTGTTGTGTTTATGTCACTTTTATGTCACTTTGTTGTGATTCGATGCCATTTTGATGCTTTCTTCTCAAGAGGCTTTTAGGTTTGGGTAAAGCCAAACGGGGGGAAATGTGCTTAGTTCAGGTGGGAGTTAAGAGGTTCAAAAACATATGTAAACAGTCACATTTTGTATTTATATTATACTGTTTTTACACAATAACCACCAAAGCAAAAAGTGGCTCATCTTCCCCCAGCTTTGGCAGGTATGTGAGCAAATTCATCTTGGGGGCCAGAGGGTCTGTGCAGGAGGGCCGGATTTCCCCCCCGGGCCTGACGTTGCCGACCCCTGTTCTACAGTTTGCGAGTTTGGCACACAAGGTGGCGCATCTAGAGGGGCTTTTTGGTAATGCATCAGTGCCGGACCGGCAAATCTGGATCGCTTAGAGCAGCTTTAACTCAATCTGCAAATCGGGCCCTTTTGAAGTGAATCGGATCCATACCCAGCCCTAAAGCTGACAGATAATTTATTCCATCGGGGGTTATTTCTAGGGATGCACCGATACCACTTTTTCTAAAACCGATGCGAGTACGAGTACTTTGATTTAAGTACTTGCCGATACCGAATGCGAGTACAAGGCATTTTCTTCAACATTCTTGCTTTTTTTAATTTACTCGTGTACATTTCCTTAAGTAAAGTAGGCGACACATTTAAGAGCAGTTATATTAGAATTGTGCTGATGCCATTTATTATCTATTTTATTTTCATTCAACATCATTTTATTTTTTTATTGCACTGTCCATCATAGACAGAAAAGCCCATGTCCAAAAGCTCCCAATGCCTGTGCTTTATTCATTTATGTATTTTTATTAAACAATAGTATTGAGAAGTTACTTAAATGGTCTCTTTTCGTCTTTACTTCAGCTCTTGTAGATTTTCTCGTGTGTTTGTAGTAACTTAGCGAGTAGCTACAGCGTTTTCATTGTTCTGCTGCAGCTCATTTTCGCTCAATATAAACATGCTGTATGTCTTTAATTTGGATTTTCTGAGGACTTTTTAGTCGCTGGGTTAGTTTTTCAGATGAATAAACCCCTGGGCATAAAACGGCGTCAGAATGGCCAAAACTGCTAGCCGCGAGTTAGCAACGTTAGCCTGTATGTTGTAAACACTGCAGACGCTGCAGCACTAACAACATTAAGCTCTGGTTAAATCCAGCACAGACTCTGGTTTAGAGAGCGCAGTCTGTAATAAAGTCAGCTCTATGTGGATTATTGTATTTACACTAAACAATTCTCCAGTTTGTTGCTTCTTCTCTCCTCAGCTGAGAGCTGCGCCTCGTAGGTGCGCTGGCCACACGTCAAATGGTATCGGTTTCTGGTATCGGGACCTCATGAATGAGTACGAGTATGAGTACAAGCATGTGGTATTGGCCCGATACCCAACACTGGTATCAGTATCGGTGCATCCCTAGTTATTTCTTTTAACTTTTTAAATCAATATGCACATACTTCAACTGGCATCAAAATAAGGAGTTGTTGGTAGTAGCTTAACTTTTTCTCGATCGCATTCTGGTATCGTTAAACCCAGCCCTAACATCTGTGATTGAATGTTAGTCAGATAAGTTTGACAATAATGAACAAACTATTTGCCTGATTGGGCACCATCAATCATTAACTGCTCAACCCAAGATAAGTTGACTGAAATCACTGAAGTTTTCATCTGACTGAGACTCATTTTTTACAAACACAGCTTAAAACGAAAAGATGTTGGATTAAAATAATAAAAAAAAAAAATAGCTTACAATTGTTGCACCCAAGTTTTTCCAGACACTTTCTTTCGTAACTCGGCCGTTTTACGCAGAGACTCTGAGTTTCCGTGAGCTCGTGAACGCAGCATTACCAGCTCGGCAGCAGTGCATTGTGGGCGTTGCAGTCCCGCTCAGCAGCAGTGCATTGTGGGCGTTGCAGTCCCGCTCACAGCTGCACGTAGCTGAAGAGCAGCGGCACGAGGAAGAGCACGTTGAAGCCCACCGTGCTGTAGACGATGTACCGGTACGGCAGCTCGATGTGCATGTGCTGCCGCGCCTGCCGCACGTCGCCCCCTGCTGTCGAGGGGAAGACGCGGCACAGAGACGACAGCGTGAGCGCCTTCATCACCGCGCGGGTCAGCACCAGCACGGCCACGCCTGCGGGACAAGGAGAGACAGTAGTAAAGCAGGACGAAATGATGTTTACGGACATGGACACTGTAAACGACACAGTGAAACTAGGAAAACAAGACGAAAAAGTGACGAAAAAGCGACATAAAAGCCACATAAAAGTGAATATTTTGTTTTGTAAGCACCATATCATTACATATTTCATGTGTGTTTGGGTGGGGCCAGGTAGCCATGTATGGACAGTTGGGGGCACCCTTGAGTAGTGGTGTGGAAGCTGGCCTGGGTTTAGGCCCAACAGTTTTTTTGACTGTGCTAAACTGAGGAACTGTTTTGGGACCCTATGGAACTTGGACCACATTAAACAATCTTCTCCGTTATCCTGTAAAGGCCAGCACACACTACACAACTTTTCTAGTCTTAAACGATTTTATATAGAATGGGGGGTTCACACTTCACGACTGGATTCAGTGTGATTATAGAACGTCTGGGGGTTCACACTTAACGACTGAGAATCGTAAGAGTGAACACACTACACGATTCTGAACAGCTGATGTTTTGTAACACAGCCTCTCTACTGCCTCATTTGTGGGAAAACGTGTGTGTACCGATTGGTAAACGGTGTCAACAATGTCACAACACCGCAGTGCTAGCTTACTGCTACTACGAAGCCTTCAACTTGGCTATAGTTCTGTCAAATGGAGATAAAAGTTGGCGACGCGAAGAAGCGGGACGTATTTCAGTGGATTTATTAAGAAAAGGAGACGGGCCTCAGCCTCGAGATGCAGGAGACGGAGGAGAAAGTGGGGAGAGAAAGCAAAGCGAGGCTAGCCGCCGTTAGTGGCGAGGTCAAGCTGAACAGTTCGTCTCCAAACTCAGTAAGTGCCGCTAAACTCTGTTCGTGGTTGAAATGTAGTTGGAAAAGGTGGTTGTCGTGAACTTTTGTGATATAAAGTTGTGCTGTTTTGTGTGGGGCTGTGGCCATGAAATGAGTTGTTTGTGCCGCTGGTTTAACAGAGAAGTGAAAAAAGGAGGCGCGGCAGTGTTTTTCTGTCTTTCACATTTGGGACGGTAAAATCACCCACGTTTCTCCCGTGCGTCCATAATCGGGCTTAAAAATCAAACATGTTTGATTTCCTACGACTGGAGTCTAGTCACGTCTTTCTACCGCCCACACTACACGATTCGAACGTCAGTCCAGTCGTGACCCCCCCACACTACACGACCCGACTCTGTGTGACTGCCTTCGACTAGACGCGACTCGAGAAGACTCGGCACAACTGAGAATTAGAGCAAAATCGGGCATAAAAGTGTAGTGTAGAGTAGTGTGTGCTGACCTTAAGTCTGGACATTCCATTTATTTTTTACACAAAAGCACGTCGAGCTAAATCTAAAATTGCCAGAACAAATGCACGACAACAAATGCACGACAAAAAAGCAACGAAAACACAACAAAAAAGAGACGAACACAAAACAAAAAAGTTAGCATCAGTTACGCAGGTCTTAGCTTTCGAATGAGGCGTTACACTTGGATCAGAGGCATCGAGAAGTTGTTAGATTTGGGTAGATTTCATGCCATTAAAACACATCCTTTCAATGAACTCCCAGGGGTTGTACATCCCTGTGTTCAGGAAAGGTAGGGGTCCATCTAAACCTAATAAAAATACAAATGGTGTAATTGGGAGAAAAAACATCAAAAACATCAATGGCGAACTGTATGGACATTTGAAAAGTATTTTCAAGAGTCTTTTGGACGAGGAACCAGAAAATTAAGGCTTTAACTTCATTCAATTTATTATCAGTATCTAAAAGTTGTTGCACTGCACTTTCCCTTTCCCTCCTGGAATAACTTCTGCTTTTATATTTGTGTTTCAAAAGCAGGTCTGTCTGTTTTTTTTTATGTAATGTTACTTGTACTTTTCCGTGTGGCCAGAGACACTGAAACAGTCATTGCACATTCCAGGAAAAGGCTAGGCGACCATTGTTTACTCCTTGGTCTTGTTGGAATTTCAGTGAAGGTTGTTCTCCCTACACTAGACCTGGAGTGTTTAAGCCTTAGCCCTGTACCCAAAAGCTGTGATGTGATCAGCAAATTTAATTATGCTGGTGTTCGGATGAGATGTCGCACAGTTGTAGGTGTAGAGCAGGGGCCTAAGACACAGCCTTGGGGACACCCGATGAAAGGAGAAAGACTGGACTACTGGGATAAAAAGACTCACCGATGAGCATCCTGAGCAGCACCACGAGTAAGAGCCAGGCGGTGATGTTGGGCAGGGCGAGGGAGGCGGACAGCGGGTCGCGACTGATGCCCAGCCGTGCGTTCACGTGGGACGCCAGAGTGATGCCGGCCCCGCTGGCCAGGATCTGCGCCGTGTCGCCCCGCGAGGTGCTCCAGGCGTCCAGCCGGAAGCACAGCAGAGCCAGGACGAAGGGCAGCCCCAGCACCACGAGAGGAGCCCAGGAGCTGTGCAGGACGACGAGGTCAGTGAGGTCTAAGGCCGGCAGAAAGACGAGCAGGATCAGGGAGGAGTACAGCACCCCCGCCAGCACGTCCTGAGGAGAGAGGAGAGAGAAAGGAGAGGGTTAAAGCAAGGCCAAAACGTCCTTTTCTATCGAAGCTCTTCATGAGGAATAAATCCACTTAATTTTGCCTCGGTTTAGTCGAGTTGAGCCTGCACCTCAATTGGTACATCTTGTCATCAGGCCACACAGCTCTGTTTGCTTGGGCAGGTGTGAAAAAGGATTTGGTTCGAACAATGTGGGGGATCATGGCGTAACTGGGTTGGAAAGCGGAAAGACACAGGTGTGACGGAGACAGAAACGTGAGCAACTCAACTGATAAGCGTCTTCTGTCCATTTTCCAGAAAATTATATGACTTTCCTGCAACAAGTCTGATACGATCAGGCTGAGATAAGATAAACAGGGAAAAGGAAGTGAGCCTAACAATGACCTCTGAACCCTGGGTTTACCATAATAATGACGCCTCCAGCCCTGATTGGCCGGTTTGTCTCGGCTTGTGTCAAAGAGAAGCCGCTTGTACTTTGATAACAACAGCTTTTATTAGAATTTTTATGGTTATATGGTGTGTGTAGTTCATTTGGTTCATAATGGACCAGAACAGAGCCAAGTCGAGACAGAAGATCAACTTTTTGGGACAATTGAGAGACTCCATTGTACCAGGTCAAGTCCCTGAACCGCTTTCTGAGAACCAACACTTTTCCTTCCTTTCAGCTCAGACACAGCAGCGGTGCAGTCGGAGAGAGTGGTTGCGGTGGATAAAAGCTTCTGTCAGAGATAATGTCGAGATGAGCTCATCGATCTGCAGTAAACTCCGTTTATCTCATCTAGAAATGCAACGGAAGAACAAGGCCTTATCTCAGTCTGAAGTAAAGTCGAAACCAACTCAAAACTAGGGCCAAAGCGAGAGCAAAAACCTGGGCTAAAAACTAAAACCAACAGTAGACCTGGAGAAGAGATAAAATTAGCTTTGTACAGTGACCGACATTGACCTGGGCTTTATCTCACTGATAAAGCTTGTACTGAGGCACAGTCCTGTTTTAGAATCTGATTACAGTCGGCTACAGGCCTGACAGAGTCCAGACCCAACTACAGCCTGACAGAGTCCAGAATGTCCTCTCTGCTCTGCTAAAGCCAGGCACAGATCAGTCTGAGAGAGCAGGAGGACTCCTTTGTGTCACAGCTAAAGCGAAAGTTTTGATGCAGTACGAAAGACCTAAACTACATCTCCAGCACGGCTTTCTTTAGCAAAACCCTGTAGGGCACTGCTCACTAACATTATGGATTAGAGGTCGACCAATATTTATTCTCAGGCCGATGCCACTCTTAGGGGATTTTTACTGTATGCACCAACAATACTTTTGGCTAATGTTTTTGACCAACTGTCTTGTCTATAATCCTGTGTATGTATGATGTTTCTAAACTGTAAAATGGGTCAGCGTTGAACTATGACAGAAGGGGGCGCTTTATTTGGAGCATAAGGCTGACTTATCATGTAGTTGGTACATGGGAGCTCGTTTTAAAGACAAAAATCAGCAGATTCCAAATAAACATTAAAGGAATAGGCCACCATTTTTCCATACTGAAATATGTTCTTACATGACGAGTTGATGCGTACCTGTCTGGTCCAATGCAAAAAGCAGGAAGTCTATCACTTTCGGTCCGGCCTTTTAGCAGCATGACATTGTCTGATAGCCGATATTGTAAAATACCCAAATATCGGCTATAGGTCGACCTCTATTACTGATATACCGTAAATTCTCTAATACTGCCCTGTATTCCATTAGCGGCCGGGTCTCAAACAGAGGCCGGGTCTCTAACAGTAGCCGGGTTCGTGGCTGGCGGAGGCAAATTAAAGCCTGTCTCTAAAACAGGCCGGGGCTTTTATTAGAAACTATAGCGGTAGAAATATTCCCCATGTTAGGAATTTGTCTCATACGAGTGTAAATGAAAACTTACATGCAGGAAGTAAACAAACGGGAAGCGTAACTTTGACACAGATTTAGCCACTTTTCAAACCTCCTGTGCCTATATTTGGAAACAGGGCAAGAAACAAATGTTGTGTGACCCTCCAGGGTTTTAATAAAGTCACCATCGCGTCTTCAAAGCACGTCCAGCTGCTCCGTGTGCAGGTCAGTCCCACGCCTCAAAATAACTCCTCCGATCAGCGCGAGTGTCTCGTCTTCTCTCGGGTCAGTCTCATGATCGATCACAAACACAAACGCTCCGTCTAAACTCGCCTTTTACACAAGATAACAACAAATAATCCAAGTCCGCGGTAAAAGCAAAACAGAAACCTGCAGTGACATTGATGTCAAAGCTCCGCTAACAGCAACGAAACACTTCCTGTTGTCCCGACAAAATAAAAGGCGTCAATGTTCCAGCCGCTGGGAGAGTGTTTGAAATGTTAATTAATAAATGAACCTAATATTTTAGGTGCAAATGGACATAAATCTCATTTTTCTTCATTTTCCTGGCCGTCCGTTTTGCTCAAATAGAAATAAAGGCCTGTCTCTAATTGTGGCCTGGTCCTAGCTGCCCTTGGGTAAATAAAGGCCCCGGCCTATATTAGAGCATTTACGGTAAGTGAAGGATTAAACCAACCACAGCCTCCTCATCGCACAGTGCAGGATAAAACACTGCAACTTCAACTGAACGATGTCATCAGATAGCGACAAGAAGCCAACAACAACAAGAAACTCTGTGTGGGAAGCTTTGAGTCACTCACAAAACGTCTCCAACACTTCCTATGAATTTAGAACTGGTTCCAATGAAAAAAGCCCAGGTCTTTCTTTTATTGAAGAGTTAAAAAGTGTACAGTTGAATCCACATTGTCCTCTTTAAGCTTGGTGCGATTTTGTCCTGGTTTAGTCCTGGTTCTAAGTTGATCTCAGTCGTGGTTTGGTCCATTGTTTTAACCCTGTAATCCTCTGTAATCCTGTGTAAAACAAACTGGAGTCATGGGGCTAATCTCTGCCTTGGGCCAAAAACTTCCACTGTGGACAAAAAAAAAGTGTAGCAATGTTTAGTGGAAGCAGAAGGTTTGGTGCTGGTTTAGTCCGTGGTTCAGGTCTGGACTGGTTCCCGTGCGATCATTACACAAATGCAGGAGCTTCAGAACAAGTTCAGACCGGACGCACATGAAAATGAACTGTTTTGCAGGGGAACAACAAGCAGCAAATGGACTTCCGTGTTCAGTGGAAGTTCTAGATCCAGTTTTTGGTCCTGGAGTAGGCGTAGTTAAGCGCGGGCTCTGATACTGTGATCCTGCGTGGCATTAAAGTTGTATCGCGCGTAACGTGAGCTCTATAGTAATGTGTTGAGTCACCGCTGGGTCGTGAACCGCTCTGAGTGATGGAAGTAACTCAAACTCCTGAATAAAAGAGCAGGATCCTGTTTCTGTTTAACACCGCGGTAACGGCCGCTTTAGGGGAACACTGTAACTACTGTGGGTGCGAAGGTTTTAGCTTTAATTCACTCATCAATATCTGAAGTTTTCATGCATTTCTGTTATACGTAGAGTCAGGGCCTTACTGTGCACGGTACAAGCCATAATGACAGGTATTTGTAGCAGCTGAGACACTAATGCTTGCACTAATAGCAAAGGTGGTGAGTAAATAACCATCAGTGCTGCACTAAAGTAGTGTTTTTGAGAGACTAGCCTTGCAAAATATCAGACTCTGCCTAATGTCGGTGGCAGCTCGTCTTGGTCGTACGACTGTTCTGTTTCTGTTCTTTGTCATCGTCTTGCTGTACATCCTACGATTTCCCCCACGAAGAGTGACTGCTTGTCACAGAGAGCTAAAATCGAGCAGTGTGTACACCCGGCTTTAGACTCGTTTGGTCGACAAAAACTGGAGATGCACAGATCCGGCTTTTTCCGGGTTCGATTCCCACCTGGACGGGGCCTTTCTGTGTGGAGTTTGCATGTTCTCCCTGTGTCTGCGTAGGTTTCCTCCAGGTACTCCAGTTTACCCCACATGCACTGTCACGACCAAATAAACCAATAAATGTTACAGATCAGTTATATCTATTGATAAACTCTTGGATAAACATTTAACAAGGATCACTGGACTTTTCTACACTAAATATCCTTGTGTATATGACAGGCTTTATGTATAAACAACTCAAATTAAGTCAGTGGTTCCCAAAGTGGGGGTCGGGACCCCTCGGGGGGTCGCAAGGCCTTGAGTGGTCCCCAGATGATTTCAAGATTAAATAAAAAGAAAAATGCTACTGTTTTCATATATTTTTGTGTGTAAAACAGCCTAGAATTCTAAATAAACTGTTTAAAAACATACATTGATTTTAAAATCTGCCCTAAAGTAGCGGAAGAACAACTTTATACAATGTCCAAGCCAAAAAGGTTTGGAACCCCTGCATTAAATAATCTGATCATTACAAATAAGTTAGATCAGTTATTATTTAAACTGAATTATAAACACTTGGCTTCAGCAGTGGTTATTTTATTTGGCTACTTTAGATATTTCGATCATAGTTTCTGACCCAGCCTTGATTAGTTTTTGCTAGCAGAAGCATGCTCCCGCTAGCTTTAGCACGCTAGTGCTAACCGCAGAATTTTGTGTGGCAAAAAAAAATACATTTGCAATGGTTAAAACTAACTCAGCGATTTAATTCTCCAGGTTCTTGGCTTTACAATGAGATACAACGGGTTCATATTCACTTATATCTAGGTGGTAAAAGTAATGGTTTTGAGAGCAAAAACTGGTTCAGTATCGGAAATTTGTAGTTGATACCCAATTTTTTCCAGTATCAGCTGCAAAATCCGATACCAGTATCGGTGCATTTCTAATGAAAACTCAAAGGTTTCAGTATAATTTTAGTCAGTTTAAAAAAATAAAATAAAATAAGCAGTATTAGTATTTCAACAAATTAAATTAGGTTGACTAGTAATGAAAATAAGTATTGGAAATTGGGATGAAGGTCCTCGTCCTCTGATCATCGCTTTGAGATTTTTTTTTGCATTCACTGCTGTATTTACCTGGGGAAAGAATAAACCCAGGTCTGATGAACCACTTTCTCCCATTTTTGTCTCATCAACAAAAAAATGTATAAAGTCTATCATGTTTTTGTCACCAAAGAGTTATTTTGAGCTCATCGTGACGTGGTATAGTTATTTTAAAAAGGTACGTCAACGTAATTATATTGTTCTAGTCTTTGTTGACAAAAACAACACAGGTAGTGGTAGTAGTAGTAGTAGTATTTGTATTTGTACGTACCAGGACTGAGTGCATGCCCATGTAGATGCGGCTCACACAGACCAGGACACACCAGCTCAGCGCCACAGAGAAGCCCACGGCAAACGGGTACTGGGGAAGAGAATTAGAAACATGGTCAGGGAGTGAACAGCACAGAGATCAAAAACATCTGGGGACACACACAACATCAGAGCAACACGCGTCGTTCGTGGAAACAAATCTCTGCAAAAGGAAAAACCTCCCGTCAGTTTTTCCTCCAGTAAAGCGCCGTATTAAACAATGGCCCGCTGTAAACGCCATGTGATCACCATCTCCTCAAAGACTTCCTCCGGACCAGCCCTGGAACTCTCTCCGAGACTCCAACACAAACACTCACTGGACACTGTAGGGGCTGAGGGTCCCACCGTGAACAGGACGTCCCAAACGCGAAGGTGGAGTCAAAGGAAAACACTACAGTACGTGACGGTCGACAGCTCTGGGCCCGAGGAGGCGCTACTGCCAAATGCTTTATGATCCTGGAGCTCTGTTATCGGGGGCTTCGTGGCCCTGGTAGGGTCTCCCATGGCAAACGTGGAGCCAGAGGGGGCTTGGGCAATGTGATTTAGGCAGCTCGGATGGTTACCCCCACGTCCCGGCAATGGACAAGTGGAAGAAGATGGATGGATGAATGGATGCTTCAATGTTAATGCCACAAACCGTAGTTATTGTGTCTAAATATTTGCTAGTATTAAATCAAGCAGAGGAATGAAATCAAATGTTCATCTTTTTAAGTAGATTCGACAAATGAGAAAATTAAAAAAAACGGGCTAGAAGCAAGTTGGCCATTTTATACTCACTACTGCCACCTCAGGTCATACGTGTAACTGCACCTTCTATATTAAGCTCATGCTTGCCTGGCCTGCCAAACTACATGCTTTTTCAAAGATATTTCAAAGACATGTAGTCTGGGAGCAAGCATGATCTCAACGATTTCCCGGTGGGTGTGATTGACAGACGGCATCAACCAATCAGAGCAACGCTAGATACGTCGCAGCAACAAGTGTCAGGAAGCCTTTCCAAAAACGTCCTTATTTACGAGGAACGCTTCGAACGCTGTTTCTTGCTCCGGTTTTAGGGATAATTTTTTTTTTCAAATGATTTAAAACAGACGAAAGAGCAGGAGAAAACATCGTATCACTCGCCGCACACGCCATCTCTATTGTTTTGGTCGAGTGTGGTGACGGCTTCCGTGTCTTGGGGGAATGAAGTCCCGCCTCTCGGTGAGTGATTGGACCGATGTGGGTAAAATCGTGAAATGACAGGCTGCGTGGAGCTGTCCAGACGGTTCTTCTTTTGAACAGAAAGGAGGAGTGTCTGGCAGGCCAGGCAAAGCTCGTGCATGACGGCACTTCAGACCTGAAGTAAGAACTTTTTGAGTGACAGTGCAGGATTTTAGAGGCAGTAGTGGTGAACAGGCCTGGGCTCATTCTACACATTAGGGCATTGCTGGAGCAAGTAGGGGGAGGAAAATACTTATTTTGGGGTATTATGCAAAATCGACTTTTTCATTATGTCATTCCCTCATTAAAAACATGCCTGAAGTGTTGCCTTGGCACATTCACGTATTTTTGAGTAATCTGTAAAAACTCTGATGGCGGCCATTTTAGGGATAGGTTTGCCTGAGTCCTCCTAGGAACGCCCCCACCTCCTGGAGACGCCTCCGAGCTTTCGTCACCAGCCGAGTAACCAACCACTGCTCCTTAGCAAGAGAGAGCACTTTTATACAAGTTAGTTATTCTAATTTACTGCATTTACAGACCACCAGAAGGTTTCGTCATCATTGTAGTGTGATATAGACTGGTTCTATGTGATTGAAAAAAACATAATACCCCCTCTTTAAACTCCGTATAGTCCCTTTGAAGTGTAAAGCGGCCATCCAGTGCCACGCAATGCCTTTATTGTACCACAAGAAATATTCTACTCTAGATTTCACATGCTTTTTGGAACCACTGGTGTAAAACATCAAGCAATTTCATAATTTTGAAGAAAATGTATATCTAATGCCTCCTGGAAACACATAAATGTCATTGGGTCATTTGAAAAGTGAACAAGTGCATTATAAGGCCATATTTTGGGCACAGTTCAATGAATTCCTTTTAATTCTGTTTAATGCCCTGTGAAAAGTACGATGAAAAGCTTCACTTTCTAAACCGGGGCAATAGACGAAGGAGGAAGTGAGATTTTATAGAGAATTAAACACCAGTGAAAAGCAGAATCGGAGGAAAAAGCAGAGTAAAGCTTTTCAAAAGAAATGGTGCAGATCAGATCAGTTGGAGCCTGTTCCCATGATGCAGCAGTGGGTCTGCATTGTGAGTGGGTCTGAATGATGACAGCGTGTTGGATTTACGGCCCGGCGCGTCACTGTCGCTCGCCCGTGTGGAGATAACAGATAAGGCCCTGACCTCTGACCCCAGGCTGCGGGTCCAACAGGAAAACTGCTGCGTGTGAGGTTTGGGTTCAGACGAGTGACGACCACGACAGAAGAGTCCTACGAATAGGATTCACCGACAATGTTTAATAAATCTGCCCATTCAGTTCATCACATCCAGAGACACAGATGTTACATAATAATAATATTGTGGGACTGTGACGTTTGTGTTTAAACATTACACAGCTCTACAGAAGTTCAGAATGTTCTTATTCATGAAGCAGCAGCATCAGTGTTATCGGATTATGAATAAACAGTTTAAAGATGAAGTTTGATTCATACATTAGTAACAAGAATCTAATCAGAGTGAAATATTGGTGCATTGAGGCTTGTTTGTTGCTTTCTGATGGCAGAGAGTGACCTTTTTAAGCTACATTTTTAGCTCTACAGCGACTTCTTCTTATTTTGATTCCCTGTTTGGGAGAACAAATGTCCCACCTTTCAGTTTTTCAAGGCAAAGGATCTGGAAACCTTTTTGGGAGAATCCAGCAAAGATTAGAGATTATATATTGGTGTTTAATGGGTGTGTTACGGCAACTGTTTTGGCCTATTCCTCATGAATCCATCACATCAGTCCAAAAGAGAAACTACCAATTTACAAAGTAAGCACTGGACAGCTCCATTGTCTGAGTAAATAAACATACGTTGGGATTAAAACTGCTGCTAAAGATGAAACTCTGCTAATGAAGTACAGGTGCGATCAAGGAAAAATAGGATGCATAAAACAAATTGTGACAGGTTTGCAATTGGAATCTTGTTCTAACGTTGTTGTCATTTCAGAACATTTCAGAAGTTTAACATCTTAACTCCCGCCTGAACCCAGAGGATCTTTTTCCTCATGTCATCCGATTTTTTTCCCATCATTTTTTTGTTGGGAATTCAACTCATTTTTTTGTCATTTCTTGTCACATTTTTGTAATTTTTTTTGTAATTTTTTTTTAAATTTTTTTTGTAATTTTTTGTCACATTTTTGTAATTTTTTGTCACATTTTTTGTCACATTTTGTCACATTTTGTCACATTTTTGTCATTTTTTGTCACATTTTGGTCATTTTTTTTGTCACATTTTTATCCCATTTTTGTCTTTTTTTTTGTCATTTTTCGTCCATTTTTTTTCGATTTCTTGTGACATTTTTGCCACTTTTTCATCATTTTTTTTTTCAATTTCTTGTGACATTTCCATCATTGTTTTCGTCTCAGTTTTGTTGCTATTTTCACAGCTCTTTTCCAGAAGCTTTTGGACTGGGGTAAAGCCAAACTGGAGAAAATGTGCTCGGTTCAGGTGGGAGTTAAGGGGTTAAACGATGGCTTTCAGAAAGACCCTACAGAGACACGGGAACACTGACGTCTCCGCTGAGGATGTTGTTTTCCCTTTGCAGACGACAAATCAGTGTTTCCTTTAGAGTTCTTATCCAGTCTTTGATGAAAGTGAATCTGCTGAATGTGCCGACAGCTGCAGAGGGACGGCCTGAACCGGGTGGGGGTCAGAGGTGAACAGTCGTCCATCATTCGACCTGTGCGTAGTTTCTCTATGGGGATTCTCCTGCTGCTCTGACGGCTCTGTGGGAGGCGGCCTCTCATGGGTCTCAATCACTTTCCACACCGGGCCCAGGATGTTTGAACACAATGTAATGGCAGTGGACGGACTTTTCATGATTTCGAATATAAACTCTTTTAACCTCTTACCACCCACTGAACCAAATGCATTCTGTCCTCTTTGGCCATTATATAGGCCTGTGTAACAACTCATTTGAAAGCTAAGACCCACAAAACTAATCTTTTTCCTCGTGTTGTTGCTGTGTTGGGCAACCTTATTTATGTATTTCTTTATGGTCACATTTTGAGTTTTTGTAATTTTTTTTGTTGAGTTTTTGTCACATTTTGTTGAATTTGTCATTTTTTTGTTGAATTTTTGTAACTTTTTTGTTGAATTTTTGTCATTTTTTGGTTGAATTTTTGTCACATTTTTGTTGAATTTTTGTCACATTTTTGTTTGAATTTTTGTCACATTTTTGTTGAATTTTTGTCACATTTTTGTTTGAATTTTTGTCACATTTTTGTTGAATTTTTGTTGAGTTTTTTGTCACTTTTTGGTTGCGTTTACATCCTTGTTTTCTCATTTTTTTGTAGCTGTGCTTTTTTCCCAAGAAGCTTTTTGATTAGGGTAAAGCCAAACTGGAGAAAATGGGATCCGTTCAGGTGGGAGTTAAGAGGTTAAATGTTTGCATTTCAGAAGCTTAACTGTAGTTTGTTGGTTTAATAAAATATCACACAACTTTTCTTTTTGCCTGTGTAGCATTAATGTCGGCCCTTTCTCTCACAATTATATAACTTCGAGGACGACGACACACAGTAAACTTAAAGGCACTATACTTTATATTTTTCTTGTAGTGGAATAAATGTCCACCTTTAGTATATTGTAAACTCAGTGGGAAAAACACTGTCTATTTGTATCAATTTCATGAACTCTTTCTCTCTCACGCTTGCATTTCTGTGACAATGACCCTGAAAAGTAACCCTGCAAGTTGTGAAACAGGCCGATAAACTCGTCCCTGTGAAGACTCAAACATGTGAGGGACGTGAGGAATGAGTTTGGACGAGAGGTGGAAAAAAAAAGGTAGAAAAAAAATTGTAAAAAGGACAATTATCTTTTCGAATCAAAAAATATTGAGATATTCATTTTTGTCAATATTGTCCAGTCCCATTTTTAATATCGGCTGGCTAATAAATCGGGCCGATATTTGGAGATTTCACAACATCAGCTATCAGTCGATCTAGTGCAGAAAAAAGCCGATATTTCCGGGACTGAAAATGATAAGAGACTTCCCGCCTTGGAAAAAAATTGTAAAGAGCAAAGTCAGGGCTTTTAAACGAGTCTTCCAACAACTCCCTCGGCCTCAGGGGAACAGAGAAACATCGCAATGAAAATTGATTAGCTTCAAGTTTGAACTAAACCTCCGTCAATATGGACATGCTGCATTTCATTTTGAAGTGCCGAATCTGGAGAATTCAATCGCCGAGTTAGTTTTAATCTCCACTATTGTATTTTTGATCGCCGTGCAAAAAAGCTGCGGCTAGCAACAATATGCTAATGCTAACGACAACTAATCAAAGCTGGGACAGAAACTATGATTGATTCACCTAAAGTAATAACTTTAATAACTTCGGCTACTGCTTGCGTGTCCAAGTATTTGTTTTTACAGGGTTATAGACCAGACATCTGGAAAAATTGGCCAATAATATCACATAATAATAGCACATGGGCATCATGGCCCGACCAATATGGATTTTCGAGGTCTGATACCGATACCGATATGAAGAGGGTTGGCATGGCCGATAGCCGATATAAAGGCCTTTATTTTAAGTAATTTAATTTGATGTTGTTGTTTTTTTAAATCTCTAAAATAGCCTAAAGTTAAACATTTATTATTATAGCAAAGGTTTCTATCATAGAAATATATAAACCAATGTGGGTTTTTCAAAGCCCTGACTGAGCTCTTTCGGGTGTTGAAAAAGGAAAAACAGGAAGTCTCTATCAATTTCGGCTATCGGTCATAGCCACTATTGGAAATATCCGCCAATTAACATCCCAAAATATCGGCATCAGCCTTAAAAAAAAAACATATTATAAATAACCATGTATAAAATAACCATATATAAAAAACACAATTTTAATAGTGGCTTCCCTCTTTCATTGTTTGTAATGAACACAAATCAGGTATTGGGCCTTTAAGAGAGAAGCAGTGTTTTAACTGAAAAGCTCACATTAGGACGAGAAAAGATCAAGATTCAGCTGATTTCCGCAGACATGGTGCTGAAGATGGAAAGCTTGTTTTTATCTGAGTTCCCTAACTTCTGCACATTTTAAGCTCCTATACGTTTTTTTCATTGCAGGCTGTGTTAACACAAAAAAAGTGTGAATCTCTTTCAGATGTCACTTAATATTGGGATATATTATAGAGCCGCCAAACATAACACTGTGGACCCCACACAACAGCCTCCAGTGTCTTCTCGTATGTAGGCCAACCACTCCAGATCGGCATCTGCGCTTTGCCCCGGCCCCCGTCGTCCTCCCGACCTGCTTTTTATCTTTAGACCTGGTTTTCGTCTCGTCTTTCTCATGAATATTGAAGACTTAAGGAAAGGCCAAAGTCTCTGTTTGTTCTCCTGCGCTAAGGCGTTTACAATGAGCGGGTCAACATCGTCCGCAAATATCAGTCACGGAAAAACCAAACCCACGAAAAACGAGAAGATCAAGATTCAGGGCGATGCAGAAAGAAAACACTTTGCAGAAAATTTAGGGGGAGTTTTATGACCCTTCGCTTGCCTTTAAACGTTGTAGATTCTTTTAAGAAGAAGAGAAGCTGGTGAAACAGTTGCTAAATTGGAAAATGTTTTATCTTATGAAGAGAAGTAAATGTGGCAGTGATTTCTTGGTTTCTTATTATGTACACAGAGTTCATACAGGCAGGCCATTAGGACTAAAGAGGTTTTAGTGCATAATTTTTGCATTTGACAAACTTAGGCTGTTAAAATGGATCAGCAACGTCATTACCAGTCCATGTGGTGCAGAGACCTTGGTGCAAAACCTGTTAACCGTGGTCTTGATCTCATTTTATCATGCATGGGTCTCTTATCTAAGGTCAGGGATTTGAAAAACCTCAGATAACTGGCCCAGTTTAAATCCGATCTCTCTCGATCCTTGCACCCACTTGTTATTTCTTGTTCCTTTCTCATTGTTCAGGAAACAGCACTTCTTAGAAAGGAGTGATGTTTAACAATGGCTTTTGCTTTCTCATTGTCCTCAAGTGATCTTTGGTATAAAGAACTGCAGAGGCTGAAGAAACTGAACAGAACGTGACAAAGACTTCCTTCCTCCTCCAGACGAGGAGGAACTGGGCAGTTTCAGTTTCCACCAGAAAGATCAAAAACAATAAAAGAGAGTGGGCGTGACAGACATTTACCGAGAGGAGATTTGGAGAAGACGGGTGCCCACGTTTTACACTGATCAAGCTCAATTTTCAATTAGATGTTATTCTGTTGAATTAAAAACAAATGAACTGATGTGATTTATGATGACGGACCTTTTCTAAAACTCTTTCCACTTCTGTATCATCAACAAAAAGAACTCCATCTGCAGAGCTGTTCCTGCATGTTTTACAGGAGTCAGGTTAGCAGTCCATGGGGAGAGAGAGGAGAGGCACTGTTCATCAGCCTCACTCAGAAAAAGATCCAAACTGGGATTATAAAGAAGTGATTTAATCTATTTCTGGACAAATTACTGCTATAAAAAGTTATTCTATTTTTCTATAAGACATGACATATGTCGACTGGCCGATATTTGGGTATTTTACAATATCGGCTATCAGCCAAACTAGCGCCTATAAAGACAATATCTCTGGGACCGAAAGTGATAAACACAAGTTTCACCAACTAAACCTCAGTGAACATGGACATGCTGTCATATTGAAGGGAACAACCTGGAGAATTCAATCACTGGCTTAGTTTTAACCTCCACAATTGTATTTTTAATCGCCAAGCAAAATACTTCAGCTAGCAACAGCATGCGAAAATAAAATTACCCAACATATTTGTAATGATCAGTATCCAGTGATCCTTGTTTAAAATAATGTTTATGTCTATTAATCCATATCATTGATAAATGATCTGTACTGTCTCGTTTGCAAGAAAAATTAAGACTGAATTGACCTCACGCTGGAGAAAAGAGGATCATTCAATTTTTCACTCAGAGAAAGACACTTTTGTGAAATCCTCTTGGTGTCGGTTATTATCGGTATCAGAAGAGAAAACCCTGGATCGGTGCATCTCTAGTACCAGTAACTAAACAGGAATGTTTTTAAAGAGGGGGTATTATGCTTTTTTCAGTCACATAGCACCAGTCTATAGCACACTACAATGATGACCAAACCTTCTGTTGGTCTGTAAATGCAGTAAATTAGAATAACTGCCTTGTATAAAATTGCTCTCTTAAAATGGCTGTAGTGAATGTCTTGAAATAGGCCTCTGTCTCTTTAAGAACCTCTGACCCTTTCCGACACGCCCCCTCCACACGCTGTCTGTGGGGGTTCTGCTGAGGAGCAGTGGTTGGTTACTCGGCTGGTGACGAAAGCTCGGAGGCGTCTCCAGGAGGTGGGGGCGTTCCTAGGAGGACTCAGGCAAACCTATCCCTAAAATGGCCGCCATCAGAGTTTTTACAGATTACTCAAAAATACGTGAATGTGCCAAAGCAACACTTCAGGCATGTTTTTAATGAGGGAATGACATAATAACATGATGTAAAGCTTGAAAAAGTCGATTTTGCATAATACCCCCCCTTTAATAAATCAGTCCTATGCCCCAAGTACAGTTTAGAGGCAACAATTCGGAATCAGCCTTAGACAAGCCCGTATGGTTCGACCTCCACTATTTCATCAGAATCCATCAATCTCCCTCATCCGCTGCTCGAGACAAAGTCCATCCATCACTGAGACGACGGACCACGTCCAGATCTCCTCCTGTGTCCAAACACATGTCCAGACCGACTGATAGGAGTTTCCCCACAGCTATAAACCTGACACAGGGCTCCTTGTACTTTTTGTCCTCCACAACTGCATAAAGAACAGTCTGAAACATTTGCCTGTGTGCACTTGGCTCTGTATTGGCACTTTTACTTCCACTCACTTGATTTTCTCTTCATGCAGGTTATTGCTCATTAAGAGCCGAGTCCTAACACGTCGTTTCTACTGATTTACCTAAAGCTGTGTTTCCCACGGATTAGACCAGTGTTTCCCAACCAGGCGAGTTTTCAAGGACTTAAAGTGCGTATGACAGGTTTTAAAGCTTTTCAAAATATGACTCGTTTATCTAGATGCATTATATCTGTTTTAAGTAATAATAATTTTATTTCAGTGACGCTGCAATTTTAAAGAAGAATTTATGCATATTTTTATTTGAACTTTTAAGTTGCTGACAGGAAGTTACATAGATGGAGGTAAATACTACGTTCATGTGGTCCTCGTGGAACTAGGGAAACGTTTTCCCCAGTTGGGAAATGCATCTGAACGCTCGATCAACTGGAGAAAATGACTGGGGAACTCAGGTCCCGATTTCAGCTGATCTGCTCTATTGTCTAATGTGAGCTTTTTAGTTAAACATTACTACTTTTTGAGTTTAGCGTGAGTTGACGTCATCCTCAGAGTAACAAAATTCCGAGTGAAATGGCCGGAATAAATGCTAGCAAAATGTACATTTACGTATTAATTTTTAAAACTCACAAACTATCATTTAGCTTTTGAGATGCTAACATCATGTTTAATTAATTAGCTCAGGTAAGCACTAACAAGTGATAAAAGACGTGAATGTTTTTATTTGATGACGTCAAAATCCCCACTTTCCCACAAAAAACACATGAACACAAACACACTGGGGGCAATGACGTCACATCTCAGGAAAACGAGCTCCCCAGTTCACATGAATGTAGCAAAAGTTCCAAAAGTTCACTCACTCATTTCCCATTGACTTAACATGGTCGGCACGGCAACAGTTTAAAATTCTTGTCCTCTATCTATGTCACTTCCTGTCAGTGTCCAATAAGAATGTGAGACTATAAACATCACAAAAATGGTCAAACTACAGCAAGCTGGGTGAAATGTTTAGCAAAATCATAAATGTAGTTGTGTTAAAGCAGCGCTAAGTAACTCATGCCCCTAGAGGCCATAAGTGCCGCTGCAGGTGTCGTAAGATGCTGCGTTTTTTTACTCATTAATTGTCCGTGAGAGTAAATACTGCGCTGACAGAAAAGACAAAGGGAGAGAGGGATATTGTTCAACCAATTACACAATGGAGATCTTTTTTTTCACTCAAACTTGGCTGTAAATACAGTTTAAGTGGCGCTACCCAGCAGTTAGCTTTGCTCGTTAGCCTGTTAGCTTCTCCTTTGTGATTCCATTAGTGTGTATTGGTGACTCCGACCCGGTGCAGGAAAGCTGCAATTGTGTTTTTCTGGCCAGAGTCACCAGGGGGAGATGAAAGACCCTCCAATCATCCCGATAACACTTGTATTACCCCCAGAGGGACTACGCAAAGGACTTATTAAGGTAAACAAGTTACTTAGTGCTGTTTTAACTATGTTTTTGCAAAAATTGCGTCTAATGTGTCATATGCACTTTAATGCACTTTTAAGAAAAAAGGTGAAACTGAACATAACTTTGCACAATATTAGCTTTTCCTTTCAGTGAAATGTAGTTTTAGGAGAATTTTAGGTTTATATCGAACACAACATTGTTTTGTTACTAACAAATAGTGCTTTTAATAAATTATTGCTTTGTAAACTGTGTAAACCCTTGAGGTAGGGGGTACATGAACAGGGCTGGACTGGCCATCGGGAGAACCGGGAGTTTTCCCAGTGGGCCGACGTACTTTTGGGCCGGTTGGGCCAGTCAGATCGACAGATAAGCCCCGTAATACTTTGCACCGGCCCACAATTAGCGCCAAAAGCTATTGGAAGTTCTATCATTACATAGATGCAATTACACAATTCCTCCACTACAGGGACGTGACGCATTTTATACCCTTCTGGTGGGGCTTTCTTGAGTTATGGTTCCCAGATAATCTCGCATAATGAGCAATGGGTCTCTGGAACATAACACTCATGCCCCTCACGTTGCGAATATAAGAGGAAATCGTTTATTGTAACCTCATTAACGCAACGCACATTTTAAGATTGTTAAGTAAATTTACAAAAGTTCCATCACGTTGTAAACAACAAGATTAAAGCGTTGAGGGTTTAACATGCAGCGATTGTCCTCGATTCGTAGTTCATACTGTTTTAGTTCAAGGGCTCATTGTTTTTCTCATCACGTCAACTATTGCTTTGAATATGCCTTTTTTTTTTTTTTTTGTGGGCCAGTCTTGACCCACAAGTCCCGGGTCGTTTTTTTCTGCCAGTCCAGCCCTGTACATGAACCACCAATATAGGATCCAAAGGCTGCAGAGGGGGAAGAAAAAGGTTGGGAACCACTAGATTAGACTATGGTTGAATGGAGTAATCCTTTACTAAAATAACTGATACTATTGTGCTGTCGTATAACACTTAATTTTTGAGTTGTCCTTACAAAACATTAGCTTGACACTACACGTTTTGCTTTACTTGCTTTTTGTTGGCTTTTAAGTGTACTTTTATGTACTTTAATGCATACTCTCTGGTCAATATTGCACTCTGAATCTACAAATGACCAGTCTGAGGTTGAGACTGGATAAACTATTGTGTGTTTAATGTTAACCCTGACTAAACTTTGACCAAAGCTGGAGCGACTGTCTGTCTGTCTGTCTGTCTGGCACCTACCTCCCAGCGGCCGTGCGTCATGTAGAAGAGGGCGAAGGGAATGGCAGTGCCCGACATGGCGTGCGTGGAGGGCATGCTGTACTCGGAGTTGTAGAACATCTCCACCTTGACCACGGGCGGCGAGGCGGGCCGGGACCAGCCCAGGAGGTCCTTGGTGCACTGGCCCAGATACATCACCCATGCCCACACCATGATGATCCGGCGGCCCACCAGCGCGTCTACGTTCCACATCACAAAGGGGAAAAAGATGAGATAAAACAGCTCGTTCCCCAGTTCTGTCCCGAAAGTGAAAAGGTAAAACAAAAAGCGGTTTTCGATGAGAAACTCCTGCCCGGCGTCTCCGGTGAGGGAGTTCTTGCGCAGAGGCTTCCCCAGACTCGCTGCCCCATTTTGGGTCAACTTTTCCCCGTCTTCCCCCTGATTTACCGACACGTTTGAAGCTGTAACTCTCTTGTGAAGCCCTTGTGAATCGCTCGTGTGCGTCTCCCCTTCCCCAGCCTCGAAAACACCCGCTTTCCCCGCCTCGCTCTCCCCCGACTCGTGATGCAGACTCGTCCCGTTGTTGAGCACTCGTTTTCGGTCACATTCCCTGCTGTCCCCGCTGCTGGTGCTGGTGCCGCACTCCTCCGCGGGGGAAAACGTTCCTCGTATCCCGCAAAAGTGCTGAAAGCGAGCCACAAGGTAAGGGTCCTGGAGGTAGTCAAATAAACCCCTTAATCGGCTTTGTTTTTCCATGTTTTTTTTTTTCTTCTCCAGCGGGTTGGTGGACTACATGAAGCCCCGAGGAGGAGCTCGAATCCCGGCTACTTTCGCTGCTAGCGCTCGGTTAGCATTAGCTTCCCCATGGTTGCTAACCGCTAATTAACGGCTTACGGTGAGTCAGCGGCCGAAACGCGGGGATAAAAAAGTTTGCGAAAGCGGGGCAAAATGTGGGGAAAGTCGTAGAAAAGTTGGGATAAAAGTGATGTGAGAGGTGGTGTTGAGTGTCCCGCTGCTTTTGACAGATGAGAGGCGGAGAGCGAGGGTTTTTTTCACCGGGAGAAAATGTCACTTCCTCCGCCTTAAAGGAGAAGTGAAGCTGGGACAGAGGAACAACCAACGACCTACATCCACGAGAAGAGCATGAAGAAGCCCCACGGTGACTCGAATTTGTGTTGTTTTGTATCATTTTATAAAGGAAAAGTTGTGTAGTGCTTCTAAGCTAGCACTTCTTAGCTACTAGTCCCACGTGTGAATGAAAACATTAGCTTTAACCTGTTAACTCCCGCCTGAACCGAGAGAATCTTTTTCCCCCACGTCATCAGATTTTTTTTTTCCATCATTTTTTTGTTGGGTATTCAACTCATTTTTGTAACTTTTTTGTCCTTTTTTTGTCACATTTTTGACTTTTTTTTTTTTTCATTTTCTGTCAAATTTAGTTTAGAATTTTTGTACTTTTTTCGTCCATTTTTTATCACATTTTTGTCATTTTTTTGTCACATTTTTGTACTTTTTTTGGTCACATTTTTGTCATTTTTTCGTCAATTTCTTGTAAATTTCTTATCATATTTTTGTGACATTTTTGCCACTTTTTCATCAATTTTTCATCACTTTTTTGTCAATGTTTTCTCACTTTTTTGTCACATTTCCATCATTGTCTTGTTGCTATTTTCACAGCTTTTTCCAGAAGCTTTTGGACTGGGGTAAAGCCAAACTGGAGAAAATGTCCTCGGTTCAGGCGGGAGTTAAGGGGTTAACTCCCACCTGAACAGAGCACATTTTCTCCACTTTGGCTTTACCCCAATTTAAAAGCTTCTTGAGAAAATCGTCAAAAGAGCAACAGAAATGAGACGAGGACAAGGATGAAATGCAACAAAAGAGCGACAAAAACACTGTCCAAAAAAGGCACAAAAGAGTGACAGAAAAGTGACAAAAGTGGAGCGAGACAACAACAAAATAGTGACAAAAGGTGATGAAAATGTGGGGGTGGGAAATGTGACAAACGCAATGAAAAAGCAATGGATCAAAATACCCAAAAAAGTGACTAAAACACAAGGAAACAGATCAGTTTAGATGAGTCTTGTAGGTCTTAGCTTTCAAATGAGATTTGGGTAAATCTGAACCGGAGAAAATGCACTTGGTTAAGGCAGGGGTTAAGAGGTTAATAGAGTTCGGGAATGTGATGTCATATCGCTAAACATTATGG
Source organism: Gobius niger (assembly GCF_951799975.1). Taxonomy (NCBI): domain Eukaryota; kingdom Metazoa; phylum Chordata; class Actinopteri; order Gobiiformes; family Gobiidae; genus Gobius; species Gobius niger. Next base: position 28,245,429 of record NC_136867.1, read on the forward strand.
GATTAGCAGCAATTATAAACTAATGGAGATTTTAGGAGTTAAAATACATATATAGAAAATATAGAAAGGCATGCTAACAGCTGCAAAGATGGCGGATCTCCACAGGTAACTGGTTATTAGGCATATCCTGGTTATGACAATATTCTGGATATGATGTTTACATGTGAGAAACCAGGACACATATCCCTGTTTACCTGAGTAACTACAGTACCCTGCATATTTAGGCTTCTGTGAGGGGCGGAGTTCATTATATATATGGGAAGGAGCTAAATACTTAAGCAATGTGACTAAGGCATGGCTTTTTTGGACATTTCCCTAGTACAGACTACAGAGACAACAACTATCCAATGAAGCACTTAAACAGTAGAGTTCTTTCCCAGCTTGATTGACAGATGATAACCTGGATACTTCAGTGCATGTAAACTGTAATAAGCCCAGGATGAGTGAGCCTGTGCCAGCGAGTGCAACTGTGAGACAATGGATGCAAATTAGTCACTACAAACAGGCCTGGCGTATTTACATGCATGACTGAGCTCATTAACATGCACTGCCCTGACCAGTAAACAAACAAATGCAAAACTTTACAATTGTACAACAAAATGTAGCCTACATTATTACTGCTGGATCACTTGTTTTGTGCTTTACAAGCCTGTGTTGCCAAGTTTCTCAAAGTGCCACGCTGCAATCATTATTCATTCCCTTCATACTCAGTGGTAGCTGCTATTTTAGCCACTGCCGCCTCTGGGGTAGACTGACGGAAGCGAGGATGCAAATCTGCGCCATCAGCTCCTCCGACCACCGACCACGCACTCACGGACGGGGATTTCAGCCCCTTGCACTCCCGTTATTTCTGTGCGCAAACTGTGCTTTGTTTTAATATATGCACAACCGCTCGGCGAGGCCCGCTTCGTAACTGGTCCGCTCCTGCTCCGCCGGCTCGTCACCGATTGGAGAACCTCCCACACGGCAGACCAATCATCAGACCAGGCCGTCAACCAGCTGGCCAATCGGGCCACAGCACCTGGAATGCCACTCCCTTTAAATCCAAGGACATTTCCCTTGTTCGAGGCGGCTGCCGGCTGGAACCCAGTTCGCCTTTGTGTCGTTAAGTTCTGTCACTAAATGGCTAGCCTCACTTTGTTAGTGACGTGTTTAGTTGAGACGCTTTGTTTGTTATTAGTTCCTTAGGTTGCTTTGTTGTTTTAGGAACTAATTTGAATTATTTGTTTGGTAAATTTTCTAAGTAGTTTTTATTTTGTTCGTTTTCATCTTTTGGTTTTCGTTAGTGCTATTTTTGTTTTACCCGTTGGGCCTCCTTTTGTTCACTTTTGCCTTTTTTGTAAGAATAAAATCTGCAGTTTTATTAATTTATTAATTTATGGTTTATTTGGTCGGGACAGTGCAAGTTAATGAACAAGCCACACCTTGGGCTAATTTACCATCCCTCGTCCCCCATGCGCACTCTCAAACAAACTCTCATACATCCTGGCCTATTGTACATGTTTTTAGTGGTAGGGGAAATCGGAGTACCCGGAGGAAACCTACGCAGACACGGGGAGAACATGCAAACTCCACACAGAAAGGCCCCGTCCTTGGTGGGAATCGAACCCAGACCTTCTAGCTGTGAAGCACAAGCACTAATCACTGTGCTAACCCTAACCCTATCTACTGTGTTCCCTAGAGCAAAGAGGGCGTAACACACTCTCATTCTGGCCTGTGTCTGATTAATGTTACAGTTGTGACAAATGAGATGCAAAATTTATAATGTGAAAATCTTAGTATTTCCAAAGAAAACCGAAAAAGTGTATTAAAGGGGCTAGATGCAAGTTGGCCATTTTATGCTCACTACTGCCACCTCAGGTCATACGTGTAACTGCGCCTTCTGAATTAAACTCTTGCATGACAGTAATGTTTACTCACAGTGGCACAAGCAACATTATTTTTTACTCAAGTAAGAGTAAAAGTACAGGATGATAACTAATACTAATAAGTGCATAATCTTCAAAAAGTTACTCAAGTATTGAGTACTACCTGCCTCTGCTCAAAGGTCCTTTTTGTTATAACTTGCAGAAAGTGAGTAGGGGAAAGCTGCAGACCCGGAGCCAGACAGATCTACCGTGAAGCGAATCCACCGTGATAGTGCGCCCTCTGCTGGATAAGGCGGATCTTGACCGATCAGCTTTTAGGAAGGTTGATGTTGATTGATGTCGATCTACTTCATGCACAGTTCAGTTATTTACATTTCGTCATGAAAACAAAAAAAATTCTCATGAAAAAATGTGGAAAATGTTATTAGATGTTTCCATTGATTGATAAAGATAACATAACTTTGAACAGCATACAAATTGGTTGTTATTTTTGTTCCTAAACAATCCTAATCTTAACCTAACCCTAATCCTTAAAAGTATAAGTTTTTACTTCTTTCGGCTCCTTTTCATTCATGTTAAATGCTGTTGTTGCATTTGTTTTTAAATGAATGAAATAAATAATAAAATGAAATGAAATGAAAATGAAATGCCTTATGTTAACCTAACACTAATCTTAACCTAACCCTAGTCTTAACCTAACCCTAACAACCCTAACCCTAATCTTAACCTAACCCTAATCGTGACCTATTTAAATATGGTTACGTGAAGTGTTACACAAAATTAAACAATGTGGATTTTCTAAGCGGATAAAAGGGGGAACTATATTGGAAGGCGTAATAATACCAGGAGTAGTTTGGCATCCGCACAGTAAAGTGAAGATTACTGCGCGGATTTCGAACTACTTCTGGTATTATTACGCCTTACATTATTTTTATCCGCTTTGAAAATCCACATTGTTTAATTTTGTGTAATTATACTTTGTAGTGTAACACTTCACGTAACCATATTTAAATAGGGAAAACGTGGAAGAGCTTGGTAGCTTCGATCTTGACCTGTTTTGGAGCTATAGAGGAGAAGGGGAGAGGCTAAATGCTAATGCCGTCTGCGCTGTGTTTACGTGATTAAAGGCACGGGTGAAGATCAGACAGGTCCTAAAGAACTCGTCAAAGCTAAGGTAAGAACATATCTCAGTATGTAAAAACGGTGGCCTGTTCCTTTAACCTAACCCTAATCTTAACCTAACCCTAATTTTAACCTAACCCTAATCTTAACCTAGCCCATATTTCAAACGATTTTAAACTAAACTTAACAATAATTGTAAAACATAAATTATTAACGTATAATACCGTCGTGGATCTGCTCCTACCAGCAGAGGGCGCACAATCACGGCGGATCCGCCTCACCCCAATAATGGAAAGCTTTGTAATTAGGTGTAGTTCCTCTGACGGGCACTAGAGCTCAGCAGACAGTTATTCAATCCAGTCTTTAGCTTTGTGGAGGGCAGGGAAGGCATTTGTTTGATGATGTTTATATAACAATAGAGGGCGCTATTGTGCTACATAAAGTTTTAACTTCCTAGAACGTCCGCTTGAATTCCAATTTAGAGCCTTGATTTTCTGCTGATTGGTAAAGATACACATTTTGAGGTTGTTCTAGTAAACGGACCTTGTTTCTAATTTCAAATTCAAGAAGTGAGTGAGGGACATGTGTACGTTTGATTTCTTTTAGACTGGCAGATGAATATAATTTTAGATTACTGTGCCAGTCTAAAAGTGAGGCAGTCGTGTTTACATTGTGAGTGTCAATGTCGGCTTTAATTAAGCCTCTGTGTGTGGGAGCTAAAAATAACTTATTTTTCATCAGCAAAAACACAGCAAAAGTCACCAGCAGAGAACAGCTACTTTTTCACTGTGATATAAGCCTCATGTGACATATGAACATTGATTAAAGTTGAATTCATTGACTTCATGTTTGTTGTATTTTACCAATTTTGTAATCATTTTTATAGCACATTCTAAATAAGTAACATTTGATTTTTTATCTGTCCGGAATACTTGAGCACATGTAAACACACTCATTATTAAATCCTGTTTCATTCTCCTCTGCAGTGAGAGGACGACAGCAGAGCAGTTCCTGTTAAGCGAGTGTTTAAACAGAAGGCTCCTGTCATCGCTCTGATTTCCCATGATGCACTGGGGCCAATTATGGCGACTCAGGTGAGGCATGTCTGCTCCGTTTGACAAGTGACGAGACCAGGACATTAAACTTTAAAAGCTGTCCAGCGAGAGCACGAGGGTCGAGTCCTCCTCTCTCCATTCAGTTTATATTGGAAGCTCTGGGAATAACATGGTTCAGTCAATGAGGAAGTGAAAAGTACATTTTTTATATCTGAGAGCCCATATATAAGATTATAAGTCAATAGGTAATTTTCGGGATGCTCGGTGTCTTGGGTTAGTCCTGAAAAACTTGTGTTCATTTTTCGATCTAAACATTTTAATCAGTCAGCAGTTGGTTTGTGCAAGAATGAAATAAAACGGGACTTGAAGCCTTTTTATTTAATGGGAACATATACCGTATCATATACAATCATCACTCATGCTTATACAGAAAGTTGACGTAGGTTACATACTGTACTTTATTATTTAACAGAGTCTAAATAAATCAGAAAAGTAAAGCAAAATTCACTCTGTTGAATTCAAAATGTCCGCCTTTTAAAAAAAAAAAGTTGCATAAAGCAGGGAGAATCAGTTTAGCTACTGCAAAGAAGCAAAATCAATGAATGAATTGAATTCACACAGATGTGTTTAACCCCATGGCTTTAACAAAGACTCGCTGAGCATCCTCTGCCAGTGAGTTCAGTATGTAGTTGAGAGCTTTGTAGGTTGTAAAACTGGAAAGACCCACAGCAACAACTGTTCCCAAAACAGGGATTAACCTGGCTCCTCTCTCTACGGGTTCAGGTGCAATGTGATGTGCAGACATACTCAGCACTGCAACTACATCAGCTCTGGTGATCTGGTCTAGTTTTGCCAGGTCAGACTTTAGCTCCTGCCTGAGGTCCTCTAAAGCCAAACCAGTAACCATGGAAAGCTTCTGCAGTGAGTCAGGGGTGAGGCCCAGGGAACTTCTACACTCTTTGGTAAATTCTAGCACACTGCCCACATCGATCTCCTCAGCGAGACCAGGGACTGACAGCAGAGCTGCACCGACCCCTGAAGCTGCTGCTGAGGCTACAGTGTACCAGCGAACCTGGGTGTGATCTTTGACTCTGAGCTGGCGTTTATTCCACACATTAAGAACATCACAAAGATAGGTTTTTACCATCTAAAGAACATAGCCAGAGTCGCCCCATTCTCTCTCGGGCCAACACGGAGACGCTCATGCATGCTTTTATCACCAGTCGTATCCACTACTGTAATGCCCTGCTTTCTGGTCTTCCCAAAAAGAGGATCTCAGGTCTACAACTTTTACAACATTCAGCAGCTCGTGTCCTGACGAAGACCAGGAGGCGGGACCACATTACATTGGTTTGAGAATCGCTGCATTAGCTCCCCATGTGTTTCAGGATCAACTTTAAAGTTCTTTTAATAAAAAAAAAACTGCTTTTACCTTACGAACCTTCACGGCCCCTTCGCTCCTCCGGCAGGGGTCTCCTAGTTATTCCTAAAGTCAACAAAAAGACTCATGGCGAGGCGTTTTTCCAATCACAAAGATAGGTTTGGTTTGGTTTCTTATATTTATTAGGCTCTCCCAGTGTTTCCTCTGGGTGCTTTCCTGTGGGTGTGTGCGTACACGATGGGGTGAAAGTTTGAGTGTGTGTGTGTCACGATCGAGGGATCTGTATATATTCGGGGGGATGGGAGGGTGTTCCAGGCGTGTTGTTTTAAATGCTGTAATCTGTAAAGCACTTTGAAAAGCACTTTATAAATAAAGTTTGATTGATTGAAACACTCAAGACAAGTTATTCACACATTTGATACCAATCTCATGGCTTTCATAAAAACTCGTTGGGCATCTTCAGTCATTGTGTCTAGTATGTCAGTTAGTGTTTTGTAGGTGAGAAGAATAGAAAGACCCATCGCAACAGGGATTCCAACAAATGGGACAAACCTGGCTCCTTGCTCTATAGTTTTAGCTGTAAAGTGAGTAGACATGGCACACATTCTGAGAGCCAGAAAATCACTGGTTAGTTTTTCTGATGATGCTGAAAGAGTTTTAAATTCCTTCCTGAGGTTCTCCAAAGGCACACCAGTGACATAGGACAGCTTCTGCAATGACTCAGGTGAATGACGAATCCCCAGTAAATCTAAGCACTCCTCTGCAAATCGCTTTATAACGGCCATATCAACGGCCTCTGAGAGACCAGGGACTGGCACAGCAGCACCAGGCACAGCAGCACCAACGGCAGATGCTAAAGCATACCATTTAATTTTGTCTCCTAAAACCTTTTTCTTTTGTTCGATGATGTCCAGATTGATGTTGGGCAGTGCCAGGAGCAGAACATCTCTCTGATGTTCAGGAAGTTCTTTTTCCAGAGTTTTCCACATGGCCCCAAATTCGTACTGATCTAGTCTGAGACTGGACACCAGGAAAACCTTCGGAGACTTGATTCCCAGGTCCTGGAGTCCTGCATCATCAGATAGATAGTACATTTATAGAAACACAAACAACAACATTATTTAAGGTAAAAAGGGTGACTAAGTTGAATCAAACTGAACAAACCACAGTTACCTTTAGAGCAGTCGTCTCTGATCAGTTTAAGGAGATCGTCCTCATTAAAGTCTGGATCACCCTCTTTCTCGTCTCGTATGCTGTGGTCGATCTTGGATCGAACAAAGTAGAACTTTTTCTTCATCTTCTGAATTTCTTTTGCCAGATTTGCATCATTTTCTCGAAAACGATCACTGGAAACAATGATGAAGAAGTCGTAATTCTCAAACCCCATCTTCTTTATGTATTCACGTGCTGTGAACTTTACGGTGCCGATCCCCGGCAGATCCCACATTTTGATCTTGTCGTTCTGTGGATGACGATACTCTGTTGGCTCCATCGTTGTCTCTACAGCACCAGTTGGAGCTGCTCCTGGTGTTTTGTTTTTGATTCCCCTCAGAGCATTGATCAGAGATGATTTACCAGAGCCAGACTCTCCTGTGATCCCAATGTTCAGAGGAACTTTCTTTTACTTGTCCAAATAGTCCAGCGCCTTTTGAGCTGCTTGAGGCAGGTCATTATTTTGAAGTGCTGATGTAACCTCTTCTTTACACTGATCGACCATGATCCCTGGGAAATAGATGAACCCATTAATGGTCACAAATAAAATCAAACTTCTGTGGTCACTCAAATTTTATGAGATTTTTAATTTGGGGTTTTGTGCGTGCGTGTGCGCGTGTGCGTGTGCGTGTGCGTGTGCGTGTGCGTGCGTGTGTGTGTACAATCAGATCCTCCGGCTCAGCACTGGTGACATTTTTTTGGTTCTTCTACTTGACTCTTTGGTTCTGTAGGCTTCAGGATCATTTAACAAATTCTAAATAACTGTTTTATGGTTTTATGTCCCGCCTCTGCAGCGATGGCGCGCTGCAAGATTCAAACCTTTTTTTAACCGGGAAAAAAAAATATTGAGATCAAATGTCTTTTACAAGAGTGCCCAGGGACTGTTGAGTTACTTATGCAGCTCAACAACCCAAACACGATCAAGACTTTTGCATCAGGACAAAGTCATGACAGAGTGAAAAACTGACCGAAAATTACACTGAATCCACATTTTTGTACAGATCTGGCATTTTCAAGGCATGTGGTCCTAAACTTTTGATCAGCTGCAAAACAGAATATTTCAGATCAAACCAGGCAAGATTTTGATCGGGGCTGTATATGTAGTGTTAAATTCTGAGTTTAGAAATTGAAAGCTCTCTGAACTACAGCTGACAAAAAAAACAACTGAATAGTATATTTAATCTATAAAAAAGCAAAAAAAACAAAAAAGAAAGCAAACCCATAACTGTCACTGTCAACATTTCTGAACATATTCCCAATAAGTCTCTGTATCTCATTGATTGTATGTTGAGACTTTCTAAATTAATTCCATACTGTTTGTCGAGCTACAGAACCTTTTGTTACTTGCCTGAATGTTTTCAATAAGACCTCATGTGCTGTGTGCTGTCTCTAAACTGAAGCTCTTATGAGACACATGAACGTTATTTACCAGCTGTCTGGAGCGGGATGATCATATAGAGCAGGAGGATCATCTGGTGTTCCTCCTCAATAATTTTCCACAAATCTCTGAATTCGTACAAGTGGAGTCCGAGACCAGACACCAGGAAGACCTTTGGAGACTCAACGCCCAGGAACTGGAGTTCTGCATCATTAAAAATACAAAACAGATTTGAATTGTTCAAAATGAATAAATCACCTTCTATGCAGTTGTTCCTGATGAGGTTGAGATGAGGGTCAGATGGTTTCTCATTTTGTATGAAGAAAGTGGAAGAAAATGGATGGATGAATGGATTTATGTACAGAAGAGCTCCTTCCTGAACACATCCTGAAGGTTATTTCATAAAACTATTTCAGTACAGTGACGCCTTCAACTTGAGTTATCTCTGACTGAGTGTAAACACAGGAGTCCAGCCAAAATACCAAGATAAGGAGAGGACACGCCCTCCTTCAGCAACAACCCCTTTAAGACACGATGAAGGCACTTTAGCAGAAATGCACCGCCTTCATCTGTGTTTGAGGAACGAAACAAGTGATCGGATAAACTTTAGAACAAAACACTCAAAGCTCACCGTGCACAGGTGTTTAACATCACAAAGCACAGAGACTCACTCTGACCCAGACGTTAAAAAGTGATAGATGTATAAATCTGAGTTTGTGCTTAACATAAAGAACAAAGTAACAATAGACCATTTATAAAATACATACATACAAACATATCCACTAAATATGAAGTCATTAATTATTGCCCATCAGTAAATCGACTTTACTCCACATTTAAAGCTGAACAAGTTGCAATGATCTAATAATAAAACATTAGTGTCAGAAATAAATGTGTTTGTAGTAAAAGTGCAAATAAAGAGTTCAGACTAAGTTGAGTGAGTCTGGTTTATCAACAAAATAAACCAGACAAATAAGTCGAGTTTACAGTAAAACAGTTTCATTGAACAGCCCATGAGTCTATTTATTCTGATAAAAACATGACAAAATAAATAATAGGCTCTAAGTTTTACGTACCGGTCAGTGCCTTCTGCTTCTGCACCGTCTGGTTGGAATGATGCAGTTACATAACATTCACATGTTTCTTCCTATAGCCACACCTCTTACAGGAAACTGATGAACAATAACAAGCTTTAAGCACCACATTCACCCCCCAGAAAGCAGGGAAATCTGTTGCATTTCACGGAAACAGAAACCAGGCTCAGAGCTTTAGTTATTTCCTAAAACTGATCAACACTGGTCATTCAGGGTGAAAGGGCTGAGTGAATGTGTAGTACTGTATGTGTGTATGCGCAGTGCAGGGGATATACTGTATATGTAGGACCTTAACGCCTCAGTATCCTTATCAATTTGTGGTGCTGGCGAGTGAATTTGGGTTGGTTCAAAATCTAAAACTCCTGATATGAAAACATTCAGCAGTGTCATCACCAAAGGAAAAACACTGCTCCAGAGAAAACAAGAAACTAAAACCCTTTTTATTTTGCGAAAAGTAGTTTTTTTTTAATGGTTTCAGCTATAAATGTGACTACTTCTAAATTAAAATCACAGTATTACTCTCTAAAATAGTGCCTCAAAACCTGGAATAGTTCAGAAAATCCCTCGTTGTGATATTTCACTGGTTAGAATGATACATAAAAGGGTTATGTACTGATTTTAAGTGGAAAACCTGAACTACAGAACAAGAGGCCAAACATTCCTGTGTGTCTGTATCTCACCAGTTTTTAATTTCACGTCTTCCTTACAAGTTTTTCATTGCCAATAAATGCTCCATTACATCATCAGTTAGAAACATCCGGAAGCAGGACAAAGGATCTAGCTCACGTGACAGCACAGGCAGTAGATCCAGGACACAGCCCTGTGGGGGCGGGTACATACTGGAGCCAGTCCACATGCTCCCTTTGTTAGATGTGCATCTCAGTTCTTCCTCAATCTCCTCTACGCTGCCGTCTTCAGAGTCGTCTTCAGAGTCGTCTTCAGAGTCAGAGTCGTCTTCAGAGTCGTCTTCAGAGTCAGAGTCGTCTTCAGAGTCAGAGTCGTCTTCAGAGTCAGAGTTGTCTTCAGAGTCGTCTTCAGAGTCAGAGTCGTCTTCAGAGTCGTCTTCAGAGTCAGAGTCGTCTTCAGAGTCGTCTTCAGAGTCGTCTTCAGAGTCGTCTTCAGAGTCAGAGTCGTCTTCAGAGTCGTCTTCAGAGTCAGAGTCGTCTTCAGAGTCAGAGTTGTCTTCAGAGTCAGAGTTGTCTTCAGAGTCGTCTTCAGAGTCGTCTTCAGAGTCAGAGTCGTCTTCAGAGTCAGAGTTGTCTTCAGAGTCAGAGTTGTCTTCAGAGTCAGAGTTGTCTTCAGAGTCGTCTTCAGAGTCGTCTTCAGAGTCAGAGTCGTCTTCAGAGTCGTCTTCAGAGTCGTCTTCAGAGTCAGAGTCGTCTTCAGAGTCAGAGTCGTCTTCAGAATCAGAGTCGTCTTCAGAGTCAGAGTCGTCTTCAGAGTCGTCTTCAGAGTCAGAGTCGTCTTCAGAGTCAGAGTCGTCTTCAGAGTCAGAGTCGTCTTCAGAGTCAGAGTTGTCTTCAGAGTCAGAGTTGTCTTCAGAGTCGTCTTCAGAGTCAGAGTCGTCTTCAGAGTCGTCTTCAGAGTTGTCTTCAGAGTCGTCTTCAGAGTCAGAGTTGTCTTCAGAGTCGTCTTCAGAGTCAGAGTCGTCTTCAGAGTCGTCTTCAGAGTCAGAGTCGTCTTCAGAGTCGTCTTCAGAGTCAGAGTCGTCTTCAGAGTCAGAGTTGTCTTCAGAGTCAGAGTCGTCTTCAGAGTCAGAGTCGTCTTCAGAGTCAGAGTCGTCTTCAGAGTCAGAGTCGTCTTCAGAGTCGTCTTCAGAGTCGTCTTCAGAGTCAGAGTCGTCTTCAGAGTCAGAGTCGTCTTCAGAGTCAGAGTTGTCTTCAGAGTCGTCTTCAGAGTCAGAGTCGTCTTCAGAGTCGTCTTCAGAGTCGTCTTCAGAGTCGTCTTCAGAGTCAGAGTTGTCTTCAGAGTCGTCTTCAGAGTCAGAGTCGTCTTCAGAGTCGTCTTCAGAGTCGTCTTCAGAGTCAGAGTCGTCTTCAGAGTCGTCTTCAGAGTCGTCTTCAGAGTCAGAGTCGTCTTCAGAGTCAGAGTTGTCTTCAGAGTCAGAGTTGTCTTCAGAGTCGTCTTCAGAGTCGTCTTCAGAGTCGTCTTCAGAGTCGTCTTCAGAGTCGTCTTCAGAGTCGTCTTCAGAGTCAGAGTCGTCTTCAGAGTCAGAGTTGTCTTCAGAGTCGTCTTCAGAGTCGTCTTCAGAGTTGTCTTCAGAGTCAGAGTCGTCTTCAGAGTCAGAGTCGTCTTCAGAGTCGTCTTCAGAGTCAGAGTCGTCTTCAGAGTCAGAGTCGTCTTCAGAGTCAGAGTTGTCTTCAGAGTCGTCTTCAGAGTCAGAGTCGTCTTCAGAGTCGTCTTCAGAGTCAGAGTCGTCTTCAGAGTCAGAGTCGTCTTCAGAGTCGTCTTCAGAGTCAGAGTCGTCTTCAGAGTCAGAGTTGTCTTCAGAGTCGTCTTCAGAGTCAGAGTCGTCTTCAGAGTCGTCTTCAGAGTCAGAGTCGTCTTCAGAGTCAGAGTTGTCTTCAGAGTCGTCTTCAGAGTCAGAGTCGTCTTCAGAGTCAGAGTCGTCTTCAGAGTCAGAGTTGTCTTCAGAGTTGTCTTCAGAGTCGTCTTCAGAGTCGTCTTCAGAGTCAGAGTCGTCTTCAGAGTCGTCTTCATAGTCGTCTTCAGAGTCAGAGTCGTCTTCAGAGTCAGAGTCGTCTTCAGAGTCAGAGTCGTCTTCAGAGTCAGAGTCGTCTTCAGAGTCAGAGTTGTCTTCAGAGCCGTCTTCAGAGTCGTCTTCAGAGTCGTCTTCAGAGTCAGAGTCGTCTTCAGAGTCAGAGTCGTCTTCAGAGTCAGAGTCGTCTTCAGAGTCAGAGTCGTCTTCAGAGTCGTCTTCAGAGTCAGAGTCGTCTTCAGAGTCAGAGTCGTCTTCAGAGTCAGAGTCGTCTTCAGAGTCGTCTTCAGAGTCGTCTTCAGAGTCAGAGTCGTCTTCAGAGTCAGAGTCGTCTTCAGAGTCAGAGTCGTCTTCAGAGTCAGAGTCGTCTTCAGAGTCAGAGTCGTCTTCAGAGTCGTCTTCAGAGTCGTCTTCAGAGTCAGAGTCGTCTTCAGAGTCAGAGTCGTCTTCAGAGTCGTCTTCAGAGTCAGAGTCGTCTTCAGAGTCGTCTTCAGAGTCGTCTTCAGAGTCAGAGTCGTCTTCAGAGTCAGAGTCGTCTTCAGAGTCGTCTTCAGAGTCAGAGTCGTCTTCAGAGTCAGAGTCGTCTTCAGAGTCAGAGTCGTCTTCAGAGTCGTCTTCAGTGTCAGAGTCGTCTTCAGAGTCAGAGTCGTCTTCAGAGTCGTCTTCAGAGTCGTCTTCAGAGTCAGAGTCGTCTTCAGAGTCAGAGTCGTCTTCAGAGTCGTCTTCAGAGTCAGAGTCGTCTTCAGAGTCAGAGTCGTCTTCAGAGTCAGAGTCGTCTTCAGAGTCGTCTTCAGTGTCAGAGTCATCTTCAGAGTCGTCTTCAGAGTCGTCTTCAGAGTCAGAGTCGTCTTCAGAGTCAGAGTCGTTTTCAGAGCCGTCTTCAGTCATCTTCAGAGTCGTCTTCAGAGTCGTCTTCAGAGTCAGAGTCGTCTTCAGAGTCAGAGTCGTCTTCAGAGTCGTCTTCAGAGTCGTCTTCAGAGCCGTCTTCAGTCATCTTCAGAGTCGTCTTCAGAGTCGTCTTCAGAGTCGTCTTCAGAGTCGTCTTCAGATGATTCCGCCCTTGAATCAGAGCTGAATTTTATTTGGTCATTCTCTGAATCAGAATCCTGGTCCGTCAAATATTCTTCTCCTTGTCCCTCCCAGAGTTCATGATTGATCCAAAGCCTTCCTACAGCTCTTATACAGTGCCCAGAGCTTACAGAAGTTTTCTTTTCGATCAGACTAGGGATGTCACGGTTACCGGTGTAGCGGTAAACCCCGGTAAAAATGTTTTTGAACAAATATTTTACGGCGGCGGTGTAGTTAAAATGAGCCTTATAAGCCACAGAACATTACGGGGCTCCCAGTGGCAGATTGCAATAGATTCACTCTCGAATTTTCCCAAATCTGCAAAGTGAAAGCTCACTGGAAGGAAACAAACTGAGAACAATTTTCCTGATATAGACGCTTTATCTTGTTCAAAAATATTCTTCTTCTTAGTTTCTGGCGCTATAAATATTACATGTAATGCCCTCGAGACGATCAACAACACATCGTTATAGTTCCTTTACTTTACTTTGATGTGAAAAGCTGCACTTTTGATAAGGCTTTGTCTGTATTTTTTTTATATAATAAGCACTGTTAAATTTTTTTGAAACTATTGTTTGTGTAGGACTATCAATGCTTTCTGAACATATTAACACACATTAAATAAAATACCGCGATAATGCCGAAAACCGTGATAATTTCGGTCACAATAACCGTGAGGTAAAATTTTCATACCGTGGCTTTTTCGGACATGTTTCAAGCACAGGGACAGAAAACTATTCTATGAAGCACTTAAACAGTGGAGTTCTTTCTCAGCTTGAGCGACAGATGATAACCTGGATACTTCAGTGCATGTAAACTGTAATAAGCCCAGGATGAGTGAGCCCGTGCCAGTGAGTGCAACTGTGAGACAATGGATGCAAATTAGTCACTACAAACAGGCCTGGCGTATTTACATGCATGACTGAGCTCATTAACGTGCACTGCCCTGACCAGTAAACAAACAAATGCAAAACTTTACAATTGTACAACAAAATGTAGCCTATATTATTACTGCTGGATCACTTGTTTTGTGCTTTACGAGCCTGTGTTGCCAAGTTTCTCAAAGCGCCACACTGGGGTAGACTGACGGAAGCGAGGCTGCAAATCAGCAAATCAAATCAGCAAATCAAATCAGCAAATCAAATCAGTGAGTAGGTCTGGGCTCATTCTACACATTCGGACATTGTTTGAACATTTTTAAACCCCGGATAGTCCCTTTAATGGAACAGGCCACCATTTTTCCATACTGAGATATGTTCTTACCTGAGCTTAGACGAGCTGATGCGTACCTGTCTGGTTTTGTGCGTGCCCATGGAAGAGCTTGGTCGCTTCTAACTTAATGTTTGGAGCTATAGGAATACATTGGGAGAGGCTAAATGCTCACAACATCTTTGGTTGTTGTGTGTGACTGAGCGCACGCACAAGCACCAGACAGGTACACATCAACTCGTCTAAGCTCAGGTAAGAACATCTCTCAGTATGGAAAAATGGTGGCCTGTTCCTTTAATGTTTACTCACAGTGACACAAGTAACATTATTTTTTACTCAAGTAAGAGTAAAAGTACAGGATGATAACTATACTAATAAGTGCATATTCTTCAAAAAGTTACTCAAGCATTGAGTACTACCTGCCTCTGCTCAAAGGTAATTTTTGTTATAACTATAAAAATAAAGAAAGTGGGTAGGAGAAAGCTGCAGACCCGGAGCCAGACAGATCTACCGTGAAGCGAATCCACCGTGATAGTGCGCCCTCTGCTGGATAAGGCGGATCTTGACCGATCAGCTTTTAGGAAGATTGATGTCGATCTACTTCATGCACTGGTCAGTTATTTAAACTTTTTCATGAAAACAAAACAAAATTCTCATGAAAAAATTTGGAAAATGTTATTAGATGCTTCCCTTGATTGATAAAGATAACATAACTTTGAACAGCATACAAATTGTTTTTGTTCCTAAACGATCCTAATCTTAACCCATCCCTAATCCTAACAAGTATAAGTTTTTACTTCTTTCGGCTCCTTTTCATTCATGTTAAATGCTGTTGTTGCATTTGTTTTTAAATGAATGAAATAAATAATAAAATGAAATGGAATCCTAATACTAACAACCCTAACCCTAATCTTAACATCACCCTAACAACCCTAATCTTAACCTAACCCTAATCTTAACCTAACCCTAACAACCCTAATCTTAACCTAACCCTAATCTTAACCTAACCCTAACAACCCTAATCTTAACCTAACCCTAATCTTAACCTAACCCTAATCTTAACCAAACCCTAATCTTAACCTCACCCTAACAACCCTAATCTTAACCTAACCCTAATCTTAACCTAACCCTAATCTTAACCTAACCCTAATCTTAACCTCACCCTAACAACCCTAGCCTACCCTACCCCTAATTCAAACGATTTTAAACTAAACTTAACAATGATTGTAAAACATAAATTATTAACAAATAATAACGTTGTGGATCTGCTCCTACCAGCAGGGGGCGCACTATCGTGGAAGATCCGCCTCACCGTCGTGGATCTGTCTCTGCGAGCTATTATTGCAGAAAGTTGGTACTCTTTGTAATTAGGTGCAGTTCCTCTGACGGGCACTAGAGCTCAGCAGAGACCTATTCAATCCACTCTTTGGCTTTGTGGACCTTCAGACAGGAAAGGTATTTGTTTGATGATGATTTTAAGACAGTAGAGGGCGCCATTGTGCTAATTCAAGTGCCTATACTTCCTTGAATGTCCACTTAAATGCCTTGACTTTCTGATTATTGGTTCAGATACAGATTTTGAATTTGGATAACTTAGTGAATCACCAGTTGGTTCCTTTTTCACTGTGATAAAAGCCTCGTGTGACATATGAACATGGATTAAAGTTGAATTCATTTGTGTTGTATTTTACCAATTTCAAAATCATTTTTATAGTGCATTCTTTGTAAATAACATTTTCACATTCATTCTTTTATTTTTTGCCAGTCCTATTACAGCGACTCTATAACCTATACTCTAGCCATATTTTCATCGAGTATTTTGTTTTTTTACTCGAGTACCAACACCGTATTGGACTGTCAAATAATGCTAAATAATGTAAAAACAAGAAAAGAATAATAGATGAATAATTAAGTACATGTATAAAATAAATATACAAATACATGTATTAAACAATGGACACAAAAAACAAAGCTTTTATTTGATTATTGCAAGAACTTGTTATTTGATTATTTAAATTGCTGATTATTTGATTAATTCATTAATTTTCATATTTATTCATTAGCTTGTCTATTGTTTTGGCAGTCTTACTATTGGGTCACTATTTACTTCTATTTTTGTGTAATAAAGTCAAATATTTGGACCACTCTATCCACCTCAGTGCGTTGGATTTCTTATTTACATTTAAACACCACATACCCAAAACTGCCATAACCAGAACATGGCTAATAACCAGAATACTTGAGCACATGTAAACACACTCATTATTAAATCCTGTTTCATTCTCCTCTGCAGTGAGAGGACGACAGCAGAGCAGTTCCTGTTAAGCGAGTGTTTAAACAGAAGGCTCCTGTCATCGCTCTGATTTCCCATGATGCACTGGGGCCAATTACGGCGTCTCAGGTGAGGCATGTCTGCTCCGTTTGACAAGTGACGAGACTAGGACATTAAACTTTAAAAGCTGTCCAGCGAGAGGACGAGGGTCGTGTCCTACTCTCTCCATTCAGCTCATGTTGGAAGCTCTGGGAATAACATGGTTCAGTCAATGAGGAAGTGAAAAGTACATTTTTTATATCTGAGAGCCCATATATAAGATTGTAAGTCAATAGGTAAGGTTCTATTTTCGGGATGCTCAATGTCTTGGGTTAGTCCTGAAAAACTCGTGTTCTATTTTCGATCTAAACATTTTAATCAGTCAGCAGTTGGTTTGTGCAAGAATGAAATAAAACGGCGACTTCCAGCTTCTTGAAGCTTTTTATTTAATGGGAACATATACCGTATCATATACAATCATCACTCATGCTTATACAGAAAGTTGACGTAGGTTACATACTGTACTTTATCATTTAACAGAGTCTAAATAAATCAGAAAAGTAAAGCAAAATTCACTCTGTTGTGTTCAAAATGTCAGCCTTTAAAAAAAAAAGTTGCATGAAGCAGGGAGAATCAGTTTAGCTACTGCAAAGAAGCAAAATCAATGAATGAATTTAATTCACACAGATGTGTTTAACCCCATGGCTTTAACAAAGACTCGCTGAGCATCCTCTGCCAGTGAGTTCAGTGTGTAATTGAGAGCTTTGTAGGTTGTAAAACTGGAAAGACCCACAGCAACAACTGTTCCCAAAACAGGGATTAACCTGGCTCCTCTCTCTACGGGTTCAGGTGCAATGTGATGTGCAGACATACTCAGCACTGCAACTACATCAGCTCTGGTGATCTGGTCTAGTTTTGCCAGGTCAGACTTTAGCTCCTGCCTGAGGTCCTCTAAAGCCAAACCAGTAACCATGGAAAGCTTCTGCAGTGAGTCAGGGGTGAGGCCCAGGGAACTTCTACACTCTGTGGTAAATTCTAACACACTGCCCACATCGATCTCCTCAGCGAGACCAGGGACTGACAGCAGAGCTGCACCGACCCCTGAAGCTGCTGCTGAGGCTACAGTGTACCAGATCATTTTGTACCATAAAGCATTTTTCTTCTGTTCGATGACGTCCAGACTAATGTTGGGCAGTGCCAAGAGCAGCACATTCTTCTGATGTTCAGGAAGTTCTTTCTCTAAAGTTTCCCACAGGTGTTTAAATTCGTACAGATGGAGTCTGAGACCAGACACAAGGAAGACCTGTGGAGACTCAAAGCCCAGCTTCTGCAGTTCTGCATCATTAAAAAGATCAGTTAATGAACATTAGCGAGTACAAAACTGGTTGATTTAACAGATTCCAAATGAGCAAACCTCTCACTCACCGTTAATGCAGTAGGTCCTGAGGTGGTTGAGCAGATTCTCCTCATTTAAGTTTGGGTCACTCTCTTTCTCATCTTGAATGTTGTGGTCAATCTTGGATCGGACAAAGTAGAACTTTTTGTTCATCTTCTGGATTTCTATTGCTAGTTTTGCATCATTTTCTCTGAAGCAATCATTGGAAACAATGATGAAGAAGTCGTACTTCTTAAAATCCATCTTCATTACGTATTCGTCAGCTGTGAACCTTACGGTGCCGATCCCCGGCAGATCCCAGATGCTAATGTTGTCGTTCAGTGGATGGATGTATTCTGTTGGCTCCATAGTTGTCTCCGTTACACCAGTTGGAGCTGCTCCAGGTGTTTTGTTTCTGATGCCTCTCAGAGCATTGACCAAAGTGGATTTACCAGCTTTCGCCTCTCCTGTGATGGCAATGTGTAGATGGACATTCTTTAAAATCTCCAAATACTCCAGCGCCATTTGAGCTGCCAGAGCATGGTCATTGTTCTGAAGAGCAGCTTGAATTCTGCTTTTCATGCGATCATGATCAGCCATGATGATCCCTGGGAAACAGATACAATATTATAAACTAGTGCAAAGAGTAAAAGAGATACTCCTCAGTCCTGATACTCACCTGTAAAGACCTAAGTAATCGCCTGGAGGGAGAGAGTAAAAGACCTTTGTTATATTAATCAGTCAGAGAAAGCATCGACGTGGCCTGGGACAGTGTCTTTCTGTGTAATTTTACTTACTTTTTTATTCATGTTCACACTTTAAAGGCCCTGACAATTGAACAAGGAGCTCCAGCAGTTAAAATTACTATTTGTGGTTCAAACCCAACCCTAATCCAAATGCATGTCTAGCATTCTTCACAGGGATGAGTTTAAAGACATGTTTCGAGTTTCAATGAGCAATGCTGTCATGGCGTGAAAAAAAAAAAAACAATGATCAGGGAAAACATTTACACCTTTCCAAAACCATGTCTGTCAATGAGTTGTTTCAGCCTCTGCTCTGACATTAATTATCACATGACACTCAAGAATGTTGTGAGCGCAAGTTACGCAACCTATTGAATTTTTGATTACACCCTTTAAACCATGGGCAGTCCCATTCCCTATACCCTGTGACAAGTCTTGACAGATGACACGCCCAGGTATTATTTTCCCACAATACCAAAGTATAGGTTGAAAGAGCCTCACAGTCAAAATGCAGAAATGTCCAAATATTTTCCCTGATCAATATTTGTTAATGATCACACACCTGACATATTATTATCATGGAAGTCCTTTCTACTGGCCAACAGCACATACATTGGACCCCTTCATGAGGAAATAACTAGACTCTTTAGAAAGTTTTGTGTGAACGCAGCCTATTGTGCTGTAATGAATCATATAAAGTTTCTCACCGACAGCCGTGAATTAAACCCTTTATGACATTCTCTGCTTTTTATTGATATAAAACCAGGACCAGGACTTGACGCAAACTTTTTTGCACTGGTCTTTTGTTACTAGCAACTTTTTTAACTGGTGAAGCCCATTAATGTTTTGAAGAGATTAAGCTATAAACTAAAACAAACACATGAGATAACGGCGGCTAAAACAGGTGAGCTACATTTCTTTTCCCCTTATTGTAGAAACTACAAAATCAGATCAAAGTATTCACCTCTTAACTCCCACCTGAACAAAGAGCATTTTCTCCAGTTCAGTTTTACCCAAATCCTGTTGGCCAGTGTAACACCTCATTTGAAAGCTAAGATCTACAAAACTCATCTAAATGGATCTTTTTCCTCACATCATAAGATTTTTTTCCATTTTTTTTTTTAGTGGGGGGGTCATTGTTTTGTAATTTTTTTTGTAATTTTTTGTCACATTTTTTGTCATTTTTTTGTCATTTTTTTTGTCCAATTTTTGTGTCATTTTTGTGTCATTTTTGTCACTTTTTTTGTCATTTTTTTGTCATTTTCTGACATTTTTTGTCACATTTTTTGTCATTTTTCTGTCTATTTTTTGTCATTTTTTGTCATTTTTTTGTCTTTTTTGGGTCATTTTTTAAATACTTTTTTATCATTTTTTGTCATTTTTTGTCGCATTTTGGTCGCATTTTTTGTCAAAGTTTTCTCACTTTTTTGTCACATCTTCATCATTGTTTTCGTCTCAGTTTTGTTGCTATTTTCACACCTTTTTTCCAGAAGCTTTTTGGATTGGGGTAAAGCCAATCTGGAGAAAATGTACTCGGTTCAGGTGGGAGTTAAGGGGTTAATAAACTGCTCAAAGTGGATGAAAGAGTTACAAGACAAAACAGAAATCTACCATTGTTTGGCTACTGTTCATGTAAAGACCTGATTATTGTTAGTTTATGAACGGAGTGTGTTACCTTGTCGTCGGACGCCGCAGGTTTGTCTGAAGCTTCGAGTTTGAGATGTTTTGTATTGTTTCATCTGTAACCACCCAGAGGCGGAGCCGGTCTCTCAGGCACCTGCCCCATCACTCTGACGCGAGAGACGGCTTTCACACCAATTTTTATTTCTTGTGTCGCATCATACTTCCATGTCTTATAGCAGGTGTTCAGATTACTAGGATTTGCACAGCTTTCAATCTGGAATGTGGAACCAGTTTGATGGATTCAGACAAATCAGCACACTGCACAATGATAGATGTTTGTGGGCTCAGGATTTCGTAAATCTGATGATAATTCAGCTGGCCAAGGTAATAATCTGGCTTTGATTTGGTTGGCCTCACTTCATGTGGAAAGCACTGTACAAAAATATTCTTTTCCCCTCAAATTTCTCATGAAAAGCCCCCTAAATGCAAAAGGTTGGACTAATTTTGTCTCTAATAATCTTCTAATAACCACAACATCGAAGACATTTTGGTGCGAGACAGAACTGGACTTCCTGGAACTGGAAAACTTCCTGGAACTGGTCGGGACTCTTCGCGGTGGGCTGCGGTGCTTTCGGGCCGTCAGAATAAAATAGTTCATTAACAACAGCTTCACAATTGTGCTATTACAGGCCAAAAGGTTTTAACTGGGCTGCAGCAGGAGCCTGGGCTGATGTCCCAGATATAAAATAAGGAATTGTTATGTAAATCTATCAAATACTGAATGAATTAACTGGTATCTCACTGCGTTCAGGGTGTTAAAGTGGAACCTCCGCTTTGGTTTAAGCTGGTGCAGTGCAATCCAGCGGAGACAGAGAAGTGAATAAAGAAGAGAAGGGAAAAGGCAGGTGAAAGGCATTTACGTTCAATGTAGAAAGAGTGGATTTTTAGAGTGGATATTTATCTACATACGTGCTGACTGTGCGACCAGTGGCCCGTGAGAAGTTGTTAGATATTTGTCTGATTGAATTTGGAAGTTCAGTTGAGCTACAACTCTTTAGATCCATTGGCCGGTGAAATGACGTCCCAGCTTCCAAAATACGTGCAAGGAGGTCAATGTTCAGTCAAGTTGTCTATAATTATGGCACAGCCTCCTCAATGAGAGTATTTACAAGCTTCTGTGGATACTAGCTCTAACCACGTTAGCATTGGTCTATTTATTTATTTTGGAGCCCAGATTATGGCTGTGCTGTGGAGATGGTATGGCCGCACAAAATGAGCCAATATAGCAAATAGTAATTTCAATTATTTAAATTGTACCTAGCAATGCTTTAGCCTGGCTAACACCAGACTAAAATCACAAGTGATATTTAGTCTGGTTCATTTTCTCGTAGGAGATGTGTGGTTTATGATCGTCCATAGTCGTTTTATTTATTGGGCGATACGAAAAAAAAAAAAAAGTCTATCATGCGTCTGCACGTAGCCACAGCCAATCGTATCATCGTATGAGATGACGTATGATGTACCCGCTGTAAACTTTTGAGCTAAATTATTTAGAACAAGGTCTAAAGCTTGATCGAAAAATACCATCGTATCTGCTGCTGTCATGTTGGATCCGTAAATAAACTTTTTTTGTTTTATCCGTAAATAAACTACAAGCTTCCGTATATCGAATAGCTTCCTCCTCGCTCTGTGATTGGTTGTGCAGTTCGAAATAATTCGAGCGCACACAGCAGCATGGCGTTAGCCAGGTTAGCAATGCTTTGGACTGTGATATCCCTGTCCTACAAATATTTCTACAATTCTGGCACATTTACACAGATGTTGGTCCAAACCTCCGGTCTCTCTCCCGTGTTTGTGCTGCCTCAACATTAGCCTGGTTTTACCATATCCATATTCCCAATTGAGCTCCGTCATCAGGTGGGAGGGTGAAATCCTTTGAAACGATTGGATCTGATTTTCGTTTGTGTTTGGTCGTGACGTATGTAATGCGCCAGAGTGAGTGAAGCAGCTATCATAACTCTGTCGTAACTCTATCATTACTCTATCATAACTCAATCATAGCTCTATCGTAACTCTATCATAACTCTATCATTACTCTATCATAACTCTATCATAGCTCTATCATAACTCTATCATAACTCTATCATTACTCTATCATAACTCTATCATTACTCTATCATTACTCTATCATAACTCAATCATAGCTCTATCGTAACTCTATCATAACTCTATCATTACTCTATCATAACTCTATCATAGCTCTATCATAACTCTATCATAACTCTATCATTACTCTATCATTACTCTATCATTACTCTATCATAACTCAATCATAGCTCTATCATAACTCTATCATTACTCTATCATTACTCTATCATTACTCTATCATAACTCAATCATAGCTCTATCGTAACTCTATCATAACTCTATCATTACTCTATCATAACTCTATCATAGCTCTATCATAACTCTATCATAACTCTATCATTACTCTATCATAACTCTATCATTACTCTATCATAACTCTATCATAGCTCTATCATAACTCTATCATAGCTCTATCAAAGCTCTATCGTAACTCTATCATTACTCTATCATAACTCTATCATAACTCTATCACAGCTCTATCATAACTCTATCATTACTCTATCATAACTCTATCATAGCTCTATCATAACTCTATCATAACTCTATCATAGCTCTATCATAACTCCATCATAACTCCATCATAGCTCTATCATAACTCTATCATTACTCTATCATAGCTCTATCATAACTCTATCATAGCTCTATCATAGCTCCATCATAACTCCATCATAGCTCTATCATAACTCCATCATAGCTCTATCATAACTCTATCATTACTCTATCATTACTCTATCATAACTCTATCATAGCTCTATCATAGCTCCATCATAACTCCATCATAGCTCTATCATAACTCCATCATAGCTCTATCACAGCTCTATCGTAACTCTATCACAGCTCTATCATAACTCTATCACAGCTCTATCATAACTCTATCATAACTCTATCATAGCTCTATCATAACTCCATCATAGCTCTATCATAACTCTATCATTACTCTATCATAGCTCTATCATAACTCTATCATAACTCTATAATTACTCTATCATAACTCTATCATAACTCTATCATTACTCTATCATTACTCTATCATAGCTCTATCATAACTCTATCATAGCTCTATCATAACTCCATCATAACTCCATCATAGCTCTATCATAACTCTATCATTACTCTATCATAGCTCTATCATAACTCTATCATAACTCTATCATAACTCTATCATTACTCTATCATTACTCTATCATAACTCTATCATAGCTCTATCATAACTCTATCATTACTCTATCATTACTCTATCATAACTCTATCATAGCTCTATCATAGCTCCATCATAACTCCATCATAGCTCTATCATAACTCTATCATTACTCTATCATTACTCTATCATAACTCTATCATAGCTCTATCATAGCTCCATCATAACTCCATCATAGCTCTATCATAACTCTATCATTACTCTATCATTACTCTATCATAACTCTATCGTAACTCTATCATTACTCTATCATAACTCCATCATAGCTCTATCACAGCTCTATCGTAACTCTATCACAGCTCTATCATAACTCTATCATAACTCTATCATAGCTCTATCATAACTCTATCACAGCTCTATCATAACTCTATCATTACTCTATCATAACTCTATCATAGCTCTATCATAACTCTATCATTACTCTATCATAGCTCTATCATAACTCTATCATAGCTCTATCATAACTCTATCACAGCTCTATCATAACTCTATCATTACTCTATCATAACTCTATCATAGCTCTATCATAACTCTATCATAACTCTATCATAGCTCTATCATAACTCCATCATAACTCCATCATAGCTCTATCATAACTCTATCATTACTCTATCATAGCTCTATCATAACTCTATCATAACTCTATCATTACTCTATCATAACTCTATCATAACTCTATCATTACTCTATCATTACTCTATCATAGCTCTATCATAACTCTATCATAGCTCTATCATAACTCCATCATAACTCCATCATAGCTCTATCATAACTCTATCATAACTCTATCATTACTCTATCATAGCTCTATCATAACTCTATCATAACTCTATCATTACTCTATCATAACTCTATCATAACTCTATCATTACTCTATCATTACTCTATCATAGCTCTATCATAACTCTATCATAGCTCTATCATAGCTCCATCATAACTCCATCATAGCTCTATCATAACTCTATCATTACTCTATCATTACTCTATCATAACTCTATCATAGCTCTATCATAGCTCCATCATAGCTCTATCACAGCTCTATCGTAACTCTATCATAACTCATGGGGACATTCCTTGCGCATTCCGAGGCTTCAATTTTAATTTCTGGATATTTGAGAGCCAAACCAGGACGGATTGAAGAGCTTCCATTTCATATTCGCCGCCATTGCCAAACTACAACCAGCAAATCGGCGCAAATGCTTGACGTCACCTACAAGCCCCGCCTCCCCCGCTCACTGAATGGTCGGTAGAAATTCAACCGATGTAACGCGGCCACTGAGATCAAGTACATGTAGGGAAATGATCATTGACTGGAGTTTACGGAGGGCTAAGGCCAGGCTACCTCAACATAGACCCAGCACGTATTTCGGACATAAGGAATTGAGGGTTGTGGTCAAACCAAATTCTGTTTTAATGTTGATGCTCTGACAACCAGTGTGTGGCCCTATTTAAATCAAAAAGATCTGTAGCTTTTAAAAAACAGACTTTTGGAAGACTTATGAACACGTGGACAACAATCAAATATGCATACGTTTACCTACATAGACTTACAGTAGATGGATAAACAATTGGCCATTTTGGTCATTTTATACTCACTACTGCCACATCTACACATTAGGAGATGGCTGGAACATGTAGGGGGATGAAAATACTTAGTTTTAAGATTTTTAAAGGAACAGGCCACCGTTTTTGCCTGTTCTTGCCTGAGCTTAGAAGAGTTGATACGTACCTGTCTGGTCTTTGTGTGTGCCCATGGAAGAGCTTGGTCGCTTCTAGCTTCACTCCGTTTGGAGCTATAGGAATACATTGGGAGAGGCCAAATGCTATTAACATCTTTGGTCGTTTTGCGTGACTGGGCACACGCACAAAAAACAGACAGGTACGTATAAACTCGTCTAAGCTCAGGTAAGAACATATCTCAGTCTGTAAAAACGGTGGCCTGTTCCTTTAAGTGTAAGCCGTTCATTCACATCAGACAGGTAATACTGGGTTTGCCTGCGTCTGTCGTGGGAAAACACACAAGTCAATGGCAAAGATGTTTTTGAAGGCGAAGTATGAGAGGCATCGACATACCAGAAATTCAAGCTGTGCAACGACTCGGCGCTAATTTCCCTCTGGATCAGTAAAGTTTTACATTTAGTGACACTGTGCATACAGCTGATTCTCTCTTGCTGGTTGTAGTTCGGCAATGGCGGCGAACATGAAAGTAATGGAAGCTCTTCGACCCGTTCTGGCTCAACTCCCAAATATCCAGAAATTAAAATTGAAGCCTTGGAATTTGCATGGAATGCTCTCAAGAGTTATGATAGAGTCTTAATAGAATTATGATAGAGCTATGATAGAGTCTTAATAGAATTATGATAGAGCTATGATAGAGTCTTAATAGAATTATGATAGAGCTATGATAGAGTCTTAAAGAGGGGGTATTATGCTTTTTTCAGCCACATAGCACCAGTCTATGGCACACTACAATGATGACGAAACCTTCTGTTGGTCTGTAAATGCAGTAAATTAGAATAACTGCCTTGTATAAAATTGCTCTTTCAAAATGGCGGTAGCGAAAGACTTGAAATAGGCCCCTGTCTCTTTAAGAACCTCTGACCCTTTCCGACACGCCCCCTCCACACGCTGTCTGTGGCATCACAACAACACTGCGCTCGTTGTCTCAACTGTATTGAAACTACGATCGGTGCATTTTAATTTTTATTGTTGGAAAGGAGCTACTGTTTATCACTTTGTGAACAATGGCCACACAGGATATTATTTGGAGACACACCTTCCACACCGGACGCTTGGAAGGGGCTCTTGCCTGAAAAATAACTGCTGTTTGGAGGCTATCTCTTTGCATCTGCCATGCCCTATGGATCTCTAACTATACCCCCATGGACGACACCAGGATCTGCAGGAGCCCATACGATTCAAAGACGGACATTATCTGAGCAGGTGGACAGTGGTTTTTCGAGGTTACCCGTTAGCTTGTTATAATCGACTACAGCTCATTGTTGATGAAAAGTCTGCAATAAACCACACATGTGTAAAGCCAGGCTCATTGTGTGATCATCGTAAAGGCTGCTTCAAGTAGTTGCCTGCTTTATTGACGTTATTTGTGCATAATATGCTGCCTGTTTTCAATGAATGTTGTGAAGGTGAAGGTTGTTAGCTTGTCGTGGCTAATAGTGCCTTAGCTCCGGGAGAAAACCACTCGGCTACGACTCACTGTAGATGAAATGTGAGCAATAAACTACGAAATCAACAAGCCAGGCTCCGTGTGTGATCATCATAAAGGCTGCTTCAAGCAGTTGCCTGTTTTAGTGACGTTTTCAATGCATAATATGCTGCTTGTATTCAGTGAATTTTCCCGTTAGCTTGTCGCGGCTAGCTTGTTAGCTCCGGGAGAAAACCACTCGGCTACGACTCACTGTAGATGAAATGTGAGCAATAAACTACGAAATCAACAAGCCAGGCTCCGTGTGTGATCATCATAAAGGCTGCTTCAAGCAGTTGCCTGTTTTAGTGACGTTTTCAATGCATAATATGCTGCTTGTATTCAGTGAATTTTCCCGTTAGCTTATCGCGGCTAGCTTGTTAGCTCCGGGAGAAAACCACTCGGCTACGACTCACTGTAGATGAAATGTGAGCAATAAACTACGAAATCAACAAGCCCGGCTCAGTGTGTGATCATCATAAAGGCTGCTTCAAGCAGTTGCCTGTTTTAGTGACGTTTTCAATGCATAATATGCTGCTTGTATTCAGTGAATTTTCCCGTTAGCTTGTCGCGGCTAGCTTGTTAGCTCCGGGAGAAAGCCACTCGGCTATGACCCATTGTAGATGAAATGTGAGCAATAAACTTCCAAATCAACAAGCCTGGCTCCGTGTGTGATCATTGTTAAACGGTTCTTTATGTGTGTGGTGGTTTTATTGACTTTATGTGTGCATATTTCTCGTTTTCACGTGATGACTCGAGGTTTAGCTTAGCATTAGCTTTCTCCGGAGGCTCTGTGCATCATCAAGGCCCAGCGCAGAACCAGACACTGAAATAAGCGTTCTTGTCACCGGTTTTAATCCTGGGTGTTTCGGTAACAGAAACACTGATGTGTGTCTTTGTAAAAGTCTGCTGTGGCTCCGGTTCACAACACATGAAGCTAATCCTCCATGATGACTCTGTTTACATCTTAGACACTGCGGGGAGGGGGTTCTGCTGAGGAGCAGTGGTTGGTTACTCGGCTGGTGACGAAAGGTCGGAGGCGTATCCTGGAGGTCGAGGGCGTTTCCTGAAGGAATCAGGCGTTTTATCCCTAAAATGGCCGCCATCAGAGTTTTTACAGATTACTCGAAAATACGTGAATGTGCTAAGGCAACACTTCAGGCATGTTTTTAATGAGGGAATGACTTAATAACATGATGTAAAGCTTGAAAAAGTCGATTTTGCATAATAGGCCCCCTTTAATAGAATTATGATAGAGTCTTGATAGAGTCTTGATAGAATTATGATAGAGCTATGATAGAGTCTTAATAGAATTATGATAGAGCTATGATAGAGTCTTAATAGAATTATGATAGAGCTATGATAGAGTCTTAATAGAATTATGATAGAGCTATGATAGAGTCTTAATAGAATTATGATAGAGCTATGATAGAGTCTTAATAGAATTATGATAGAGCTATGATAGAGTCTTAATAGAATTATGATAGAGATATGATAGAGTCTTAATAGAATTATGATAGAGTCTTGATAGAATTATGATAGAGCTATGATAGAGTCTTAATAGAATTATGATAGAGCTATGATAGAGTCTTGATAGAATTATGATAGAGCTATGATAGAGTCTTAATAGAATTATGATAGAGCTATGATAGAGTTATGAAAAAAAAAAAAGACAGCGTAATACTGTTGGCCTATACAGGGAGGGAAGGGGAGAGTTCAGCTTCCTGACAGCCTGGTGGATGAAGCAGTTCTTCTGTCAGAGTTTGGTCATAGTTTGTCCCATCAACTTTCAATATGTCGCTAAAACAAACCTAAAGAGCCTTGATAAATGAAGAGAGAGAGAAGGACATAATGATTAATCAGCTGTTAACCAATTTGTTCTGATAACTTGGAATAGTTAGTTCTAATTCTGTTCTGATGATGACCTGGTTTAAGTTCAAAATTTGAATGTGGATAATGTGAATTCGGTCAAAATAACTTCTTAAAGGGACTATACGGAGGTTAAAAATGTTAAAATTATGTATTTTCCTCCCCCTACATGTTCCAGCCATGTCCTAATGTGTAGAATGAGCCCAGACCTGTTCACCACAACTGCCTCTAAAATCCTGCACTGTCACTCAGAAAGGTGTTACTTCGGGTCTGAAGTGCCGTCATGCATGTGCTTAATATAGAAGCTGCAGTTACGCATAAGGCCTGAGATGGCAGTAGTGAGAATAAAATCACAAACTTGTGTTTAGCCCCTTTAAGGACAACTGCAGTAACCAGTCTGTTCTGTGAATAAACACACACTCCCTCGTTTGATGAGGCATAGGTTTATTTTAGTTTACATTGACTATACACTGTCATGTGGTTTATACAGACAGGCATTTGGTTGTAGGTTACACACTCTATTATTAGATCATCAGATTTGTCTAAATTAGTGAGTAGATATACAGTAACAAGAGGAGTAAAGATCAGGAAATATTCATAAAAAAACATGTTCATATTGTTAAATGGAAATAGAAATTTCCCACAATTTCCCACAATCTGATTAATTTAATTCACACAGATGTTTTCAGCCCAATGGCTTTTTTAAAAATCCTTTGAGCGTCCTCTGCCAGTGAATTCAGAAGGTATTTGAGGAGATTGTAAGTGGTAGCACCAGAAACACCCATTCCAATAATTGGAATTGCCCCTACTACCACATCTGTAATGGCATCAGAAGACCTGGACAACACACTAAACACAAGAGCTGCAGTAATTTCAGCTCCTGCAAAAGGTGATTTTAATCCAGCCCTGAGATCACGCAGAGGCACACCACTACCATCAGACAGCTTCTGCAGTGACTCTGGTGTTAGGCCCAGAGAATTCACACAGTGCTCTCGAAATGATGATATAATGCTCAGATTAACCCCCCCTGCGACACCAGGAACTGGCACAACTGCACCTGCTACTGAAGCTACAGTGAACCATTTTATTTTGCTTTCTAAAGTCTTCTTCTTCTGTTCGATGACGTTTGCGCTGATGTTGGGCAGAGCCAGGAGCAGAGCATCCCTCTGGAGTTTAGGAAGTTCCTCCTCTAAAGTCTTCCACATATCTTCAATTCCATACAGTTCAGGTCTGACACCAGACACCAGGAAAACCTTTGGAGACTCAAAGCCCAGCTTCTGCAGTTCTGCATCAGAATAAAGGTCTGTTAGTAAAAAAACAGATGAGGAAATCAAAATGAATAAACACATTTACCTTTAGTGCAGTTGTCTCTGATCTTTTCAAGGAGATTCTCTTCATTAAAGTTTGGGTCCTCCCTTTTCTCATCTTGTATATTGTGATCGATTTTGGATCGCACAAAGTAGAACTTTTTGTCCATCTTCTGAATTTCTTTGGCCAGTTTTGCATCATTTTCTCTGAAACGATCTCTGGAAACAATGATGAAGAAGTCGTACTTCTCAAACCCCACATACTCCAGGTATTTATCAGTTTTAAATTTGGTGGTGCCGACTCCAGGCAGATCCCAGATTCTGATGTTTTTGTTCTTTGGATGAATGTATTCTATTGGCACCATAGTGGTCTCCTTCACTCCAGTTTCAGCTGCTCCCTCTGCTTTGTTTTTGATTCCTCTCAGAGCGTTGACCAGAGTGGATTTACCAACTCCAGACTCTCCAGTGATCGCAATCTTCAGAGGAATGTTGTTTAATCTGTCCAAATACTTTCGTGAAATCTTAGCTGCCAATGTTGGGTCATTTTTTTGAAGCGCAGTTTGAATTTCTACCTTACACTTATCAAACATGATGATCTCTATGGAATAAAAAAAAAAAGATCAGTTTTACATTATGAGTTTACATCGAAAAATGTTGGTTAGTTTTATACAAATGTTCAGTGTTTATTATGTCAAATCAAAGGGCCTCTCGACACTTTTTTTTCTAACGGCCTTGATAATACATTTTTGCTTTTCAATAGTTTTTTTTTGTCATTTACCAAGTTTCTCCTCTAGAATTTTCCACAAATTCTTGAAGTCGTAGAGATGAACTCTGAGACCAGACACAAGGAAGACCTTTGGAGACTCAAAGCCCAGCTTCTGCAGTTCTGCATTAGGATAAAGTTCAGTCAAAACACAGCAGATAGATTAAAAATGGATCAACACACTGTTACCTCTGATGCTGCTGCTCTTGATGAGGTAAAGGATTTCTTCCTCATTTCGATTTTCCTCTTTCTCATCTCGTATGTTGTGATCGATCTTGGATCGAACAAAGTAGAGCTTTTTGTTCATCTTCTGAATTTCTTTTGCCAGTTTTGCATCAATTTCTCTGAATCGATCACTGGAAACAATGATGAAGAAGTCGTACTTCTCAAACCCCACATACTCCAGGTATTTATCAGCTGTAAATGTGGTACCAATCCCCGGCAGATCCCAGATTCTAATGTTGGGATTCTCTGAATGGGGATATTCTGTTTGCTCCATGGTGGTCTTCACCAAACCAGTTGGAGCTGCTCCCTCTGCTCTGTTTTTGATTCCTCTCAGAGCATTGACCAGAGTGGATTTGCCAGAGCCAGACCCTCCTGTGATCGCGATGTTCACAGTAATGTTAACCCTTTCCTCACACTCCTGCACATTTTTATCTGCAGCGAGAGTCTGGTCATTGTTCTCCAGTACAGTTTTAAAGTCCTCTTGTGATTGTTCAGCCATGATGATCCCTGTAAAATAGAAAATTGCGACAATCACCGTTATAAGTTACTTAACCATTAGTTAATGTCTTTTATACAACTCTACCCCCATTTCTACTGCTGACAATAGGGTTGTGCCGATGGACGATATCATCGTCCATCGTGATGGATGAGCAACATCAGGATGTAGAGCCACCATCGTGAGGCCACGCCCCCTGCTGTCATAAACACGCACTGATCTTCTGTAGGTCTTGTAAACCTACAAACTTTGCAGGGATTGCACTGTAAATTAAATCACGGATATAACTAACATGCACGCTAGTTTCAGTACCTGCCATAAGCCATGATGTGTTCGCCGTAATTAACGTAAAGACGCAGCGCTGCTCTATTTGTGACACGCGGAGCTCTCTCTCTCTCTCTCTCTCTCTCTCTCTCTGCAGCTCAAAGTTGAACAGCGCATGGTTTTGCTTTGCTTTGCTTCGTACGGAAACTTAAACTGTTTTAAAATGACGAGCTGACTCTCACATCGGAGCGAGCTGAGCGTGCATGGGTTTGGATTATTCTCACGAAGGACCGAGAGAGGAAAGAGAGAGAGGAGGGTAAGAGGCGGTGCAGGAGTTAAGAGGTTAGAGCTCACGGAGCGGGCGGCGCCTGGAGCAGCTTCAAAAACGTAAACTACGAAGCAAACTTCTAAATATTGTCCCGTTCACCCACTGTTTCTTAAACACTACGTTAAAGTTGAGCAAATGCAAATAATAAGCTCCGATTTACATTTGTATTAGTGTGATAAGAGCCTTGTATTGAGGAGTTGACCCTCTTAAGTCGTCTCCTCTCAGACTTTACGCACAAGTTTTAACACATTTCTTTTGCAAAAGTCGTATTCCATGACTGTGTTCAGATCCAGTTTAGTTTAGATCCATTTATCCTGCAATCTCACATTTTCCTAACATACATAGTAATATGCAGCATATACTGTATATAGGCTATGTAAATGTCTTTAAAAAATGCTTATAATGAGAGATGGACGATACCATCGTCGTTCACTGTAAACATCGTCAACGGCCAATTAAGGGAACATCGCCCAACCCTAGCTGACAACCTTCAACTGATATTTGTTATTTGTCATAGAAAACTGGTACGTTGCCAAATAACATGGAAACAACCAAAGTTATTCCTCTATTTAAAGTGCATATGGCACATTAGACACATTTTTTGCGAAAACACAGTTAACACACACGCTGCGCGTCGTGGTGTTCTTGACTCCGCGTCGTGCATTAAAACCGTCTAATGCACGGCTCCTCGTTGTTTAATCCTTACTTAAACCATGCATCAACTGAGCAGGCAAACTCCTGTCTGTCTGAATTTTAATGGATGAATCACGGGTTTATCACAGGTTTTTCTTTGAAATGCCATGTGCCAGGTGTGTTGTGATGTGCTCTGGCCTTTTAACATGTTTTATTTTTTGTACGTCATGAAAGGAATAAAACTGTGAATCTTTGTTTTCTGTAAACTCCCAAAGCTGCTCATTGCACGCCATATTTCTTGCTCAATTACAATTAGAATTTTCTGTGGTTAAAAGTGTGGCTTGGAGCCTTTGGACATGTGTTTTGCTAACAGTACTCCAGGTTAGCACGTTGGATTCGTTTGTTAAAAACACTGATTTTTATTATGGTCAGAAATTGTACTTTTTATTTGACTTTCTGGCGGTGCACCGTAGCTTTCACATATTAAAATAATCTTAAAGGGACTGGTTTTATTCATGCTTTTATTTTATTTTCGGGTACATACATGTCTGTCATAAACTGTGGGTTATACAGAAAGGTGATTAGTTGTTGATTACACATTACATTTCTAAAAAGATGTGTCTACGTTAGTGAACAGATGTAATGAATGGGGTAAAGATCAGGAAAGATTTATACAAATGTGTTAAGTTGAATAAAAATGTGAAGAGAAATAGACTTTTGCCCCACATTTGTACTCAATACTTAAGCAATGTACATTGATAAATCTAACATGTATGAAAATGATGATGTGTGTAATTCAGGAAAGGAATTTAGTAAAAAGCTGTTGAGCATCCTCACACAGTGAGTTTAGTATGAATTTAAGAGCGGTGTAGGTGGTAACACTGGAAAGAGCCATTGCAACAGGGATTCCTACTAATGGGATAAATTTGGATCCTCCCTCTAGTGCTATTGCTGCAATTAGAGCAGCAGACCTGGTCAACACTTTTGCCACAAGAGCTGGAGTAATTTTAACTCCTGCAAGAGGTGATTTTAATACATCTAAAATATCAATTAGAGGCACACGATGAACTTCGGACAGCTTTTGCAGTGACTTAGGAGTAAGGCCCAGAGAAACAGCACAGTGCACTGCAAAGCTGACTATCATACCCAGATCAAGACATTCTGCGAGACCAGGGACAGGCACAGCAGCAGCTCCTACAGAAGCTAAAGTGAACCATTTAATTTTTTTCCTCAGAATCTTTTTCTTCTTCTTAATGACGTCCAGACTGATGCTGGGCAGAGCCAGGAGAAGAGCAGCCATCTGATGTTCAGGAAGCTCCGCCTCCAGGGTTTTCCACAAATCCTCAAAGTCGTACAGATGGAGACTGCAACCAGACACCAGGAAGATCTTTGGAGACTCAAAGCCCAGGGCCTGGAGTTCTGTTTTAAAATAAAGGTTAGTCAGTAAAATAAGTGTGAACTAGTGGTGGGACTCGATTAAAATGTTTTAATCGAGTTAATTACAGGTCTGTAATTAGTGAATCACATTTTAATCGAAAACCAAAACAACATTTTTTTTCCACCTAAATGATTCAATAATTATATAGAAACATGAGTTCAACAACAAATGTATTTATTATTGTTAATCTGTTTAGTTATTCAAGTAACAGAGGCAAAGTGCATTTATAGCTATTTAGCTTTCAAGTGTTTTAGGAACTCTGATCACTCATGTAACTTGTAGAGTTCATTAAACAGAAATACTAATGCCACGTTTATATAAAAGTAAAACATAAATGAAGCAAAAGGGCCATAAATAAAACAGCACTTTTAAGTGTTTAACAATTGCTGTAAACAGAAATCAAAGTGTCATTTTTTATCCTGACAAGGGTTAGGGTTATTGTGGCTCAGAGTGGGCTGGAGCATTTGTTTGAGGCTAACGCTAGCATTAGCATCAATGACGTCTCTGTGTTTGAGGCTAACGCTAACATTAGCATCTAGGACGTCTCTGTGTTTGAGGCTAACACTAACATTAGCATCTAGGACGTCCCTGTGTTTGAGGCTAACGTTAACATTAGCATCGAGGAGGTCTCCGTGTTTGAGGCTAACGCTAACATTAGCATCGAGGAGGTCTCCGTGTTTGAGGCTAACGCTAACATTAGCATCGAGGACGTCTCTGTGTTTGAGGCTAACGTTAACATTAGCATCGAGGAGGTCTCCGTGTTTGAGGCTAACGCTAACATTAGCATCGAGGACGTTCCTGTGTTTGAGGCTAACGCTAACATTAGCATCGAGGATGTCTCTGTGTTTGAGGCTAAAACTAACATTAGCATCGAGGACGTCTCTGTGTTTGAGGCTAACGCTAACATTAGCATCGAGGATGTCTCTGTGTTTGAGGCTAAAACTAACATTAGTATCGAGGACGTCTCTGTTTGAGGCTAACGCTAATATTAGCATTGAGGACATCTCTGTGTTTGAGGCTAACGCTAACATTAGCACCAAGGAGGTCTCTGTGTTTGAGGCTAACACTAACATTAGCATCAAGGACGTCTCTGTGTTTGAGGCTAACACTAACATTAGCATCAAGGACGTCTCTGTGTTTGAGGCTAACGCTAATATTAGCATCGAGGTCATCTCTGTGTTTGAGGCTAACGCTAACATTAGCATCGAGGTCATCTCTGTGTTTGAGGCTAACGCTAATATTAGCATTGAGGACATCTCTGTGTTTGAGGCTAACGCTAACATTAGCACCAAGGAGGTCTCTGTGTTTGAGGCTAACACTAACATTAGCATCGAGGTCATCTAGGTGTTTGAGGCTAACGCTAATATTAGCATTGAGGACATCTCTGTGTTTGAGGCTAACGCTAACATTAGCATCAAGGAGGTCTCTGTGTTTGAGGCTAAAACTAACATTAGCATCTAGGACGTCCCTGTGTTTGTCCAACATTATTTACATTGAGATGGTATTTTAGACTTGAGTAACTACGGTGGAAGGAGAACTCTTTTTAACACAACCTGCTCAGAGCAGTACAGCATCAATCATCCCATCAGGACGTTTTTAAAACTAAACTGAGTCCCAACGGGCCAAGTGAAGCGTCCATCGCTGTTCTGGGCAGCTGTGCATCAGATATACGAGCGTACCAGAAACACGCAAATAGAAAGGTTCCGGCTCGGGAGTACCGGCTTGGGAGGGGAAATCGGGGGAAATACGAGTAATTGTGTTTTTTTAATGTGTTAAAATCTAACACGTTAAAGTCCCACCCCTAGTTTGAACAAAATGACAGTGAGAATCAGAATCACTTTACCTTCAGTGCAGTCGTTCCTGATGATGTTCAGGACTTCCTCCTCTTTGGTGTTTGGATTTTCCTCTGTCTCGTCTCGTATGTTGTGATCAATTTTGGATCGAACAAAGTAGAACTTTTTTTTCATCTTCTGAATTTCTTTTGCCAGTTTTGCATCATTTTCTCTGAAGCGATCACTGGAAACAATGATGAAGAAGTCGTACTTCTCAAACTCCATCTCCTTTATGTATTCACTTGCTGTGAACTTTACAGTGCCGATCCCCGGCAGATCCCAGATTTTAATATTGGGATGTTCTGGATGAACATACTCTGTTGGCTCCATTGTTGTCTCTACAACATCTGTTGGAGCTGCTCCCTCGCTTTTGTTTTTGATTCCTCTCAGAGCATTGACCAGAGAGGATTTACCAGAGCCAGACTCTCCAGTGATCGCAATTTTCAAAGGTGCATTGTTTGACTTGTCCAAATACTCCTGCGCCATTTTAGCTGCTTGAGCCAGGTCGTTCTCCTCAAGAGAAGTTTTGATTTCTTCTTCATAGTTTTCAGCCATGGTGGTCCCTGAGAAATAATGATGAAATAAAACTGAAACATCCATTATCAGTTACATAAGTTAAGGTAGACTTCATTGTCATAGTCCCTCTAGGAAATGTGTCATCTGCCTTTGACCATCCTTCAGTGTATCTGGGGTTGAACCTCCAGATCTTGGGCTAATGGTCAAAGAAAACTTTTCGTGCATGTGTTGTTTGATTTTATCTATGCATCTGGTCAGATCCCTGGGCCATGTGGCAGGCTAAAGCAAAGGTGCGGACACAAGCACACTCTGCACTCGCGAATGAGTCGGTACACTCTTTTAAGTGAACAATGAGAGCCGAGTCTCATTCGAGTCTTTTTCTTTTTTTTTTCATCAAGCTGCACATGCACCGCTCTCTGCTACATTTGAGAAAACAGAAAGGCAAAGACTAAATGAGTAAAGAGAATGGGATCGGGAGAGAGGCAGAAGGGAGAACTCTGCAGGTGCAGGAATTAACCTGCTGTTTACACAAGATCAAGATCTCTACGAACTTAAACTAACCCATTAATGTAGTCCCTAGCTTTCAGCCACTTCTTATTTGAGAACGATCCGCTTCATATTTTCGGTTTTATGGTTAGATAAAGTTACGCTTGGTTTCTGGAGTGAAACGTGAACAATGTGATCACACGCTGAGCGGTGGTACTTCGCAATGTCGGTCTTTTCCTCTGATGTGTCTAAAGTTATACAGTGGGTTGCATAAGTATTGGCCCCCTTTTAATATTTCCACATTTTGCCATTCTCTGGACCATAAAGACACAGACTAAGTGACACACAATCGTGAAGTGAAATTTATACATGATTTAGATTTTTATAAATAAAAATAATGAAAAGTGTGATGTGCATAAGTCCCGCCCCCTTTCCTTTTAGTGCAAACAATTGCCTTCAGAAGTTGCCTGATGATTTTTGAATGATCACATGTCGACCTAATGACTAAATAGAGTCTACCTGTGTGTGATCTAATGTCAGTTCAAATACAGCTGCTCTGTGATGGTCTCAGGTCTGTTAGAGACTATTGTGGAGCAGAAGCATCATGAAGTCCAGGAACACACCCGACAGGTCCGGAAAGTTAATGAGAAGTATGAAGCTGGGTTAGGCTTTAAAACGATTCTCAAAGCTTAGACCATCTCTCTGTGTAAAGTTAAATCCACCATCCAGGAATGAAAGAGTCTGACATCACTGCAAACCTACCAAGACCCAGCCGTCCTCCTAAACTTACTGATCGAACAAGGACAGCACTGACCAGGGGCCTCATTTATCAAGCTTGCTGCGCACAAAATGAGGCCAAAACTTTGCGTAGCTGCTCCTCTGCGCCAAAGTTGGTATTTATAGAAAACAAACTGAACGTGAAACATCGCGCTCCTCCACGCAAACTAAAGAGCTCCCGCACGAGGTACGCACTTTTCAAAAACACTGCTGAGAGACGGGAGAGCAGAGACGGGACTTGTTTGAGGAAGTCATGTTTGGTTTGGTTTGAAATGGCTTGAATTTACTTTCTTTAGCAATGACAAAGATTAGAATGAAATAAGCAACTTATCACGATGTTTGTGAATATTGGTGCGCACATACGTGCGCGCTCGTACGCGTGCACGTATGCGCACTGGCGCTAAAGCCTTTTAAACGGGAAGCTGGAATGACCCCGCTGTGCTTTGAGTCATCTCTGGACATAAGTCTGACCAACTGGGTTTATGTCCAAAGCTCGGGTCACATGACCTTCAGACGAGGCCGTCTTTACGCAGTGCGCACCGGCACCACGGCTCCACTGCCCACGCCCTCCTGAGACACCACCACTGACCTCTCCTCACTCACACCACCCGGACACTGACCTCTCCACACTCACTCCACCCGGACACTGACCTCTCCTCACTCACTCCACCCGGACACTGACCTCTCCACACTCACACCACCTGGACACTGACCTCTCCTCACTCACACCACCCGGACAATGACCTCTCCTCACTCACACCACCCGGACACTGACCTCTCCTCACTCACACCACCCGGACAATGACCTCTCCTCACTCACTCCACCCGGACAATGACCTCTCCTCACTCTCTCCACCCGGACACTGACCTCTCCTCACTCACACCACCCGGACACTGACCTCTCCTCACTCACTCCACCCGGACACTGACCTCTCCTCACTCACACCACCCGGACACTGACTTCTCCTCACTCACACCACCCGGACACTGACCTCACCTCACTCACTCCACCCGGACACTGAGGATCTCTGTCAGTGTACCGTCAACACATCAGATGGCCGACAAAATGGCCAACAAAAAAAAAGTCTAAACCTCTGGTCACAGCAACAGAGACCGGACCGGGCAGGAGCAGGTCCTACTATGCATTTGATAGGACTTTCTCTGGACTTTTCCATGGAAAATAAACACTGCTAGCATGTTGCGCTCGCCTGAGCTAAACATACGCCTTCTGAAGCCTGAAACTGTTACGACAAAACTTTGATCACAGCTATAATTGTTTCTTTGAACACTCGCACAGAGGAGACGAGAGCAGCTCATGATTTTACCGTCCCCACGTCTGTAATGTGATATCTAAACATCTTAAGACAAAAAAACACACAGTGACACCAGCCATAATAAGTGTTTTATAAGCCCTTTTTATAATGGGGGGCCACACCCTGAGAGATTTTCAAAGATTCAGATGTGATTTCCTGCATTCTGGTAACCTGGCTAACGCCATGCTGGTGTGTGCGCTCCAATCATTTCGAACTGCACAGCAGCCTGGGGACCATGGCCGAAATTTTCGCATGGATTTGGAAACCAATCACAGAGCGAGGAGGGACGGCAAGACGATGACGCGCTATTCAATAGACGGAAGCTTGTACTTTATTTACAGATTTAAAAAAAAAAGTTTATTTACGGATCAAACATGACGCAGACGCAAGCAGCAGACACGGCGCTATTTTTCGATCAAGCTTTAGGCCGTGTTCTAAATAGTTTAGCTCGAAAGTTTACAGCGGGTACGTAACATCGGATATGATGATACGATTGGCTGTGGCCTCGTGCAGATGGATATGATAGACATTCGTAGCGCCCAATAAACGACTATGGACGATCGTAAACCACACCTCTACTATGAGAAAATGAATTAGTGGTCCCCAGACTAAATATCACTTGTGATTTTAGTCTGGCGTTAGCCAGGCTAGCATTCTGGTGCATTTGAAATAATTACACATATTTACAGCTGAATAGTTAGCCTCCTGCTCTAATAATATGACTTGCAGACACAATTTTATAGGAGGAAGTCAATTTAAAGAAAAGAAATCAAATTATATCTTCTCTGTTTTGGTTCATTTTAACATGTCACACACAACTGGCGGCACGCAGCGGTTAGCGCCTCCGCTTCACAGCTAGAAGGTCCCGGGTTCAATTCCCACCAGGACGGGGCCTTTCTGTGTGGAGTTTGCATGTTCTCCCCGTGTCTGTGTAGGTTTCCTCCGCGTACTCCGGTTTCCCCTACCACTAAAAACATGTGCAATAGGTGATTCTGACCATCAGCCTGACTACACATCATGGAGATGGGTCCCCGGGCGCGGCACTGCCGTCGACCACTGCTCCTTACGGCATCGAAGGATGGGTTAAATGCAGAGGACAAATTTCCCCTACGGGGACAATAAAGTAAACAAACAAACAATGGTGTGAGTGTGAACCCATTCTGTACTCACAAACCTCTGTTTATTACAATGATAATCTAATCTGATTTCTACTCAATCTACTCTACTCAGGCTTATGCAGAGGCATTTATTTCTGTATTGTCGGCAATGAGAATAATTTACCACAGAACCTAAGCTTATGCAAAGACAGCACAACTATTTGAGAGCAAAATAATTTGTTGTATAAAGTACAAATACAAACGTCACTACCACAATTTCTATTCCTTAATTTTTTTAAGTGTTTTTAAGAGTTTTATTATAAAAATAATGTTTTTTTCCAGTATGAGACAGCTCAATAAAAATAACAGAAATGATTATAAAAGGTTTCAAAACTGTCAGAAGCTGCAGAATAATACTCTATGCTTTAGGGAAACCAAAGTTTGGCCCTTGAAACATGAAACACACTACGACTTCTGTACTGCTCATGTTAAAATGAGGTTGAACTACTGTTGGACGTCTCATTAGTTCTTTGCTTAAAGTGGGCGTAACTTTTTAAATAGTCAATAATAACATCTGATCTTTGACTGCCGCTTGATGCACATTTTAACTTGCATAAGAGGGTGTGTTTGTTGTATAAGCTAATAAACTAAGAGAAGGAATAGCGCATGTGAACCAGTGTCGAGCACAGACATTTTGAGGGGCAGGTGCTGAACCAAGACAAAAGCCCCCCACCCCTCAAAAAAAAGTTGTGATTTTTTTTTCTGTACAAACAATTATCATGTTTGGTTTGCCACAGCAAACAGATTAACTAACCCTCCGCTTTCGCTGCCCATAGAACTAATTTCTACATCTAATACTACATCGTTTGCAATATTTTGGAATGTCAAAGTCCAAAGCATTAAAAATGCCATAATTTCCGCAACACAAATGCCACCAGATAAACAGTCCATGTACATGTTACCTTGATGAATTACCCGCTAGATTTCTGAAGTCTGCTGACCAGCTTGTTACCACAACTATCTCAGCTACTTAACATCTCACTTGAGACTGGAGCATTTCCAGGCCTTGAAAACTGCAGCCATTAAGCCTCTTCTAAAGAAGAGACCTGTGGAGTCACCCAGGGGTCAATCTTGGGACCCCTCTTATTCAACTTGTACATACTTCCATTGGTTCAAATAAACAGCAATAATGTGTCTTACTATAACTACTATGACCCTCATGGGCCTGTAGATACTCTCTGTCACTGCATCAAACAGATTGTGGATGCAAAACAACTTTCTCCAACTAAACTCCAACTTTTGGCCCACAGACACAAAGAGGAAATGTTATATGTCAAGTCTCTTTCTCTCTATAACTGAAAAATCAGGCTAGATATCTAGGCGTAATCCCAGACTCAGACCTGAACTTAAACAGCCACATCAAAGCAATAAAATCATCAGCTTTTTACCATCTGAAAAACATCACTAAGAGCAGAGGACTAGTGTCAAAACCAGACTTCAGCCCTATTCGCACAGGATCAGCATTATCTAGGGACCCCATATAATAAAACAATCACCCCCCGACGTCTGCTTTTTATGTGGCGCAGTGGCACGGGATAACCGAAGCCTGAGATTGTGGTTGAAATTGACAGACATCTCCTGGATATGACGTCAAAGCGTTTCTTTCTTCCTTTCTGAGTTCATTTGTAAAATTAACTTTCACCTGAATGAATTTGTGAAGCTTTAGTCTCGTACCATGGACAATTCTCCGTAAAATGTGTTTAACCGTAGTTGGTTGTAAATGTGTAGTTGGAGTGACATAAACTGTGAGCGCAGCCTGGCTCTCTCTGAAGCACACCAACATGCAGAACACCGCGTGGTTTCTCTTTGCATTTCGCCTTAAAACAGTCTTTTACTGAAGCTAAAAGGCCAACATGATGCAGCTAACGTCGTAGCTGAGGGGCATGGACTTTGCCCCGAGAGCGGAGGAGAGAGCGGAGGGAGAGGAGAGAGAGGCGAAGGTAAGCACCGACTCGGGAGCATCAATGACGCTGGAACCGCTGAATATCGCTTCGTTGGCCCTCTGTGTTTCTTAAACATTAAGTTGAAAATGAGGAAATGCAAATAATAAGCTCTTTTATTTCCAATATTGAAATCTGAGGCTTAATATTGACGAGCAGAGGATGCTCTGAGTAACTCCTCCGATGAGACTTTTACGCACCAGTTTTAAAATGCATGAGTTGCAAAATTCCTGTTTTATGATCGTGTTCTGAAATTATGTTTAGTTTAGCTCAATTTATTCTGCAATCTCCGATTATTCCTAATTACAATAACTGGCATAAATCTCAAGAAAAACTAATGTAATGAGAGGTGAAAGAATGACAGATAAAAACAGCTCATGCAGCTCATCAGCAGACATGCCTATTCGCATTGGATTAGTTTTGTCACAGGACCTCGGAGTTCAGCAAAATATAGTAGGTAATTTGCGGGGGAATTTCCACCTGGTAAATCACTGACATGACGCGTTCGCACAGGATTAACATCACAGACATTCTCCGTGATTATTACACATTACGCATGTGGTCCCAGGTAAAACTAATCCTGTGCGAATAGGGCTTTTGAGAGACATGCCCTTGTGGAAGCATGGATTCAAACTAGCAACCTTTCAGTCATAAAATGACCCGCTTTACCGTCTGGGCCACTGTCGTGGTCAGATGCAAACGAGCTGTGTGGCTGATGGAGCAACATCTGGTGCGGCTGTTTGTGAACACGGACTGAACTAACTTTAAGTAAATAGTAAATACAGTTGCAACTAGGGGCGGTCTCGGGTCGACCCATAAGGCGCTCCAACATGTGCGAAAACAGCCAAAGAAACAACAGCAAAAAAAATTATTAATCGCACATCTGATCATATTAGAAATGTCCAATGTCGAGATGGCAAATACATTAAGGAATTCATTTGGATTTGGACATTGGCACAACAGTCAAGCAGCAAATTACATCATGATTGTTTGTAATAGATTAATTTTCAAAAAATTTAAGCAGTTTCCTAAATACAGAAATATGAACGAGAAAGAACCAATAGTTACCTTGTGGTCAGCTGTGCGTGTCTGTGTGTGTCAGCTGTGTGTGTCTGAAATGAAGTGTTACCGGGTTTGACACTGGTATATGTACTCGATAATCCACACCCATAGGATGTGGTTTATTTGGCAATATAACAATCACACGGAAATATAATCATTATCTGAGCTGCACTATTAAACTGCTACGAAACCGGACTGAAACTCCTTGTTCGTAAAATGGATGGGGTGAATAAGTATGGACAATTAATGCTGAATGCAACATTTTTTATTTTATTTATTTATTTAATTTTTTTGGCATGTCTTTGGCTGCTGTATTGGGTGTGTCACTCTGGGGACGGTAAACTCACCCACGTTTCTCCTGTGCATCCAAAATCGGGCTTAAAAATCAAACTTGATTTCCTGTGACTGAGTTTTAGTTGCGTGTGACTGCTGCCCACACTACACGATTCAAACCTGAGTCCAGTCTGGAACCCCCACACTACGAGGCGCTCGAAATGTCACGACTTGGTGCAAGTAATAAAAGTGTGGGAGCAAAGTCGAGTTGTGCGGAGCTTAGTTTTCTTGTTGTCAACGAGGCCTATGATGAAAAGTTTACCATACCCACTGTGAAATATGGAGGTGTTTCACTAATGTTGCTCCAGCAGAATAAAGTGAAGGTCCTGTTAGTGCCATCTCAGTCTCCTGACAGGAGGCTTTTGGCCAAGAAGAATGGGCCGCTTAGATTACTGGATTATATACAGAACTTTCTCCACAACAACCACAAACGACTCTTCACATATAACTCAACCTGTCATTGATGTGAAAAGGAAAATACACAGTATTAAGAACTGGTATATGTAAACTTTTCATCAGGGCCATTTTGGTATTTTATTTTGTTAAGGTGAAATGTGTGAACTCATTTTGAATCACCATAAATGGCTTCATATCACTGACCATGAGTGAAAAAAAACGTTTGTGTTTTCATTCATATTCTTTGAGAAATGTCCAAAAATAATAAAAGAAAATCCACCAGGGTGTGTAAACGTATTGGCACATCTGTATAATAAGTTACTC
This sequence comes from Gobius niger, assembly GCF_951799975.1. NCBI lineage: Eukaryota > Metazoa > Chordata > Actinopteri > Gobiiformes > Gobiidae > Gobius > Gobius niger. The sequence continues at coordinate 28,289,576 of NC_136867.1, forward strand.
ACGGTAAAAGGACTTTGCAGCTTCATAGCTTTTACAAGTTATTTTCAGTATCGAATATGATTCAGTAAAAGAGAGAAGCCAATGATAACCTTCATTACATATTATAAAGGTCAGGATCATATCTTCTTACAAAGACGCTTTCTTTTACAGTTTTGGCAATATAACAATCACACGGAAATATAATCATTATCTGAGCTGCACTATTAAACTGCCACTAAACTGGACTGAAACTCCTTGTTCGTAAAATGGATGGGGTGAATCACTATGGACAATTAATGCTGAATGCAATATTTTTTATTTTATTTATTTATTTAATTTTTTTGGCATGTCTTTGGCTGCTGTATTGGGTGTGTCACTCTGGGGACGGTAAAAGCACTTTGAGGTTTCGCTGAAATGTAAAGTGCAATATAAATAAAATTTATTATTATTATTATTAAAATCAACCACGTTTCTCCTGTGCATCCAAAATCGGGCTTAAAAATCAAACTTGATTTCCTGTGACTGAGTTTTAGTTGCGTGTGACTGCTGCCCACACTACACGATTCAAACCTGAGTCCAGTCTGGAACCCCCACACTACGAGAGACGAATCTGTGCAACTATCTTCGACCAGACACGACTCGAGACTGAGCGCAACTGAGAATTAGAGCAAAATCAGGCATAAAAGTCGGGTAGTGTATGCTGACCTTGGGGTCGACCAGCTCCATTTGATTGATTCCAGGCCAAAACATGACTCCGCCCCCTCCTTACTGATGTCACAGCCTTGTTGGGACATGGTGGCCATTCACCAACCATCCACTACTCCATCCATCTGACCATCCAGGGTCACACGGCCTCATCAGTGAACAAGACTGTCTGAAAATGAGTCTTCATGTATTTCTGAGCCACTGCAGCCGTTTCTGCTTCAGCTTCAATGAACAGTTTAGGGGAGGCCGGAAACTGCAGCCTCTGGAGGATCCTACACCTTGATGTTCGGGAGACACCAGCAGCTTCAAATACGTGTTTGCTGCTTTGTAGCTGCTGTTCTCTTAATCTGATCCGTCCTCATTGTGCCTCATTATCTGCACAAACCCGAGTGTGCTCTGAATCATCCACAAATCTCTTATCTGTACGATGATCACGCTTTATCTTTTCATGAAATATTATACCAAGACCAAGACATTCAAGCAGAGAGATCCTTTTTCTTTCCCTTATTGCTTGAAAATGATGATCTGCTTAGTAATGTGGAATGTGCTTTTTCAGTTTTTTTCCTTAACTGGGTTTACATGAAAACTAATCTTCCCAGGCGTCTGAGATTAATGTCAGTGATTCAGAGCCCTGAGACACAAAACCATCCAATTTTTTTATTTATGACACTGAAATACAATTTGCATAATAATTTGGAACACAGTTTAAACTCATTCTAGGGTGGAAATGTGCGTGATACCGCCCCCTAGGGAGCAAACAAAAATTAAGTTTGTCATAGATAAACGAAATTCGGCGCAGACATGCGTCACATGACACCAATCCAAAAGTAAATGATGGCCGCGCCCTTTCTCTGAATGAACTGCCGTGGTAACGTCTGAAAATCTAAGTCACGTTTGGCACCAAACCAAAGACGCATGGCACCCGGCCAACGTGGCCCGCAAGGACCTTTCAATGCCGCTTTCGCCTTTAATGTATTTGTTTAACTGTTGTTTTAACTTATCCCTTGTTGTGTATTCTTGCGAGGTTTAATGATCAGATCCAATGTAGCAGTTTTATTTATTATTCAGATCCACTTTTTAAGCTACATTTGATGTAAGTGTTCCTAAAAATGCAGCTGTCCATATAAGCTCTCAGTACAGCTTCTATTGGAACATGTCTGGACCCTAATATTGGCCCAGTAAGTTTATCATTAACAAAGTTGTCATAAATTATGATGGCAAAGCAAAAGTTTGCATTTTCTTCAGAATGCTGCAAAAAGCAGAGAATGTCTTTATGTGTTTTTGTAAACGATGGCAGAGAAATTGGTGGCAATAAGGAAATAAATGTGTTCATATACAGTTCATTGCCTCCTCTACGGTGGCAGGGGTTTCCATTTAAAGATTTTAATTTACAGGAAACATATTCTTCGAAGATAAGACACATACTTTTTATCCTAAAATACAAAGGGAATGTTTTGGGGCGACAGTGGCACAGATGGTAGAGCGGGTCGTCTCATGATCGGAAGGTCAGGGGTTCAAATCCCACCTCCTGAAAGTGCACATTGTCGTTGTGTCCTTGGGCAAGACACTTCACCCACATTGCCCCCAGTGTCTGCGTACATTGGAGTATGAATGGGTGAGTGGATCCTTGCTGTAAAGCGCTTTGAGTGCCTAATGTAGGTGGAAAAGCACTATATAAGTTGAGACCATTTACCATTTTAGAGCCAAACCATGTTAACATGTAACTATTTAAATGCCAGTCAGCCTCTGATATAGCCTGTATTGTATTGTATTTTTCCCTGAGCTTTGAGGCGACCTGACTCCCATGTTTTTGGAGGAAATTGAATCTTTAATGGTTGTTTTAGACGCTCAGGTCAAAATGGATTACAATGCACAATTCAACAGAGTTGCAGCTTCCGGTTGATTACATCAATAAAATCCTGGTTGCAGATGAAGTAGATTTCCTCACAGTAGTTTCAGTATCGAATGTGATCTGACATGATATCAGATATGACCATGAGTGAAAAAAAAGTTTGTGTTTTCATTCATATTCTTTGAGAAATGGCCAAAATAATAAAAAAAATCCACCAGGGTGTGTAAACGTATTGGCACATCTGCATAATAAGTCACTCACGGTAAAAGGACTTTGCAGCTTCATAACTTTTACAAGTTGTTTTCAGTATCGAATATGATACAGTAAAAGAGAGAACCCAATGAAAACCTTCATTACATATTATAAAGGTCAGGATCATATCTTCTTACAAAGACGCTATGTTTTTCAGTTTTTGTTGGTCTTCTTAAACTATCTTAAATTGAACAGTTCAAGTCCAGACTGAAAACACATCCCTGGCCTTCAATAAGAGCTATATATTATATTTTTATGTCACAAATTGTTTTTGTAAAGCTCTTTGATCAACTGTTAATGTTTTAAATATGCTATTTAAACATTGAATTGAATATCTCCAATAATATAATATTATTGAGCTAGTCTAGCTCCATTACTCACTCCAATAGAGCACCATAAAGATTTGTCTACAGCATTTGACCATAAAAAGCTTTCACTTTTACTCACTGTTTTACCTTAAAACGCCTCCTAAACCAAACACAGTATTAAAACATCATAGGCTTTGTTGTCAATGTCTACATGTCTGAGGAAGGGCTGGTTTGACGCTCGAAATGTCACGACTTGATGCAAGTAATAAAAGTGTGGGAGCAAACTCGAGTTGTGCGGAGCTTAGTTTTCTTGTTGTTAACGAGGCCTATGATGAAAAGTTTACCATACCCACTGTGAAATATGGAGGTGTTTCACTAATGTGGCTCCAGCAGAATAAAGTGAAGGTCCTGTTAGTGCCATCTCAGTCTCCTGACAGGAGGCTTTTGGCCAAGAAGAATGGGCCGCTTAGATTATTGGATTATATACAGAACTTTCTCCACAACAACCACAAACGACTCTTGACATATAACTCAACCTGTCATTGATGTGAAAAGGAAAATACACAGAATTAAGAACTGGTATATGTAAACTTTTCATCAGGGTCATTTTGGTATTTTATTTTGTTATGGTGAAATGTGTGAACTCATTTTGAATCACCATAAATGGCTTCACAACATCACTGACCATGAGTGAAAAAAACGTTTGTGTTTTCATTCATATTCTTTGAGAAATGGCCAAAATAATAAAAAAATCCACCAGGGTGTGTAAACGTATTGGCACATCTGTATAATAAGTCACTCACGGTAAAAGGACTTTGCAGCTTCATAGCTTTTACAAGTTGTTTTCAGTATCGAATATGATACAGTAAAAGAGAGAAGCCAATGAAAACCTTCATTACATATTATAAAGGTCAGGATCATATCTTCTTACAAAGACGCTTTCTTTTTCAGTTTTTGTTGGTTATCTTAAATTATCTCTACTCTTTGCCCGCCTTAAATGAGTGAACTGTTGTGACCTTACCTTGAGGTCAGCTGACCAGCTGCTGTTGGATGTTCCTAAAGCGAGAGGTGACAGAGCCTTCTCTGTGGAACAGTGTTCCTCTGGTCAGGTCTCAGTCTGTTGGACAGTTCAAGTCCAGACTGAAAACACACTTCTTCTCCTTGGCCTTCAATGAAAGCTATTTTTAACTTAGTCTGTTATCTGAAGCACTTTGGTCAACTGTAGTTTGTGCTATACAAACAAACTTGAATAGAATAGAATATCCGCAATATTATTAAGACTCACAATAATGTAGTGGGAATCAACCACAATTTGTGAATGTGAGAACGGTGTTCCTGTTTCTGTCTGAGTAACGCTTAAAGCAGTGAAGTGAGGTTTGTTGCCTGTGAGGCACATGTTGTATTGACTCCAATATAGAGTAAACAAAACTGCAGGAAAATGCAAATTGCTGTATTTGTGTAAATGTTACCTACTTTGAAATAACATTTATTTTCCTCCTTTATAAAAGACATTCTTGCAGTTTTTGCAAATAGAAATTAAAAGACAACATAGCGTACATGGTCGGGACTCGTACATGCCTGTCCAAATGATAAGTTATTGACAATCCTGATGGGCCACGCAGACAGGGTGTCTGCCCATTAGTCCACTGACCTTAAGGTTAGGGCCAATGGTTGTATATGGCTCTAGTCCACAACACAACTGGGTTAGAGATGTCAAACCAATGGCACCTCTGCTCAATGGTACATTTTCAGAATGGTATTGTTGACATTTGCAGTATAAAGACTCATCAACTGCATCTCATCCATAAAAGGTAAGTCTATTCAGTTTGCACTTTTACTTTCTCCTTTACGTTCAAATTAAAGTAATAAACAGACTGGTTTTCACTTGTAGTACACATATTTTGTAGAAGTATTTCTACAGAAACCTCGGGTCTTTCAAAACACGGTTGAAAGTCAAATGAACAGGTAAAACGTGTCGTTCTTGTGCCTGATTCTTTATCCAGATGATAGAAAACCAACTCGCCCAACAAAAACATTTACAAATGTATTTTACTTTTTGGGGGGGGCGCCCTGAATGGGAGAGAGCGTTGAGCGAATGAGCCGTGGTCAGTCAGGGACGCCAGAGGCTCCGCCCTCTTTACATGATATTGACAACTGATAAAACATTTGGACATTTTTTAATCTTTCAAGGATTGATTGAAATCATAAGAAATCCCTAACATCTTCAAAAAAGGAATTTGTTTTTATAAGTTTATCGTATTTTTTCTTGCAGATCTGTTTGTACCTCAGTCATTTCTTTGTTCAGTAACGAGTTACTGTTCCCGGTGCGTGTTGGTCTCCGCCAGGGCTGCCCTTTGTCACCGGTTCTGTTCATTACTTTTATGGACAGAATTTCTAGGCGCAGCCAGGGGCCGGAGGGTGTCCGGTTTGGGAGCCTCAGGATCTCATCTCTGCTGTTTGCAGATGATGTTGTTCTGTTGGCTTCAACGAACCAGGACCTTCAGCTGCTCTGGGGCGGTTTGCAGCCGAGTGTGTAGCGGCCGGGATGGGGATCAGCACCTCCAAATCTGAGGCCATGGTTCTCCACCGGAAAAAGGTGGTTTCCCCTCTTCGGGTCGGTGGGGAGTCCTTGCCTCAAGTGGAGGAGTTCAAGTATCTCGGGGTCTTGTTCACGAGTGAGGGACGGATGGAGCGTGAGATGGACAGACGGATCGGTGCGGCGTCAGCAGTGATGCGGTCGCTGTATCGGTCTGTCGTGGTGAAGAGGGAGCTGAGTCGGGGCAAAGCTCTCGATTTACCGATCGATCTACGTTCCCACCCTCACCTATGGTCATGAGATTTGGGTCATGACCGAAAGGACAAGATCGCGAATACAAGCGGCCGAAATGAGTTTCCTTCGCAGGGTGTCTGGGCGCACCCTCCGAGATCGGGTGAGGAGCTCAGTTACCCGGGAGGAGCTCGGAGTAGAGTCGCTGCTCCTTCACGTCGAAAGGAGCCAGCTGAGGTGGCTCGGGCATCTGTTCCGGATGCCTCCTGGTCGCCTCCCGCGGGAGGTGTTCCAGGCATGTCCTAGTGGGACAAGGCCTCGTGGAAGACCCAGGACACGCTGGTGGGATTATGTCTCCGAGCTGGCCTGGTGTCACCTCGGGGTCCCCCCAGAACAGCTGGAGGAGGTGTGTGCGGACCGGGAAGTTTGGGCATCTCGGAGCCAGGCTTTGTTCTGAAGTCCCACTAGAATCCTGTTTACCATGGCCGTTTCTCAATCTGTGAACTTGTGTGGACTTCTGTGCTCGTGGACTCGTGAAACGTCATCACGGCCCTGGTCCTGTTCCAATTAAATGTTCGCTTCTCAGCAAGTTCGCTGTAAATCCCCGGATGAGAACTTGCTCCGCCCATTTTACCGAGGATGCATCAGAGGAGACTTGTGCGTTCTCCGCCAGCTATATTTCCCACAATCCGTTTGGTTTTGAGCACGTGGCTCAGTGCGAGCCCCCGCCTGCAGCGGCCCCTCCTCCGCGCGCACCGAGCCGCTCCAGCTGAACCACAGCTGTAAATAAAGGCGGAGATGTTCCCGGTTTAAGAGTCTTTCATCCTCAGAGACGTATCTCCTGCTCAAGATGGTTTTCTGAGCAGAAGTGTGGAAACAACTTTGAACATGCTTTCATTTCCTCACAACATCAACAACAGTTTCATTTAAAGTCTTAACGTCATGAAAAGGTCATTGAGGACAAATGCATTTTACTTTTACATTGTTTTATTAAGTGGGCGCTGCAGACAGATCTTTATATGGGAACTTCAAAAACAGTTACACATTTTAAAGTCTAAATTGTTTGTTCGTTTTTTCAGAATAATTTGCAAACCCCAAACAAGTTCATATTTGTTTTTTATTATTATTGTTTCAGTTTGCACAACAGATTTTTTAATGACTTTCCACATAACGCCTCATTTATAGGCTATAATTGTAAAAAATAATGTGAAATTGTATAAAATGTAAACATTTATTTTTGTTTATTGCAAACATGTATAATTTATGTCTTTAAAAACATATTTCCACTTCGACTGCAGTGTCACCCTTTTAATTTCATATGAGGTGATTTAATGTTATAAAAGCTCACAGCCCTGTGTTCAGGAGCTACTTCCTGTGATGTCATCGAGTTCACTCGTTCCAAACGCCGAAAAAGCCGAGTCAACACTCGTGAACTCCTCAAGTCCTTTCTCCGAGTCTGCACGTTTATGATAGATCCATGGTCTCCACCCGCAAGTCCGTACCCGGAGTTCACAAGTACGGAGTCTGCAGTCTGAGAATTGAGAAACGGCCCATGTGTCTCTTGGAGCGCGGTGTCCCTTGGCCACCAGAGGGTGCTATTACAGCCATGTCAGCTCTCCGCCCTGAGGACCATAGAGAAGCTCGCTCCTCGCCCATTGGTTCTCAGACACCGGCGTATCCCAGCAGGCTTTGCAGCGGCTAAATGAATGTAGTAACTTTAATGTTGACTTTTTATCATTCCTTGTGACCAAAATTCACTTTAAAGGCGATTTTAGGCCTCTTGTAAAGTAAGCCTGATGGTCTGCTGACCGGTAGAATCCCAAGTAAAAGTCTGTTCTCTTTGGCGAAGTCAGCGGCCGCGCTGTGAGCTGCAGCCGAGCGGAGTGAGCTCTAACTCCGCTAAAAGTTCTACGAAGCTCGGCTGGTTTGAAAAGTTTGCTAGAGACTGTTGTTGACTTACTGGTAGTAATTTGGCTAATACATGAAGTAAGGTGCTCAGTGTAGTTTCATGACAAATTAGTAAATACTCGAGCGATTTTTCTCATATCTTTTTGCAAACGTTTTATGAATAGATAATCACTGCAATTAAAATCAAAAACTCTAAGTAAAACTGCAAGATAGGCTGTGAGCTCATGTTGAGAAGCTTTTAGATTTGGGTAAAGCCAAACTAGAGAAAATATGTTAACAGATGTCCCATTAGCCCTGGATCAGAGGGGTCTCCTGGGGCCGAGCGCAGGGGCCGCTGCAGATAAACATCAACTAAATATTATGTTTTACTCAGGATTTAAAAACTACTGCGACAAACTTAACCTCTCAACACACACCAGAACAGAGCACATGTACTGCAGTTTGGCTTTACCCAAATCTAAAAGCTTCTTGAGAAAAGTGTCAAAAGAGCAACAAAAATGGAATGAAAACGAGGAAGAAAACACAACAAAAGAGCGACAAAAGTGCGTAAATCTGAACTGGAGAAAATGCACTTGGTTAAGACGGGGGTAAAGAGCTGATTTGTATCATTTAACTCCAATAATGTGCTGGATAATCCCTCCAGGTCTGTTGTTGTATCTGAAGATCTCCAGCAGAGGGCGCCACACTGACACTGACAGAGAGGAAAAGGAAACAAGAAGTTTAAAACAATGGAAAGATGATTAAAATGTGAAAACACAGAGGAGCTTCATGGAAAACGATGTTGTGATTCAGACCCATCGTTTTCACCAGAAGATGAGACTTTGTTTTCATAATAACTATATCAGCAGGGAGATATAGTATAGAGAAAGTCTATGAGGCGGTCAGGGCGAGAACAGGACAAATCTTTCTATTTAAAAGATGGTTTACTTTGTCATGTTTCTTTCTTTGCTTCTTTCTTTCTTGCCAATTCTACCACATGTAAAAGCAGAGAATTGATATTTTGTTTCTCTCAATCCATTGATGCAAAAAGACAGCGCAATACTGTTGGCAGAGGGAGGGAAGGGGAGAGTTCAGCTTCCTGACAGCCTGGTGGATGAAGCTGTCCTGCAGTCACAGTTTGTCCCATTAGCTTTCAACATCTCACTAAAACAACCTAAAATCCTCTATATTTTCCCTTTTGGAGCCTTGATAAATGAAGAACTCTGCACTGTTTGGTTCTTTAACATTATTCCACATTACTGAACTCGCTCAGAGAGAAGGACATAATGAGAACATGTCAGCTGTTCATCAATTTGTTCTGATAAAGTGGAATAGTTTTAATTCTGTTCTAATGATGTTGATCTGGTCTGATTTCAAATATGAATTCTGTCAAAATAACTTCTTAAAGACGACTGCAGTAACTAGTCTGTTCTGTGAATAAACACACACTCCCTCGTTTGATGAAGCAGGTTTATTTTAGTTCATACAGACAGGCATTTGTTTGTAGATTACACACTTAAATTAGTCAGTGGATATAATGAGAGGAGTAAAGATCAGGAAATACCCATTAGTTAAAAGAAAATGGATTTTCCCCACATATTTGTACACATAGCCACAGAAGTAGCTCAGTATGATCTGTGATATTGCAAATAAATCACATGTGACATCTAAGACATATGAAATATTTATGTGTTCAACCCAATGGCTTTTTTGAAAACCTGTTGAGCGTCCGCTGCCAGTGAAATCAGAATGTATGTGAGGATTTCGTTGGTTGGAAAAGCAATTGGAGGGATTTCAACAAAGGTTCCAAGTATGACTATTTCCTTTGTTTTCACTGCAATAATGCCAAAAGAAGACTCTGTCAAAAATTTCATCACATGATCTTTGGTAATTTCAACTCCTGCAAGAGGGCATTTTAATTCCCCCCGAGATCATCTAAAGACACACCACTAACACCAGACAGCTTCTGCAGTGACTCTGGTGTTAGGCCCAGAGAATTCACACAGTGTTTTGTAAATGCTTTTATTATGCTCAGATTAATACGCTCTGAGAGACCAGGGATAACCATAAGTTCACCCAATACTGAAGCTACAGAGTACCATGCTATTTTGTTCACTAAAATATTTGTCTTCTGTTTGATGATGTCTGTGCTGATGTTGGGCAGAGCCAGGAGCAGAGCATCCCTCTTGAGTTTGGGAAGTTCCTCCTGTAATTTTATCCACAAATCCTCAAACTCATACAGATGGAGTCTGACACCAGATACCAAGAAAACCTTTGGAGACTCAATGTCCAGCTTTTGGAGTTCTGCATTAGAATAAAGGTCAGTTAGTACAAAAACAGCAGAGAAAAAGTGAATAAACCACATTTACCTTTAGTGCACTTGTCTCTGATCAGTTTAATGAGATTCTCCTCATTAAAGTTTGGGTCACACTCTTTCTCATCTAGTATGTTGTGATCAATCTTGGATCGAACAAAGTAGAACTTTTTCTTCATCTTCTGAATTTCTTTTGCCAGTTTTGCATCATTTTCTCTGAAGCGATCACTGGAAACAATGATGAAGAAGTCGTACTTCACAAACCCCACATGCTCCAGGTATTTTTCAGCTGTAAATTTGGTGGTGCCGATCCCCGGCAGATCCCAGATTCTGATCTTCTTGTTCTTTGGATGAAGATACTCTGTTGGCACCATGGTTGTCTCCACGGCACCAGTTGGAGCTGCTCCTGGTGTTTTGTTTTTGATTCCTCTCAGAGCGTTGACCAGAGTGGATTTACCAGAGCCAGACTCTCCTGTGATCCCAATGTTCAGATGAACCTTTTTCAACTTGTTCAAATAATTCTGTGAAATTTTAGCCGCCAATATAAGGTCGTTGTTCTGAAGTGCTGTTTGTATTTCTACTTTGCACTTATCGGACATGATGGTCTCTGTGGAAAAAAAGAAATCATCAGTAGTTGTTTACAGAATTGACAGTGTGTCTGTGTGAAAAGTGCTTTATAAATAAAGTTTGATTGATTTGATTCCTTCATTCATTCTCAAATGGATTCACCCTTAAAAATTATACAATTATATGGTTAGACATTGTGCAAGCTTTCTGTTTTCCAATCTCAGACTTTCTTAAGTCAATCAGTCAAAATAACCCCCTCTTTAAATCCCTGACAATATCTCTGACTCTGACAGCCTGGTGGGGATTTCACAAAGTTACTAACATTTACGTAGCTCCATCAGATCACACTCCACTTTGGCAGAACCCTGACTTTATTTATTTATTCATGGGCTCATTTTTATTGGAGGATCAGCCCAATGAGATGAATCATCTTTTTCAACAATAGATTAGAACATTTTCTGGAGAAACACAACATCGTGTGTGTGTGTGTGTGTGTATGTGCGTGCGTGTGTGTGTGTGTGTGTGTGTGTGTGTGTGTGTGTGTGTGCGTGCGTGCGTGCGTGCGTGCGTGCGTGCGTGCGTGCGTGTGTGTGTGTGTGTGTGCGTGCGTGTGCGTGCGTGTGTGCGTGTGCGAGTGCGTGTGCGTGTGCGAGTGCGTGTGTGTGTGCGTGTGCGCCTAGTCGACTGAGAGCCTACACAGAAATCAAATTACACATATGACCAATAGTATTTTGTCATTTACCAAGTTCCTCCTTCAGAGTTTTCCACAAATGGTTAAATTCATACAGATGGAGTCTGAGACCAGACACCAAGAAAACCTTTGGAGAGTCAAAGCCCAGCTTCTGGAGTTCTGCATTAGGAAAATCTTTTTAGTCACAAGAAATTGAGCAGGTTGAGTCAAAACTGATCAACACATTGTTACCGTCGATGCTGCTGTTCCTGATGAGGTCAAGGACGTCCTCGTCTTTAACATTTGGATTTTCCTCTCTCTTGACTTGTACATTGTGGTCGATCTTGGATCGAACAAAGTAGAACTTTTTCTTCACCTTCTGAATTCCTTTTGCCAGTTTTACATTATTTTCTTTGAAGATGTCACTGGAAACAATGATGAAGAAGTCGTACTTCTCAAACTTCATCTTCTTCATGTATGTATCAGGCTTAAACTTCACGGTGTCAATCCCCGGCAGATCCCAGATTCTAATGTTGGGCATCTCTGGATGGATGTATTCTGTTGGCTCCATAGTTGTCTCCTTCACTCCAGTTGGTGCAGCTCCATCTTTGGGTCTGATTCCCATCAGAGCGTTGACCAGAGTGGATTTACCAGAGCCAGACTCTCCTACGATCGCAACTTCCACAGTATAAATATTTACCATTTCCTTAGACTCGTGCACGTTATTTTCTACAGCTTGTGTCTGGTCCTGTTTCTCCAGTGCAGTCTGAATGTCTTCTTTACATTGTTCCGCCATGATGATCCCTGCGAGAGAGAAATAAAATAAAATTGAGACACCATAATACTTAACCATTTAACAGGCTTAATGTCCCCCATACAACTCTCCTCTGCTTCATCTATGGAGAAAAAAAATGTTGAATGTTAAAGGGACTGGCTTTATTTATTTATTTATTTTTGATATTTATTTATTTATTTTTAACCAGGAAAGTGCAATCGAGATTAACAACCTCTTTCTCAAGGGAGTCCTGGACAAGAGGCAGCAAACGATACAGAATTAGAGTTACATACACGTTATACACATTATGAAAAACAGCCTGGACTTAAAAGTGTTCAATGAAATAAGCTCAGTTATTTTCTTTTTGCAACATGTTCCTTGAAGAAGGACATTAGAGGTCCTGATAAACTGTTTACAGTCAGTAGCTTTGTGTCAATCAGTCCAAGCTCTATTTCTCCTTCTTCCACCGGTCACTCAGGCTGACCAGCTTGTTCACACTTTCTGGTGACAAACTAGATCTCCTCTTCTGCACACTATGACCTGCTAAAGAACATGGGACAGATGTGGCAGGAGTCCCCAAGTATTTATTTACGGGCAATGTGGGCCATTTTACCAGATCAGAATATATAGGCCTCTGTTTGTGAGCGTGGGAAACATGTGCGCGTCTCCTGATTGGTCAACAGTGTCACGTGATCACTGTCACAACAACGCAGCTCATGCTGCTGCAGCTGCTGCTACTACGAGCTTCAACATGGCGATAGTTCTGTCAAAATGGAGATAAACGTCGACAACACGAAGATGCCGGACGTATTTCTTTGGATTTAATAAGAAAAGGAGACGGACATGAGGCGGAGGAGACGGTGGGGAGCGGAAAAAGAGAAGCTAACGGAGAAAAGTAGCTGGAAAGTCCGTCTCCAAACTCAGTAAGTGCTGCGGTTGAAATGTAGCTGGAAAAGGCTCTGGTGAACTTTTGGTGATAAAGTTACGCTGTTTCGTGCGGGGCTGTTTCGTGCGGGGCTGTTTCGTGCGGGGCTGTTTCGTGCGGGGCTGTTTCGTGTGGGGCTGTGGCCATGAAATGAGTTGTTTATGTCGCTGTTTTGAAAGAGAAATGAACACGGAGGGGCTGCGGTGTTTTTCTGTCTGTTTTCACTCTGTCATTGGCCGCTGCTTCTATATTCACTCACGTTTCTCCTGTGAGTCTGAAATTGGGCATAAAAGTCGTGTAATGTGTGCTGACCATAAAATATCACGGTGAAAGTCATCATAGCTTGCAGAGTATAGACCAGGCTCCCAACCCAGCTTTGAGAATAGATTAACGGCGATATTTTTTTTATCCCCTGATAAGAATCTCGCGTTTGTTACATGTGTTGCATTTCTCACTCATCCCCCTTAAAGCCTTTAAAAGAGCCACGATAAACGCCACACAACACCCTGTACCCCCACCCTGTTTGATCAAATCAACAATTTTTGTGATTCAATGTCTGCTGTTGTCTTCAAAAATGAATGTTCTTATTCCCATCCCTACTTTTTTCTATTTTCTTTGTTCTCCTGATTTCTCAACAAATACACAATCTTTTTTACTGAACTCTAGCCGTCTTTAGGCAAAGTATAAATAAATAAATGCTTAGTTGCACAGAAGACCTCTCCTTCCTGAACACGTCCTGAAGGCTGTTTCGTAAAACTGTTTCAATACAGTGACTTCAACTGGACTTCTCTCTGAGTGTAAACACAGGAGTCCAGACAAAATAGTAGGGCTGTGTCCGAATGTCCACACTATTCCCTATATAGTGACTATATAGTGCTCACGCCATTTTGTAGGGGTGTCCGAATGTCCAGAGAGAAAAAAGTAGTGCACTCTAAATTTCCCACAATGCATCTGGAAAAGTAGTGAGCATCGATGGTCACTTAACGGTTCAATATAGACCACAATGCATTGCGAGAGTCAGAGAAGAGCTTGACAGAGACAGGTCTTTGAACTAAACAACACGACTGAAGTAAATCAGCTGTTTCAGTCGTGTGTTTGTATTTCTCACGAATAAACGACCTAAATATAAACGGTTACGGTGAAAAGATGCTAACGTTAGCTGCTAACCTTTAGCTTGAGCTGTTAAATGACCGATAGCTTCCTCTCGAATAATCCAAGTCATTCATGTAAAATCCATGTGAAGTAAAAGCGTATCTGACTCGTATTAATCCATAAATATTCCACTGTCTCATGAGTTTGGTTGGTCTTTATCGCCGAAATACTTTATTCCCGGAGTTTAGCGAACTTTTAGCAGATGTAGTCACTCAATCTGCTGTCGCTTCGGACACCGGCCTGTGACCTACTTTCAGCACGTCTTTTGAGCTAAAGCTGGGGTGATATATTATTTTTTTCCTTTTTTTGTGATGATAGTAGCACCTGTAAAAGTGCCAAAACAGTCGTTCTGTTTCATAAAATAAACATTTGTAACAATAAATAAATTCAGATAAAAAAAAAAAAACATATCTGCAGCCACGTCACACGCGTGACGTCATGCAGCTCGGAGAAAGTAGTGGCTTGTGTCAGAATCGCCAACAGAATAAGTGACTATATAGTCGACTATATTGGCGGCACGGTAGCGCAGCGGTTAGTGCTCTCGCTTCACAGCTAGAAGGTCCGGGTTCGATTCCCACCAGGGACGGGGCCTTTCTGTGTGGAGTTTGCATGTTCTCCCCGTGTCTGCGTAGGTTTCCCCTACCAATAAAAACATGCACAATAGGCCAGGATGAATGATGTGTGTGTGAATGAATGTATGGTGGTGGTCAGAGGGTCCGTTGGCGCAGACGTATGTAGTCGCGAAAGCGCTTCTGACAGTCTCCCCCAGGGGAAACTGAAGCTACAAACGTAGCTTTCCACCACCGAGTATGGAGTGAATGTACAATTGTCTCATGTAAAGCGCTTTGTGACTACATGTCTGTGAAAGGCGCTATATAAATAAAGATCTTCTTCTTCTTCTTCTATATAGTGCGGGCCTATGTAGGGGTTAGGGACTAGGGTGGACATTCGGATACAGCCTAAGACAAGGAGAGGACACGCCCTCCTTCACCAACATCCCCTTTAAGACACAATGAAGGCACATCCACAGACTTTAGCAGAAATGCACTGCCTTCATCTGTGTTTGAGGAACGGAACAAGTGATCGGATAAACTTTACAACAAAACACTCAAAGCTCACCGTGCACAGGTGTTTAACATCACAAAGCACAGAGACTCTAAAGTGCTCCATTAAAGTGTTAGATGTATAAGTCTGATAACATGAAGAACAAAGTAACAATAGACCATTTATAAAATACATACATACAAACATATCCACTAAATATGAAATTATTGCCCATCAATAAATCGACTTTACTCCACATTTACAGCAGAACAAGCTACAATGATCTTATAATAAAACTTAAGTGTCAGTAATAAATGTGTTTGTGGTAAAAGTGTAAATAAAGAGTTCAGACTAAGTTGAGTGAGTCTGGTTTATCAACAAACAAACCAGACAAAGAAGTCGAGTTTACAGTAAAACAGTTTCATTAAACAGCCCATGAGTCTATTTATTCTAATAAAAACATGACAAAATAAATAATAGGTTCTAAGTGTTACCTACCGGTCACAGTTCAGTTTGATCTGAAGAGTTGCTAAACTTCTGCACCGTCTGGTTGGAATGATGTACTTACAAAATAACATTCACATGTTTTCTTCATTTAGCCACACCTCTTGCAGGAAACTGATGTAGTAACTGATGTAACTAACAAGCTTTAAGCACCACATTCACCCCCCAGAAAGCAGGAGAAATAGGGAAATCTGTTGCATTTCACGGAAACAGAAACCAGGCTCAGAGCATTAGTTATGGCCTAAAACCGATCAACACTGGTCATTCAGGGTGAAAGGGCTGAATGTACAGCACTTTATGTGTTTACGCGTAGTGCAGGTTATATACTGTATATATGACCTTACCGCCTCTGTATCTTTATCAATTTGTGGTGCTGGCGAGTGAATTTGGGCTGGTCCAAAACCTTAGCCCGGCACGAGCCAGATTGATCCTCCATGTTCAGAGATACATGGGGATACAGTCTGGAATTGTGTGATTTGAATCTCGCTGACTCTGGCAAAACCAGGCAGAGTCAATCATAGCGCGGGAGTTAACAGTGCGTCATCTTCCACGCCAGGATTTCCCATAAACACCTGCGCTCCTCCCGCAACCAAAAGAGTGAAGATGGCGGCGGCCGCGACACAGCGATCTTTTACCAGTGCCTTTCTTCTGTTTTAAATTAGCTGGACTTGCCGTTAAAGTCACAGCAAGAAGCTGCTTTGAGGACATTCGCCAGAACATTTACTCGACTACACGTGTGGACGACAAACAATCATGGCGGAGGACGTGAGCGCAAAGTGTCAGTCCCTTTGTGTTTGATTGGTTCGCTCTCGTTCAAACCGTGATCGTTAGCCCCGCCTCCAGTTAGATTTGGAAATTGCGTCCTATTACCATAATTCCACTGTCTTTATATGTATTTATGAATACATAAATAAAGTCAGTCTGGCTTTTGCCAGGCTACCAAAACCTACAACTCCTGATCTGAAAAGAGGAAATCATTCAGCAGTGTCATCACTAAAGGAAAAATCTGCTCCAGAGAAAAGAGGAAACTAATTTAGGTGGAGTCCATCCGGAGAGTTCAGAAGCAGAAATCGCCTCTGCCTTTTTTATTTTGTGAAAAGTAGTTTCCTTTGGTTTCAGCTATAAACCTAAATACACAGTATTACTCTCACTGTAATAGTGACTTAAAACCTGGATATTGTAATCCCGAAGGGTGCTCATCCAGATGTAATAGTTCAGAAAATCCCTCCTTGTGATATTTCACTGGCTAGAATGATACATAAAAGGGTTACTTATTGATTTTAAGTGGAAAACCTGAACTACAGAACAAGAGGCCTCATGTAAGCCAAAGGTTCCTGTGTGTCCGTGTCTCACCAGTTTTTAATTTCACGTCTTCCTTACAAGTTTGTCATTGCCAATAAATGCTCCATTACATCATCAGTTAGAAACATCCTGATGCTGGACAAAGGGTCTAACTCACGTGACAGCACAGGCAGTAGATCCAGGACACAGCCCTGTGGGGGCGGGTACATACTGGAGCCAGTCCACATGCTCCCTTTGTTAGATGTGCATCTCAGTTCTTCCTCAATTCAGAGTCAGAGTCGTCTTCAGAGTCGTCTTCAGAGTCGTCTTCAGATGATTCCTTCCTTGAATCAGAGCTGAGTTTTATTTGGTCAGAATCCTGGTCAGTCAAATATTCTTCTCCTTGTCTCTCCCAGAGTTCATGATTGATCCAAAGCCTTCCTACAGCTCTTATATAGTGCCCAGAGCTTACAGAAGTTTTCTTTTCGATCCGACTAGGGATGTCACGGCTACCAGTGTAGAGGTAAACCCCGGTAAAAACGTTAATGGTAATAATTACCGTCTTGTTTTTTAAATAATACATTATCTCGGAGTCGGTGGATTACCGTGCCCGCTGTTTAGGCAAAATGAGCCTTATGAGCCACCGTCTCATCTGCTGAAGTTGCCGCAGGCGCCTCTGTAGCTACAACCAAAACAAAATGTTCTCAAAGCTGGAATCATGTCCGACACGACAGCGCGCAGGATCTTTCAGCCTCAGAGACCGAGCCTGAAGTCTGGGCATGTTTTGGGTATTTTAAGAAAGCCGAAGGACAGTTGATAGAGACAGTTTTCCTGTTTGTGGAACATGCAGGAAAAAGTGTCTCCAAATGCAGCAATACTTCGAACCTCTGACTCTCCTGCGTGACCGTCTCCCACAGCTCTATATTAGTAAGTTAACGTTAGCGTTTTAGCTGAAATGCTGATGTGGGACTTTGGGTTGAAGGAGAATGTAACGAGTCGCCCCATAGCGCGGCTGCAGCATAAGCCGTGTCCGGATACCTCCGCACAATGCGTTACGGGGCTCCCGGTGGCAGATTGCAATAGATTCACTCTTGCCACAGTTTTATGAATTTAACAATGATCACTGTCTGAGGCATTTTCCCAAATCTGCAAAGCAAAAGCTAACTGGAAGGAAACAAACTGAGAACAATTTTCCTGATATAGACGCTTTATCTTGTTCAAAAATATTCTTCTTCTTAGTTTTTGGGGGGAAACCATAACATTGCATTTTGTTGCTGCTTTTATTGCTGTTGTTTTTAGTTGTTTCACTACACCACACCCTCCAAACTTCTATGTTATGCACAGTCATCTAACTCAAATAAAATGTTCCCACGTGAGCAAACGGCTCCTGAGACACTTCCCCTGGAGACAAAGGCTGTTTCTCAATATGCGTCCTTGTCTGTGCTTGTGAAACGTCATGGGAGCCGGCCTGAGTACTGTTCCAATTCAAAGTTCACATCAGACAGAGAACGGTTAAATGCCCGAATCAGGACACTCTTGAAAAGAGATTTTTAATCTCAATGAGTTTTATCCTGGTTAAATAAAGACTTTACCGAGTCAGCTTCAGAGCAGACCTTCGTTCTCGGCATAGACATAATAATTAGAGATAGATGATTACGTATTCAGCCCCATTCATAGAAAAGACGCTTTGAAACACAGTTTCATCATATTTCTATGAGGTTATACGCGCTATTATTTTTTTTGCATATGTGACATTAAAAATATAGTATTGAGGCATTAAAATGGCAATAAACAGGAATACATTTGACTTGCTGACACAGAACAGACATTAAATTCTTAGAACAACTCACAAATTTTGATTTACAGGGAATCATTTAGTCTAAACCAGTATGAAAATAACGTGGCTCGTGCTGCACCAAATAGAATATAAAAATGTGTTACAAGACCATGTTGTTATAGCAAATGGTCATTAGTTGGCCCCATCTGCTTTCATAACAACAATAAACTCTCACTTTGTGGCATGTTTTACTCACCACATACACATGGAGTTATGAGAAAGAAAGGTGTTAAATTGTCTTCAACATTTTTGAACCAAGGCAGAGCTGGTGGATTTTTTGGCTGATTATCTAGACCTGTAAATCCACATTCTCTTCTGCAGCTTCAAGACAAAGATTTAATCATAGCATGTACGAAATGTTTTCATGGCCGTGCACCACTGATTTTAATGCTCTTGATCTGGTTTGAGTTTGAATCTTGTCACGCAAACTCAAAGAGAGCGCAATATCAGTCCTCGTCTGTAGGGGGCAGTGTGTTTACAATTATGGAATAAAGATGGAGGGCAGTGTCTGTATTTTGCTGTATTTTTCTTGTGAAAAGACGTTTACCCAATCAGAGAATATGGTTTCACAGGAAGTTTTAGGCCATGTTCACATTTGGTCTACAAGAAGGGAAATCTGGTGCATTTCTTGGGAATATGCACTGTGTTTGTGACACACTGGCAAAAACTAAAATCTGTAGGAAACATCTAACATTGCAGGAGCATGTGTCGGCTACTTCAGTGGTTCCCAACCTCGTTTGCACCCTTTGAGTCGTTCATTTATGTTCCGAGTGCCCCCTAACTCGAGGATCTTGCCAATATTATTACAAAGTAACTAAACTAAGAGACTAAGATATGGATTTTTGGGGTCCAATACCGATAATGGGCCATTATTTTAAGTCATTTAATTTTGATGATATTGTTTTTTTGGTAACACATGGACGACTTCATCCCTGAATTAAACGTCTACTGCTGTAATGAATGTACTTGAAAATCTTCATAATTCATCACGATCATGAGGCCATGAATTCACTAAAACGGCAACGAAATGACAATAAAATAATCAACCAATCAGGATCATAAGGATCATGCATGAACATCATGACTCATATGGAGGAAATCCACTTACAAATGATGGACAAAAACACTTAAAGTATAACTTTACAGAATAACATTTAGGACAATCATGAACTTATCATTTGCTAATCCTTAATACGTCATGATTTCATTATGATTGTGTCCCCTCAACTAAAGTGGTGCATTATTCTAAACTTTTTAACCTGTTAAAGACCAGATCTGGAGGTCTTATATTTGGTTCTGCTGTACTTGTAATAATTTGTAATAGAAGTTTTTATATTGCTACATCGTTGAGGAAACAATCCAGAAGTCATTGCTTCTTCTTCAGGACTAAGCTGGTCTTTAACAGGTTAAAGCATTTAGGATTATGCACCCCTTTGGTCGAGGAGACATCATTTGCAAGTAGATTTCCTCCATATGAGTCATGATGTTCATGTATGATCCTCATGATCCTGATTGGTTGATTATTTTATTGTCATTTCATTGCCGTTTTAGTGAATTCATGGTATTCTTATGTGATCCTCTTGATCCTGATGAATTATTAAGATCTTCATGCACATTCATTTAATTCAGGGATGAAGTCGTCCATGAACCAACATGTGATCATGTTTGATCCTGAGAAGTCATGATCAATTTATACACAAGTTCATAAAAATCATGCATGCACTCATGTACCATTATTATAAAGTGTTACAGTTTTTTTGTTTTTCTTTTTATCTCTGAACCAGGAAGAAATCTTGGTAATGTTCTTCCAGTCCTATTGGTAAATATGTTAAACAAAGTGGTATGTGGTAAGTTTTCAGATCCTTCAGGGGCATCGTTGTGAAAAATTAAGAAAACTAGCTTTGCTTCTTGACATTTTTCTAACTAAACACCAGACACCTCAAAAGCTAAACAACTGAGCGTCTACTGGTGACTTAAAGGCACTACTGCACACTTGTATATTATTCAATAATAAAATGCTACTACTGCGCCCATACACATGTTTAAATCAATGCTTACGCCTAGAAATGAAGGACGTTTTTTTCTCCAAGACATATTTAAATGAAGATGCTCTGTTGTGAAATGCATTATGTTCATGAACAGTGTCAGATAACAAATCAGAAATGAAAAACCTGAATGAAATCTTTTTTCCCCAAACAAATGCATATACCAGAGGATCCAGTGATGGGGTGGTGTCCCATAAGGAGCAGAGCAGTTGAGGAACTGGACACAGCAGCTCAGGGAGTGTCCCCTGTGCGTCATCGCTGCACCGGTCAAGTGGCCAGTTCGATGTAGAGCAAACTTTGATGAGCTGTAAAATGTTTCTCTCACACAGTGTTCACTTTGGGCGACTAAAATATTTCATCAGAATTTTACTACTATGACTAAAATGTACAGATATTTTCGTCGACTAAAAAATAAAGAAGGGACTAACATCAAACAAGCCTCCAATGACAGTTTGAAAAAGCCTCAAATCATTTAAATTCACTCATCACCACTTTCTGATAAATGAACATCCACATGAGATGTATTTGTTGACTCGGATGATTCAGCATAACATCTCTAAAGATCCTTTTATTTCTTTATCTTTGAATGAATATAATAAATTATATCATTAATGTTCTGTACATTAATGTTATGCTCTGCTGACCCATTATAGTGGCGTCCAGGAGGTGATTTTTGGTTGATAATTCTCTAACCAGGAGGTCTGTAGAAAAAACATATTACTAAATCTTTCTTGAATGTCACACTTTAGTCAAACTGATCCAACCTGTAGTGTATCTGCTTGAACAGCTGGACATAAAGTTGTCATATTTCTGTCTTGGATATTTCTGCAAGTGAAGAAAGTGCTCAGTGACTTTAGGGTCATCTGTAGATATACTTTACAGCTCATAAAAGTTTGCATTAAATAGGCCACTTTATAGGCCTGTCTTACACTTGTGCAACAATGACACACAAGTGACACACCCTGGGCAACAAAAAACACATTTTCTAAAGCAATATAATAGCTGTAGTTATTCATTCTTATTATACTGTGTGTGTTTTGTGCAGTTAATTTTGTGCTTTTATGGGACAGATTGAAGGGCTAGACGGACCGCACTTGGACCCCGGGCCTTTGTTTGCCCACCCCTGGTATAGAGGTTCATGATCACTATTGTAAAGGGTAAAAGTATCCAGAGCGTGGGAACATCATTAGGTGAGGGGGGGCTGAGAGACAAGGTTTTTAATTGTGTTTAACCCCTTAACTCCCACCTGAACTGAGCACATTTTCTCCACTTTGGCTTTACCCCAGTCCAAAAGCTTCTGGAAAAAAGCTGTGAAAATAGCAACAAAACTGAGACGAAAACAATGATGGAAATGTGACAAAAAAGGGTTAGAAAACATTGACAAAAAAGTGACGAAAAATTGATGAAAAAGTGGCAAAAATGTCACAAAAAATGTCACAAGAAATGGACAAAAATTTGAAGAAAAAATGACAAAATGTGACAAAAAAACGACAAAAATTTGATTAAAAAGTTGACAAAAAAAATTACAAAAATGTGATTAAAATTTGACAAAAAAATAAATTTCAAAAAAGACAAATGTGAGAAAAAATGACCCAAAAAATGACAAAAAAGTTACAAAAATGAATTGAATACCCAACAAAAAATGATGGAAAAGAATCTGATAACGTGAGGAAATAGATCCTCTCGGTTCAGGCGGGAGTTAAGAGGTTAATTCTTATTGATCAATACTGGCTGTAGTGTGTAAACCATCCACCAGGGGGCGACACCCTCATCACCCTGGGTCCCCACGGGTGTGTGGATATCAAGGCTGGTGTAGGACAGGGGCTACAGTGACTTAAGGGAATCTTATTGGAGCAAACAGAAAAGGGGCGTGTCCAAGAAACAGCTGAGTCTGAGTAAGTTCCTTGTTGCTAATGGACTGTTTTGATTTTGTGGGATATCCTGATTTTTTTTTTTACACAATAGCTGCAACAACATGTATATTAGGCACATATGCACTGCCTGTTTATAAACCAGTGAGCACTACTATGGTTTCAAGATTTTTGAGTTCACACATGAGTTAAATTTACCTCCTGACCCCCACCTTAACCGAGGGCTTTTTCTCCAGCACGGCTTTACTCAAATCTTAATGTTTCTTGACTGGAGACTTATAGGCCAGTGTAACGCCTCATTTGAAAGCGAAGACCTGTGTGTTTTCATCCCCATTTTTGTCTGGTTTTTGTCGCTATTTTGAAATATTTTTCAAGAAGCTTTTAGTGACAAACTGGAGAAAATGTGCTCGATTCAGGTGAGGATTAAGAGTTTAACTTAATCTTAAAAGAACTGATGTAACCAGGATGTTCAGTGAATGAAAACAAACTCCCTTCTTTAAAGCGACAGGTTTTATTAGGTTACACAGACATATACACTGTCATTAACTGTGGTTTATACAGAAAGGTTGGGAATGAGAAGAGTAAAGATCAAGAAATATTAAGTTTTAAATTCAAAAACAGCAAACTGAGATAAAAGTTTCACTCATGTTTATGCACTTAAGCACTAAAGTATTGGGTTATCATTGTCAGCCATTGTAAATAAATCACATGTGGATAAAGCTAAGATGTATGAATTAGCAGACAAACTGTATAACTCACACTGGTGAGTTCAGCCCCAGGGCTTTTATGAAAACCCGTTGAGTGTCCTCAGCCAGTGTGTTCAGTATGTATTTGAGAGCTTTGTAGGTCGTAGCACAAGAAAGACTCATTGCAACAACTGTTCCAATAACTGGAACTAACCTGGCTCCTTCTTCTACTGTCGTTGCTAAAATGTAAGCAGCAGACCTGGTCAACACTTGTAGCACAAGAGCTGAGGTAATTTTAACTCCTGCAAGAGGTGATTTTAATTCAGCCTTAAGATCTTCTAAAGACACACCAGTAACATCTGACAGCTTCTGCAGTAACCCAGGAGTAAGACCCAGAGAAATCGCACACTGTATTACACATGAAACTATAATACTCAGATCAACACCTGCTGAGAGACCAGGGACTGGCACAGCTGCACCTGCTGCTGAAGCTGCACTGAGCCACATTATTTTACTTCCCAAAGTCTCTTTCTTCCTTTTGATGACGTCCAGACTGATGTTGGGCAGAGCCAGGAGAAGAACATCCCTCTGATGTTCAGGAAGTTCCTCCATCAGAGTTTTACACAAATCCTCGAATTTGTACAGATGGAGTTTGAAACAAGACACAAGGAAAACCTTTGGAGACTCAAAGCCCAGGTCCTGGAGTTCTGTTTTAAAGTAAAGTCAGTCAATAAAAGTTTAAACAAAATGAGAGCTAGATTCAGAGTGAACATATTACCTTCAGTGCAGTAGTTCTTGATGGATTCAAGGACTTCATCCTCATTGAAGTTTGGATAATCGTGTTTCGCATTTTCTATGCTGGAGTCGACCTGGGATCGAACGAAGTAGAATTTTTTGTTCATCTTCTGAATTTCTTTTGCCAGTTTTGCATCATTTTCTCTGAAACGCTCACTGGAAACAATGATGAAGAAGTCGTATTTCTCAAACTCCATCTTCTTTATGTATTCGTCAGTTTTAAACTTGGTGGTGCCGATTCCAGGCAGATCCCAGATTCTGATGTTTTCGTTCTTTGGATGGATGTATTCTTTTGGCTCCTTAGTTGTCTCCGTTGGACCAGTTGGAGCTGCTCCATCTGTTCCGTTTTTGATTCCTCTCAGAGCGTTGACCAGAGTGGATTTACCAGAGCCTCCCTCTCCTGTGATCGCGATGATCAGAGGAGTGTTTTCTAACTCATTCAAATACTCCTGCGTCTTTTCAGCTGCAGAGGACAGGTCACCATTCTGGATGGCAGTTTTGATTTCTGCTTCAAAATGATCAGCCATGATGATTCCTGGGAAATAAAGATGAAATAAAACTGAAACAACAATCCTAATGAGCAGTGTCAGTGTCAGATTACTTTATAAGTTATGGAGTAATGTAACAGAACAGTGTAAAACTGGTCGTTAGATTGTAATGACTTTATCAAATAACTATTGAATACTTTTTGTAATATTTTGAAGCTTAATGAATGTCTTATTACTAAAAATGTCTGAAATCCAGAGGTGCCTAGAGTAGATAATATATTTGACTACTCAAATATCCGAAAATCCAAAAACGGTGTCTATGTAATATTGAAAATATCTTGTCTTTATTATTTATTTATTGGTTTATTTGGTCGGGACAGTGCATGTTTATGAACACACATGGGTCTCATGCATGTAAACAAGCCACACCAGATTGTAGCCTCAAACTAATTTCCATCCGTCATCCCCCAGTCGCACTCTCAAACACACTCACATTCATCCTGGTCTATTGTACATGACACGGGGAGAACATGCAAACTCCACAGAAACACCCCGTCCAGGTGGGAATCGAACCCGGACCTTCCAGCTGTGAAGCACAAGCGCTAACCGCTGTAGGAAGAAGGGCTGGATTCCCAATCTTGAGTTATTATGCGACATCCTGTTAAAAGAGCAAGTCTGCACCATAAAATAATCCATCCTTCTGAAAAATACATTTTTTTTTATGCCATGCAAGGTTAAACAGCTTTTTTTTAGAAATGCAATTAAATGCAATTAAAAAATATTCACTATCACATTCATACAACATATATATCATTGTACCAGTAGTTTGGTTGCATCGCCGACATTTGGCATCGTTTGTAAGTTTCTGGCCATTCTGCTTGGCGTCCAGTGGCGTTGGTTTAAAATTTTATAATTGATTCATTGAGATTTGAAACAATTAGAGATAATTCTTTGCCATTGCTCCAGTTCGATACGTTCTCCCAGGGTGTTTAAAAGGTCCTATATCATGCAAAATCGACTTTTTGGAGCTTTTAGCCATGTTGTTATGCTATTTCCTTATCAAAAACACCCCCAGAGTGGTTTGTGGCTTCATTCACGCAGCTCTAAGTAATCCTCCTGAATCCTGCTCTCTGAGCAGCTGCTCCTCCCTCTCCTCGTGAACGACTGAGTGTTCAGTTGTGTCGTAACAACGGAGCGGAAGTGCTCGACGTCTGTAATGTAATGTCTTACAGCCTGATTTTAATTTGAAAAACATGTTTTTCATTATTTCTGTCGTAAGAGAGAAACAAAGAGAAAAAAAAGATGTGCCCGAGGTGCTTCCAGGTCAGCTGAGGCCAAAACAAACACATCCCTGAGCGTCTGAACAGATCAGTCATGTTTGCGCTGCAGCTGAAGATGGAGCTCGTTATAACTGGACACACCTGTTCTTCATTCTTACCTAACGATAATGTCACGGAGAAAAAGAAGAGCGTTTGGCTACGAGGACGAGGAGTTTATTCAACTTTTTTCAAGAAGAGGCCACTCAGCTGTTTTTTTTCTCCGGGATTCAGCGACTATCACCAAAATATTGTTTTTCTGTGACTGTCTCTGATGGATGTTTGGTGAACCTTCGCCCGAATCAAAGTGGATTAACTTTTATAACCAACGCGAGTCCCATAATGTAAACAGCGATGGAGCAGAGGGTGAGTCAATCCAAACGCGGGTTAGCTTGTGTGTTAGCATATTAGCATGTGTGTTAGCATATTAGCATGTGTGTTAGCATATTAGCATGTGTGTTAGCCATTTATGAAGCTGTGTTGGAGATGACAACTCCGTCTAACTGCATCGTGAAGTAACTTCACTTATTGCTGTTTATTTATATTACGGTAAAGTATGTGCGGAGAGAGGGGGCGGAGTTAACTGAATCGAAGCGTTGTGTCTTCCGGGTTTGAAAAAAACCTCCAGAAAACACTTATATTTATCACAAAAATGAGTGCTCCATAATGGTAGAGGTACAATATATCATATAAATGCCTATACTTAACTTTGGAATGGCTAAAATAGCATGATATAGGACCTTTAAGGCCGTGGAGGTTTGGGTCATTGGTTTTCCTTATTAGATTATAACGGTTGAGGTATAAAAGATTACAAGCCACTGTCAGACTGGAATTTAGTGCGACACTAGTCTATTCCCTCCCCCCCCTTTTTAAAATGGCAAATGGTCACATTCTCTCACCTCTGGTCCGTGACCCACAGTTTGGGAACCCCTGCTGTAAAACTAACTGAAACCTTTACCTGACGGTTATTTCTGTCTCACCACTGAGAATAAGTCTAACAGTAATTTGTTTTAAACCGTGCACATTCAGAGAACTAGACTCAAAAAAGGTTCATCAAAACAACTGGACATTGTTTTATCAGAGAACTAGAGTTACTGAAGGTAACTGCCTTCAATGAGAAACGGCTTTGATCTCTTCTATTCACCAAACTACTGTCCCGATACTCTGCTCGAGACAACCTGAAGATAATTTAAATGAGTGTTTAGTCGATGCAGCCCCGAGTCCGAGCAGAGAAAACATGAGGCCAGCAGCGCCCCGGCTGGGAGACGGGAGAAAGCCGAGCGTGAGGCGAGCATGAGGCGAGCATGAGGCCAGCATGAGGCCAGCATGAGGCGAGACGAGACGAGCATGAGGCGAGACGAGACGAGGCTAGCACCGGGAGACAGACCAAGTGGACACGTTGGGAGTGACGGGGGGAAGGCAGTAGGTTTCTCCTGCTCATCCACTTCAGCAGACTGCTCCGTTTCGGTTTTGTATGTAGCAAAGTAGGCGGAGAGTGAGTGTTGTAACTAGTGCTATAACAATACGCTCATTATTCAGTGAAACATTATTCACCCGACTCTTCTGATTACCCAGTATGCCTCCGACCACCATTAACCTTTACAGATGATTATATTGACGGGAAATTAATAATATGCGATATGAAAATGTATATTTTTAGTTTTTAACAGAAGACATTTTATCTTGAGTTGGTTAAAGAAAGTTACTGAACACATTTTCGGGACTGTCCTGATCTGGGATTTTGTCTCAGATCCCGAATCTTTCCCAAACTGTCCTGAAAATGATCCCAGTTCAGCATCAGCAGCAGGAACTGCCTCAATTAAAGACCAATTTGCACCAAACTTCTCTGTTAAGGCTCGTTGTTATTGTCTGAGAGCATTAAAAGCACACACGGGTGCACATTGACGCTCCACGCCACACCCCGGTCTGCAAAGTTACAGACGCTCAGCTCATTTCTACAGAAAATACATCAGTCTGGGATTGTGACTCAGGGATCACAGTAAACTCTGAGAACAGAGACGAGATCTGCTGTAAAGTAAAGAAACAGCTCCAAATGTGCCAGTTTGGAAAGTTTATGTCTTTCTCGCTAATGAAACAGCCAAACTGCCTCATTTCCTCACTGTGTTGCATTTCTCACTCGTCCCCCTTAAAGCCTTTAAAAGAGCCTCGATAAACGCTACACAACACCCTGAACCCTGTTTGATCAAATCAGCATTCTTTGTGATTAGATGTCTGCTGTTTTGAAATTGGGTTCTTCAAAAAATAATGTTCTTTTAGCCATCCCTGCTTTCTTACAAATACACAACCTTTTTACTGAACCCTAACTGTCTTTAGGCAAAGACAGTGTCTAAAGACTTCCTGAACACGTCCTAATAATCACGAGTGTCAGTAATAAATGTGTTTGTGGTAAAAGTTTAAATAAAGAGTTCAGACTAAGTTTTGGTCAAAATAAAACAGACCTTGTCAAATAAGTCGAGTTTACAGTAAAAGTGTTTTATTAAAACTTTTTTACTGTTTATTTTGATAAAAACATGACAAAATGAATAATAGATTCTTAGTGTTACCTACCGGTCAGTGCCACAGCTCAGTTTGATATGAAGAGTTACTGACCTCTGGTTGGAGCCATTTACATAATATTCAAATGTTGTTTTTTTCATTTTAACCACACCTTTGCTCTCTTACTGGAAACTGGTGCAACAATAACAAGCTTTAACCTCTTAACTCCCAGGCAGGTGCAGACTGTTGTTGTGTCCTTGGGCAAGACACTTCACCCAATGCCTATGTGTGAGTGGGTGGTGGTGGTCGGAGGGACCGTTGGCACAGATCTGAGCGGCCTCGCTTCTGTCAGTCTGCCCCAGTGGAAACTGTGGCTTCATGGAGTGAATGAACACCCCTCCCTTTCATGCGTCATATGAAAAGCAGGATTCAAATAAGATTCCCTTCCCTTTTGGAGACGTTGGCAGGACAGTGATGGCGGTTGTAAAGTAATAGTGCAATAATAAGAAAAATGTCTAAACACATGTAGTATTTTACATACAAGTTATACAGAAGTGGCTACGTAGTGATTGTGTCTCATGTTTTATAAAGTTTTAGCTCAGTAAGTGGAGCAGGGCCAGGTCTTTGTCTGAGGGCTGTGCCTTTAGATCCTGCCCCGTCCAGGCTCTGCCAACGGCCGCTCCTCAGGTGCAAATGAGACATTTACAAAAATAGTTTCTGTATCGGAAACAGAAACCAAGCTTAGAGCATTTGTTAGCACGATATGAAACTATGTAATAACAATGTATAAAAATAGTAATCAATAATGTATAAAAAATAATATATGTGTCTATCCCAGGTACAGGCTTGTATTGTGCTTTACAAGGCTGTGTTGACGAGTTTCATTCCCTCTACACTCAGTGGTGCTTAAAGTGCATATGACACAGTAGATACAAGTTAACACAATTATATTTAAGATTTCCGAAAAATAAATGTTAACAATTTCTCTTTAGTTTGGCCATTTTGAGTTTCACTTCCTTGTTGGACACTGACAGGAAGTGATAGAGGTGAACAATTTGACCACGTTAAGTCTGCCTCATCTATGTCCTGTCAGTAGCTTATTAAAAAACATTCCTTCATTTAAATTGCTGCTTCAGTGAATTAAAATGATAGTTATTACTTACAACAGATGTTATCTAAATAAGTCAAAAGCAGTAAAACCTGTTGCACTTAAAACCTATGCACTTTAATCTAAATGAATTGGCTAAAATCTATTTATTTTGTAAACAGGTTTTCATAATTGTATGAGCCATGACATGTATTCTGTAACATTGTCTCACTATTCTCCACTATTTAAGAGGAACTTGTGTGCGGAGGGGAAACTCTGATGGGACGTCCTGGGGTTTTGGTGAATAAATCTGAAGAACTTGCAACTATTTTGAGGACTTTTAAGCTATTCAACAACTCAGACACTGTTGTTTTAGTAGTAGTATTAGTATTAGTAGTAGTAGTAGTAGTAGTAGTAGTAGTAGTAGTAGTAATAGTAGTAGTAGTAGTAGTAGTAGTAGTAGTAGTAGTAGCAGACGTTCCTCTGTTGTCTGTTTTGATCTTCATATGATGTAATAAGTAAATACCAGCAGAGTGTTTGTGGTGAATAATTCAGTCGGTCCGTTGGGTCTGGACTCCCCCAGGTCCCATTAACCCTGGATCAGAGGGGTCTCCTGGGGCCGAGCGCAGGGGCCGCTGCAGATAAACACAGACAATATTATTCTGCGCACAGGATTTAAAAACTCCTCCTCCTCCACTCCCTCTCCTCCTCTCTTCCAACTTAGCCAACAATAATGTCCTCCTTCAGCTACAGTATGTTGTCATATATGAGGAACCCAGCAGAGGGCGCCAGACTATAACTTTTAACTAGAGTTAAACAGTGAAGCTGTTTAAAAACAAGTCAAAACCATAATAGATCAGGGTGTGATCAGGGTGTGTAGATGTTGACTGATGTCAGTGGTGTGAGGTGAGTAGCCGGGCCTGGAATGGAATTTAGCCTTTTAGCTATAAGCCTGCATTTTTTTTTTCTTTTTAAATTGTATTATACATTTTTTTTGTATGCATTGTCCCCTTAAATAAATAAATAAATAAATACGAATGCAAATAAAAAATGACTATTTCAAATTTCAGTTTCCTTAATTCTCCCAGTGTTTCCGTCCTCCAGAAGATAAAGTTATTATTTTTACAAAATGATGCAATCGGCTTTCTATATCTTTCCCATCATCCTCTCCCCATACAGTCTCTCCCACTCTCCTCATGCCTCTCCCTCTCTAGCATCTTCTCTCTCCCCTTCTCTATTGCCTCTCTCTCCTCCCTCTCTTCTCCCTCCCTCTCTCCTCTCATGTCTCTCTCTCTCCCTCCCTCTCCCTCTCTTCTCTCTCTCTCTCCCCCTCCCTCCCTCTCTCCTCTCATGCCTCTTCTCTCTCTCTCTCCCTCTCTCCCTCCCTCTCCTCCTCTCTCTCTTTACTCTCTCTCCTTCTCCCTCCCTCCTCCCTCTCTCCCTCCCTCTCCCTCTTCCCTCCCTCTTCTCTCTCTCTCTCCCCCTCCCTTTCTCTCCTCTCTCTTCCCTCCCTCTCTCCCTCCCTCTCTCTCTCCCCCTCCCTCTCTCTCCTTCTCTCTCTCCCCTCCCTCTCTCTCTTCCCTCCCTCTCTCTCTCCCTCTCCTCTTCTCTCTCTTCCCTCTCTCTCTCTCTTCCCTCCCTCTTCCCTCCCTCTCCTCTCTCTCTCTCCCCTCCCTCTCTCTCTCCCTCTTCCCTCCCTCTCCCCCCTCCCTCTCTCTCTCCCTCTCCCTCTCTTCTCTCTCTCTCCCCTCCCTCTCTCTCTCTCCCTCCCTCTCCCTCTCTCTCTCTCCCTCTTCTCTCTCTCTCCCCTCCCTCTCCCTCTCTCTCCCCTCCCTCTCCCTCTCTCTTCCCTCCCTCTCTCTCTCTCTCCCCTCCCTCTCTCTCTCTCCCCCTCCCTCTCTCTCTCTCTCCCCTCCCTCTCCCTCTCTCTCCCCTCCCTCTCTCTCTCTCCCTCCCTCTCTCTCTCTCTCTCCCCTCCCTCTCTCTCCTTCTCTCTCTCCCCTCCCTCCCTCTCCCTCTCTCTCTCCCTCTCCTTACCTCTCCCTCTTCCCTCCCTCCCTCTCCTCCTCTCTCTCTCCCTCTTCCCTCTCTCTCCCTCTCCCCCTCCCTCTCCTGCACCTCTCCCCTGGTCCTCCAGTGCTGGTCGCGCAGCAGCCCGAGCGCCCGCCTGTACCATGCCCTGTTGGCTCCGGTCTCCGAGCAGCCTGAGCGTCCGTGTCCGGCCCCAGCAGCACGATGCCCGGAGGGAAGCGCGGGCTGGTGGCGCCTCAGAACACCTTCCTGGAGAACATCGTGCGCAGATCCAGCGGTGAGTGCGGAGTCAGCCACACAGAGGAGCCTAGAGTTTTTAAAGGAAACTATTCTTGGACTAGATCAACTTTTATTGAACTTTGAAGACGCCGAAAGGTTTGGTTTCTACAGGTTCGATTTAGGCTTTTTAGGACCCCAGGAAGACTAGCAACCACTTGTGGGCGCTAATGGGGATCCTAAGAAAGAAAGAAAGAAAGAAAGAAAGAAAGAAAGAAAGAAAGAAAGAAAGAAAGAAAGAAAGAAAGAAAGAAAGAAAGAAAGAAAGAAAGAAAGAAAGAAAGAAAGAAAGAAAGAAAGAGTTTTAAAACACAATCACTTGAATCGCGGTGTGGAGTTTGGTTAAATGAAGCATGTCCTGTGTGCAGAACGCGAGGAAAAGTTGCAGGAAGCCAAAGGCAGAATATATATTTACTGCATTGCATTTGAGCCAGGTGGAAGTACACGTGAGACTGTGCTGAAGCAGAGGGAGCCCCGCCCATCAATTAGCATAACCATGTGTGTGTTATCGTCTTTTTAATTTTAGCAATACTGATCATAGATTTATAATAATTGTCCCCCAAAAATGTTGAAAAATAAATAAATAAATAAAAATAACCTTAAAGGGGTATTTCAGGATTTTTGACATAGGGCCTCATTTCCTAGTTATCCAGAGTGTTGCTGATCTCTGGAGATATTTTCTGGAGATATTTTTTTTGTAATTCATGCAGTTCTTATATTTGAAGAGTTTCGTGGCACTAGGCTAATGCAAGGCTAGCGCATTTCTATGGTATCAGCTAGCCTGCATTAAAAACAGTCTGACCCGCTCCACAGAGCACCTGAGGCAAATCACTTATAACACCAGACTAACCATATAAATGTCTGTGTCCATAGAGTAATTTTAACCATTTTGCATTGAAAAGAACTTATATTTGAGCAGCATCAGCTTCGTGGTTGTATAAGCTACGCAGCGGCGGAGTGATCTGCTAGAAAATAGTCCCTCAAAATGCGATCATTCATGTGCAAAGTCAGTTATATTCCAATCAACACAGACATTTATATGGTTTTATGAACCTTCACGGCCCCTTCGCTCCTCCAGCAGGGGTCTCCTAGTCATTCCTAAAGTCAACAAAAAGACTCACGGCGAGGCGTCTTTCCAATATTACGGCCCTCGCCTCTGGAACCACCTGAGGAGGAGCTCAGGGCTGCAGAGAAGGTTCAAGTTTTTAAGAGCAGGCTCAAGACCCACCTTATATTACCATATTTATTTTTGCTAGGTCTATTTATTATTATTCATCAGCACCTTATAATTAATTGAAATTGACATTTAATAGTTATTAATATTTATTTTGTATTTATGTATTTTACCTCTCGGTCTTATTTTTTATTATCCTATTATTCGATTTTACTTACGTACTTTTATTTATTTTAACAATTTTAATGCTCTTCCAGTTTCCTCTGGACGAGCCCTCTGCCTCGGGAGCGGTGATTGGCTGTGGCTGCTGGGGTGCTGTCTTGTGGGTGTCTGGATGGAGGTGTGGTGTTGTCCGGGCACCCTGTGTTGGTCCCTGTGGTGCAGCCGAGGGGCCGCTCCCGATGCAGACGGCTCCTTGGATGGTGTTCCCTTACCTGTTTTATCTGCACCCAGCCTTATCTTAGCCTTTTGTTCATAGTCTCCACTGTTTTACCTTGAGTGTGCTGTGGTGTGGTGTGTCTTTGGGGAAGGGGGTGTGTGAATGCGACAATGTGTTTGTATTTGTGGGACGACGTGGGTGTGAGAGAATGTTTTTAAATCTTGATTGATTGATTGATTGATTGATTGATTGCTTGCTTGCTTGCTTGATTGATTGATTGATTGATTGATTGATTGATTGATTGATTGATTGATTGATTGATTGATTGATTGATTGATTGATTGATTGATTGATTAATTGATTGATTGATTGATTGATTGATTGAAGGGACTGCAGTAACCAGTCTGTTCAGTGAATAAACACACACTACCTTGTTTGATGAGGCAGGTTTATTTTAGGATACAATGACTATACACTGTCATTAACTGTAGTTTATACAGACAGGTGTTTGGTTGTTGGTTGTAAATTAGTGAGTAACGAGAGGAGTAAATATATATTTATAAAAATGTGTTCATATTGTTAAATGAAATTGGAAATTTCCCATATTTATTTTTTCCACATATCTGTACACATAACCACTTAAGTGAATGCATTATTATGATCTGTGGTATTGTAAAGAAACCACATGTGGATTAATTTGAAATGTATGAAATCTCCGATTTATCTAATTCACACAGATGTGTTCAGCCCCACAGCTTTTTTAAAAACCTGTTGAGCGTCCTCTACCAGTGAATTCAGAATGTATTTGAGAGCTCTGTAGGTTGCAAAACTGGAAAGAGACATTCCAAAAGCGATTCCAATAAATGGGACAAAACTGACTCCCTCTAATGCCAATGTGGTAATGTGAGTCGAAGACCTGGACAACAGACACATCACATGACCTGTGGTAATTTCTACTCCTGCGAGAGGTGACTTTAACTCCGCCCTGAGATCATCTAAAGACACACCACTAACATCAGACAGCTTCTGCAGTAATTTAGGAGTTAGGCCCAGAGTAACAGCGCAGTGCACTGTGAAGGCTGTTATTATGATCAGATCAACACCCTCTGGGTGACCAGGGATTGACACAGCTGCACCTGCTGCTGAAGCCACAGAGAGCCATGTTATTTTTCTCTCTAAAGTCTTCTTCTTCTGTTCGATGACGTTTGCGCTGATGTTGGGCAGAGCCAGGAGCAGAGCATCCCTCTGGAGTTTCGGAAGTTCCTCCTTTAATGTTTTCCACAAATCCTCAAACTCATACAGATGGAGTCTGACACCAGACGCCAGGAAAACCTTTGGAGACTCAAAGCCCATGGTCTGAAGTTCTGCATTAGAATAAAGGTCAGTTAGTACAAGTACCACGGAGCCCTGGAAGTGACATCAGACAAAAAAAATATAAACAAATAAACATTTTTTTTAAGAAATATAAAAATGCATATAAATGATTATTTAATTTTTTTTACACCACAAATTATCTCGGGGGAATGTGTCAATTATCTCGGGGTAAAAAAAATGCTTTTTTTGAAAAACATTTTTTTTTAAATTAATTATCACATCCCCCTGACATAATTTTCCCATTCCCCCGAGATAATTTGTGGTGTGAAAAAATGAATAAATAAAAACATGATTTTTTTTATACCCCAAGATTATGTCATTCCTACGGAGCCCACTAGGGGACATGACGAGAATTTTATTTATTGCATTATTTCTCAAAAGTTTTATGATTTTTTTTAAAGAAATTAGAATGCTCACTCCAGCCACTAGGGGGCTGCTTAAATAAAAAGGAAATAATTCCACACGTGTCCAGCAGAGGGCACCGACATAAAAAGAGATCAGGAACAAACAACACATTGGCAGTCCTGTCAGGCTCATTATTATTTATTGAAAAAAGTTTGTTCTATCGTATTTTCCCAATCAAAACATATTTTTTATATGTTTATGGACCCCGGCAATGTACTCCCCATGTATGTTTTGGGCCCCAGGGAAATTTAGAGAATTGCTACAGGATTTCAGATTAGCACAGCCAGGCCCCGAGATCAAGAGAAAGGGGCAATCTCCTACCGATGTCTCGCTGACAAACCTAGCCTGAATTTATGATCAACTATCCACCAACCCACCAAATGTTGTCACTTGTCCCCAAATAGCTGCGTAAAGGCGGTGCATCTTTACGCATCTTACCCACTGCAGCAGCGCTAAGTGTCAGAGGCACCAGCGCACGGACAGGCACCAGGTCTGTCCCGAAATGCTCCAGCACTTCCACCCATCCCGTCAAGAAGCGTTGGCTACTCTTGAATTAAATGTTTGGCCTGTCTGAGTACAAAAACGACCATCTTCCACCGTGCACCATTGCCTCTGTTTAACAATGCGCTCTTTTGGTCCGGGGATTACAAATCTATAGGCCTACTAGTGCAAATGCTGAATTTATGAATTCTTCAACTTGCTGTATGAGTCAATATGCAAGATAAAGTTTGGTCCTCTTGTTTGTTCTTTGAAGTCTTCTGTACACACTGTTTGGATCGAATTCCCTGAGGATATTGCACGTCTTCCTTTCTCACACCTGAACCATTTTCTCTGCACTTGGCGTATATCCACCGGTATCCCTGCTGTCCAGAACCGTGCACACAACTCTATCATTCAACTAGAACTTCTTACGCCTTGAGTGCCCCCTTTGCCATTCAGCCAACAAGAATACCATTTCTGTTGGCCAGCACTAATCTTGATTCTTTGTATTTTAAACCCAATTCCAAATGAACATCATTTAAAGGGGGGGTATTATACAAAATTGACTTTTTCAAGCTTTACATCATGTTATTATGTCATTCCCTCATTAAACACATGCCTGAAGTGTTGCCTTGGCACATTCACATATTTTTGAGTAATCTGTAAAAACTCTGATGGCGGCCATTTTAGGGATAGGTTTGCCTGAGTCCTCCAAGGAACGCCCCCACCTCCTGGAGACGCCTCCGAGCTTTCGTCACCAGCCGAGTAACCAACCACTGCTCCTCAGCAGAACCCCCTCCCCACTGTGTCCAGCCCTAAGACGTAAACAGAGTCATCATGGAGGATTAGCTTCATGTGTTGTTAACAGAGCCACAGCAGACTTTTACAAAGATGTTACCGAAACACCCAGGATTCAAACCGGTGACAAGAACGCTTATTTCAGTGACTGGTTCTGCGCTGGGAATGTCTTAGGGCCTTGATGATGCACAGAGCCTCCGGAGCAAGCTAATGCTAAGCTAAACCTCGAGTCATCACGTGAAAACGAGAAATATGCACGAATAAAGTCAATAAAACCACCACACACATAAAGAACCATTTAACAATGATCACACACACTTTGGAAGTTTATTGCTCACATTTCATCTACAATGGGTCATAGACGAGTGGCTTTCTCTCGGAGCTAACAAGCTAGCCGCGTCAAGCTAACGGCTAGGTCGGAAAATTCACTGAATAAAAGCAGCATATTATGCATTAAAAACGTCACTAAAACAGGCAACTGCTTGAAGCAGCCTTTATGATGATCACACACGGAGCCGGGCTTGTTGATTTTGTAGTTTATTGCTCACATTTCATCTACAATGGGTCGTAGCCAAGGGGTTTTCTCCCGGAGCTAAGGCACTATTAGCCGCGACAAGCTAACAACCAGCTCGGAACATTAATTGAAAACAGGCAGCATATTATGCACAAATAACGTCAATAAAGCAGGAAACTACTGTAATCAGCCTTTACGATGATCACACAATGAGCCTGGCTTTACACATGTGTGGTTTATTGCAGACTTTTCATTAACAATGAGCTGTAGTCGATTATAACAAGCTAACGGGTAACCTCGAAAAACCATTGTTCACCTGCACAGATAATGTCCGTCTTTTGAATCGTATGGGCTCCTGCAGATCCTGGTGTCGTCCATGGGGGTATAGTTAGAGATCCATGGCAGATGCAAAGAGATAGTCTCCAAACAGCAGTTATTTTTCAGGCAAGAGCTCCTTAGCGTGCGGTGCGGAAGTTCGTCTCCAAAGTCACCTTTTCGGGTCAGACGCTGGATCAAATCATATCCTGTGTGGCCATTGTTCACAAAGTGATAACGTGTAGCTCCTTTCCAACAAAAAAAATTAAAATGCACCGAAAATCAATACTGTGGAGACAACGAGCGGAGTGTTGTGATGATGCCACAGACAGTGTGTGGAGGGGGCGTGTCGGAAAGAGTCAGAGGTTCTTAAAATTTCTAAAATTTCAAGCCATTCGCTACAGCCATTTTGAGAGAGCAATTTTATACAAGGCAGTTATTCTAATTTACTGCATTTACAGACCAACAGAAGGTTTCGTCATCATTGTAGTGTGATATAGACTGGTGCTATGTGAAACGCACAATCCTCTTTAAATTCCCCCATTCATGACGGGATGGGTGGAAGCGTTATTGGAGCATATCCAGACGGTCCTGGTGCCAGCGCTGGCAGGTCAGTTTTGTCAGCTAGACATCGGAGAGTGACCCTCTCTCCTGATCTCGGGGCCTGGCTGTGCTAATCTGAAATCCTAGAACAATTCTCTGTCCCAAGATTGTCTCTCATGGCTCTTGGACACCCTCCAAGACCTCGTAGCTTCCACGTAATAAGTAATAAGATGTCTTTCACTTAGGCTTCATTAATACCATGTCTCTTGGCCAGCACTATTCTTGATTCTTTGTATTTTTAACCCAATTCGAAATAAAGGTCAGTTATTTTCCCCCATTCATGCTCCATTGTGTGTGGAGGGTGATAGTAGCTCTATACGCCGTACGCTGTAAGCAGCGTCATTCTCTACCCAAATATGATTGCGTTTTATCGCAAAACTTTTGTGTTATTGCGAAATAATGCAATAAAAAAAATTCTCGGCATGTCCCCTAGCAGGCTCCGTACGCTCCCCCGAGATAATTTTGGTGCAATTTCTTTTTTCTTTTTTTTAATATATATCTTAATTTAATTTAATTAAAATTAAATTTAATTTAATTTTTTTTCTTTTTTCTTTCTTTTTTTCACCCCCCCCCCCTGTTTTGGGTCTAATGTCACTTCCATGGCTCTGTAAAGAAAATCAAATTGAATAAACAACATTTACCTTTAGTGCAGTTGTCTCTGATCAGTTTCAGGAGATCCTCCTCATTAAAGTTTGGATTTTCCTCTTTCTCGTCTCGTACATTATGATCGATTTTAGATCGAACAAAGTAGAACTTTTTGTTCATCCTCTGAATTTCTTTTGCCAGTTTTGCATCATTTTCTCTGAAGCGATCACTGGAAACAATGATGAAGAAGTCGTACTTCTCAAACCCCACATACTCCAGGTATTTATCAGCTGTAAAGTTGGTGGTGCCGACTCCAGGCAGATCCCAGATTCTAATGTTGGGCATCTCTGGATGAACATACTCTGTTGGCTCCACAGTTGTCTCCACAACTCCAGTTGGAGCTGCTCCCTCTGTTCTGTTTCTGATTCCTCTCAGAGCGTTGACCAGAGTGGATTTACCAGAGCCAGACTCTCCAGTGATCGCAATGATCAGAGGAAAATTTTTTAACTTGTCCAGATAATCCAGCACCATTTTAGCTGATTGAGGAAGGTCATTGTTCTGAAGCTCAGTTTGAAGTATGGCTTTATATTTATCAGCCATAATGATTCCTGAGGAGTAGAAGAAATCATCAGTCATCATGAGTTTACAACAGTTTACAGAGAGAGTTACTGTATGTGTGTGTCTAGGAAAAAGCCATGTGTCTGTTTGTGTGTTTGTGTGTGTTTGTGTCTGTTTGTGTCCCTATTATTTTTTGTTTGTTTGTTTCGGGTTCCAAGTTCATGGTGGAGCACACTGCCTGGCAAAAAAAAAAAGAAATCAGTCTAAAGGAAGCTCACACGCCTAATGTTTTGTTGGACCACCTTTTGCTTCCAACACATTGGCTTTTCTGCAATGTACAAAGATCTAGTGTTTCGTTCAAGATCTTGTATTGATGATGTGAGAGTGTGACCACTGCTCACAGCCTTCCCCAGCACATCCCAAAGATTCTCAAAGGGGTTAAGATCTGGACTCTGTGGTGGCCAAGCCATCTCATGCTTCCTAATCCACTTTTTTACAATGTGAGACCCATGAATCCACTGATGGAATAATAACCAGGTCATTAAGGATGTTCAGGTTGTCAAAGGGTGTTGCTGAACCTGGACTTGACTAACAGGTCAGATCAGAACAGCAGAGGTGGGAGACTTGAGTCACATGACTTGACTCGAGTCGCAATTTTCGGGACTTGAGACTTGCTTGACCAAAGCTCCAAAAAGACTTGACTTGACTTGGGACTTGCTGTTTGTGACTCGAGACTTAACTTGGACTTGAGGCCAATGACTCTCAATGACTCGCTGTGACTTTATAGTTATTATTTATTTGAGTGAAACTGTCGAAAGATCAGGATTCATTGAGTAAAAGCGGTGCATCTATGTTTACATTATGGTAATTAGCCACATGCGTGTTCGGTTTCCCAACACAGCACTTCTAATCAATACAGCGCGTAAAGGCAGGAGGAAATACCACGTCGAAATACGTGCATTAAAAGTTTTCTAAACAGAGTGAAGAGGTGGAGATTTACGGACAGGAAATGTTTGAAACAATAGACTGAACCTACAGCGCAGACGGGCGGCCTCCAGAACGACGATGCGTAAGAGCTGGATTAATGACAGAAATCTTGGGGCTTTTCCATGTTTTAAGGTTTTCACACAAAGTTTACAGCATTTAGTGACTATTTTACGCATCCGCACACAGCCCAGTGAGAGCGGGACTGAAGGCTACTTTGAGCAGGGGCGAATCTGAGTATACAGGGGCTGGGGCATTACAGGGGAACCACTGACAGAAAGTGCCAGAAACTAACAAAAATAAAAATATTATTTTATATTTATGTTTCAGACTGCAGGGAAAAGCAGCTCATATTTAAAATACTATATTTCATCTTTTTTGAGTCGCTGCAGAACAGCAACTTACATCCAGGTAAAGGACACTTCTATGATCAGGCAGAGTAATTTACTAATTTCAGTGCACTTATAATCCCTGATGTCTAATTGTTCAAGCTTAGTTTTATATGTAAATATACACATGTCGTTTACCGAGCACCTCCTCCAGATTTTTCCACAGATCCTTAAATTCATACAGATGGAGGCTGAGACCAGACACAAGGAAAACCTTTGGAGACTCATGGCCCAGTTCCTGGAGTTCTGTGTCAGGACAAAGGTCAGTAAGAAAAAACAGCAGATAGATTAAAAACTAGTCACACTGTTACCTCTGACGCTGTTGCTCCTGATCAGGTCAAGGACTTCCTCCACTTTAACATTTGGATCTTCCTCTTTCTCGTCTCGTATGTTGTGGTCAATCTTGGATCGGACAAAGCAGAACTTTTTCCTCAGCTTATGAATTTCTTTTGCCAGTTTTGCATCAGTTTCTCTGAAGCGATCACTGGAAACAATGATGAAGAAGTCAAACCTCTCAAGCCCCACATGCTCCAGGTATTTATCAGCTTTAAGCCCGAGGGTGGTAATCCCAGGCAGATCCCAGATTCTGATGTTCTTGTTCTGTGGATGGATGTATTCTGTTGGCTCCATGGTGGTCTCCTTCACTCCAGTTGGAGCTGCTCCCTCTGTTTTATTTTTGATTCCTCTGAGAGCGTTGACCAGAGTGGATTTACCAGAGCCAGATTCTCCTGTGATCCCAATGGTCAGAGAAACATTGTCTAGCCTTTCCAAATACTCTTGGGCCTTTTTAGCTGCAGCGAGAATCTGGTCATCATTCTCCAGTGCAGGTTGAATGTTTTCTTTACGTTGTTCAGCCATGACGATCCCTGTGAAATAGAAATGAAACTAGACAATCACCATCATAACTTACTGAACCATTTAACAGAGTTACTGTCTCCCACACCTCTCTGACTCCTGACACTGAACCCTCTGCTCTTCACTCTGCCCAGTCAAAACACTGATGCACCAACATCCCCCAGACTCACACTGAGAGTTAAAATTGTGATGTTACAGTCACTCACAATCATATCTGCGCATTTACTTTATACTTATACTTATACGTTTCAGACAAATGTTGGGGAATTTATAAAAGTCTTAACAGACAGACTGGCACACATCCGAAATAGTTTTGCTGCCCCACCAAGAGTCTTTTTATTATTTGTTGTCTTCGTTTTTTATTTCAGGACAAGTCTGCGTGGAAGATGTTGAAGAGCGATGAGAGACATTCATCAAATTGTTGGAGTGAAACTCACAAGGCTGTGGCTGACATGGGCAGCAGTTTTCATCCTCTGCCATTAAACTCATTAACACAAAACCTGTTCAGCTAAAAAAATAATACATTTACGGGGAATAAGGCCAAATTGAAAAGTGCCTCCGAGTCGCGGGCCAAACACGGTGATGTCAAGCACGAAAAACACATATAACTGCAAATTATAAAGTTACTTTATTTTATTTACTTTTAATGTTTTCAATAGCCCTTGCATTTGTTTCTATCTATGCAAATAACATGCTACATTAAAACAAATGGTAACTATGGCAAAAGCCTACTTTTAGTAAAACAAAATCAACAATTGTAGCAATTTAGTGCAAAAAAAACAACACCTGTATCTACATCACCTACAGTAACTTTACCTCATTCGTTCACTCAAAGAAAATGCCACATTAGATTATTTTGAAAGTGTCAGTTCAGCATCAATTATTTTATAAGTCATTTTTTAACATATACTGTTGTCGATGTTAACAGCCTTTGCAATAAAAAATTGAAAAACTGTGAAAGTTGATGCTACAACGCTCTGTGATTGATAAATACCAAGACACCACAAGTGTTTCTCTTAACTTTGTGAAAGGAGTGAAACAGCGCCCCCAATTTGACGCTGGTGGTCAAAAAGTGTACTGCATCCATATTTACCTTTGAGAATGAATGAAAGAGAGTTAGTATTAACCACACGCAGCGCAAAAGTAGGTCACTCTCTGGCGGGCCAACAGAATTTTTTTGGCGGGCCAAATTTGGCCCGTGGGCCCCACTTTGGGCACCCCTGCTTTAGATCGTGTTCTAAATAGTTTAGCTCGAAAGTTTACAGCGGGTTCGTCATACGTCATCTGATGCGATGATACGATCGAGCACATATGAGAGACATTCAGCCCAATAAACGGCTATGGACGATCGTAAATATACAGAGCTCCTTCCTGAACACGTCCTGAAGGATATTTCATAAAACTGTTTCATTAAAGTGAAGCTTTTTACTAACTTAACCTTTTCTGACTGAGTGTGAACACAGGAGTCCAGACAAAATACCATCACATGTCAAGACAAGGAGAGGACACGCCCTCCTTCACCAACATCCCCTTTAAGACAGGATGAAGGCACATCCACAGACTTTAGTAGAAATGCATCGCCTTCATCTGTGTTTGAGGAACGAAACAAGTGATCGGATGAACTTTACAACAAACTACTCAAAGCTCACCGTGCACAGGTGTTTAACATCACAAAGCACAGAGACTCTAAAGTGGTGTTAGATGTATAAGTCTGATAACATGAAGAACAAAGTAACAATAGACCATTTGTAAAATACAAACATATGAAATCATTAATTATTGTCCATCAATAAATCGTTTTTACTCCACATTTACAGCTGAACAAGTTACAATGATCTAGTAAAACATTATTGTCAGTATTAAATGTGTTTGTGGTAAAAGTGTAAATAAAAAGTTCAGACTAAGTTTAGTGAGTCTGGTTTATCAACAAAATAAACCAGACAAATAAGTCAAGTTTACAGTAAAACAGTTTCATTAAATAA
This sequence comes from Gobius niger, assembly GCF_951799975.1. Classification (NCBI taxonomy): domain Eukaryota; kingdom Metazoa; phylum Chordata; class Actinopteri; order Gobiiformes; family Gobiidae; genus Gobius; species Gobius niger. The sequence continues at coordinate 28,332,881 of NC_136867.1, forward strand.
CCCATGAGTCTATTTATTCTGATAAAAACATGATAAATATAAATAATCGGTTCTCAGTGTTACGTACCGGTCAGTGCCACAGCTCAGTCGCTGAACTTCTGCACCGCCTGGTTGGAATCATGTATTTATGTAACATTCAAATGTTTTTTGTTTTTTTTTTGTTTTTCATTTTTCAACCACACCTCTTCCCTCTTACTGGAAACTGATGCAACAACAACAAGCTTTGACCTGTTCACTCCCACATGAGCACATTTCTCCAGTTTGGCTTTACCCAAATCTGAAAGCTTCTTGAAATAAAGCATCAAAATAGCAAAAGACAAGGATGAAAACAAATAAAAATGTTACGATAAAGAGTAACAACACGGCAACAATGCAAGAAGAAATATCAGATCAGTTTTGTAGGTCTTAGCTTTCAAATGAGGCGTCACACTGGCCTGTTGACTTTAAACATTTAGATTTGGGTAAAGCTGAACTGGAGAAAACACACTTGTTTTGGGGGGTTAAGAGTTAAACACCACCAAAAAACCTTTATAGATGATCAGACGATGGGAAAGAATATAAATAATATTAATAATGTGGAATATGAAAACATGTCTTTGGTAGTTTGAGGAAAGTGGTTATTTTTTAGCAGAAGACACTTTATTTTGAGTGCCCGTATGAAACAACAGTTTTATTGTTTTGATTAAAACGGCATGAGCTGCTCGTCACGATATTGTCTGACTCTGTCTGAAAGAACAACATTCCACTTTTGTTTTTAAGCTTTTTATTTCTCAACAGAGAAACTGTAAATGTCCTTATTGATCAAATCTGTGTAGGATTATTATTAGTGCAGTATTTACAGTGGGAGGATAAAGTAAGTACACCGTTTGGAATTTCTCACATTTCTGCCTAAATCAGTCTGATCTGCATCAAAATCATAAGAGTGATTAAACAGTGTCTGTTTAAACTAACACCACCCAAACATTTACATTTGATTTTTATTGGCCACAACATGTAAACATTCACAGGACAGTGTGGAATAAGTAAATCCACCCCCTGAATCTGACTGAACTGCAGCAGTTTTGTAAAGTGCAGATATTTAATACAGGGGTTCACTTACTTATTCACAGGCTGTTGTGAAAGTCTCAGGCTTTTCTGCAAAATATCTTGATTCACTTTTCTGTTGATGATAGCAAGTCACTCGGGCCTATAGGCTGTAAGCTCCAGTGGAGAACTTTTTATTTTTTTTACTATAGGGCACTACAGGTTTGTTTTCTATTTTGTTTGATCATAAAGCAGCTTTGAAAAATTAAAAAGCATCGCCAATTTTATTCTGAGACCATAAATACTGACTAATTTTGAACAATTGAGCTGTTTTATTTCAAAACCAACAATGTTTTTATATAATGTACTTGCACTGTGAACCAAACTGAACCGAGAGACAGATGAACCGATACTTAAACAGGCTTTTCTCCTCCGCCTTGTGGGAGTATTCCTCAGGCTCAAGTCTAAAATGTATTTTTAGGCTTTGTAATTCTACTATGCTTTTGGACTGGCCCTGTCCCACAAATATTTCCACAGTTCTGGCTCATTTACACTAATGTTTGACTCTTGTATTGTCCCGTGTGCTGGTCCTGGTGAACGATACAAACTTCCATCTTTAAAGGGACTATACAGAGTTTAAAAATGTTAAAGTATTTTCCTCCCCTACATGTTCCTCCATGTCCTAATGTGTGAATGAGCTCAGACCTGTTCACCAAAACTGTCTCTAAAATCCTGCACTGTCACTCAGAAAGGTGTTACTTCAGTCCGAAGTTCCGTCATGCATGAGCTTAATATAGAAGCTGCAGTTACACGTAAGACCTGAGGTGGCAGTAGTGAGCATAAAATGACGAACTTGCATCTAGTCCCTTTAAGATCAAAGCTTTTATTATATGGTAAACAAGCACCCTGTCATTAACCATGGTTTATACAGAAAGTGGCTGATTACACTTCTTTTACAGATTAATCTCAATAGATGCACAGAGTAGATTCAATGATGAAGAAAGATGTGGGAAAATATGTGTTTGGATTCTTAACATGTGCAGATGAAGTAACTGGATCACTGTGAGGAGTAAAACTGCATACATGTAAATACATTATTCTTAAGTTTGTGAAAATGCTGAAAGGTTTTTCAAACAGATGTGCACAGCCCGACAGCTTTCAGAAAAATCTGCTGAGCGTCCTGAGCCAGTGACTTCAGTATGTATTTGAGAGCTGTATAGGTGGTAACACTGGAAGAAGCCATTGCAAAAGGCATTCCAAACAGTGATAAAGGGCTGGCGTTTAGCTCTGCTGCTGCTGATGTAATGACACTAGCAGCCTTGGATAACACTGTTATCATTACAGTTGTGTTTAATTGAGCCGTGCCAAGAGATGACTTTATCTCAGCTTTGAGATCCTCAAGAGGAATGTTGCTTAACCTGGACAGATTCTGCAGTGACTCAGGCATAAGGCCCAGTGATCTTTTGCACTCTGTGGCAAATTCTACTAAAAGGGCCATATCAAGACAATCAGAGAAACCAGCGATTGGCACAAGAGCTCCTGCTGCTGCAGCTAAAGTGAACCACTTAATCTTGTCATCTAAAGCCTGTTTCTTCTGCTCGATGACGTCTGCACTGATGTTGGGCAGAGCCAAGAGCATGACATTTCTCTGATGCTTTGGAAGTTCTTTATCTAGAGTTTTCCACAAATCCTCAAATTCATACAGGTGGAGTTTGAGATTGGACACCAGGAAAACCTTTGGAGACTCAAAGCCCAGTTTCTGCAGTTCTGCAAAGATGAGTTAATAAACATGAGTTGGAACAGAAACAGGATGATGTTGTAGATTCTAAATGACAAAACAATAGTTACCTTTAGTGCAGTTGTCCCTGATAAGTTTCAGCAGATCCTCCTCATTTAATTCTGGATCACCATCTTTCTCGTCTTGTATGCTGTGGTCAATCTTGGATCGAATAAAGTAGAACTTTTTCTTCATCTTCTGAATTTCTTTGGCCAGTTTTGCATCATTTTCTCTGAAGCGATCACAGGAAACAATGATGAAGAAGTCGTACTTCTCAAACCCCACATGCTCCAGGTATTTATCAGCTGTAAAGTTGGTGGTGCCGACTCCAGGCAGATCCCAGATTTTGACATTGGGGTACTGAGGATGGATGTATACTCTTGGCTCCATAGTTGTCTCCACTGCACCAGTTGGAGCTGCTCCCTCTGCTTTGTTTCTGATGTTTCTCAGAGCGTTGACCAGAGTGGATTTACCAGAGCCAGACTCTCCTGTGATCGCGATGTTCAGAGGAACATTTTTTAACCTGTCCAAATACTCCAGAGCCTTTTTAGCTGCTAGAGACAGGTCACTGTTCTGAAGCGCAGTTTGAATTTCTTCTGTATATTGATCAGCCATGATGATTCCTGGGAAAAAACAAAGAAATTAAATGAAATACAGTAGAAACAATTGACTCTGTGTGTAACGTTAAAATCAAGCGGTCGCTCCACAGCACACAGTGAGTTCCAGTTTCGATCCAGCACGTCAGAATAAAAGCATGAAACTCATCTCATTCAATAGCTCAGCAGGTACTTGGTTCATTACAAGAATGTAATGAAATACACACATTGTAAGTGCTGCTGTAACACTATCGAGACTCATGTCCACGCTGGCTTTCTTGATTCAAGAAAAAGAGGGGAAGCAAAGCAGCACGTTCACATAAGGACAGGACTTTATAGAGACAGGTTTCCACTTGTTACAGAGTGAGCGGATAAAACGTGCATTTTAAAGGATAAATCGCCAGATAAGAACTTTAAAAATTAGAAAGATGAACGAATAAAGAAGTAGGCTGATACAGCAATAGCTAAAAGATTAGACATTTGTGCTAGCAGCAGAGCTAAAGTTAGCATTTGACCTGTTGAACAAAAACAACAGACCTTAGAAAAGTTCCATCCTGTCACCGATTCATGGGGCAAAAGCGCAAGAAATGTGGATGAACTTTTTAAGGCTTTCATCATCGCCTCGTATCAGGAGCGAGAAAGAGTCAGGGGAGAGAAAGTGCCGACTGCAGAGCGAGGCAATGCTTAATATTTGACTGAAAGTACCAAGGATGTGTCCAGCATATGTCATTCAGCAGAAGTTTATTATCCATTTTAATCTTAAAGCAGTACTAAGTAACTCTTGCCCCTAGAGGCCATAAGCGCAACTGCAGGTGTCGTAGCAAGTTACGATTTTTTAACTTATTAATTGTCTTGGAGAGTAAATACTACGCTGACAGGAAAGACGAGGGAGAGAGGGATATTGTACATCATTTTCACTCAAACTTGGCTGTAAATACTGTTTAAAGTGACGCTAGCCTGCAGTTAGCTTTGCCCATTAGCCTGTTAGCTTCTTCTTCGTGATTCCATTAGTGTGTATTGGTGGCTCCGGTCCAGTGGCAGGCAAGTTGCAATTGTGGTTTTCTAGCCAGAGACAGCAGGGGGAGATGAAAGACCCTCCAATCATCCCATAAACACTTGTATTACCTCCACAGGGACCACGGAAAGGAGTTATTAAGGTAAACACGTTACTTAGTGCTGCTTTAAACTGTAAACCGCGGGTTGCCATCACCTGGTCTCGCCTGCAGTAAGGGCGAGGCGTTTACTTCTGCACTACTGTCACGGGACTGGTTGTGAGAGTAAACGGGAATCACGCTGCTTTTGTGAGACAGACTGAGAGGAAAGGAAAGTGATTTATCATCTGTACAAACAATACACAACAAACCGTCTTAAACCAACACAAAAGACGAGGGGGAGCTTTACAGGAGGCAGTTTACTTGAAGTGTCAACAGGCTAGAGCTGAAATATTACAAATGCTCTTACAAGTAAAGATAAGATATATTATCAATACAAAAATACTGCTAGTGTTTTGTGACAGGTTATAGCAGTTTGAGAAGCAGTTCAGAAGAGAAAGGGAATCTGACTGAGCTGAGGCTGAAACTAACAAAGTCCTGGACAAACATATTTATATTTCCCTGGGTTCGATCGCATGTTCTCTCCATGCTTATAGGTTTCCTCCGGTTTCCCCTATACCACTAACACAATAGGTTCCCCTCTGGAGCCAGGACTCCCCTGAAAAAGAGATTCCAAATCTCAGTGGGACTTTCCCAAAAAATACAAATTCATCAGAAAATATAGGTTCAGAAGTTAGCGGCCTGAAGGAGGGCGCAGAGAGAGCGGGGACGGACATGTCTCCTCACACAAAATTAAGTTTCCAACACAATTCACCAATGATCAACAACTCAATTCCGGTTTACATGGGTGAGCTACTGGTATTCCGCAACCTGCATAATGGGCACCCCTGTTAACATCACTTTTTAAGTAGATTTTTTTTTACAAGCCCAGCTGGCTCATAGGATAAAAACTTTATCATCATCTAAAATATGCCAGAACGCTGCTAAAACCTTTTATTTAGTTCAAAATATTTCGAAGAGGACGCCTGAACTCGTCTACTTAAACTTATTATTGTTCACCTATTATCCAAATCACTCTTAAAACTGTATTGTTAGGACACAAATATACACAAAATTTGATGAGTGTTGAAAATGAGTTCCAAAGCTCTCACAACACATCCCGATTGTCAATGCAAATGAATTAAATTCAGACTGGACTGCCAGTCAAATACATCACACAGTTTATAAACAGTAACAACAGCTTGGATGTTTGTCACATGGAGGAGTTCTGTCTGGTTTTGGTCACTTTCTCTCTCAGCAGATATTTCATCTGGTCAGAGAAGTGGAGACTCTGGCCGGTCAGTAAACAGAGAGATACGGTTCACAAACCCTTCCTCCTGTCTGCATTCTCTGATTTACTCTTCAGCCTCGTCCAGCAGATCACAGCGACAGCATTAAGAACACGTCTCTTTGAATTCTGATGTATTTTCTATCATCAGTAAATAAATAAAAAAGTGTTACCTTAGAATCAGACGACACAGGTGTTGAAATCTCGAGATGTGAGAGTTGTTTGTCCTGTTTCCTTTGTCATCACACCCGTCGATGTCACAGACTGCACTGGCTTCACTGACTGTCATGCAGCTGGAATGCTCACACTGCCCCACCAACACTCTTTCTTTATTTAGCTTTTTTGGTCCATAGTCTTTAACTCAACAATTTAGTTTGAAAGGTGGTGAAAAGAAAGACTTTCAACAAATTATGGTCAAACTCACCACATGGCATATGTGCTTCACCTGCAACCACTGGGCCATAGTGCTGCCCATCACTATTATAATCTTTGAATCATTTATGAGAATTAAACTTTAGTTTCAGTTTTCTTTTCTATCTTTCATCTCACCATGAACCGGTGATGCTGGATTCGTCTAAAGTGTAGACAAATCCAGTTTCACCGGTTTCAAACAGAGCTGCTCTAGTTTACCTCTGGATCAAAGTTTGTCGAATTTATGGACTGTTTATTTCTTTAGATAAAACCATGGCAAAAATAAACATTTGGTAAGAAATGTGACTTGTTTGAAGAGGTGCTTATCTTGTCTTAATACTAGAGTCAGGGACTTTCTTCAATTAATTCATTACATAAAATTTAGTGCAATTAAAAAATCAATCAAAATGAATCACACTTTTCCTGAAGATGTCGCTTGATGTCGACGAACACAGAGTAAAGCCAAAAACAATTCTACTGTCAAACCTGTTCACAGTTAAGCCTAAACATAATACTTTAAAAAGATCATTCTCCAAAACAAATCAAACTGCGTCTGTGTTTGAAGAGTTTGAAATGATCGCACAGGCTCTACATCTGCAGGAAAATGAGTTCAAATGGAGGAAAATACAAAGAAGCTTCTAAAATATACCTAAAATAAATACAACCCCTAAATAAACCCTCTAAGCAAATGTTTTCTTTTTAACCACACCTACATAACCTGTTATTGAAACTGAGGCACAACAAGCTTTACACACCACCAAAAACATTTATAGATGAACAGATGGATGGAAATGTAATTTGTTGGTTTATTTGGTAGGGACAGTGCCTTATAATATTACAATAATTGCCGGGTTGCAGGTTCTAGAATGTGATGATGTCATCGGACCCCGCGGGGGGCGGAGCCAGTTTTTCCTATTTTCAGCATTATTTTCAAGTCGTAGCTAAAAAGAAAATGTATAAATTAAAAGAAATATCATTAATATCAGTCACTGGGTCCATGATCTCTCTGTACAAGACCAAACATTTCCTCAAAAACTAAATTTCTCCTCTATATAATAGTATAGGCCTTTAGAACGCAGTAATGTGACCTGCAACCCAGCAATATGCAAAATGAACATGTATCTTTGGTAGTGGCACTGCAAATGAGTGCTCTCACTTCACAGTTGTCTGTTACTTGTGTGTGAACGTTCAGTAAAAAATTCTAAATAAAATCTTCATGTTTAGGGTTGTAAACATGACAAAATGTGCAAAAGTTCAAGGTGTTTTAGTACATTCGAGAGGCATGTATATGTAACCGGCTTAGGGTTTTGTGCCTTGTGGGGCACCATATTACGTCATGCCCTCTCCACTTCCGCATTTCAGCCGGTGTTTGCATTTAAACGCTGTGTATGTCAGTGTACAATCGGAACAGACAGCTTGTCGAGTTGCACCGAATGGTAAAAATCCTGTAAAATGTTGTATTACAAAGTTTAAAAGTATTTAACATGCAAAACTAGCACTGGGAGCGTGCGCGGTCATTCTGACACTCCTCCATTGCGATATCCCGTCAAATCCGACACTTTTTGACACCACTATTCCGACAATAGGTCCTTTAGGTTAGGGCTAAGGCAAGGTAAGAACTAACATGTGTTGGAATGGCAGGGCGTTGCACAAAAGATAAAAGTGCCACCACTCAGACAAAAAGGGAAAAATAAAATCGGAATGCTGGGACGTTTGATAAAAAAAGGAAACACCCCCACTCCAACAATTAGACCTCAATGTTGGAGTGGGGGGTGTCGGAATGGCGGAGTTACAGCAGCAGACGCTGCTCTCCCCCTCGTCAGACTGCCACCCGCTATCACTGCCCTTTGTGTGCTGTAGCCTCGGTAGATCTGCTTGTTGTAGTGCTCGTGGTGGGTTCATTTACTGTGTTATGTGTTGCCAATCCCATGTCTGTGTTGTAGATGCTGCCTAAAAACTAATGTGGCTTAAACATAATCCCCCTTAGGTAGGCTACAACAAATATTTGTCTGCTATTTGTCTTTAATATTATATGTTTACTCCTTAGACGCTGTTGGCCATTGCTGTTTTTATTTGGGTCTTGTTAATGGCTGAGCTACATTTTAGGCTATAGTTTTATATGTTTTGTTTCCGTTTTACATAGTTATCATTCCCTATTATTGGTCCGATTTGATTTTTGACATATCTGCATGTGTAGTTTGCCCTAGTTTTGATGTGCTTTTTGTGGTGTGTGTGTGACACAGAGCTCTGTTGTCGTTGGGTTTGTCCCCAACAGTGTTGCCACAGATTACTTGAAAAAGTAATTGATTACCGATTACTCCATTGAAAAGTTACTTGATGAGGTCAGAAAGAAGGGCAAGTCAGTCAGATCAGTTGTGAAGGCACATGGGATCTGCCATGTAAAACTAAGCAGATACAGCAAAACACTGCAGAAGTTGAGAGACCGGGATCCAGTGATTATCCCAGTGTAGTTTACTGAAGCATAAACACAGTGTTGGCGGACTATTTGACTCAGACAGCAGACCGTATTATGGACTGACTCCATGTGAGGTTAAGCATACATGTTAGAGAGGGAGAGAGACATTGTTCTTTTATTTAAAGGAACTATACAGAGTTTAAAAATGTTAAAACTAAGTATTTTCCTCCCCTACATGTTCCAACAATGTCCTAATGAGCTTAGACCTGTTCACCACAACTGCCTCTAAAGTCCTGCACTGTCAGGACTTTTTTGAAGCTGCAGTTACACGTCTGACCTGAGGTGGCAGTAGTGAGTAGAAAATGACCAACTTGCGTCTACCCCCTTTAAATAAACCTCTTTTTGAAGCAGATCACATGACGTGGCCTCTGTTTTTATTTCTTTTCTTTAACTGTTACAACTAACCGCAGCATGTGTTACAACCTACAAGTGGGGTAGGTTGTAACAAAGGACCATCATGAATTTCACATCAACTCACAAGGTCTGTGGTATTCTTGCAGAGGTTTGAATTGGTGCCATTTGTAGTAAAGAAATGTGGGCACTTTGTTTAAAGGTTTGAGAACTCTAGCTCAAAAATTCAGTGAGTTACAGGTGCTGAAGCAAAAAGTGTTACAACCATACCGGGTTCCCCTACATGTCAATAAATCTTCCTAATCACTGCTTTTGTCTGTTTGAGTCTCTCCAGGTTAAATTGGTTAATCCCTGTTATTGGGTGTGTGGTGCTACTGCTGCGCACCAGGAGTCGCTGTGACCTCGCCTCGACGCACATGGTGTCCGCGGTGATTTCCTGGCGCCGGGCAAGAAACAACAACTAAGAAACAACAAAAAAACATGTGAATGCACCGACACTCATGCACATATGTGCTCACTTCCCCGATGTTACACAGTGATCACTCCTCTCCCTCATGGTTAAATATAGTGAGTCTGATAGGCGAAGCGAGGAGAAATGCACTTGAATTAGCTCATTTGAATTAGTACTTTATTTTATTTGATCACCCCTCCAGGAACCGCCACCTTAACGTGGTGGAGGGGTTTGAGCCTAAATGATCCTGGAGCTCTGTTGTTGGGGCTTCGTGCCCCTGGAGGGTCTCCCATGGCAAACAGGTCCTATAGGTGACGGGTCAGACAGAGAGCGGTTCAGAAGCCCCTTATGAGAGACCAACAGGCCCGGTTAGAACTATGAGGCCGTCCTTCTGTGGACCCACCACCTGCAGGAGGAGCCATAAGGGAATGGTGCATTGTGATTTGGGCAGCTCCAACGGCTGCCCCCACGACCCGGCAAAGGGAAAGTGGAAGAAAGTGAATGGATGGATGGATTTTATTTGATCAGGGACAATGCACTAAAAACATTAGTCTAAAAAGAAGAGATGTCATGTGCCAGGTTGTCAGGACATTGAAGTTTAATGCTTACGTAATTTGGCCATATGGCATTTTCATATATTTTTTGTTCAAAGGTTACGAGTGGCTTTGCGCCTTCGCCACTTATGAGAGGGCATCACGAGAGGAGGTGACTGCTCTGATGGAGCACCACTGACATTCATTTCCTCGATTACATCGTGCTGCCTTGTGTTCTTCCTAACTAAATAATTTACTTACCCCATCGTTAGCTAAACAATGTTCATGTCTCAAGACAGAAAGAGCTGCAGCAGTCCACTGTAAATGCAAAACAAATGCACATGTTCACCCCCCACGCTGTGGAGTCTGGGTGGAGGAAAAAGTTTTTTGTTTACACGTCGCCATGGCATTGTCTCCATCCCACTTTCTTCCCACTTAAATGTGTCATGTCTGAAGTGGCAAGATCTCAAAGTGAACTCTACTAAACGCATAATGTTAAGCTATAGACTGCGATTTCTAACCCAAGATCGGGCCCATAGTCTTTAACAGAACAATTCAGTGTGGAAGATGGTGAAAAGCAAAGAGAGAGACTTTCAGAAAATTGATGGGACAGACAGTAAAACTCACAACACTGAGGCTGGCAAAAACTATGTGCTTCAACCACAGTGCAGCTCATTCTTGTCAAGAGTGGGTGGATTAAAGATGAATAGACCTTAGTTTCAGTTTTGTTTTCACTGTTCGCAATAAAAAGGTAAAACTGGATTATCTAAACACACAGAATAGTCAGAAGCAGCGTCACACCAGAGTTTTATTGTGAACTGAACAAACTGAGGCATTTCTCTACCTTTGGAATATTACAATGCACTTATGTGTCATCACTGCGAGCTGTGCGAGGGTTATTAAGTCATGTGTGCACTCCTAACAATAACCCAGGTGTTACAGAAGTTTTATGTAAAATTAAATGAACTTTATTTACAGACCATGTTTAAAATAGTGAATGGTTACAAAAGTGATGAACAGACAATATGCAGTTATTTAATGCAATTTGCACAACCGTGAAATGTATTTATTATGATCAGTAAGTAATATTGCAATTGATGAGATCAGTAGTTAATAAATCAAATTGATTTGTAAAAATGCTGCTATTCACTGGATGTGTTTCTTCTCAAGGCTTTTATAAAAACCCGTCTAGCATCCTCAGCCTGTGTCTTTAGTATATACTGAAGTGCAAAGTAGGTTGTAACACCGGAAAGAGTCATTGAAACAGGGATTTCAATAAATGGGGCAAACCTGGCCCCTACCTGTAGTTTCTTTTCTCTAATGTAAGTAGCACCAGCAGTCAACACTTCTTTCACTCTACCACTGGTAATTTTACATGCTGTAAGTGAGGACTTTATTTCCATCTTCAGAACCTCTAAAGAGACACCACTAACACCGGACAGCTTCTGCAGTGACTCAAGACTAAGACCAAATGAATTTTGGCACTGCTCTGCAAATGTTGACAAAATCTCAACATCAACCATCTCAGAGAGTCTAGGCACAGCTGCACCCACTGCTGAGGCTAAAATGTACCATTTAATTCTGCTTTCTAAAGCTTTTTTCTTCTGTTCGATGACATCCAGACTGATGTTGGGCAGAGCCAGGAGCAGAGCATCCCTCTGGAGTTCAGGAAGTTCCTCATTAAGAGTTTTACAAAAACCCTCAAATTCGTACAGATGGAGATTATGACTGGCCACCAGGAAAACCTTTGGAGACTCAATGTCCAGTTTCTTAAGTTCTGCATTGGGAAAAAGGTTTGTTAATAAAATTAGAACATAAAGAGCAGCGCAGAATCACAGTTAGAAAATCACAAAAGAAATACCTTCGATGCAGTTCTCCCTGATCTGATTAAGGAAAACCTCCTCATTCAAGTCTGGATCATCCCTTTTCTCGTCTCGTATGTTGTGATCGATTTTGGATCGCACAAAGTAGAACTTTTTCTTCATCTTCTGAATTTCTTTTGCCAGTTTTGCGTCATTTTCTGTGAAGCGCTCATTGGAAACAATCATGAAGAAGTCGTACTTCTCAAACTCCATCTTCTTTATGTATTTATCAGCTGTAAAGTTGGTGGTGCCGACTCCAGGCAGATCCCAGATTCTAATGTTCTTATTCTGTGGATGTTTGTATTCTGTTGGCGCCATAGTTGTCTCCTTCACTGCACCAGTTGGAGCTGCTCCCTCTGCTCTGTTTTTGATGTTTCTCAGAGAATTGACCAGAGTGGATTTACCAGAGCCAGACTCTCCTGTGATCGCGATGTTCACACAAATTTTTTTTAACATGTTCAAATGCTTCTTTGCCTTTACAGCCGCTAGAGCCAGGTCATTATTCTGATGCGCAGTTTTAATTTCTTCTTCATAGTGATCAGCCATGACGGTCCCTAGGAAACAGTGATGAAAATTTTTTTAAATTATCATAGCTATGAGTCACTTAGCAAACATTAAAGCTGCATTTCCTCACTTTTCAATACGTAGCGTTCACGTGACATCACAACTTTCTAAAGAGCCCACAGTTTAACATTGAGGTGGAGCAACTGACGGTAACTATGGTAACTGTGGTAACTGACACAATGCATATTTTTATGTCTTTGTTTTTTGGCTCATATCTCAGTCATTACTGGAGTTCATTATCTCCTCTGTCAGCACATATGAACTAATGTCCGATTATTTTCTCAGAAAAACGTCAAAAAGTGGTGATAATATGCGAAAACATGAGTGTGATGTTGTCCAATAGAAAGGACTTTCAGACATAAAAATAATATCACAGGTTTGTGAATCCAATCACGATCAAATACTGATGAGGAAAAACATTTGTACATTTTAGTTTTGGAGATTTCTTACAAAAACTGTATTTCTCCCATAGAGTGTATGTATTGTGTATTGTATTGGCCCCGCCCTCCATCTGACATTATGACATCATCACATTCTAAATCGTGAACGTCACCTATTCTTGAAAATCGGATGCAGTTGAGCATAAACTGTTTGCTGCTGCCCTGACCAACACAGTTCAGTGCAAAATGTTTGCGTCCTGAATTTGTTTATAGTTTTGTCAAATGGAAATAAAAGTCGGCGACACGAAAAAGTGGGACATATCTCAGTGGATTTACTAAGAAAAGGAGACGGAGCTCAGCCCTGGGACAGAGGAGAAAGGTGGTTCTCGTAAACTTTTAGTGATATAATGTTCTGCTGTTTGCTTGATCTGCGTAGTGCTGTCCGTGCCTCTGTTATGACAGAGAAGTGAAAAAGGAGCTATGGTGTTTTTCTGTGTATTCCACTCTGTCATTGGCTGCTGCTTTCTGTGTTCACTTTTGGGACAGTAGAATCCCCCATGCTTCTCCTGTGCACCGTGTTCTATTTACTGCGACTGAGGTTTTGTTGCATTTTTCTGCCACCCACATTACACGATTCAAACAAGAGTCCTGTCGTGACATATAATTGTTCAAGATTTGTTTTACAGTATGTAAATAGAAAGATGTAATTACCAAGCTCCTCCTCCAGAGTTTTCCACAAATCCTTGAATTCGTAGAGATGGAGTCTGAAAGCAGACACCAGGAAAACGTTTGGCGACTCAATGCCCAGGATCTGGAGTTCTGCATCAGGATAAAGATCAGTCAGAACAAAAACAGCAGATTTAAAGCTCATTAAAAAGAATTTTAAAACTAGTTATTAACTCATGATTTAATTTGTTATTTAACTAAAAACAAATTCAACTTTGTTAGAATATAAAAAGCAGGGCAGACTCAGAATTAATAATTCTCAAAGGAATTACCTTTAATGCACTTGTCTCTGATCCGTTTAAGGACTTCCTCCTCATTAACATTTGGATTTTCCTCTTTCTCGTCTTGTACGTTGTGATCGATCTTGGATCGAACAAAGTTGAACTTTTTGTTCATCTTCTGAATTTCTTTTGCCAGTTTTGCATCATTTTCTCTGAAGCGATCACTGGAAACAATGATGAAGAAGTCGTACTTCTCAAACTCCATCTTCTTCATGTATTCGTCAGCTGTGAAATTTACAGCGCCGATCCCCGGCAGATCCCAGATTCTGATGTTCTTGTTCTGTGGATGGATGTACTCTGTTGGCACCATGGTGGTCTCCTTTACTCCAGTTGGAGCTGCTCCCTCTGTTTTGTTTCTGATGCCTCTCAGAGCATTGACCAGAGTGGATTTACCAGAGCCAGACTCTCCTGTGATCGCGAAGTTCACAGTAATGTTTAGCTCTTCCTCACACTCCTGGGCCTTTTTAGCTGCAGCAAGAGTCTGGTCATCGTTCTCCTGTGCAGTTTGAATGTCTTCTTTACATTGTTCAGCCATGATGATACCTGTGAAAGAGAAATAAAATAAAATTGAGAGAATCTCCATCATAAGTCTCCCACACCACTCTGTCTCTGCTTGCTCTCTGACTGCTGGCAGCATGTAGCAGCTTCTCCATCTGCACAAAGTGAGCTCACCTGACCAGACCTGCGCTCCTCCCAGGCGACGCTTCCACACATACTACACACATACCGCCCTATTTATGTATAAATGTATAAATAATGTCAAATTAATTAAAATGTACAAATTGTCTTTTTGTTTACAGTTCATAAGTGATCTGTTTAAAAACGAGGTGGTTTTATGTTATAAAATCTCACAGCCCCATGTTCGTGAGCTGCTTCAATGTGATGTCATCGAGTTCACTTGTTCCAAACGCCAAAAATGCTGAGTCCACACTCGTGAACTCCCCAAGTCTGTGCTCCGATTCTGCGCTCCGATTCTGCGCTCCGATTCTGCACTCCGATTCTGCACTCCGATTCTGCACTCCGATTCTGCACTCCGATTCTGCACTCCGATTCTGCACTCCGATTCTGCACTCCGATTCTGCACTCCGATTCTGCACTCCGATTCTGCACTCCGATTCTGCACTCCGATTCTGCACTCCGATTCACTAGAGTTCACAAGTGCAGAGTCTGCAGACTTCGCATCGAATGTGTGGGTGAGCTACTGGTGAATCACAATCTGTGTAATGAGTACCCCTGCTCTAAAGCCAAAAGCACATTTTTTTGTTTTGTATAAGCCCTGCTGGCTCTTAGGCAAGTAACTTTGTTTTCATATAGAATATGCCAGAATGCTGCAAAAAAAAAAAATCATTTTGTTCAAAATATTTCAAAGAGGACGCCTGAACTCATTAATGACTATGGTTCACTTATTACCCAAATCACTCTTCAAACCGCTATTTTAGAACACAAATAAAACCTTTATTTGAGCTGATCTGTTGAAAAAATTCCCGGGCTAAAAATGAGAGCCACTCCGGCCCTGCGCCAACAAAACCTGTTCAGGCTTCCACAACACATCCTGATTGTTAATGTGATTTCATTTAGTTTGGACCGGACTGTCGGCAAATACATCACACTCATGGACTTGGATCATGATCATGGATTAGATGAGATAATTAATGACTGAACACATGAACACATGTTTGACAAACAACATGAATATTTGTCACTTGGAGGAGTTCTGTCTGGTTTTGGTCACTTTCTCTCTCAGCAGATATTTTATCTGGAGACTATGGTCAGTAAACAGAGAGATATGGTTCAGAAACTTCTCCACAACTGACGTCCAGCAGCTTTACATAATCCCATGTCATTTTGAATTCTGATTGTATTTTGTATCATAAGTAAATAAATAAAAAGTGTTACCTTTAAATATGAAATCATTTATAATTACCTATCAATAAATCGACTTTACTCCACATTTAAAGCTGAACAAGTTTCAATGATCTAATAATAAAACATTAGTGTCAGTAAAAGTGTAAATAAAGGGTTCAGACTAAGTTGGAGTGAGTGAGTCTGGTTTATCAACAAAATAAAACACTTCATCAAATAACTCGAGTTTACAGAGTTAAACAGTTTCATGAGTCTTATTTATTCTGTAAAAACATGACAAAAATAAATTATAGGTTCTAAGTGTTACCTACCAGTCAGTGCCACAGCTCAGTTTGACCTGAAGAGTTACTGACCTCTGCACCGTCTGGTTGGACTGATATATTTACATAATATTCTTTTTTTTTTTCATTTTAGCCACACCTCTTCTCTCTTACTGGAAACTGGTGCAACAACAATAACAAGCTTTAACCTCTTAACTCCCAGGCAGGTGCAGACTGTTGTTGTGTCCTTGGGCAAGACACTTCACCCAATGCCTATGTGTGAGTGGGTGGTGGTGGTCGGAGGGACCGTTGGCACAGATCTGAGCGGCCTCGCTTCTGTCAGTCTGCCCCAGGGGAAACTGTGGCTACATGGAGTGAATGAACACCCCTCCCTTTCATGCGTCATATGAAAAGCAGGATTCAAATAAGATTCCCTTCCCTTTTGGAGACGTTGGCAGGACAGTGATGGCGGTTGTAAAGTAAGAGTGCAATAATAAGAAAAATGGCTAAACACATGTAGTATTTTACATACTAGTTATGCAGAAGTGGTTACATAATGATTGTGTCTCATGTTTGATAAAGTTTTAGTTCAGTAAGTGGAGCAGGGCCAGGTCTTTGTCTGAGGGCTGTGCCTTTAGGTCCTGCCCCGTCCAGGCTCCGCCCACGGCCGCTCCTCAGGTGCAAATGAGACATTTACAAAAATAGTTTCTGTATCGGAAACAGTAACCAAGCTTAGAGCATTTGTTAGCACGATATGAAACTATGTAATAACAATGTATAAAAATAGTAATCAATAATGTACAAAAAATAATATATAAAGTAACAAGTGTCTATCCCAGGTACAGGCTTGTATTGTGCTTTACAAGCCTGTGTTGACGAGTTTCATTCCCTCTACACTCAGCGGTGCTTAAAGTGCATATGACACATTAGATACAAGTTAACACAATTATATTTAAGATTTCCGAAAAATAAATGTTAACAATTTCTCTTTAGTTTGGCCATTTTGAGTTTCACTTCCTTATTGGACACTGACCATGTTAAGTCTGCCTCATCTATGTCCTGTCAGTAGCTTATTAAAAAAAAAAAAATCTTCATTTAAATTGCTGCTTCAGTGAATTAAAATGATAGTTAATACTTACAACAGATGTTATCTAAATAAGTCAAAAGCCAAAAAACCTGAATGAATTGGCTAAAATCTATTTATATTGTAAACAGGTTTTCATAATTGTATGAGCCATGACATGTATTCTGTAACATTGTCTCACCCTCTAGCTGGGGCTCAGTGGTTTATTCCCCACTATTTAAGAGGAACTTGTGTTCGGAGAGGAAAACTCTGACGGGACGTCCTGGGGTTTTGGTGAATAAATCTGATATTTTGAGGACTTTTAAGCTATTCAACAACTCAGACACTGTTGTTTTAGTAGTAGTAGTAGTAGTAGTAGTAGTAGTAGTAGTAGTAGTAGTAGTAGTAGTAGTAGTAGTAGTAGTAGTAGTAGTAGTAGTAGTAGTAGCAGACGTTCCTCTGTTGTCTGTTATGATCTTCATATGATGTAATAACAGAGTAAATACCAGCAGAGTGTTTGTGGTGAATAATTCAGTCGGTCCGTTGGGTCTGGACTTCCCCAGGTCCCATTAACCCTGGATCAGAGGGGTCTCCTGGGGCCGAGCGCAGGGGCCGCTGCAGATAAACACAGACGATTTTATTCTGCACTCAGGATTTAAAAACTCCTCCTCCTCCACTCCCTCTCCTCCTCCTCCTCTCTTCCAACTTTACCGACAATAATGTCCTCCTTCAGCTACAGTATGTTGTCATATATGAATAACCCAGCAGAGGGCGCCAGACTATAACTTTTAACTAGAGTTAAACAGTGAAGCTGTTTAAAAACAAGTCAAAAACAATAATAGATCAGGGTGTGGTTTGTGTATAGGTGTATGTGCAGAATAGATGTTGACTGATGTCAGTGGTGTGAGGTGAGTAGCCGGGCCTGGAATGGAATTTAGCCTTTTAGCTATAAGCCTGCATTTTTAATTTTTTTTTAAATTGTATTATACATTTTTTTTTGTATGCATTGTCCCCTTAAATAAATAAATAAATAAATACGAATGCAAATAAAAAATGACTATTTCAAATTTCAGTTTCCTTAATTCTCCCAGTGTTCCCGTCCTCCAGAAGATAAAGTTATTATTTTTACAAAATGATGCAATCGGCTTTCTATATCTTTCCCATCATCCTCTCCCCATACAGTCTCTCCCACTCTCCTCATGCCTCTCCCTCTCTAGCATCTTCTCTCTCCCCCCTCTCTATTGCCTCTCTCTCCTCCCTCTCTCCTCTCATGTCTCTCTCTCTCCCCCTCCCTCCCTCTCTCCTCTCATGCCTCTTCTCTCTCTCTCTCCCTCTCTCCCTCCCTCTCCTCCTCTCTCTCTTTACTCTCTCTCCTTCTCCCTCCCTCCTCCCTCCCTCCCTCTCTCTCTCCCCCTCCCTCTCCTCCTCTCTCTCTCTTTACTCTCTCTCTCTCTCCCCTCTCTCCCTCCCTCTCCCTCTTCCCTCCCTCTTCTCTCTCTCTCTCCCCCTCCCTCTCTCTCCTTCTCTCTCTTCCCTCCCTCTCTCTCTCTCCCCTCCCTCCCTCTCCCTCTCTCTCTCCCTCTCCCTCTCTCTCTCTCCCCTCTCTCTCTCTCCCCTCCCTCCCTCTCCCTCTCTCTCTCCCTCTCCCTCTCTCTCTCCCTCTCTCTCTCCCCTCCCTCTCCTCCTCTCCCTCTTCCTTCCCTCTCCTCCTCTCTCTCTCTCCTTCTCCCTCCCTCTTCCCTCCCTCTCTTCTCTCTCTCTCCTCTCCCTCTCTCTCTCCCCTCCCTCTCTCTTCCCTCCCTCTCTCTCTCCCTCTCCTCTTCTCTCTCTTCCCTCTCTCTCTCTCTTCCCTCCCTCCCTCTCTCCCTCTCCTCCTCTCCCTCTCTCTCCCCTCCCTCTCCTCCTCTCCCTCTTCCTTCCCTCTCCTCCTCCTCTCTCTCTCCTTCTCCCTCCCTCTTCCCTCCCTCTCTTCTCTCTCTCTCCCCTCCCTCTCTCCCCTCCCTCTCCCTCTCTCTCCCCCTCCCTCTCCTCCTCTCCTGCACCTCTCCCCTGGTCCTCCAGTGCTGGTCGCAGCAGCCCGAGCGCCCGCCTGTACCATGCCCTGTTGGCTCCGGTCTCCGAGCAGCCTGAGCGTCCGTGTCCGGCCCCAGCAGCAGCACGATGCCCGGAGGGAAGCGCGGGCTGGTGGCGCCTCAGAACACCTTCCTGGAGAACATCGTGCGCAGATCCAGCGGTGAGTGCGGAGTCAGCCACACAGAGGAGCCTAGAGTAAGATTCAATGGTGGCAGATTTAACTAGAACCCATATCAGATCTAGGAACTGACAACAACTAGACAATTTGTGCTGATTGTAGAAAGAAAGAAAGAAAGAAAGAAAGAAAGAAAGAAAGAAAGAAAGAAAGAAAGAAAGAAAGAAAGAAAGACATAGCATAACCATGTGTGTGTTATCGTCTTTTTAATTTTAGCAATACTGATCATAGATTTATAATAATTGTCCCCAAAAAATGTTGAAAAATAAATAAATAAATAAAAATAACCTTAAAGGGGTATTTCAGGATTTTTGACATAGGGCCTCATTTCATAGTTATCCAGAGTGTTGCTGATCTCTGGAGATATTTTCTGGAGATATTTTTTTTGTAATTAATGCAGTTCTTATATTTGAAGAGTTTCGTGGCACTAGGCTAATGCAAGGCTAGTGCATTTCTATGGTATCAGCTAGCCTGCATTAAAAACAGTCTGACCCGCTCCACAGAGCACCTGAGGCAAATCACTTATAACACCAGACTAACCATATAAATGTCTGTGTCGATAGAGTAGTTTTAACCATTTTGCATTGAAAAGAACTTATATTTGAGCAGCATCAGCTTCGTGGTTGTATAAGCTACGCAGCGGCGGAGTGATCTGCTAGAAAATAGTCCCTCAAAATGCGATCATTCATGCGATGCAAAGTCAGTTATATTCCAATCGACACAGACATTTATATGGTTTTATGAACCTTCACGGCCCCTTCGCTCCTCCAGCAGGGGTCTCCTAGTTATTCCTAAAGTCAACAAAAAGACTCACGGCGAGGCGTCTTTCCAATATTACGGCCCTCGCCTCTGGAACCACCTGAGGAGGAGCTCAGGGCTGCAGAGAAGGTTCAAGTTTTTAAGAGCAGGCTCAAGACCCACCTTTTTAACTTAGCTTTTAACTGATATTTATTTTTGCTAGGTCTATTTATTATTATTCATCAGCACCTTATAATTAATTTAAATTGACATTTAATAGTTATTAATATTTATTCTGTATTTATGTATTTTATACTTATTTTTTATTATCCTATTATTCGATTTTACTTACGTACTTTTATTTATTTTAACAATTTTTATGCTCTCCCAGTTTCCTCTGGAGGAGCCCTCTGCCTCGGGAGCGGTGATTGGCTGTGGCTGCTGGGGGGCTGTCTTGTGGGTGTCTGGATGGAGGTGTGGTGTTGTCCGGGCACCCTGTGTTGGTCCCTGTGGTGCAGCCGAGGTGCCGCTCCCGATGCAGACGGCTCCTTGGATAGTGTTCCCTTACCTGGTTTATCTGCACCCAGCCTTATCTTAGCCTTTTGTCCATAGTCTCCACTGTTTTACCTTGAGTGTGTGTTGTGCTTGTGTGGTGTGTCTTTGGGGAGGGGGGAGTGTGAATGCGACAATGTGTTTGTATTTGTGGGACGACGTGGGTGTGAGAGAATGTTTTTAAATGTGTAAAGCACTTTGTGCTACATGACATGTATGAAAAGCACTATATAAATATGATTGATTGATTGATTGATTGATTGATTGATTGATTGATTGATTGATTGATTGATTGATTGATTGATTGATTGATTGATTGATTGATTGATTGATTGATTGATTGATTGATTGATTGATTGATTGATTGATTGAAGGGACTGCAGTAACCAGTCTGTTCAGTGAATAAACACACACAACCTTGTTTGATGAGGCAGGTTTATTTTAGGATACAATGACTATACACTGTCATTAACTGTGGTTTATACAGACAGGTGTTTGGTTGTTGGTTGTAAATTAGTGAGTAACGAGAGGAGTAAATATATATTTATAAAAATGTGTTCATATTGTTAAATGAAATTGGAAATTTCCCATATTTATTTTTTCCACATATCTGTACACATAACCACTAAAGTGAATGCATTATTGATCTGTGGTATTGTAAAGAAACCACATGTGGATTAATCTGAAATGTATGAAATCTCCGATTTATCTAATTCACACAGATGTGTTCAGCCCCACAGCTTTTTTAAAAACCTGTTGAGCGTCCTCTACCAGTGAATTCAGAATGTATTTGAGAGCTCTGTAGGTTGTAAAACTGGAAAGAGACATTCCAAAAGCGATTCCAATAAATGGGACAAAACTGACTCCCTTTAATGCCAATGTGGTAATGTGAGTCGAAGACCTGGACAACAGACACATCACACGACCTGTGGTAATTTCTACTCCTGCGAGAGGTGACTTTAACTCCGCCCTGAGATCATCTAAAGACACACCACTAACATCAGACAGCTTCTGCAGTAAGTTAGGAGTTAGGCCCAGAGTAACAGCGCAGTGCACTGTGAAGGCTGTTATCATGCTCTGATCAACACCCTCTGAGAGACCAGGGATTGACACAACTGCACCTGCTGCTGAAGCCATAGAGAGCCATTTTATGTTTCTCTCTAAAGTCTTCTTCTTCTGTTCGATGACGTTTGTGCTGATGTTGGGCAGAGCCAGGAGCAGAGCATCCCTCTGGAGTTTCGGAAGTTCCTCCTTTAATGTTTTCCACAAATCCTCAAACTCATACAGATGGAGTCTGACACCAGACACCAGGAAAACCTTTGGAGACTCAAAGCCCATGGTCTGAAGTTCTGCATTAGAATAAAGGTCAGTTAGTACAAGTACCACGGAGCCCTGGAAGTGACATCAGACAAAAAAAATATAAATATATAAACTTTTTTTTAAGAAATATAAAAATGCATATAAATTATTATTATTATTTTTTTACACCACAAATTATCTCGGGGGAATGTGTCAATTATCTCGGGGTAAAAAAAAATGCTTTTTTTGAAAAACATTTTTTTTTTTTTTTATTAATTATCACATCCCCCTGACATAATTTTCCCATTCCCCCGAGATAATTTGTGGTGTGAAAAAATGAATAATGAATAATGAATGATTTTTCTATACCCCAAGATTATGTCGTTCCTACGGAGCCCGCTAGGGGACATGACGAGAATTTTTTTTATTGCATTATTTCTCAAAAGTTTTAGGATTTTTTTAAAAGAAATTAGAATGCTCACTCCAGCCACTAGGGGGCTGCTTAAATAAAAAGGAAATAATTCCACACGCGTCCAGCAGAGGGCACTGGCATAAAAAGAGACCAGGATACAAACAACACATTGGCAGTCCTGTCAGGCTCATTATTATTTATTGAAAAAAGTTTGTTCTATCGTATTTTCCCAATCAAAACATATTTTTATATGTTTATGGACCCCGGCAATGTACTCCCCATGTATGTTTTGGGCCCCAGGGAAATTTAGAGAATTGCTACAGGATTTCAGATTAGCACAGCCAGGCCCCGAGATCAAGAGAAAGGGGCAATCTCCTACCGATGTCTCGCTGACAAACCTGGCCTGAATTTATGATCAACTATCCACCAACCCACCAAATGTTGTCACTTGTCCCCAAATAGCTGCGTAAAGGCGGTGCATCTTCACGCATCTTACCCACTGCAGCAGCGCTAAGTGTCAGAGGCACCAGCGCACGGACAGGCACCAGGTCTGTCCCGAAATGCTCCAGCACTTCCACCCATCCCGTCAAGAAGCGTTGGCTACTCTTGAATTAAATGTTTGGCCTGTCTGAGTACGAAAACGACCATCTTCCACCGTGCACCATTGCCTCTGGATAACAATGCGCTCTTTTGGTCCGGGGATTACAAATCTATAGGCCTACTAGTGCAAATGCTGAATTTATGAATTCTTCAACTTGCTGTATGAGTCAATATGCAAGATAAAGTTTGGTCCTCTTGTTTGTTCTTTGAAGTCTTCTGTACACACTGTTTGGATCGAATTCCCTGAGGATAATGCACGTCTTCCTTTCTCACACCTGAACCATTTTCTCTGCACTTGGCGTATATCCACCGGTATCCCTGCTGTCCAGAACCGTGCACACAACTCTATCATTCAACTAGAACTTCTTACGCCTTGAGTGCCCCCTTTGCCATTCAGCCAACAAGAATACCATTTCTGTTGGCCAGCACTAATCTTGATTCTTTGTATTTTAAACCCAATTCCAAATGAACATCATTTAAAGGGGGGGTATTATACAAAATGGACTTTTTCAAGCTTTATATCATGTTATTATGTCATTCCCTCATTAAACACATGCCTGAAGTGTTGCCTTGGCACATTCACGTATTTTTGAGTAATCTGTAAAAACTCTGATGGCGGCCATTTTAGGGATAGGTTTGCCTGAGTCCTCCAAGGAACGCCCCCACCTCCTGGAGACGCCTCCGAGCTTTCGTCACCAGCCGAGTAACCAACCACTGCTCCTCAGCAGAACCCCCTCCCCACTGTGTCCAGCCCTAAGATGTAAACAGAGTCATCATGGAGGATTAGCTTCATGTGTTGTGAACCAGAGCCACAGCAGACTTTTACAAAGATGTTACCGAAACACCCAGGATTCAAACCGGTGACAAGAACGCTTATTTCAGTGACTGGTTCTGCGCTGGGAATGTCTTAGGGCCTTGATGATGCACAGAGCCTCCGGAGCAAGCTAATGCTAAGCTAAACCTCGAGTCATCACGTGAAAACGAGAAATATGCACGAATAAAGTCAATAAAACCACCACACACATAAAGAACCATTTAACAATGATCACACACACTTTGGAAGTTTATTGCTCACATTTCATCTACAATGGGTCATAGACGAGTGGCTTTCTCTCGGAGCTAACAAGCTAGCCGCGTCAAGCTAACGGCTAGGTCGGAAAATTCACTGAATAAAAGCAGCATATTATGCATTAAAAACGTCACTAAAACAGGCAACTGCTTGAAGCAGCCTTTATGATGATCACACACGGAGCCGGGCTTGTTGATTTTGTAGTTTATTGCTCACATTTCATCTACAATGGGTCGTAGCCAAGGGGTTTTCTCCCGGAGCTAAGGCACTATTAGCCGCGACAAGCTAACAACCAGCTCGGAACATTAATTGAAAACAGGCAGCATATTATGCACAAATAACGTCAATAAAGCAGGAAACTACTGTAATCAGCCTTTACGATGATCACACAATGAGCCTGGCTTTACACATGTGTGGTTTATTGCAGACTTTTCATCAACAATGAGCTGTAGTCGATTATAACAAGCTAACGGGTAACCTCGAAAAACCATTGTTCACCTGCACAGATAATGTCCGTCTTTTGAATCGTATGGGCTCCTGCAGATCCTGGTGTCGTCCATGGGGGTATAGTTAGAGATCCATGGCAGATGCAAAGAGAGAGCCTCCAAACAGCAGTTATTTTTCAGGCAAGAGCTCCTTAGCGTGCGGTGCGGAAGTTCGTCTCCAAAGTCACCTTTTCGGGTCAGACGCTGGATCAAATCATATCCTGTGTGGCCATTGTTCACAAAGTG
This sequence comes from Gobius niger, assembly GCF_951799975.1. Classification (NCBI taxonomy): domain Eukaryota; kingdom Metazoa; phylum Chordata; class Actinopteri; order Gobiiformes; family Gobiidae; genus Gobius; species Gobius niger. The sequence continues at coordinate 28,357,526 of NC_136867.1, forward strand.
ATAACGTGTAGCTCCTTTCCAACAAAAAAAATTAAAATGCACCGAAAATCAATACTGTGGAGACAACGAGCGGAGTGTTGTGATGATGCCACAGACAGTGTGTGGAGGGGGCGTGTCGGAAAGAGTCAGAGGTTCTTAAAATTTCTAAAATTTCAAGCCATTCGCTACAGCCATTTTGAGAGAGCAATTTTATACAAGGCAGTTATTCTAATTTACTGCATTTACAGACCAACAGAAGGTTTCGTCATCATTGTAGTGTGATATAGACTGGTGCTATGTGAAACGCACAATCCTCTTTAAATTCCCCCATTCATGACGGGATGGGTGGAAGCGTTATTGGAGCATATCCAGACGGTCCTGGTGCCAGCGCTGGCAGGTCAGTTTTGTCAGCTAGACATCGGAGAGTGACCCTCTCTCCTGATCTCGGGGCCTGGCTGTGCTAATCTGAAATCCTAGAACAATTCTCTGTCCCAAGATTGTCTCTCATGGCTCTTGGACACCCTCCAAGACCTCGTAGCTTCCACGTAATAAGTAATAAGATGTCTTTCACTTAGGCTTCATTAATACCATGTCTCTTGGCCAGCACTATTCTTGATTCTTTGTATTTTTAACCCAATTCGAAATAAAGGTCAGTTATTTTCCCCCATTCATGCTCCATTGTGTGTGGAGGGTGATAGTAGCTCTATACGCCGTACGCTGTAAGCAGCGTCATTCTCTACCCAAATATGATTGCGTTTTATCGCAAAACTTTTGTGTTATTGCGAAATAATGCAATAAAAAAAATTCTCGGCATGTCCCCTAGCAGGCTCCGTACGCTCCCCCGAGATAATTTTGGTGCAATTTCTTTTTTCTTTTTTTTAATATATATCTTAATTTAATTTAATTAAAATTTAATTTAATTTAATTTTTTTTCTTTTTTCTTTCTTTTTTTCACCCCCCCCCCCCTGTTTTGGGTCTAATGTCACTTCCATGGCTCTGTAAAGAAAATCAAATTGAATAAACAACATTTACCTTTAGTGCAGTTGTCTCTGATCAGATTCAGGAGATCCTCCTCATTAAAGTTTGGATTTTCCTCTTTCTCGTCTCGTACATTATGATCGATTTTAGATCGAACAAAGTAGAACTTTTTGTTCATCCTCTGAATTTCTTTTGCCAGTTTTGCATCATTTTCTCTGAAGCGATCACTGGAAACAATGATGAAGAAGTCGTACTTCTCAAACCCCACATACTCCAGGTATTTATCAGCTGTAAAGTTGGTGGTGCCGACTCCAGGCAGATCCCAGATTCTAATGTTGGGCATCTCTGGATGAACATACTCTGTTGGCTCCACAGTTGTCTCCACAACTCCAGTTGGAGCTGCTCCCTCTGTTCTGTTTCTGATTCCTCTCAGAGCGTTGACCAGAGTGGATTTACCAGAGCCAGACTCTCCAGTGATCGCAATGATCAGAGGAAAATTTTTTAACTTGTCCAGATAATCCAGCACCATTTTAGCTGATTGAGGAAGGTCATTGTTCTGAAGCTCAGTTTGAAGTATGGCTTTATATTTATCAGCCATAATGATTCCTGAGGAGTAGAAGAAATCATCAGTCATCATGAGTTTACAACAGTTTACAGAGAGAGTTACTGTATGTGTGTGTCTAGGAAAAAGCCATGTGTCTGTTTGTGTGTTTGTGTGTGTTTGTGTCTGTTTGTGTCCCTATTATTTTTTGTTTGTTTGTTTCGGGTTCCAAGTTCATGGTGGAGCACACAGCCTGGCAAAAAAAAAAAGAAATCAGTCTAAAGGAAGCTCACACGCCTAATGTTTTGTTGGACCACCTTTTGCTTCCAACACATTGGCTTTTCTGCAATGTCCAAAGATCTAGTGTTTCGTTCAAGATCTTGTATTGATGATGTGAGAGTGTGACCACTGCTCACAGCCTTCCCCAGCACATCCCAAAGATTCTCAAAGGGGTTAAGATCTGGACTCTGTGGTGGCCAAGCCATCTCATGCTTCCTAATCCACTTTTTTACAATGTGAGACCCATGAATCCACTGATGGAATAATAACCAGGTCATTAAGGATGTTCAGGTTGTCAAAGGGTGTTGCTGAACCTGGACTTGACTAACAGGTCAGATCAGAACAGCAGAGGTGGGAGACTCGAGTCACATGACTTGACTCGAGTCGCAATTTTCGGGACTTGAGACTTGCTTGACCAAAGCTCCAAAAAGACTTGACTTGACTTGGGACTTACTGTTTGTGACTCGAGACTTAACTTGGACTTGAGGCCAATGACTCTCAATGACTCGCTGTGACTTTATAGTTATTATTTATTTGAGTGAAACTGTCGAAAGATCAGGATTCATTGAGTAAAAGCGGTGCATCTATGTTTACATTATGGTAATTAGCCACATGCGTGTTCGGTTTCCCAACACAGCACTTCTAATCAATACAGCGCGTAAAGGCAGGAGGAAATACCACGTCGAAATACGTGCATTAAAAGTTTTCTAAACAGAGTGAAGAGGTTACGGACAGGAAACGTTTGAAACAATGGACTGAACCTACAGCGCAGACGGAGCCTCCAGAACGACGATGCGTAAGAGCTGGATTAATGACAGAAATCTTGGGGCTTTTCCATGTTTTAAGGTTTTCACACAAAGTTTACAGCATTTAGGGACTATTTTACGCATCCGCACACAGCCCAGTGAGAGCGGGACTGAAGGCTACTTTGAGCAGGGGCGAATCCGAGTATACAGGGGCTGGGGCATTACAGGGGAACCACTGACAGAAAGTGCCAGAAACTAACAAAAATAAAAATATTATTTTATATTTATGTTTCAGACTGCAGGGAAAAGCAGCTCATATTTAAAATACTATATTTCATCTTTTTTGAGTCGCTGCAGAACAGCAACTTACATCCAGGTAAAGGACACTTCTATGATCAGGCAGAGTAATTTACTAATTTCAGTGCACTTATAATCCCTGATGTCTAATTGTTCAAGCTTAGTTTTATATGTAAATATACACATGTCGTTTACCGAGCACCTCCTCCAGATTTTTCCACAGATCCTTAAATTCATACAGATGGAGGCTGAGACCAGACACAAGGAAAACCTTTGGAGACTCATGGCCCAGTTCCTGGAGTTCTGTGTCAGGACAAAGGTCAGTAAGAAAAAACAGCAGATAGATTAAAAACTAGTCACACTGTTACCTCTGACGCTGTTGCTCCTGATCAGGTCAAGGACTTCCTCCACTTTAACATTTGGATCTTCCTCTTTCTCGTCTCGTATGTTGTGGTCAATCTTGGATCGGACAAAGCAGAACTTTTTCCTCAGCTTATGAATTTCTTTTGCCAGTTTTGCATCAGTTTCTCTGAAGCGATCACTGGAAACAATGATGAAGAAGTCAAACCTCTCAAGCCCCACATGCTCCAGGTATTTATCAGCTTTAAGCCCGAGGGTGGTAATCCCGGGCAGATCCCAGATTCTGATGTTCTTGTCCTGTGGATGAATGTATTCTGTTGGCTCCATGGTGGTCTCCTTCACTCCAGTTGGAGCTGCTCCCTCTGTTTTATTTTTGATTCCTCTGAGAGCGTTGACCAGAGTGGATTTACCAGAGCCAGATTCTCCTGTGATCCCAATGGTCAGAGAAACATTGTCTAGCCTTTCCAAATACTCTTGGGCCTTTTTAGCTGCAGCGAGAATCTGGTCATCATTCTCCAGTGCAGGTTGAATGTTTTCTTTACGTTGTTCAGCCATGACGATCCCTGTGAAAGAGAAATGAAACTAGACAATCACCATCATAACTTACTGAACCATTTAACAGAGTTACTGTCTCCCACACCTCTCTGACTCCTGACACTGAACCCTCTGCTCTTCACTCTGCCAAAACACTGATGCACCAACATCCCCCAGACTCACACTGAGAGTTGAATTGTGATGTTACAGTCACTCACAATCATATCTGCGCATTTACTTTATACTTATACTTATACGTTTCAGACAAATGTTGGGGAATTTATAAAAGTCTTAACAGACAGACTGGCACACATCCGAAATAGTTTTGCTGCCCCACCAAGAGTCTTTTTATTATTTGTTGTCTTCGTTTTTTATTTCAGGACAAGTCTGCGTGGAAGATGTTGAAGAGCGATGAGAGACATTCATCAAATTGTTGGAGTGAAACTCACAAGGCTGTGGCTGACATGGGCAGCAGTTTTCATCCTCTGCCATTAAACTCATTAACACAAAACCTGTTCAGCTAAAAAAATAATACATTTACGGGGAATAAGGCCAAATTGAAAAGTGCCTCCGAGTCTTGGGCCAAACACGGTGATGTCAAGCACGAAAAACAAATATAACTGCAAATTATAAAGTTACTTTATTTTATTTACTTTTAATGTTTTCAATAGCCCTTGCATTTGTTTCTATCTATGCAAATAACATGCTACATTAAAACAAATGGTAACTATGGCAAAAGCCTACTTTTAGTAAAACAAAATCAACAATTGCAGCAATTTAGTGCAAAAAAAACAACACAAACTTCCATCTTTAAAGGGACTATACAGAGTTTAAAAATGTTAAAGTATTTTCCTCCCCTACATGTTCCTCCATGACCGAATGTGTAGAATGAGCTCAGACCTGTTCACCACAACTGCCTCTAAAATCCTGCACTGTCACTCAGAAAGGTGTTACTTCAGTCCAAAGTGCCTCATGCATGAGCTTAATATAGAAGCTGCAGTTACACACAAGACCTGAGGTGGCAGTAGTGAGCATAAAATGACAAACTTGCATCTAGTCCCTTTAAGATCAAAGCTTTTATTTTGTGGTAAACAAGTACCAGTCATTAACCGTGGTTTATACAGAAAGGTAGTGGCTGATTACACTTCTTTTACAGATTAATCTCAATAGATGCACGGAGTAGATTCAATGATGAATAAAGATGTGGGATAATATGTGTTCAGATTCTTAACATGTGCACATGAAGTAACTGGATCACTGTGAGGAGTGAAACTGCATACATGTAAATACATTATTCTTAAGTTTGTGAAAATGCTGAAAGGTTTTTCAAACAGCTTTCAGAAAAATCTGCTGAGCGTCCTGAGCCAGTGACTTCAGTATGTATTTGAGAGCTGTATAGGTGGTAACACTGGAAGAAGCCATTGCAAAAGCCATTCCAAACAGTGATAAAGGGCTGGCGTTTAGCTCTGCTGCTGCTGATGTAATGACACTAGCAGCCTTGGACAACACTGTTATCATTACAGTTGTGTTTAATTGATCCGTGCCAAGAGATGACTTTATCTCAGCTTTGAGATCCTCAAGAGGAATGTTGCTAAACCTGGACAGATTCTGCAGTGACTCAGGCATAAGGCCCAGTGATCTTTTGCACTCTGTGGCAAATTGTAATAAAAGGGTTATATCAAGAGCATCAGAGAAACCAGTGATTGGCACAACAGCTCCTGCTGCTGAAGCTAAAGTGAACCACTTAATCCTGTCCTCTAAAGCCTGTTTCTTCTGCTCGATGACGTCTGCACTGATGTTGGACAGAGCCAAGAGCATGACATTTCTCTGATGCTTTGGAAGTTCTTTATCTAGAGCAGGGGTGCCCAAACTTTTTGTCTCAGAGGGCCAAAATGAAAAAGTGCCTGTGGGTCGCGGGCCAAACATGGCAATGTCAAGCGTGAAACATAACTACAAATAATAAAAGTTACTTTATTTTCTTTTTTGGTTTACCTTTGCATTTATTTCAATCTATGCAATTAACCTCTTAACTCCCGTCTGAACTAAGAGGATCTTTTTCCTCACGTCATCAGATTTTTTTTTCCATCATTTTTTGTTGGGGATTCAACTCATTTTTGTAACTTTTATGTAACTTTTATGTCATTATTTTGTCATTTTTTGTCACATTTTGGGCATTTTTTCGTCATTTTTTTCATCAATTTTTCGTCACTTTTTTGTCATATTTTCATCATTGTTTTTTCCAGAAGCTTTTGGATTGGGGTAAAGCCAAACATGCTACAAAAGCCTAGTTTTAGTAGAACAAAATCAATTATTGTAGCAATATAGAGCAAAATGGAAACAACACCTGACTTTAGCTCATTCATTTCTTTAAGTCAAAGAAAATGCCATATTATATCATTTTGAAAGTGTCAGTTCAGCATAAATTCTTTTATAAGTCATAGATGTCAACGATTTTTGCAAAGAAAAAGTTGGAAAAATGGGGAAGTTGATGCTACGACGCTGTGATTGATAAACACCAAAACACCAGAACAGTGTTTCTGACTATGGTTCACTTATTACCCAAATCACTCTTCAAACCGCTATTTTAGAACATAATAAAACCTTTATTTGAGCTGATCTGTTGAAAAAATTCCTGGGCTAAAAATGAGAGCCACTCCGGCCCTGCGCCAACAAAACCTGTTCAGGCTCCCACAACACATCCTGATTGTTAATGTGATTTAATTTAGTTTGGACCGGACTGTCGGCAAATGCATCACACTCATGGACTTGGATCATGATCATGGATTAGATGAGATAATTAATGATCGAACAAAGTAGAACTTTTTGTTCATCCTCTGAATTTCTTTTGCCAGTTTTGCATCATTTTCTCTGAAGCGATCACTGGAAACAATGATGAAGAAGTCGTACTTCTCAAACCCCACATACTCCAGGTATTTATCAGCTGTAAAGTTGGTGGTGCCGACTCCAGGCAGATCCCAGATTCTAATGTTGGGCATCTCTGGATGAACATACTCTGTTGGCTCCATAGTTGTCTCCACAACTCCAGTTGGAGCTGCTCCCTCTGTTCTGTTTCTGATTCCTCTCAGAGCGTTGACCAGAGTGGATTTACCAGAGCCAGACTCTCCAGTGATCGCAATGATCAGAGGAAATTTTTTTAACTTGTCCAGATAATCCAGCACCATTTTAGCTGATTGAGGAAGGTCATTGTTCTGAAGCTCAGTTTGAAGTATGGCTTTATATTTATCAGCCATAATGATTCCTGAGGAGTAGAAGAAATCATCAGTCATCATGAGTTTACAACAGTTTACAGAGAGAGTTACTGTATGTGTGTGTCTAGGAAAAAGCCATGTGTCTGTTTGTGTGTTTGTGTGTGTTTGTGTCTGTTTGTGTCCCTATTATTTTTTGTTTGTTTGTTTCGGGTTCCAAGTTCATGGTGGAGCACACAGCCTGGCAAAAAAAAAAAGAAATCAGTCTAAAGGAAGCTCACACGCCTAATGTTTTGTTGGACCACCTTTTGCTTCCAACACATTGGCTTTTCTGCAATGTCCAAAGATCTAGTGTTTCGTTCAAGATCTTGTATTGATGATGTGAGAGTGTGACCACTGCTCACAGCCTTCCCCAGCACATCCCAAAGATTCTCAAAGGGGTTAAGATCTGGACTCTGTGGTGGCCAAGCCATCTCATGCTTCCTAATCCACTTTTTTACAATGTGAGACCCATGAATCCACTGATGGAATAATAACCAGGTCATTAAGGATGTTCAGGTTGTCAAAGGGTGTTGCTGAACCTGGACTTGACTAACAGGTCAGATCAGAACAGCAGAGGTGGGAGACTCGAGTCACATGACTTGACTCGAGTCGCAATTTTCGGGACTTGAGACTTGCTTGACCAAAGCTCCAAAAAGACTTGACTTGACTTGGGACTTACTGTTTGTGACTCGAGACTTAACTTGGACTTGAGGCCAATGACTCTCAATGACTCGCTGTGACTTTATAGTTATTATTTATTTGAGTGAAACTGTCGAAAGATCAGGATTCATTGAGTAAAAGCGGTGCATCTATGTTTACATTATGGTAATTAGCCACATGCGTGTTCGGTTTCCCAACACAGCACTTCTAATCAATACAGCGCGTAAAGGCAGGAGGAAATACCACGTCGAAATACGTGCATTAAAAGTTTTCTAAACAGAGTGAAGAGGTTACGGACAGGAAACGTTTGAAACAATGGACTGAACCTACAGCGCAGACGGAGCCTCCAGAACGACGATGCGTAAGAGCTGGATTAATGACAGAAATCTTGGGGCTTTTCCATGTTTTAAGGTTTTCACACAAAGTTTACAGCATTTAGGGACTATTTTACGCATCCGCACACAGCCCAGTGAGAGCGGGACTGAAGGCTACTTTGAGCAGGGGCGAATCCGAGTATACAGGGGCTGGGGCATTACAGGGGAACCACTGACAGAAAGTGCCAGAAACTAACAAAAATAAAAATATTATTTTATATTTATGTTTCAGACTGCAGGGAAAAGCAGCTCATATTTAAAATACTATATTTCATCTTTTTTGAGTCGCTGCAGAACAGCAACTTACATCCAGGTAAAGGACACTTCTATGATCAGGCAGAGTAATTTACTAATTTCAGTGCACTTATAATCCCTGATGTCTAATTGTTCAAGCTTAGTTTTATATGTAAATATACACATGTCGTTTACCGAGCACCTCCTCCAGATTTTTCCACAGATCCTTAAATTCATACAGATGGAGGCTGAGACCAGACACAAGGAAAACCTTTGGAGACTCATGGCCCAGTTCCTGGAGTTCTGTGTCAGGACAAAGGTCAGTAAGAAAAAACAGCAGATAGATTAAAAACTAGTCACACTGTTACCTCTGACGCTGTTGCTCCTGATCAGGTCAAGGACTTCCTCCACTTTAACATTTGGATCTTCCTCTTTCTCGTCTCGTATGTTGTGGTCAATCTTGGATCGGACAAAGCAGAACTTTTTCCTCAGCTTATGAATTTCTTTTGCCAGTTTTGCATCAGTTTCTCTGAAGCGATCACTGGAAACAATGATGAAGAAGTCAAACCTCTCAAGCCCCACATGCTCCAGGTATTTATCAGTTTTAAGCCTGAGGGTGGTAATCCCAGGCAGATCCCAGATTCTGATGTTCTTGTCCTGTGGATGAATGTATTCTGTTGGCTCCATGGTGGTCTCCTTCACTCCAGTTGGAGCTGCTCCCTCTGTTTTGTTTTTGATTCCTCTCAGAGCGTTGACCAGAGTGGATTTACCAGAGCCAGATTCTCCTGTGATCCCAATGGTCAGAGAAACATTGTCTAGCCTTTCCAAATACTCTTGGGCCTTTTTAGCTGCAGCGAGAATCTGGTCATCATTCTCCAGTGCAGGTTGAATGTTTTCTTTACATTGTTCAGCCATGACGATCCCTGTGAAAGAGAAATGAAACTGAGACAATCACCATCATAACTTACTGAACCATTTAACAGAGTTACTGTGTCCCACACCCCTCTGACTCCTGACACTGAACCCTCTGTTCTTCACTCTGCCAAAACACTGATGCACCAACATCCCCCAGACTCACACTGAGAGTTGAATTGTGATGTTACAGTCACTCACAATCATATCTACGCATCTACTTTATACTTTGCATTTAAACCAGACGTTTCAGACAAATGTTGGGGAATTTATAAAAGTCTTAACTGGCAGACTGGCACACATCCGAAATAGTTTTGCTGCCCCACCAAGAGTCTTTTTCTTATTTGTTATGTTTTTTTTTTTTTTTTTTGAGGACAAGTCTGCGTGGAAGATGTTGAAGAGCGATGAGAGACATTCATCAAATTGTTGGAGTGAAACTCACAAGGCTGTGGCTGACATGGGCAGCAGTTTTCATCCTCTGCCATTAAACTCATGAACACAAAACCTGTTTGGATAAAAAAATAGTACATTTACGGATCCAACATGACAGCAGCAGACGCAATGCCATCTTTCGATCAAGCTTTAGACCGTGTTCTAAATAGTTTAGCTCGAAAGTTTACAGCGGGTTCGTCATACGTCATCGGATACGATGACACGATCGGCTATGGCTACGTGTAAACACACATGAGAGACATTCAGCCCAATAAACGGCACCTCTTCTTCAAGGAAATGAATTTGTGGTTAGCCACGCAACTAGTGGTTAGTTCAAATCAGCATTTGTTGTGAATCCCTGAGAAAAGGCTGCAGTTTTGATGTCGAGTTCTTCAAAATGTTCTTCTACCCACCCAAGCCTTTTTTCAATGTATTGTTCTCCAGCTTTCTTTAACAAATACACCATCGTATTGTTTGTTTTCAGTGACTGAAGAATGTTTCAAATAAATAAATGCTTAGTTACACATGTACAGTATACTGTGTTATATACAGTATAACACAGAAGAGCTCCTTTCTGAACACTTCCTGAAGGCTATTTCATAAAACGGTTTCAACAAAGAGAAGCTTTTTACTAACTTAACCTTTTCAGCCTGAGTGTAAACACAGGAGTCCAGACAAAATACCAAGATAAGGAGAGGACACGCCCTCCTTCAGCAACATCCCCTTTAAGACACGATGAAGGCACTTTAGCAGAAATGCACCGCCTTCATCTGTGTTTGAGGAACGAAACAAGTGATCGGATAAACTTTAGAACAAAACACTCAAAGCTCACCGTGCACAGGTGTTTAACATCACAAAGCACAGAGACTCACTCTGACCCAGATGTTAGAGCGTTGGATGTTTTTCAATCTGATTTTGTGCTTAACATAAAAAACAAAGTAACAATAGACAATTTATAAAATACATATAAATATTTCCACTAAATATGAAATCATTAATTATTGCCCATCAATAAATCGACTTCACTCCACATTTAAAGCTGAATAAGTTGCAATGATCTAATAATAAAACTTTAGTGTCAGTAATAAATGTGTTTGTGGTAAAAGTGTAAATAAAGAGTTCAGACTAAGTTGAGTGAGTCTGGTTTATCAACAAAATAAACCAGACAAATAAGTCGAGTTTACAGTAAAACAGTTTCATTAAACAGCCCATGACTGACTATTTATTCTGACAAAAACATGAACTAAATAATAACTATGTGTTACCTACCTGTCAGTGCCACAGCTCAGTCGCTAAACTTCTGCAGCGTCTGGTTGGAATTGTGTATTTACATAGCATTCAAATGTTTTCTTTTTCATTTTAACCACACCTCTTCCTGGAAACTGATGCAACAACAACACCGTGAGATAGATGAACCGATACTTAAACAGGCTTTTCTCCTCCGCCTTTTGGGAGTGTTCCTCAGGCTCAAGTCTAAAATGTATTTTTAGGCTTCCTAATTCTACTATGCTTTAGGACTGGCCCTGTCCCACAAATATTTCCACAGTTCTGGCTCAGCTACAGTAATGTTTGACTCTCTTGTATTTTTCCGTGTGCTGGTCCTGGTGAACGACACAAACTTCCATCTTTAAAGGGACTATAAAGAGTTTCATAATGTTAAAGTATTTTTCCTCCCCCCCCCCCTACATGTTCCTCCATGTCCTAATGTGCAGAATGAGCTCAGACCTGTTCACCAAAACTGCCTCTAAAATCCTGCACTGTCACTCAGAAAGGTGTTACTTCAGTCCGAAGTGCCGTCATGCATGAGCTTAATATAGAAGCTGCAGTTACACGTAAGACCTGAGGTGGCAGCAGTGAGCATAAAATGACGAACTTGCATCTAGTCCCTTTAAGATCAAAGCTTTTATTTATGTTATGGTAAACAAGTACCCTGTCATTAACTGTGGTTTATTCAGAAAGTGGCTGATTACACTTCTTTTACAGATTAATCTCAATAGATGCACGGAGTAGATTCAATGATGAATAAAGATGTGGGAAAATATGTGTTCAGATTCTTAACATGTGCATATGAAGTAACTGGATCAGTGTGAGGAGTGAAACTGCATACATGTAAATACATTATTCTTAAGTTTGTGAAAATGCTGAAAGGTTATTCAAACAGATGTGCACAGCCCGACAGCTTTCAGAAAAATCTGCTGAGCGTCCTGAGCCAGTGACTTCAGTATGTATTTGAGAGCTGTATAGGTGGTAACACTGGAAGAAGCCATTGCAAAAGCCATTCCAAACAGTGATATAGGGCTGGCGTTTAGCTCTGCTGCTGCTGATGTAATGAAACTAGCAGCCTTGGACAACACTGTTATCATTAGAGTTGTGTTCAATTGATCCGTGCCAAGAGATGATTTTATCTCGGCTTTGAGATCCTCAAGAGGAATGTTGCTTAACCTGGACAGATTCTGCAGTGACTCAGGCATAAGGCCCAGTGATCTTTTGCACTCTGTGGCAAATTCTAATAAAAGGGCCATATCAAGACCATCAGAGAAACCAGTGATTGGCACAACAGCTCCTGCTGCTGCAGCTAAAGTGTACCACTTAATCCTGTCCTCTAAAGCCTGTTTCTTCTGCTCGATGACGTCTGCACTGATGTTGGGCAGAGCCAAGAGCATGACATTTCTCTGATGCTTTGGAAGTTCTTTATCTAGAGTTTTCCACAAATCCTCAAATTCATACAGGTGGAGTTTGAGATTGGACACCAGGAAAACCTTTGGAGACTCAAAGCCCAGCTTCTGCAGTTCTGCAAAGATGAGTTAATAAACATGAGTTGGAACAGAAACAGGATGATGTTGTAGATTCTAAATGACAAAACAATAGTTACCTTTAGTGCAGTTGTCCCTGATAAGTTTCAGGAGATCCTCCTCATTTAATTCTGAACCACCATCTTTCTCGTCTCGTATACTGTTGTCAATCTTGGATCGAATAAAGTAGAACTTTTTCTTCATCTTCTGAATTTCTTTGGCCAGTTTTGCATCATTTTCTCTGAAGCGATCACAGGAAACAATGATGAAGAAGTCGTACTTCTCAAACCCCACATGCTCCAGGTATTTATCAGCTGTAAAGTTGGTGGTGCCGACTCCAGGCAGATCCCAGATTTTGACGTTGGGGTACTGAGGATGGATATATTCTGTTGGCTCCATAGTTGTCTCCACTGCACCAGTTGGAGCTGCTCCCTCTGCTTTGTTTCTGATGTTTCTCAGCGCGTTGACCAGAGTGGATTTACCAGAGCCAGACTCTCCTGTGATCGCGATGTTCAGAGGAACATTTTTTAACCTGTCCAAATACTCCAGAGCCTTTTTAGCTGCTAGAGACAGGTCACTGTTCTGAAGCGCAGTTTGAATTTCTTCTGTATATTGATCAGCCATGATGATTCCTGGGAAAAAACAAAGAAATTAAATGAAATACAATAGAAACAATTGACTCTGTAACGTTAAAATCAAGCGGTCGCTCCAAAGCACACAGTGAGTTCCAGTTTCGATCCAGCACGTCAGAATAAAAGCATGAAGCTCATCTCATTCATTAGCTCAGCAGGTACTTGGTACATTTCAAGAATATAATGAAATACACACATTGTAAGTGCTGCTGTAACACTATCGAGACTCATGTCCACACTGGCTTTATTCAGTGACAAGAAAAAGAGGGGAAGCAAAGCAGCATGTTTATGTAAGGACAGGACTTTATAGAGACAGGTTTCCACTTGTTTCAGAGTGAGCGGATAAAACGTGCATTTTAAAGGATAAATCGCCTGATAAGAACTTTAAAAATTAGAAAGATGAACGAATAAAGAAGTAGGCTGATACAGCAATAGCTAAAGGTTTAGACATTTGTGCTAGCAGCAGAGCTAAAGTTAGCATTTGACCTGTTGAACAAAAACAACAGACCTTAGAAAAGTTCCATCCTGTCACCGATTCATGGGGCAAAAGGGGCAACGAATGTCCATGAACTTCCTATTGCTTTTATCATCGCAGCGACTTCACCTCGGGCTGAGCTGTAGAGACGAGAAAGAGTCAGGGGAGAGAAAGTGCCGACTGCAGAGCGAGGCAATGCTTAATATTTGACTGAAAGTGCCAAGGATGTGTCCAGCATATGTCATTCAGCAGAAGTTTATTATCCATTTTAATGTTAAAGCAGTACTAAGTAACTCTTGCCCCTAGAGGCCATAAGCGCAACTGCAGGTGTCGTAGCAAGTTACGATTTTTTAACTTATTAATTGTCTTGGAGAGTAAATACTACGCCGACAGGAAAGACGAGGGAGAGAGGGATATTGTACATCATTTTCACTCAAACTTGGCTGTAAATACTGTTTAAAGTGACGCTAGCCCGCAGTTAGCTTTGCCCATTAGCCTGTTAGCTTCTTCTTCGTGATTCCATTAGTGTGTATTGGTGGCTCCGATCCAGTGGCAGTCAAGTTGCAATTGTGGTTTTCTAGCCAGAGACACCAGGGGGAGATGAAAGACCCTCCAATCTTCCCATAAACACTTGTATTACCCCCACAGGGACGACGGAAAGGATTTATTAAGGTAAACACGTTACTTAGTGCTGCTTTAAACTGTAAACCGCGGGTTGCCATCACCTGGTCTCGCCTGCAGTAAGGGCGAGGCGTTTACTTCTGCACTACTGTCACGGGACTGGTTGTGAGAGTAAACGGGAATCCCACTGCTTTTGTGAGACAGACTGAGAGGAAAGTGAGGTATCATCTGTACAAACAATACACAACAAACCGTCTTAAACCAACACAAAAGACGAGGGGGAGCTTTACAGGAGGCAGTTTACTTGAAGTGTCAACAGGCTGAAGCTGAAATATTACAAATGCTCTTACAAGTAAAGATAAGATATATTATCAATACAAAAATACTGCTAGTGTTTTGTGACAGGTTATAGCAGTTTGAGCAGCGGTTCAGAAGAGAAAGGGAATCTGACTGAGCTGAGGCTGAAACTAACAAAGTCCTGGACAAACATATTTATATTTCCCTGGGTTCGATCGCATGTTCTCTCCATGCTTATAGGTTTCCCCTGTACCACTAACTCAATAGGTTCCCCTCTGGGGCCAGGACTCCCCTGAAAAAGAGATTCCAAATCTCAGTGGGACTTTCCCAAAAAATACAAATTCATCAGAAAATATAGGTTCAGAAGTTAGCGGCCTGAAGGAGGGCGCAGAGAGAGCGGGGACGGACGTGTCTCCTCACACAACATCTTTGGGCTAAAATTAAGTTTCCAACACTCTTCACCAATGATCAACAACTCAATTCCGGTTTGCGTGGGTGAGCTACTGGTATTCCGTAATCTGCATAATGGGCACTCATGTTAACATCACTTTTTGAGTAGATTTTTTTTACAAGCCCAGCTGGCTCATAGGATAAAAACTTTGTCATCATCTAAAATATGCCAGAACACTGCTAAAACCTTTTATTTAGTTCAAAATATTTCGAAGAGGACGCCTGAACTCGTCTACTTAAACTTATTATTGTTCACCTATTATCCAAATCACTCTTAAAACTGTATTGTTAGGACACAAATATACACAAAATTTGATGAGTGTTGAAACTGAGTTCCACTCCGGCCCTGTGCCAAAGCTCTCACAACACATCCCGATTGTCAATGCAAATGAATTAAATTCAGACTGGACTGCCAGTCAAATACATCACACAGTTTAGACAGTAACAACAGCTTGGATGTTTGTCACATGGAGGAGTTCTGTCTGGTTTTGGTCACTTTCTCTCTCAGCAGACATTTTATCTGGTCAGAGAAGTGGAGACTCTGGCCAGTCAGTCACCAGAGACATACGGTTCACAAACCCTTCCTCCTGTCTGCGTTCTCTGATTTACTCTTCAGCCTCGTCCAGCAGGTTACTACGTCAGCATTAAGAACACGTCACTTTGAATTCTGATTGTATTTTCTATTATCAGTAAATAAATAAAAAGTGTTACCTTAGAATCAGACGACACGGTTGTTGAAATCTCGAGATGTGAGAGTTGTTTGTCCTGTTTCCTTTGTCATCACACCCGTCGATGTCACTGACTGCCCTGGCATCACAGACTGTCATGCAGCTGGAATGCTCACACTGCCCCACCAAGACTCTTTCTTTATTTAGCTTTTTTGGTTCATAGTCTTTAACTCAACAGTTTAGTGTGAAAGGTGGTGAAAAGAATTACTTTCAACAAATTAGGGTCAAACTCACCACATGGCATATGTGCTTCACCTGCAACCACTGGGCCATAGTGATGCTCATCACTATTATAATCTTTGAATCATTTATGAGAATTAAACTTTAGTTTCAGTTTTGTTTTCTCTCTTTTATCTTACCATGAACCGGTGAAACTGGATTCGTCTAAAGTGTAGACAAATCCAGTTTCACCAGTTCAAACAGAGCTGCTCTAGTTTACCTCTGGATCAAAGTTTGTGTAACTCGTTTCTTTAGATAAAACCATGACAAAAATAAACATTTGGTAAGAAATGTGACCTGTTTGAAGAGGCGCTTATCTTGTCTTATTACTAGAGTCAGGGACTTTCTTCAGTTAATTTCCGATTAATTCATTACATAAAATTTAGTGCAATTAAAAAATGAATCACACTTCTCCTGAAGATGTCGCTTGATGTCGATGAACACAGATTAAAGCCAAAAACAATTCTACTGTCAAACCTGTTCACAGTTAAGCCTAAACATAAACGTATTTAAAAAGGTAATTCTCCAAAACAAATCAAACTGCATCTGTGTTTGAAGAGTTTGAAATGATCGCACAGGCTCTACATCTCCAGGAAAATAAGTTCAAATGGAGGAAAATACAAAGAAGCTTCTAAAATATACCTAAAATAAATACAACCCCTAAATAAACCCTCTATGCAAATGTTTTCTTTTTAACCACACCTACATTACCTGTTATTGGAAACTGAGGCACAACAACAAGCTTTACACACCACCAAAAACCTTTATAGATGAACAGATGGATGGAAATGTAGTTTATTGGTTTATTTGGTATACAGTGCCTTATAATATTACAATCATATGCTTAATGAAAATGTATCTGTGGTGAAGTGTCCCAGGTGGTGACGATGTGAGTAACAAGAGGAAGTGTGATTAAAGCAGGTCCACGATCTCATTAAAGTGCAGAATTATTACGCAGCTAAATTCCCCTCACACAAAATGGGCAGTAAAAGACATTTCCAAAACTCTGAAAAGTCACAAATTGTCAATAGTTAATTCCAAAAATATTGGGACGGGACACAGAACTATCAAATGTTTTTTTTGCCAACAGGGTCATAAGAAGTGAGATGACGATGATGATCCAGGAGTCCATGCACTACCAGTGCTGTCATTTTCAGCAGCTGTAACTGACGTGAAGTGTCCAGAAATACAAGTATTCAGTACAGAGAGGCATCACCAACGTGAGAAAAGTAGAAAACTCACAACCTTCGATAAAACGCATAAGGCAGGGGTGTCGAATTCGTTTGGGCTATGGGCCAAAATTCAGCCCCGACGGCGGGTCGTGGGCCGCATATATTGTAAAGGACTGTGGCCTAATAAATAACAACGGTTTATAGCGTTTTACCAGCCTGTGACATGTTTCTCAAAGTGCTACATAAAGTCATTATTTATTCACTCCACACGATGGCGGTACGTTACTATTGTAGCCACAGCAGCCCTGGGGCAGACTGACCATTTACCACATGGCTATAATGTGCTGTTTATATCCTGATCTCTTATTATGTCAGTGCACTCTGCTGGACACGTGAGGAATTCTTTCCCTTTTTTAAATCTAAGCTGCCCCCTTGTGGCTGGAATGAGCATTCAGATTTATTTCTTTAAAATTATAATAATAATAATAATAATACATTTTATTTGTATAGCACTTTTCAAAACATAGTTACAAAATGCTTTCCACGTTGGATAATCAGTTAAAAAAGCATAACACATAAAACCATAACATCCAGAGTAAAACAAATTGGGTTAAAAAAGCTCTACTGTAAAAGAGCGTCTTCAGCTCAGATTTGAAACCAGACACCGAATTGGCTGCTTTACCTCAGCAGGTCAGGAGCTCCACAGTATGGGAGCTCTGACTGCAAAGGCCTGGGCTCTTTCCGAAACCATCAGATTGCTAAGAGCTCTTACGCCAAACCGGATGTGCGTCAGCGTCCGCCACAGCAAGATGCTTCCGAATTGGTAAGTCAGTTAGGAAGTAGTTAGGAAAAGGAGCCTTGATGCTAACTATCATGGCCACTTTAGCATAGGGACCTCTGGTGCTAACTAACCAGTGATTAGGAGCTATGTATTTAGGCTTTTAATGTGGCATTGTTTGTTTGTTCTGTTTTTTATATTGTGTCTTTTTACTTGTTTTACATATCGTACTTTGAGCTCTTTGCACATTTTTTTCCAATGTGGTTTTTCAAACTGCAAATGGCCAATAAATGAATCTGAATCTGAATGTGCCATCCCACAAGCCACTGCGCCAAATCCCCCCACCCCCCTCGCCCCCACCCTCGAGTGATTCATGCTGTTGATTGACAGGAGCACATTTAATAATACAAATAATAATAATTAAAAAGTAAGATTCTGCACAAGCCAAACTTTATAAAAGTGATAAATCCATGTTGTCGTCCCCACAGCTCAGTCACATGTCAGTGTTAAAGAGTAAACTCAGTAAGCGGATTAAATGCTTTTGTTTTCATTTAGTAGAAACTTAAGCCACATGGATCATTTGCTGCTGTAGCTTTATGAAACAGCTGTTGAAATAAAATAAGACTAAAGGGAAATGTTTGGATCATTTGGATTTTTTTTTCTCCTTAAATGTCTATGTTTGGACACTATGTTGTTGTTGGACACTGTACAGTAGGGGGCGACATGCACTTTTGTTTGGCCTGCACTCCACCAATAACTTTAAAGAAGAAGAAAAACAGCGGTTGGTGATGTCACTTCCCTTTCCCCTCTTCAGCCTCGTCCAGCAGTTTACAGCGTCAGCATTAAGAACACGTCTCTTTGAATTCTGATTGTATTTTATATCATCAGTAAATAAATAAAAAGTGTTATCTTAGAATTTGAGGATGGATGGATTGAGCAAATTCTGCTGAAGCTCTAGTTCGCTAACTGCATAGAGATCTAACAGTCGACCCATGAAAGGTTAAGGAGTTAGTTGCTAGTGTTAGTGCTTAGAGGCTACAATTTGATGGTTTCAGACGCAGCCCTGGTCTCCTCTGGAGACAAGGTTGGTAACAAGGGGACAACAAGAAGGTGTTGGCTAGAGCAGTGGTCCCCGACCTTTATTGTCTTGTGCAACCCTTGGGCCTTTCACGGGTCGTCCGTGTACCCCCTACCTCAGGGGTGTTGCAGTTTATTTAGAGAGTAGTTACTTAAAAATGGTATTTGTAAGAAAAAGGACAATGTTGTCAAAATAAATCTAAAATTCTCCTAAGGCAACACATTTGACTGAAAAATATAGCTTTTCCTTTAAAAAAATATGCTCAGTTTCCCCCTTTTTTCAATCTGAAATAATTTCAAGTACCCCCTGCTAGGTCCTCGAGTACCCCTGGTTGGGAAACACTGGGTTAGAGGAACGCAGTGGGCGCCACTGGTGTGAGCATATCCTGGATGTAGGGAGGGGCGAGGCCCTTCAGGGCTTTAAAAGCAATAAGTAAAATTTTAAAATCAATTCTGAATGTTTCTGGTAGCCAATGCAGGGAGGCTAAAATTGGGGTTATGTGGTTGTATCTATTAGTGCCGCTCAAGAGCCTGGCTGCAGCGTTTTGGACCATTTTGGACGCGGTTCTAATACAAAGAGCCACATTAAATCATCTCGCGGGCCGCATGTGACACGAGCTAATGTGTTTCGACTGGGTCAAAGACAGAGGTTTTATGGACTGTTGGGATCAGAGTGACTTAGGCTGGTGAATGGCATCAGTAATGGGCATGAAGCTCTACTCTGATTTTGGAGCAGAAAGATGGAGGAGGAGCACTGGGTAGGCAGGTATCATTACAGATGAGTAAGATGGACCATTTCCAGTAGAAAGTGGAAGTGAAACTCGACTCCCACATCTCCTGCCGGTTTTTAGAGGTTTCTTTAGGTGGTCTCTGATCTCATGAGTCCATAAAACATTTGAATAATCAGTCTTTAGATCATTCCTGACCCAGTCTAAACATTTAAGCTGATGTGTCCTGATCAATCGTGGTGGTCTTTACACTTTTCTCACGTTGGCGATGCCTCTAAGGCAGGGGTGTCAAACTCATTTTGGGTCGCGGGCCGAAATTCAGCTCCCACGGCGGGTCGCGGGCCGCATGTAATAGAGAAAATGTTTCCAATAAATGAATAATAATAAGCTGTGATTTGACCAAAGCCCCAACTTGACTGTAGCTTCATTAATGACAACGGCTGACACTTGTATTGCACTTTACAAGCCTGTGTCACAAGTTCCTGAAAGTGCAGTAGTCTTTATTCATTCACTTGGTGGTAAACTTTTATTGAAGCCACAGCCGCCCTGGGGCAGACTGTCCATTTACCACATGGCTATATAATGTGTTGTTCATATCCTGAGCTCTTTTTATGTCAGTGCCCTCTGCTGAACACGTGTGGAACTCTATCCTTTTTTTAATTTTTTTATTTTAATGCCCCCTAGTGGCTAGAATGAGCATTCTGGTTATTCTTTAAAAATTCATAACTCTGCACAGGAATGGGCTAGAGTATGTTTTTTTTTGACATACTCTGGAATGTATGCCCTACAGGGCAGGGCCGGATTAAATCATCTCGCGGGCCGGATCAGGCCCGCGGGCCGCATGTTTGTCACCCTTGCTCTAAGGTCTAAACACTTGTACTTCTGGACGCTTCAGGTCAGTTGCAGCTGTTGAAGATCACAGCACTGTGACTTTTCAGATGTCTTTTACTACTCATTTTGTGTGAGAGAAAAAAGCTCAGCGTGGATCTGCTTTGACCACCTTTCCTCTCATCACAAACATCACTATCAACTGGAACACTTTAATCCAGCAGCCTTTCAGTTTTACACCATTTGGAGTTTAAAAAGGTGAAGAAACAATAACTGTATGGTCAAAAAGCACACGTAAGTCATAATTGTGCATGCATGTCATTAACTGTGGTTTATACAGACATGTGATTGGTTTTCTATTACAAACTGTATTAAAAAAGAATAATCAGTGTTACATACCAAATGCAAATGGAAAATGTTTTTTTTTTACTCATACACATTCATTAAAATAATGAATTATTGTCGTCAACCATTGTAGAGAAATTACATGTGGATAAATCTAAGATTTATGAATTTGCAGATGTTAAGTATGTAACTCACACTGGTGTGTTCAGCCCCAGGGCTTTAATAAAAACCCGTTGAGTGTCCTCAGCCAGTATGTTTAGTATGTATTGGAGAGCTCTGTCGGTGGTAACACCAGAAAGACTTATTGCAACAACTGTTCCAATAACTGGAACTAACCTGGCTCCTTCTTCTAATGTTGTTACTGCAATGAAAGCAGCAGACCGGGTCAACATTTGTAGCACAAGAGCGTCGGTAATTGTAACTCCTGCAAGAGGTGATTTTAATTCAGCTTTAAGATCTTCTAAAGACACACCAGTAACATCTGACAGCTTCTGCAGTAACCCAGGAGTAAGACCCAGAGAAATCACACACTGTATTGCAAATCCGACTATCATACTCAGATCAACACTTACTGAGAGACCAGGGATTGGCACAGCTGCAGCTGCAACTGAAGCTACAATGTACCATTTTATTTTACTTCCCAAAGTCTCTTTCTTCTGTTTGATGGCCTCCAGACTGATGTTGGGCAGAGCCAGGAGCAGAACATCCCTCTGATGTTTAGGAAGGTCCTCCAACACAGTTTTACGCAAATCCTTGAATTCGTACAGATGACATTTCTTACCAGACACAAGGAAAACCTTTGGAGACTCGATGCCCAGTTTCTGAAGTTCTGCATTGGGAAAAAGGTTGGTTAATAAAATAATTTAGACAAAAACATAAAGAGAAGAGCATATTTGAAATGATCAAATCACAAAGGAATACCTTCAATGCATTTGTCCCTGATCCTTTTAAGGAAATCCTCCTCATTGAAGTTTGGATCTTCCTCTTTCTCGTCTTGTATGTTGTGATCAATCTTGGATCGAACAAAGTAGAACTTTTTCTTCATCTTCTGAATTTCTTTTGCCAGTTTTGCATCATTTTCTCTGAAGCGATCACAGGAAACAATGATGAAGAAGTCGTACTTCTCAAACCCCACATACTCCAGGTATTTATCAGCTGTAAAGTTGGGGGTACCAATCCCCGGCAGATCCCAGATTCTGATGTTTTTGTTCTGTGGATGGATGTATTCTGTTGGCTCGATAGTTGTCTCCTCCACTGCACCAGTTTCAGCTGCTCCCTCTGTTCCGTTTTTGATTCCTCTCAGAGCATTGACCAGAGATGATTTACCAGAGCCAGACTCTCCAGTGATCCCAATGTTCAGAGAAACATTTTTTATTTTGTCCAAATACTCCAGAGCCTTTTGAGCTGCTAAAGACAGGTCATTGTTCTGAAGCGCAGTTTGAATTTCTTCTGTATCATCAGCCATGATGGCCCCTGAGAACCAACAATGAAATGAAATAGAATCAATTCTTTTTCAGTCACTGAGCAAACATTTAAAGCTGTAAAGTGGAACTGCTTTTGACCGTAAATAGGTTCGCTCTTCGTTGAAAAGCCATGTGATGCAAACTGTAGGGCCCCGTGTGGATTTTTGCTTAAGGTCGAGAAGGGCCAGCACCGGCTCTGCCTGCTTCTTTTCTCTCTTTGGAGGGGACGAACTGACCTCAGATCAGCAAAAATAGGCTTCTGTTTGTGAGCATGGGAAATACTCGTGTGTGATCACTGTCCAACACAGGTTCGAGTCCTGAACTTGTTTATATTTTTGTCAAATGGAAATAAAAGTCTACGACATAAAGAAGCGGGACGTATCTCAGTGGATTTAATAAGAAGAAAAGGAGACGGAGGAGAAAGGTGGTTCTGGAGGTCCGTGTGGGGCTGTTTGTGCGGCTGTTAAGACAGAGAAATGAAAAGGGAGGAGCAACGGTGTTTTTCTATTTTTCTCATCTTTATATTTTTATGTAATGTACCAGTTTGTTTTAGTCTTTTGATGAACGGACACAGTCACTGTCCCTTGATTCCTGAGAGGGAGGGGAGAGATGAACGAAATTATAGTTCAGCAATGACAACTGCATTAGCAGGGCATTAATGTTGGATTGTGTGTGAATTAGCACAAACAAAACTATGCAAAGCTAATATATAAAACAGAGACATTGTGCTCTGGCACTTTGCTACTGATCAGTCCTGCACTGTGTCTAGTGGCGTGGCAGGGTTACCGAGGGAGCCCTCTGGCGGCAACTCCCATAATGCAGTTGTTTGCCTTGGTCTCCCTCAGAACAGAAGGATGATTAGACCCAGAGTTTGTTGCCAGGTCACAAAAAACGGGCCAGTTCATGATTCATGTTTTCACTCACCACACAAACCGAATCCCATCATCTCCCAGAATCTCCCAGAATCTCCTTTTCTTTTAAACAACAAAACAGCCCCGTGTTCATGAGCTGCTTCCTGTGACGTCATCGAGTTCACGCTGAAAAGTCCACACTCGTGATCTCCTCAAGTCCCTGTCGTTCACAAGTGCAGAGTCTGCAGACTTCGCATCGAGAAACGGTTTCTGTGGGTGAGCTACTGGTAAATCACAATCTGTTTTGTACACTGTAAATTCCAACTCATTGCACTTAATTGGAATAAGTTGTAAACCCGATGCATAACTATTACTCCCAATGTTAAGCCATGATTACTAGTAACGCTAGTATGATTAAGACGGCTTTCACAGTGTTCATTACTAATGATACAAGTTCTGACTACTAGACATGTTAGTACTGGCAACTGGGAATTCTGAGTACTGTTCACTTTTGTTACTTAAATATGGCCTTAACCTGTACTATTATGCTTAGTACTGGTTAATGGAACGTTCCTGTTCCCTTTATGGTTTATTTGTTAATCCCATGAATGAAGTTTTACAAATTTAGTACAAGATATAAATGTTGTAATAAAGCAAAACAAAGTGTAGTTATAAAGTCAATTTATTTAACATTAACACAGTGTAAAACACTTACATTTTTAGGTGAAATTAATGATAGAAAATCTCTATTTCTGCAGTTATAGTTCACATCAGTCCAAACAGGTGGATGAGTCTGTACTGAGCCGATGAAGAGGAGGAGCTGAAGTGTCTCAGAAGGTTCCACAGACTCTGTACATGCAGCAGGTTCTGCAGACTCACAGCAGAAGGAAGGGGATCTTTGTAAATCACTGTCAAGTCTTTATCAGCGTGGTCAGATTTCTGTAAGACATAAAAAGAACAAAAATACTTCAGATACAAGTCCCTATGGCAAGACCAAAACCTACTGGTAAAATGTTGCTTTGTCTCATCCAAACATCTCAGCTCTGACTCTGTCTCACCTCTGTGTGTTCGGTCTCTCAGCAGATCCTTCAACAGCTGCTCTTCAGTCTGACACTGAACACACACAAACCATTCACAAATGTTATTTCACATCCAACCTATGGCCACTTTATCAGAATACAACGATGAGTGCCCTCTTACCTACTGCCTGGATGCTGAGATGGTCTCAGAGTTTTCACAGCAGTTCAGACTTCTGTAAAACAAAGAATTTCAATCAGCAAGCTCAGTAAAACAGGTAAAAAAGACTATGGACTTCCTCAGAGTTTTATGACAATAAGGATAAACTATCATATAAAAAATCAGGATTGATATTTATATATTTATATTATATTTGAAGTCTAAACACTTGTGTACTAATACTAAAGTCATTTGAGTGTCTCACCTCAGCGTGTTCAGCTCCGTCTCATCAGGTCTTTCCACAGCTGGACTCCTCAGTCTGACACTGGACACACACAAACCATTTCAAAGATTATTTTACTAAATTACATGCTGTTTAAAACACTGATCAGTACAGTCTTACCTTCGGTCTTGATGTAGAGTCAGTCTCTAAATCTTCACAGCTGTCACTGTCTGGGAATAAAAGAAAATCTTTAATCATAACCAACAGTGTTAGATGTTGTGGACAGGCTGCACTTGATTTAACATTTGAAATAATGAGTATCACAGTAATAGAGCCAAAGCTAATATGTAGATGGTCCATGAGTAAAAAATGCACAAATGACTGTGCTGCTGCTGCTGCACTTTTGCACGAGAATACTCAGTAAATTACCCTTAAGTATCTATTTTCTGTCTTTAAATGACACGTCTGGAGCTTTACTACTTAAATTTGTATCACTAATGTTAGACAGGCCCCTGTGCGGTCACCAAATTAAATAATAAATGTGTTATAAGGTAGAGCAAGAGCGTTATTGCATTTTTCAAATATAAAAAAATACTGAAAATAGTAACAATGCATCAAACTCTCTGAGCAAACACAAATATATCCAAAGACACACTCACCTTATGTCGATTAATGAGAAATAAAACAGGAAAGGTGCTGTTTTCTGCTGTTTCTGCTGATGATGCACTGAGGCTGTTCAACACTTCTCTTTTGAATTCAAAACAGTTCAGAGCAACCTGATTGGCTCATTCTGTACATGTGACATATGACCTGAACCAATCACGGGCAGCATAGGTTACAGCTTAGTTTTGCCCGTTACGATTACTATACAGTCAAGTTCCCGTTACAGGGGGGCAGTAGAGGACACTGGGGGGGTTAGTGAGAGTTACTAAAACCATGTACTGGATCAAGAGAAAAGCAAGTCAAGCCAATGTTCAGCCTATATTATTCAAAACGGGCAAATCCTAGTAAGTGGGACAGAATCTTATAATGGATACTTTAGATTGAGCGTGAGCACAACAGGACGACAACTAATCATTACTGGCATCATGTAAAGTTAGTCAGTACTTGTAAAACCCTGTTTTTGGAGCAGAAACATGTTGCTGTAAAATGGAAAAGCAAT
Organism: Gobius niger; assembly: GCF_951799975.1. Lineage (NCBI taxonomy): Eukaryota > Metazoa > Chordata > Actinopteri > Gobiiformes > Gobiidae > Gobius > Gobius niger. Next base: position 28,383,117 of record NC_136867.1, read on the forward strand.
TAATCATAATTTTCTCTTGAAAATGTACCTCTTATATGGAATAGAGGGTTAATGCTGAAAATTTCAGGTCTCTTAGTAATTATAACACTTTATTTCATGTTGCGACCTTAGTTGGAATTTACAGTGTATAAGCCCAGCTGGGTCTTAGGATAGTAACTTTGTTTTCATCTAGAATATGCCAGAATGCTGAAAAAAACTTTCATTTTGTTCAAAATATTTCAAAGAGGACGCCTGAACTCATTAATGACTATGGTTCACTTATTACCCAAATCACTCTTCAAACCGCTATTTTAGAACACAAATAAAACCTTTATTTGAGCTGATCTGTTGAAAAAATTCCCGGGCTAAAAATGAGAGCCACTCCGGCCCTGCGCCAATAAAACCTGTTCAGGCTCCCACAACACATCCTGATTGTTAATGTGATTTAATTTAGTTTGGACCGGACTGTCGGCAAATACATCACACTCATGGACTTGGATCATGATCATGGATTAGATGAGATAATTAATGACTGAACACATGAACACATGTTTGACAAATGTATGGTCCTCATGATGGGGAGCTGACACTGCTGTAATACCACCCCCTGGTGGCCAGGGACGACTCCAAGAGGCACTTGGGATCATTGATTGACACTTCCGACCTCCCAAAAGCGGCTTAAAAGCCTGGCTCCAAAGAGTTTTTCTTTTTCTAAAAATCGCTATGACCCATGTGACCACGCTGGGGCAGGTGAAATATTTTTAACCACACTGGTTTTTTGTTTATTAGCCAGAAAATTGGAAGCATCTTCAGTACATTGACTGGCTCCAGAGCCTGTCAATCAAGCTCTGGAGCTCTGTGGAGGCTCCGCCCACCCCGTGAGTGCAGGGCTTCCCGCCTTTTTCCATTTTAAGGAACAGGCTGTGTAGGAGGAGATAGAGCGGCCATTAAGGTTCACACAGGACTCGCTGCCTTTTTTTATGAATGGGGCTGAATGGGTGTTAATCTATCTGTAATTATTGTATCTATGGTTTAAACAGTAACAACAGCTTGGATGTTTGTCACTTGGAGGAGTTCTGTCTGGTTTTGGTCACTTTCTCTCTCAGCAGATATTTTATCTGGTCAGAGAAGTGGAGACTCTGGCCGGTCAGTAAACAGAGAGATACGGTTCACAACCTTCTCCACATCTGACGTCTAAACACTTCCTCCTGTCTGCATTCTGCGATTTACTCTTCAGCCTCGTCCAGCAGGTTACAGCGTCAGCATCAAGAACACGTCTCTTTGAATTCTGATTATATCTGTGTTATCAGTAAATAAATAAAAAGTGTTACCTTAGAATCAGTGTTTCCTTTGAATACCAAGAAAAGGAGAGGACACGCCCTCCTTCAGCAAAATCCCCTTGAAGACACGACGAAGGCACATCCACAGACTTTGGCAGAAATGCAGCGCCTTCATCTGTGTTTGAGGAGCGAGGAGAGGAACGAGACAAGTGATCAGCCGAACTTTACAATAAACTACTCGAAGCACAGGTGTTTAACATCAAAGCCATTAAGGGTTGGATGAGTAAGTTTGAGCAAAGTAACAATAGACCATCTGTAAAACACATCTATATAAATGTATCCACAGTTTTATTAAAAAGCCCATGATTGTCTATTTATTCTGATAAAAACATGTCTATATAAATAATCGGTTCTGAGTGTTACTTACCGGTCAGTGCCACAGCTCAGTTTGATCTGAAGAGTCTCTGACCTCCTGCCCCGCCTGGTTGGACTGATATTTATAACATTCAAATATTTTCTTAATTTAGCCACAGCTCATATATCTGTTACAGGAAACTGTCGCAACAACAACAAGCTTTAACCTCTTAACTCCCGTCTGAACCAAGCAGTTTGGCTTTACCCAAATCTAAAAGCTTCAGAAAAAGCATCAAAATAGCCACAATGAGCCAAGAACAAGGATGAAAAAGGCCAAAAAAAGTGAGAAAACTGAACAAAAGAGTCACAGAAAAACCAATGAAAAGAAAGGTTTTGACAACACGGCAACAACACACGGAAAAAGGTCAGTTCAGATCAGTTTTGTAGGTCTTAGCTTTCAAATGAGGCGTTGCAATAATAATTCGCCCTCTCCAGCAAGGGACAATGCAAAGTAGTTTATGAATGAGATTCCTCTAAACATGAGGCAGAGGATTTTACAGACACAATAGAAATATCCTCAAAGATTGTATTGTCAATGTTTATTAGAATGGAATTACCCCCTACCTCCTACAAAGCTATATCTGCCGCCTTTTTATACCCCTCTGTTGGCTGCTTTCTTTTTTCACAAAGACAAAGAGAGGCTGTCATTGGTCATCTTGATGCTCTTTCACTAGAACCAAAAAAATCTAGCTAGAAATCTCAGGGTAATCATGGACTCAGAGCTGAATTTTAAAGGAATAGGCCACCGTTTTTACATACTGAGATATGTTCTCCGCTATAGCTCCAAAACAGATCAAGATAGAAGCTACCAAGCTCTTCCACGTCTTCCCTATTTAAATATGGTTACGTGAAGTGTTCCACTACAAAGTATGATTGCACAAAATTAAACAATGTGGATTTTCTAAGCGGATAAAAGGGGGGACTATAATGTAAGGCGTAATAATACCAGGAGTAGTTCGAAATTTGTGCAGTAGTCTTCACTTTACTGTGCGGATGCCAAACTACTCCTGGTATTATTATGCCTTACAATATAGTCCCCCTTTTATCCACTTAGAAAATCCACATTGTTTAATTTTGTGTATTATACTTTGTAGTGTAACACTTCACGTAACCATATTTAAATAGGGAAAACGTGGAAGAGCTTGGTAGCTTCTATCTTAACCTGTTTTGGAGCTATAGAGGAGAGAGGGAGAGGCTAAATGCTAACGCCGTCTGCGCTGTGTTTACGTGACTGAAGGCACGGGTGAAGATCAGACAGGTCCTAAAGAACTCGTCAAAGCTAAGGTAAGAACATATCTCAGTATGTAAAAACGGTGGCCTAGTCCTTTAACAGTCATATTCAGTCCATTACATCAGCGGCCTATTACCATCTAAAATACACTGCTAAAATAAAAACATAGTGTCTAAACCAGACTTGGAGAGACTAATCATGCGTTTGTCTCCAGCCGGTTAGACGATTGCAACGGCCTGTTCACCGGCCTTTCTAAACGAGCTGTCAGAGCTGCAATTTATCCAGAACCAGGAAATACGACCACATTAGTCCAGTGCTCCGGTCTCTGCACTGGCTTCAGTCGCTCAGAGAACAGGCTTGTGTATAAGTCTCTTCATGGTCCCGCACTGAAGTATATAGCTGACATGTTACAGCCGTTTGAACCGGGGCCTTGAGATCCTCAGGGAGGGGTCTCCTGGTTGCGTTTGAGGTTCATGCAGCAAAGGTTCGGAACAGCCTCTGTGAGGACGTTAAAGAATTGCTAATGCTAAAATCATTTAAAAGCAGGTTTTCATAATTGTAAATATTAGCCATGAAATGTATTTTGAAACATTGTCTCACCCTCTAACTGGGGCTCAGTGGTTCATTCCCCACTGTTCAAGAGGAACTGAGTTAGTGTGAGGAGGGAAACTCTGACGGGATGTCCTGGGGTTTTGGTGAATAAATCTGAAGAACTTGCAACTATTTTGAGGATTTAATCTCATTTATTGTGACTCTGTTGTTTTGCTTTAGTAGTAGTAGTAGTAGTAGTAGTAGTAGTAGTAGTAGTAGTAGTAGTAGTAGTAGTAGTTTCTCTGTTGTCTGTTTTGATCTTAATATGATGTAATAACAGAGTAAATACCAGCAGAGTGTTTGTGGTGAATAATTCAGTCGGTCCGTTGGGTCTGGACTCCCCCAGGTCCCATTAACCCTGGATCAGAGGGGTCTCCTGGGGTCGAGCGCAGGGGCCGCTGCAGATAAACACAGACAATATTATTCTGCGCTCAGGATTTAAAAACTCCTCCTCCTCCACTCCCTCTCCTCCTCCTCCTCTTTTCCAACTTTACCGACAATAATGTTCTCCTTCAGCTACCGTATGTTGTCATATATGAATAACCCAGCAGAGGGCGCCAGACTGTAACTTGTAACTAGTTTAAAAACAAGTCAAAAACAACAGATAGATCAGGCTCAAACTGTGGAAGATGAAACAAAAACAAAACACAGAGCTTGATTTTGAGAACTGCAAAGGTCCCAAACTAGCGGGTGGAAGATGGAGGTATGTGGAGGCTGGTTGTGGGTGCGGGGTTGAGAGGGTGGGTGTGTGAAGGGGTGTGGTTTGTGTATAGGTGGGGTGTACAGAGTGAGTGCATAAGTGTATGTGCAGAGTAGATGTTGATTGATTGACTGGGCCTGGTCCAGTTGAGGATGAAATGAGCCTTTTAGCTATAAACCTGCATTTTTTTGGAAGTATATTGTACTTTTTTTTAACGCACTGTCCCTTAAATGAATAAATGCAAATGCAAATAAAATAAAAATGACTACTTTCAGTTTCCTTAACTCTCCCAGTGTTCCCGTCCTCCTGAAGAAAAAGTTATTATTTTTACAAAATGATGCAATCGGCTTTCTATATCTTTCCCATCATCCTCTCCCCATACAGTCACATTCCTCTCTCTCCAACTCTCGTCATGCCTCTCCTCCTCTCCCTCTCTAGCATCTTCTCTCTCACCTCTCCCTCCCTCCTCTCTCTCTCTTCTCTTGCCTCTCCTCCTCTCTCTATTTACCCTCTCCCCTCCCCCCGGATCCTGGAGTTTGGGGAAAGTCCTTTACGCACAATCTCCATGTGGATCTAACACGTTAAGGGGAGATGCTGCAGATATTTTTATTTTCAGATTTTGGGCCAACGTGATCTCTTGACAAATAAACTTCACCTGTAAACGAACAAGAAAACAACCTAATCTTCACAATGACATGTTTAAAGGGACTGTGTGGAGTTTAAAAATGTTGCGGCAGACGAACACAAACAGTTGAATCACGGGGTGGAGTTGGGTTGAATGAAGCATGTCCCGTGTGCAGCACAGATGGCTAAGGCCAGGCTATCATAGAGTACCACATAGTACATTTGCCTCATCCGTGGACACCGAGATGGAGGAGGCTGAGACACCTGTTGGTGGAAGTAGAGTACTGCATAGTGAGGAAAACTATTAAAAGTTGTTTTATTTTATTTGTTTAAGGATTTTCTTTCTTCCGAGTGGGGAACGTTCATAACTCCCAAACATATCTCCGTGTTCAGGAGAGTCTCCTCTGTCAGTTTGGATTAAAGGTCATTTTATTCTTAGGGCACAAGAATAAAATAAATCCAAGATTTTTTTTTATTAAGAGTGCCGGTTCCAGGAGATTAAAGCAGCTCTTAAAGGGCCTATATCATGCAAAATAGACTTTTTGGAGCTTTTAACGATGTTGTAATGCTATTTCCTTTTCAAAAAGACCCCCAGAGTTGAACAGATGTCATGTTTGCGCTGCAAGCTGTGAAGATGGAGCTCTTTCTTACCTACTCTGGACTCACCTGTTCTTTTTTCTTACCTAAGGATAAGCATTTGGCTACGAAGACGGGACTTTATTCAACCTGCCAAAGAAGAGGCCACTCGTCAGAAGTTGTTTTTTTCTCTCCAGGATTCAACGACTTTCACCAAAATGGTGTTTTTCTGTGACTGTCTCTGATGGATGTTTGGTGAACCTTCACCTGAATCAAAGTGGATTCACTTTTAAAACCAACGCGAGTCCCTTAATGTAAACAGTGATGGCTGTTAGCGTGTGTGTTAGTGTGTGTGTTAGCGTGTGTGTTAGCCATTTATGAAGCTGTGTTGCAGATGTCAACTCCTTATAACTGCATCGTGAAGTAACTTCACTTATTACTGTTTATTTATACTACAGTACAGTTGTATGTGCGGAGAGAGGGTTCGGAGTTAATCGAAGCGTTGTGTCTTCAGGGTTTGAAAAATACCTCCAGAAAACACTTGTATTTATCACAATAATTAGTGCTCCATAGTGGTAGAGGTACACTATATCATATAAATGCCTACACTTAACTTTGGAATGGCTAAAATAGCATGATATAGATCCTTTAAGAACTCTCAGTGAGTCACAGAGTACACGTATTTAGAATCCTAAGGAAGACATACGTAGAGTTAAGTCTTTACATTTTTGCTTCATAACAAAACATTAATAAAGAAAAGATCAAATCGATCAGGGAAACATAAGCTCAGATCTGTCTCTCCTTCAAAACACAAATAAAGATTCAAAAGTCACACCCTGGAACCAAGTACCTCATGTACAATAACGCCTGTATCAGAGTCACTTTATCCACCACCTGCACTAGTATGGAAAACTTTAGTCTGCCAACTGTGACATTTCAGTATGTTTGATGCAGTATCTTATATTTTGTTCTAATTTTGTATCAGCTGCTTGTACTTTTTTGCCCCCTTTCTTTTTACCCAAATCTAAAAGCTTCTTCAAGAAAAGCAACAAAAGGGCAACACAAACGTGAAAAAACGCAATATTGTTACACAATTCTCCTCAACAGAAGCTGTAGCCTTTAGTTTATACTCACTGAAAACCAAATCAGGCAAAGCGTCGCCTTCACTCTCGGAATAACTTTAATTTGGTCGCAGTAGTTTTTAAATCTTAAGTAAAACATAATATTTAGTTGCTGTTTATCTGCAGCGGCCCCTACACTCGGCCCCAGGAGACCCCTCTGATCCAGGGCTAATGGGACGTCTGTTAATGATTCACTAGAAACATTCAGCTGGGATTTACAGTTAAATGCCATCTGTGTGTAGTTTTACCCCCTTATGTGAAGAATCTTTAAAAAAAAGTGTTTCATCTGCCGTCCACCACGACCTTTCACCTCTGAACCCTCGCCTGAATCCAGCACACTTTCTTTACCCAAATCTAAAAACTTCTTGAGAAAAAGTGTCAAAATAACACCAAAAATGAGATGGAAAAATTGATGAAAACGCAACAGAAAAGCCAAACAAGAGCAACAGAAAAGTGACTCTATTAGGTGACTTTTGTAGGTCTTAGCTTTCAAATGAGGTGTTACACATAAGGTGTTACACTGACCTATTGTGATCTTATATATTTGGGTGAAGCTAAACTGGAGAAAATGTGCTGGGTTAAGGCGAGGGTGAACAGAGCACATTTACTCCAGTTTGGCTTTACCCAAATCTAAAAGCGTCTTGAGAAAAGTGTCAAAATGAGACGAAAACAAGGAAGAAAATGCAACAAAACAGTAACAATGCAAGGAAAAGGATCTGTTTTGTCACTTCAATTGTACCATTATCAATCTGGAATGTGGAACCAGTTGGATGGATTCAAGCAAATCAGCGACCACTGCATAACAGTGGATCATCATGATAACTCAACAGGCCATAAAAAAAATATAGCAACTTTGTTTGTAACAGTAACGCAAATAGTTACTTTCCCTGGTAGCAAGTTACTTTTATTATAGAATAATTCAGTTACTAACTCAGTTACTATTTGGCAGAGGTGGGAGACTTGAGTCACATGACTTGACTCGAGTCGCAATTTTCAGGACTTGAGACTTACTTGACCAAAGCTGCAAAAAGACTTGACTTGACTTGGGACTTGCTGTTTGTGACTCGAGACTTAACTTGGACTTGAGGCCAATGACTCTCAATGACTTGCTGTGACTTTATAGTTATTATTTATTTGAGTGAAACTGTCGAAAGATCAGGATTCATTGAGTAAAAGCGGTGCATCTATGTTTACATTATGGTAATTAGCCACATGCGTGTTCGGTTTACCGACGGAGCTCGTCTAATCAATACAGCGCGAAAAGGCAGGAGGAAATACGACGTCGAAATACGTGCATTAAAAGTTTTCTAAAGACAGTGAAGAGCTGGAGATTTACGGACAGGAAAACGTTTGAAACAATGGACTGGACCTACAGCGCAGACGGAGCCTCCAGAACGACGATGCGTAAGAGCTGATTAATAAACAGAAATCTTGGAGGCTTTTCGATGTTTTAAGGCATTCACACAAAGTTTACAGCATTTAGTGGCTACTTTACACATCCGCACACAGCCCACTGACAGCGGGACTATATTTTGAGCAGGGGCGAATCCGAGTATACAGGGGCTGGGGCATTACAGGGGAACCACTGACAGAAAAACTGCCAGAAACTAACAAAAACAAAAAATATTATTTTATATTTATGTTTCAGACTGCAGGGAAAAGCAGCTCATATTTAAAATACTATATTTCATATTTTTTAAGTCGCCCCCCCCGGGCCCCCTTCCTTAAAATGCTGTCCCAGCAATTTTGTGCATAGACTGTTTATTTATAATACATATATTTTGACTGTTGTGGCGTTTAAATATTAATTAGACTTTAAATCCAAATCCATGAGTTTTTAAAAGTTTGATTTTAGCCTAAATTTTCAAAATTACGGTATCTTGAGAAAGCACTTATTATTTACAAGATTAAACACATGAAAAGTAGACACGCTGGCGTTGAGGTGATTTGCCGGCTAAAGCAAGACTTGACTTGACTTGACTTGACAAAAGCTATGACTTGACTTGACTTGACTTGACCCCATGACCGATTGACTTGGACTTACTTGAGACTTGGACCTTCACGACTTGGACTTGACTCGAGACTTGCATTTAGTGACTTACTCCCACCTCTGCTATTTGGAACATGTTGTGAGTAACTATAACTAATTACTTTTTCAAAGTAACATTCCCAAAGTGCTGTTAGTTCGTAAAGCTGTAAAGTACAGGAAAATAATAGTAATGCATTATTTGTCTTATATAGCACTTTTTCAGACACTCAAAGTCGCTTTACCATTTTGTGCATTATTCATTCACTCCATATTCGGTGATGGTAAGATACTATTGTAGCCACAGCTGCCCTGGGGTAGACTGACGGAAGCGACACTCACTACATTCACCCAGGCCGGTCTCCAAAAGTGCAACAAAAAGCATTTTTTTGAAAACAACTAAAGGATGAGATGAAAGTGTTTTTGATCAGTTAAAATATGGGAAATTACATCTGAATCGTAAAAAAAATTCTCCCATTTTCTTCACATAACAGTTGCATAATGCACTGGTTGTCGATGTTGTATTATTGGACAGATTTACCTTTGAGTAGAAATAAAGAGAGGAGTAAAGATCAGGAAATACTCATACAGCTGTGTTGAGATTGTTACATTGTTTATAATTTATGTTTTCAACACATTTATACACAACAATAAAGTAATAGATTATTGTGATCAGTGATATTGAAACTACATATAAATCTACAATGTATGAAATATCTGATATTTGTATTCACACAGACGTGTTCAGCGCCAGGCTTTTATGAAAACACTTTGAGCGTCATCAGCCAGTAAGTTTAGCATGAATTTGAGAGCTTTGTAGGTGGTAACACCAGAATGAACCATTGCAGCAGGGATTCCAACCACTGGGACAAACTTGGCTCCTTCCTCTATTACTATTGATGTAATGAAAGCAGCAGACCTGGCCAACACTTCTAGCACAAGATCTTTGGTCATTTCAACTGCTGCAAGAGTTGATTTTATCTCAGCCTTAAGATCATCATAGGGGACACCACTAAGAACGGACAATTTACGCAGTAACTGAGGAGTAAGACCCAGAGAAACAACACAGTGCACTGCAAATCCGATTATAATGGTCAGATCAGCAATTGCAGAGAGACCAGGGACTGGCACAGCTGCAGCTGCTATTGAAGCTAAAGTGTACCACTTTATCTTCTTCGCCAAAGTCTTCTTCTTCTGTTCGATGGCCTCCAGACTGGTGTTGGGCAGAGCCAGGAGAAGAACATCACTCTGATGTTCAGGAAGTTCCTCCATCAGAGTTTTACGCAAATGCTCAAATTCGTACAGATCAAGTCTGAAACCAGACACAAGGAAAACCTTTGGAGACTCAAAGCCCAGCTTCTTCAGCTCTGTATCACAAAAAAAAACATAAATCAATAAAACTGGAATAAAATAGCAGTTACATTCAGAGTGAACACTTTACCTTCAGTGCAGTAGTTCCTGATGATCTTTAGAACTTCCTCCTCTTGGACGTTTGGATTGTCCTCTTTCTGACTGTTTATGCTGTTGTCAATTTTGGATCGAACAAAGTAGAACTTTTTCTTCATCTTCTGGATTTTTTTTGCCAGTTTTGCATCATTTTCTCTGAAGCGATCACAGGAAACAATGATGAAGAAGTCGTACTTCTCAAACCCCACATACTTAAGGTATTTATCAGCTGTAAAGTTGGTGGTGCCGATCCCAGGCAGATCCCAGATTCTCATGTTGGGCATCACTGGATAAGGATAATCTGTTGGCTTCATAGTTGTCTCCACAACACCAGTTGGAGCTGCTCCTTCTGTTCCATTTTTGATTCCTCTCAGAGCATTGACCAGAGTGGATTTACCAGAGCCTCCCTCTCCTGTGATTGCGATGTTCAGAGTAATGTTGTTCATTTTGTCCAAATACATCTGTGCCAAATCAGCTACTAGAGGCAGGTCATTTTTCAGAAGCGCAGTTTTCATTTCTTCATCATAGTTGTCAGCCATGATGCCTGGTGATCAAATAAAATGGAAATAATCATGAGTTACATAAAGATCAGGAAGTCGTTATTGTCGTTTCACTAGAAAGAAGCAGTGGGCGGCTGCAGTACAGGATCCAACACTCAAGATCTTTAGATCTTCAGCAAGGCTCATGTTTTCAGTTGATTGGGAAAACTCACTAGGACACGGTGAGAACATGCAAATTCTACACAGAAAGGCCCACATGGTAAGAGTGTTAAGCTGGACCTATACTGTGCGATTTTGCCACGACTTTTGATTGGGCAGCAATTTTTACTCCGTATACAGATATATTTATTTATTTTCCCCCGCAGGTCCCACAGGTTTGAGCGGGTCGGGTACAGCAAATATATGACAAATAAGGGTTCACATTAAAGTGCATTTATGTTAACAAATGAATACTATATCGAGGATGGAAATGACAACTGGGAAATATCAAGATCAAGGATAATATATGTATATTAATGTGCCTTTTAACACAACACTAGTAACTTTTGGGAATGTTAACTTTGTTTGGCATTGATTGACCATCTGTAAGTAACGAATGATTGCCGTTTGTCACTTGCTTTGTACCAGACATCGTACATGCTACATGCTGTTAAATGTATCATTGATAATGTGTAAAGTTAATCCACAAACGGACACGTTGTGTACACGTGTGCATGCTGTGTTCCAAGGCTCTCGTACTTTGAACTTGCAATATGTTCTTTTGTACTATTGTTGTAATATGCATTTTTATTGTAATGATTCGGGTTTATAAGCTTTTGCTTCGGCCCACTCCTTTTGAGCAGAATTCCAACTGCTCAGATAAATAAACAAATAAAACAAATATGTTGCTCAAAGTTTTGTTGAATGTCCAGTTTTATGGGATAAATGTATCAGTTGCATGTTTTGTTTGTCATAGGTCTGAGTTTATATGTAAGCTAGCTTGCTTACTTCTGCGTGACTTGACTTCCCCCATGACCAAATGACTTGAACTTGTTTGATAATTGAAACATCACAAATTGAACTTGACTCGAGTGACTTACTCCCACCACTGGTGTTTAGTTGTAGTTTATTGGTATTTTTCTCTCTATATATATATATATATATATATAAGTGGCTTGCCATTGGCTTCAAGGGTGGTTTGGGATGTCATTCGGACTAGAGAAGTGTGGTCGGATGGTGACTAAGAGAGGGAAGGTAGTCCACACAGAAGGGGTCTCACTCCCAGAAGGAACAATAGCAGACATTGAGGACAGTTACAAGTACCTCGGAATCCCACAAGCAAATGACAACCTCGAAGAGGTGACAAGGAAAGCGGCTACGGCCAAATACCTCCAACGAGTAAGGCAGGTCCTAAGAAGCAGCTCAATGGCAAGAACAAGTCCCGGGCAATAAACAGCTACGCCCTGCCAGTAATCAGATACCATGCAGGAATAATAAGCTGGCCAAAGGATGAGATACAGACCACAGATGTTAAGACGTGAAAGCTCCTAACCATGCACGGAGGGTTCCACCCCAAATCCAGCACCCTGAGACTGTACGCTAGCCGTAAGGAAGGAGGCCGAGGACTAGTGAGTGTGAGAGCCACTATCCAGGATGAAACATCCAAGATCCATAAGTACATCAAGGACAAGGCTTCGACAGATGACGTGCTCAGTGAATGTCTCAGACAATGGGGAACAGAAGATGCGCTGTGGTTCATTATAGATCCAGTGCTGTGTAATGCCAGAGACGCAGACACATGCGTAAGATCCAATCCTGGCCATATTCCGTCTCCAAAGCTTTTTCTCATAAAAAAGTACACGCAGAAAGTTGTCCAACAACTGCTCAAACACGAGCTTCAAATCAAATGCGCTGCTCTGAGTGCGGAAAGCGAAAATGAAACTACCACTTAACTAGGGCATGGCCTGCACTTCGTAGTTTTTTTCTTTTTTTTACTTTGCTGCTGTACCATTTGTTTTCTATTTTGCTTTCACGTATTGTGAGCCCAGAGGTACATTTCATTATAAAGCAGCTTTGAAAGGACTGCCAATTGTATTCTAAGGTTATAAATACTGTCTAATAACGATCATTAGGCTATTTAATTTCAAAACCAACTGATTATTTTTTAGATTGCACTTGCACCGTGAACCGAACCGTGAGAGCTGAACCCCTAATATTTATCCATAGGCCTACATATTCCACTGTCTCTTGATTTCTATTCCCTGAGTTTAGCGAACATATTGTCGATGTAGTTTATAAGAAAGGAGCACGGGTGCATCAAACACTCCAATTGCAGTTTGTTTGAAATTATTTTAAGCATTCATTATTTTAAACATTGTAGTGGCCATAGTTTTTGGAATGGGTTGGGAACCACTGGTCTACTTAGTGCGGGTCTGCAGCTATACTGAGTGACGGGTTATAGGGACTATACTGGACATTTCTTTGTAATAACTCATAATCTCAGAATATCAAATGTGGCCGAAGGCCAGGTCTCACTAGTAGACTATACTGTATATCCCTCAAGTCTTTTGGCAAATCGACTTCACATCAGCACAAACACCCTATGTTTTGTAGTAAATCATTAAATGATAAAATGTAATAATGTAATAATTAAAAGTTTTACCTTTGATTCAGACGCCACAGGTGTGTTGGAATCTCGAGATGTGAGTGTTGTTTGTCCTGTTCACTCTTTGTCACCACTCCCACTGATAAACTCTGCTCTGGCATCACGGACTGACACGCGACTGGAAGAGTTACACCACTGACAATACTACATGAGCATGAACCAATCACCCATTCACTCTCATTCATACACCAATGTACGCAGACAGTTTAGTTTCATTTTAGTTTTCACTCCTTTGTCTTTCATAAACAGGTAAAACAGGATTGGTATAAATGCAGAGCACAGCCAGAAGCATCATCACAAGTCAGAGAGTTTTATTGTGCAACTGAACTACTCTAATTTATAGTTTCGTTTCGTTTATTTGAGCTGTTTACATTCATTCACTTACAGAAAGTGCTTGTGCATTTCACTTTTGTATTCTCATTGGGAACTCAACTAATTATAACTGCATCTCAGTTTACATTACATTGATAAAGTTACCATAAAAATATGCAAAGTTCAAATATTTTTCATACACGAGTGTGTACCTGTTGATGAGGTACATTTTCCTATTACATTTACATTTTAACCATATAATCAGTAACATAGACCTTACAATTTGCATATATGATATAGCCTGTAAAAACAAATATCGGCCAGTCGATATATCAATAATAATTCGCCCTCTGCACACTTCCCTTCCAGCATAAAGGGACAATGCAAAGTAGTATGAATGAGATTCCTCTAAACATGAGGCAATAATGAGAGGGTTTTACAGACACAATAGTAATATCCCCAAAGATTGTATTGTCAATGTTTGTTTTCACTCTGGATTTAAAAACTCCTCCTCCTCCTCCTCTCTTAACCTGGGATTTATTTGCTACAGTATGTTGTCATATATGAGGAACCCAGCAGAGGGCGCCAGAATATAACTTTTAACTAGAGTTAAAAAGTGAAGCTGTTTAAAAACATTTCAAAAACAATAACAGATCAGGTGATAAAACAAAAACAAAACACAGAGCTTGATTTTGTGAACTGCAGAGATCCCGAACTAAGCCATGACCAGCTGGGTGTGGGTGGGAGTGTGTTTGGTGAAGCGGGCGGGTGGAAGATGGAGGTTTGTGAAGGCTGGTTGTGGGGTTGAGAGGGTGGGTGTGTGAAGGGGTGTGGCTTGTGTGTAGGTGGGGTGTACAGAGTGAGTGCATAGGTGTGTGTGCAGAATAGATGTTGATTGATTGACTGGGCCAGTCGGGGACAGAGGAGAAAAATTTGCCTTTTAGCTATAAACCTGCTTTTTTTAAAAAGTATTTTGTACTTTTTTTTAGACGCACTGTCCCTTAAATAAATAAATACAAATGCAAATAAAAAATGACCATTTCAAATTTCAGTTTCCTTAACTCTCCCAGTGTTCCTGTCCTCCTGAAGATATAGTTATTATTTTTTACAAAATGATGCAATTGGCTTTCTGTGTCTTTCCCATCATCCTCTCCCCATACAGTCACACCTCCTCTCTCTCTCTAGCATCTTCTCTCTCTCCCCCCCTCTCTATTGCTTCTCTCTCCTCCTTTTTCCCTCCCTCTCCTCTCTCTCTTTACTCACTCCCCTCCCTTCTCTCTATTGCCTCTCCTCTCTCTCTTTATTCTCCCCCTCCCTCCCTCTCTCCCTCCCTCCCTCTCTCTCTGTCCCCCTCCCTCTCCTCCTCTCTCTCTCTCTTTACTCTCTCTCCTTCTCCCTCCCTCTTCCCTCCCTCCCTCTCTCTTTACTCTCTCTCCTTCTCCCGCTTCCCTCCCTCTTCTCTCTGTCCTTTTCCCTCTTCCCTCTCTCTCTTTACTCTCCCCCACCCTCCCTCTTACCCCCCCTCTCTCTCTCTCTCTCTCTCTCTCTCTCCTTCTCTCTCCTTCTCCCTCCCTCTTCCCCCTCTCTCTCTCTTTACTCTCCTTCTCTCTCCCTCTTCTCTCTCTCTCTCCCCTCCCTCCCCTCCTCTCTCTCTCTCTTTACTCTCCCTCTCTCCTTCTCCCCCTCCCTCCCTCTCCCCTCCCTCCCTCTCCCTCCCTCCCTCCCTCTCCCTCTCTCTCTCTCCTTCTCCCTCTTCCCTCCCTCTCTCTCCCCCCTCTCTCTCTCCTCTTCCCTCTTCCCTCTTCCCTCCCTCCCTCCCTCTCTCTCCTTCTCCTTCCTCCTCTCCCTCTCTCTCCTTCTCCCTCTTCCCTCCCTCTCTCTCTCCCCTCCCTCTCGCTCCTTCTCCCTCTTCCCTCCCTCTCTCTCTCCCCTCCCTCTCTCTCTCCCCTCCCTCTCTCTCCTTCTCCCTCCTCCTCTCCCTCTCTCTCCCCTCCCTCTCTCTCCTTCTCCCTCTTCCCTCCCTTTCTCTCCCCTCCCTCTCTCTCCTTCTCCCTCTTCCCTCCCTCTCTCTCTCCCCTCCCTCTCTCTCCTTCTCCCTCTTCCCTCCCTTTCTCTCCCCCTCCCTCTCTCTCTCTCTTCCCTCTCTCTCCCTCTCTCTCTCCCTCTTCACTCCCTCTCTCCCCTCCCTCTCTTCTCTCTCTCTCCCCTCCCTCTCTCTCCTTCTCTCTCTCCCCTCCCTCCCTCTCCTCCTCTCTCTCCTTCTCCCTCCCTCTCCCCTCCCTCTTCCCTCCCTCTCTTCTCTCTCTCTCCCCTCCCTCTCTCTCCTTCTCTCTCTCCCCTCCCTCCCTCTCCTCCTCTCTCTCCTTCTCCCTCCCTCTCCCCTCCCTCTTCCCTCCCTCTCTTCTCTCTCTCTCCCCTCCCTCTCTTCTCTCTCTCTCCCCTCCCTCCCTCTCCTCCTCTCTCTCCTTCTCCCTCCCTCTCCCCTCCCTCTTCCCTCCCTCTCTTCTCTCTCTCTCCCCTCCCTCTCTCTCTCTCCCTCCCTCTCCCTCTCTCTCTCTCCCCCTCCCTCTCCTCCTCCCCTGCACCTCTCCCCTGGTCCTCCAGTGCTGGTCGCGCAGCAGCCCGAGCGCCCGCCTGTACCATGCCCTGTTGGCTCCGGTCTCCGAGCAGCCTGAGCGTCCGTGTCCGGCCCCAGCAGCACGATGCCCGGAGGGAAGCGCGGGCTGGTGGCGCCTCAGAACACCTTCCTGGAGAACATCGTGCGCAGATCCAGCGGTGAGTGCGGAGTCAGCCACACAGAGGATCCGAGAGTTTGGGGAAAGTCCTTTACGCACGAGCCTCACGTGGATCTAACGCTTTAAAGGAAACTATTCTTGGATTTTATCCCTGAGTTTGTGGATCTTTATTTCAACTTTGAAGACGCCGAAAGGTTTGGTTTGATTTAGGATTTTAACATAAGATAAGACTTTATTGATCTCACTCTGGGGAGATTCACTTGTAAAGGGACACTGCAGATCATTTTTTATTTTCAGATTTTGGACCAATGTGATCTTTTAACTTAAACATCACCTGAAAACAAACCTAATCTTCACAATTACATGTTTAACCTCTTGACTCCCACCTGAACATGTTTTCTCCTGTTCTCCAAATTCTCCAAATCTAAAAGCTTCTTCAAAACAGAGGCAAAAAACGAGAAGAAAATGAGGATGAAAACGCAACAAAAAAGTGTTAAAAAGTGACCAAAAAAAGCGACAAAAATGACAAAAACTCAACAAAAAGGTGACAAAAGAGCAACAAAAAAGTGACAAAAATCCAGCAAAAAAGTGAAAGAAATCCAGCAAAAAAGTGACAAAAATCCAGCAGAAAAAGGACAAAAATCCAGCAAAAAAAAGACAAAAATCCAACAAAAAAAAGACAAAAATCCAGCAAAAAAAAAGGACAAAAATCCAGCAAAAAATAGAGAAAAATCCCGCAAAGAAAATGACAAACATCCAGCAAAAAGACACAAAAATGCATCAATAAAGTAACAAAAAAAGTCAGAAAAAGTGCAATAAAAAAGTGACAGAAACACATAAGGGAAATAAAAAGTGACGACAATGGCAAAGAGGAGAGAATGCATTTGGTTTTGGCGGGTGGTAAGAGGTTAATTGTTGCTTTTCCATGGATTCATACGCAGCATTGTAATTTCAAAGGCCATTTCCTCACACAGCATTTTTCTCACTTTGTAGTGACAATATCTCCACATAAGTAGCTCTTACAGACTTCAAACTCCCCAGTCTTGGATTTAACAATGTTAAGTTTTTGTTGAGGGATTTTCTTTAACATCTAATTCCAAATCTGACTTATTGAGCTTTTTCAATATGATTTTCACAGATCTTTCCACATATAACTCATTCGAAATCCTTTAAGTCTTTGTAAATAACAAAATGATAACCTTCTGTCCATTATTCAAATTTTGTTGCAGACGATGAAGGCCATGAATTTCTTTACACGAAATGGGTTATTTTCTCATATTAATATCAAGGATTTACAGCAAAAGTTTCAAATATAAAATATCTCCATTCACCTGCAGCCTCTCGCTTAAAGCAGCTCATACAAACACACTGACAGCATGTATTTAGTTTTCAAGTACAGTTGCTCTTTTATGTGAGAGTATTATGATTATTACTTTCATAAAACCAAAAGAAAACATTGCAGAGTTCAGTCTTAGCTTCATAACAAAACATTATAAATAAAGAGAGGATGAAAACGATCAGGGAAACTTTAGCTCTGATCTGTCTCTCCTTCAAAACACAAATAAAGATTCAAAAGTCTTTTCACCATTGAGCATATTGACATTTTGATATTTTCGATGTGTTATATTCTGTTCTAATTTTGTACTACCTTTGTGCCCCCTTTCTTGTATAGACTTTTTATTATCATTACACATAAGACACCACTGTTTTACTATTACTTGCACATTTTCCTGTCTATTTGCCCCCTGAGTGTTTCTTAAAACTAAGTATTTTCCTCCTCCTACATGTTTCAGTGAATTTCTCCAGTGTGAGATCAACAACGTCCGATCTTATCTTATTATTATTCATTATCTTTTCATGGGGCGACAGTGGTACAGAGAGCGGGTCGTCTCTAATAACCAGAGCTCTTAAAGATGCCCACTGTCATTGTGTCCTTGTGCAAGACACTTCTCCTCCTTGCCTCCAGTGTCTGCGTACACTGGTGTGTGAATGAGAGTGAATGGGTGACTGGTTTCTTACTGTAAAGCGCTTTGGGCCTGATGAAAGTAGAACTCTTTTCATCAAATGCCACATATATCCTTTACTATATCACAAATCACTGTCATAGTATGAACTCAAATAGTGAAAATTGGTTCTGTGCTTCTAAATATAAAACACTTGTATCAATTTCCTGAACTTGCAGGTGAGTTTTTTGGCATTTGACCCTGAAAAGTGAGGCTAAAGTTGTAAAATGTGTCTCTGAACTCATCCCTGTGGAGAACTGGGATGTGAGAAATGTGTTTAGGAATGACTTTGGACACAATTACTGTCATTTGTAAAGAAAAAAAATCAGGTATCGGGCTTTTGTGTGAGATCTTGATCTGTAAAGACGCTGTTGCCGATGTCTATGGACTCACGAAGTCCAGACTCTCGCATGTTATTGTGAATATTAGTCAGTTTATCTGTTTCCAGGAGGAAGTTCATGTCCGAAAGAAAGTCTGAAGTGTCTTTTTGTGGGTGAGTGTTTGACAAATGGATCGATGGCTTTTTCCCCCCACATGTGGTCAAGTCAATCCCTGGAGGTTTGTCAGAGGGTTGATGTTAATGTGAAGTATTTCTGTGTTTCCGCCCGAGGCTCAGGTCTAACTCCTCAGGGCAGACCTCAGGACGGACCGGGCCTGTCTCTAATTGGACCAAAGACCCTTCACTAAACCGTCTGTCCAGAACAATATCATCCCCCACAGACTTTACAGCAGTTAGATATTCCTCCTGCAGCTCAGTCCCGGACCTGCAGCTGATTTAGGCATGTGTATTTTCCAATAAAGTAAATGCATAGTGTAGTTGGAATAGATGCTCTGCAAAAAGATAATATCCAGCATTGGCTTAAATGACTTGTATCTTGTTTTGAGCGTTTTTCACTCATTTAGACAATTTTCCTGATCGGACCAAGTTTACTTTGCTTGTTTGAGGACATTTCAGACCAGTTCTAGGGTAAATCTCGCTTGAAATAAGAAAGTAAAATTGCCAATGAGATAAGACCAATTTTCTTACCCCATTGGCAAAGAAAATGACCTGAAATAAGGACGAAATGTATCGAAACGAGTCAGAAACATCTCAGAACAATTGAAATAATCTAGGACAAATGCCCAAGAACTTCTTAACTAGTCAAAACAACTACAATTTGGATTATTGTGCTCAAATTGAGATGTTTATACTGATCTAGTTGAGTTCACATAATGCATTGATAACATGTAAGTTCTGTGACCTGCACAAGGAAACAGACTGTGGTGAATGAGCAGCTCATGAAGTTCAAAACAGAGAGAACCTGAGTAAAGACTTAGGGACCGTGGCTAAAGTCTCCTCCGTGCGTTGTATCATTGGCCGCATTGTCTAAATTCCTATAACTCTTCTTGCTCATCGTTCTCTTTGAATATGGGACGTTCTTTTGTCAAATACTGTACTACACCGTTCAGGTAATACTTTAGAATACGGCCCAGTAACTCCTAGGTAGTTACTGTGGTGCATCCCTGGTACTGACAGAGGTAGTTACCAGGTACTGCTTCATTATATAAAAAAATAATAATCACGATTATTTTAGTAATAATTGACATCATGATTATTCAAACGATTATTTGCTGCCTTTAAAAAAAATATATTTGGACAATAAAAAAATTAAATAATAATGTGCTCACGTTTCTAAGCTAATCATCTATTGAGAGATACCTGCCCCCTGCTGGCCAGCCCACACACCTGTCCAACAGAGCCGCGCAGCCTGATGACATCATCACACAGCGCTAATGTTTTCATGTCGGACCAAAGCCTGAAGCTGCGTCCGAAACGAGCAGATTGGTAAGAGCTCTTACGCCAAACCGGATGTGCGTCAGCGTCCGCCATGACAAGAAGCTTCCGAATTGGTCTGTCAGTTAGCACGTAGTTAGGAAAAGGAGCCTCGATGCTAACTATCATAGCCACTTTAGCATAGTGACCTCTGGTGCTAACTAACCAGTGATTAGGAGATATGAGCCATCCCATAAGCCACTGCGCCAGCTTTTGGTGATGTCACTTCCCTTTCCCCTGTTTAAGGACGGACGGATTGTTCAAAATGCTGCTGAAGCTCTAGTTCAGTAACTGCAAAGATTTAACAGTCGACCCCATGAAAGGTTGAGGATTAGTGCTTAGAGGCTACAATTTGATGGTTTCAGACGCAGCCTGAGCCTTTAGCTCGTGAAATGCGAAGGGAACAGAAACAATCATCTCAGTGGCATGAAATAATTAGAGTTTGTTTGAGCTCCGTTGATCTGCTCCTGAAGAAGAGTTTAAAGTTTTCTGAAAAAACAAAACAGTGTCTGGGTAAAGGACATCGAGGCTGTTCTCCTTTCAGCACTAGGTGAGCTCTTAACAGTGGTGTTATCTCAAGCTCGGTATAAAAAATATGAGTATGATATTATTTACAGTTCTGTCACGCTGGTGTTTCAGCTGATCAGACGCGTCACAAAAACCAAGCAGGACGGACTTTTTGCGCTTTGGATGGAGACACAGGAGGGCGTTCTTAAAGGAATAGGCCACCGTTTTTACATACAGAGATATGTTCTTACCTCACTTTAGCCGAGTTAATATATCCCCGTCTGGTCTTTGTCCGTGCGCTCTGTCAGGCAAACGGAGCACATACGCAGCCTCTCCCACATGTCACATAGCTCCAAAAAAGCTCACGATAGAAGCTACCAAGCTCTTCCACGTGTTCCCTATTTAAATAAAGTTACGTGAAGTGTTTTCATGCGAAGTATATTTACACAGAAATGTAGCATGTCGATTTTATAAGCAAATAAAAAGGGGGACTATATTGTGAGGCGTAATGATACGAGGAGTAAAACGTCCGCGCAGTAACTCCTAAAGACTTCCCCCGCTCACTTCCGTCAATAACCTTTAGGAGTTACTGCGCGGACATTTTACTCCTCGTATCGTGCTATTTTTGTGATCGTCTAGTGTAATAATCAAAATCGTAATTGAATTTCTATTAATTGCACAGCCCTGACTTACAGTGGTACAGCCTGGTATGGCCTGGTATGGCCTGGTAACTCCGGTGCCATTGGTCCGACGACCCATTAGTCAAACGTCTCATTATTCAGAAAATATATAGGCCTAACCCTATGGCAGCCCCACTCAGTGGGTGATTTTCAGAATAATGAGATGCTGAAATAATGGGCCGACCTCGTAACTCCTACGTAGTTACCTAAACGTACCACTGTGAGTACTTGGTAAGTATCTCAGGGATGTACTACAGTCACTATCTAGAAGTGAACGGGCCGTATTCTAAAGGGGAACCTGCCGTTCCTGCAGCTGTGGGCTGAGCACTCGCTGCTTCCTCTTTATCTTTATTACATTAACATCAGACGCAGCCTCGTGCATCTTGTTAAGCACTCAGGACAAACTGTGAATTTAAACACCGTCCACGTCCCGAGGGAGAGACGGGACGGGACAGTTAATGTGTGCTTTATTAATCCACTGAGGAGGATTTGTCGACTGAATTTGATCCATCCTCAGTGCCGGTGGGGCGACCCGTCTGGAGCAGTGGGCGCCCAGAGACCCAGCTCCACATGAGGCCACAAACACCTGCGTGGAGGATTGACCTATTTCACACCATGGTCTGGGTGAATACTCGATTCTGATTGGCTGGTGGGGGCCAACAGGCGTGCATTATTTTTGTATAACCGCACATGTAGTCCGGTAGTTAAATCACTGGGATATCACTCCACTGTGGATAAACGCTTAATTAGTGACTGACAGGAACATATGAGATGGATTTTGTGTTAATTTCAACGTTTAGGCCAAAACAAAACGCTTGATAAATGTTTGTAGAGGAGAGTGAGCAGCTACGTTAGCTTCTGTTAATAACATATGAGCTTTACATTTCTATTGAAAACGGTTAAGGCTATTCATCATTTTCAGGCGTACATAAAATGATCCTGCATTTAAGCATATTTGTCTGGATTAGTGAAGTCAAACATAAAAGTTTCAGTTGGGGGGGCCCAGGTGTGAGCGACTCCACCGCAGCTGTTTCCATAAACAGTTGAGCTCATTGAGCTAGCTAGCTTTAGCTTCAGGTTAAACAGCGTAAAAGTGAAATAACTCCTGCCCATGAGTGCCGCATATCGGTGTTTACTTCCACGGAAAAGTGTTTCCGGGTTAGTCCTGTTGTGTTGTGATTCTGTGCTGATGTTGTGTCGTTGAGCCTGACTGAGATCCTCACAGCAGCAGAGAATGTCTCGCTCTGAGACGGGCCTCGTGAGTTTAGTCAATGAAAAAAAAATGTGTTATAAATGTTACGTACATGTTTTTAGTGCTAGGAGAAACTGGAGGAAGACACTCAGACACGGAGAGAACACGCAAACTCCACTCCTGTAGGTTTTGTATTAAACCCTGGACCTTCTCGATGTGACACACGAGTGCCACTGTGCTGCCTGTATTAACCTCTTAACCCCCACCTGAACCAAGCACATCTTCTCCAGTTTGGCTTTACCCAAATCTAAAAGCTTAGTAAAGAAAAAAGCATACAAATAGTGACAAAAATGTGACAAAAACAAAGCTGCAACACTTTTGTAGGTCTTAGTTTTCAAATGTGGCATGTTGTTGCTCTTCAGTCGAGAAGCTTTACGATTTAGGTAAAGCTGAACTGGAGACGCTTGGTTCAGGCAGGGGTTCACCTCTGCTCAGGTCTCCTCGTCGGCTCAAAGACATGAACCTCAGACCAAACCTGAGAGTCGCCCAGTGCTCCACATGCGTTTCCAAGGACATCACACATAGTTCCGGCGGCCATTTTGAATATCGAAGTATCGAATATCGAAGTAGAATTATGCAGTACTACAACATGTCACAATATCTATACTCAGGACTCTATACTTTAATGCTCTTGTAATCATTCCTCAAGAAGATCACAGTTAAAACACGGCCCCAGAGACGCACGTTTATCTGATATAAGCAACAAATCTCTGTCTGCGGAAGAGAAACATGTCATGTCAACAGAGTCTCAGTCTAAGTCAGTGTTTAAGCTGCTCAAGACGTTAGCATGCTACCAGTTAGCGACTGTAAGCCATTGATAGTTAAAACGTTCATCGCTTTTTTTGTCACTGTTTTGTTGCTCTTTCTTGTTAATTTTTTGTTGCTTTTTCATCTTTAGTCGTGTTTTTGTCACTTTTTAATCGTGTTATTGTTGCTTTTCCAGCACATTTTTGTCGCTCTTTTGCCACTTTCTTGCGTTTGGATTTGGGTAAAGCCAAACTGGAGAAAAGGTTTTGAGAAAAGGTTTTAAAGAGCGTGGGGAAATCTAGTCTACGGTAAAAAAGTCTAGTCTACGGTCTGTGTTTACTTTAGTCCTAGTTTAGTCCTGGTTGAGTCCTGGATTCCTCTTGCTATTTTCTTGGTTTAGACCTGGTTCAGTCTCTGTTTAGTCCTGGTTGAGTCCTGGATTCCTCTTTCCTCTTGGTTTAGACCTGGTTCAGTCCTAGTTTAGTCCTGGTTGAGTCCTGGATCACTCTCTCCTCTTGGTTTAGACCTGGTTCAGTCCTAGTTTAGTCCTGGTTGAGTCCTGGATTCCTCTTTCCTCTAGGTTTAGACCTGGTTCCGTCTCTGTTTAGTCCTGGTTGAGTCCTGGATTCCTCTTTCCTCTTGGTTTAGACCTGGTTCAGTCTCTGTTTAGTCCTGGTTGAGTCCTGGATTCCTCTTTCCTCCTGGTTTATTCCTGGTTCCGTCCGCATTGAGTGCATTGTATTGTAATTAGCTCCACATTAGCGTTCTCCTCGTGTGGTCTCCTCTCATTTACATTCTGCTGACTCATGTTTACCGTCACAGCGGCTCAGGAGAAAACCCAAAACCTGCCGACTCATCACTTACAGTAAATAAAGATGATGTCGTTCATGCCAATACACTTTATTCTTATATTCAGACGCTGCGGGGGAAAAGGAAAGCGTTTACATGTCATGTTTGTTTTGTTGTACTGACAGAAATATGAGGTTTCTGTCACATTAATATGAGGTATTGATTAGGTATTGTTTAGCGTCATCACAGCTTGTAGAAAGAAACTGTTAGAGGCATCAGTAGAACATTTAGATCGAGTGGAAGAAGCAGTTCATAAATGGTGGCCGAGGCATCATTAACAAAAGCCTGATTTAAAAGAACAGGCCTAGTTCTTCCATGGAGATACAGCATGTTTGAGTGTTTTGGTGTAGTTCTCCAACCGTCCACTGGGGCACTAGACTTTACTGTAAAAAACCCAGTCCCTCAGTGCTCTCCCTCTAGCCCTTGCACTTCCTGTTTTGGCTCGACTGGGAGCGGTGCTTTACGAGAGCAGGTAAAATATTGGCAAGTCTTAAAGGAACAGGCCACCGTTCTTTCATACTGAGATTTGTTCTTACCTGAGCTTAGACGAGTTCATGTGTACATGTCTGGTCTTCACCCGTGCCTTCAGTCACGTAAACACAGCGCAGACGGCGTTAGCATTTAGCCTCTCCTCCTCTTTAGCTCCAAACCAGGTGAAGATAGAAGCTACCAAGCTCCTCCACGTTTTCCCTATTTAAATATGGTTACGTGAAGTGTTACACTACAAAGTATAATTACACAAAATTAAACAATGTGGATTTTCTAAGCGGATAAAAGGGGAACTATATTATAAGGCGTAATGATAGCAGGAGTAGTTTGGCATCCCCACAGTAAAGTGAACATATTACTGCGCGGATTTGGTTTGGTAGAGCCCACTTTCTCGAATCATGTGTCGTTTCTAATTCTGCCAGTTTGTTATACTCAAAATATCCAGTTTGGACTAGCATAGGTTGGGGTCGGACTAGTTTGGACTGGTTTATGCTGGTTTAGAGCAGTTTTTGACTGGTTTGGACCAGTTTTGAGCAGTTTAAGACTGGTTTGGACCAGTTTAGAGCAGGTTTGGACTGGTTTATGCTGTTTAGAGCAGGTTTGGACTGGTTTGGACCAGTTTTGAGCAGTTTAAGACTGGTTTGGACCAGTTTAGAGCAGTTTTGGACTGGTTTACGTTGTTTAGAGCAGGTTTGGACTGGTTTGGACCAGTTTTGAGCAGTTTAAGACTGGTTTGGACCAGTTTAGACCAGGTTTGGACTGGTTTATGCTGGTTTTGACAGGTTTCGAGCTGTTTTTTTACTGGTTTAGAGGAGGTTTCGATTGGTTATGACCAAGTTTAGACCAGGTTGGACTGGTTTATGCTGGTTTAGAGCAGTTTTGGACTGGTTTGGACCGGTTTTGAGCAGTTTAAGACAGGTTTGGACCAGTTTAGACCAGGTTTGGACTAGTTTATGCTGGTTTTGACAGGTTTAGGGCTGTTTTTTTTACTGTTTTAGAGGAGGCTTCGATTGGTTTTGACCAAGCTTAGATCAGGTTTGGACTGGTTTAAGGCAGGTAACTAAGCGCTCTAACTATAAAAAAAAAAAAAAGCTTAGAAAATACAAAAAAAGAGTGTAGGGAGTAACATTAAAGGGTTAATTCTAAGTAAGTTAGTTCTGTCTGTCTGTCTGTCTGTCTGTTGGTAGCGTTGTCGGGGGGATTCCGTGCGTCGTGTGGATACCAAACATGTCAGTATTTGCGAATGGATACACGATAAAAACATCCACATTTCTCTCTGTACTAAACCCCTTATTGATCTAAAAACAGACGCTTCCCGCTCCTCTAAACGCCCTCTCGCTCCCCTCGCGCCCTCTGACCCTCCCTTTGACCCGCGGCGGCCATCTTGGCTCTGCGCTGTGGGTAATTGGCGGCAGATGAAAGGGGGAAGTGTGTGTCAGCGTTCGGAGGGTTTTAGTCATTAGGTAATGGTCCACATTCAGCGCTTTCCTTTACGGCTCTGACCCCTGGAAACCGCAGATCCCACAATGCTTTGCTGCCTTGTTAATTTAATGCTTCGACGACGATTAGGTGAAGGCGCTGCTGCCAGTTTCTAATATGAAAGACCAGGCGGTTTTATTTTACTCCTCACTGAATCTTCTGCTGCTCGTAATGATGAACGTCACTGAGAGAAATGGATTATATATTTGACCAGAATTCCTTTAATGATAACTCGGCAAGTAAATAATCAGTATTTTTGCACCGAGAATAAGAAAACACATGTTAGCTAACTCTGAATATACAGAATACACTTGGAGCGACAAACACGGCAGCGTGAGTTCTGGATTTACAAATATATATTAATGTAGGTGTAGATGTAGGTGTGAACATCAGCACATCTTTTCTTACTTTCTGTCTCGAGAATCTGTAGCTCCAAAGAAAAACAAAATAATGGCTTTAGACACGAGTCTTAGTCTTTGGGATGAAAATGCCTTTAATTTTAGTGACATTCTAGTCACTTTGGGAACCTTTTTGTCATGGTTTTGCCACTTTTTTGGATGTTTTTTTGGCACGTCTTAGTAATTTTGTGGCACTTTTTTTGTCGTTTTTTTGTTATATTTTGACCCTTGTTTACGTCTTGATTTTTTTCCCCCAAGAATCTTTTACATTTGGGTAAAGCCTCACTGGAGAAGAATATGCTCGGTTCAGGTGGGGGTTAAGAGGTTAAAACTGTCCCGAGAAAAGATAAAGTGAAAAAACCTACTGTGGAACAAGAGCGTTTGATTTTTGATTTATTTCCAGGATGGCCCCGTTGAGATGAACCGTCTCTTTTTCTAGGGGGTCCTGAGCACAAAATAACCAAACATCAACAAACCAACAATCACACAGTGTCATGTCTTGATAAATTTCCCTCACTTTTGAAGAAAGAAAAAAAAATAAAAAAAAAATAAAGAGGAAACATCAGGAAAATGCTCGTAGCACTGACAGTGACATTTGAAATGATTGATGTAGAGCTGTAGTTGAAGTTCTAAATTATTCCAATCAAATGAAGCTTTATATCGAAAGGCTCTTTCCTGCCTCCATTTTTTTTATTTTTGTCTTTTTTTGGGGGGGCTCATAGCGAGGTTTTTTTGGTCTTATTTTAGCTGTACAAGATAATTTGTTTGTGAAGCACAAACCCCAGTTTCAACAAGAGTCTGAGGGTCAGACTGTCCGACAGCAGCAGGTCTGAAGGTCTGAAGGTCTGAAGGTCTGAAGGTCTAAAGGTCTGAAGGTCTAAAGGTCTAAAGGTCTGAAGGTCTAAAGGTCTAAAGGTCTGAAGGTCTGAAGGTCTGAAGGTCTGAAGGTCTAAAGGTCTGAAGGTCTAAAGGTCTAAAGGTCTGAAGGTCTGAAGGTCTGAAGGTCTGAAGGTCTAAAGGTCTAAAGGTCTAAAGGTCTGAAGGTCTGAAGGTCTGAAGGTCTGAAGGTCTAAAGGTCTAAAGGTCTGAAGGTCTGAAGGTCTGAAGGTCTGAAGGTCTGAAGGTCTGAAGGTCTGAAGGTCTGAAGGTCTAAAGGTCTAAAGGTCTGAAGGTCTGAAGGTCTGAAGGTCTGAAGTTCTAAAGGTCTAAAGGTCTAAAGGTCTGAAGGTCTGAAGGTCTAAAGGTCTAAAGGTCTGAAGGTCTAAAGGTCTGAAGGTCTGAAGGTCTAAAGGTCTGAAGGTCTGAAGGTCTAAAGGTCTAAAGGTCTGAAGGTCTAAAGGTCTGAAGGTCTGAAGGTCTAAAGGTCTAAAGGTCTGAAGGTCTGAAGGTCTAAAGGTCTAAAGGTCTGAAGGTCTAAAGGTCTAAAGGTCTGAAGGTCTGAAGGTCTAAAGGTCTAAAGGTCTGAAGGTCTAAAGGTCTGAAGGTCTAAAGGTCTAAAGGTCTGAAGGTCTAAAGGTCTGAAGGTCTGAAGGTCTAAAGGTCTAAAGGTCTGAAGGTCTGAAGGTCTAAAGGTCTAAAGGTCTGAAGGTCTAAAGGTCTAAAGGTCTAAAGGTCTAAAGGTCTAAAGGTCTAAAGGTCTAAAGGTCTGAAGGTCTAAAGGTCTAAAGGTCTAAAGGTCTAAAGGTCTGAAGGTCTGAAGGTCTGAAGGTCTGAAGTTCTAAAGGTCTAAAGGTCTAAAGGTCTGAAGGTCTGAAGGTCTAAAGGTCTAAAGGTCTGAAGGTCTGAAGGTCTAAAGGTCTAAAGGTCTGAAGGTCTAAAGGTCTGAAGGTCTAAAGGTCTGAAGGTCTGAAGGTCTGAAGTTCTAAAGGTCTAAAGGTCTAAAGGTCTGAAGGTCTGAAGGTCTAAAGGTCTAAAGGTCTAAAGGTCTGAAGGTCTAAAGGTCTAAAGGTCTAAAGGTCTGAAGGTCTGAAGGTCTGAAGTTCTAAAGGTCTAAAGGTCTAAAGGTCTAAAGGTCTGAAGGTCTGAAGGTCTGAAGGTGAGAGTCGTGAGAGTCGTGAGACGCTGCAGGTGAATATATGAATACATTTGAAACTTTTTCTGTAGATTCCTGACATAAAAATATATATTATGTTTTCAGCGACGAAGTCTGAATAATGGACAGAGCCCGGTTTGAATATGTGGTTTTATTTTGTGACACATTAGCTTCAAAAGAATTGACTTTAAAGCACTTGAAATATTGGGATTTGTGCTGATTTTGAGTCGATCGGTTTTATCGCCGACAAACTGTTTTTTCTTTTACCTTTAACTTTTTTGTGTCTAATTTCAAGTGTTTTGGTTTGTTTATTTAAGAATAAGACGGTCCAAACCTACTCAAAATCAACATGAATTTTCTTCATTCAAGCACTTTTTAAACTATTAATCTAAGATGAGAGGACATTATTTCCAGTCCTACTTACACTGCAACAACTAGTCTTGATATAAGTACTTTTGTCCTTGATTTGAGTTTAATTTCAGAAAATATGTTCTCCATGGGACAAGATATTTAGATTAAAAAAAAACATCCCTGCACTAATTAGGACGAGTTTTAATTTACTTGAAATATAAAGTATTTTTAGTCTTGAAATTAGAAGAAGTAAAAAAAGAGAGAATGTCACTTATTTGAAGATGACTTTGTGCAGTGTAGTTGTGAGAAAATCTGTAAAATTTCAAATTTTGCTAATTAGTTTTTTGTGTTCAAACCTTAATAAATCAGGAATCAGAAATGATCAATGATATAAACAAATTCCCTCTGAAAAAAACATCCAAATCTTTTTAATGTCTTGACCCCCACCTGAACTGAGCACATGTTCTACAGTTTGGCTTTACCCAAATCTAAAAGGTTGAAAAAAAGCATCAAAATAGCAACAAAAACGAGGATGAAAATACAGCAAAAAAGGTTCCAGAAAAGCTGCAAAAATGAGGCAAAAAATCGTTTAAAAAATATGACAAAAACGTGACGACAATGTGAAAATAAATGAGCCACAACAAGTCAAGAAGCTTTTACATTTGGGTAATGCCGCTTGGCTCTGATGAGGGGTCAGAGGTTAAGTCCAAGATTGTGAAAGTGTGGAGTCTGTGCAGCTGCTGCGGTGGAACCAAAACCTCATTTAGTGAAAACAGCCCTGATGTTTAGAAACATCTGCACACAAAAAAACAGATGTTAAGGAGAAAACTTGTCAATGGAACATAAAGTTTTCAGCTGCGGCGTCTGGACGTCCCAGTTCCAGCTCTGTTATAATGAAACAGGAGCAGCTGGACGGATTTCCCCCCTCGTGTTTGTGCTCGTCCTCGGCCGCTGTTACGAGAAGCGTCTTCATTGATCGTGATTCCAGTCGGCCTCGTGCTTCCCTTTACAGTCGCTCTGCTGTAAACCCGCGTGCTTCCGTTACAGTCGCTCTGCTGTAAACCCGCGTGCTTCCGTTACAGTCGCTCTGCTGTAAACCCGCGTGCTTCCCTTTACAGTCGCTCTGCTGTAAACCCGCGTGCTTCCCTTTACAGTCGCTCTGCTGTAAACCCGCGTGCTTCCCTTTACAGTCGCTCTGCTGTAAACCCGCGTGCTTCCCTTTACAGTCGCTCTGCTGTAAACCCGCGTGCTTCCCGTTACAGTCGCTCTGCTGTAAACCCGCGTGCTTCCCTTTACAGTCGCTCTGCTGTAAACCCGCGTGCTTCCCTTTACAGTCGCTCTGCTGTAAACCCGCGTGCTTCCCTTTACAGTCGCTCCGCTGTAAACCCGCGTGCTTCCTTTACAGTCGCTCTGCTGTAAACCCGCGTGCTTCCCTTTACAGTCGCTCTGCTGTAAACCCGCGTGCTTCCCTTTACAGTCGCTCTGCTGTAAACCCGTGTGCTTCCCTTTACAGTCGCTCTGCTGTAAACCCGCGTGCTTCCCTTTACAGTCGCTCTGCTGTAAACCCGCGTGCTTCCCTTTACAGTCGCTCTGCTGTAAACCCGCGTGCTTCCCGTTACAGTCGCTCTGCTGTAAACCCGCGTGCTTCCCTTTACAGTCGCTCTGCTGTAAACCCGCGTGCTTCCCTTTACAGTCGCTCTGCTGTAAACCCGCGTGCTTCCCTTTACAGTCGCTCTGCTGTAAACCCGCGTGCTTCCCTTTACAGCCGCTCTGCTGTAAACCCGCGTGCTTCCCGTTACAGTCGCTCTGCTGTAAACCCGCGTGCTTCCCTTTACAGTCGCTCCGCTGTAAACCCGCGTGCTTCCCTTTACAGTCGCTCTGCTGTAAACCCGCGTGCTTCCCTTTACAGTCGCTCTGCTGTAAACCCGCGTGCTTCCCTTTACAGTCGCTCTGCTGTAAACCCGCGTGCTTCCCTTTACAGTCGCTCTGCTGTAAACCCGCGTGCTTCCCTTTACAGTCGCTCTGCTGTAAACCCGCGTGCTTCCCTTTACAGTCGCTCTGCTGTAAACCCGCGTGCTTCCCTTTACAGCCGCTCTGCTGTAAACCCGCGTGCTTCCCGTTACAGTCGCTCTGCTGTAAACCCGCGTGCTTCCCTTTACAGTCGCTCCGCTGTAAACCCGCGTGCTTCCCTTTACAGTCGCTCTGCTGTAAACCCGCGTGCTTCCCTTTACAGTCGCTCTGCTGTAAACCCGCGTGCTTCCCTTTACAGTCGCTCTGCTGTAAACCCGCGTGCTTCCCGTTACAGTCGCTCTGCTGTAAACCCGCGTGCTTCCCTTTACAGTCGCTCTGCTGTAAACCCGCGTGCTCCCGTTACAGTCGCTCTGCTGTAAACCCGCGTGCTTCCCTTTACAGTCGCTCTGCTGTAAACCCGCGTGCTTCCCTTTACAGTCGCTCTGCTGTAAACCCACGTGCTTCCCGTTACAGTCGCTCTGCTGTAAACCCGCGTGCTTCCCGTTACAGTCGCTCTGCTGTAAACCCGCGTGCTTCCCTTTACAGTCGCTCTGCTGTAAACCCGCGTGCTTCTGTTACAGTCGCTCCGCTGTAAACCCGCGTGCTTCTGTTACAGTCGCTCTGCTGTAAACCCACGTGCTTCTGTTACAGTCGCTCCGCTGTAAACCCGCGTGCTTCCCTTTACAGTCGCTCTGCTGTAAACCCACGTGCTTCTGTTACAGTCGCTCCGCTGTAAACCCGCGTGCTTCCCTTTACAGTCGCTCCGCTGTAAACCCGCGTGCTTCTGTTACAGTCGCTCTGCTGTAAACCCACGTGCTTCTGTTACAGTCGCTCCGCTGTAAACCCGCGTGCTTCCCTTTACAGTCGCTCCGCTGTAAACCCGCGTGCTTCCCTTTACAGTCGCTCTGCTGTAAACCCGCGTGCTTCCCTTTACAGTCGCTCCGCTGTAAACCCGCGTGCCTCCCTTTACAGTCGCTCTGCTGTAAACCCGCGTGCTTCCCTTTACAGTCGCTCTGCTGTAAACCCGCGTGCTTCCTTTACAGTCGCTCTGCTGTAAACCCGCGTGCTTCCCTTTACAGTCGCTCTGCTGTAAACCCGCGTGCTTCCCTTTACAGTCGCTCTCCGCTGTAAACCCGCGTGCTTCCGTTACAGTCGCTCTGCTGTAAACCCGCGTGCTTCCTTTACAGTCGCTCTGCTGTAAACCCGCGTGCTTCCCTTTACAGTCGCTCTGCTGTAAACCCACGTGCTTCCCGTTACAGTCGCTCCGCTGTAAACCCGCGTGCTTCCCTTTACAGTCGCTCTGCTGTAAACCCACGTGCTTCCCGTTACAGTCGCTCTGCTGTAAACCCGCGTGCTTCCCTTTACAGTCGCTCTGCTGTAAACCCGCGTGCTTCCCTTTACAGTCGCTCTGCTGTAAACCCGCGTGCTTCCGTTACAGTCGCTCTGCTGTAAACCCGCGTGCTCCCTTTACAGTCGCTCTGCTGTAAACCCGCGTGCTTCTGTTACAGTCGCTCTGCTGTAAACCCGCGTGCTTCCCTTTACAGTCGCTCTGCTGTAAACCCGCGTGCTTCCCTTTACAGTCGCTCTGCTGTAAACCCGCGTGCCTCCGTTTACAGTCGCTCTGCTGTAAACCCGCGTGCTTCCCGTTACAGTCGCTCTGCTGTAAACCCGCGTGCTTCCCGTTACAGTCGCTCCGCTGTAAACCCGCGTGCTTCCGTTACAGTCGCTCTGCTGTAAACCCGCGTGCTTCCGTTACAGTCGCTCTGCTGTAAACCCGCGTGCTTCCCTTTACAGTCGCTCTGCTGTAAACCCGCGTGCTTCCGTTACAGTCGCTCTGCTGTAAAACCGCGTGCTTCCCTTTACAGTCGCTCTGCTGTAAACCCGCGTGCTTCCTTTACAGTCGCTCTGCTGTAAACCCGCGTGCTTCCCTTTACAGTCGCTCTGCTGTAAACCCACGTGCTTCCCGTTACAGTCGCTCCGCTGTAAACCCGCGTGCTTCCCTTACAGTCGCTCTGCTGTAAACCCGCGTGCTTCCGTTACAGTCGCTCTGCTGTAAACCCGCGTGCCTCCGTTACAGTCGCTCTGCTGTAAACCCACGTGCTTCCGTTACAGTCGCTCTGCTGTAAACCCGCGTGCTTCCCATTACAGTCGCTCTGCTGTAAACCCGCGTGCTTCCCTTTACAGTCGCTCTGCTGTAAACCCGCGTGCTTCCCTTTACAGTCGCTCTGCTGTAAACCCGCGTGCTTCCCTTTACAGTCGCTCTGCTGTAAACCCGCGTGCTTCCCTTTACAGTCGCTCTGCTGTAAACCCGCGTGCTTCTCTTTACAGTCGCTCTGCTGTAAACCCGCGTGCTCCCGTTACAGTCGCTCTGCTGTAAACCCGCGTGCTCCCGTTACAGTCGCTCTGCTGTAAACCCGCGTGCCTCCGTTACAGTCGCTCTGCTGTAAACCCGCGTGCTTCCGTTACAGTCGCTCCGCTGTAAACCCGCGTGCTTCCCTTTACAGTCGCTCTGCTGTAAACCCGCGTGCTTCCCTTTACAGTCGCTCTGCTGTAAACCCGCGTGCTTCCCTTTACAGTCGCTCTGCTGTAAACCCGCGTGCTTCCCTTTACAGTCGCTCCGCTGTAAACCCGCGTGCTTCCGTTACAGTCGCTCTGCTGTAAACCCGCGTGCTTCCCTTTACAGTCGCTCCGCTGTAAACCCGCGTGCCTCCCTTTACAGTCGCTCTGCTGTAAACCCGCGTGCTTCCCTTTACAGTCGCTCTGCTGTAAACCCGCGTGCTTCCCTTTACAGTCGCTCTCTGCTGTAAACCCGCGTGCTTCCCTTTACAGTCGCTCTGCTGTAAACCCACGTGCTTCCGTTACAGTCGCTCTGCTGTAAACCCGCGTGCTTCCCTTTACAGTCGCTCTGCTGTAAACCCGCGTGCTTCCCGTTACAGTCGCTCTGCTGTAAACCCGCGTGCTTCCGTTACAGTCGCTCTGCTGTAAACCCGCGTGCCTCTGTTACAGTCGCTCTGCTGTAAACCCGCGTGCTTCCGTTACAGTCGCTCTGCTGTAAACCCGCGTGCTTCCCTTTACAGTCGCTCTGCTGTAAACCCGCGTGCTTCCCTTTACAGTCGCTCTGCTGTAAACCCGCGTGCTTCCCGTTACAGTCGCTCTGCTGTAAACCCGCGTGCTTCCCTTTACAGTCGCTCTGCTGTAAACCCGCGTGCTTCCCTTTACAGTCGCTCTGCTGTAAACCCGCGTGCTTCCCTTTACAGTCGCTCCGCTGTAAACCCGCGTGCTTCCCTTTACAGTCGCTCTGCTGTAAACCCGCGTGGTTCCCTTTACAGTCACTCTGCTGTAAACCCGCGTGCTTCCCTTTACAGTCGCTCTGCTGTAAACCCGCGTGCTTCCCTTTACAGTCGCTCTGCTGTAAACCCGCGTGCTTCCCTTTACAGTCACTCTGCTGTAAACCCGCGTGCTTCCCTTTACACTCGCTCTGCTGTAAACCCGCGTGCTTCCCTTTACAGTCGCTCTGCTGTAAACCCGCGTGCTTCCCTTTACAGTCGCTCTGCTGTAAACCCGCGTGCTTCCCTTTACAGCCGCTCTGCTGTAAACCCGCGTGCTTCCCTTTACAGCCGCTCTGCTGTAAACCCGCGTGCTTCCCTTTACAGTCGCTCTGCTGTAAACCCGCGTGCTTCCCGTTACAGTCGCTCTGCTGTAAACCCGCGTGCTTCCCGTTACAGTCGCTCTGCTGTAAACCCGCGTGCTTCCCTTTACAGTCGCTCTGCTGTAAACCCGCGTGCTTCCCTTTACAGTCGCTCTGCTGTAAACCCGCGTGCTTCCCTTTACAGTCGCTCTGCTGTAAACCCGCGTGCTTCCCTTTACAGCCGCTCTGCTGTAAACCCGCGTGCTTCCCGTTACAGTCGCTCTGCTGTAAACCCGCGTGCTTCCCTTTACAGTCGCTCCGCTGTAAACCCGCGTGCTTCCCTTTACAGTCGCTCTGCTGTAAACCCGCGTGCTTCCCTTTACAGTCGCTCTGCTGTAAACCCGCGTGCTTCCCTTTACAGTCGCTCTGCTGTAAACCCGCGTGCTTCCCTTTACAGTCGCTCTGCTGTAAACCCGCGTGCTTCCCTTTACAGTCGCTCTGCTGTAAACCCGCGTGCTTCCCTTTACAGTCGCTCTGCTGTAAACCCGCGTGCTTCCCTTTACAGCCGCTCTGCTGTAAACCCGCGTGCTTCCCGTTACAGTCGCTCTGCTGTAAACCCGCGTGCTTCCCTTTACAGTCGCTCCGCTGTAAACCCGCGTGCTTCCCTTTACAGTCGCTCTGCTGTAAACCCGCGTGCTTCCCTTTACAGTCGCTCTGCTGTAAACCCGCGTGCTTCCCTTTACAGTCGCTCTGCTGTAAACCCGCGTGCTTCCCGTTACAGTCGCTCTGCTGTAAACCCGCGTGCTTCCCTTTACAGTCGCTCTGCTGTAAACCCGCGTGCTCCCGTTACAGTCGCTCTGCTGTAAACCCGCGTGCTTCCCTTTACAGTCGCTCTGCTGTAAACCCGCGTGCTTCCCTTTACAGTCGCTCTGCTGTAAACCCACGTGCTTCCCGTTACAGTCGCTCTGCTGTAAACCCGCGTGCTTCCCGTTACAGTCGCTCTGCTGTAAACCCGCGTGCTTCCCTTTACAGTCGCTCTGCTGTAAACCCGCGTGCTTCTGTTACAGTCGCTCCGCTGTAAACCCGCGTGCTTCTGTTACAGTCGCTCTGCTGTAAACCCACGTGCTTCTGTTACAGTCGCTCCGCTGTAAACCCGCGTGCTTCCCTTTACAGTCGCTCTGCTGTAAACCCGCGTGCTTCCCTTTACAGTCGCTCCGCTGTAAACCCGCGTGCCTCCCTTTACAGTCGCTCTGCTGTAAACCCGCGTGCTTCCCTTTACAGTCGCTCTGCTGTAAACCCGCGTGCTTCCTTTACAGTCGCTCTGCTGTAAACCCGCGTGCTTCCCTTTACAGTCGCTCTGCTGTAAACCCGCGTGCTTCCCTTTACAGTCGCTCTCCGCTGTAAACCCGCGTGCTTCCGTTACAGTCGCTCTGCTGTAAACCCGCGTGCTTCCTTTACAGTCGCTCTGCTGTAAACCCGCGTGCTTCCCTTTACAGTCGCTCTGCTGTAAACCCACGTGCTTCCCGTTACAGTCGCTCCGCTGTAAACCCGCGTGCTTCCCTTACAGTCGCTCTGCTGTAAACCCGCGTGCTTCCGTTACAGTCGCTCTGCTGTAAACCCGCGTGCCTCCGTTACAGTCGCTCTGCTGTAAACCCACGTGCTTCCGTTACAGTCGCTCTGCTGTAAACCCGCGTGCTTCCCATTACAGTCGCTCTGCTGTAAACCCGCGTGCTTCCCTTTACAGTCGCTCTGCTGTAAACCCGCGTGCTTCCCTTTACAGTCGCTCTGCTGTAAACCCGCGTGCTTCCCTTTACAGTCGCTCTGCTGTAAACCCGCGTGCTTCCCTTTACAGTCGCTCTGCTGTAAACCCGCGTGCTTCCGTTACAGTCGCTCTGCTGTAAACCCGCGTGCTCCCTTTACAGTCGCTCTGCTGTAAACCCGCGTGCTTCTGTTACAGTCGCTCTGCTGTAAACCCGCGTGCTTCCCTTTACAGTCGCTCTGCTGTAAACCCGCGTGCTTCCCTTTACAGTCGCTCTGCTGTAAACCCGCGTGCCTCCGTTTACAGTCGCTCTGCTGTAAACCCGCGTGCTTCCCGTTACAGTCGCTCTGCTGTAAACCCGCGTGCTTCCCGTTACAGTCGCTCCGCTGTAAACCCGCGTGCTTCCGTTACAGTCGCTCTGCTGTAAACCCGCGTGCTTCCCTTTACAGTCGCTCTGCTGTAAACCCGCGTGCTTCCCGTTACAGTCGCTCCGCTGTAAACCCGCGTGCTTCCGTTACAGTCGCTCTGCTGTAAACCCGCGTGCTTCCGTTACAGTCGCTCTGCTGTAAACCCGCGTGCTTCCCTTTACAGTCGCTCTGCTGTAAACCCGCGTGCTTCCGTTACAGTCGCTCTGCTGTAAACCCGCGTGCTTCCTTTACAGTCGCTCTGCTGTAAACCCGCGTGCTTCCCTTTACAGTCGCTCTGCTGTAAACCCACGTGCTTCCCGTTACAGTCGCTCCGCTGTAAACCCGCGTGCTTCCCTTACAGTCGCTCTGCTGTAAACCCGCGTGCTTCCGTTACAGTCGCTCTGCTGTAAACCCGCGTGCCTCCGTTACAGTCGCTCTGCTGTAAACCCACGTGCTTCCGTTACAGTCGCTCTGCTGTAAACCCGCGTGCTTCCCATTACAGTCGCTCTGCTGTAAACCCGCGTGCTTCCCTTTACAGTCGCTCTGCTGTAAACCCGCGTGCTTCCCTTTACAGTCGCTCTGCTGTAAACCCGCGTGCTTCCCTTTACAGTCGCTCTGCTGTAAACCCGCGTGCTTCTCTTTACAGTCGCTCTGCTGTAAACCCGCGTGCTCCCGTTACAGTCGCTCTGCTGTAAACCCGCGTGCTCCCGTTACAGTCGCTCTGCTGTAAACCCGCGTGCCTCCGTTACAGTCGCTCTGCTGTAAACCCGCGTGCTTCCGTTACAGTCGCTCCGCTGTAAACCCGCGTGCTTCCCTTTACAGTCGCTCTGCTGTAAACCCGCGTGCTTCCCTTTACAGTCGCTCTGCTGTATACCCGCGTGCTTCCCTTTACAGTCGCTCTGCTGTAAACCCGCGTGCTTCCCTTTACAGTCGCTCCGCTGTAAACCCGCGTGCTTCCGTTACAGTCGCTCTGCTGTAAACCCGCGTGCTTCCCTTTACAGTCGCTCCGCTGTAAACCCGCGTGCCTCCCTTTACAGTCGCTCTGCTGTAAACCCGCGTGCTTCCCTTTACAGTCGCTCTGCTGTAAACCCGCGTGCTTCCCTTTACAGTCGCTCTGCTGTAAACCCGCGTGCTTCCCTTTACAGTCGCTCTGCTGTAAACCCACGTGCTTCCGTTACAGTCGCTCTGCTGTAAACCCGCGTGCTTCCCTTTACAGTCGCTCTGCTGTAAACCCGCGTGCTTCCCGTTACAGTCGCTCTGCTGTAAACCCGCGTGCTTCCGTTACAGTCGCTCTGCTGTAAACCCGCGTGCCTCTGTTACAGTCGCTCTGCTGTAAACCCGCGTGCTTCCGTTACAGTCGCTCTGCTGTAAACCCGCGTGCTTCCCTTTACAGTCGCTCTGCTGTAAACCCGCGTGCTTCCCTTTACAGTCGCTCTGCTGTAAACCCGCGTGCTTCCCGTTACAGTCGCTCTGCTGTAAACCCGCGTGCTTCCCTTTACAGTCGCTCTGCTGTAAACCCGCGTGCTTCCCTTTACAGTCGCTCTGCTGTTCTTCATTATGGCCCGAACACAGAGATCGATGGTGCTTTCACTTCCCCTCAGTCAGATCTGCATCACTCAGCCCCGGCTCAGACAAAAACACCGTCTGGAAAAGATTCAACGCTTTGTTCTCGCTGGACGACTAACACAGACTGGATCTTCACACACAGCTGCACATGTCGGTTATGCTGCTGTTGTGTCTTTGAGCAACACACTTCACATGAGAGCAGGGCGTGGATGAGATTCACGGCTCTTTACCGGGAGCCTAATCTCTGGGATGTGTTTGAACGTCCACTCTGTTCCCTGTAATGCATAATCGTGGTCAGACCGTTCTGACCTGGTGTCTGAATGTCCAGAGAGAAAAGTAGTGCACTCAACATTTCCCACAATGCATTCTGAAAAGTAGTGTGTGATGCTCACTAGATGGGTTGATATGGACCACAATGCACTGGGAGACTGGGCTGCTGCAAGACATTTTGGTGACCTAAGCAGTTTCATATTAGAATTAAATGAATTAAAGGAACAGGCCCCCGTTTTTCCATGCTTTGATATGTTCTTACATGAGCTTAAGTTGAAACGTCCCTGTCTGGTCTTTGTGCCTGTGGAAGCTTCTAACTTCACCCCTGTTAGGAGCTATAGGAATACATTGGAAGAGGCCAAATGCTAACAACATCTTTGGTCGTATCAACTCATCTAAGCTCAGGTAAGAACATATCTCAGCATGGAAAAACGGTGGCCTGTTCCTTTAAGTTTAAATGTAACAGTTTAATGGTTGGTGCCCTCTCCCCCCAGACCCTGAGTTTCTCTGCTCCGCCCCTGCCACACTGCAAAATGTAACTAACTAGATCATTATAAACATCTCAATTTGAGTATAATAATCCAAATTTTAGTTGTTTTG
Organism: Gobius niger; assembly: GCF_951799975.1. Classification (NCBI taxonomy): domain Eukaryota; kingdom Metazoa; phylum Chordata; class Actinopteri; order Gobiiformes; family Gobiidae; genus Gobius; species Gobius niger. Next base: position 28,422,136 of record NC_136867.1, read on the forward strand.
ACTAGTTAAGAAGTTCTTGGGCATTTGTCCTAGATTATTTCACTTGTTCTGAGATGTTTCTGACTCGTTTTGATACATTTCGTCCTTATTTCAGGTCATTTGAAGTTGACCAATGAAGTTGGTCAGAGTAGCAGGGAAAATCATTGGTGCACAGCAGACTCAGCTGCATGACCTTTACAGCCAAAGGGTTGTACGTAAAGCCCAACAGATAATGGAGTGTCCGGACCATCCGCTTTTTAAGGAGTTTAACTTACTCCCCTCCGGACGCAGGCTAAGAATGCCCTGTACTCGAACTCGTCGGGCCAGGGCCTCTTTTATTCCAGAGGCTGTCGCGAAAGTAAACGATCATATGTTGCTCAGTGAAGCTGCTGCAAATTAGACTTTACTTGATCTTATTCTTATTGTGTGACTGATGATGCTGTGACTGTGTGATCTTTGTCCCAAGCACAATTGTTGTCTCACTGTGTTTTAATTGTTGTTTTGCTTTATTGTGTGTGGACTCCTGCTGCATAATAATTTCCTTCGGGACATTAATAAAGTTGAACCTTGAACCTTGAACCTTGATTTTCTTTGCCAATGGGGAAAGAAAATTAGTCTTATCTCATTGGCAATTTTACTTTTGTATTTCAAGCGATATTTACCCTAGAACTGGTATGAAATGTCCTCAAAAAGCAAAGTAAACTTGGTCCAAACAGGAGAAGTGTCTAAATGAGTGAAAACCATTCAAAACAAGATACATTTCCTCAATTCAAGTCATTTAAGCCGATGCTTGATTTTGACTTTTTGTAGTGCACCACAGCAGTGAACTTCAGCTCAGATGTGTCTCTCTCTGCACCTTCCTGTCTGCTCTTTCTCACTCGCCGCTGTGGGCACAAGTTTGCAAAGTCTCCTCACGCGACACAGAGGCTCCTATGTGCGTATCATCGGTCGCATGAGCCACATAAACTCTTCTTTTTCATTGTTCTCAATGAACGCAGGTCCGGAGATAAGGCGAGTCTCCAGGTGGTCTTGGTGAAAACGTACAGGTTCGTGTTAGAGGATAACATTAAATTACTTTTTATCACACTGGGTCAAGCTGTAAAGTCGGACTATCTCTGTCATAGCCTTGACTGTGGCGCTCAGACCCTCAGCCAATGAATGTTTGCTTGTGTATCAGTCTGACACTCTGAGAGGGGATTTATCCATTTTCTGTGGAAGCATGGACAGACTTGAATGGCAGGACTAGCGCAATGTCTCGAGTTCACGTCTCCGGGTCCCGCACCGACGGTAAATAAACTTCTCCTGTATAAGACATCCAGACTGCTGCCTGTTTTTCATCTATCCTCACGGACATCATTGTTTTTCCTCTAACAGTTCGATTATAGGAGTCTCCTCACGGTCTCCGAGAGGCGTGCGGTCTCAAGCAGCTGTGTTGCGGCACGGTAGCACAGCGGTTAGTGCTCTCGCTTCACAGCTAGAAGGTCCGGGTTCGATTCCCACCTGGACGGGCCTTTCTGTGTGGAGTTTGCATGTTCTCCCCGTGTCTGCGTAGGTTTCCTCCGGGTACTCCGGTTTCCCCTACCACTAAAAACATGCACAATAGGCCAGGATGAATGATCTGTGTGAGTGGTGGTCAGAGGGTCCGTTGGCGCAGACGTGTGTAGTCGCGAAAGCGCCTCTGACAGTCTCCCTCAGGGGAAACTGAAGCTACAAACGTAGTTTACCACCACCGAGTATGGAGTGAATGTACAATTGTCTCATGTAAAGCGCTTTGTGACTATATGTCTGTGAAAGGCGCTATATAAATAAATAAAGATCTTCTTGTGAACACTATCGTTTGTCCTCAACCTGTGAGACTCCAAACCAGTCTCTGAGATCTCCCTGGTCTCCGACAGGTCTTGGAGACATTGCAGGGACGTCACAGATACTTCTCATCGGTTGAGGACAATAAATAGTGTCCTCAAAGTTTCCACAGCTGCTTGAGACGCCTCTGAAACATCTGTGGAGACGCAAACCTGATCGTTTTCATCGAGACTACCAGGAGACTCGCCTTATCTCCAGGGGACGTCCCGGAGTCTCCATGACCAGCGGCAACTCGAGTCTCCAGCTAGTCTCCAGGCTGGTGTGAGAGACTCTGAGTTGCGGAGACTGTACTGTTGTCTACACTGAAAAAACAATCACATTTTAGATCAGGGGTAGGCAACGTCAGGCCCAGGGCCCAAATCTGGCCCTCCAGCACAGAACCTCTGGCCCTCAAGTTGATTTTAAGAAACATTATGACACAAATCAAACATTTTTAGGATTAAATGGGAGAAATACTGTTAATGCACCCAATTAGGTCATATTTTGTAGAACTCTGGGATTTGTAGAACGTGCACTGAAGAAAAGACAGAAACCTACTTGAATTAAGAGATTCACTCTAAAGTTTGAGTAGATTTGGTCTGGTCTTAGATCAGATAAAACATCTTATCGCCAATGGAACAAGTCATTATTCTCTTAATTCAGATTATATTGTATAATGAGACACCCTCAGTGCAGGACGGAGCGCTACCGCAAAGCCTTCATCCCCACTGCTGTCAGACTGTACAATAAGACTGTGAAGTAACGCCGACTGTAACAAGTGAATTTCTCCTTTGTGAGATTAATAAAGGTTTATCTTATCTTATCTTATAATTTTAAGTGAAAAACAAATCTTTTTTTAAAGTAAAAGTTCATTTGTGGGTTTTATGTTTGTTCCATTGGCATCAACATTTTGTATCTTTATCTTAGATTAGTCCAAAAAGACTCAAATTCAACATAAAGAACCTTTATTCAAGCAATTCAAGTCATTTATCTCATTTAAGATGGCAGTTTTTCCAGTGTAGTGCTTTACTTTGGCCTAAAACTGGAGGCTTCGGCCCGCGGTCTTTTTACAATGAAAAAAATTGGCCCTCCATTAACCTCTTAACTCCCGCCTGAATCAAAAGGATCTTTTTCCTCACGTCAACAGATTTTTTTTCCATCATTTCCATCATCACATTTTTGTCATTTTTTCTTCCAATTTTTATCATTTTGTTGTAATTTTTTGTCACATTTTTGTCATTTTTTCTTCAATTTTTTAAATAATTTTTTTGTCATTTTTTTGTCAAATTTTTATCAATTTTTTGTATTTTTTTTGTCACATTTTGTCACATTTTTGCCACTTTTTCATCAATTTTTCGTCACTTTTTTGTCAATGTTTTGTCACTTTTTTGTCACATTTCCTGAAGCTTTTGGACTGGGGTAAAGCCAAACTGGAGAAACTGTGCTCGGTTCAGGCGGGAGTTAAGGGGTTAAGAAAACTTGCCTCTCCCTGTTCTAGATCTCACGTGTGTGCATTGTTGATGTTTTGGGCTGAGTCGTGTCCTGGTTCTTCCTCAGAGACCAGCTTCCTCCTGGGGAACGCTCAGATCGTGGAGTGGCCCGTCGTCTACAGCAACGATGGCTTCTGTAAACTGTCGGGGTTTCACCGAGCCGAGGTCATGCAGAAGAGCTCCACCTGCAGGTAAACCACGGCTACTGCAGCTTCTCTGAACAGGAACACAGGTTTACGGGCAGCAGGACGTTTTTAATGACATTTATGTTGCCACTATTCCTTTCATTTTCACCCATTAAAGCTCAGGAGCAAACTTTTAGGTCTTAAAGTTCCATTTAGAGGCTATGCTTGAACTAATCCCAGGTTTCCTTCTTCTGTGTGTGCGGCTGATGCGAGGCTTAGGCGTCTAAAGGCGGTTTTCGGAGACACTTTTATGAGCCGGGTTTTGAAATCGGTCCCATTATAAACACATTAGACGGAAACAAGGCCGCGGGCGAAACCACGTTATATCAGTGAGACGCAGAGAGGAGCTGTTAATGTGGAGGAAAGTAAGAAACTCCAACTTTTTTAACATTAACAGATGCAGAGTCTGTCATGAGCTGGTTCAGACTCACACTTAAACTTTCTGTGTTAAAGGAATAGGCCACAGTTTTTACATACTGAGATATGTTCTTACCTGAGCTTTGACGAGTTCTTTAGGACCTGTCTGATCTTCACCCGTGCCTTCAGTCACGTAAACACAGCGCAGACGGCGTTAGCATTTAGCCTCTCCTCCTCTCCACTATAGCTCCAAAACAGGTCAAGATAGAAGCTACCAAGCTCTTCCACGTTTTCCCTATTTAAATATGGTTACGTGAAGTGTTCCACTACAAAGTATAATTACACAAAATTAAACAATGTGGATTTTCTAAGCGGATAAAAGGGGGGACTATATTGTAAGGCGTAATAATACCAGGAGTAGTTCGAAATCCGCGCAGTAATCTTCACTTTACTTTTGCTAAATGCTAACGCCGTCTGCGCTGTGTTTACGTGACTGAAGGCACGGGTGAAGATCAGACAGGTCCTAAAGAACTCGTCAAAGCTAAGGTAAGAACATATCTCAGTATGTAAAAACGGTGGCCTATTCCTTTAAATCATCCTTTCGTGCTATACGTGGATACCAAACATGTCAGGATTTACATGGTTTTGTCGCTCAGTTATTGTCCTGAACAAACTCACAAAAGGGAAGAAAAAAAACACAGTATTCTCCATTTTTTCCCCCCACATTTTTCCTCCACTGTCTTTTATTTATTTGTTCATTTATTATTATTATTTTTTCTTAATTTAATTTTCTTTATTTACTTTATTTTTTAATCCTACTCTTTCCATTTTTTCTAGCATAACAAGGTGTCAAAAAAAAAAAAAAAACATACACATCCCTTATTTAAAATTCAAATTTTAGCTAACTTTAATGAAATTTCAATTCAGATGTTTTACACTCTGACTGGGACTTTTATCGGGGGCAGGAGCTGGGATGGAGGAGGTTTATTTCCAAGCTGGTTGAAACCATGGATACAGACGGCAGTGAGTCATAAAAGGGGGCGTGGCCTCGCTGAGGGGGAAGAAAACCTCACATTTGTTCACTCTTTTCAACCGTTTTCTGGCGGATTATAAACTTATTTATCAAACACTCCTCAAGTCAAGCCAAAATCAGGTCCATGTGGATGTTTTTCACAGCAGATTGTCAGTATTTATGGGCTGTTGAACCACATGGCTCCTCTCCATAGAAAGATATATTCATCATTCAGTATTTGTCAAAGTAGTTTTCAGTTGTTCCTGCTCCCGTTTCTACTCCAGGTCCAGTTTCCTTTTTTAAATCCTGACGTTTGCTCTTGTTCCTGCTCTGACATGTGTGGAGTTGATCAGTCTTGGTGTTGTCTCTGCTCAGTTTCATGTACGGGGAGCTCACCGACCGGAAAACCATCGACAAAGTGCGACAGACGTTCGACAGCTACGAGTCGGACTGTTTCGAGGTGCTGCTCTACAGAAAGAACCGTGAGTTTACGCTGCCATTTTTACATCTCTCATGCTCTAAACTCAACGCCAGATCAGATTGTTTTGTTTTGTTTTGGCTTTACTTCTGCTCTCACACTAAACACATGTATTATTTTCATGATGCTACAGACAAGTGCATTTTCAGGTATTGTTGGGCAACACTGACAAACATTAATATCTCAGTATTTGTGGGAACTTTCTCGATAACGATGATGTGATATTTTAGCAAACATCTTTATTTACATGACTTTGTTGCTCAAAAAGTTATTGTCCTGAACAGACTACAATGACTCCACATTTTACCACCATTTTTTTTTATTTCCCCCCATTTTTCACATTTTTCCTTCAGTGGCTTTTATTTATTTATTAATTTTAATGTTTCCCAATTTATTTATTTTTTTTTTTATTATTATTTTTTTACCATTTTTTCTTTTTTTACGTAATCATTTTTTCCCCTATACATTCATTCATACTTTTTGATAACATAACAAGGTGTAAAAACAAACAAAACAAAGTGGTTTCCCCCATTATTCACCTGTGTCTGTGAAGGGAGCTGTCCGTGGTGCTGAACGGAAACTTGAATTTATATTTTAATTTTCTAAATTTTATATGAAAACATAAAATGGACATAAAACTTGCAATACATTTTCTCCTCTTATTTATGGCAGTAATCTACAGCAGAAGTTTCAGATTCATATCTCTACGTTTATTTCCCCCCTATTATTCACCCGTGTCTGTGAAGGGAGCTGTCCGTGGTGCTGAATTCGCATTAGTTTAGTTTAATGGTCCTGTAGAAGGTGGGGGGTCACAGTATGATTTCAAAACAGTTCTGAGAGTTCTAACTGTGTACTTCATGTATTTGTGTTTGAAAGCAGTCGGCCTGTGCACATTGTATATTCTTTAATATAAGCCTTAAAAAACTCCTTTTAAAAGTTTTGCCATTGTAAGCTACATGAGCGGTTACTATATTGTACAGAGGGGGGTCCACAGTTCTTTGCCTGTTCATTTCCCAAAACGTTTGGGAACCACAGGACCATTAAACTAAACTAATGTAAATTCAGCACCACGGACAGCTCCCTACACAGACACGGGTGAATAATGGGGGAAAAAACAAATGGGAAGAAAAAAAACACAGTATTCCCCCCCCCCCCCCCCACATTTTGCACATTTTCCTCCACTGTCTTTTATTTATTCATTTATTATTTTTTTAAATCTTAATTTGTTAATTTGTATTTTAACAAATAAGATTTGTTAAAATCTTATATGGACCTGTGGTCAATGCCCGCGGGCGGTGGGACCATCACGTGGGGGCCGGCAGCGGATGTAATAATAATAATAATAATAACAATGCACACGCTTCCTGGTGTTCCCAAACGGTCTCCCATCCCAGTCCTAACCAGGCCCTTCCCTGCTTAGCTACCGAGGAACGGTCTCCCATCCCAGTCCTAACCAGGCCCGTCCCTGCTTAGCTTCAAAGTCGGTATGGGAAATAAACATGGTGGCGCCCAGGCGGCGGCCATTGAGATTGCGTTTTCTATTATAGATTTCTTTACTTTTTAAAACTTTTTTTAGGTGTAAAAAAAATCATACTTTTTCCTACATTTTTTCTATCATAACAAGGTGTCAAAAAAGGGGTCACGGTATAATTTCATAGCAGTTCTGAGAGTTCTAACTGTGTACTTTATGTATTTGTATTTGAAAGCAGTCAACCTATGTACGGAATATTCTTTAATATAAGCCTTAAAAAACTCATTTTAAAGTTTTGCCATTGTAAGCTACATGAGCGGTGACTATATTGTTCTGAGGGGGGTCCACAGTTCTTTGCTTGTTCATTTCCCAACACGTTTGGGAACCACAGAACCATTAAACTACATTAATGTAAATTCAGCACCACGGACAGCTCCCCTCACAGAGCAGGTGAACAACAGGGGGAAAAGATAAATGTAGAGATATGAATGTGAAACTTCTGCTGTAGATTACTAACACACTGTAAGGGGAGTGTGTGGTCCTCCCGTGCCTCCTGCTCCACATTCGCCTGTAGAGCCTCCGCCAGCCGTCCTGCCCCATCAGCAGAACGTCTAAAATAAGCCCCTACACGCAGCAGCGATCCCCGAGGATTCATCACCACCGTCCGGAAACACCGTAAAACAAGAGCCCCTCACTTTCACTCCCTAAAAATAAAAATGCAGCAGAAATGAGACGATCAATCTGAGAATGTGCTGAGGGAGCGACCTTTGACCTTTGGACTGTGTGGATTTGCCTTTTAGACCCAGATGTTTCGGAATGTTTCAGTTAAAGCCTCACTGAGGGAGAGTCCAGGTCAAAGGCTGTGACTGAGATGACGCTGTTGTCCAAATATGGTCATTTCCTTTGTGGGTGATAGCAGCGGCTAAAGGCGGGAGGAATATACACAGGGCTTTCTTTCTTTCTTTCTTTCTTTCTTTCTTTCTTTCTTTCTTTCTTTCTTTCTTTCTTTCTTTCTTTCTTTCTTCTTCCTTCCTTCTTTCCTTCCTTCCTTCCTTCCTTCCTTCTTTCCTTCTTTCCTTCCTTCTTTCCTTCCTTCTTTCCTTCTTTCGTTCCTCCTTTCCTTCCTTCCTTCCTTCCTTCCTTCCTTCTTTCCTTCCTTCCTTCTGTCCTTCCTTCTTTCCTTCTTTCCTTCCTTCTTTCCTTCTTTCGTTCCTCCTTTCCTTCCTTCTTTCCTTCCTTCCTTCTTTCCTTCTTTCGTTCCTTCTTTCCTTCCTTCCTTCTTTCCTTCTTTCGTTCCTTCTTTCCTTCCTTCTTTCCTTCTTTCGTTCCTTCTTTCCTTCCTTCCTTCTGTCCTTCCTTCTTTCGTTCCTTCCTTCTTTCCTTCTTTCGTTCCTCCTTTCCTTCCTTCCTTCTTTCCTTCCTTCTTTCCTTCTTTCCTTCCTTCCTTCTTTCCTTCCTTCCTTCTTTCCTTCCTTCTTTCCTTCCTTCCTTCTTTCCTTCCTTCCTTCTTTCCTTCCTTCTTTCCTTCCTTCTTTCCTTCCTTCCTTCCTTCTTTCCTTCCTTCTTTCCTTCCTTCCTTCCTTCCTTCCTTCTTTCCTTTCTTCCTTCTTTCCTTCCTTCTTTCCTTCCTTCTTTCCTTCCTTCCTTCTTTCCTTCCTTCCTTCCTTCCTTCCTTCTTTCCTTCCTTCCTTCCTTCCATCCTTCCTTCCTTCCTTCTTTCCTTCCTTCCTTCCTTCTTTCCTTCCTTCCTTCCATCCTTCCTTCCTTCCTTCCTTCCTTCCTTCCCTCTTTACTTCCTTCCTTCTTTCCTTCCTTCCTTCTTTCCTTCTTTCGTTCCTTCTTTCCTTCCTTCCTTCTTTCCTTCTTTCGTTCCTTCTTTCCTTCCTTCTTTCCTTCTTTCGTTCCTTCTTTCCTTCCTTCCTTCTGTCCTTCCTTCTTTCGTTCCTTCCTTCTTTCCTTCTTTCGTTCCTCCTTTCCTTCCTTCCTTCTTTCCTTCCTTCTTTCCTTCGTTCCTTCCTTCCTTCTTTCCTTCCTTCCTTCTTTCCTTCCTTCCTTCTTTCCTTCCTTCCTTCTTTCCTTCCTTCTTTCCTTCCTTCCTTCTTTCCTTCCTTCCTTCTTTCCTTCCTTCTTTCCTTCCTTCTTTCCTTCCTTCCTTCTTTCCTTCCTTCCTTCTTTCCTTCCTTCTTTCCTTCCTTCCTTCCTTCCTTCCTTCTTTCCTTTCTTCCTTCTTTCCTTCCTTCTTTCCTTCCTTCTTTCCTTCCTTCCTTCTTTCCTTCCTTCCTTCCTTCCTTCCTTCTTTCCTTCCTTCCTTCCTTCTTTCCTTCCTTCCTTCCTTCCATCCTTCCTTCCTTCCTTCCTTCCTTCCATCCTTCCTTCCTTCTTTCCTTCCTTCCTTCTTTCCTTCCTTCTTTCCTTCCTTCCTTCTTTCCTTCCATCCTTCCTTCCTTCTTTCCTTCCTTCCTTCCTTCCATCCTTCCTTCCTTCTTTCCTTCCTTCCTTCTTTCCTTCCTTCCTTCTTTCCTTCCTTCTTTCCTTCCTTCCTTCCTTCCTTCCTTCCTTCCTTCCTTCCTTCCTTCCTTCCATCCTTCCTTCCTTCTTTCCTTCCTTCCTTCTTTCCTTCCTTCCTTCTTTCCTTCCTTCTTTCCTTCCTTCCTTCTTTCCTTCCATCCTTCCTTCCTTCTTTCCTTCCTTCCTTCCTTCCTTCCTTCCTTCTTTCCTTCCTTCCTTCCTTCCTTCTTTCCTTCTGTCCTTCCTTCTGTCCTTCCTTCTTTCCTTCCTTCCATCCTTCCTTCTTTCCTTCCTTCCTTCCTTCCTTCCTTCCTTCCATCCTTCCTTTCTTCCTTCCTTCCTTCCTTCACGACTTTAACACCTCATGTGTCTGTGTTTTTGCAGGCAGCCCGGTGTGGTTCTACATGCAGGTGGCTCCCATCAGAAACGAGAACGACAAAGTGGTTCTGTTCCTCTGCACTTTCAAAGACATCACTCTGTTCAAGCAGCCCATCGACGACGAGACCACGAAAGGTGAGGAACCACGACCATGTTACTCCTACAGGGAAACCGAGGCTCCCTCCTAATCTGAGTCCCTAAACCCACTCTCGGAGGTCTTGTTTGGCCCCTCGTTCTCATCTCAGGTCCAGAGTTCGCCCTCTCCGACGCTCTGGACGATCTTCCACCTCCCTTAGCTCGATTCTGCTGATGTTTATAAAAGCAAACTGAAAACCTATTTGTTTCAGAGAGCGGATTAATACCGGTCACAGTGATAGTCTGGAAGTCGGAATATGTTTCACATTTTATGAAATTAGCAAAATTGATCACCTTGTCTTGCATTTTGATGTAAAGTAAGTAGCAATATTATTATTATTTGCTAAGTCCCTCCTTCCTAGAGCTCAACAACTTATCAGAGTCTAGTATCCTCCCATGTTGACCAATGAGACGAGTGAAGCTGTTGGTTCAGGGACAGCATTAAAGAGGGGGTATTCTGCTTTTTTCAATCACATAGCTTCAGTCTATATCACACTACAATGATGACAAACCTTCTGTTGGTCTGTAAATGCAGTAAATTAGAATAACTGCCTTGTATAAAATGTCTCTCTCAAAATGGCTGTAGTGAATGTCTTGAAATAGGCCTCTGTCTCTTTAAGAACCTCTGAGCCTTTCCGACACGCCCCCTCCACACACTGTCTGTGGCATCAGTGGGGAGGGGGTTCTGCTGAGAGCAGTGGTTGGTTACTCGGCTGGTGACGAAAGCTCGGAAGCGTCTCCAGGAGGTGGGGGCGTTCCTAGGAGGACTCAGGCAAACCTATCCCTAAAATGGCCGCCATCAGAGTTTTTACAGATTACTCAAAAATACGTGAATGTGCCAAGGCAACACTTCAGCCATGTTTTTAATGAGGGAATGACATAATAACACGTCATCCTCACATCATCAGGTATTGAACAAAAGATGACGGTGCCGAGCCCTCGTTTGGACAGTGCATGTCAATGAACACACAGGGATGAATTTCCACCCAACACACTCTTATCCTGGCTTATGATGCTTTTAGAGGAAGGGGCAGCCTATGCAGACATGGGGAGGAACATGCAACTTCAAAACACAGAAAGAACTTCATCACCATCCAAAAGTCATGCCAGGAGTACCAGGAGTCTTTACTCACATTATGGACGTGAGGTTGGTTTCTCTCCTGTTTAACCCTTCCGTGTCTTATGGACCTTTTACATGAAGGTTAAGCGTGTCCTGTTCGGTCATAGAAGCTGTAGCTTATGGCCGTTTCCCTGAGGCGCTGACGGCCTGATCGGCAGCAGACTCGTGAGCATTAGAGCAGCCGGGGGTCGGGAAGGTCAAACGTGGCCCGAGACGCCGCCGCTGGATGAGTTTCAGACGAAAGCGCTGGAAGTTCGGACTCGGACTGGAGGTCCTTAAATGCGTGGTGACAGGGACGGACAGATGAGCTGAGGGGAAGTGACCGCTGCATGTGCTGAACGAGACGAGAACAGGAGCAGAGGGAGGGACGGGCCGTGGACTTTAGCCCTGAGAGGTGCTTTAATGTCTAAGTGTCTAAGTGCAACTGGAAAACAATCGATACACAAGAAAGTTAAAGGTTTATTTGTGGCATGTGCAGTTCAAAGTGCTCCACAGTTATTGACATAAAAGAGGTAGATCCAATCAATCCCTAAAACATCCATATGATCATTCACTTATCGCATTAGAAGCAGAAAAAAGTAACTTTCGGTCCCATCATCAAAGCCAAAAAGAATGATTTTAAGCCTGGATTTGATTTGAAGTCATGTTTGTGTGGAAAATTATAAATAAAGGGGTTATTTATCAAGGCAGGTGCTGAATGGCAAGTGCAAACTGAAAAATAAAATCTGCTATGTTGTTGGCATGTTGCACTTAATGTACTGTAATCAGGCCCCTAAATCTGATCATCATAAGACAATGTTGTGTGAGTAAATGATGTATACAATAGGGGGGGAAAGTATTTGGCCGAATTCCAATAGAAAGTCTGTGGAACTGACCCAATACCTTTTTCCCCACTGTATAAAATTGGTCTGGGTGAATACTCGATTCTGATTGGGTGGAGGGTGGAGGTGTTCAGTGAGACCGTGCATGTTAATAAACACGCCACACTGGATATGTAGCTTCGGGCGAATTTCCATCCGTCGTCCCCCATCAAGCCATCAATCAATCAATCAGTCAAAGTTTATTTCTATAGCACTTTACAACGACACCAGGACGACCAAAGTGCATTAAAACCATTAAAAACAGAACATGTTTAGATCCTAGACATAACTCAGTGAATTCTAGGTGTTAAAAAATTGCTTGAAGAGATGAGTCTTTAATGTGGACTTAAAAAAGGACAGGTCTGTGAGATCTCGTCGAGTCAGGAGCAGCTGTTCCTCAGTTCAGGCGCAGCAACAACAAAGGAACCATCACCTGTTTGTCCTGAGATCTGGGCACGTCCAGAACTATTACATCAGAGACCGGACGCTCTGCTGGGGCGAAGGATCAACATCTCACTTAAATAGAACGAGACCATGAAGATGAAGATCAATCCAAAAACACGCTTAAACACACTCTCATCCATCCTGGTCTATTGTGCATGTTTTTTGTGACAGGGGAAACTGGAGTAGCCAGTGGAAACCTACACAGACACGGGGAGAACATGCAAACTCCACGCAGAAACACCCCGTCCAGGTGGGAATCGGAATCTGTTCCTGATTTTCAGCCCTGACTTTGGTCCAGCAGGAGAACTCTCTCTCTCATCACTACAGAAAATTATACTTCCAGTTTTTTTGAAAGACTCCAACATTTGACTCTTCATCCAGGGAGTGTTTTTGACGAGCATCGGGTCACGAGCAATGGCCGCTGGCTGCCCTGCTTTTTGACCACGAACGTGGGGGCCGCCATTGCTCCGCCATTGCTCCGCCATTGCTCCGCCATTGCTCCGCCATTGCTGTAGTACCTCCATATCGCCACTAGGCCCCCATTGAAAAGCATTGGAGTTTAGACACCTTAAAAACAACTTTAACGCCTGGTTTCAATTGTTTCAACACTAGACTAGGCTAGATCTTCCTCCTGAGATAACGCTGGGTTAATAACAATATATGAAACCAGGCTGGTTTTCGTAAAAAGAATTTTTGAAATCTCGTACTTAATGAGGCTCAGACTGTTAGCATTGGAGCAGCGCGAGCTACACGTCACGCAAGGGCCGAGTCTACGGTGAAAATCCCGCCCTTATGCCCTTTTTAGGAACATGCTTCGTCAGAGCTGGGGAGGGGAGTCTGTAAATCCGCCATGAATTCCCCCACGGCCGTGGTCATTATGGTAAACGGGGAGGAGTGAGCATAAGACGTCCATTTTTTTTTCAGTCTATGGTCACGAGTCCGGGGCTCCCTCCTCCTTCAAATCGAACTTATTTCTCCAGATTGTGCCATGAGCTCCTGGTCCAACAGCCTGGTCCCAGACAGAGGGGTCTCATCCTGACCTGAGGGAGGAGACGGAGAAGAAACGGAAAGAGAAACGTGTGATCGACCACTCGGCTTTTAAGCACTTTACTGTTGTTGTAGATTCACAGAAATGGAAAAGATGTGTGGCCTGTCAGTCAGAAGGACGTGGATGCTCTTCTTTCTTTTCCTTCATGTCATCCGTATCGACTGTTTTGTGCTGAGCACCTGCGCGTCGTTCCTGGACTAAAGCTTCACAGGAAGAATCCAGAAAATTACCTTGAGAAGCTGCTTTGATTACGATAATGGACAGATTCAGGTGTTTCATACAGAGCTGTGAGCGACGCTGTGTTTAGTCCATTGATGTCACAAGAAATGTGAAAGATTGGACCAGACCTGCACAATTCCAACATGATGAAGAGCATAATATCCTGTGAATTCAATAACATCATCTCCTCGTGTAGAGAAGCTGCAAACCCTTTGTTAAAGTCGCTGTTTTCCAGTTTGAGTGAGAGACGCCGCAGAGAAACTTCCCTCCCCTCTCGCCCTCATGGATTTCTTTATAAAACTCCACTTTAACCCACAGGCCGCTCTTTAATGCTCCGAAGCTTTCAGGTCCCCGCTCTCCCCCGAGGAGCCGCCCCGGTGCATTATGGGTCACATATAGAGGCGATATAGGTCGGAAATGGCGCACGCTTCAGTGGAGGCGATGAAGAGGGTGGTGTAAGTGGATGTATGGCGTCTATAGCCGGGGCTTTGTTTGGTTCTGCGGCGACGGTGTTTAAAGGGCAGTGAAGTAGTCGTCCGGACAAAGCTGTTGTGAGGAGGGGATGTGTGGGTCGGGTTCACGTGTCGTCACTGAGTCATAAAGCGCCTGTAGAGCTCGTGATTGCGTGGAAGATCGTGGGGGAATTTGTCTTCATCTCCAAGAAGTGTGAAGTTATTAGGTTTTATTCTCAGCTTTCTCTCTTTCAATGCTAGTTTGAGGTTTGGCTGAGGTAAGGCTGAGGTAAGGCTGAGGTAAGGCTGGGTACAGATGAACCAGGTAAGGAAACACCATCCAAGGAGCCGTCTGCATCGGGAGCGGCTCCTCGGCTGCACCACAGGCACCGACGCAGGGTGCCCGGACAAGGCGCGGTAGAAACACCTCCACCTGATCATCCACAGGACAGAAACACTACACCTAAACCTGATCATCCACAGGACAGCGCCCCGGCAGCTGCTGTGGCAATCACCACTCCCAAGACCGAGGGCTCCTCCAGAGGAAACTGGGAGCATAAAAATGGTTAAAATAAATAAAAAGTAAAATCGAATAATAGGATGACTAAAATAAGACAGAGAAGTAAAATACTTAGCACACACAACACATTGGCACGGTAGCGCAGCGGTTAGCGCCTCCGCTTCACAGCTAGAAGGTCCCGGGTTCGATTCCCACCAGGACGGGGCCGTACTGTGTGGAGTTTGCATGTTCTCCCCGTGTCTGTGTGTCTACCCGTGTCTACCACTAAAAACATGTGCAAAGGTGAATTCTCCAGGTGATTCTGACCATCAGCCTGGCTCCACATCATGGAGATGGGTCCCCGGGCGCGGCACTGCCGTCGACCACTGCTCCTTACGGGTCGCTCCAGCGGCATCGAAGGATGGCTTAAATGCAGAGGACACATTTCCCTACGGGGACAATAAAGTATACAAACATACAAACAAACAAACATAAATACAAATTAAATATTAATAACAATGAATGAATGAATGAAATGAATGAATGAATAACAGTTAAATATCCATCAAATTAATGATAAGGTGCTGATATAAATAAATAGGCCTAGCCTATGTCTAGTGACAAGAAATGTGCCAGAAACGCAATAATAACACAATAAACAAGCAACACAAATGTGGGATGGCCCCAGTTAGTCTTTTTGTTTCCATGGTTTTATTTCAAGATGGTTTTAATTGCATGACTTTATTTGTAACTGTCACTTCGGCCCAATCCCTTGACGTGCAATCAGAACACCTGTGCGGTGGCGTGCAGCCATTAAGAGCGTAAAGGTGGAAGCCGTGGAGGAAAATGTGACAGAGGACACGGGAGTGCCGGAGCGGGAGTCACGGGAGTCACGGGAGTCACGGGCCGCTAGACGAAGATGAAATATGTAGACCTGGAGTTCCATGAACCAGCTGCTGATTACTGAAGCGTTCCCACATTAAGCTCTCTTCATCACTGCGCTTTTCAACATATTCACTGCCATGTGTGTGTCGTCCAAACACTGCTCTTCTAATATAAAACATACTGAGCGAAGTTCCGGCTCCCCAGTGACGTCCAAAAGTCTGCGATGTTGTGGTTGGACCTCACAGGCTTGAAAAGTTACAGTTTTGTATTTTCTCTCAAGGCTGGAGGAAGTTTGCTGTAATAAATGTGTCTGTGTCCGATTTGAATCTAACTTTATTTCTTCTCCCTGGAGGTTGGACGAAGTTCGCCCGTCTGACCCGCGCCCTCACCACCAACAGGACCTCACTGCAGACGCTGGCGCCGCTCGCCAAACCCGAGTGCCACAAGCAGAGCCGCCTGGCAGAGGTACACACACTACTACAAGTACTACTACTGCTATTACTACTACTATAGGACTGGGTACTGTTAAACAATACCAGTATGATATCGGAAAAAAACTCTTTAGATCCAAGTTTTGATGCTGTTGGTCCAGGGACACCATTAAAGGGAGTGCCTTGTTTGTTTCAGCTCAATAAAATCCTTTTTTTCTTCATATTTGAGCCACAATTTCTTCTCTTTTTTTGTTTTTTTAAATAATTTCCTCCCAATTTATTCCCAATTTTTGCCCGATTTTTTTAAATTTATTTTACACAATTTTTGCCCATTTTTTAAAATATTTTTTCTCCATTTGTTTGCACCATAAAAATAATAATAATAATAATACATTTTTTCTTATTTTTGCCCCAATTTTTTCTCGTTTTCACAATTTTTCCCCAATTTTTAATAATATTTCCCCCCATTTTTGCCCACATCTTTTTTGCACAACTATTTTTTTTATTTTTGTCACAATTTCTCCCAATTTCCCTCAATTTTTCACACATTTCTTAACATTGTGTTCTGTTTTCTGATTCTCGGTGACAGATGTTTTATATAGGTATCAGGAAAAGTATTGTTCAGGTAAATCAATATTGA
This sequence comes from Gobius niger, assembly GCF_951799975.1. NCBI lineage: Eukaryota > Metazoa > Chordata > Actinopteri > Gobiiformes > Gobiidae > Gobius > Gobius niger. Next base: position 28,438,569 of record NC_136867.1, read on the forward strand.
AAACCAAGCACAAAAACAAAAATCTGTGCACATTCAGTTTCTTAAGCTTTGAAAATATCCCATTAAACAAAGGAATGAGGAGAAATGTCGATATTCAAAAAGAACATCGGCTACAGAACAACAGCTACTTTTTGAGCAAAATCTTTGACCAAAACTGAGAAAATCATTTGATGAAATCCAAAACTAAATAACTACATGACATTTCCGTCCTAAGTAGAGACTTACTGTACATTAAAGCTAAATGGACGCCTCGCGTGTTTACGGAGCGACCGCGGTGGTTAATATTTCAGTTTGTTCGGACGCCGGACTCAGAGCGAGGACATAAACGTCTTCAGGAGCGAAGGAGGAAACTGTTTTATTTATAAACTCCTCCACAGGCAGTGACACTTTAAATCAGGGGAGGCTCTAAAACCCTGGCGTTTGGTCCTGGTGGTAGAACCGTGGACACTGTGGTGCATCATGGGGATATTTCTAGGTCATTAATGTGAATCTAAGGGAACATAATGGGCCTGATCTTGTTTCTAAACGCAGACTCTCTCGGGGCAGTGTTTAACTCACAGTGGGAGACAGAGTTTGTAGTTTGTCATAGTAAGAGGCTGTGTGGGATTTTGAGAAAGAGCGTGAAGAAGAGAGAGAAGAGGAAGAGTCAGTGCTGCTTGTAGCACACCACGCCTCAGTCGACCCCCTTTTCCCCTAATGACGACGCCCTCAGGTGACGACGCCCTCAGGTGACGACGCCCTCAGGTGACGACGCCCTCAGGTGACGACGCCCTCAGGTGACGACGCCCTCAGGTGACCGGCTAAAGCACTGGGGCACTGCTGTGTGTGGAAGGTTCCAGCTTCGCCTTGAGCAAAGCTGTTGTTGCGCTGATTGAAGATCCGGCCCAAAAGTTGATTGACTTGCTCCGGGTTTTGTCTGAAATCACTCCATCATCCACGAGAAGTACAGAAGCGTAGCTTGCCATTAGGCAAGGCACGTGGTTGCCAGGTCCCCCAATAGTCAAGGGCCCCCACAAACTGGTCCATTCTTTATAAGCTTACAACAAACGCTTGATATTCACAGTTTCCCTAATGACTATAGTGCTGTAATGACACCTTCTCTCCACCAACACCTCTGGCCAATGTGAACCTATAATGAGCAGGTCAAATGCAGACACGAATGTCTGATTAATAAAGTACAACTTCACTCACAGCTGATCCCTCTCATGTGCTCGTCTGTCAGTACGAGCTGCTTCCCTCGAGGAAGAGGTTTAGAATCCATGTTTGTGCACACAATGACTACAAAAACTACTCCTTTGTACCAAAACTCTTTGTACCACAACTCTTTGTACCAAAACTCTTTGTACCACACTCCATCAAATTAATTAACAAGAACAACTAATATGGCTGTGTTAAGCCGGGACACCGTGGGTGCATTTTGTCTTTTTTGTAACGTGTTTATGTCTTTTGTATTTATGTTTGGAACTGACTCTCCTCCAAGTTAATTTTCTCCCCCGGGAAACAAACTATAAATGAATCCTGACTCTCAGGTTTTCTCAAAAAGCTCCAAACTTACCAGTCCTGGACTTAAAGCAGCACTAAGTAACTTGTTTACCTTAATAAATCCTTTCCGTAGTCCCTGTGGGGGTAATACAAGTGTTAAAGGGATGATTGGGGGGTCTTTCATCTCCCCCTGGTGTCTCTGGACAGAAAACCACAATTACACTTTCCTGACTCTGACCCGGAGTCACCAATACACACTAGTGGAATCACGAAGAAGCTAGCAGGCTAACTGTGGGCTAGCACCACTTAAACAGTATTTACAGCCACATAAAATGACAGAAAACGTTCTTATATTTATTGATCTACAACAAAAGTTTCAAATGAAATCCCTACATTCACCTTCAGCTTTAGTGCATGTCTGTGACTCTCTACTGATGTTCTTCTCCAGGTTCTGCAGCTGAACTCGGACATCCTGCCCACGTACAAACAGGAGGCGCCGAAGACCCCGCCCCACATCATCCTCCACTACTGCACCTTCAAAACCACGTGGGACTGGGTCATCCTCATCCTCACCTTCTACACCGCCATCATGGTGCCCTACAACGTGTCCTTCAAGACCAAGCAGAACAACCTGGTGTGGCTGGTGCTGGACAGCGTGGTGGACGTCATCTTCCTGGTGGACATCGTGCTAAACTTCCACACCACGTTCGTGGGGCCGGGGGGGGAGGTGATCTCCGACCCTAAACTCATCCGCATGAACTACCTGAAGACCTGGTTCGTCATCGACCTGCTGTCCTGCCTGCCCTACGACATCATCAACGCCTTCGAGAACGTGGACGAGGTGAGCACTCAAAGTGTGGAGAACAGGTTTATACACTGAGAATCCAAACCTTAGCGGGACTTTCCTCGTTAAGTCAAGGTCAGATACGATTCATCAGGGCTTAGTCAGAGGAACTGCAGTTTTATTACACATGTTCAAAACCCAATTTCATATTTCACAATCCATCCATCTCCTTACACCGATCTGTAAAGTCACACTGCACTGGTCCCATACGGCGCCACCTGCAGGTCAGGGGTTCACAGGAGGACGACCTCACGATCCTCCGGCGACGAACCCGGGCCTGATGGTCGGTCATGTGAGTTACTGTAATCTGATTACTTCTTTCAGTAACAAGTATCTAACGCATTACTCTTTCCAGACCTGAGTCAGATTAAAGTTACTCTGTGGTAAAATGGTCTCAACTTATAAAACTTTTCTACCTTTTATAATAATGAACCAGTCACCCATTCACTCTCATACATACACCAGTGCGAGTTTTGGCAAAACCGGTGTCCGTTGCACTTTGTGATTCGGTGAAGGGAATGAACGTAACTAAACAGTAACTTGTAATCTAACTTAGTTACTTTTAAAATCAAATCAGTAACTTTTAAAAGGAGTAATCAGGAATCTGTAATCAGATTCCTTTTACCACTGGCCTGTGGCAGCACCGGTCAGGAGGGGCTTCATCTGACTCGTGATCTCGGACCAGGCGCCTCTGACGCCATGACTCCTACTGTCGTTCAGGTCGTCTACGTGATCCGCAGATATAATCACTAGAAAAGCAAACACAGCCGTCACTGCTGAACTAAACTCCCGTTCATCTCTTTATAGAGCAGAGCTGCTTGTGTTGGTCAGTGTTTCCGCTGAGAGAGGAACTAAGGGACAGCACCCCCTGAAGGAAATGGGTCCATTACATAAACACATATAGCCGTATTTAAGATAAGATAATCCTTTATTGAGCTCACAATGGAGAAATTCACTACAGCCTAAATAAATGATTAAAAAGGTGTCCCGCTCCCAACTGCTCTTCATCATCAGTGCATCAGCTAATTAGTCACCGGTGACTCTGTGGCACCAGTTTGTCTCCTTTAACCACGAGGGAAACGACACTGTCTCTCAGGCGCAGACAGGTCAGAATTGTTGACACTTTAACACTTTAACCTCTTAACTCCCGCCTGAACCGAGAGGATCTTTTTCCTCACGTCATCAGATTTTTTTTCCATCATTTTTTTGTTGGGTGTTCAACTCATTTTTGTAACTTTTTAGTAATTTTTTCGTCAAATTTCTGTCATTTTTTTTGTCACATTTTTGTCATTTTTTCATCCATTTTTTCTCCATTTTTTTTTATTTTTTGTCACATTTTTGTCACTTTTTTGTCAAATTTTAATCACATTTTTGTCATATTTTTGTCATTTTTTTCTCACATTTTTGTCTTTTTTTTTGTCTTTTTTTTTTCAATTTCTTGTGACATTTTTGTGACATTTTTGCCACTTTTTCATCATTTTTTCGTCACTTTTTTATCAATGTTTTCTGGCTTTTTTGTCACATTTCCATCATTGTTTTGGACTGGGGTAAAGCCAAACTGGAGAAAACGTGCTCGGTTCAGGTGGGAGTTAAGGGGTTAACACGCTTGGTGACACATTTGGAACATTAATGCGTAATGTGTTTATGTGAAATACACTGAAATGTTGTCATGTTTTTGTTCGTGAAGCAGGAACTGTGCTTTAGGCTGAAATAACAAACTGCACCTTGGAGCTTTTTCCAACAATAAAGTCGAGCGATTATTAGTGTCAAACCTCCTGAACACGAGCGGTTTGTGAGTCTCGCCCTTTCCCTCTCGGCGCCGCCCGCTCTCCCTTCACCCTCTAATGTCATTATAGTCTCTCTAAACGCTGTGCATTAAGAGGCTCATTCTGCAGCTCATTATCGCCGCTTTATGCTTCGTTTGCGTCCGATTAATGAGATTTCACTCAAGTGCGGCCCACGCTGTCACCGTGGCAGAGCGGTTATCCCGCCGCCACCGCCTCCCAGGGTCCACAAAGTTATCAGCAGAGCAAAGTGAATTTACTCCAGTACTTCAGGATCTGTAGCCCCGTGTGAAGTTTTCACCGGCCCACCCACAAATTAATTAGATCCTGATTCTTTGTGTTGTCCCAGTGTGTTTGTGTTGTGTCATATTGTGTCATATTGTCACATATTTCTCGTACGTTCATGACAGTAACCTGAAGTTTCAAACAGAGTGTCCCGCCTTCTCTTCTCCTCTTTAGCGTTTGCTGATGTGAGGAACTCGAGACAAACCAAGAGAGACTTAATTAGAAAGTTGGAGCCGCTGTGAGTTAATTTATTTAATATTTAAAGCCAAAAATGCCTTCGCGCTCTCCCCGAGAGTTAAGCTAAAAACAACAGCAGCGTCACAGGAGCCGGAGAGGAAGGAACAGTCCGTGCCAAACACACACACACAAACACACAAACACACCGAATCTGAGCCGAAAACATGAACGTCAAGGATAATTACATTAAGACGCTGCAGGTGGGAGAAGTAAATGTAGAGACATCGATTTGATGTATCGTGCTGTAGATTAGTGACATCAGTGCAGTCTAAGACCAGCTGAAAAATGGCAACAATTCACATTTTCCCTGGTTGGATCTAAACGAGGTTCCAATTTTAATCAAGCAAGAAGAAATGTGAGTGAGACAAAAAAAATATGTAAAGCTTTTATTGAAAACAACAAACAAACTGAAATCGTCTATCGTCTATTTTATTGAACAAGCCGTAGATTTGCTTTTAAGAAAGGAAAAAAAAGATAAAAACAAGTTTCACAGACACAAAGTCACAAAGTGCTTCACAGTAAAAAACAGATAAGAAAACATCTTAAAAACATATCATATGCCGACGATCATAAGCAGCGTGAGTTGATTGGACTAGAATGCTTTTGTAAACAAATGTGTTTTTAGTCGCTTTTTAAAAATGTCCACTGAGTCTAGAGAGCGCAACTCGAGTGGGAGTTCATTCCAAAGTCGGGGCGCGGCAGCTTTGAATGAGCGATCTCCCCGAGTTTTAAAGTAAAACAACCCAATAATATCAATTTTAACAGACTCCAGTGTGTTTCCGTGTAGTTTCAGATGGAAAATATTGAAAAAAAGTTCCCTATTGACTCGCGACCCACTTTTGAGTCCCGACCCACCAGTTGAGAATCACTGTTTTACATTATACATGACTAAGTGGGATGTTCTGCGGGACATTGATATAAAATACACTATAAAAAAACAGCCCAATGACCAGTGGTTCCCACAGACGAGGGCCTTAGTCTGATGCTCTCTAACGTCTGCTCAGAGACAGCGGCCGTTTGACCTTTGCCCTGCACCGCATGAAGCCCCATTGGTCCACCGAAGGAAAAAGACCCAGATCATTATGGCGCCCCCTCTCTGCGGGGCACAGAGAGCATCTCAGGTGGATCAGGTCACATTTTTTCTCATCAGAGAATAAAACTTTGTTCCACCTTCCAATGGCCCCTGTTTGGCCCCTCTCCAAAGTCCAGACAAAGAGTTCTGTGGCTCAAGGAAACGGCTCCATTTGGGTCGAGGGTCGTCCTCCAGCTCAGCACTGGTCATATTTTTTTCGGTCTTCCACTTGACTTTTTTGTTCCATAACCCTCAGGATCTTCTGAAAAATTCCACATGACTGTTTTACAATCCAAACACGATCAAAACCATCAGGACAAAGTCAAGACAGTGTGAAAACATGAATCCACATTTTTGCACAGATTTGGTCTAAACCTTCTGATCAGCTGCAAAAACATCCAATTTAAATCAGGCAGGGATTAGATCATGAAAAATCCCTATTCAAAAAATTTCCAAATGTAGTTGAGTGGAGCCTGTACAGTGAGGAGTTTGGTCTTTCAGATGTGAAGGAGAAAACTACAAATCAACACTGCGGGAAACACTGACGCTTTCACCAGACAATTTGGGAAAAAAAGCTTGGGGTTTAAGCGCTGGATGAAACCGGCAGAAACCTCCAGAATCTGCAGCGTCCTTGGTTCAGACATTTGAGATATTTGTGTGAGAAATCGCGCGGACCTGTGCAGTTTCTTTGTTCTGGGAGCGAGCTGGCAGAGGAGGTAATGGCAGAGGTTTTGGCAGCAGACTCCGGAGTTTTCCTAAAAAAAGCTCTGAGCGCGTCACGCCTCGCTCCTGTCTCTGAAACTGCAGAATAAATGCACCAAGATAAACTCCCACACACCACTGGACTCAGCCTGGACTGAACCAGGACTTGGACCGGTCCAGAGCCGCCGACAGGACCACGTTCAGGGCTGACTGTGTTCATTATTAGGACGACACATTCAATACATTCAGGACTTACCTCCTCCAGTTCACATTAGAAACACATCACAAACAATAGCAGTGATTTATTGTTATCCATTAGAGCCGCTTCATGGTCCCGCCTCCAGCCCCTGACACTAGCCCAGACCTCTAACAGCCTCCTCTCTCTGCAGGGCATCAGCTCCCTGTTCAGCTCCCTGAAGGTGGTGCGGCTGCTGCGTTTGGGGCGAGTGGCTCGGAAGCTGGACCATTACCTGGAGTACGGCGCCGCGGTGCTGGTGCTGCTCGTCTGCGTGTTCGGGCTGGTGGCTCACTGGCTCGCCTGCATCTGGTAAGGACTGACCCAGGGGGGGTTTACAATAACATATATTACATCATACATCAGATGTTATGCTTTGTCCAGCTTTTCCATAACAAAGGCCAGGGCCAAGCCGGTCTGACCAGGTGTAGGTTTTGGGACCGACCTCTGACTGTGACCCGTGTCTGATGTGCCGTGAACAGACTCTGGCCTCTGATTGGCTACGAGAGAGTGGACAGCCCTCAGTATTGACACACAGGTCATAGGATTAATATTTCACATCATACGGCTGTTCTAAAAGGGGATTTTGCCGATATTAGCATTTAGCCGCTGTTAGCGCAGCTTTAGCTGGTGTTAGCGTAACATTACCATGTAGCTTACCTTCATAGTTGTATTTAGTGGTTTCTTTTCTGTTTTCATACAGCTTGGCTCCTCTGAATGATTCCATAACCCCCACCAGAGGGCAGCATCTGTCCACATTTGTTCTCTAAAAACCTTTAATGACGATCTGTACAGCGTGCTCCTCTGTGGGGGCATCGCCCACAACAACTGCGGGTGTGTGTGGTGGAAACAGAAGCATGTGCGGGGGTAGAGTCGATACGTGCACGTAGATCGTGGCGTGCACGGTCGGGTCGCGCTATGTGGGACGATGGTATATTTATATATATTTATTAATTATTAGTTCTGTGTTTTGTTTTTTTTGCATTTTACACGTCATATATTTATGCGTTTATGAAAGATAAACACTACAATCAATAAATATTGTGTTGGAGAGAGTATTGCAATTGTATTTATCTACAGAATACTGAATACTTGGATTAAAGTGTATTGTGTAATGTGTTCCGTTACTTTGTCCAATCATAGTACTACTGTATTCTGAATACTTAGATTACTTTCAGGTTGATTTGCATAATATTCATGCATAAAAGCATTTAAAAAAAAGCATAAAAGTGTATTGTTATGAATCTTGTGGGGAAGCCGTGAGTGTTTGAAATGAGCAGACTTTAAAAACACGTAACTCTCAAGCAAAATGTATTTCTCCACATAAAGGAAGTTTTTATAGCTTTTATGCCTCTCCTAATGGGGGACCTCCCACTGGTAAGTACCATGAGCTTAATGAGTAAATTCAAACAATAAGTTTAGCTGGTATTTTTTTATGTTTTACATAAAACAAGCATTTATTGTGTCACAATTATAACTGTTCAAATTAAATCAATACAGACAAAATACAAACCAAAATCCTGCACAAAAGTAAACTCAAAGCAAAGTTTAAACCATTCCCCCCCCCCCCCCCCCCCCCCCCCCGCCACATGGTTCAGCCTGAGATTTTAAAATGGCCGACAAAGACCAGGCCTTCCCTTTGTTCCCACCATGTGGTGCAGGTAAGCTTTTATACTGAGTAAATTAACAAATAAACAAAGTTTTAAACGGACAATGTGAAGTGTATCATTAACTTAAACAAATGAATGAATCCGGTGGGTTTTTGTTCGCTGAGGGATTTTGTAAATGAAACTGTCCCAAAACAAATACTGGGACAAACACACTTTGTCACAAATCTGAAATGTAATGATTGAGTACTTGAGTACTACAGTGTATTCCTTTGATGTTTGGAAAGTGATTCTAAACACCCTCAAATGAGAGAGTTACCAGAGAGTGAGTATTTTAAATACATATATGAATAAAAGTACTCAGTTACTACCCAACACTGCTCCCTGTTTACTCCTAAAGAGACCACAGTTCGATGAGAGCGGCACATATACTATGCAGAGAACCGGGACTGGGCTGGTCCAGGTCGGCCCAGCGCGGTGACTGGGAGGAATGACAGCGCTGAGCCAAAACAGAGGACAGACTGTAGTTTACAACGTGCTCTCCAAGTGTTTCACAACAGGCAGGTTTTTTGTTGTTTTTTGTTTATTCATTTTGTTTGTGCCGGCTCCCAGTTTGGGCATCTACTCGCGGCTGCGCCAGTGAGTCACGGTTGCCGACCCCCGGTTTAGAAGGTTTTATTTTTCATCAGAGCAATGTGTTTTTATTGTTTCACTCCTGACAGTTTCAGTCGCTCGTTGCCTGCAGTCATTGTTGCCTGTTTTTGCACCGGCTCCACTTCTACAGAGTTGTTTAGTCCGACAGTAACATCGTCCTCCTCAAATATCTGATCTGACGGTTCACTGTCAGTGGCTTTGGTGTGAGACAAAAACACGGAGCGGCACAGTCTTTCTCTGCTTCATTCTGACTTTAGGGCAAATAAAACGTGAACTCGATCCTTCACTTTTACAGCATTAAAGTCGAAGAAATCAAACGGGCTGAGAGGAAGTCTGACACGGACGAGCCCAGCAGTGGATTTCACAATGAAGGGCACGAGCTTTAGTAATGAGTGTGTTAAAGGCTTTCTAGAAACGCTTCACAGACGGCAAAGGGCAATGTTTTTATCCTCATAGGAGCCTCAGAAACTGTTGTTACCCACACTGCCCGATGCCAGTCTGGGAAAGTTTGGGTCAGTCCTAATTATCCAGACAGTTTTTTATTTTTTTTTATTCATGCAGTCCTTATATTTGAAGAGTTTAGCGGTGCTAGGCTAGTGCTAGGCTAGTGCATGTCTGGTAACTAGTAGCCTGCATTAAAAACCTCTTCAAACTCATGGGCTCGTCCTCCACACGTTGCCATATCTGATTTGTAGAAAGCTCCTTTGTGAATTCCACGTGTAGTAAAGCGGCCGCAGGTAAACAAACTACTGTAGATCCGGTAACAGAGCAGATCACTCCGCCGCTGCGTAGCTACAACCAGGCAGTGTTCATTTTGACAACATATTTTAATTGGTTTTAATATTAGTCTTTTGACGAAAATGTAATTCGATTTTGGTCTAGTTTTAGTCCCAAAAAAATCTTCCATTTTAGTCAATTTTTAATCGACTAAAATTGCAAGTAAATTTAGTCGACTAAATTTAAGACAAATTTAGTCGACTTTGCATTGATAATATTCATTATAATCATGTTTAATCTTGTTCCTCTGCTTCATGGAGCTGCTCCACATGAATAAAGCTCAGAGCTGATGTAACAGGTACTTAAGCTAGAATAATTCTAACTGTTGGGCTATTCAGAAGTCTAGAGTACGGCTCTCGGAGAGATAGGACGGAGACGGATATCTGCTTATAAATGTTGTGTTATTATTTACAGTGGACATAAAAACAAACAGACACTTGGGACAAAAACACATGGACAGGAATGGCCATTCAAATTGACATAAACAAAACATAAACAACAAATGCGATGCGTGTAACAGTTCATATGCGCAGTTCATACGGCCACGGATTGGAGAGTGAAGTATGACAGTTCGTAGTGAGAGTTCGGTTTATGGTGGCAGTGTGTATGGGGTAATGCAAATTAAGGAATACATAGAGGCGGCTAGTAGCTAACAGTAGCAACAAATTCACTCACCAACTCCGCTTAATATCATAACATCGACACACTCTCTCGTCACGAATCAGCCCTGATGGTCGGCACCTATAAGTTAACAATTAGTTGTAAAATGTTGGACAGTTGTCATAGCGATCTGCGGGTAAACGAGAACTTTAAAACATACCGGCTTCGAACTTCCCCGAGGCTTAGCCACCGCACCTGTCAGCCATATTGGAACGCTGGATAATATAGAGCGCGATAGGCTGCAACGAGTCACGTGAGCGGGTGACGCTACGCTCGAGAGACTAAACGTAGGGACAGCGCAGGCAATGTAAGGGAATGACATTAAAGGAAATATAGCATATTTCCCACCCGTGTTACACTGATCCTTTGGCAGAGAATTTAAATGATCTGGCTCTTCAATAGAAGTTTGGATGATTTTAGTCTCCCTTTCATTTTTATTTAGTCTCATCTTAGTAACTAAAATATCTGGACATTTTAGTCATAGTTTTAGTCTCATGAAAAACATTTAATTTAGTTTTAGTCCAGTTTTAGTCGTCAAAAATATCACTTTGACTAAAATTAAGACTAAATATTTTGTCGACGAAATAAACACTGCAACCAGGAAGCTGATGCTGCTCAAATATAAGTTATTTTAAACACAAAATGGTTATATTTCAACACAGACATTTATATGGGTAGTCTGGTGTTATAAGTGATTTGCCTCAGGTGCTACTAGCTACCATAGACATGCACTAGCCTAGCACTAGCACCACGAAACTATTCAAATATAAGGACTGCATGAATGGAAAAAAAAAACACCCTGGATAACTAGGAAACGAGGCCCTAAAAAAAAAAAAAAAATCCTGATATATCCCTTTAAAATCACATGACCCTGATCTATAGTATATTTAATATGAAAAATGCCTTGGGGGGCGTGGTCAAATGGTCTCACGGACTCTGAGGCCTGAGGTTCTCCACCCCTGGGCTAAATCATCATTAATGACAAACAATGGATGAAAACAAAACAAATAAAGTGACAAAATGGGATGGAAAAAAAAGTTTGAAAAAATTATGATGAAACGGCAACAGCGCGAGGAAAAGGATCCGTTTGACTCAGTTTTTTTAAGGTCTTAGCTTTCAAATGAGGCGTTACCCTGACTGGCCTATAGGCTGTGAGCTCCAGTGGAGAAGCTTTTGGATTTGGGTAAAGCCGAACTGGAGAAAAGTGGGGATTAAAAATATGAATTGAAATGAATGACACTTTTTCCTTTTTCCTGTGAGACGTCACTCAGGGACGAAGACGCCGTGAAGCCAAAAACTATTTAACTTTTGTCTTTGAAGTGTTTGATCACACAGGCCTCACATCTTCCAAAAGTAATGAATTGATTAATTATACAAAGGCCGTAATTAACTCTGATTAAAAATGTTAATCCAGTCCCCCCACTCTAAGAAGCGTCAGTATATCCTGACCTTTAACCCCTGGTCTGTGTTCCAGGTACAGCATCGGCGACTACGAGGTGATCGACGAGGTCACCAACTCCATAAAGTCGGACAGTTGGCTGTACCAGCTGGCCCTGAGCACGGGCTCGCCGTACCGCTACAACGCCAGCGGGACGGGGCGCTGGGAGGGCGGGCCGGGGAAGGAGTCGCTCTACATCACGTCCCTGTACTTCACCATGACCAGCCTCACCACCATCGGCTTCGGGAACATCGCCCCCACCACCGACGGGGAGAAGATCTTCTCCGTCGCCATGATGATGGTGGGATGTGAGTAACGGCGAGGTTTTTAACTCTTTAGATTTCAGGCTGGATGAGCTGGAAACTTTCAGCTTTAACAAATGAGGCCATGAGTGTCACGATAAGAGGTTCAATTACTGAGTCACTGTTTCTCTAAAGATTTAACCTCTTAACTCCCTCCTGAACCGAGCATTTTTTTGTTGGGTGTTCAACTCACTTTTGTAACTTTTTTGTCCTTTTTTTTGTCCATTTTTTATCACATTTTTGTCACATTTTTGTCATTTTTTGAATCAATTTTTTTCTCATTTTTTTTTGTCACATTTGGTCACATTTTTGTCTTTTTTTGTCGCATTTTTTGTCATTTTTTTGTCACATTTTTGTCATTTTTTAGTCACATTTTTGTCTTTTTTTGTCACATTTTTTTGTCATTTTTTAGTCACATTTTTGTCATTTTTTGGTCACATTTTTGTCATTTTTTTAGTCACATTTTTGTCATTTTTTTGTCACATTTTTTGTCATTTTTTTGTCACATTTTTTGTCTTTTTTTAGTCACATTTTTGTCAATTTCTTTATTTTTGCCCCTTTTTCATCAATTTTTCGTCACTTTTTTGTCAATGTTCTCTCACCTTTTTGTCACATTTCCATCATTGTTTTCGTCTCAGTTTTGTTGTTATTTTCACAGCTTTTTTTCCAGAAGCTTTTGGATTGGGGTAAAGCCAAACTGGAGAAAATGTGCTTGGTGGGAGTTAAGGGTTTAACTTCTGAGATCCTTTTCTCACATGTGGCAACAACATCTGCACTTTACAGACTTTGTTTGGTCTCTTAGTATCTGGATCTTCACCATAACATGTTCAATTATTGCACTGGTTCAATGTTTCTCCAAAGATTTGATTGGCGGCACTGCTAGAAGGTCCCGGGTTCGATTCCCACCTGGACGGGGCCTTTCTGTGTGGAGTTTGCATGTTCTCCCTGTGTCTGCGTAGGTTTCCCCTACCACTAAAAACTTGTACAATAGATTTCCAAATCTATTGTCCAAAGTGCCGTCATGCACGAGCTTAATATAGAAGCTGCAGTTACACATAAGACCTGAGGTGGCAGTAGTGAGTATACAACTTGCATCTAGCCCCTTTAATCTGATTTATTGAGCTTTGAAAACAAGGCAAACATTGGCAATACATTTCCCCCCCATAATCGGTCAGCAAAAGTCTCGAATAAGGGCTGAACATTATTGAAGTAAATTACAGAAATGAAATAGTGAGGATCTGCAGGTGTTTGGTGACAGTGGAGGAGGATGATGAGCAGGTCAGAGAGTTTATCTTCCTCCAGGATCCTTCAGCGTTTACCCCGTGTGTTACGGCGGTTAGTGTTGGTAAAGTGGCGGCGTTCTTATGTAAGCGAGCGAGAGGCTCATTCATTATTTACAGCTCCGGAGTCTTAACTACAGCGTCCCGGGACAAAAGCAGACATTTGTACCACAGACAAACCGGGACCAAACCGGGACTTTAAACAGTCGCCAAGACCAGAGGTGGATCCTGATGTTTAGAGACTGGAGACGAGAGCTTAGACTCTGTTAACCCCCGCATCAACCGAGCACATTTCTCCTGTTCAACTTTACCCAAATCTAAAAGCTTCTTGATAAAAGTGTCAAAATAGTGACAAAATTGAGACATAAATGAGGATGAAAATGCAGCCAAAAAAAGCATTAAAAGAGCAACAAAATGGCGACAGCATAGCAACAAAATAAGCAAAAATCCAAGATCAGTTTTGTAGGTCTTAGCTTTCAAATGAGGCATTGCACTGGGCGACAGGCGGTGAACTCTCCTGTCAAGAAGCTTTGAGATCTGGGTAAAGTTGAACTAGAGAAAATAAGAGTAATACGAGGAAAATAAGAGGGGCAAGAGGTTAATTTCATACACAAATTTCCCCCAGAATAATACAGCGCCCGAGCCTTTCTCGAGGAGTTGTTTGGGCTGCAGTTCAAATCAAGCCCCGCCTGGAGCGCAGAGAACCAATCAGAGAAACACAGATGTGACGCAGTCGTTTTCCATCAGTTTGCAGTAGGGCTGTGCAATTCATCGAAATTCAATTACGATTTCGATTATTACGCTAAACGATCACAAAGTTTGCATTATGTCATGGCACTGGGATTATTTTCCCTTCGCATTTCACGTGCCATGGTTTATGCTTTTTCCTGACCTAAAAACAAACATGATGACATCTGTGATGATGATGTCATCTGCTCGTTTTACTTGCACAGGTGTGAGGGCTGGCCAGCAGGGGGCGGGTGTGAAGCAGAGACCTCTCCTTAATCGAGGCATACTTGAAATCATTTGTACTTTTATGACTGTTCAGAAAACAGAAAATATTCAGCTTAGTTTTTTGGTTAATAAATAAATAAATAAATAAAATAAAGATAGACTTTTTTTTTTAAAGGCAACAAATAATCGTGATTTCAATTATGACTAAAATAATCGTGATTATTATTTTTTCAATAATCGAGCAGCCCTAGTTTTCTGTTCACAAACAATCCTGATAGTCGAGCAAACGATTCGTTGAACGGCCATTTTTTGTCTGAGAAAATCACAATACAAGATGAGGACAGAGGAGAAGGAGGCGTGATGTCCGGAGGTGAGAGGACACGGAGCAGGCGCACGATGTGAAACTGAGGAAATGCAAATTAAAAGCTCCAATTTGCATTTGTTTTAATGAAATATGAGCCTTAAAGGTGCATTGATGTGAAAAAAGAAGTGTATCTGACCTTGTAGTGACCCAGTAACTGTATGATTGATCAATATGGTGCCTTTACTTTCCATCACAGGCGTCTCTAAAACGCTCCAGGATCAATTGTTTTGTAGGTATTTTGATAAAAGGGTCCGTCCCAGAGAAAATAAAGGCGCCATGCGGACCACTCATACAGCCACTTTTTTAAAATAAAAAGTTGCATAATGAGGCTCTGAATACTTTAAACCTTTTTTTTTAAACTGTAGATTTATGAACATCAAGACTTTCAGAGAGGGTTCTGTCACCTTTTCCAGCTTTATACAAATCAATCATGTTTATTGTAGGTCTTCAGAGAGATCGTTTGAGCGAGGTCTGATGTACATCACCTTCTCAACAAGGGACAATTCTTAACTCCTGTGTTTCTGTGGCAACGGCAGCTTTAAGCCACACCTCAGAGACCCACCTAGGGCTGCTCGATTATTGAAAAAATAATAATTACGATTATTTTTTGTCATAATTGAAATCACGATTATTCAAGCGATTATTTGTTGCCTTTTAAAGAATATTTTATTTATATATTTATTAATAAAAAAATCTATGCTGAATATTTTCTGTTTTCTGAACAGTCATAAAAGAACAAATGACTTCAAGTTTGCCTCGATTAAGGAGAGGTCTCTGTTTCACACCTGCCCCCTGCTGGCCAGCCCTCACACCTGCACAAGTAAACTGAGCAGCGCGGCCTGATGACATCATCACACAGCGCTGTTATTGTTGTTTATGTCAGGCAGAAGCACGAGCCACGGCACGTGAAATGCAAAGTGAAAATAATCCCAGCGCCATGAAATAATGAAAAAAAGAAAATGTGGGGGAAAAAAATGAAGAAAAAAAAAAAAAAAATCCCCGATTATGCTAATTTTGTAATTGTTTAGTGTAATAATCGAAGTTGTAACAGAATTTCTGTGGAGGTTAAGGTTATTGCAACAATATGAAGAAAATGCAGTTTTATTACTACATAGAGTTGATTTGTTTTTACAAAATGCAGCTTAACAAAACTCCGGGTGTCGTTCTTCATCCTCATCAAAAGCCAGATCCTGTGCGTGAACTCTTGGCCTGTCGCCTGCTCTCACCGTCCCGTGTAAAAGAGGCTGCGTGCCCTCCCGCTGAGCCCCGTCCCGCCCGGAGCTCGTCCCGGCAGCTGCAGAGGAAGCCGCTTTAATTATTCAACATATTTTTGATGCTTGAACGGTCTCTGAGAGCGGCCGCTGTTCCTCATCATCATCATCTGTCCGACACTCGTCTGGGGAAACGGACACCTCTCATTGTCGAGGATATTAACGACCCGCTCGCTCTGACACGGGCGCGGAGGCGAGACCGGAGGGCGTGACCCGGCGCCGAGGTGCCGCCCGTCAGGAGAGTCAGGAGGACGATCACCCAGACAGACGAGAGAACGACTGCAGGACACGCAGGCGGGACATCAGGGCCCAACAAGATCAGTCTTTGATATTTCATGGCGACAGTCGGCAGCTCTCAGGGCAGCTGCTCCAGAACCTATTGTACTTGTATTGTGTTCTTTGTAAGAACTTATTACTTTTACTCCACTTCATTTGAAAAGCCCTGTGTTTGGGGGCATATAAAATGTCCTTATTATTTAAATAAAGGTGCTGCTTTTTTCAATGAGGATAACATTAACCTCTGAACCCCCACCTACACAAGCACATTTTCTCCAGTTATTATCCAGGTATTACCCAAATCTAAAAGCTTCCTGAAAAAAAAAAAGTTCACTTCCTGTACTGTAGATGAGGATGAAAAAGAAACAGTGTGTTAGTGGTAAGAATATCCTCTACTTGTGAATAAACTTTCTCCCATTTCTCCACTATTACTTTAAAGGAACTTTACCGAGTTTAAAAATGTTAACACTAAGCAGGGCTGGACTGACAGAAAAAATCGGCCCGGGACTTTTGGGTCAAGACCGGCCCTCTAAAAAAAACAAACAGTCATATTCAATGCAATAGTCGAGGTGATGAGCAAAACAATAAGCCCTTTCCTTGAACTAAAACAGTATAAGCTACGAATCAAGGACAGTAGCTGCTTCATGTTGTCTCTGCCAAATTCAAGCTAACACCTCAGAGCACTCAACACTTTAATCTTGTCATTTATAAGTTGAAGGAACTTTTGTAAAATTACTGAACAGTCTTAAAATGTGCGTTACGTTAATGAAGTTCCTCTCGCGACTGCAACACAAATAAACTTCTCAAAACCAACCAAATGATCAGACTGTAAATTGAAGATGAAACGGTGAATCTCACCACGAAGTCAGAGAGGTGTGGAGTGAGAATAGAAATCCCAAAAAGGCCAAACATTGTAAATCCTTTCAATGGAAACAAGAAGATTTCCAAACTGCACTGACGACGAGGAGCAAGACGGAGTCACCTGACAACTCCCAGCATGCACTTCTTTGCAAACATTTGTCTAAAATGTATAAAAAAATAGAGGTCTGAGGTTCTGTGGGTTCTGGAGGGAGTTACAATAAACTATTTCCTCTTATATTGGCAATGTGAGGGGCATGAGTGTTATGTCCCAGAGGCCCATTGCTCACTATACGAGATTATCTGGGAACCATGACTCAAGAAAGCGCCACCAGAGGGGTGTAAAGGTGCGTACAGACCAAACGTGCGTCCACGCCCCATCTGCCTCTCGTTGGACGCCAAACAACGCCGCTTCACATACTTCACACTCGCGACAAACGCCTGTTTGCTGGCGCGTGAAGTTTTGCAAGCGTCATATAGGAGGCGTGTCTGGCCACAGATTGTTGACTCAGGGCGCACTCACACTTGACATCCGAGCAGCACCTGCCGCCCTGAGCCTTTCTTTGGAGTCATATACAGCCTGAATAGAAGATATGACGCTCAGTTTATGTCATTCATTGCTGCTTCGGCCACTGGTTAAACAGCTTTATGTTGGTGAACTCCTGGAAGTCTACGCTTTACGTTACAACAAAGCACTTAACACGAACGCGCACCAAAATCACAAGCGATAAATGCACCCGCAGGTTTTATCTGTCAGACTAAAGCCTGCGGCCAAACCGGGTACAGTAGCAGAGACGGCGGGAGAAGCGCAGCCGCTCCCCGTATAGTCAGCCCGAGACGCGCGTGAAGCGGCCAGGGCGTCGGGGTGAGCGGTATGTGGCCGGGGGTCCGGGGAGCCGCCCGGGAGCGAAGCGGTCGGGGGCCGGGGAGACGAGAGCGAGGCAGCCGCTGCTCTGTTTGATAAATACAGCCTTTTCTCACTGTTTTACGTTACAAATGCACCCGCCCATACAACAGCCGCTTGTATCCGTGCGTGTGCGCAAACACGAGCAACCGAGCCGCGCTCCGCCCCCCTCCTCCAAGCGGGCCAAAGTCCGGAACCGAGTCCGACTCGGGCATGGTTTGTTGCAGGTAACAGGTGACGCCTGAGCCCAGTCAGCGTCCCTGATTGGTTAACAAGGCATAAATGAACGCACGTGTGGCTTGGATTACTTGAGTGCATGAAGCAGTGGGCGCGGGCTCCCTGTTCGCTCGCCGCGCTGTTCTCCCTGGCTTTCACGCGCGTCCTTCCACATCCACTCGCGTTTGCTACGCTTAATACGCGCGGACAGCTTTGCTTGCATTTCGAAGCGCGTTGAAGCACCTCTACATAGGGTTAACATGGAAGTTGGAGGCGTGGACGCTTTTGGTGTGTACGCACCTTTAGAGGCGTCACATCCCTCTAGTGGAGGAGTTGTGTAATTGTGTATCTATTGATATAGATTCTAATGGCTTTTCCCGCTAATTGTGGGCCGGTGAAAGGTATAACGGGCCTTTTTTTCGATCTGGTCGGCCCACCGGGAAAACTCCCGAATCTCCCGATGGCCAGTCCAGCCCCCCAGTATTTTCATCCCCCTACATGTCCTAATGTGTAGAATGAGCTCAGACCTGTTCACCACAACTGCCTCTAAAATCCTGCACTGTCGCTCAAAACGGTGTTACTTTGGGTCAGAGCTTAATATAGAAGCTGCAGTTACACGTAAGACCTGAGGAGGCAGTAGTGAGTATAAAATGTCCAACTTGCATCTAGTCTCTTTAACAAATGGTGAATTACAAATATATGTTTTTACAGAGACATGATGGTGGTTCAACTGCCCATAAATACCTAAATAAACGGACAATGGTAACGAGGAAGCTAATTTTATATATAATAACTAATAAGCTGAGGCTGTGTGAAAGCTCCATAGATAAACACAGCAAACGATGCAAGTTTATCTGAATCTCCTGCTGAAATAAAAACAGCTCAAAGGCCAAAAACTGTTTTACTCTTAATTTGAATTCGATGTCGAGCAAAGTGTGCTCATTCGTAAGAACAGACTCGGAGCTGAAGGCGTTCCTGTGATTTCTATATTAGTGCGATGGCAGAGAAGTTAGTCGTGACCTTTCAGTTGCTCGACTGTAATTGTATTGTATAAAAAACCTGTGTCTGCAGTTTTGAAGTAGCTCGACTTCCTCTCTGTGATGTACAGCACAGTTCACGGCAGCGCTGAAACAAAGCCGTCGTTAATAAAGGTCACACGCTCTAATGTTGGCTTTGATTCCAGCACTTTCGCTCTGGAGTTGTTTATAAAAACCTCTGCAACGTCAAAAGATCCAGCGTTGTGTTGTTTCACCAAGATCTAGTATTGACGATGGGAGAGTGTGACCACTGCACAAAGCCTTGTCCAGCACATCCCAAAGACTCTCAGTGACCCCCTCACCTTCTCTTCAGTTCAGCTGCGAAATCAAACACAGTAATAGGTAGAGCGGGTCGTCTCGTGATAGGAAGGTCGGGGGTTCAAATGCACACTGTCGTTGTGTCCTTGGGCAAGACACTTCCCCCTCCCTGCCTCCAGTGTCTGCGTACACTGGTGTGTGAATGAGAGAGTGAGACTGTAAAGCTTTAGGCCTGATAAAGGTAGAAAAGTTCTACATAAGTTGAGTCCACTTACCATCTGGTCCACAAAGAGGAGGCGTGTCCTCTCGGGCGGCCATGTTTAAAACCTTGGCTCTGCCCATGTGCGGGGGGACTGGTTTAGTTTTCTTGTATCTTTGTATTTTGTTTTGCATTTTTGAGTTTATTTACCGAAAGGAGAAGATCGCGAATACAAGCGGCCGAAATGAGTTTCCTTCGCAGGGTGTCTGGGCGCACCCTTCGAGATCGGGTGAGGAGCTCCGTTACCCGGGAGGGGCTCGGAGTAGAGTCGCTGCTCCTTCATGTCGAAAGGAGCAGCTGAGGTGGCTCGGGCATCTGTTCCGGAGCCTCCTAGTCAGGAGGTCCTGGAGGTGTTCCAGGCATGTCCTACTGGGATGAGGCCTCGTGGAAGACCCAGGACACGCTGGTGGGACTATGTCTCCGAGCTGGCCTGGTGTCGCCTCGGGGGCAGAACAGCTGGAGGAGGTGTGTGTGGACCGGGAAGTCTGGGCATCTCTGCTGAGACTGCTGCCCCCACGACCTGGCCCCGGATAAAGAGGAAGAAAATGGATGGATGTTTATTGTTGCTAAGTTGAAACACAGGTTTTGGATTTGGAGTGACCTGGGGATTTATTTATTTTTTTTACTGTAAAAACCTACCTGTGAGCTTGAGCCTAATACTTACCTGAAGTGTTCTCACCTGGGAGGGGCTTCCTGCTGGGGAGAGTATTAAAAAGTGTCATACAATCAGTGAGTTTCTACAGTTTGTTTGATTCGGTTAAGCCTTTTTAACAGTTATTTTGTATATATGGAAATTCAAATTTTGACCCACATTACCACGGAAACATTTTTAAGTCTGCTTCCTACTTCACCACATTGGCCAGCTTCCCCACACCGCATTTTTGTCAAATTTATGAAGCATTATTGTGTCTTATTTTTTGTCACTTTTGGCCACTTTTCCGGGGCATTTTTGTCGCTCTTTTGTCGTTTCTTTGTTGCTTTTTTGTCAGGCTTTTGCAGTTTTATTTATCATGTTTTTGTCACTTTTCTGTTGCTCTTTGCTGATGTTTTTGTTGCTTTTTCAGTCGCTTTTTAGGACGTTTTCACACATGTTAAAGCGCCTTGCAGGTCGCGTCGAGACCGCCAAAAGTCCCTTTAAGTCGACCCAACTAGAGCCCGTGTGAAAACACCCTCAGTCATGTGTTTGTCAATTTATTTATATATATTTTTTATTGTCCTATTGTTGCTTTTCCAGCACGTTTTCGTTTCTATTTTGACGCTTTTTTCAGGAGCTTTTGGATTTGGCCCCGTGAATCCTGAAATCGTCATTTTAGAATCGGCCCAAATCCACTAATGGTGGTTTTTAATAACATTAAAAACACTGTAGTCGAGGCTGACGTTATCATGTAAATCTGTGCCGCAGTTGTTTAGAGCGCATTGTCTAAATGTCAGTAGCGCTGCTGCCGCTGTGATACAGAGATGAAAACAGTAGGAGGAGGTCTGCGCTGTCTCCATCTGCTCCTGTTATTACACAAAAAAACTTTACTGTCAGTTTAAACAGAGGCTTTGCCAGGAAATACAATTATAGCCGCTCGTCTTTAGTTTCCAACAGCAGTCTGCCAAAAGTCCTTTTCCGAAACCAAACGCTGCCAAATCCTCCGCACTGAACAACTTCAATAAAAAGCCCATTATGTTTCCCTTTGTTCTTAGTGCAGCGCTCAGGTTTGAAGACTCGGGGTCCCGGGTTCAAAGCCCAGGTCGAGCCGGGCTAATTTTCCTCCTCGAGGGAAAACAGCGCACGTTTCTATGGCGGAGAGTAAGGCTGCATTTGAAATTGAAATTTAAGTTGTACTTTCTTTTGTTTTTTTTGTTTTTTTAATTGTACATGGCACATGAATCACTGCAGTGTATATTATGTATAACACAACGTGAGGATACATAAAGAAATCAGATAACACAGAGCTCCAGGAACATAAAAAATAAAGAAAAAAATAAATAATAATAATAATTATAATAATAAAAATATAAAAATGTAAATGGAAAAAAAAAAGGCAGGCAGGCAGTGGGGCTACACCTCTTGAGAAAAAAAAATCTAATTAATCCAAATACATACTATTCAGTCAAGGCTTCTCACTGGACAGGTCACATCACCTGGGAGTATTGATTAATAATAGCAACAAATATTATCATTATTACTTATCTTTTTATTTATTTCAGAAATGCTAAGCTGTTAGCATATTAATTATCCTTAGTGCCTTGTTTTAATTCTATTGAGTTCTGATCTAGTGTGGCCTGGGGGCCTCACAGGGCTAAGTATCCTCCCAGAGTTTGTCTGTTGTGCCTTTTAGAGAAGCGTTGACGTGCACATTATGATACAGTTACTCCATTACTGGTTGTTTTAATGTTTTCCAGGTAGTCTTTCCATTTTTCAGTGTAGCTCATATTCCGGTCCATAACATTAAATGACATGTGTTCATATGAGGCCACCTTGGCAAGTTCTGTAAACCATCCTGCAAAAGGAGGTTCATCCGCATCTTTCCAGTGACGCATTATTACTTGTTTCCCAATCATGATACTGGTCTGAATTAGGTCCGATGATGTACACCGTGTGGTCATTTGTGGATCGTTCAGAATAAAAAGCTGTGAATTTGAAATTAGCGCGAGTCATGTTTTTTAGACATCCGTGAATCTTCATCCAGAAGTTTTGAGTTTTGGGACATTCCCAGAGGAGATGTACCAGGGTTCCTTTGTTATTACATCTCCAGCAAGTGTCCGAGTCCACACGGTTTAGTCTGAACAGTCGTGAGGGAGTCCAGTAGTAGCGATTTAATATTTTGAAGTGAATTAGCTTGATTTTAATATCTCTAGACAATTTGTTGGTATTTTTACATATTCTTTCCCAGTCTTCATCTGATAAGTGAATTTTTAGGTCTGATGCCCAGATCGGAAGTTGTGCTTTCACTACTTTCAGCTGCTTGTATTCGCGTGGATTCGCTTCACGGTGGATCTGTCTCGGCTCCGGGTTTGCAACTTTCCCTTACTCTCTTTTTCTGACTCCTTAAAAATGCCACTTTGCCTCTCTCAGATTTGTGTCTTGTTGCTGATGAAGCTGTAATAACTGAGTACCACGATGTTTAACAGCAGTTTTAGACGTCTATATGTAGCTCAAAGCTCAACTGCATGAACAATTATTATCTGTTATCTGCATTATCTGTGTTTTTTTATAGATAATTTATAAGAACATTACAAAATTGTGGCCTAAGACACTTTTGGCTGAAACAGTACTTTGAAATCTTTGGCTCAAACGTTTCCCTTTGTGTTGGACTTTTGCACTTCTCCTCAAATTTCTCCTGAATCCTCTGAGGGAATGAAATACTCACCAATTTCCCGCGTTTGTGGCATCAAAGCGATGGAATCTGGGCATTGAATCTGACTTGCTGCTGCCTGTATAAATATAGATGACAGTGAGATGCTGCTTCACGCCCCACGTGAACTCTTCCAGGTGTGTTTTGTCTCCTCTTCTGCGGATCCTTCGGTAATGAGCTCCTCCGACCTCTGACCTTTGCCCCCGTCCGCTCCGGTTGACTCCGCTCTAAACCTCTCTCTCTATTAAGCGAAGCTGAAGTGAACTGGAACAGACCGGACAGATGAGGCAGTAAAGCTGTAGGTTTTTCTGTTTCGGTGCTGCGGGCGTAAAGTGGCTCCACCACAGGGGCCGGTTTAGGGTCCCAAAACGCCAGCCCACGCTCCGATATATACACAATAAATGAAATTCTACAGTGAAAAGGTTCTCCATAACATGTTTATTTTAATGTCAGAGTAAGCAAGAGTAACTCCAACATGTCTGTGTCGCTCCTTGGTCTTTCCCACGCTTATTCATTCACAAATACTGACATGTTTGGTATCCACGTTTAGCACGAAGGAGGAAAGTACATAATTAAAACATTTTAAAGCTCCGTAAAGTCCCTTTTAAAGAGGGGGTGTTATGCTTTTTTCAATCACATAGCACCAGTCTATATCACACTATAATGATGACCAAACCTTCTGTTGGTCTGTAAATGCAGTAAATTAGAATAACTGCCTTGTATAAAATTGCTCTCTCAAAATGGCTGTAGTGAATGTCTTGAAATAGGCCTCTGTCTCTTTAAGAACCTCTGAGCCTTTCAGACACGCCCCCTCCACACGCTGTCTATGGCATCAGTGGGGAGGGGGTTCTGCTGAGGAGCAGTGGTTGGTTATTCGGCTGGTGACGAAAGCTCGGAGGCGTCTCCAGGAGGTGGGGGCGTTCCTAGGAGGACTCAGGCAAACCTATCCCTAAAATGGCCGCCATCAGAGTTTTTACAGATTAGTCAAAAATACGTGAATGTGCCAAGGCAACACTTCAGCCATGTTTTTAATGATGGAATGACGTGATGTAAAGCTTGAAAAAGTCGATTTTGCATAATACCCCCCCCTTTAATGAACATACATGCGTCTCATGCATGTAAACAAGCCACACTGGATTGTAGCCTTGGGCTTATTTCCATGCGCACTCTCAAACACACACTCACTCACCCTGGCCTATTGTACATGTTTTTAGTGGTAGGGGAAACCAGACGAAACCTACGCAGACACGGGGAGAACATGCAGACTCCACACAGAAAGGCCCCGTCCAGGTGGGAATCGAACCTGGACCTTCTTTGGAGCACGAGCACTAACCACTGTGCCACTGAGCCGCCGTGTATTTATTGAGCTTTGAACCCCCACAATAAGGCAATATTTGAATCCTTAACTTTAAACTCACCCTCCTGGAGCCGCCACCTTAACGTGGTGGAGGGGATTGAGCACCGAATTGATGCTGGAGCTCTGTTGTCGGGGGCTTCGTGCCTCATAGGGTCTCCCATGGCAAACAGGCACTGGGTGACGGGTCAGACAAAGAGCGGTTCAGACGCCCCTCATGAGAGACCAACAGGCCTGAGAACCGTGAGGCCGTCCTTCTGTGGACCCACCACCTGCAGGAGGCGCTATAGGGGCTGGTGCTATGTGAAATGGGAAAGTGGAAGAAAATGGATGGATGGACAAGATCAAAAATCCCTCTGAGCAAATGTTTTAAAATAATATGTAACAAAATTAAACCGTAAATCTGAACTTTTCTCCATTATTTAGATTTCGTTGCTGAAAATATACAACATTTTGGGGGCTATTTCTTTGACGAAAATGCCTTATTTTTATATGAAAGTATTTGAACACTTTTTTTCCTCATATTTATGTGAGAACTCTGCAGTTTTCATATTGATTTTCATATTCACCTGCAGCGTCTCGCCTTAAAAGTAAAAGAATAATGTTCAGAGAGTGACAAACTCCTGCTAAACTTCCGTCATGTATTGTTCGTATTTCCCGGTCCAGGATTACGCTGTACTTTTGTGTATTGTCAGTATTATTTAGGATTATGCTGTACTTTTGTGTATGGTCAGTATTATTTAGGATTACGCTGTACTTTTGTGTACTGTACGTATTATTTAGGATTACGCTGTACTTTTGTGTACTGTTCGTATTATTTAGGATTACGCTGTACTTTTGGACCCGCAGTGGGACGGTTCCTACTGTCTCCGTAATCCCGGTTTATGTGGACGTGAACGTGGTGGTGAAAACAGCTTGGACACTTGGACTCGGCTCAGTTCTTTCTCTGAAGTTTCACTAAATCTCACTCCCACATCTCGATCTGCCTCTAATCCGTGTTCCTTCATCATCCGACTTTTATTCTTAGATTGTCACCCGTCACGTGTCATAGTTTAGACTCTTTTGAGATATTACGGATATATAGGAGCGGTCATGAGTTTGTGGTTCATTCAGTTCAGAGCGTCACAGTGGATCAACAGGACTAAACCAGGACTAAACCAGGACTTAAGGTGAGACGCTGCAGCTGAATTAATGTATTGCAAGTTTTCTGCTGAGAAATCTCGCCTTAAACTCCAGTGTGTCTGTGTCGCCTGGCGGTACAGTGCAAACTTATGAGCCGCCGTAATGATCCCGGGTCAGATTCAAAGTCAGACTAAAGGTCGGCCTGTGTCACATGATCTACGACCGAGTCAGAACCAGATCTGCCCCAAGGACCAGGACCAGGTACAGACCCAGCGGTAACCTTTAAGACACGAGGCTCGTCTTTAATGTCAGAGTCAGAAACTTAAATCACTCCAACATGGCCGCCCTCCCTCGTCTTTCCCAGGCTTATCATTCGCAAGATCATGTTTGGTATCCACGTCACGCACAGAATCCCCCCGACAACACTCTGGGATATACACGTGGATTTTGGGGGTTTTCATTACGCTCGTGCAACCTCATCTACACTTTAGTTGCTCCTCCAGCAGGGGGCTCCAGTGAGGCACTTTTACATAACAGAACCAACTAGGGCTGAAACAACTAATCGATTAATCGACGACTAATCGATTATTGAAATAGTCGACAACTATTTTAGTAATCGATAAATCATTTTCTGGTTCACACAGACTCAAATAGAGCAAAAATTACATGAAAATGTAGTATTTTTGATGAAAACCTACTTTGTTTTTATAGCAAGTGTATGTAGTGCACTTTGTACTTTGTAAATTTCATGAATATCTGTTTGTGTCTCATCCAATCAGAAGCAGAATTAGCACCAAGAGCCTCCAACAAACATTTACTTTACGTTTACTCCATCAACACGTCCTCAAGCGGATCCACTTTAGCTTCATGTGATAAAAAAATGGAAAAAAGAAAATTTTCCTACACCATTCATGGCCAAGCGACAATCGATTAATCGTAAAAATAGTCGACAGATTAATCGATTACAAAATAATCGTTAGTTGCAGCCCTAAAACCAACACAGAGCTCCTCATGCTTGAAGAAACTTGTGTAACTTAGGAGGAGCTCACCCTGGAGTATTAGTAGCCAACATATTTCAACAAAATGTACTTTATTTGTTTTACCACATCGGTTTGTAGATTCTGTTCAAAAAGCTGAGAACAAAAAGAAAATGCATCTAATATGTGACTTTACAAGCGTGTGTAGAAATGTAGAAATCCTTGGACTCCAAACACCTATTCGTTCTTTGTAAGACACAAGACGTTTGTTCTTGATCTTGAAAGTACAAGAACAAAGTCTGTTTAGTCTGTTTCACATTTGTTGAGATGTTGCTGTTTGCTCTTAAGCCCCGCCCCCCCTCCACAACTATTGCTATGAGTTAGACCAGCCTTTCCCAAAGTCCTGGACATCGCGGCGCTCATGTCGATCTGAAATTCTCTCAGGGTTCCCTTCGGGGTTTTGGATTTGAAAATACGGGAGATTTTCCCGCCCTCACCTATGGTCATGAGATTTGGGTCATGACCGAAAGGACAAGATCACGAATACAAGCGGCCGAAATGAGTTTCCTTCGCAGGGTGGCTGGGCGCACCCTCCGAGATCGGGTGAGGAGCTCAGTTACCCGGGAGGAGCTCGGAGTAGAGTCGCTGCTCCTTCACGTCGAAAGGAGCCAGCTGAGGTGGCTCGGGCATCTGTTCCGGATACCTCCTGGTCGCCTCCCGCGGGAGGTGTTCCAGGCATGTCCTAGTGGGACAAGGCCTCGTGGAAGGCCCAGGACACGGTGGTGGGACTATGTCTCCGAGCTGGCCTGGTGTCGCCTTGGGGTCCCCCCAGAACAGCTGGAGGAGGTGTGTGTGGATCGGGAAGTTTGGGCATCTCTGCTGAGACTGCTGCCCCCACGACCCGGCCCCGGATAAAGCGGAAGAAAATGGATAGATGGGAGATTTTCCGGCGCCCTCTGCTGGCCGTCCTCCCCAGGCCAATCAAGCTCCAAGACGGCCCTTTCCCGCCCAAAATGGGACACTTGACAGCTAAGCTCTATTCAAGGGTTTTTATTATTATTCCTTTGCAGCTAGAACAACATAATAAAGAAACATCCCATGATAGCTGTAGGCAAAATACTGGTGTATCTACATTTCCTTTCAAAATATTTACTTTAGTGGTGCCTCTGAGACCCCCCATGGGGACCTGGACCCCACTTTGGGAACCACTGAATTAGACACTAAAACTAAAAATGATTCCAAATCTGCTCGGAGCAGGAATGATAATCACAAAAAATAATATCTAACTTATTCTATTATTTTTTATTTTTGTCATTGAAGATACAGAGTATTTTTTATCTTTTTGAATTGATATCTCTTGATTTATATTTGTATATTTCACCTTTTTATTGCCCTTTCCTTTACTCAAACAAACTTAGAATGAAGCGGTGTCTTCAGATTCCACAGTAGTATATTTTCAATACTTCTATCGTCATTTGGCAGATTTATATAAAAGCCTTTCTGCAGCTTTATCCGCTCACCATCACCCAGCACGTCTCTGAACAACATGTCACTCTGCAGCTGGAGAAACAAAAAAGCTCTCATTGAGTCATCGCAGCCTCGTCAGCTCAAACGGACGGAACAAAACGCAAACCTGAGCCGGGTCTAAACGCCGACATGACGAGGACTAATTACCGGAGCGGGAAACATTGTTCTGACAGAGATCACACCGACGCCTAAACCCAGACGATCTCCTCATTATGAAGACGGATGGAGCAGGTTTAAGCTCATCACGGAGACGGAGCGGAGAGAGCGTCGTTTCAACACCGACACAGCACTAATTAATCCCTCATTGTGTCTCAGAGGAGGTCAGTATAATGGAGCAATTAGTAGAAATATCTTTAAACTTGTTTGCAAAAGTCACAAACAGACCCACAGACTCTTAAAGGGTTAAAGTCCACATGACAGGTTTGAAGATTTGTGGAAATAAGACTTGTTTGTTTAGTAATAATTCTCATTTTATTTCAGTGAAGCAGCAAATATAAAGAGGAAATGTTGGGCAGAAAAGTTGTTTCTATTTAAATTTTGAAGCTGCTGACAGGAAGTGACATAGATGAAGGTGAAGCTCCAGAGCAGTTTGACTCATATCCCATTGACATAAAGACGGCGCCTTAACAAATGCCCATATATGGTCATGTTCGAAGCAGCCGTAGGGAAAACAAAGAAGAGAAAGAAATGAACTTTCTGCAATTTCTCCACTATTACTTTAACCTCCGGTTTGGCTTTGCCCAAATCTAAAAGCTTCTTTAACAAAGCGCCAAAACAGCGTCGAATCGCGGATGAAAATACAACCAAAAGTGCCACAAAGAAGCAACAAAAGGGCAACAAAAACACCCCAAAAATGTGACACAATGTTTATCAGTTTTGTGGGTTTTAGCTTTTAAATCCATCCATCCATCCATCTTCTTCCACTTGTCCGTTGCCGGGTCGTGGGGGCTGTCCGAGCTGCCCAAATCACATTGCACCAGCCCCTTATGGCGCCTCCTGCAGGTGGTGGGTCCACAGGAGGACGGCCTCACGATTCAAACCGGGCCTGTTGGTCTCTCATAAGGGGCTTCTGAACCACTCTTTGTCTGACCCTTCACCTGAGACCTGTTTGCCCTGGGAGACCCTACCAGGGGCACGAAGTCCCCGACAATATAGCCCCCAGGATCATTCGGACACTCAAACCCCTCCACCACGTTAAGGTGGCGGTTCCAGAAGGGGTAGCTTTTAAATGTATGTATTTATTTATTGACCTTTATTTAACCAGGATAGTCCCACTGAGATTAAGAATGTCTTTTTCAGGGGAGTCTTGGCCCCAGAGGGGAAGCTAATGTGCATGTTTTTTAGTGGTAAGGGAAACCGGAGTACCCAGAGGAAACCTACACAGACAGGGGGAGAACTAGTCTCGCCAACCAGTTTATTCATTAATAAACATCGGAGATTAGTCTGGATGCCAGGCTAGGGGAGAACATGCAAACTCCACACAGAAAGGCCCCGTCCAGGTGGGAATCGAACCCGGGACCTTCTAGCTGTGAAGCACGAGCGCAAACTGCTGCGCCACCGTGCCGCCCAGAGTAAATGAGGCGTTACTCTGGCCAATAAGCTGTAATCTCCAGTCCAATAGCTTTTAGATTTGGGTAAAGCCGAACTGGAGAAAATGTGTTAGGTTAACAAACAACAAACATTGAATTATGAATATATTTTTCTACTAAATAAAGATAGAGACATGAAGAGGAGCAAAATGGTTCAACAGCTCAAATACTTAAAAAACAGACAATGCTAACCAGGACGTATGCTAACATATGCTAGCGTTAGCGAATGTCGTTTTTCGCTTCTACTGAACAATTTACATTCTTCAAAGCCGGATCACTTTCTCTCAGGGTGGATCTCCATAGAAACCGGCCCTTTAGCATAACCTGCTCTGGACCAGGTTTAGTTCAAGACGGCTTTTTGATCAATCAGAGGCGAGAATCTGAACGAAGGTAGTGAGGAGCAGAGAGGGAAGTCCTTTTTAAGTGTGCATGGATTTTATTATTAATTAACATGACGACATGAGGCTCATTTATAGTTTGAGAGTTTAATTTCCGGTGTAATAAAGATTGTTCGCAAATGAACAAACTCCTCATGTGCTGATTGATTCAGACTCCTGCTATTCATGGCGCAGTTTGATGTAATCGTCGTGGGTTTACTGATATATTCTGATATTCAGATAAACTATGCCTCTGCTGTGATTGGCCGCTTGCCGCTGACTCCTCAGAAATCCCATGAGGAACCCATGGGTTAAAGGAATAGGCCACCGTTTATACATACTGAGATATGTTCTTACCTTAGCTTTGACGAGTTCTTTAGGACCTGTCTGATCTTCACCCGTGCCTTCAGTCACGTAAACACAGCGCAGACGGCGTTAGCATTTAGCCTCTACCTCTCTCCTCTATAGCTCCAAAACAGGTCAAGATAGAAGCTACCAAGCTCTTCCACGTTTTCCCTATTTAAATATGGTTACGTGAAGTGTTACATAGGGCTGAAACAACTAATCGATTAATCGACAAGTAATCGATTACTAAAATAGTTGTCAACTATTTCAGTAATCGATTAATCGTTTTCTAGTAAACACAGACTAAAATTATGTAATGTGGATGAAAACCTACTTTGTTTTTTAAGTTAGGGTCTGCAGTGTTTTGTACATTGTAAATTTCATAAATATCTGTCTTTGTCTCGTCCAATCAGAAAGCAGAATTAGCACAAATAACCTCCCACAAACGTTTACTTGAAGTTTACTCCATCAACATGTCCTCAAGCGCCGCCACTTTAGCTCTATGTGATAAAAAAATTGAAAAAATCAAATTTCCATGCACCTTTCACAGCCAAGCGATTAATCGATTAATCGTAAAAATAATCGGTAGATTAATCGATTACCGAAATAATCGTTAGTTGCAGCCCTAGTGTTCCACTACAAAGTATAATTACACAAAATTAAACAATGTGGATTTTCAAAGCGGATAAAAGGGGGAACTATATTGTAAGGCGTAATAATACCAGGAGTAGTTTGGCATCCGCACAGTAAAGTGAAGATTACTGCGCAGTAAAGTGAAGATTACTGCGCGGATTTCGAACTACTCCTGGTATTATTACGCCTTACAATATAGTTCCCCCTTTTATCCGCTTTGAAAATCCACATTGTTTAATTTTGTGTAATTATACTTTGTAGTGGAACACTTCACGTAACCATATTGAAATAGGGGAAATGTGGAAGAGCTTGGTAGCTTCTATCTTGACCAGTTTTGGAGCTATAGAGGAGAGAGGGAGAGGCTAAATGCTAACGCCGTCTGCGCTGTGTTTACGTGACTGAAGGCACGGGTGAAGATCAGACAGGTCCTAAAGAACTCGTCAAAGCTCAGGTAAGAACATATCTCAGTATGTAAAAACGGTGGCCTATTCCTTTAACGAAACCGACTGATAACGTACTTTGTAGCAGCACTGATCCAAAAGCTCCATGTCTGGAAACAACTAGAACAAACGCTCAGGAAGTCAATAACAAAATCAGCCTTTGTTGTGCTGGGATAATGTCTCCATGTCTGGGTTTGTCGACCAGGAACGAACCCAGGACCATTTCAACCAACTTCGTAGTATGTGATCCTATAGTAAATAACACAGCCCTCTGAGATATAGCAGATATTATCAGAAGGAACGGGAAATCTTCCAGCCTTTTGCAAAATCCCATTAAAGTTGTGGCGCTGTGTGAAACTATAGGAAGCTTATTTCAAAGCCGCTAACGACTTTAGCGAATTCCCCGAAACACCGGACTGCGTTGTTTACGACAGAAGCGATGAAGATTGAGTTTCTCGTCCGTAAAGCGGTGATGGGATTTGGGAAACGTGAACGCTCAGAGCTGCAGGAGTTTGGACATCGACCAAAGACACAGGAGGAAAACTGTGCCTTTTGTTCCATCAGGATCTGGAAGAAGTATAAGATGATGTCATATTTGTATTCGTGACTCCGACTTTCTTCGCTTCTGGAGCCACAGTCCTGCATAAGTCGACTTCCGAAGCTTAATAACGCCTGTACAGCACTTAAATGTAATGTACCACAGAGCTGCCCACACTGGTCGCACTGTTGTTTTCGTGGCGTGTTTTCAAAGCGTCTTCACTGCAGGGATTAACGGGGTGTAAATAAGCCGCACTCATCGGACCGCGGCTCCAGAGGTAATAAGGTCTCCAGGGGCCCCTCGCGGTCCCCTGTGCCCGCCTCCAGGCCCCCGGTCTGGGCCACATAGCGTTTAACGAAGCCGAGGAGGACCAGGGCCGGCCGCCGGCGTCGTCTCTCCGTAAACAAGCCCCGGTTCAGTCTGACGAGGCTTTGTGGAACTTGTGAAAACATTGATTTTTCAGTGACTAATGTTGAACTTTTTGGTTAGTTTTCTCTCTTAACGTCTCAGTTTTAACGCCATACTAAAAACAGACCAAAATCTCCCTTTACAATGCCGATTTTATGACGTTTTGTTGCCATAGTTTTCAGTCGAAGCAGAAAGAAGCTTCCTGTTCCTCCTCCTTCAACAAAAGAAGAATGAGGTCAAAGCTGAAAGAGCAAAGGGCATTTACACTGGAGGATTTTAAAGATTTAAACCTATTATGGCCCTAATATCTGCTGTTTGATCAGTGCTATGTTTGGGGTAATTCATCAAATATTGGAAAAGCAGGAAGTCACCGACATTAGGCTCGGTTAAATATTGACATTACACCTATTATCACCAAAACCAAAAACAACACAAGCCTTTTTCAAACCAGAGTTATATAGTTATAGGCAGCACTCAGGGCTGGACTGGCCATCGGGAGATTCAGGAGTTTTCCCGATGGGCCGACATACTTTTGGGCCGGATGAGCCAATCACACCGAAATAAGGCCCATAATACCTTACACCGGCCCACAGTTAACGGGAAAAGCCATCAGAATCTTTATCATTACATTTATGCAATTACACTCCTCCACTAGAGGGATGTGACGCCTTTTTTTACCCTTCTGGTGGCGCTTTCTTGAGTCATGGTTCACAGATAATCTGGTATAATGAGCGATGGGCCTCTGGGACATAACACTCATGCCCCTCACATTGCCAAGATAAGAGGAAATAGTTTATTTCAGCTCCCTCCAGAACCCACAGAACCTTAGACCTCTATTTGTTATACATTTTAGACAAATGTTTGCAAAGAAGTGCATGCTGGGAGTTGTCAGGTGACTCCGTCTTGCTCCTCGTCGTCAGTGCAGTTTGTAAATCTTTTATTTTCCATTGAAAGGATTTAAAATGTTTGGCCTTTTTGGGATTTCTATTCTCACTCCACTCCCCCATAACTCTGTGGTGAGTTTTACCATTTCATCTTCATCTACAGTGGGATCATTTGGTTGGTTTTGAGAAGTTTATTTGTGTTGCAGTCGCGAGAGGAACTTCATTAACGGAACGCACATTTTAAGATTGTTTAGTAATTTCACAAAAGTTCCTTCACGTTATAAATGACAAGATTAAAGTGTTGAGTCTCTGAGGTTTTAGCTTGACTTCGGCAGAAACAAAATGCAACTATTGTCCTCGATTTGTAGCTTATACTGTTTTAGTTCAAGCCAAGGCCAGCCCTGGCAGCACTGATGACGTTCTGAGTCTGTAGGAGCTACTAAAGTGGAGCTGTTGTTGCTAGAGTGCCGTTGGGAATTGACCATGCTGTTGGCCATTCGTTCACACGTTCAGCTGCTGAAAGACGTGAGCTCGGTGTCCGGAACAGCAGAAGAATGAGTGACTACTGCTATCAGTCACCAAACTCCGGAAATAATGTATGTACAAAGTCCATCTCTGACATGTTAGAGCCGTATGAACCTTCTCAGGCCCTGAGAACTTCAGGGACAGGTCTCCTGGTGGTTCCAGAGTCAGGACTAAACACGCTGAGGATAAAAAGTTAAAATCTGGAACAGTCTTCATGAGGATGTGAGACAGGCCTCAACTCTGACAATGTTCAAATCCAGGCTGAAAACAGTTCTTTTCAGTTGAACTCATGTATAAGATGGTGCTTTTACTTTGGTGTGCTGGATCGAAACAGGAAGTCACTTTATGGGCGGCGTTTATTATGATTTAAAGTTTTGCTCAATTGCTGTTTTCACTCATTCAAAGATCTGCCTCTGTCTGTTCTCCTCCGACTCTCCCAGTGCATTGTGGCAATAGTCTCGGTCGCAGCCTTTCCTGCAACACGTGGATACCGAACATTATTTGTGACTGAATAAGCGCGGGAAAGACCAGGGAGGGCAGCAGCCATGTTGGAGTCACTTCCGGGAAATGTCTGGTTCGATGCGCCATAAAATAAAGATTGCACAAGTGTGAGTTTGGCCTGTTCTGACATTAAAACTCAGAGCTTCAGCATTAGAAGAAGAAACAACCAATTTAAACAGGATTTGTCAAAACTGTGTGAATGAAGCCCCGTCTTTAGTCTATCTCTGCCTTTTCATTCAAATCACACAAGTCATTACTGCTTTAATCCCTAAAGCTGTAATCATCATTCTCTGCACTTTTCCATAGGCTTTAACCCTACAGCACATTCACAGATAAATCAAAGTATCTCTATCCTCATGTTTGAACTCTTCACACTCCAAACACTCAATACTTTCTGTTTTTGGCCAATTATCTCCAATGCTCAGAGATGAGTCGATGTGAAGACGTGTCAGAGTTTCAGCAAAGATCTCTGCGGTCACGGTTGTGTCGTCGATTTGGCCGATAAAGTCGATTTTGTCCCGGGTTTGTCCGACAATTAATTTGGCCTGAGCTTTGTTGTGACTTTATCCTGTTCCAGTGACATGTTTAACCTTTTGTGATGTAGAAGATCCATAGATCTGATGGTCGGCCGCGGGAAAACCGTGGGAGGAGGCGAGCGAATCTCCGTCAGACTGAGTAGAAATCTTTGAGAAGCGTTTGTGCGGTTCATAATGACATTGATTTTACTGAAAGACGACGAAACCAATGCGGAACCAGAGCTTCAACTGCAGAAAGGCAGAGAATGAAAGAAGGATCAGTCTGAAGATGGAATAATTACATGTCAATGAGTCAGACAGTGAACCTGCAGAGGCACAACCTGTACCGGACCAAAGTCAGAGGCGTCCAGTTCCAGCAGCGTGTGGACTGATGAGCAAAGGAAGGTCTATTTCAACCTTGGACTCCTTTACGCGTTAGTGCTCGCTTTTCAGCATCATTATATCATCTCAGAAACCGATCTTGAAGTTGATTTATGAAACTTCTGATATGTTTCTTTGAATTTGCGGAAACAAGAAAACGTCCTCCTCGCGCCACACGTTCAGCCCGTGCACCTACGAGGAAGTATCTCATTCCCCGCCTTACTAACCCTGGCACCAAACTAAGTATCTCAGGGTGTTTTACAGTTTTACAGGCTGAATGAAGGCCGATATCTCCGGAACCAACACTGACAGTGACTTCCTGTTCTTTGCATTGGAAAGAGTTACAGCCCTAAACTGAGCCCTCACAAATCTTTCTAGGCCTCAGGGCTGAGAAATCAGTCACAAGTTCCCTTTGATCATATTTCATATACAGTGGGGGGAAAGTATTTGGCCAAAATCCAATAGAAAGTCTCTGGAGAACTGACCAAAAACTTTTTTTCCCCACTGTATTTTACTTTGTAGACATTTACTTATAATTTCAGAACTATAAGAGACAGTGAGCCCGATCTTGTGTTTCTAATCGCTGACTGTAGAGTAACTTTTTGCCTTAGTAAGAGCGCCCTGCAGATCCAGACCTGGCGCATTTAAGTGGTTAGTTCGTGGGGTGAAGAAACGGCCATTGGGGGGGGTGAACATGTGCTTTTGTTTTGGTCATGTTACTGCAATTACGGCTGAGCGAGTGCCGACCCGTGCCACAGCAGGACCGGCTGTAGCTACATCTCTTTCTCTCTGGACATGAACATTGTTTAGTTTAACTCATGAGAGCCAATAATGACATGAGGCAGCACGATAAAAAGGAGGAAATGAATGAGCACCGCTCTCAGTTCTGCTTCTGTACTAAACAGAAGCAGAACAGCTGTTTTATGGAGTAACATCTGCTTTTGGAGCAGTGCTGTCCTTGCTCCAGGCACGAGATCTGACCCAGAGACCGTATTTTGTTTTTGGAACCTGCTGATTTTTGTCTTCAGAGCTCCCTCTGAAGTATCAACTGAACATGAATGTCCTGAATAAATCACCCCCTGCTGTCACAAACCTGTATCAGTCGACCTCTACTAAAATGTATTCAAGGACCACGCCACAACAGACAGTGTGATCAAAGAGTTTATTAACAGTGCGTAATTGGCGATGACATGGGTTGAGGACGGCTCCTGAAGAGCTGTGTACAGTCATTGGGCATCTGGGTAATTAGAGGCTTGGTTCAGTGAAGGACGGAGTGGTTGGCTGGAAAGGAAGGGTTGGTCCTGCGGCTCCTGAACCTACTCAATAACGACTCCATTTGATAAAGTAAATCATGCCTAAAATGCATGTTTTTCTTCTCTTTGTTTAGTCATTTTAAATCGTGACTGATCATGGACTAGAGCTGAGCTAAACCTGAGCTAAAGCTGAGCTAAAGTGGGGCATTTGTGTTGAGTTCCTGTAGTTGCCTCACTCCTCTCTTTCTCCCATTATACTGTAAATTCCGGATCCCACGCGCTGCTGGCAGGTCACACGCGCTCCTCCTCACGCTTTTATTTATTTCGAGGCCGATCCTCCCGGCGCCGCGCTGCGTGAACAGCCCATTTGTTTAAGCTAATGTGAGTATAATAACATAATGTGGGAGCGGGGAGCGAGAGTACAGCGTCCCGTTCAGAGCGAAAAGGTCCCAATTACAGGCTCAGACTTCACGCAGAGCCGAGCGGAGCCGCGGAGGAGAGAGATTACGGCGTTATGAGGAAATAACGAGGCGAGGAGAGACCTGAGAGGGTTTTAAATCTGGGACTGTGGCCTAGACTTGGATGTAGGACTGAGATGGAAAGCCTTCACCAGGGTTTCCACAATTCAGGGTTCCCCTTTTTGAGCACTCTCCCTTGTGGAAAGAAACTGTCTAAATAACTCTCTTCTCTCTCCTCTCCAGCGCTGCTTTACGCCACCATCTTCGGAAACGTGACGACGATCTTCCAGCAGATGTACGCCAACACCAACCGCTACCACGAGATGCTCAACAACGTGCGGGACTTCCTCAAGCTCTACCAGGTCCCGAAAGGCCTGAGCGAGCGGGTCATGGACTACATCGTCTCCACCTGGTCCATGAGCAAAGGCATCGACACCGAGAAGGTACTGAACCAGGACTGGTGATTAAGGCCTTGTCCACATGCAGAGCAGTATTAAACTACCTCACCTAACACTAATATAGCTTTACAGACTTACAGACTGTTCCTGCATAATCGTTTTTGAGACAACCTGATCTGACCCAAAACCGCTGTTGGCGTCTTTGATGAGGAACATGTCTTGAACTTAGGATGATTATTTAATGGGAAATAGCCGGCCTTAAAGGAACAGGCCATTGTTTTTCCAGACTGAGATACGTTCTTACCTGAGCTTAGACGAGTTGATTCGTACCTGTCTGGTCTTTGTGTCCGTGGAAGAGCTTCATCGGCTCTAACTTCACCGCATTTGGAGCTATAGGAATATACTGGGAGAGGCCAAATGCTAACAACATCTTAGTGCGTGCCCTCAGTCGTGAAAAATGACCAAAGACCAGACAACTACGCATCAACTCGTCAAGCTCAGGTAAGAACAAATCTCGGCATGGAAAAACTGTGACCTGTTCCTTTAAAGGGGGGGTGTTATGCAAAATTGACTTTTTCAAGCTTTACATCATGTTATTATGTCATTCCCTCATTAAAAACATGCCTGAAGTGTTGCCTTGGCACATTCACGTATTTCTGAGTAATCTGTAAAAACTCTGATGGCGGCCATTTTAGGGATAGGTTTGCCTGAGTCCTCCTAGGAACGCCCCCACCTCCTGGAGACGCCTCCGAGCTTTGTGTGGAGGGGGCGTGTCGGAAAGGGTTAGAGGTTCTTAAAGAGATAGAGACCTATTTCAAGACATTTTCTACAGCCATTTTGAGAGAGCAATTTTATGCAAGGCAGTTATTCTAATTTACTGCATTTACAGACCAACAGAAGGTTTGGTCATCATTGTAGTGTGATATAGACTGGTGCTATGTGACTGAAAAAAGCATAATACCCCCTCATTAAAGAGCTCCTAAAGTTGGATTAAACCAGAATCAAAGGCCTAAGCAACAAAGTGAATAAATTAAGGTAAAAGACGAGGGTCTTAACCTCTTGACTCCCACCTGAACATGTTTTCTCCTGTTCTCCCAATCCTCCAAATCTAAAAGCTTCTTCAAAATAGCGACAAAGATCGAGAAGAAAATTAGGATGTATATTGACAAAAATGACAAAAATCCAGCAAAAAAGTGACAAAAATCCAGCAAAGAAGTGACAATAATCCAGCAAAAAAGTGACAGAAATCCAGCAAAAAAGTGACAAAAATACAGCAAAAAAATTGGCAAAAATACAGCAAAAAAGTGACAATAGAGCAGCAAAAAATGTGACAAAAAAGTGACAATAATCCAGCAAAAAAAGTGACAAAAATGCATTAAAAAAGTAGCAAAAGTACCATAAAAAAGTGACATAAACACTTTAGGGAAATAAAAGTGACGACAATGGCAAAGAGGAGCAATTTTATACAAGGCAGTTATTCTAATTTACTGCATTTACAGACCAACAGAAGGTTTGGTCATCATTGTAGTGTGATATAGACTGGTGCTATGGGATTGAAAAAAGCATAATACCCCCTCTTTAAAGTGCTCCTTCGCCTGTGCTCTTAAATGTGAAGCGCCTGAACAATTGTTAAAACCTACACAGTTTTGAGGCGCCCTGACGTTTGGAAATGTAAACACAAGCCTGGCGAAGGTCAGTTTGACCGAGACGTTAAAGCAATAAATGCACCTTCTATGCACCTGTCGCCTCCTGGGTGTTCGGAGTCTTCCTGTAATGTAAACACAGGCCATGCATGTGACGTCAGAGCATGTTTTGCCACTTAACTCCGGTTATTTATGTCCACACCAAAGCATAACTGGAGTTTTCCAAAATATTCACTTTGGTCAGAAGTTTTCAAAATCTTTAGAGAAACCGTTTATAGGGACAGACATCTACGGTTTGATGTTGATGAAAGGCTGAACCATCAGGAAAACATCTTTGTTTTGTGAGATACTCTGTTCTGTGTGGACAAGGCCTAAGGGTGAATTCACAGTCTCTCCATTGAGGTTTTGTTAAAGAGGCGGTATTATGCTTTTTTCAATCACATAGCACCAGTCTATATCACACTACAATGATGACGAAACCTCCTGTTGGTCTGTAAATGCAGTAAATTAGAATAACTGCCTTGTATAAAATGTCTCTCTCAAAATGGCTGTAGTGAATGTCTTGATATAGGCGTCTGTCTCTTTAAGAACCTCTGAGCCTTTCCGACACGCCCCCTCCACACGCTGTCTGTGGCATCAGTGGGGAGGGGGTTCTGCTGAGGAGCAGTGGTTGGTTACTCGGCTGGTGACGAAAGCTCGGAGGCGTCTCCAGGAGGTGGGGGCGTTCCTAGGAGGACTCGGGCAAACCTATCCCTAAAATAGCCGCCATCAGAGTTTTTACAGATTACTCAAAAATACGTGAATGTGCCAAGGCAACACTTCAGGCATGTTTTTAATGAGGGAATGACATAATAACATGATGTAAAGCTTGAAAAGGTCGATAACAGGTTCTGATCCGGGCCGACGAAGCCAATCCTGTTTCAGCAGAAAACCTAAGCTTCGATTTAAACAAACTCCGATTCAAACTCCTTGATCTGAGAATGCAACACGGCTCCCAGTGTGAAGGGTCAACGTCTCACCTCGCTTTGGAATCGTGCAATGTCCATCCCAGTTTCTATTTATCTAAGTCTGTTTTGTTACACCGTAATTGTTTCCTGTGGCAGTGATTTCTCTCGGTGATTTGTTTTTCAAATCCCTCACATTCTTTTAAAACATCCTGCAATCCCCATTAACCCTCCGCCTCCTCATCTCCGCGTGTTTACCGCTCGCCCGACCACTTCCCTGTGATTTCCTTAAACCTGCAGCTTTTCCTGAATCTTAAAGACTCTCCCTCCGTCGGTGCTGGGACCAATTAGCCGATATTTTGCACGACTTCGAAAGCCATTAGCCGAAGAAACCAGCTGTTTATGCTTTTAAAAATACAAGTGGCGTCTCCCCAAAGAGGCTCCTCACATCCTCGCGCCGCAGACCGAGCAGAAAGCGCCGCGTGCAAATGACTTTTCGCTGATTTATTGCCTAAACTTGGTCCATTTAGCGCATGTTTTAGTAATGTTTGTTTGGCGCTTCCATGAGGTAATGAGGCTCTAACAGTAGAAGTGTCTGGAGACGCAGTTTGTGTGGAAATAAGATGAGAATGTATTCAGAACGACTTAAAGGAGATTAAACTGTACAGGACCAGAGGGACAAGAGGAAACGAGGATTCAAACAGGGACTAAAGTTGGATTAAACCAGAATCAAAGGTCTAATGAATTTAATGTATTTGGTAAAAGACATGGGTCTTAAGATGCGTTTTCTAAGTTTGTGAAATGTGTTTGTTTCCAGGTGCTGTCCATTTGTCCCAAAGACATGAGAGCGGACATCTGTGTCCACCTCAACCGCAAGGTAACGGCCCGGAGCTGACGGTTCATTTGTCTGTTTCACTGTTTGGAAGCCGGCAAAAACACAGACGTCAAACTGTGTCTTTTTCTGAAATTACTTATTAAATCCTAACCTTTTGTGCATGTTTTTAACCTGTTCAGGACCGCCGTCCCTGATCAGGGACTGACTCCAGTTCCATTTGCTTGCATCCAGTATTTAGGCAAATTATATTTCGACCAATAGACATGTGGCACAGATTTTTAAACAGGCACGTCTCCCCAAAACATCTATTCCAGTCATGGAACACCATCACATAAATCAAAACATTAATTAAGGACAGAAAAAAAAAACATGAAATTCAAGCATTAAAATTAAGCATTTCTGATCCATATTAAATTATTTGTGGTCCAATCATAGGTTGACCGGATTTTTTTGGTCCAAAATACTCAAGTAAAATATAATTCAACAAAAATTTCAACAAAATACTCTTTTTGGAAAATGTGGCTCATTATTTTCAATTTAATGTCAGAAATTACCTAAAAATACTCCACAAATGAGAAAATCTTCTTGTAAACAAACTTTTTGGCAATTCCAGTTCTGTTCCCTTAATCCTAATGACTATTCTCTTCAAAGCCATTTCCCAAAGAAATCCATTGATGTTTGTGCTGGAAGTGCTCAGTGGGTGCCAGAAGCACATATTAGCCACATGTTAGCCACATTAGCGTATAGACACAAACTTGTCTAAAATGTCCACAGGGCCATTGATCTCACAGTGGACAGTGGTGCATCTGAGTAGAGGTTCATTGTCTCTGTCCAACAATCTGCCATAGTCCATATCAACAGTGAATGAAGACGTGTAAAGGCTCTTTTCTGAGTAAACAAGGCGGCCATTTTGTTTTGGGGGAAGGTGTGACTGACGCACCTTTGTGCACTGAGATAAATATGGAAAAGAAATGACCCACTTCATTTTGCTTTGATTTAGTCCAT
Source organism: Gobius niger (assembly GCF_951799975.1). Taxonomy (NCBI): domain Eukaryota; kingdom Metazoa; phylum Chordata; class Actinopteri; order Gobiiformes; family Gobiidae; genus Gobius; species Gobius niger. Next base: position 28,480,321 of record NC_136867.1, read on the forward strand.
TTTTGGGAGGCTTGTTGTTGCTGCTGCAGTTTTGTTTGACACATTTGTGAAAATGTTTTAGCTTTTATAACATTTGGCACTTTGGAGAGGTTTGTGCACGATGCTAATGAGATATAGCACCAAAACATTGAAAAGTTTACAAATCCAACATACTTGGACCTAGACGTCTGAAATTTCGCACACATGCTGAGCACCAGTAAGGTCACAACTGTACTAAATTTGGAGTGTGTGCTATGAAGCCTATTGTCAGGAAAGATATTTCAGTTTATGTGTAATTTTTGATTTTTGATTTTATTAAAAAGCTATATTTTCATTAATTTTATAACTAAAGAACCTTTTTACATGTTTTTGTCACAATGTCCTTCTAAATGTACAAAGAAGCTACTTCTTGTCCTGATTCTTATGATGATTCACGTAAGCAATTTGGACAAAGTATGTTGTTTTAATATGGAGAGGTTACTGTTTAATTTAGCCAGGCGAGAGAACATCAAACTAGGTGGTAACAGGTAAAGCTCTTAACCCCCACTTATGGTTATAGTGATTACCCATAATCAATATATTGACTTAAACGAAGATGAAAATACAACAAAAGTGTCAAAAAAGCAGTTTTGTAGGTCTTAGATTTCAAATGAAGCTTTACACTGTGGCTCTGGAGAAAATGCACTGGGTTAAGAGGTTAAAGGGCCTGTCTCACCGGCCTGGAGACTAGTTGGAGACTTGAATTGCCGCTGGTCACAGAGATGTCTCCTAAGTTGAGTCTCCAGGTCGTCTCAGTGAAAACGAACAGGTTTGATTTCAGCCGACTGTCTCCATATGTGCGTGGTCTCAACCTGTGAGGACACCAAGGAGGTCTCACTGAGTCATATGGAGTCTCTTAGGTCTCAGAGACATTACAGGGACGTCACAGAAACGTCTCACTGGTTGATCACAACAAATATATTGCAACAGAACTGCTTGAAACCACCGCGACCTTTTGGAGACGTCTTTGGAGACTCCCCTGAAATCAAACCTGTTTGTTTTCACCGAGACTACCTGGAGACTCGCCTTCTCTCCAGGCGGACGTCTCAGAGACATCTCCGTGACCAGCAGCATCTCTAAGTCAAGGTCCACTCTATTTCTATAGCACATTTACAACAACGACAGCGGCCCAAAGTGCTTCACGTGAAATAGATAATAAAAAGCGAGGAATACAAAGTAAACTCTAGTCTCCAACTAGTCTCCAGGCCAGTGAGATACACCCTTTGTATTTGTATTCACCCTGAAAAACTGAAGATGATTCTCCCAAACTAGGTAAGGTAGCCATTAGGACAGTCTCTCTTTAGTGGAGAAAGGTCTAGAGTCTAAGTGGAGGTGAGCTCCTTAATTGTACATGTCCCTCCTCGCTGTGACGGGCCCTGAGCTCCAGTATCGTTCCACCTCCACAGCAGTCAGTAGATTAAAAGTTAGAAGGTCGGCGCGTTGGGAACAAAGGTGTGAGTGACAGAGGTTATTTATAGGGACATTATCTCCCACTCGAGACGTCTGTTCCACAATACAATACTCCTGCAGACTCAGCGCTCACACAGAGGAGGGAGAGGAGGGAGAGGAGGGAGGGCTTTCAGGAGGCTGTTGTGTAACTCGGATCTGCCCTCGTCCCGGGACCGTCCTGTGTGGAGCCAACGGTTTAACCCGGGGAGAGGAGAGAAGGGGAATCGACTGGACTGGTTTTAATGTCAAACTCACCCTTTACGATGTTACATTTATGACGTTTGGTTTGGAGATTTCCAGGAGATAACTTTGTCTTTCCCACGCTTTTTCATTCACAAATGCTGACAGGTTTGGTATCCATGTGTAGCAGGAAAGGCTGTGACTGAGATGACGCTGTTATCCAAATATGGTCACTTCCTTTGTGGGAGACATCAGCGGCTAAAGACGGGAGAAATACTTTAGGGCCTTCTGTCCATCCTTCCCTCCTTTCTTCCTTTCTTCCTTCATTCCTTCTTTCATTCTCTTTTTCCTTCCTTTTTTTCTTCCTTCTTTACTTTCCTTCTTTCTTTCTTTCGTTCTTTCTTTCCTTCCTTCTTTCTATTCTTCCTTCTTACTTTCCTCCTTATTTTCCTTCCCTCTTCCCTTCCTTCCTTCTTTACTTCCTTCCTTCTTTCTGTCTTTCTTTCTTTCTTTCTTTCTTTCCTTCTTTCTTTCTTTCTTTCCTTTTTTCCTTCCTTCTTTCTATCCTTCCTTCTTACTTTCCTTCTTACTTTCCTTTTTTATTTCCTTCTGTCTTTTCCTTCTGTCTTTTCCTTCTGTGTTCCCTTCCCTCTTCTCTTTCTTTCCTTCCTTCTTTCCTTCTTTCTTTCTTTCTTTCTTTCTTTCTTTCCTTCGTTCCTTCTTTCTTTTGCTTCTTTCATTTCCTTCTTTCATTTCCTTTTTTACTTCCTTCTTTCTTTTCTTTTCCTGACGCTGTAATCCAAATATGGTCATTTCCTGTGTGGGAGACAGCAGCGGCTAAAGACTGGAGAAGCATCCACAGGGCGCACGTGCAGACAAAGGGACTAAACTTTAGGGCCGTTTTGATTCCACTCTTTAACAACATCTGCACTTCAGTCTCTCCATAAAACTCTACACTTTACAGACTCAGACTCAACCACATATAAAAGCTTGTTCACAAACTGAACCCTCTGAGTAAATCTGTACAACATACTGACTGGTCCGTGTTTGTCCCGTGTTTGTCCCGTGTTTGTCCCGCAGGTGTTTAACGAACACCCCGCCTTCCGCCTGGCGAGCGACGGCTGCCTGCGCTCGCTGGCCGTGCAGTTCCAGACCACGCACTGCGCCCCCGGAGACCTGATCTTCCACCAGGGGGAGTCGGTGGACACGCTCTGCTTCGTGGTGTCGGGGTCACTGGAGGTCATCCAGGACGACGAGGTCATCGCCATCCTCGGTAAGAAACGCCCGTCTGAAGAGCGCGCGGTAGAAAGTGCCAGAGCAGAGGTTACAGATGTGTTTACGAGACCAGATTAACCTCTTAACTCCCACCTGAACATGTTTTCTCCTGTTCTCCAAATTCTCCAAATCTAAAAGCTTCTTCAAAATAGCGACAGAAAACGAGAAGAAAATGAGGATGTAAATTGACATAAATGACAAAAATCCAGCAAAAAAGCGACAATAATCCAGCAAAAAAGTGACAAAAATCTGGCAAAAAGTGACAAAAATTTGGGCAAAAAAGTGACAAAAATCTGGCAAAAAAGTGACAAAAATCTGGCAAAAAAAGGGACAAAAATCCAGCAAAAAAGTGACAAAAATCCAGCAAAAAAGACAAAAATTCAGCAAAAAAGTGACAAAAGAGCTTTTTGCTGCTCTTTTGTCACTTTTTTGCTGAATTTTTCTGAATGTGACAAAACAGCCACAAAAAAGTGACAATAATCCAGCAAAAAAGTAACAAAAGTGCCATAAAAAAGTGACAAAAACACATAAGGGAAATAAAAAGTGACAATGGCAGAGGAGAGAATGCATCTGGTTTTGGCGGGTGGTAAGAGGTTAAAGAAACTGGTAGAATTTCAATATTAATTTCAAAGGAAAGTTGCTTTTAATGATGTTTTTCAGGAAAAGGTTTGAGAGTATATTAGCTTCATTTTGAACACAGCACACTAATAAACAGCCTACAGTTTGTGATAATTTGGGGGAGATCCTCGAGGTGGGGGGTCAGGCTGGGTAGCTTTAAACGACACCAATGTGATATTGAAACAATAAAAGCCTCGAAAACAAGGAAAAATAATACAGTTTTGATGCTGTTGGTCCAGGGGCAGCTCCAATAAATGATTTAGGCGCGGTGGCACAGCGGTTAGTACTCATGCTTCACAGCTAGACTGTCCCAGGTTTAATTCCCACCTGGACGGGGCCTTTCTGGAATGTGCATGTTCTCCCTGTGTCTGCCTAGGTTTCCCCTACCACTAAAAACATGTACAATAGGCCAGGATGAATGAGTGTTTGAGAGTGCACATGGGGGACGACGGATGGAAATAAGCCTGTGTGTGGCTTGTAAGTAAGAGAGGTTTATTTATATGGCACCTGTCACAGACAGAGGTCACAAAGTGCTTCACAAAACTACAAATAGAAAAAGTACATTTACATTTACAGTCACAAAACATGGCGGTCATAAAACAACCCTTAAACGCTTTCTGAAACAAGTAGGTTTTCAGTTTACTCTTAAAAACATCAACACAATCAAGTAAGTGCAAGGAAAGCAGAAGATCGTTCCAGAGCTGGAAGGATGATCTCCTCTGGTCTTGTGGTGGGTGTGAGGGACCATGAGCAGGTTCAGATCCTGAGACCTCGGCCTCCGAGAGTCTCTAATGTAGGAGGAGCCTGACCATGCAAGGCTCTGAAGGTCAGCACCAGGATTTTAAAATTGAAAAGTGACTGGAGCCAATGAAGGGCTTTTAGAATGGGAGTAATATGAGCCGTTCTGTTTGTGCGAGTCTGTGACCTCGAGTTTTGTACCTGCTGAAGGCGAGACGGCTCCTTTTTTTAGACACGAGGATAAACTGTTACAATAGTCTAAAGGCGTGGATCATCATTTCAAGTTCCACAATAGTTTATAGATGTTTCTCAGTTGGTAAAATAGTTTATTTTGAGCAGTTTTGAGTGATGCTCTAAGGACTTTGTCAAAGATAAAGCCTCGATTTCTGGGGCTTGTTTTAGCAGACAAGCTCAGGTCACACAAATACTGGTGAATCTCTGTAACGTGTTCATTAACATGCACTGTCCTGACCAAATAAACCAATAAAGACTTCCATTTCCAGAATTGTTCTCCTTTTTATCTGAATGTTTGGCCCATTTTTCCCTTAAAATTTTTTTGCTTATTTTTATTACTAATATTTTCCCTGTTCTCTCCTCATTTCCCCCTATTATTTAACCCCTTAACTCCCACCTGAACCAAGCACATTTTCTCCAGTTTGGCTTTACCCCAATCCAAAAGCTTCTAGAAAAAAGCTGTGAAAATAGCAACAAAACTGAGACGAAAACAATGATGGAAATGTGACAAAAAATTGAGAAAACATTGATGAAAAAGTGGCAAAAATGCCCCAAGAAATTGTCGAAAAATGACAAAAAATGTGACAAAAAAAAGATTTAAAAAATTGATTAAAAAATTACGAAAAAATGACAAAAATGTGACAAAATGTGACAAAAAAGATAAAAATATGGTAAAAAATATGACAAAAAAATTACCAAAATTTGACAAAAAAAATTACAAAAATGTGACAAAAATGTGATTAAAGAATGACGGAAAAATGACAAAAAAGTTACAAAAATGAGTTGAATACCCAACAAAAAAATCTGATGATGTGAGGAAAAAGATCCTCTCAGTTCAGGCGGGAGTTAAGAGGTTAAAGCATTTTTGCCCATTTTTTCTCATTTTTTGCCACAATTTCGCAACTTTTTTACAGTTTTTCCTTATTTTTGCCCATTTTTATTACTAATAGTTTCCCTACATAGAGCAGGATTCATTCACTAAAACACAGGCAGCTTTGTATGGTTGTATTTTGCTGATATATTAGTTACCATTTATGAGCGAAATCATCCATAAGAATTAAAAGCTTGCCTTGTTTTATTGGGTTCAAAGCTCAATAAATCAGGCAGGAAAAAGATATTAACAAATCCTCTGAAATAACCTTGTTTAGTCTTGTTAAGTCTGTGCTAAAGTTAAGTCTGTAGGAGCGACTGAAGTGAAGAAGTTGTTGCGAGAGCGTATGTGTCTTTATCAACCGCTGTCTCTCAGAAAGGTGAAAGATGTAAAGGGAGAAAGCTTTTTAACATTGACCAGTGTGAACAATCTTTCACCCGGGTACATCTTTACATCTCTCTGGACTAAGCTTTGGTGGAGTTTTACCTAAACACGTTGTTCCGGGCCGTTTAATCAGAGCAAAATGAGTCTTTCCTCTGGGTCCGCTTTGCTGCTGCTGCTCTGATAAATGTCATGGCGGCGCCGTGTTGTTTTTCACTGACCTTTCCTGTCCGGGGTCAGGACCTTCAGCTCCAGGGGGCGCCACCGCACGACGCTCAGGCTGAATTTAGCTCAATCCCCGAGGGCTTTTATCTAATGTGTTTAATCACAAGGCCGTGCGTCAGGTGCCCTTCCATTCTTCTCTCATATTACTTATTTAAGTTCTATACATGCTGTGTATTGTTTCCTGATCGGATTAAAAATTGGAATTCAACATTCAAAAGATCGGGCCAGGTTTAAATTTATAGTTTTACTTCGTTTTTTCAGAATGAACTAGTTATTGGTGGGAAAAAATATGTAAAAAATTCAAAATTCACCTTTTTGGGTGGGGGGGTTCAAAGCTCAGTAAATCAGACAGGAATAAGGTATAGAAAAAGTTTGAAAGTCTCTCTCCCTGATCCCATTCTCTTACTCATTTAGTCTTTGCCTTTCTCTATTTTTCTGGAATGTAGCAGAGAGCGGTGCATGTGGAGCTTGATAAACACGGAAAATGCAGCCATAGAAAAAAAAAGAAACAGCTCGCAGGTGAGACTGGGCTCTCATCGTTCATTTAAAAGAGACGGCACTAGGACCGATGTTGGAGCCACAAAATCACAAAATGTCATGAAATAAAGGGAGAGTTTGTCTGTTTTTCGTTTTTTTTTCACAAAGATGTTAAAGGAATAGGCCACCGTTTTTACATACTAAGATATGTTCTTACCTCACTTTAGTCGTGTTAATATATCCCCGTCTGGTCTTTGTCTGTGCGCTCTGCCAGGCAAACGGAGCACATACGCAGCCTCTCCCACATGTCATATAGCTCCAAAAAAGCTCACGATAGAAGCTACCAAGCTCTTCCTCGTGTTCCCTATTTAAATAAAGTTACGTGAAGTGTTTTCATGCGAAGTATATTTACACAGAAATGTAACATGTCGATTTTATAAGCAGATAAAAAGGGGGACTATATTGTGAGGCGTAATGATACGAGGAGCAAAACGTCCGCGCAGTAACTCCTAAAGACTTCCCCCGCTCACTTCCGTCAATAACCTTTAGGAGTTACTGCGCGGACGTTTTACTCCTCGTATCATTACGCCTCACAATATAGTCCCCCTTTTTATTTGCTTATAAAATCGACATGTTACATTTCTGTGTAAATATACTTCGCATGAAAACACTTCACGTAACTTTATTTAAATAGGGAACACGTGGAAGAGCTTGGTAGCTTCTATCGTGAGCTTTTTTGGAGCTATGTGACATGTGGGAGAGGCTGCGTATGTGCTCCGTTTGCCTGGCAGAGCGCACGGACAAAGACCAGACGGGGATATATTAACTCGACTAAAGTGAGGTAAGAACATATTTTAGTATGTAAAAACGGTGGCCTATTCCTTTAAGGGAGGAAACGCACACAAACCTTCAAACCATAGGATCGTATCTTCTGCAGCCTCTGTGTCGGTGTCTGCTCCTCATAATATCACCTAATCCCATGAGGAGCTCGTAAAAGTGATAACACTGCACGGAGCTTTTCCTAAATTGTGTTAAAACACGGATTATCTTTGCGTTAGGAGAGTCCGTGTGCGTCGCCTCGTGATGGCTTCAGACGGAGCCGCTCGCCGTGAGATTATGAGGAGTCCGCACAGCTGGAGACTGACATTCGCCCGGTGGGAGACGAGAGGGAACTGTTCCCACTTCTTACATAAAGCGTTTCATTCACTGACGCTGCGTTCAACACTCACACAGACACTGGTTTAACAGAGACATTATACTCAAAGTGCATTTGAGTTTATCAGACTTCTTTAGTTTATAGTTTCACTTCCTTATTGGACACTGACAGGAAGTGACATAGATAGAGGCAAAACATTTAACTGTTGCCGGGCCGACCATGTTATGCCAATGGGACATGAGTTGCATCTCCAGTTGGCTTCCGGACTTCTGGAAATCAGCTGTTCTCTTTATTTATCGTCTAATGTGAGCTTTTAAGTGCAACCCTTAATGGTGAGAGAAATGACATCAATGCGAGCAAAAAGAAAATGGATGTGATATTTTATAAAATTAACAAACCGGAGTGTAGCTTTCGAAATGCTAACGCCAAATTCAAATGGTTCGCTCAGTTAACCTTTTACCCGAGGCTTAAAGGAACATGCCACTGTTTATCCATACGGAGATATGTTCTTGCCTGAGCTTAGACCATAGACATAATATTAATAGACCGTCATTCCTCACTCCTCCCCGTTTGACAAAATAACTACATTCAAAGGGGAAATCATGGCGGATTTACAGACTCCTCCTCCCCAGCGCTGACGAAGCCTGTTCCTAAAAAGGGCATTAGGGCGGGATCTGCGGTCGTAGCCGCGCAGCTCCAATGCTAGCAGTCCGACCCTCATTAGTATACAAGATTTCTAAAAATGTTCTCACGAAAACCAGCCTGGTCCCTGTAATTGTGCCTAACCCATCGTTATCACAGGAGCATTTTTGTTCAAAAATAGGCACCAGACTTTACAGTTGTTTAGAACGTGTCTTAAAGGAATAGTCCACCGTTTTTCCATACTGAGATATGTTCTTACCTGAGCTTTGACGAGTTCTTTAGGACCTGTCTGGTCTTCACCCGTGCCTTCAGTCACGTAAACACAGCGCAGACGACGTTAGCATTTAGCCTCTCCCTCTCTCCTCTATAAAAGGGGAACTATATTGTAAGGCGTAATAATACCAGGAGTAGTTCGAAATCCACGCAGTAATCTTCACTTTACTGCGCGGATGCCAAATTACTCCCTTTTATCCGCTTAGAAAATCCACATTGTTTAATTTTGTGTAATTATACTTTGTAGTGTAACACTTCACGTAACCATATTTAAATAGGGAAAACGTGGAAGAGCTTGGTAGCTTCTATCTTGACCAGTTTTGGAGCTATAGAGGAGAGAGGGAGAGGCTAAATGCTAACGCCGTCTGCGCTGTGTTTACGTGACTGAAGGCACGGGGGAAGATCAGACAGGTCCTAAAGAACTCGTCAAAGCGAAGGTAAGAACATATCTCAGTATGTAAAAACGGTGGCCTATTCCTTTAAGTCCAATGCTATGCAATGTAAAACTAGCTTGTTCTGCCGCCGCTATATGGAGGCGCTGCGGCAATGTCGGCCCCTAGCGTCGTCGTGGTGAATCTCTGCTACAAGCAGCCATTGGCTTAGACGAGTTGATCCGTACCTGTCTGGTCTTTGTGCTTATGTAAGAGCTTGGTTGCTTCTAACTTGTTGCTTTGTCATAGTTTTTTCTGTTGCAACATTTTATTCACTTTTTAGTCACCTTTTTGTATTGTTGCTTTTCTGGCATGTTTTTGTCGCTCTTTTCATTGCTTCTTTGTGGCTTTTGTGTCACTTATTTGTGGCTTGTTCATTGCTTTCTATCACGTTTTTTGACGATTTTTCCACTTTTCCTTTTTTTTGTCGCTATAATGAGGCTTTTTTCAAGAATCTTTTAGATTTGGGTAAAGGTGAACTGGAGGAAATGTGCTCGGTCCAGGTAGAATCAGTGGATGAAACTCTGTCTATGTCACTTCCTGTCAGTAGCTTAAAAATACCAACATTTACAGCGAACGTTTCAAACTGATGTTATTCCTGCAGCGTCTCCTTAAACTGTACAAAGCTGTGTCTCTGTTCCTCCTCTCACCTGCCGCGGCGATTCAAAGTGTTAAAAGAAATGTCGGGTCAGCGATTCGAGGACAGTGACCTGCAGCCGCCTGCTCCAACACCTCGCTGATGTTTGACAAACTCACACACACACAAAGACACACAAACTCACACAAACTCACACAAACTCACACAGACACCGGCGTAATGAGAAAGAGGAGCGAGGGAGGACAAAGAGAGGGTGATGGAGAGAAAAGACACATTTAAACACTTGAGGGGAGTCACTGCAGGTTTTCAGGTTGGGCCAGTTTGGTTTCTTTACAGATAAACTTTCACCTGGAGACAAAAAATATCGAATCCTTTCAACAGCATGTTTCATTATTGCACTGACTGTCTCAAAACATCTCCACTTTAGTCGCTCCTACAGACTTTCCAGCCTCGTTTTTTCCAATATCTAGTTCCTCGCCTGATTTATTGAGTGAAAATTGAAAATTAGATTGGATTTTACATTTTTTCCCAAAAGGCTTCCCAGATGCTCCGTCCATGTTCCTTTGAAAGCTCCAAAGACGGGTTCATTAGTTTTAAGATGCAGTATAGAAATCTTTATGCCACATTTGATGAAATGAGTCCATTCCTGGTTTCTCCTCTGCTCGTATGTGATTTTCTAGGGTTTGCTCAGTGAACCTCTTAACTCCTGCCTGAACCGAGAGGATCTTTTTCCTCACGTCATCAGATTTTTTTCCCAAATTTTTTTGTTGGGTATTCAATCATTTTTGTAACTTTTTTGTCATTTTTTTGGTCCCCTTTTTGTCATTTTTTCGTCATTTTTTGTCATTTTTTGTCAAATTTTTATCATATTTTTGTCATTTTTTTGTCACTTTTTTGTCACTTTTTTGTCATTTTTTTGGTCCCCTTTTTGTCATTTTTTCGTCATTTTTTGCCATTTTTTGTCAAATTTTTATCATATTTTTGTCATTTTTTTGTCACATTTTTGTCATTTTTTTTGTCACATTTTTATCACATTTTTATCATATTTTTGTCATTTTTTGTCACATTTTTGTCATTTTTTTTGTCACATTTTTATCACATTTTTATCATATTTTTGTCATTTTTTGTCACATTTTTGTCATTTTTTTGTCCCATATTTGTCATTTTTTTTATCACATTTTTGTCATTTTTTGTCAATTTTTTGTCATTTTTTGTCATTTTTTTGTCACATTTTTGTCCTTTTTTTGTCACATTTTTGTCCATTTTTGTCATTTTTTTTGTCACATTTTTGTCATTTTTTTGTCACATTTTTGTCACATTTTTAAATTTTTCATCACTTTTTTGTCACATTTTCATCATTGTTTTCGTGTCAGTTTTGTTGCTATTTTCACAGCTTTTTTCCAGAAGCCTTTGGACTGGGGTAAAACCAAACTGCAGAAAATGTGCTCGGTTCAGGTGGGAGTTAAGGGGTTAAAGGAACAGGCCACCATTTTTCCATACTGAGATATGTTCTTACCTGAGCCTAGACGAGTTGATGTGTACCTGTCTGGTCTTTGTGTGTGCCCTCAGTCATGCAAAACGACCAAAGATGTTGTTTGCATTTGGCCTCTCCCAATGTATTCCTATAGCTCCAAACGGGGGTAAGAACAGCTCAGGTAAGAACATATCTCAGGATGGAAAAACTGTGGCCTGTTCCTTTAAGAGCTGCTGGAGAAAAAGAGAGTGTCCAGGTAGTCTCGGTGAAAACGAAAAGGTATTTCAGCGGAGACCACATGGAGACTCCCTGAGAGATCTTCTTGGTCGTCGTTAGAAGTCGTTGATACTATTTGTTGTCCTCAACCTGTGAGACGTTTCTGTGCCATCCCTGCAAGGTCTCCGTGTCCTGTCAGATACAAAGGAGACAAAGAGACCAAATCATCTTCATAACATTACCACAGCTGCTCGAGACCCGGTAGACCTCTTGGAGACCATGCGGAGACTCAGCTGGAATCAAACCTGTTTCACCGAGACTACCTTTAGACTCGCCTTATCTCCAGGGGACGTCTCGGAGACATCATCGAGTTTCCAGCTAGTCTCCAGGCCGGTGAGATGTGAAGAAGCCGCTCCAAAGAGCCGACACAAACATCACGGCTGGAGTAAAGGCGGTTTAGCTCAGACCTCACGGTGCCTGTGTTTTCCTTCTGCAGTGATTCATTAAAACAAAGTATTAATGGCGGTGTCTCTTGTTAATCAGCCGCTCGTTAGGACTAAGTGCGTGTAATTACAATGAACGGGCTGTGATTCGCTGCAGTAAACAGAGACATATGGGACCATCCATCATTTAATAAAAAAGAGCAGCGACTGAGGACGGTTTCAAGGCGACAGAACGGGACTGCGGAGAATAATGTAGAAATGAGCTGAAGTGGAGATGCAGCTTTCTTACTTCTGACACCGAGCAGGGGCGGACTGGCCATGTGTCCATTCTGGAAGAGCACAGAAGGGTCCACCGGTCCCGCCTTAACCGAGCTTTACCCAAATCTAAAAGCAAAAAAGAAAAGGATCAAAATAGCGAGAAAAAGAGAAGGAAAACAAAGCAAAAATGTGATGGAAAAGCGACAAAAAAGTGACAAAAAATATAATGAAAAGGCGACAAAAACATGAGAAAAACACGAACAAAAAAAAACCTGATACAAAAAAAAATGAAAACAAAACAAAAATGTGGCGACGTGACAAAAAGTTACCATCACTTTCAAATGAGGCGTTACATTGTTGATCTCCAGTCGAGAAGCACAAAACATGAATCTAAAAGGAATGTATGGTGTACCACAAGGTTCAATTTTGGGACTATTATTATTTATTATTTATATTAATGACCACCTTTCCAGTTCTTTTTGCTGATGAAAAAAAAAGCCGAACTGGGGACAATAAGGCTAAGGCGGGTGGTAAGAGGTTGAAATATGGATTTGTGGAAGTGCACAATTACGTTAATTTGGGCCAGGCTGGTCAGAGTCCAGGGCTGTTTTTCAGTCCCAGTCCGCCCCTGATACCGATGCTGCACCCGACGATGGAGTTTTGTTCATCCTGGTCCGGGCTCCGTCCTGGTTTGGGTCGCTTCAGTGTAGATGTTGCTCTGAGCAGGTGAGACGAGACATATAGTCGCCCTGCCTCCAAACAGCGACAGTGAATCCAGATGTATTATTAGTGTTGTTTCCAGCTCTGACCCTGTGCCTCCTCCGTCTGTGCCCAGGGAAGGGTGACGTCTTCGGGGACGTGTTCTGGAAGGAGTCGTCTCTGGCCCACGCCTGCGCCAACGTCCGCGCGCTCACCTACTGCGACCTGCACGTCATCCGCCAAGACGCGCTGCTCAAAGTGCTGGAGTTCTACACGGCCTTCGCCAACTCCTTCTCACGCAACCTCATCCTCACCTGCAACCTCAGGAAGCGGGTAAGAGCCTCGGGAAGAGGGTTGGAGCCTCGGGAAGTGGGTTAGACTCTCAGTAAGAAGGTTAGAGCCTCGGGAAGTGGGTAAGGGCCTCGGGAAGCGGGTAAGGGCCTCAGGAAGAGGGTTGGAGCCTCGGGAAGTGGGTTAGACTCTCAGTAAGAGGGTTAGAGCCTCGGGAAGCGGGTAAGGGCCTCAGGAAGAGGGTAAGAGCCTTGGGAAGTTGGTAAGGGTCTCGTGAATAGGGTAAGAGCATCTGGAAGAGGGTTAAAGTCTCAGTAAGAGGGTTAGAGCCTCGGGAAGAGGGTTAGAGCCTTGGGAAGAGGGTAAGAGCCTTGGGAAGAGGGTAAGAGCCTCGGGAAGAGGGTAAGGGCCTCGGGAAGAGGGTAAGGGCCTCGGGAAGAGGGTAAGAGCCTCGGGAAGCGGGTAAGAGCATCAGGAAGAGGGTTAGAGTCTCAGTGAGAGAGTTAGAACCTCTGGAAGGTTCTAACTCTCTTCCTAAGGACCTCGGGAAGCTGGTGAGAGCATCAGGAGGCGGGTTGGAGCCTCTCGGGAAGAGGGTTAAAGACTCGGTAAGAGGGTTAGATCCTCGGTAAGAGGGCTAGAGCCTCGGCAAGAGGGCTAGAGCCTCGGGGAGAGGGTTAGAGCCTCGGGGAGAGGGTTAGAGCCTCGGGAAGCGAGTGAGAGCATAGAAACAAAAAGGAGAAGTAGTTCCTGACATATGTTGCCCTATAAGCCGGCTATTTTGGGAATGTTTTCAGTCTGTTTGCCTGTTCAATGTATTTTTCCTATAGTGTTAGCAGTAGTTTCAAACATTGCAAATTATGAACAATCCAGATGTTTTCAGCTGTTATCAACCAGAGATTTTACTTCAGATACAAATTAGTTTCTCTGAGCTAACGTTAAATCATATTCTTTTTCTGCTTTTTGTGGGTCGAATACACCTCCAGTGGCCTCTAGACATCATCTTATATTATGTTAATGAATCAGAAATTATATAAAAGCCATGAAACGGACATGTCATACCTCGCCATACTTTAGTATTGGGCCTGGCTACTCCATTCGTTTTGCATTGGGAGAGAGCGCTCGGTTCAGGAAGATCCAGGAAGCCGAATGCATTTGTAAGAACAGGCTCAGGGCGACTAACTTAAACAGAGCAGTAAAATCCTAAATGTAGGATGGAGACCTGACTGAAGCAGATGTGGGAGTGAAGCAGAGGTCGGCGCAGGTTGAGGCCGATTCATAATTAAACGTTTGAACTGGAGCTCGCTGTGACACTGTTTTATTCATGGAGGAAGACGACCCACAGTGAAATGATCTATAAACAAGTGGCCAATTACAGAGGCGGATCCCAGAGAGGCTCATGTCTGACAGAAAATAAGACATTGCTTTACATATTCTTTATTATGTAAATGTAGACAAATCTCATATTTCATCCCAATCGAACCATAAATATCAGGCCCATTGTTGTTAAGTAAAAAGCGGTGGAATTGTACAAAATGCTGTTATTGTGGCGTGTTAAACCTGCTGCTCACTGTGTGTCATCGGTAGTGATGGGTTAAATGAGCCGAGGTTTCGAGTCCTGCATCAAGTTCAACTGTCGCACGAGCAAATCATTTTAAACTCTTAACTCCCGCCTGAACCGAGAGGATCTTTTTCCTCACATCATCAGATTTTTTGTCAATTTTTTATCACGTTTTTGTGATTTTTTTTGTTACATTTTGGTAGTTTTTTTTGTGATTTTTTTGTTCAATTTTTCATCACATTTTTGTCATTTTTTGTCAATTTTTTTTAATTTTTTCATCACTTTTTCATCACATTTTTTTGTTAGATTTTGGTCATTTTTTTTGTCACATTTTTGTCATTTTTTTGTCCATTTTTTATCACATTTTTGTCATTTTTTTGTTACATTTTGGTCATTTTTTTGTAATTTTTTTGTTCAATTTTTCATCAATTTTCTGTCATTTTTTGTCAATTTTTTTTTCATTTTTTCGTCAATTTTTCATCACATTTTTGTCATTTTTTTGTTAGATTTTGGTCTTTTTTTTTGTAATTTTTTGTTCAATTTTTCATCAATTTTTTGTCGATTTTTCATCAAATTTTTGTCATTCTTTTGTTAGATTTTGGTCATTTTTTTGTCAAAATTTCGGCATTTTTTTATTGAATTTTTATCACATTTTTGACATTTTTTCGTCCATTTTTTGTCAATTTCTTGTGACATTTTTGCCACTTTTTCATCAATTTTTCATCACTTTTTTGTCAATGTTTTCTCACTTTTTTGTCACATTTCCATCATTGTTTTCGTCTCATGTTTGTTGTTATTTTCCCAGCTTTTTTCCAGAAGCTTTTGGACTGAGGTAAAGCCAAACTGGAGAAAATGTGCTCGGTTCAGGTAGGAGTTAAGAGGTTAAGTAAACAAATAAACTAAGCTAAACTTGACATCCAAACATGAACAAAACAAAAACAAAAATATGCCTAGTGCCTGATAATTGTGAAGAAAAGATAAAAGATCCGCACAGCTCCCAGCTTTTTAATAAAGCTCATCAAACAGTGACGTTTCAGTGACTTCTTCCGACTAGTGCCTGATAATTGTCACAAGCAGAAGTTTTCTTTATCAAATCGTGCTCAGTGACTTCAATTTTAGATAATGAGATACATCAGTGATACATCTCATTAATTGTTTCTATTCTCATTATCCGGAGCAGTTTCCCTCTTTCTAAACGATCCCTCTCAGTTGTTAAACAGCTCATTCATGACCATTTAGTTCATGTTTCTCAACGAGAATATAGAATAAGTCAGTGTTGAGTGAGCGTTCTTCGGGGCTGTCGTGCTTTTCCACCACCGGATGGCGCCAATACCATGTAACCAACACTGTCTGATGCAGCGTGAGACAATTATGACACTTTGAAGTATCATCTGCCCATCACTAGTGCACCAGCCGGATCAGGCTCTGCAAAAACATAATGAAAAGTTTGAGCTGCTTTCATAAAACAAGCTTTATTTTTAGTCGTGGATCAAAGTGTGTGTCTTATTTTACGCTTTTCTGCCCAGAGTCTGAAGCTGACAGCGTGATGGACTCCTCGCTCTTCTCTCTTTTCTCAAACATACCCAATACCTCAAGCCGTAGAGGAAGAAAAGGCTGAAAAAAGCTCAGCTCTGGCCATGAGTCAACACATATGACACCGATCAATCGCAGGGAAAGGTGATGGATCCGGCGACGCCCGTTTAATGCTGCGGTTAAGCTTTTTCACGGGTTTGACCACACGATGCAAACAGAGACTCGTCACTTCATAAAGTATTCCATAAACCAGGCCTAATTATCACACAATCCCTTGAACCTCGTCCAACTCCTCACGAACGTTTTGCATATTGGACGGTGCGCAGCGAGGGTCATTTTTCACTGAAGTCACAGGTGAAAATCGCTGAGTCTAAAACAAACTTCGGTGAAACAAACTTTATGAAAGTACTGAGTAATGCAGGTTTTAGAACATTTACATACTTTAGACGAGCAAAATACTCCTTATCCTTTTGTTTTGTTCTTTTGTTGTATTGTGAGAGCAGGATTTGGCAACGGGAGCCCACAAGGGACGTTTCTGGCACCGCAGTTGTTCTTTTCTCTCTTTTTTCACTTTAATTTCAGCATAAAAAAGTTAGGAATTGCTTGTTTGATCTTTTACTTTATAAATTAGGGGTGGATAACTCGAAGAGACCAAGAGCTGGAATTTTCAACAGTCCTGTGAAGAGCCACAAAGGCACCGACCATTGGCGAGACCCAGGGGTGGTAGTTTATTGTATATAATGTATATAATTAAGTATAATGTGATCATTATATTTAACCTCTTAGCTCCCACCTGAACATGTTTTCTCCTGTTCTCCAAATTCTCCAAATCTAAAAGCTTCTTCAAAATGGCGACAAAAAACGAGAAGAAAATGAGGATGTAAATTGACAAAAAGTGACAAAAATCCAGCATAAAAGTGACAAAAATACAGCAAAAAAGCGACAAAAATGCAGCAAAAAAGCGACAAAAATACAGCAAAAAAGTGACAAAAATACAGCAAAAAAACGACAAAAATACAGCAAAAAAACCGACAAAAATACAGCAAAAAAGTGACAAAAATACAGCAAAAAAAGACAAAAATACAGCAAAAAAGCTACAAAAATACAGCAAAAAAACGACAAAAAAAACGACAAAAATACAGCAAAAAAGCAACAAAAATACAGCAAAAAAGTGACAAAAATACAGCAAAAAAACTACAAAAATACAGCAAAAAAGCAACAAAAATACAGCAAAAAAGCAACAAAAATACAGCAAAAAAGCGACAAAAATACAGCAAAAAAACCCGACAAAATACAGCAAAAAAACCACAAAAATACAGCAAAAAAACAATAAAAATCCAGCAAAAAAGCAACAAAAATACAGCAAAAAAGTGACAAAAATACAGCAAAAAAAGACAAAAATTCAGCAAAAAAGTGACAAAAGAGCAGCAAAAAATTTGACAAAACAGCAACAAAAAAGTGACAATAATCCAACAAAAGGTGACAATAATCCAGCAAAAAAGTGACCAAAATCCAACAAAAAAGTAACAAAAGTGCCAAAAACACATAAGGGAAATAAAAAGTGACGACAATGGCAAAGAGGAGAGAATGCATTTGGTTTTGGCGGGTGGTAAGAGGTTAAACACAAACTATAACTTTATACATTGCCTTTTCCTTTTCAATGATTATGTTAGATGTTAATGGTTTTACTCCTCACCCATATTTAAATCGGCTTACAGTCTATTAAATAAAGTGATTTCCTCTGATTCGCCCGTGGCCTCTGCAGCCTGGTCCTGCCTGGACTGTGCAGAGAAATTCTCCAGGCTGCACTAAGTTCACAAACTTTAATCAGGAGCCTCTGGAGGACGTCTGAGATTCTGTTTTATGTTGCGTTCGCTACAACATGAGAAAGAAAAGTCAATGACTTTACGTTTTTCCGCGCTGCGAAGTCGCGCTTCGCATCCTGTGCTTCATTAGAGCTCGTCTTTTTTCATTTCCTAATTTGAATCTTTTCCTGTGAATATGAGGCCAATCGTCATCAAGTGAAGAGGGATCAGAAGCTTGAGCAGCACAGAAGCTGTTCCCAGAGCCACGATCTGCCTGACTGTTGTTTATCCTGCGCCCGGCTTTGACTGAGGCGGCTGCACCTTTTACACAGAGATGTGGACCCTCATTCATGCGTGTAGAGGTGGAAACAGGGGCTATGGGAGACTCTCATTCATGTGTGTAGAGGTGGAAACAGGGGCTATGGGAGACTCTCATTCATGTGTGTAGAGGTGGAAACAGGGAGACTCTCATTCATGTGTGTAGAGGTGGAAACAGTGGCTTTGGGAGACTCTCATTCATGTGTGTAGAGGTAGAAACAGGGAGACTCTCATTCATGTGTGTAGAGGTGGAAACAGGGAGACTCTCATTCATGTGTGTAGAGGTAGAAACAGGGAGACTCTCATTCATGTGTGTAGAGGTGGAAACAGGGAGACTCTCATTCATGTGTGTAGAGGTGGAAACAGGGGCTATGGGAGACTCTCATTCATGTGTGTAGAGGTGGAAACAGGGGCTATGGGACGACGGTTGGATTATTGGTAGTTAGTAAACGGTAACCGATAGTTGGTAAACGGTGGACATTCATCATCCAATAAGAGACTAAATTAAGATTAGGCACTAGCTAGCCCCACTATCCTTTTTTTTAAATTTATTTTTATTTTTTATTATTAACTGAAGAATACAAACTCTCGCTGAGACTTGAACAAAGGCTAGGGGGGCGAACAAGGCTCTCAAAACACAAAGAGAGCATCCAGCAAAGTAATATTTTTACAATAATGGAGCAAATTCTTCTAAAATAAAAGCAATTTTGAAAATTGGTGGCTGATTATCCGTGCAGTTTTCCAGTCTTTTGGTGTTTTTAGGGAGCTGTAAATTCATTGATAAAGCAGGGGAAGGATGGCTTATTTCCCCTCCATTTGCAGCAATGAATATGATATTTAGCTAAAAGCACAATAATATTAATGACATTTGATAATGAAGGGTCCAAATTGTCCATATAAAGCAAAACGTGTAACGTGTTAAAAGGGGGAATACTAAGCTTTAAATTAATCCAACCCCGGACATCATTCCAGAAAACATTTGAACAGTGACATTCAAAAAATAAATGACAAATAGTTTCATCATCTTGGTTGCAGAAAGTACATGGGTCAACATCAAATTTAAATCTTCTTTCAAGAAATTGGTTCACAGGGTATACATTATTTATTCATTTAAAATGAGTCTCCTTCACTTTAGGAGAAACTGGCCATCTGACTCTCATTCATGTGTGTAGAGATGGAAACAGGGGCTATGGGACGACGGTTGGATTATTATGTCACTCCCTCATTAAAAACATGCCTGAAGTGTTGCCTTGGCACATTCACGTATTTTTGAGTAATCTGTAAAACTCTGATGGCGGCCATTTTAGGGATAGGTTTGCCTGAGTCCTCCTAGGAACGCCCCCACCTCCTGGAGACGCCTCCGAGCTTTCGTCACCAGCCGAGTAACCAACCACTGCTCCTCAGCAGAACCCCCTCCCCACTGATGCCACAGACAGCGTGTGGAGGGGGCGTGTCGGAAAGGGTCAGAGGTTCTTTAAGAGACAGAGGCCTATTTCAAGACATTCACTACAGCCATTTTGAGAGAACAATTTTATACAAGGCAGTTATTCTAATTTACTGCATTTACAGACCAACAGAAGGTTTGTCACCATTGTAGTGTGATATAGACTGGTGCTATGTGATTGAAAAAAGCAGAATACCCCCTCTTTAATACCCAAATCGACTCCAGCATTGGTCCGATATCCAATACCAGTATCGGATCTGTGCATTCCTAATATGTACCAATTCTTATGCAAAAAGCCGCACTCTGATTGGCCAAGAGCCGCATGCCTGTTCGCCCCTGCTATAAATTCATCAAAATATATATACAATTTTATTTTATTTTTTTTACTTTTTAGTTTAGTTTATTTCGAACAATTTAAAAACAATGATAATACAAGTAATGGATACCAATACAGCAATTGGAGTGGGTTGAAGTGTGACCTTACTTAGTCCCACCCCCTTTCTACTTGATATTTTTACAGGTGCAAAAGAAGCTCAAATCGTTTTTTTTTTTTTTTTACAACAACCTGCACAACGCAATATTTACAACAATTGTTTTACAAACTATGAATGTCTTTCCACAATATACACATCACGGCCATAGAAATCCAGCGACAATAATGTTACTGATTGTTTAAATTGTTGTTTAAATTATAATTAACGTCCAGCTCTATAGTTTGTGAAGACCATGTTTTTATACATAGATTTAAACTGTGGTACATTTCTTTCGTGACACATTCAAGCTATTCCATAGTTTTACGCCGCAAACAGCAAGGCAGAAACTCCTCCTCGTGGATCGGACAACTGGAGTTTTGAAATTCATGTGAGCCCTTCATCTGTACCCTTCCTCCTGTTGTCGAAAGAAATCCTGAATACTGGCTGGTAATAGATCATTTTTAGCTTCAAACATCATTATTGCGGTGAAATAATTGACTAGATCCTTCAGTTTCAGTAGATTTGACTTTAATAAGCTGAATATACACATTCAGCTGCACGTTTTGCTGAAATGATCTGTACATAATGTGGCCATTCTACTCAAAGTTTGCCTCGCTGCCGCCTGTAGAACCTCTGCACTCTCTCGTTTATCCTCTGTCGCCGATGTGCAGGTTTTTGAGCAGAGCAGATGTGGCAGGAGACTTCAGCCCGTTGCACCTTCGCGTCGCCGCCTTTGTCGAACGAACGGACGAGTCAGCCATTTTGAAAATCCATGAAATCTGAGCTCGCACAATCTGCTCCGCCCCGACTCAGCAATATTTACCCCCGAAGTTTATTCAGGACGGAGTGCGTGAACTGTCGGAGTCTCGGCGTCGCAGAGGCGGGAGCGAGGAGTCTTTGTGTTGGATGCATGACTGCGAGGATTCAGTTGTAGTTTTAGTCAGGAAAATATCACTTTGAATAAGACTATGATTTAATAAGAAGAAACACTGATCTGAGGTGAGGACTGTGGTAATGTTTGTGGAAACGTGAAACACAAACCTTTGTAAACCGCTGGAGTAAATCCTTCTCCTCCTCCTGCAGCAGCTAAAGCACAGCCTTTAATGGAGACAGAAAGACCTATTGTTGTGTTTCTGATGGAGTCGTCCAGCGGAGAGTAATCTCACAGCCTCCTCTGCGGCTCTAATGAGACCGGCTCGATTGGACGTGGCTTTACTCCACAGCCGTGATGGATGGAGCCGAGATCAGCCTCAACAACTGCAGCGGAACCGAGAGAACGGCACGAAAACTCTCACACGGGCGTCTGGACCGGGCAGAAGAAAGAAGAGGAATATGTTCAAATCAGACTCAAACTGTGACTAAGATCTCCAGAGATTTTGATCGACTCAAATCAACTGTAATTTCTGGACTGTTAGCCTCTACTTTTTACACACGCTTTGAACCCTGTGTGGAGGCTCTTGTTGCCTCTTCAGTGTCTAAGAAGAAGAAATCTGTCAGTCTCAAATGTCTCTCTCAAAAAGCTGCTGTTTGTTAACTTTTAAAAAGCTGCTTCTTCAGGACCAAAAAAAAAGAAAATCCACTGCACCTCCACAATAACAAGGCAAAGACGCACAAAAGCATCCAGCAAAACAGTGTGCAGTACTGAAGCTACAAATACAGTTCACAGAAAATGTCTCTGTATTATGCACATTCATCCATCCATCCATCCATCTTCTTCCGCTTTATCTGGGGCAGCAGTCTCAGCAGAGATGCCCAGACTTCTCGATCCACACACACCTCCTCCAGATGTTCTGGGGTGACCCCGAGGCGACACCAGGCCAGCTCGGAGACATAGTCCCTCCAGCGTGTCCTGGGTCTCCCACAAGACTTTGTCCCAATACGAGCGATCGCGATGTCGTCACATCCGTTGGCCGTGGCAGGCATTTTACGTTTTCAAATCTGATAACAATTTTATTAAAATCCTATGATCGTCAAAAACAATGTCCTTAAACAGGGCATTGCTTCTCTTGCGCTGTAACAGATCTATCATTTTATCAAACCGAGTTAGAGGCCTGTACGCATCAGCTGTTGCCGACCATTCACCTAAACATCCGGCGAAAAATGACAGCTCGCTCGTATAGGACATGCCTGGAACACCTCCCGCGGGAGGCGACCAGGAGGCATCCGGAACAGATGCCCGAGCCACCCCAGCTGCTCCTTTCGACGGGAAGGAGCAGCGACTCTACTCCGAGCTCCTCCCGGGAAACTGAGCTCCTCACCCGATCTCGATGGGTGCTCCCAGCCACCCTGTGAAGGAAACTCATTTCGGCCGCTTGTATTCGCGATCTTGTCCTTTCGGTCATGACCCAAATCTCATGACCATAGGTGAGGGCGGGAACGTAGATCGATCGGTAAATCGAGAGCAACACTCCGATACAGCGACCACATCACTGCTGACGCCGCACCGATCCGTCTGTCGATCTCACGCTCCATCCGTCCCTCACTCGAGAACAAGACCCAGGGATACTTGAACTCCTCCACTTGAGGCGAGGACTCTCCAGCGACCTGTAGAGGGCACTGCATATATTATGCACATTTCTTTTTTAAATGTTCCTCACTTTTGCCTATAACGGCTGTGTGGATAAACAGTAGAGTCAACAAGTTTGAAACCTGATCTACTCTAAACTGTCTGCATGCAGCTTCACAGATTATTGCAGCTATTTCAGTTCACACTTTGTGCATCGGAAAACCCCAGTCTCCTAGTAGTCAGGACTTAAAGTTCCTACTCTCGACCGGAACCAAACATCCAGAATTAACCAATAACATGAGGTTATGTCATTTTTGCTAGTTGTACGTTTCCCATTGCATTGTTCTTTTTTCTATCAAGCATGCATCTGGTAAGGCCACTCTCCCTCCCTTTTATCAAAGGATAAAAATGCACTCACCAGATCAGCTGTAGACATGTTCGTTGACGCCAAATTGTTAGAGAAATAACAATGGTGTTCGAGAGAATAGATGAAAAACAGGCGGAGGACAGACAGGAGAAGTTTATTTACCATCGGTGCGGGACCCGGAGACATGAACATGTACCATTCAAGTCTGTCCATGCTTCCACAGAAAAGGGATAAATCCCCTCTCAGAGCGTCAGACTGATACACAAGCATTCAGCGGCTGAGAGTGGGCACCTGAGCCTCACAGTCAAGGCTATGACAGAGATAGTACGACTGTACAGCCTGACCCAGTATGATAAATAGCGATTTAATGTTATCCACTAACAGTAGGTGTGTCTTATATTCAAGTGCGCTAATAGTCCGAACATTACAGTGAATGAAAATGTAAAGAAGGGACAAACACGTGTGAACAGTTTAAAAGAGCCTTAAAAGCCAAAAACATTTCCCCACTCTAATGTTTGGACTGTTGTACATGTTTTAGTGGTTGGGGAAACTAGCGGAAACCTGCAAACTCCACTGAAAGTCAATATCCCCAAATATTTGCCTTGTCCAGCTGAACATATAGGACATAAAATCTCTTCTCTGATGAAATAAAGAGGAGATGGAGAAGAGCGCTTGTCTGGCTTTGTCCAAATGTGATTAAGCGTAAACAGTCACGAGCTCCTCATTATTGATTTGTGGATTTGAAGCGTGTAATGAAGAAGCATCAGAAAGTCACAGATCGAGGCGACTCAATGCGCGGAGGAGAAATCAAAAGGCAAAGTGAGAAATAAGGGACTCATCGTTGAGATTTTTGATACTTTTCTCCCTTAGTTTTAATTGTCTCGTTCCTGTTTCGTGTTTGTTTAGTTTCGTTTTCAGCAGAGTCGGGGCTGTCTCCTCCTCAGAGCTCAGTGAGAGTCTCTCTGTTCTCCTCGGTGGCAGGTGTCTGTTCCGTGAGGGTTTTATAACGATGTGGAGACGAGGGGACAGTGGACAGCCCTGTCCGCCGCCCGGGACGTTTCAGACGAGACGAGGAAGTCCCAGACTCACCGCTGTCACCTGACGCTGCCGGGGTTTATCCTGCAGAAACAGCAGAGGAGGAGGAGACGGGTCAGGATGAAGGGAGGTTATTTTAGGCTTTTTATTGGGAGGCACTGAATCTTAAAATAAATATATTCAATTCTCAATGTCCTGCACAGTGACCGAGGGGTTTAGGCCGATACATACGGCGAGCAGGAAGTCAGACCTGTCAGTGCAAGTAGAGGTGGGCAATATATCATTGACAAGATGAGATTGTAAATCCCCTTTGAGAGATATATGGAAATGTACAATATTGAGTTTCTTGAATGTCTAGAAATGTGATAAAATTGAGAAAAAAAATTCAAAATATAGGACAGAAAATGTGACAAAAACATGGGGAAAAATTGGGTAAAAATAGCAAAATGTGGGGTAAAAATAAGGATACAATTGAGAAAACATTTTTAAATTTGTGGCAAAAAAATGGGACAAAAATAGGAAATTAATATGGGGAAATAATTGGGATTAAGTTGAGGGGCAAATGGCTAAGTGCGAGGCTGAAAATGTGGAAAAAAAGTCAAAATGTGGGGGGAAAATAGAGACTTTTACATTTGTTTATGTATTGGTTTATTTGGTCGGGACAGTGCATGAACATACATTTTTTTTATTATTATATTCACCTTTATTTAACCAGGATAGTCCCACTTAGATTAAGAATCTCTTTTCCAGAGGAGTCCTGGCCCCAGAGGGGAATCTATTGTACATGTTTTTAGCGGTAGGGGAAACCGGAGTACCCGGAGGAAACTTACACTGTGTGCAAACTCCACACAGAAAGGCCCCGTCCAGGTGGGAATCGAACCCGGGACCTTTTGGCTGTGCTACCGTGCCACCAAATGTGGTCTGTTCAGCACAATTATCTTCATGAGTGTCGAAGCAATGTTAAGTTTGCAACACATTTCTGCATCTCATCCTTGTTATTGAGAAAGTCCCCAAAAAGATGAAGATATTACTTTTGATCAGTATCACCCAGACCTCAGTGCACGTTGGGGTCCCCCAGGGCTGCCCTTTTTCACCGCTTCTGTTCATTACTTTTATGGAATGGATTTCGAGGCTCAGCCAGGGCTCAGAGGGAAGGACGTCTTTCTTTCTTTCTTTCTTTCTTTCTTTCTTTCTTTCTTTCCCTCTTTCTTTCTTTCTTTCCCTCTTTCTTTCTTTCTTTCCCTCTTTCTTTCTTTCTTTCTTTCCCTCTTTCTTTCCCCTTACCCTCTTTCTTTCCCTCTTTCCTTCCCTCTTTCCTTCCCTCTTTCTTTCCCTCTTTCTTTCCCCCTTTCTTCCCCTCTTTCTTTCCCTCTTTCCTTCCCTCTTTCTTTCCCTCTTTCTTTCTCTCTTTCTTCCCCTCTTTTTTCCCTTCTTTCTTTCCCTCTTTCTTTCCCTCTTTCTTTCTCTTTCTTCCCCTGTTTCTTCCCCTCTTTTTCCCTCTTTCTTTCCCTCATTCTTTCCCTCTTTCTTCCCCTCTTTCTTTCCATCTTTCTCTCCCTCTTTCCCTCTTTCTTTCTTTCTTTGCTCATTCATTTATTGTGTTTTGTCGTGTTTGTGAAAGGCCTGTGAGTGAAGTCTCCTCACGCAGCACAGCCACACATTTGTATGTTTTTTTTCTTCATTGCATATAAGATACGTCCAGTTACTATTACTTGATTGCAGTTTCCTGTCTACTGTATTTGCTCCCCCTGAGTGTTTTGGGAGGTTGAGACCATTTACCATTTAACCCCAAAGGCCTCACTGCGGTGTCCTCTCACTGGTCCAAGTTATGTCAGTTGGATTCTGAAGACATTGCAGGTCTAGACGGTCCATTATGAGGCATGAATGTGTAAAACATTTAAACTTAGACTCTCACTTCCCTGCAAACCTAAAAGCCCATATGAAGAAGGGTTATGAAATATCTGCTCGTGCTACAACGCTCTGAGCTGGTTTGTCCTGTGTCACTGCAATGTCAATATTAAACAGTCTGCGATTATCGTAACATGATTGAATCCCCTCGTCGTCCTCTCCTGCCGCATCCACTCAGACAGTTCCTTTTCAGAGGAGCCTGTTTTTCCCCGAGTTTTGTTCCATTTTCGTTATGAATATTTAATCTCCCGTTCTCTCGCTGTCTCTCTCCAAAAGCGCCCGTCTCCAAAATTGAAAACGTCTGTCGCTTAGTGCACAGTTTGTCCTCTGAACCCGCGGAGAGACTGAAAAACTCAGACATCCAGACTGAGGTAAAAAGGGATCCAAAAAACTCCAACTGCAGCAAACTGGTCTGCCGTGACATCACACGCATAACCTCTATCGTGCAACACTTTCCAGAGAATGATGAAATATTCAAGAAGATAAAGTACAGCCCGAGTGGCAAAGGCCTAAACAAAGCAGCACCTATGCAGCCTATGTTTAAAAGGCAATGGGGCGGCAAAAAAGTGATGAAGAAGCAAGAAAAACACAACAATAATACAACAAATAAGCACCAAAAACCTTACAAAAATGTGACAAAAAAACATCAAAAAAGGCGACAAAACAATTGACAAAAAAGGTGATGAAAAAGCAGTTTTGTAGGTCTTAGCTTTCAAATGAGGCGTTACCCTGGCCTATAAACTGTGAGTTCCAGTCGAGAAGCTTTAGATTTGGGTAAAACTGAACTGGAGAAAATGCACTTGGTTAAGGTGGGGGTTAAGAGGTTCAACTTATCCAAGCTGCCCGTATACCTGACCCTAATCCGAACCTTAAGGGGAGACACTACAGGCAAAACTCAATTTTTTCAGTTTTCAGGTTTTGGGCCAAATTGGTCTCTGAACAAATAAACTTTCACCCGGAAACAGAAAATATGCCTAATCTTCACAATAACATGTTTAAATATTGCGCTGATTCAATGTTCCCCCATAGACTTATATGGGAGAACGCAATTTCAAGGCCCTTTTTCTCAAAACACATTTTTCTGTCATTGTGGCGACACTATGTCCACGTCAGTCGGACCTAAAGACTTCACATTTTCCAGCCTTGGACTGAACAATATTTGGAAGATTTTTTCAGAGGGATTTTTTATTATTTAATCCCTAAGCCCCGTTTATTAAGTTTTGAATGTCAAAAAATAAGGCGAAAATTACATTTGTGCAAATTTTTCCACTAAAAAACAGCTTATTTTAAAACAAGAAATCCAAAATCCCCTCTGAAAAAATCTCGGTAACTCATTTATCAATAAAATGAAACCATAAATTTGAAAGTAGCTCTGTCCAATATTCAGATCTCGTCGCCGAAAAGATGGGAAATTTGGGGCATTTTTAGGCATAAAACACCTTGTTCTTATACGAAAAGATAAAATAACAGAAAACTTGCAATGTATTTTTTTCTCACATTTATGCCAGTGATCGACAGCAACAGTTTCAAATTGATATCTGTAAATATGCATTTTTTCCCTATTCACCTGCAGTGTCTCGCCTTAAGGGTAGTAGAGTTTTACAAAAGTCTGTTTGACCAATCAGGGAGTCGATATGATTGGGAGTCACCCATTCACGTGAGGTTTTTTTTTTTGCTAAGTCAAAACTCGGAGTGTAGGAGGAAGGGGGCAAAGCCATACAGGGGTCAAAGGTCTCCAAGATGGCGGCCATAACAAATCGGTCACACGTGTATAGACGATGCAATAATTAATGCCTAATGCAACCACAGAATTAGCAGAAGTATACAAAAGTATTTTACCTGCCTTTTCCAATATATATATATAACGATAACTTACAAAAAGAGTTCTTTCTCTCAGAGTCAGACCGCAGAAATCAGCTGTCACAGAGGTAAAAGTGCCATTAAAAGATATTTTTAGCTGACAGGAAAAGGAGGCGAGATCGATCCCTGTTTAAATCCGGGCACATGTGAGTGTCTTGGTTCTGTCCTGCTGTAATCGCTGCGTAATGAGCAGAACTGGAAACAGGACTGACACTTTATGCAGAGGTGTGGAAGCTAAATTAGGCTCGAAATAAACATGTTTAAACGTTTATTTTGGAAGGACGGAAACTTCCCACATTGGAAATAACGCACAAGTCACATTTAACACAAGCCCCACAAGAACACTCAGGACTGTGACAATTATTTATTTCTGCAATTTCTCCATTAACACGTGATAAGTCGATGTTTAGTGACCACTGGAAGAGTATCTGACCCACAAGACGCAAAAAATCCCAGGTACCATCACTTTTTTGTTACTTTTCATCCTCTCGTTTGTCGCTCTGTTCTCCCGCCTGGTTTTTGAGTTTTTCCTCGTCGTGCTGGAGAGTGTAAAGATACAGATGACTCCCACGCTGCTCATCACCACCTGCTGCCGACGCTTATTTGGACTTCATGTTTGCCTGGATGCTTAATTCGTCTGAACTTTACATTGTCTTATTTACGGCTCTGTCTTATTGCCTGAATGTTTAGTGCAGCCTGTGAGGAAACTCCTGTTGTGACATTGGGTTATACAAAACCATTGATTGATTTTGATGCCTTTTTTCAGGAAGCTTAATGAGAGGTTAAGGTGATGTAAAGGCTTTCAACCTTTACATCATTAATATAATTATGTCATTCCCTCATTAAAAACATGCCTGAAGTGTTGCCTTGGCACATTCACATATTTTTGAGTAATCTGTAAAAACTCTGATGGCGGCCATTTTAGGGATAGGTTTGCCTGAGTCCTCCTAGGAACGCCCCCACCTCCTGGAGACGCCTCCGAGCTTTCGTCACCAGCCGAGTAACCAACCACTGCCCCTCAGCAGAACCCCCTCCCCACTGATGCCACAGACAGCGTGTGGAGGGGGCGTGTCTGAAAGGCTCAGAGGTTCTTAAAGAGACAGAGGCCTATTTCAAGACATTCACTACAGCCATTTTGAGAGAGACATTTTATACAAGGCAGTTATTCTAATTTACTGCATTTACAGACCAACAGAAGGTTTGTCATCATTGTAGTGTGATATAGACTGGTGCTATGTGACTGAAAAAAGCATAATACCCCCTCTTTAATGATTTCTAAGGCTTTGACCTCACCAAAATATGGTCGATGGTTGACAACAGCTGAAATCATCTGGATGTCCGTCCGTCCGTCCGTCCGTCCATCCATCCATCCATCCATCCATCCATCTTCTTCCACTTGTCACATGGCACCAGCCCCTATGGCTCCTCCTGCAGGTGGTGGGTCCACAGAAGGACGGCCTCACGGTTCTCAGGCCTGTTGGTCTCTCATAAGGGGCTTCTGAACCAATCTTTGTCTGACCCGTCACCTATAGGACCAGTTTGCCCTGGGAGACCCTACCAGGGGCACGAAGCCCCCGACAACAGAGCTCCAGGATCATTCTGGTGCTCAAACCCCTCCACCACGTTAAGGTGGCGGTTCCGGGATGGGATCATCTGGATGTTTGATGGCTAACGGCTACTGGGAAAATACGTTGACCCTGAAAAGTTCCTCGCCTCGCTAACTGTTTGTCTACATTAGGATTGAACGCTGCTTCTCCATTTTCTCTCTATGTTGGAAAAGCCAAATGACGGTTTACACAAACCTGCTTTTCAACGGTTAGGTTTACTCGCAGATTCTGAGCTTCCGCCAAAGACCTTTCATCCAATAACTGATCAATTTACTGTGCAGCTCCATAGAAAGGTTTATTATTCGTGACCTCTTTTTGTGCCTTTTTCTGCAGATCATTTTCCGTAAGATCAGCGAGGTGAGGAAGGAGGAGGAGGAGCGAGAGCGCGCCAAAAACGAGGTCCAGCTCACCATCCCCCAGGACCACCCCGTCCGCAAGCTCTTCCACAAGTTCAAGCAGCAGAAGGAGCTGAAGAGCTGCAGCTCCGTGGACCTGGAGAAGAACCAGCTGCAGGCGGAGCAGCAGCAGCACCTGCACCAGCTTGGACACTCCAGCCTCCAGCACTCGCTCCCGCTCAGCCTGTCCTTCCACAACGGCGCCGCCAGCTCCAGCGTCCTCACCGTGTCGCAGATCACGCCCATGCACGCCTTCGCCGACCAGAAGCAGGACAACCGCACCGTGCTGGAGAGCGGAGAGCAGGCGGCCCGGGCCAAGGCCGGACCCAGCCCCGCGCTGCCCAAGACGGCCAAGACCAGCGCCTGGATGAGGCTGAAGAACAACACGGCAGCGTCGGAGGCCAGGAAGGAAGGTAGATCCATGAGTAAAAACATGTATAAAGGGAACGATCTCCACCAGTACATCCTTTTTTGTTTTACTTCAGTATCAAATCATATTTTTGTGACTAAAATAAGACAGAAATCATTCTGACTGGTTTGGAAATACTGCAAAATCTGCAAAATACTGAGTGCGTTTAATTAAGGGATTTGTTTTCTTACTGGGAGCTGAGTCATTGGGATTGAATCATTTTAAAGAGCTGTGCAAAAGACTGGCTCATTTTACAAACTCATGATGGGACTGAATACACACTTTGACAATCGTATGTGTACAACACTTTGTGCTAATGAAAAGAGGCAACAACTGTCAGCCAATAATTTATATTTTTAAAGTTGTAAAACAACATATGATGAAGACAAAAGCGGTAAAGACTAGGGCTTAAACGACTACAGATTTTTAGAGATCGACTTATTCAATCAAAATAGTCAAAATAGTTGAGTCGATTAGTCGTGTGATGACATCAACAGCTCAGAATTTCCTCATTTACATGGAGTACATTAAGTTCATGTCCAAATCCGTCTCGTAATAATGTAGAGAATGTAAGCAGGTATTGCAGCTGCACAAGACAGTCGTGGCTTATTTCCATTCCTGAGGTTTTACCTTAATTGTTGGCAATGCTCAGTGTCACCTGCCTCATCTGTAGGATCATCTTCATTGTAAATCCAGGGTCTGAAGTAAACAAGCTTTCGATCCCAGAGCGTGAGATCGTAGTTGAGTCATGTGAATGAGTCCGTGAGAGAGGAAAGTTTAAAGCTCCTTCATATCAGATGAATATGTGCATAAATAAATACACGGGCGAAACTACAGAGGGAGGTAAAAGTATGTGAACCCTTTGGAATTTCTCCTGTGAATGTTTCCATGTTATGGCCAATAAAAATATAACATGTAATTGTTTGGGCGGTTTTAGTTAAAACAGACACTGTTTACTCTTTCTTGTGGTTTTAATAAAGATCAGGCCACATTTAGGCAGAAATTTGACAAATTCCAATGGGTTTTTCCTCCCACTGTAGTGAACGCAAACCGGCATAAACAACTAGCCACAGACAAGGGGTTACTTGGCATTAATGTTGAAACTAGGAAAAGAGAGGGATTAACACACGACTAGTGCTGCAGTAGTCGATCAGGAACTATTTTAAATGTAGTTAATCAATCACAGAAATATGACTTTGACCATAAACTAATCTGACATTTCCTTCTCGCTCTAAAGGCCTGAACAACAAAGCGGCGTCGGCGGAGATGCTCTCGCACGACGGGAAGAAGCCGGAGGCGGGCGCCGACTCGTCCGAGGAAAACCCGCTGAGGAAGACGGACTCGTGCGACAGCGGCATCACGAAGAGCGAGCAGCGCATCGACCTGCACAGCCCGCTCCTCCAGCAGGGGGCGGCGGCGGCAGCGGGGGCGGAGCCTCTGTTCAGGGCGGCGCTGCAGGAGACGCGGCTGGAGCTGCGCAACGACATCCAGACGCTCGGGGGGAGGATGGGCCGGCTGGAGACTCAGGTGAAGCAGATCCTCCAGCTGCTAACGGACAAGAGACGAGACGAGGAGGAGGAGGGGGAGGAAGAGGAGGAGGGGGGGGAGGAGAGGGGCGCAGCGCCGGGAGCAGCAGACAGGGGGAGTCACGAGCACACGGGGCAGGCAGCGACGGGGCAGAGGCAGGACATCTTCACCGTGTCCAGACCCGTGTCCCCGGACTCGAACAAGGAGCAGAGACTATGAGGACGAGGACCAGTCACACGTGCAGGACGAGATTTAAACCTTTTATTAGCTCCTATAAGGCGAGACGCTGCAGGTCAAAACAAACATTTATCCAACACTGAGTCATGTGTGTCGAGGTTTGTCCCTTAACATCTAAGTCCTAAAGGGATATTTCAGGATTTTTGACATAGGGCCTCATTTCCTAGTTATCCAGAGTGTTGATTTCTGGAGCTATGTTTTTGTAAGTCATGCAGTTCTTATATTTGAAGAGTTTCGTGGTGCTAGGCTAATGCAAGGCTAGTGCATTCCTATGGTATCAGCTAGCCTGCATTAAAAACAGTGTGACCCGCTCCACAGAGCACCTGAGGCAAATCACTTATAACAGGGGTGCCCAAAGTGAGCCAAATTTGGCCCGCCGGAACGATTAGGTTGGCCCGCCAGAGAGTGACCTACTTTTGCACCGCATCTGCTTAATACGAACTCTCCAATTCATTCTCAATGGCAAATATAGATGCAGTACACTTTTTGGCCACCAGCGTCACATTGGGGGCGCTGTTTCACTCCTTTCGCAAAGTTATGGAAACACTGTTCTGGCGTCTTGGTATTTGTCAGTCATAGAGCGTCGCAGCATCAACTTCCCAACTTTTTCCAAATTTTATTGCAAAGGTCGTTGACATATATGACTTATAAAAGAATTTATGCTGAACTGACACTTTCAAATTGGTCTAATATGGCATTTTCTTTGACTTAAAGAATGAATGAGGTAAAGTCACTGTAGGTAGTGCAGGCACAGGTGGTGTTGTTGCACTATATTGCTACAATAATTGATTTTGTTCTACTAAAACTAGACTTTTGTAGCATACTATTTGCATAGATAGAATTAACTGCAAATGTATGCCAAAAAAGAAAATGAAGTAACTATTATTATTTGCAGTTATATGTGTCTCACGCTGACATCGCTGTGATTGGCCCGCGACCCTTAAGCACTTTTTCATTTTGGCCTTGGAGACAAAAAGTTTGGGCACCCCTGACTTATAACACCAGACTAACCATAAAAACATCTGTGTCCATAGAGTCATGTTTGGAATAAAACTGACCTGCATCACATCTTGAGGGACTATTTTCTAGCAGATCACTTTGCCGCTGCGTAGATTATACAACCACGAAGCTGATGCTGCTCAAATATAAGTTATTTTAAATGCAAAATGGTTAAAATTATTCTATGGACACAGACATTTATATGGTTAGTCTGGTGTTATAAGTTATTTGCCTCAGGTGCTCTGTGGAGCGGCTCAGACTGTTTTTAATGCAGGCTAGCTGATACCATAGACATGCACTAGCCTTGCATTAGCCTAGCGCCACAAAACTCTTCAAACATAAGAACTGCATGAATTACAAAAAAAATATCTCCAGAAATCAGCAACACTCTGGATAACTAGGAAATGAGGCCCTATGTCAAAAATCCGTAAATATCCCTTTAATCATAAAGTAGAAAATTGACCAAACCATCTCATAGTTTTCCAGGAAATCCCTCCAACATGGCGGTGCTACGCTGTGTTTCCCACGCTTATTTTTCACTTGTTTGTAAAAACGGATCCAAAATCCCTCTGAGTCACTAATAAGTAGGTCAGGGTGATATGGATAAAAATGTATATAACGATATGAAAAAGAAACATCACGATAACGATATGTTAGTTGCCGTCCCCGTGATCAAGGGTTAGAGTCGGGGTCAGGGGTCACGATGAGGGTTAAGGACGGCAAATTTGATGTAAGTCATGTTTCACTCACACAGATCTTACACACAGTTTTAGAAACTAGCAGGTGTGGGTCAAACTCCAACAAGCTTGATCTCATCCAGGAAGATACAACACTGAGAGACATTTTCATACATAGTTGTCCGACGTTTCGAGAACTATCCAATTTTCTTCTTGGCAAAACCAAGTCAAACTCTGATCATATTCAAACGAAGATGTAGATCCAACATTGAGAGTTAAAAACACTGGACATTTTCACTCAAACAGTTGTGCTTGAAAGTTTACACACTCTGGCTGAAATTTCTTTTTCACGATTCTTTTGACCATTTTTCAAAGAATATGAAAGATAACACTTTTTTCACCCATAGTTCTGTGAGGCCATTTATGGTGAAACAATTATTTGATCCAAAGTTTACAGACCCAGGTCCTGTGTATTTCCCCTTTAGCATCAAAGACTGGAGTCTTATGGTGGTTGTGGAGAAGGTTCTTTATATAATCTAATTATAAAGCAGCCCATTCTTCCTGATCATAAACTTTGGATCAGGGTCATTTTTGCTTTTTTTCTTAATGATTTAAAAAGAGTAAACTCTGTTGTTTCACCACAAATGGCTTCACACAACCACTAACTTAAAAAAAACATTTTGTGTTATCTTTCATATTCTTTGAGATATAGTCAACAAATCTAAAACTCTGCCAGGGTATATAAACTTTTGAGCATGACGATGTATGAAAATGTCCAGTTGAAATGTTGTATGATGTAAGGTCTCAAGTCAATACGTTTTGAGATTTGGATATGCAAAATTGCTAACCCTAAACCTTAACCCTAAGCTGGCAGACAGAGCCACCTCATCCAAGGGGCTAGAAGGGGCCAGGGGCGGACTGGCCATGTGTCCATTCTGGAAGATCACAGAAGGGCCACTGGCTCTTGGGCCACCAGTCTAAATTTTCTCCTTAACCTCTTAAACCCCCGCCTTAACCGAGCTTTACCCAAATCTAAGAGCTTAAAAGCAAAGCATCAAAATAGCAACGAGTGAGCCAGAAAAGCAACAAAAATGTGACAAAAAAGTGACTAAGACGTGACGAAAACATGACAACAAAGCCACAAAAAAGTAATGAAAAAACAACAAAAACATGCTGCAACAATGTAACAAAAGGGTACAATCACTTTTGTATGTCTTAGCTTTCAAATGAGGCGTTCTGCTGTTGTTCTCCAGTGGAGAAGCTTTTAGATTTGGGTAAAACCGAACTGGAGGAAATGCACTCGGTTAAGATGGGAGGTAAGAGGTTCACATATGCCTTTGTGGAAGTGCTGCATTTACGCTAATTTGGGCCAGGCTGGTCAGAGTCCAGGGCCCTTTTTCAGTCCCAGTCCTTCCCTGGAAGGGGCTGGAGCCCAGGGGCCTCCCATAGTCAAGGGCCGGTCAGAATTAAGAAAGTACGTGCATATTGGGCCAAAATGGGACCAGAACGCTGCCAAAATAACGCCAGTTCAAAAGCCAGAATATTTCATGCACAAACACATAAATGGGGACAATGTACATAGAGAGTGGCTCTGCTACTCCCCACAAACTTTTGGGGGGCAAATCAGAGCTAAGTCAGCATTTTCCAGTGTAGGATTCTCTGACTGGAAGCACAAGTAAGTAAGTTTGTGGGATTTAGGGTTAGGGTTACAGGTTAGAGTTAGGGTTAGGGTTTGCGCTGAGGGGTGTGGGGGCCTACAAGCCTGTTTAAGGTGGACCTGCTGGCAGATAACTGGTTGACCGATGTCATGTTATGTGATCTCTGTTTGCTCGGTCTGTATTCACATGATATCGTCTACAGTGGTATGAAAGTTCACACCGGTGTCCAGTAATTTTACCAGTATATCAGTGCCTCATAAGTAACAGAATAAGAAAATAAAACTGACACTATCCATTATTTAGATTTCGCCGCTGAAAATATCAGCTGTTTTGGCCACTTTTACACATAAATGCTTTATTTTTATATGAAAACATAAAATGACAGAAAACTTGCAATACATTTTCCCCTCACATTTATGTCATTGATCTACAGGGGAAGTTTCACATTCTTTTCTCTACATTTATTATTTTCCTGATTCACCTGCAGCGTCTCTCCTTCAGGTGGTAACGCCGTGAACTCCCAGTTTCCTGAAGAACTTTGCTGTGGGTTTTCTGCA
Source organism: Gobius niger (assembly GCF_951799975.1). NCBI lineage: Eukaryota > Metazoa > Chordata > Actinopteri > Gobiiformes > Gobiidae > Gobius > Gobius niger. The sequence continues at coordinate 28,516,144 of NC_136867.1, forward strand.
GGTGTGGACGCTCCCTCTCCTCCCGCTCCTCCCGCTCCTCAGGTCACATGACAGGTCTCTGATCACATGACTCCGATTGTACAGACCTCTCTTTATGCATGTCCAGCTGGTTTCTGGCATCGCCAAAGACTCGCCTGTAAAGCTGTAGATGTTGTAGATCCAAAGCATGGTTTATAGATATTTTTATGGACTTTTCAAACGGTAGCACTCTGTATTTACGAGGTTCTCCTGCGAACAGCTGCATGGACGCGTTCGATCTCCAAAGACACAAACTTAGGGAGGATTTGTATCGATTTCTGCTCGTTTTTATAAATGTTTTCAACCTGTTCGGCTTCTCCTTTTCCGCCACAACAGAAGTAAAGGATTTAAAGCTTATTTCAAGGCACTTTTAGGTCAATGTCCAGTAAAAGCAAAAACAACTTAAGAACTGCACTGAAGTAGAGTTTGTGAGTAGTCCTTTTGTTGAGCTTCAGATCCTAAAGGTTTAAGTCAGTTTGGAAATAAACTTCCTCAGTCCCAGCTCCCGATAAAGTCCTAGTCAGAGGCTCAGAGGCTGAACTCTGGAGGTTCTGAGCTTTCACACAAACTTGTGCTTGTGTTCATATGCACCACATAGATGTCTCCTCAACGTCCCCTGGAGAGAAGTCTTTTGGTAGTCTCGGTGAACATTAATAGGTCCGATTTTAGTGGAGTCTCCATATGACTCTTTGCGATCTCCTTGGTCTCCGACAGGTCTTGAAGACATTGCAGGGACGTCACAGAAACGTCTCACAGGTTTAGGACAAGTGTTGTAGTGTTCGCAACACGACTGCTTGTGACTCTGTAGACCCAGAGACCATGCGGAGACTCCACTGAAATCGAACCTGTTTGTTTTCACCGAGAGTACCTGAGTCTCCAGGGGACGTCTCAGAGACATCTCTGTGGCCAGTGGCAACTCAAGTCCAACTAGTCTCCAGGCCGGTGAGATCAGTCCCTTGTTCATACCTACTGTTCATAGAGTGTAAGCAATGAGCGAGAAGTGTCGCATTTACGCTAATTTGGGCCAGGCTGGTCAGAGTCCAGGGCCGTTTTTCAGTCCCAGTCCACCCCTGCCACCCCCTGGTGGTCGGGGCGACTATAAGAGACATTTGGAAGCATTGATTCTAATGGGACTTCAAACGTATCACTTTTTAGGTTCGTTTTGTCAGACACTAAGGTTAGAGATGTTAAAGATCTTTTACCTTTACATGTTTCAGCCGCCACCTGCAGGCCGTCATCAGAAGGTGGCGGCTGAAACATGTAAAGGTAAAAGATCTTTAACATCTCAAACCTTAGTCTCTGACAAAACGAACCTAAAAAGTGATACTAGAATACAAGTAGACACAATGAACGTTACGAAGTTTATACGGGACTTCAAACGTCCCAAGAACGGCTTAAAAGTTGAGTTTTCCTTTTTCTAAAAATCGCTATGACCCATGTGACCACGCTGGGGCAGGTGAAATAATATGAACCATGCTGGTATTTGTTTAGCAGCCCAAACATTTCAGTGCATTGACTGCTCTGTGGAGGCTCCGCCCACCTTTTAACCCTTTTAAAGAACAGGCTTCATAGGATGAGACAGAGCGGCCGTTAAGTTTCACACATGAACTTTCACAATGAATGGGCTGAATGGGACCCACTCATCTTTACTATATTATATTTATCGAGTGCAACATTAGGTCAAAAATGGGACAAAACACATGCACCTTTCTACTTTATCTCGTCTCAGATCCTCAAAAGCTCTACTTCACTGCAGTTCTGTAGATTCTGATTGTTTTGGCTGGAAGTGGGAGAACCCGCGTGTGAAGATCCCTCTGCACCTGCACAGTCTGAGGTCATTTGTTTAAACCTTTGCTTCTAGATGATATTTATATTTAATTACAGAAATGTGAAACGTCTATGCACCGTAGGAGCCGCTGTAGCTGTAGGTCGGGGAGAGCTGCATGTTTCAGGGATCGCACTTCCACTTGAACCATTTTATCTGGACTGTTTTTAAGATTTTCTGCTGTTTTTGCTTTAATTACAACGACGACACATCATGTTTCTGGAGGAGGGAGTTTAGTTCAAATACGTTATTTCCATTATTTAACTTGGACCTAAGACAGCTGGGATTGTGATTCTGCATGATTTTTGGGTTCTGATCGACATTAAACCTGCATTTCTTTGGTAATAATGGCTTTGTTTGACTTTTTTCTGATGCATAAGTTAGTCTTGTGTGTAGTTTGCTTTTAAAGAGGCGGTCTGACTCTGAAGCTCCAACAAGGACTGGACGTTGGCTCCTCAGTCTTCAGCCCTGCCTCCAGAGGGACTCCCATCAGCCCTGGGTCCATCTAGAGCCGGTCCCGCCCATGGGAGTGGATCTCTCCTTCGTCTGGTTCTCTCCGAGGTTTCTCTTTTCTCCCACTGGTCCTTTGAGTTCTTTCTCGACGTGTAGGATCTAAGATGGCGGCTCATTTACACATTACATTAACAGTGTTGCCACAGTTACCTTGAACAAAGTAATCTGATTAACTGATTTGTGATTACTCCTTTAACCTCTTAACCCCCACAGGAACCGAGCACGTTTTCTCTAGTTTGGCTTTACCCAAATCTAACAGTTTCTGGAAAAAAGCTGTGAAAATAGCAACAAAACTGAGACGAAAACAATGATGGAAATGTGACAAAAAAGTGACGAAAAATGTATGAAAAAGTCGCAAAATTGTCACAAAAATGTCACGAGAAATTGACGAAAAAAATTACAAAAATATGACAAAAAAATTACAAAAATATGACAAAAATGTGATAAAAGTTTGACAAAAAAATGACAAAAATGTAACAAAAAAATGACAAAAATTGGATAAAAATGTGACAAAAAAATTACAAAAAGTGACAAGAAAAAAAGACAAAAATGTGATAAAAATTTGACAAAGATTTGACAAAAAATGTGATAAAAAATTGACAAAAAAATGGACGAAAAAATGACAAAAAAGTTACAAAAATGAGTTGAATACCCAAAAAAAATGCTGGAAAAAAAATCTGATGACGTGAGGAAAAAGATCCTCTCGGTTCAGGCGGGGGTTAAGAGTTTAAGTGTGACATCACGACTTCTGCTTCCGGGTACTAGCAGACCATAAAATATACAAGAAAAAAACATTTAAAAAAACTCTTAAAAACAACCATCAATATCTCAATGACTCATTAGCCAAAAATGCCGCACCTACTGCTAAAAAAGTAATATTTACTAAAGTCACTACTTCTGGGGTTAGCGTAGCTGCTGCGCTGTTAGCATTTATCTCACTAACCCGGATGTACAGATTTTGGTAAATATTACTTTTATAGCAGTAGGTTCAGCATTTTTGGCTGATGTGCCTGATAAATAAGTCTGTTCAGTAACTCTCTGTTGAGTTTCAGAAATATTAATTGTGGTATTGAAGAGTTTTTTGTAGTTTCTCGCTGTGACGTCACCTCTTAACAAACGTATTGAAAAAAGTGTCAAAATAGCAACAAAATTAAGACAAAAAGTAGGATTAAAATGCAACGAAAGAGTGACAAAAACATGATGAAAAAGTGGGAAAAATGTGAAGAAAATGCAACAAGAAAGTGAAGGAAAAAAATAACGTGGCAACAATGCAAGGAAAATGATCCGTATATAAAGTTTTGTATGTCTTACCTTTCAAATGAGGCGTAACACTGGCCTTTAGGCTGTGACCTAGAAATGCACTTGGTGAAGGCGAGGATAAAGTGGCTTAGTTACTTTTTTTAAATCAAATTATTAAAGGGGCTGGATGCAAGTTCGCCATTTTATACTCACTACTGCCACCTCAGGCCATATTTGTAACTGCACCTTCTATTGTATTGGATTTTGGCCAAATACTTTTTTTCCCCACTGTATATCAAGCTCGTGCATGACGGCCGAAGTGACACTTTTTATAGTGACGGTGCAGGATTTTAGAGGCAGTTGTGGTGAACAGGTCTGAGCTCATTCTACACATTAGGACATGGAGGAACATGTGGGGAAGGAAAATACATAATTTTAACATTTTTAAACACCCTACAGTCCCTTTAAAGTAAGTAACTTAGATTGCAAGTTGCGTTATTACCGAAAATGCCTCCATCACCTTAACAAATGGCAACCAGTTTTGACAAAACTTTATATGAAGTTAATATTTTATGGACCAGGTTCAGGAGCAGGACCTCGCCTCAACCAACTCATTTTCCTCACAGTCAGTCACTCCTGCCACTGCCTCTCTGAAACAGTGTTAATTTTGTCGACTAAAATATTTAGTCTTAATTTTAGTCAAAGTGATATATTTTCCGACTAAAACTAAATTAAAAGTTTCTCATGAGACTAAAGCTATGACTAAAATTAGTCGACTAAAATAAGACAAATAAAAATGAAAAGGAGAGACTAAAATCAGCCAAACTTCTATTGAGCGTCTGAAAAAGCCTCATATCATGTAAATTCACTGCCAAATGATCAGCTCTGAGCTTTGTTCATGTGGAGCAGCTCCATGAAGCAGAGGAACAAGATTAAATATGATTATAATGAATATTATCAATGCAAAGTCGACTAAATTCGCCTTACATTTAGTCGACTAAAACTAGACTAAAATTGAAAAGTTTTATTTGACTAAAACTCAACTAGAATTAAATTACATTTTAGTCAAAAGACTAAAACTAAAATAAAGTATGTTGTCAAAATTAACACTGCTCTGAAATAGCCACACTATTCACACAAATGCCAGCATTACTTGAATTGAGGAAATGTGTGTTGTTTTGAGCAGCTTTCACTCATTTAGACTTTTTACTTTGCTCATTGATGACTTTTCAGACTTAAGGAACTATGGTAATCTCGCTTGAAATAAGAAAGTAAAACTACGAAAGACCAATTTTCTTACCCCATTGGCAAAGAGATCAAACTAAGACTCAAAGATCACTCAAAGATGCGTTTGTGGCTCCAAAGACACAGCTGTTTTTGACATGGTATTTTGCATAATACTCACCTTTAAGTGTCCAAATCGTCCATCATTTCTCACATTTCTCTACATTCATCACATTTCTGTCTCTGCAGCATTAAAAATCTTACACTCAGGCTGTAAATGTGACTTCCTGCTGCCACACTAACCACTAACCCACTGTCCTCTTCGTTCCTGTTCTAAATTTACCCCCAGAGCTCCCTCCTCCGTGACTCACATTATTTCGGGCGTATTGGCTGTAAAAGTGTCTCGTCGGCAGATTCCCTGGGTTCTCCTGTCTCCGCTCCGTCCTCCGCTCGCTTTAATTTGACGTTTTCTTCTTCCTCTCGGCTCCGATTGTGCTCCTGGAACTTCCCGACCTGATTCTGAACCGCCCGGAAAATAATGATAAAAATAATAATAATAATGATGTTTGGAGATTCTTAAATGTAGGGAGTTTGCAGGAGCGAATGCATGGGGAGAAATATGCACATTATTTTAGAAGAATGACTTTGTAATGTTTTTCTTTTGACTTTATAATTGTATAGTTTGAGTTCATGTCCCCCCCACTCACCAGGAGAGGGAGGTGTAAGTAGGGCCAGAACGTCGGCCTGTAATGTCGAGTCATCGTAGCCGTCGTTTTTCAGTTTTTGTTCCTTCAGCTCAGATTTGTTCCGCAGCTACAGATTCACAGCAAGAGTCACAGCTCACGATCCCACAGATTATATAATAAACCACGAGACACAAAAACAGCTTTGATGTTTGTATTTTGGAGCCAGACCTGGACAAATTTTAATATCTCAGTAATTTGTGGGACTTTGTAGATATTTTTGTAAACCATGAGAAAAATGTAAAAATCTGCTGAAATTTGTTTCACTTTGTCGCTCAAGATTGTACAGAAAGGCCCTGTTATCTTGTTATGTTCTGTGATGTTCCCTTTGTACCATGTCAGTTCTTTGATTGCCCACTAGAGGGAACCCTAACCCAGTGTAACTTTAGAGAGAGAATCCGGAGCTCCCAACCTGCTAATCCTCCTGCTCAGCGACCTGCAGACTGACTCTTTATCTGTGCAAAGGGTGAGAGTAAGTTCTGAATTTTATTTAGTTAATATAATTGTACAATCAGACGGTTTTGGGTTTGTTTGGAGAATATTTGTCTGCACAGTGCTATAGTCTGCACAGTGTAAAACTAAACCAAGCTAATTTTCCATGCCATGTGCTTTGCAGACATATACAGTGTATTTTAGGGCTGCCAACTTTGGTCGTTTAATCGACTACTGGGTCGATGTTGTCCTGGTCGTCAGAGACGATGTCCAGAGGACATTTGAGAACAGGGACGATGATGGATCTACCTCTTTATTTGGATTATATGGATGTATGGACAGCACGTGTACAGCAGCAGATGCAGTGAGGCAGGAGCTGGTCTGACATTAAAGGCAAAGGTGAGATTAATATGACTTTTTACACATACATGCACCGTTTACGTTGCTTCTATGTATAGTATAGTATAGTATAGTACAGTACAGTATAGTACAGTACAGTACAGTATAGTACAGTACAGTACAGTATAGTATAGTATAGTATATTGTATAGTATAGTATAGTAGTTACAGCACAAGCTCCCAAAGTTGTATGTCTTCTGAGTGCAGTTTGGGATAGAATTCTAGGAGTTTGGGTCAGAAAAGTTGTTGTTTTGTCGTTGGTCAGAGCATGTTTTAGGTTGACCAAGAAAATCTGGGTCATTGACAGCCCTAGTATTTTTGCTGGCAGATTTGGATTACTAGGCTTTAGATTTAGGTAAAGCCGAACTGGAGAAAATCTGCCTGTTTACGGAAGGGGTTAAGAGGTTCAACATGTAAACCTACGCCTAACCTATTCCTAACTTTAACCTAAATTATTTTTCCTGTTTCTGAACTTAAACTAAGTCCTGGCCCTAACCTTAAGCAGTTAGATATTGTTCTTATCAAACAGTGACGGCGTAAACAATAGCCGGGAACATAGACATATTATTAAGGGAACCGTCCGATGGCATCGTAGTATAAACAACTCTGTATAACTTGTGCCTTACAAATAAATTAGATCAGTTCATCTTAAACAGCATTTCATAAACTAAAATACAAACACTTGGCCACAGCAGCAGTAGCCAATTTTCTTTCATAGGGCAACTTTAAAAAGATAATCTCGATTATTTTCCCCATATTGATCAATCTCGATTTTCGATAAGATTTTTTTGTTTAAAAGAAAGAAGCAAAAAATTAGGTCTTTCCTGGACGAGCAAGTAAACAGAGGCTGCTGCAGCTAAGCTAACTCACCAGCAAAAACAAACTCCACACCCCTTCACCTGGACAAGCAACACACAAACAGACGCAAAAAATTGGAACATTTGAAGAATGTCAGAAGCAGAAAACTAGCGCATGTTTGTGGGCGGAGCCTCAAAAGGTCACGACGTCACAGAATGAAGCGCTAACAAGTTAATATTTACATAAAGAAATGAGTAAACCGAGCATTTATTAGTAAAAAGACAATCGAACTTACAATTCACTGTTAGAGTCCAGCTAATGCACAGCTGCTCCTCAGAACAAATCCACATGGTCCAAATAGTGATGATAGTTTTCCCCTTCGAAGGTTTAAACTCCTCATCCTCGTGTGTGTCCTGGTCTCTGAGGCTCTTCATGTGTTTCCGTTTTGACCTTTAGAGGAGTTAGCACAACTTTGTAGCTGATTTTACAGTAAAATCATCAGGTCCTCTTTGTGCCGCATGTATCATCCTATACTTCCTGTTTGTTTGGGCCGAGCGTTTCCCTGGGATTACCCTGACAGGCGCTGCAGCTGCACCGCCCATATTTTTTTCTCCTCGATTAAAACGCACCACGTGATTATCGAGATCGACCTTTATTAAAATCTCAATAAGATTAAATTCGATTAATTGCCCGGCCCTATGTCCCAGTATTAATTAGTTGCCACTAGCTTTAGCATTCTGTTGCTAGCCGCAGCATTTTGCGCTGCGATCAAAAATATGTTTGCGGAGGTTAAAGCTTAAAGATTAGATTCTCCAGGTTCTTAGCTTCAAAATGAATAAACAGCAGCATGTCCATATTCACTGAGGTTTGATTGGTGTTTTTAAAGCGTTGAGAGCCAAAACTGGTATCGGTTCAGATATACTGTATTTTTTCCAGTATCAGCTCAGATATCCAAAACCAGTACTAGATCGGTGCGTCCCTAAACAAAAAAAAATATTTGAATCTAAATTTGGGTTCACAGGGCACAACAGCGAACAGAACAATAAAACCTGTGATTTTTACTTCTGTGCCGTGCAGCCAGGACAGAGGACGCAAACTCGCACTATTCACCTTCTCTTGGGACTTTGTTCACTTTAAGGTCTAAAGCTGAATTTTGAAGACACTGTTCAACTACATCTGACAAAAGATAACCCCCCAACAAATACTGTTGAGAAATACAAGTACTATTGTGTTAATACAGTATTTTGATAACTAAAATTATGTTGGAAATTGCTATATTGTAAACAGGTGCTTTTATACAGACTGGTACCTGGTGTGGAGGATGGCAAAAGATACGACACAAAGGATTCATTAATGATCAGAGTCCACTTTATTGTTATGTCAGTTACTGTTACTCAGTTATATTGTGGCAATTTGTTTCCATGTTGTTTTGAAGGAAGCTTTATTATCAGAATTTACATTGTAGTAACATAATGTGACTTTTTATTTTGTAATGGGATTAACATGATTTTTTAATGTGACAGGGACAATGCACATGAATGAACATCTGCATTAAAACAACAAAAACAGACTTTTTTGTGTGAAGTTATTGGATTCAAATCAAGTACATTTCACGAAGTAGATTATAGAAAATCAGATTATACATTCAAAATTTAAAATATAATCATACATGAGACATCAAGAGTTTGTTTTCCCGACTCAACATTATTTACATTATTCATGAGATCACACATTTACACCTTGACCAAGGCTATTCATACATATAAATTTAAAATTCATTTCACAAATAAAAAATAGTTTTATACAGTTTTATTCAGTTTGGGCTTCATTAGACATAACACATTGGACACAAAAGAAAAATGTTCCCACCATTTGTCCCCTATGTGACACTAACACCCGAGTGTCCACTGTACGAACAACGTAAGCTAACTAATGGCTTTAGCATGCTAGCTCTAAACATGTTTATGGTTCTAACAAAATCTTAGATCTGGGTTTGATGGTCTTTGCTTTCAAATTAGGCTTTACACTGGCCCCGAGGCTGTAAGAAGTTTTTAGATTGGGCAAAATGCACTTGGTTACTATTAAGAGGTTAAAGTTTGGGAAAAGGCATTAAAAACAATCTCCTCATGTCTTCTGTCCAAATGAGAAAATGATTATTGGAGGAGAAGGAGAACACATGTTATATATCAGGACCAGCATACACCGCCCACTAGTGTGTGATGCTGGGGTAGAAGGACAGGGAAGGGAGGGAGTTCAGCCTCCTGATAGTCTAGTGGATAAAACTGTTCTTCAGTCGACTGGACCTGTCCCGTGGATTTTGCAGTCTCCTTCCTGAAAGCATTACATTGAAGAGAGATGGAGTATATTCCCTTAATGGACTGGAGAGGGGCTTCGCTGATCATCTCAACTGCACTGGAGGGGCGTGGGAAGTGGGATCAGGAATCTACTGGCCAGGTGTGCCTCAATAAAACCCAAACCATCTTAGTATTTTTGCAATTATGGAATCGTCCTCTTCCTTTAACACTGTCTGTATGAGATCACTGAGCTCTTTCTCTTGAACTTTCAGCAGTGCTTCTTTTTACTCCTCATCCGTCTCTTTTTCCATTTGTTCTCCATTTTCCTTTATTTTCTCATTAATCCGTTTCACATTGTGCTCTTTTCTACAGATACACTTCACCAAATCGTTCATGTTTTTCCTGTGCTCCTCGATCTTTTCTTTCTCTTTCCTTTGAAATTCTTCTTCAGCTCTGGTTCTGGCCTCTTTTTCAGACGCCTTTTTACTTTCTTCTATTTCTTTCTCATACTGTGTCTTTAACTTCTTAATGTTTTCTTCCTCTTGTTGTTTCCTGATTCTGTCTTCTTCTCGTCGCTGCTCTTGTTCCTTCAGTCTTTGCCTGTCATAATCTTCATGGAGGTTTTGAAGGTATTGTTGTTTCTCTTCATCTTCCTGTTTTCTTTTTTGTCGCCACTCTTCTCTTTCATTTTCCCACTTCTGTTTCTCCTGATCCATCTTTCTCTTGCTCTCCTCTAGTTTTTGTTCAGTTGCTTCTTTTGCCTCTGATTCAGATTTGATTTTTTCCTCGAGCTCTTTTCGTTTTTGTTTCCATTCCTGACGCTGATGTTCCTCTCGTGCTTTACTTTGTTTTTCCTTTTCCTCCTTTTCCTCTTTTCGTTGTTGCCACCACTTTTCCCTTTCTTTTTCCCACTTCTCTTTCTGCTCTTCCATTTTTCTCCTGCTCTCCTGTAGTTTTTGTTCAGTTGCTTCTTTTGACTCTGATTCAGATTTGATTTTTTCCTCGAGCTCTTTTTGTCTTTGTTCCAATTCCTGACGCTGATGTTCTTCCTGTTCTCTTCTCTTTCTCTCTTCTTCTTCCCTCTTTTCCTGTTCTTTCTTTCGCAGCTCCTCTTCTATTTTTATCTTTTCCTCCTTTTCTCTAAGTTCCTGTTCCTTCTCTTTTATTTCTTTCTCTGTTTGTTCTTTTTGTTTATCCATTTCCTGTTTTATTTCTTCCATTTCCTGTTGATATTTTCTCTCCATTTCCCTCCTCTCTCTCCTCATCTTTTCCTCCTTCTCCTTCACAATTCTCTCCTTCTCCTTTCGCAGCTCCTCTTCCATCTTAATATTTTCCTCCTTTTCTCTGAGCTCCTGTTTTCTCTGTTTTCTGTCTTTCTCAGTTTGTTCTTTCTGTTTTTCCATCTGCTGTTTAATGTCTTCCATTTCCTGTTGATATTTCCTCTCCATTTCCTCCCTCTCTCTCCTCATCTCCTCTTCCTTCTCCTTCATGATTCTCTCCATCTCTTTCTTGATGTTCACCTCAGCGTGTTGAAACATGTCGTTGGTGAAGCAGCTGCCGCCGTTCTCTTCCACCATGGCATCGATCTTTTTCAGCAGCTCTTTCACCTGAGAGACGTGTTTTTGGTCTTTGCCTTTATGTTTGTTATTAAAGACATGGAAGCGGTTTCCACAGTCAGAGAGAACCTTTTTCAGAGAAATGTCACAATGTCTCATGTATTCTTCAATAGAACTCTTACCCTCCAACTTATCTCCATGTGTGAAAAGAATCATTGTGTATTTTTGTGATTCTTTCCCAAATGATTTTTTAATGAGATCGATGGTGTCATTCATTTCTTTTGTAAATCGTCCGATCTGGAGCACCAGCAGAAACACATGAGGCCCTGGAGCCAAAAGACTGATGCATTTAGTCATTTCATCAATAATGTCATCATTGGACATTCTGTTGTCAAACAAACCCGGAGTGTCCACCACAGTGATGCTCCGCCCACTGACCTCAGCCTCAGCTTTTTCACAGCTCTGGGTGACAGATTTTGTACTTAAGATAGCAGTAAACTGTGTTCTTCCCAGGATTGTGTTTCCTGAAGAGCTTTTTCCACAGCCAGTTCTTCCCATGAGTGTAATCCTCAGACCGTCAGCAGAGGCTTCAGGATCTGCAAAAAATGGACATACTTTTAAGGATAAAGGTGAACTCATGAATCTGCTCATGTTTTGCAATACAAAGTATCGATACTTTATCAAGTATCATACTTTTAATACTTGCATGCAGATACACAGAACCTGTTACATTTGGTGTTATTGCACTTTTCAATCTTCACTTCAATAAATGTCAAATGCCATTTGGTTCATAAACTTTGGACACATGAGTGGTAAACATATTGTATATTATAACTAGCTGTGACTCGGTGGCCAGGCCTCCACTCACCTCCGTTTTTGTTACAAATCATGTATTACAAGTTATAAATGACAAAAACATGAACCAATGGCTGCATCCGAATGTCCAACCTCGTCCCTAACCCGTCATTCCCTTTGTGTCTGTCGCAATACGGATTGGATCGGCCCCAGAGTATCATGATACGGATCATGACAGAGGTGTATTGTCCCAGCCCTGATTGTCATGTATTTACTTCAATGACACACAATAAGCTTACATTACATTGGCAGTGGAATTTAGGAGTTCAGGCCCAGGGGACGTCACATAGTGAAACATCAAACTGGTAAATAACTCATCTTGGTATTTTATCTGACGTTAACCTCCGAAGGCAACTTTGTCGCTGTATCTGTCATAATTTATGATGAGATCATAATCATTTTATCTAATGGTTTTGAATATAAGTTCATGTTTATGATTTTCATCAGGGAAAAAAAATAATAATAATGTAATTGATTGACTGCGTTTTTTATTGGTTTTCATGTTCTTTATTATTATTCCTCTTCCATCTTTTTCCCGATTTTCTAGAGCTTTCAGCACCTTCATGCTTTGTGCAATTTATGCAAGTTATGCATCAAAACGTTCCGCATGTTGAGGAGAAGGGTGCTATTACCTTTGGGACTTCTGCAACTTACGTTTTTTCCGCAATCGGCCGAAATGTTGGAGATTTTTCCAATTGACTTATAATGGGGCTGCCGCAAATCCATGCTTTTCTGCACTTTTTTCTGCATTTTATGCAATTTCTGCACTTTGTGCATGTTCAGCTTATGCAACTTCTGGATTTTGAGAAAAAATTGGCCTTCTGCAGTTTTCCAGTTTTTTTATACGAGAGTTTGAAATTTTTGCATTGGCGTGTATGGGGGGAATCCAGCCAATGGGGAAACTCCGCCTTTCAGCCATTTGTGCAGCTTCTGCCAATCAAGCACTGAGGCCATTTCAACAGTTTGACCAGTTTATGGAATTTAAAAAGTTTATGCATTTTAAAGCGTTTATGCAACTTAAGAGTTTATGCCATTTAGGATTTATGAATTTTAAAGAGTTTATGCAATTTACATTATTTATGCAAATTAACCCATTCATGCATTTTACCACTTTATGCATTTTACCAGTTTATGCAAATTAAGCAATTTATGCAATTTGAACAGTTTATGCAATTTCTGCATTCGCTTCCCGCAATTCCGCAGTCAATCGCAATGGCGCAGCCATTGCATTTCTAGTTAATTAATGTAACTTCATACAAATGCACTGATACAATTATTATGCTGTGTGATGGCCCCATAATTAGTGTCCCTGGCTCCTTTAAAAGGGCTGCGCCACTAATGCCTTTTCCTCGCTCCTCTCTCCAAGACGCCAGCCAGGACCATGTGGAGATTTTTGTACATTTGAACTATTTTTGTATAGCCTTCTATTTTGTTAATCCCCAAATCTCTATTTTTGTAATAATATTTTTATACTTTTGTGTGGTTTCCCCTCTTCCCCTCTTGTGGGATAATCTTGGAAAAATAACGAATTCTGAGGTTTGTTCCAACTCAATTTTTTATTTTGTCAGTTTTATTTGATTTGATTTTTTGAGAGCAAATAGTTATACTCATTACACCCAAATACATTTGGGTTAGCTTTAGTTTGACTTCATAAAAATGCCCTGATGCAAAATGTACCACTTATTGTTTGGGTCAGTAGGCCATGTTTAATATGGTAAAGTCTAAGGTAATAAAACACTCACCGCTGAATGTCCTTTTGACCTGTAGATCTTGAGTTTCTCGTACAGTTGTGATCATTCTCCTCTGGCCGTAGACGAGTGTCTCTATGTTGTAGCTATGAGGTTTATTTTTAGAAATTAAAGTCTCTAATGAATCCAACAGCTTAGTGACCTGGTGCTGCCCCCTGGTGTTGAATATCAGATGTCCTGCATATGGCTGACACAGCTCCTGCAGGTCTCTGCCTACCACATCTGGATGATAAGAGTCTGAGTCTACAGTGAACAGGATCATAGTGAAGGGACAAACTGCAGAGCTGAAAACCTCCTGGATGCTCCTCAGCTCAGACTTGTCTTCGTCGGTCAGAGGTTCCAGTGGTAGAACCAGGATGAAGGCCTGGACGCCCTGAGGGCCACAGCGGGACAGGAAGCTGAGACACTGCACCATCAACTCCTCCTCAGGTTCACCAGAACCAGACAGAGGAGGCAGCTCCAGCAGAGACACCCAGCGCCCACATACCTTCCCCTGGTGACTCACACACTGCTCTGGACTCATACACACACTGCCCCGTCTGAAAATGGACTCTACGACTGAGCTCTTCTCTACCCTTGCACTTCCACACAGCACCAGGTTAAGACATGGCCTGTTCTCTTCAGGGGCAGTGAGGTTCAGACCCGTGTCGTCCTCCTGAGATGCTCCACAGCTCAAGTTCTCTTTGTTCTCTTTCAAGATTTGACCGATTCTTGTGAACAGCTCTTCACGTGTGAATTCTTTCTGGTTCGGATCATCAGTGCTGTTTATGTAAAGATATCTGTAGTTACATTTGATGATCATGTCCCTTATATGTTGGTCATCATGATCCCTCTTACCTTTATAGGATTTATAAACAAGTAATTTCCTTGTTTTTGCTTGTCTCATGGGGATCAGCACCAGTGATTGGTCGAAGGTCTTGTCACTGCAGCTCTGCAGGACTGACAACAGTGTGTATTTGTGTTTCTCAGTAAAGTCTTCAGGCTGTAGAACCAGCAGGAACACAAGAGGACCACTCAGACGTTTAATACAGTCTGTAAAGTCAGATATGTCTGTGTCCTGCAGATCTGGAGTGTTGACCACAGTGAGGGGCTGGTTTTGCATCTCGCCTTCGTAAATCTGAAAGTTTCGTGGTTTAGTCTCAGTATTTATCACTGTCTTCTTCAACAGGAGGTTTCCCACAGAACTCCTCTGACTCCAGCTGTTTCCCAGGAGAATCATCTTTAGCCCAGACCCTGGAATGACAAAATAACATGAGGAGGCATTTATTCAATACAAATTGACAAAAGCAACAGTGCTAACCACAGATGTACAATTAATTAGGTATTATTACAACAATATGTTTAATAAATGCAAACTCTGTAGCATTTTATAATTATTTTTTTTGTAGGCATTTTGTGACATGTTTGGATTATGGGTCTGAATTGGGACCAGGGGTGTGTGGAAACCTGTCTTTCTCATAAGCTGAGCCACCTTATCCAATGGGCTAGCAGGGGCTGGAGCCCAGGGGCCTACCATAGTTAAGGGCCAATCAGAATTAAGGGGGGAAAGGAGGTGATTTGTTGATTTTCATCACTTTGCGGCATGACTGACTGTATGCGATGATTGCGCTGCATTCCTATGTGTGTACCTGGAGTAGGCCCGCCCTACCTGTCCCACAGGGATACATGTAGGAGTAGCAGTGTTAAGGTTTTGTGGGATTTAGGGTTAGGGTTATAATTTAGAGTTAGGGTTAGGGTTTGCGCTGAAGGGGGGTGGGGGCCTACAATCTGTTTAAGCCCTGGGGCTTATGGGTACATGAAGGTGGGCCTGCTCATAATCTTTTGGCCCTAATTGTTTCAGGGAATTTTGAGAAAATGGCTGCAGCAACAACTCTAGGAAAACAGACTGTAATGGACACTATTTTATATTGAAGTACTTCCTGTCGAATAGCGTCACTTCCTGTGAAAGGACATGAGGAAGTGGTTAAATGTTTGTGTGCTCTCATGGCGGGAAGGAACATGGCACTTTGGGATCCATTTTTTAGCACCTAGCTGTAATGGGGAAAAAGGTAATTCATTGTTCATTTTATTATACATTTGGATGTTTATGGTTGTTGTGTAATATTGTATATGGTTTGTCCAGCTCTTACGGTGGAGATTGTTACGATGGAAGAATAAAGACAGATTTATACACAAGATCCACTTGTACGCTTGATCTGTTCTGCTGGGATGCTACACAGAATCTGACATCTGCTGTTTGGGAAATGTTATTATCAGGCTGTAACATGAGTCATCTCCAGAATCAGCCACAGGTAGACTTCAGTTCAATTCAGAACTGGCTTAGAATTGATCTGTTAAAACTCAATATGAAAAAAAATCACTGTGTGTGTTTTTTGGAACTCGCCACTCTCTACAATCTGCTGATTTGAACATTTACTTTGACGATGGCGAAGGATACCACGGTGAAGTATCAAGGAGTCTGGCTTCATCCTGAGCTTAACTTCAGATTATATATTGACCACATCATTAAGCAAACACACTCCTGCTTAATGCAACTTTATAGATCATCAAACTGCTTTACACCTCAAGTCAGAAGGAGAATAATTTCTCACCTTATTTTACCAACTATTGACTATGCAGACATTGTTTATTTTCATACTTCTGATGTACACCTTAAACCTCTTAATGTTTTGTTCAACACCCTTTGTAGATTCATTTCAAGTTGCCCGTATAGAACTCATCACTGTAATTTATACATCCAGCTTAACTGGCTACAACCTGAGAAACGATGGCAGTACCACTGGTTTCAATTTATTTTCAAGTATTGTTTTCATTTTCCACCATACTTGAAATGTTTTCTTGTCCCTTATACTTCATTCTACCCTCTTAGATACTCTCAATATCCTATATTTACTGTTCCAACTGTGCATAAAGAGCTGCCCGGAGGTCCTTCTCCTTCAGGGCCCCTTTGATTGGAATCATCTGCCTGTATCACTGAGGTCTTTATCAACTGTTGGTCCCTTCAAAATGTCTCTTTTTGTTCATCTAAAACTGAATGCCACTGTTTGTAGTGCACTCTTGGTTGGAGTAACACATTATTTGTTTTTCTATTGTAAAAATATTGTAAATTCTGAGATTGTCCTGTGAGTCTCACTGCTGGAGTGACACAATATCTTGTTGGTTGGTGCTCATGCTTCACAGCTTGAAGGTTCTGGGTTCAATCCCGGGCCAGACGAGGCCTTTCTGTGGAGTTTTCACGTTCTCCCTGTGTCTTTGTAGATTTTCTGCGGGCCCTCTGGTTTCCCCTACTTCTAAAAATATGTACAATTGTCCTGGATGAATAAGAGTTTGTTTGCCTGAGAGTAAGTGGTCGAAGGGACCACATCATTTGACCAACACTGAGGAAGACTGCAGAAAGTGTGTCGAGACTGTCTGGTATGAAAAACGTACACTGGTCTGATAGAAAAGAAACTGTTTGGCAAGTTTAACACAAGATTAAATGAGGGTTTCATTTGGTCCCTCATTTTTTTGTGACCAAATGGCTGGTCCCTCGCATGACATTTTCTATGGCTGTAAATGTCATGTGTTCCCTCTGGTCGTCTCCAGTTAACGTACTAGTTTTTCTTGCATTTAACAAGGACATGATGAACTTTAGAGTTTAAGATCGCCTCACAGTTTCAGCTCAGAGGAACTATCATAGCCACAAAGTACTAAATGAGACATTTCTTGCTCCAAACTTACTGTCACTCTGTGTCTGAGAGTTGACTGGAGTCTGTGGAGTCAGATGAAGACCGTCTGTAGACACATGTTCTCCGTTGTTTTCCTTCACGATCTGACCCACTCGTGTAATCAGTTCGAGTTGTTCCATGTCTTTCTGTTTGAGATATCTGAACCTGCACTGTTTAATGAAGTCCTTTAGAGGCGACTCTCGTCTATAATGTTCAAATGAATCTGCAGCTCTTCTTCTGGACGGCAGGAACAGCAGCAGTGAGTGTTGAAACGCCTGGTCACTGACGTTCTCCAGGACTGACTGGAGTCTGGTCTTCTGCTGCTCAGAGAAGTCTTCAGGCTGTAGGACCAGGATGAAGACATGAGGTCCAGGAGCCGAGCGCTCCACACAGTCCTTCATCAGAGCAGACACAGAAGCCTCAGAGAGGTGGAGCAGGTCTGGAGTCTTCACCAGCACCATGTTCTTCCCTCTGTACTGCCCGGTGATCTTCTCACAGCGGTCCGAGTGTCTGAACACAGTCTGACCCAGGAGGAGGTTTCCCACTGAACATGTCCCAAACCAGCTGTTTCCCAGAAGAACCAGCCTCAGCTCAGACACTGCAGAGGAAAAGAGAATAAAACTACATGTAGCCTCAAATATATCTGTGTATATATAAAGTTGTTACTATCATTTACTACTCTTTGATTTCATGAATAAACTGATGCTTTCAGGGGAGTGAGGAATCAAAAAAATATTCTAAATAAAATGATTAGTTTTCCTACAGTAACTTACTGTAGGGTGGAAGTACTTCATAGCTGCTGACTCGCTCTCTGTGATGACTTTTTACTTTCTCTGGAACAGATAAAGCAACAAGTCAGTGACCTTCAGAAATAATTAGAAAGGTTTTAAAAGAAAGTTTTGTCAACTTCTGATCTACTACATGCATATACTCAAAAATGTAAATACATTTTGATTTTGTTCTCATTTCTCATGGGTTGAACTCAAAGACATAAAACAAACTCCACACAGGAAGACCTGTTCAAATGTATTAACATAAACATTAACAAGTTACCTGTGCATCTAGGGATTGTACCAAAAGAGAATGCGTGTTTATAATTCAATTAAATAATAAACAAACTGACCGAAAAGGTCCAAAATGGATGCCAAGGATACATAATAATATGATGCTTAACTAAAATGTGAAGAAGTGAAAAGAACTGTAAATAAAACCGCAGCAGAAGACACTGGCAGTGAAGTTTTGAAAAGCATACATCAAATCTAGAGTCAAGGGGGAAAAAACAACCCAACTGCTCTAAAGGTAGCTGCAAAACCACAACACAAGGTGTGATAATAAAATACTTTATTAACAGACAGTAGTTGCTTCTCCCTCGGAGAAGAAGAATCTGTGCTGAAGTTAAGACCTGAAGGGAGGGAGGGGGGGCTCGAGTGTTCAGACCAACAGTGTTGAATGGCTTTGTTGCTATCTGGGTAATTAGAGGTGTGGTTCTGTGAAGACGTGGTTGGTAAGAAAGGGTTGGTTGAGGTGAGGTCCTGCTCCTGAACCTTTGTCAGTAAAATATTAACTCCATAAAGATATAAAGTAAGAGTCTCTAATGTGTCAGATAAAAGTCATAATCATATAGAGTAATTGAATACAAAGGCCATATATAACTGGATAATGTTTTATGATGAATCAGAATCAGAATAGTTTTTATTGCCAATGCTTGTAAACAGGTTCACAAACTAGGAATTTTTCTTGGTGAGACATGCAACATTAAACAGAAAAAACATATAACACAGAGTTTAGATAAAAATAAGCTATACACTTTAAACTATAAGGCTTTAGGGGCATGAATATTAAAAAAAAATAGATATAAAGATAAAAAATAAGAGGTAAAATATGGTAGACAACAATTGACATAGAACAATGGGATTGGATTTACATATGGTGCATACTTGTGTACTTTGTCTTAAGTATATGAGATGCAGCAGCAGTGGTGCAGGTTTTTTTTTTTTTCTACCTAAGTATTAGCTCTCTCTCTCTCTCTCTCTCTCTCTCTCTCGCCCTCTCTCGCCTCTGTCCTTACAGTAAACTCTCATAATGCACAGCGCGTAGGGCATTGAGGCCAATGTGACTTAAGGACATGGATTGTACAGTATTTGCGCTGCTGTTTTATGAACGTAGCTGACGATGAGAAAGAAGAGTTATGTCACAGTTTGACATGAGGAAACGTTACTAAGTTCTGATTCAGTTCTGAGAAGTGCCACCCGTCGCCCTGGTCACACTGCACTGGTTCCTCTTAAAGTTTGATCATGGTAAGAGTTTTCCAAAACGGCCCAACTCCCTGAGCAACACGGCGAGACGTGTGCGCTTTATCCATCAGCGCTCGAGTCACTGAGGGGTCAAAGAGCGTTTATGTAGCGTTTATGTACACAGATATGTAAAATAGGCTACTTTAAGCTGTCAGTGTCCTGATCTGAACAGTTAAATACTGAGATTCATGCTGAGAAAGGCCGTCCTTCAGCACATGGATTATTGCAGAAAGTAAATGGTCATTTGGTCGGGGCCTAAACTCACTCACTACACCCACAAACCACACAGCACTTAATTCACTGTAATCAAACTGTGACACTTTCAACTTTTAGAATAATATCATAATTCACACAAATGTAATAATATATAATATAATTACAGCTAAACTCACCTTCCTCCATCTCTCTCTCACTCATTCTCCTTTTGTCGAAGTAGAAAACACTGAACTGTTGTGCAAAGTCCAGGCTTGAATAAGAGGTTTATCACCATAGACTATAAAAAAAAAATTTAATCCTCGGTTAATGATCAACTTTGTACACTGTATAAATGGCATTGGAAGAAATATCCCAAATGTTACATTTCCCATTTATGCCGCTGATACAGTAATCTATTATTCCGCAAAGTGTTTTCAGCTTTTGAACAGGTGCAGGATCAGTTGTGCCATTTATGACTTGTTTTGTTTTGAATGTAGAAAAAACAAAACTGATGTTTCAGCTAGTCTGAGTCAATCTTCACTGACCAGATTGAATTGGTATCAAGTTTTAAGTTTTGGGGTTTTATAATAAATTGTCTTTTAAATTGCATCTAAAATGTAATCAAAACAACAACTAACGTATGTTGGAATGGCTGGACGTTGCACAAAAGATAAAATTGTCACCACTCCGACAATGGGGGGAAAAAATGCCGCAGAGGTGGGGTGTCGGAATTGCGGTGTGTAACCATAAAAAGAGGTGTACTCTTCCTCTGTAACTATGAACTAAACGTTTATTTGGCATTGGGGAAGGTGTCAGTGTGACAATGTAATCTAATGGATCCATGAGTAGAATAGGAATGCTAGTTAGCAATTAGCATTAGCTCTGATGTGTCAAAGGTTTGTTTGTTTTGATAGCAGTAGCTTATGGCTAGCTAACCTTTCTCAATTGCGTTTTTGACAAAACATTGCATGAGAGAACATGCTTCTGTCTAATATGACTTCCTGCTTTTCATGAGTGCAGACCTATCTCTGCTTGCTTATGCTGCTTGCCTCTTTATTTGCTTTTTAATCATTCTTTTTTTAGCACATGTCACATGGATATGATTTTATCCTCTTCTTCTAAGTGAGCCAAGACTTTTTTTTTTTAAATCATTTTTATGACAGTCTTGTCAACAATGGCTGAGGGAGTAGCACAAACATGTCCTTGCTGTAGGATTTATCAACAACGAATTTGCTTACAAAACATAAGCATTTCAACAATAGCAGCATCACCGTAGTACTGTACCTGAATATACGTTATCATTTTAATAAAACCTGTGATTCAGAGATGGTTCCAGACTTCTGTGCACTGCAGTGCAGCCAAGACACAAGGACAAGTCAGAGCTTCAGTCGATGACGGTCACTCTGGAAGGAACTGAGGTTATGGACAATTTTGCGACACAAACTCACACTATTCACCTCCTCTTGGGACTTTGTTCACTCTAAGGTCTAAAGCTGAATTCATTTTGAAGACACGGTTCATCTACATCTGACGAAAGATAACCCCCCAACAAATACTGTTGAGAAATACAAGTGCTATTGTGTTAATACAGTATTTTGAAAAATTCTAAAATTCTGTTGGAAATTCCTATATTGTAAACAGGTGCTTTTATAAAAAT
Source organism: Gobius niger (assembly GCF_951799975.1). Lineage (NCBI taxonomy): Eukaryota > Metazoa > Chordata > Actinopteri > Gobiiformes > Gobiidae > Gobius > Gobius niger. The sequence goes on from NC_136867.1 coordinate 28,537,640, forward strand.
TGGTACATGACAAAGAGTAAGGTGTGGAGGATGGCAGAAGAGACGACACAAAGGATTTATTCATGATTAGAGTAAACTTTATTGTTATGTCAGTCACTGTTACTCAGTTATATTATGGCAATTTGTTTCCATGTTGTTTTGAAGAAAGCTTTATTATCAGAATTTATTGTGTAGTAACATATATTGTGACTTATTTTGCAAATTGATTGACATATTTTTTTAATGTGAATTATACATGAATGAAATTGAAACAACAAAAACAGACGTTAACATGTTAACATGATTATAGCCACAAGGCTGGGCTTTTGTGTTCACACGTGATTAGGATTAATTTCGAGTACACATCACAAAGCAGATTGTAGAAAGTCAGATTTATACATTAAAGATTTAAAAATATAATCATACATGAGACATTTAGAGTTTACCAGATTCAACTTTACATTATTCATGAAATCACACATTTACACTTTAAGTAAGGGATAATGTATAGAACGCTGGTCATTATCGGGAAAATAAGCACCGACAGGGCGAACCGGACCACGACGCGAAGTGGAGGGTCTTGTTTCGCCCTGAAGGTGCTTATTTTCCCGATAATGACCAGCGTTCTATACATTATCCCGCTTATTATACGGCCATTTGCCAACTGAGAACACAACATAAACTTTGTACGCTTTTATGAAGGCCGAAAGGTTTATTTAACGACATCCATGACAAATAGTTCCCAAAAGTTTGCGCGTTGCTCTGCAACGTTTTGCTAGGCTAGAAGCAGCAAGGCTAGCAGCTAGCCTAGCTACTTAGCTGAAGGCGCAGTTGAAGGAATGGTGGTGAATCTCTGGGTAAATTGAAAGTCAGACTCACGCTAACTTCACGAGCGATTCCCCGACTTCTCTCTCAGTGACGGGGACAGATAGTGTCGCTGCTACGTACGCGCGGAGTGATATGAAAGCACGAACTCCGTTGCCATTGGCAGCGTCATTATTTTTTTCAGAGGTCCTTTATCAGAAAATAATGACCGGTAGAACGTTGGGAAATCCCATTAAAATCAACGGAGCTTCTACTTACGTTGTGAAGAGCCGTATAATAACCAAATATAAAATATTCAAACATTTAAATTTTAGAATTAAAAATGAAAAGATAGTTTTATGCAAATGCCTTTATTCAGTTGGGGGTTTCACTAGACATAAAAACATAGAAAATGTTTCCCCACTAACCCTGAGTGTCCACTTTATGAACAATATGAGCTAGCTAACAAATGCTTTAGCTCTAAACATGTTTATGTTTCTAACAAAAGGAAAACTAGAAAAATAACACAGACATTGAAGTTTGGAAAAAGGCATAAAAACAATCTCCTCATGTCTTCATTCCAAATGAGATAATGATTATTGAAAGAGAAGGGCTATACTAATACACACATTATATAACAATACCAGCATACAGCGCCCTCTAGTGTGGCAAAAGCAATCTGACATTTAAATAAAATAATAAGGATATTCATTGTCAATTTATGGATGAATCGCAATTTAAGTTGCTCTGAAGCAGTGTTAGTTTCGTCAAACTAAAATATTTAGTCATAATTTTAGTCAAAGTAATATTTTTGACAACTTAAATTTGACTAAAACCAGACTAAAAGTTTGTTATGAGACTAAAACTGTGACTAAAATGAAATAAATAAAATATTTTCATCAACTAAAATAAGACTAAATAAAAACATAAACTAAAATCATCCAAACATCTGAGGACAGTCTGAAAGAGCCTCAGATCATGTAAATTCTCTGCCAAGTGAACAGCTCTGAGCTTTGTTCATGTGGGAGAAGCTCCATGAAGCAAAAGAGCTGGATAAAATATGATTATAATGAATGTTATAAATGCAAAGTTGACTAAATTTACATGTAATATTAGTCAACTAAGTAGACTAAAATGGAAGCGATTTATTTGACAAATTTCGACTAATTAAATCACATTTTTGTCAGAAAACTAAGACTAAATTAAAATATCTTGTCAAAATGAACACTCAAGTCCTTGAGTGGGGATTGAAGGGTGGAAACACAGGAGGGAGTTCAGCTTCCTCATAGCCTGGCGGATGTTTTTCATTTGACTGGAGTACATTTCCTTAATGGAGGGGAGAGGGGCTCCAATGATCATCTCAGCTGCTCTCACTCTGTGCTGGAGGCTCCTGCAGAAGTGGGATCAGGAATCGTACTGGCCACCTGCACCTTATCCTCATTTTCAACCAACCAATCTTCATAGACTTGGTAAATGAAAGGAAACATAAGTGATTTTATTATTTTATGACATGTGGAGTCTTCCTCTTCCTCTAACATTTTCTGTATGAGCTCACGGAGCTCTTTCTCTTGATCTTTCAGCAGTGCTTCTTTTTTCTTCCCATCTGTCTCTTTTTTCATTTGTTCCTCATTTGCCTTTATTTTCTTATTAATTTGTTTCAGATTGCGCTCTTTTCTACAGATACACTTCACCAAATCATTCATGTTTTTCCTGTGCTCCTCGACCTTTTCTTTCTCTTTCCTTTGTGAAGAGAAGTAACTCCCGCACACTGGGAAACTTGCAAAAAGTGAAGTTTATTGCAACGTTTCGGCTCTAGGCCTTCTTCAGGCAAAATCTGATTTTGCCTGAAGAAGGCCTAGAGCCGAAACGTGAGAGAGAGAGAAAACGCCACAGAGAGAAAAATGCGTTTTGAGAGAAAGGCCGATATAAATCTATGGGGAAACATTGAATCAGCGCAAAATTTAAACATGTTTTTGTGAAGATTAGGTATGTTTTTTTGTTTCCAGGTGAAAGCTTATATGTTCAGAGACCAATTTCGCCCCAAACCTGAAAACTGAAAAAATTTGGTTTTGCCTGTAGTGTCTCCCCAAGTCAGAAATGGAGCTTTTTGACCGTTACCATAGTTACCACAGTAGGATTCTCGGCTGCACCAACTCCATTTCAACCTATAAGAAGACGAAAACAGAGGAAAATGACTGGCTATGGCAAAGCAAGGCAAGTTTATTTGTAGAGCACAATTCATACACAAGGCAATTCAAAGTGCTTCACAGTTGCATAAATACAAGAAAACAAATAGAATCAATAAAAAACATCAACATAAAATTAATCAATTACAGTAAAAGGCAAGAGTGCAGAAAAAATACTTTCAGTCAAATGCATCGGTAAAAAGAACTGTTTTCAGCCTGGATTTCAACATTGTCAGAGTTGAGGCCTGTCTCACATCCTCATGAAGACTGTTCCAGATTTTAGCTGCATGAAACTGAAACGCAGCCTCACCGTGTTTATTATTGACTCTGGGAACCACCAGGAGACCCCTCCCTGAAGTTCTCAGGGCCCGAGATGGTTCATACGGCTGTAACATGTCAGAGATGTACTTTGGTGCTAAACCATGAAAAGACTTGTAGACAAGCAGAGCTGTTTTAAATTCTATTCTCTGAGTGACAGGAAGCCAGTGCAGAGACCGGAGCACTGGACTAATATGGTCGTATTTCCTGGTTCTTGTCAGGACTCGAGCAGCAGCGTTCTGGATGTTCTGTAGCTCTGATAGCTTGTTTAGAGAGGCCAGTGAGCAGCCGTTACAGTATCTAACCTGCTGGAGACAAATGCATGGATAAGTCTCTCTAAGTCTGGTTTTGACACTATTCCTCTGATCTTAGCCATGTTTTTCAGATGGTAAAAAGCTGCTGATGTTATTGCTTTGATGTGGCTGTTTAAGTTCAGGTCTGAGTCCATGATTACTCCTAGATTTCTTTTTTTTTTTTTTTAATCAAGAATATTTTTATTGAATTTTAACATATTAAAAAAGATGAAACATATGTACATGTGTTTGGTACAAAAATGGTATATTAAAAACAAAATCCCCGGCCAAAACAAAAAAAATAAAATAAAAATAAATAAAACCCCCACCATTACTGCCAAAACAATGACGTCACACCAAGACCTATTCCAACAAATGAAGGCACTGTAAAGTACAAATACAATATCACAGAGCTGGGAATGCAAGTAAGAGTGGGCCCCAAGTATCCTCAAAGGCACCAGGCGTTTGTTTTAGCGAACATCTTATCTTTTCCAATTTTAAGCAGGACATGACATCTTGCAGCCACTGTGCGTGTGACGGAGGGGAGGCCTCCTTCCATTTAAGTAAAATGGCACGGCGTGCCAAAAGCAAAGCAAAGACTAGTGACTGTCTTTTGTTGGCGCTGAGATATGTTTGATTTTCAAAAACCCCAAAAAGGGCTAATACGGGATTTGGTTCGAGCCTAAAGCTCAGTAGTTGAGATAATGTGCTGAAAATGGTCCCCCAAAAGTTGCTTAAGTGCGAACATGACCAGAACATGTGGCTGAGGGAGGCCTCCGTCCGTTTACATCTGGTGCACAGTGGGCTGATCTCAGGGTACATTGCAGACAGTCTGGATTTGGAAATATGTGCCCTGTGTACAATTTTAAATTGAATTAACCTGTGGCGAGCACAGAAAGAGGAATCGTGGACTAGTTTGAGTGCACCAGCCCAAGCATCTTCGGTCATACTGACGCCCAAATCCTCCTCCCAAGCTTTTTTAAATTTGTCTATCAAGGGGCTTTTAAGTTCAAGCATTGTATTATATAACCTAGAAATTAGTCCTTTGGTTGGCTTTAATGACAGAATTTTGTCAAGTGTAGCTGTTTGTGGAGTAATTGCAGAATTAGACAGATATGGCCTAAGGAAATGTCTAATCTGAAGATAACGGAAAAAGTCAGATTGTAAAAGATTACATTTCTCTCTCAATTCTGAAAAAGATGCAATGATGCCATCTTTGAGCAAATGTTTAAAACGAGTGATACCCTTCTGATGCCATCTCTGATAGCCAATGTCCATTGTAGAAGGTTTAAAGAGTTGATTTAAAATAGGACTCCAAAGCAAAAAGCCGCCAAGGCCAAACTGTTTCCTAAATTGACCCCAGATTTTCAGAGTATGTTTAACCAAAGGGTTATTAAATTGACTAATGGAGGGTAAAGGTAGGGCAGAGCCCACAGTAGCCAGAAGAGAAGAGCTGCCTGAAGAACACTCCAATGCAACCCAGTCAGGACGCTCAGGCTGTTCGTAATAGAAGGACCAATGAACTAGACATCTCAGATGGGCTGCCCAATAATAAAACCGAAAGTTTGGCAAAGCAAGACCACCGGTAGATTTGGACTTCTGGAGATAAGTTTTACTTAAACGTGGTCGCTTGCCTTGCCATAAGTAGGAAGATATTATTGAGTCAAGCTGTTGAAAAAAAGAGCAGGGAAGAAAAATTGGCAGTGTTTGAAAAAGATACAGGAATTTTGGCAGAATAACCATTTTAACAGAATTCACACGGCCAACTAAAGATAATGATAAGGGTGACCATTGTGATGTCAGTTGCCTGGTCTGATCCAAGAGAACAGCAAAGTTTTCTCCAAACAAATCTTTGTACCTTTTGGTAACTGTAACCCCAAGATATGTAAACTTATTGTGCTCAACCTTAAAGTTCAAGTTTGAAAAATCTAGAGCCCTTGCTTTTTCATTTATAGGAAATAACTCACTCTTGCTGACGTTTAGTTTATAACCTGAAAGGGTACCAAACTGACTTAGCAGTGTTAAAGCAGTAGGGAGTGATTCCCCCGGGTTTGAAATATAAAGCAAAAGATCGTCCGCGTAGAGGGAGACCCTATGTTCTACCCCTCCTCTCCAAATACCAGACATGCCGTCACAGGTGCGAAGAGCTATAGCAAGAGGTTCTATAGCTAGGTCGAAAAGCATAGGACTCAAGGGGCATCCTTGGCGGGTGCCGCGATATAAACGGAAAGGTTTTGATCGCTGGCCATTGGTACGGATCATGGCTTTAGGGTGAGAGTATAGTAATTTGATCCATAAGGTAAATGAAGGGCCAAAGCCAAATTTGTTCAGTACGGCAAATAGGTACGGCCATTCGACACGGTCAAATGCCTTCTCTGCATCGATAGAAACGATGCATTCTGGCCTATCCTCCTGAGCAGTATATAGGATGTCAAAAAGGCGTCTAATATTGTAAAATGACTGCCTATTTTTAATAAAACCAGTTTGGTCTTTTGATATAATGGAGGGAAGGAGATTTTCCAGCCTGAGAGCTAGTACTTTAGCCAGGATTTTTGCATCTGTGTTCAGGAGGGATATGGGCCTGTATGAAGCACAGCTGGTTGGGTCTTTACCTTTCTTCGCAATTAGCGTGATACATGCCTCAGTAAAGGATTCAGGAAGTTGACCTAAGTTACAAGACTCTGAGAGGACAGAGCCAAGCAGCGGCGAGAGTGCATGAGAAAACTTTTTAAAAAATTCTGACGGAAATCCGTCAGGGCCTGGACATTTGTTTGACTGCATAGATGTTATGGCCTTTACGATTTCTAATTGAGAAATTGGATCCTCTAACCTTTTAGCAGAATCTGTGGAAAGTTGGGGGATATTGAGGTTATCAAGAAAACAATTAATTGTATCAGCAGTTACACATGTCTCCGAGGTGTAAAGTTTTGTATAGAACTCTCTAAAAGCTGTGTTGATTTTCAAGGGGTCAGACGCAATCTCACCACTGCTCAGCCGTATCCCCAAAATAGATTGCTTAGACTTAGAACTCTTAAGTTGATTGGCTAATAGTTTATCAGACTTGTCTCCATAGGTATAAAACATAGTTTTATTCCTTAATAAAAGCTGTTCAACGCGGTAAGTAGTGAGCAGATCGAACCTAGTTTTTAGCTCGACTCTCTTTTTATATAGACCAGGGCATTTATTTTGAGCGTATTGTTTATCTAATTCTCCAATTTGACGGATAAGTTCATTTTGCTCCTGTATTGATTTGCGTTTCATTCGGACAGTGTAAGCAATAATCTGCCCACGTAAGTACGCTTTAAGTGCATCCCACAAAGTTTTATAGGAAATATCTGGATTAGTATTTGTGTCAAGAAAAAAAGTTATTTCGTTCTCTATAAACTTAACAAACTCTGCATCGGACAGCAAAGTGGAGTTAAAACGCCACTGCCTACACCCAGGAGGAATGTCAGGAATCAGCAGGGAGAAAGTTAAAGGTGCGTGATCCGATATTACGATTGGATGGTATTCACAGGTGCTGACCAAGGGCAGAAGTTGATTATTAACAAGGAAATAATCAATTCTGGAATACGTATGGTGCACTGGTGAGAAGAAGGAAAACTCTTTGGTACTTGGGTGTAAAAAACGCCAAATGTCGCATACACCAAAATCACAAAGAAAACCATTGATAGCGCAGGCCGACCTACTTGCCGTGGCAGGATTGTTAGAGGATCTGTCCAAGGCTGGATCCAACCAGCAGTTAAGATCACCCCCAAGTATAAGGTTATAAGCATTCAAGTCTGGTAGTAATGAAAACAATCGATTGAAGAAACTGGCATCATCCACATTTGGGGCGTATACATTGACCAGGACCACAAGTGTGTTATACAGTTTGCCTGAAACAATTACATAACGACCATAGTTATCCGATGACACATCATGTGGTTCGAATGAAACATCATGATTAATAAATATTGAGACCCCTCGAGATTTGCCCTGAAATGAAGAATTAAAACATTGGCCAGACCAACGCAGCAAACGACTTGAATCTGAGTTCCGAATATGGGTTTCTTGCAAAAAAGCAATTTTGGCCTTAAGCTGCTTTAGGTGTGAAAAAACCTTCTTTCGTTTAACAGGATGATTTAATCCCTTAACATTCCAGCTCACAAAATTAAGGCCGTTCATTGTACAGCATGAATAAAAGCGTAAAAGTAGAACAGGTCATGGTGGCTTAATGATAGCATCAAATAAGCAAAGTGTCCAGCACTTTTCCAAAAAGTTGCAAAATGCAACAGGATCATTGGCAGTGACAGTCCTCCCCTCCCACCCCACCCGAAAAAAGACAGCTGCAGTAGTAAAAAATAAATAAAAAAGCAGCAAGCTCTATAAACCAACTGACTAAAACTCGCCTCCCCAGTGATGAACATAATTCAAGCTGCAGCTCCGGCAATAAGCAAAATTAGAATATTAACCCCCCCACACACACACACACACCAAACAACAAAACGCGTCAGAGAAAAGTTACATAAGCCATAGAACTAAACATGTCAGATACAATAAATATTGTCCCAATACAAGTCCGAAATGCTATTGTAATGGGCCATTTGCCTTAAACAGACCTTCAATGAAAGAGAACAGTGCAAAACAATGCCAAAATGCTTATAATTAAAAACAGTCACTTATGGTTAAAGCGGTGAAATTTAAACAGTCAAAACAGTAAACAATATGCTTCACCGGTACTTGAGCTGGTATCCACAACGACTCAGTCCGGTGGAAATACGCGTCAGTCACTCCCCTTCTACATCGTGTAGTTGGCGACCCGGGTGATCATCAATAAACTTCTGTGCTTCAGCCACAGAGTTTATCCGCTTCTTGGCTCCCCCTGGCAAGGTTATGCGAAGACGAGCTGGGTAGAGCAACGCAGGTTTAAACCCCCTTTTGTAAAGCTCCGCCATCACGTCCTTGTATTTCACTCGTTGACTCATCACTTCCGCGCTGTAGTCCTCCACAATGCGAATCTGCTGGCCATGGAAGTCGAATCTCCCTTTGCGGCGGGCTTCCCTGATGAGAGCCTCCTTCGTTTGGTACCGGTGGAGGCATAGAATGACTGGCCGCGGCCACTGCCCCGGACCGGGTTTGGGGGCTAGCGTGCGGTGGGCTCTGTCGATCTCTGGCGGGTTAGGAAGGATGTTTTTCCCGATAACCTCCTGGAGCAACTGAGAGAAAAACTCCGTTGGGCGTCCAGTCTCTGTGGACTCAGCTAGGCCAATGATACGTATATTTGATCTTCGGCCTCGGTTTTCTAATTCGACAACTTTAGCCTTGAGCTTGTCGTTCTCCTCGCGTAGAAATGAACATGTAGCTTCGATATCCGCTACGCGCTGACTAAGGTCATCCGTGGCTAGTTCCAAGGAGGAGACGCGTTGGTCGTGGTCATCTGCCAACAGTTTGGTCTGATCCAGCTTGGTCTCAATCCCTGTGAGTGATGCCTTAAACTCAGCAGACAACTCTTCACGGTGTTTCTGGAGTAGGGCGGATATGGCATCTATCGTCAAGCTAGCAGTAGCAGCAGCACCGTTAGCATTAGCTCCGTCCTTAGCATTAGCTCCGTCCTTAGCATTAGCTCCGTCCTTATCTGCGGTTTTCCTGGGAGGTGGCATTTCGAAAGGTTGTTTTTATCCGTACTTGGCTTCGGTAAAAGGTAGGAATCTTTAGCGTAAACAGTAGGCGCAAATTTTTGGTTAGTGTGGGGTCTGAAGGTAATAAAAGTCTTAAATTCTGCCGGAGCTCGCTCGTCACGCGTCTACTCCCTTAAAGCCATAAACCGGAAGCCTACTCCTAGATTTCTAACCTGATTTTTTGGTTTTAGAGAGAGAGACTCAAGGTGACTGATAACACTTTGTCTTTGTGCCTGTGGGCCAAAAACAATGATCTCAGTTTTGTCTGCATTTAGTTGGAGAAAGTTGCTTTGCATCCACAAACTGATCTGTTGGATGCAGTGACAGAGAGTATCTACAGGCCCATGTTCACCAGCCGTCAGTGACACGTAGATTTGAGTGTCATCTGCATAGTTGTGGTATGACACATTGTTGCTGTTTATTAGCTGACCCAATGGAAGCATGTACAAGTTGAATAAGAGGGGTCCCAAGATTGACCCCTGGGGGACTCCACAGGTCATGGCAATTTTGTCTGAGACACAGTTGCCAATTTCAAGAAAGTACGTCCTGTCCTCGCGATAGGACTTAAACCAGTTTAGAGCAGTACCAGAGATTCCTACCCAGTTTTCTAACCTGTGAAGTAAGATCCCGTGGTCCACTGTGTCAAAGGCAGTGCTCAGGTCTAGCAGAACTAAGACTGAGACCTTACCTGCGTTGGTGTTCATGCGGATATCATTTGTCACCTTGATCAGAGCTGTCTCAGTGCTGTGGTGGGGCCTAAAGCCTGACTGGAAAGTATCAAACACATTGTTAGACAGGAGAAAGTAAGTGAGCTGCTGATATACTACTTTCTCTAGGACTTTTCCTAAGAATGGCAGGTTTGATATGGGCCGGTAGTTGTTCATTACCTTGGCATCAAGGCTGCTCTTTTTTAGAAGAGGCTTAATGACTGCTGTTTTCAAGGCCTTTGGAAATGCTCCAGTCTGGAGTGAGATGTTAACTAACTGAGCAAGTTGTGGTAACAAGCTGGTCAGCACAGACTTCAGAAATCTAGTGGGTAATTCATCAAGGCAGCATGTACATGAACTCAGACCGGAGATAACCTCTTCGATTGTTTTGTCAGTAACAGGTGTGAAATGTGTCAGCTCAAGGTGTTTATCTGGTGGCAGAGTTTCTATTTGTGTTGTGGAAATTATGGCATTTTTAATGCTTTGGACTTTGTCATAGAAAAATATTGCAAACTCATTACACTTAGATGTCGAGATTAGTTCTAGGGGCAGTGAAACTGGAGGGTTAGTTAATCTGTTTACTGGTGAAAACAGAACACGAGAATTGTTTCTGCAGTTTGAGATGATTTTAGAGAAGTACTTCTCCCTTGCTCCACGCAAAATCTGGTTGAACACACAAAGCACTTCTTTGTAAACCTCAAAATGAACCTGGAGCTTTGACTTGCGCCATTTCCGTTCGGCTTTTCGGCACTCCCTTTTCTGTGCCCTGACCGAAACTTCACTTCTCCAAGGTGCCTTTTGCCTATTGTTAACCATTTTAACCTTGACAGGAGCAATAGTATCCAAAACATTTAAGACCCTTGATGTGTAAGAGTCCAACAGATTATCAACATTAGAACATGGGGCATTTTCAAATCTGATCATCTCCATAAACTGTGTTTTCGTTGTATCATTTATGTGTCTTCTTTGAATAACTCCAGGCCCAACCACTGGTTTAGGTGTAACACACAGGTCAAAGAAGACACAAAAATGATCAGATAAAGCAACATTAACAACATTCACATTTGATATATTAACACCTTTTGTAATAACTAGATCTAGAGTGTGGCCTTTGTTGTGAGTCGCCTCACTCACGTGCTGAGTGAGGCGACTCACTCAGCACGTGACTCAAAATGACTGGCTATGAGTGTAGAATGCAGTCAAAGAAGGTACGGAGGCACTCCGTAGTTAAAGATCGTAGATTAAAAATCCTTTATTGTGTCATGGACAAAGTAATTAAAAAACGGCAACGAGTTTCGACAGCTATATCTCCATCAGAGCAATTTTTGTGAATGAATTACTTGCAGGTGCGCTAAAATACCCAAGGGAGGGCTCAGGTGAGAAGTGTCACGTGACCCAATGCGACAAAACAATGAACATACAATATACATGGTGCGTTCCAGGCAACTGGTAACTGGTATTTTTCCCACTTGAAAGTTACCAGTTACGACTTCAGTGCGTTCCAGGTGATTGAAGTCGTATGTAAACAAAACTGCTAATGCTAAAACAGTTAGCTCATACGATGCTAACGTTGTATGAACGTTTCTTCAAACCAGATGTAATTACAAACATGCGACATAATGTTATGTTGAAACCTGTGACCAAAAGTAACGTTCACATCACTGATGTAGTGATTTTGTTACAGTTTTAACGTTAGCAGTACTGCTCCACTGGTGGGCGCCATTACTGTCTTCATCTCGTATACGAACTCGTAGCAGTCTACAGGTTTCCGAGTTTACAAGTTGTAATTACCAGTTCGAGCAGCTTTCCAAGGCATTTTTTCAAGTGGGAAGTGGTACATTTACCAGCTACCAGTTGCCTGGAACACACCAATAGACACGAAGTGATCACTTCTAGGACATGGAGCGTGCCAAAAAGCTTTACATATGTGGACGGGACATGTTTAAACCATTCACATGTGGAAAATACAACTTACTTTGTCCATGCCACAATAAAGGATTTTTAATTTTTGATAACTACGGAGTGCCTCCTAACCTTCTTTGACTGCATTCTACACTCATAGCCAGTCATTTTCCTCTGTTTTCATGCACTATCGGCTCCTTGGAAGAGCACCCGGAGTTCACTACAACTTGTTACCCTTGTGGGACCTGAAGCAGCGCTCATTTTCTATTTTCAACCTATAAGAAGAATCATAGAAACAAAGTGACATTTAAAGAGTTTTATAGGACGATGAGCAGAGTACAGGAGAGTCCAGGCGGAGGAGGGGTGCCAAGTGTTTTTTCTACTGTTCAGCTTTACCCAAATCGAAACATTTATAGCCGATAGACCAGTGTAACGCCTCCTTGTTGCCGTGTAGTCGCAACCTTTTTTGACATTTCTTTTCATCGCAAATTTCCTGCTCTTTTGTCTCGTTTTTGGGACCTCTTAACCCCCCTCTCACCATTATTTATTTATTTATTTACTTACTTTTGGCTACTGGTAATATCTACTTTAAACAATCTTTTTAAGTGTTTTTGTTTTTTGAGAAGTAGAGGAAGTAGTAGGAAGTAGTAAGTAAATAACATAGGCCTGTAATGTCGAGTCATCGTAGGTATAGTTTTTGTTCCGCAGCTACAGATTCACAGCAAGAGTCACAGCTCACGATCCCACAGATTATATAACTACATGAGACACAAAACAGCTTTTCTTAACCAAGGAGTGATGTTTGGGTTTTAGAACCAGACCTGGGTGATATGGACAAAAATTAATATCTCAATATTTTGGGGGACTTTCTCGATAGTGATGATGAAGCGATATTTTTGGAAACCATAAGAAATATGTAAAAACCTGCTGCCATTTGCTTTTTTTTTCCGCTCAAAATGACTGTACAAAGGCCCCAGTTACCTTGTTATGTTCTGTGATGTTCCCTTAGTGCCTTTTCTGTTCTTGGATTTCCCACTAGAGGGCACCCTAACCCAGTGTAACTTCCTCCTGCTAACCAGCGACCTGTAGACTGGCTCCATCTGTACAAAGGGTGTGCGTTGGGCTGTCTTTTTTGTGTGAACACGTTAATAGGACTAAAATCGAGTAAACATGTTACAAAGTAGAAAAAGTCAGATATACATTACAAATTGAAAATATAATCATACATGAGAAATCACAAGTTTATTGTTTTCCAGACGCGACACCACAGTTGACATTATTCATGAAGTCACACATTTACACTTTGACCAAATATAAAATATTCAAACATTTCAATTTTAGAATTAAAAATTAAAAGATAGTTTCATGCAAATGCATTTATTCAGTTTGGGGTTTCATTAGACATAAAATATTTTTTTCCCACCATTTGTCCCCCATGTGACACTAACCCCAAGTGTCCAATTTACAAACAATTTAAGCTAGCGAACAAATGGCTTTAGCATGCTAGCTCTGTTTACGCCGCTAACAAAAGGAAAATTCGCACTAGAGAAAAAACAAAACAAAACAAAACAGAATAGAATAGAATAGAATAGAATAGAATAGAATAGAATAGAATAGAATAGAATAGAATAGAATAGAATAGAAAAAACTTTATTGTCTACCATGCACAATGATGGCAGAAATTTGCCTTTGGCTCATACATTCTAATACATTTGCCCAGCAATGTACATCATAAAATCAGTTCATTATAAAATCAGTTCACTGCAGACACAGTAGCAGCAGGTACACTTCATTAAGGAAAGGAAAAAGGAACAGACTGGCTGAACGACATTAATACTTACAACTTATTTCAGCTCCTTGATGGCAAAGGGTAACCTGGCTAACACCAGGCTGCTGTGTGCGCTCGAATTATTTCGAACTGCACAACAGCCTGGGGACCATGGCCAAATCTCCGGTGGATTTGGGAACCAATCACAGAGCGAGGAGGGACGGCAAGACGATGACGCGCTATTCGATATACGGAAGCTTGTAGTTTATTTACGGATAATAAAAAAAAAAGTTTATTTACGGATCCAACATGAGAGCAGCAGACACGATGGTATTTTTTGATCAAGCTTTAGACCTTGTTCTAAATAATTTAGCTCAAAAGTTTACAGCGGGTACGTCATACGTCATCTCATACGATGATATGATTGGCTGGGGCTACGTGCAGACGCATGAGACTTTTTTTTTTTTTTTTTCGTATCGCCCAATAAACGACTATGGACGATCGTAAACCACACCTCTCCTACGAGAAAATGAATTGGTGGTCCCCAGACTAAATATCACTTGTGATTTTAGTCTGGTGTTAGCCAGGCTAGGCAAAGGGAACAAAATATTAAAATAAAAAAATGTATAAAAAATATAAATTTTTCTTGGCACACGGAAGTCTGTATCTCTGCCCTGATGGAAGGAGCTCAAAGTGATGGGACAATGGGCGGCTATCGTCATCTGTGATCTTAATACAGACACGACGCACTGCTTTACTGTAATGCTGAGATAAACTGGTTTGTTCTTGGCCTGTTATTTTACTGCCCTGTTAAACAACTCTGCCAAGTTTAGCTTTGTTTTTGACAGTTAAATGACCAAACCAAGAGACTGTGTTAAATATCAGCACGCTCTCAATTAAACACTCATAAACCCTTAACTTCAAAACCTCTCATAAAAACAATCACCTCATGTCTGTCCAAATGAGAAAATGATTCTTAATATGACAATACATATTGTATATCAGTACCAACATATACCGCCCTCTACAGTGGCTATAAAAAGCAATGTGACATATAAACTTCAGATTCAAAAGATTTGCATTGTCAATTCATTGATGAATCAAAATTTAAGTTTATCTCAAGTCATTGGTGTGAGGTGGGGGGCTGTGGTGGAAGCACAAGGAGGGGAGGGAGTTCAGCTTTCTGATAGTCTAGACTCTAGTGGATAAAACTGTTCTTCAGTCGACTGGACCTGGCCCATAGATTTCACAGTGTCCTCCCTGAAGACATTACCTTGAAGAGCGGTGGGTGGAGTATATTTCCTTAATTGACTGAAGAGTGGCTCAAATGATCTTCTCAACTGCGCTGGAGGCTCCTGCGGAAGTGGGAATAGGAATATACTGGCCAGGTGTGCCTTGATAAAGCCTAAACCAGGGGTCTCCATCCTTTTTTACCCAGCAAGCTACTTTTGCACAACATGAACATCGGAAGTGACTTGAGTTAACATTTGAGTTATCAAGTGAGATGTAGAAAGTCTTTGGCGAGCTACCTGGAGAGGCTTCGTGAGCTGCTGGTAGCTCCCGAACTATTGGTTGGACATCCCTGGCCTAAACCACCTTAGCAATTTCGTAATTATGGAGTCGTCCTCTTCCATTAACAGTTCCTGTATGAGTTCACGGAGCTCTTTCTCTTGATCTTTCAGCAGAGCTTCTTTTTTCTTCTCATCCGTCTCTTTGCTCATTTGTTCCTCAGCTGCCTTTATTTTCTTATTAATCCGTTTCACATTGCGTTTTTTTTTACAGACACACTTCACCAAATCATTAATGTTTTTCCTGTGCTCCTCGAGCTTTTCTTTCTCCTTCCTTTGAAATTCTTCTTCAGCTCTGGTTCTGGCCTCTTTTTCAGACGCCTTTTTACTTTCTTCTATTTCTTTCTCATGCTTTTTCTTTAACTTCTTAATGTTTTCTTCCTCTTCTTGTTTCCTGATTCTGTCTTCTTCTCGTCGCTGCTCTTGATCCTTCAGTCTTTGTCTGTCATATTCTTCACGGAGGTTTTTAAGGTGTTGTTGTCTCTCTTCATCTTCCTGTTTTCTTTTTTGCCACCACTCTTCCCTTTCATTTTCCCACTTCTGTTTCTCCTGATCCATCTTTCTCCTGCTCTCCTCTAGTTTTTGTTCAATTGCTTCTTTTGACTCTGATTCAGATTTAATTTTTTCCTCGAGCTGTTTTTGTTTTTGTTTCCATTCCTGGCGCTGTCGTTCCTCTCGTGCC
Organism: Gobius niger; assembly: GCF_951799975.1. Classification (NCBI taxonomy): domain Eukaryota; kingdom Metazoa; phylum Chordata; class Actinopteri; order Gobiiformes; family Gobiidae; genus Gobius; species Gobius niger. The sequence continues at coordinate 28,553,507 of NC_136867.1, forward strand.
TTTCTCTGTTTTTCCTTTTCCTCATTTTCCTCTTTTCGTTGTTGCCACCACATTTCCCAGTCTTTTTCCCACTTCTCTTTCTGCTCCTCCATCTTTCTCCTGCTCTCCTGTAGATTTTGTTCAGTTGCTTCTTTTGACTCTGATTCAGATTTGATTTTTTCCTCCAGCTCTTTTTGTTTTTGTTTCAATTCCTGACCCTGATGTTCCTCCTGTTTTCTTCTCTTTCTCTCTTCTTCTTCCCTCTTTTCCTGTTCTTCCTTTCGCAGCTCCTCTTCTATTTTTATCTTTTCCTCCTTTTCTCTAAGTTCCTGTTCCTTCTCTTTTATTTCTGTCTCTGTTTGTTCTTTTTGTTTATCCATTTCCTGTTTTATTTCTTCCATTTCCTGTTGATATTTTCTCTCCATTTCCTCCCTCTCTCTCCTCATCTTTTCCTCCTTCTCCTTCACAATTCTTTCCATCTCTTTTCGCAGCACCTCTTCCATCTTAATCTTTTCCTCCTTTTCTCTGAGCTCCTGTTCTCTCTGTTTTCTGTCTTTCTTTGTTTGTTCTTTCTGTTTTTCCATCTGCTGTTTAATGTGTTCCATTTCCTGTTGATGTTTCCTCTCCATTTCCTCCCTCTCTCTCCTCATCTCCTCTTCCTTCTCCTTCATGATTCTCTCCATCTCTTTCTTGATGTTCACCTCAGCGTGTTGAAACATGTTGTTGGTGAAGCAGCCGCCGCCGTTCTCCTCCAACATGGCATCGATCTTTTTCAGCAGCTCTTTCACCTGAGAGACGTTTGTTTTGTCTTTGTTATTAAAGACATGGAAGCGGTTTCCACAGTCGGACAGAACCTTTTTCAGAGAACTGTCACTCTTTCTCATGTATTCTTCAAGAGAACTCTTACCCTCCAACTTATCTCCATGTGTGAAAAGAATCATTGTGTATTTTTGTGACTCTTTCCCAAATGATTTTCTAATGAGATCAATGGTCATATTATCGTCTTCTGTAAATCGTCCGATCTGGAGCACCAGCAGAAACACATGAGGCCCTGGAGCCAAAAGACTGACACATTTAGTCATTTCATCAATGACGTCATCATTGGACATTCTGCTGTGAAACAAACCCGGAGTGTCCACCACAGTGATGCTCCGCCCATCGACTTCAGTCTCAGCTTTTTCACAGCTCTGAGTGACAGATTCTTGACTTCTGATAGAATGAAACTGCGTTCTTCCCAGGATTGTGTTTCCTGAGGAGCTTTTTCCACAGCCAGTTCTTCCCACAAGTGTAATCCTCAGACAGTCAGCAGAGGTTTCAGGACCTGCAAAATATGGACATAATTTAAAGGATAAATATGAGTTAAAGAATCCACACATGTTACATATGCTGCTCAAAAAGTCTTTACAGAACTCCATGAAAATACATGACACCACAAAGAGACAAAGCATTTTAGGAATAAAAATAAAAAAAGGGCAAAGAGTTCAAGACAAAGTAGTACTGCATTATTTTCACTGAACACGATATAGGCGTCTGGGCTGAGTAACTTACAAGCTAACTCAAAACCGTGATCAAGAGCGAATGAAAGCTCGGCAGGTGCATGTAGAGTGAGACTATTTGAACAATGGAATTATTAACACGTTATTCAATAGACATTTTTATTCTATGGCTGTATTGTCATTAGGGCTGGGACAAAATAACGGATCGCAAAACTTTGTGCTGTAATACCATCCATCCATCCATCCATCCATCCATTTTCTTCCGCTTTATCCGGGGCCGGGTCGCGGGGGCAGCAGTCTCAGCAGAGATGCCCAAACTTCCCGATCCACACACACCTCCTCCAGCTGTTCTGGGGGGACCCCGAGGCGACACCAGGCCAGCTCGGAGACATAGTCCCACCACCGTGTCCTGGGTCTTCCACGAGGCCTTGTCCCACTAGGACATGCCTGGAACACCTCCCGCGGGAGGCGACCAGGAGGCATCCGAAACAGATGCCCGAGCCACCTCAGCTGCTCCTTTCGACGTGAAGGAGCAGCGACTCTACTCCGAGCTCCTCCCGGGTAGCTGAGCTCCTCACCCGATCTCGGAGGGTGCGCCCAGCCACCCTGCGAAGGAAACTCATTTCGGCCGCTTGTATTCGCGATCTTGTCCTTTCGGTCATTACCCAAATCTCATGACCATAGGTGAGGGTGGGAACGTAGATCGATCGGTAAATCGAGAGCTTTGCCCCGACTCAGCTCCCTCTTCACCACGACAGACCGATACAGCGACCGCATCACTGCTGACGCTGCACCGATCCGTCTGTCGATCTCACGCTCCATCCGTCCCTCACTCGTGAACAAGACCCCGAGATACTTGAACTCCTCCACTTGAGGCAAGGACTCCCCACCGACCTGGAGAGGGGAAACCACCTTTTTCCGGTGGAGGACCATGGCCTCGGATTTGGAGGTGCTGATCCTCATCCCAGCCGCTACACACTCGGCTGCAAACCGCCCCAGTGCGCGCTGAAGGTCCTGGTTTGTTGAAGCCAACAGAACAACATCATCTGCAAACAGCAGAGATGAGACTCTGAGGCTCCCAAACCGGACACCCTCCGGCCCCTGGCTGCGCCGAGAAATTCTGTCCATAAAAGTAATGAACAGAACCGGTGACAAAGGGCAGCCCTGGCGGAGACCAACACGCACCGGGAACAGGTCTGACTTACTGCCGGCAATGCGAACCAAGCTCCTGCTGCGGTCATACAGGGAGCGGACAGCCCTTAGCAGAGGGCCCCGGACCCCATACTCCCGGAGCACCCCCCACAGGGCACCACGAGGGACGCGGTCGAACGCTTTCTCCAAGTCCACAAAACACATGTGGACTGGTTGGGCGAACTCCCACGAACCCTCGAGCACCCGACGAAGGGTATAGAGCTGGTCCAGTGTGCCACGACCAGGACGAAAACCGCATTGTTCCTCCTGAATCCGAGGTTCAACTATCGGCCGGATCCTCCTCTCCAGCACCCCGGAATAGACCTTACCGGGGAGGCTAAGGAGGGTGATTCCTCTGTAATTGGAACACACCCTCCGATCCCCCTTCTTAAAGAGAGGGACCACCACCCCGGTCTGCCAATCTAGGGGCACTGTCCCCGACCGCCACGCGATGTTGCAGAGACGTGTCAGCCAAGACAGTCCTACAACATCCAGAGACTTAAGGTACTCAGGGCGAATCTCATCCACCCCCGGAGCCTTGCCACCAAGGAGCTTTCTCACCACCTCGGTGACTTCAGCCCCGGTGATGGGCGAGCCCACCTCCAAGTCCCCAGCCTCTGCTTCCTCATCGGAAGACGTGACGGCGGGGTTGAGGAGGTCCTCGAAGTACTCCTTCCACCGCCCGACGACATCCCCAGTCGAGGTCAGCAGCCCCCCACCCGCACTGTACACAGTGTTGGTGAAGCACTGCTTCCCCCTCCTGAGGCGCCGGATGGTTTGCCAGAATTTCTTCGAGGCCGACCGATAGTCTTCCTCCATGGCCTCCCCGAACTCCTCCCAGACACGAGTTTTTGCCTCTGCGACCGCACGAGCTGCAGCACGCTTGGCCCGCCGGTACCTCTCAGCTGCCTCAGGATTCCCACAAGCCAACAAGGCTAGGTAGGACTCCTTCTTCAGCTTGACGGCATCCCTTACTTCCGGGCGCCACCACCGGGTTCGGGGATTGCCGCCGCGACAGGCACCAGAGACCTTACGGCCACAACTACGAGCAGCCGCATCAACAATGGAGGAGGAGAACAGAGTCCACTCGGACTCCATGTCCCCCGCCTCCCCCGGAATCTGGGTGAAGCTCTTCCGGAGGTGGGAGTTGAAGACCCCACTGACAGAGGGATCCACCAGACGTTCCCAGCAGACCCTCACAACACGCTTGGGCCTGCCAGGTCTGACCGGCTTCCTCCCCTGCCAGCGGATCCAGCTCACCACCAGGTGGTGATCGGTTGACAGCTCCGCCCCTCTCTTCACCCGAGTGTCCGAGACACGCGGCCGGAGGTCAGATGACACAACTACAAAGTCGATCATTGACCTCCTGCCTAGGGTGTCCTGGTGCCACGTGCACTTATGGACACCCTTGTGCTCGAACATGGTGTTCGTTATGGACAAACCGTGACTAGCACAGAAGTCCAATAACAGAACACCACTCGGGTTCAGATCGGGGAGGCCGTTCCTCCCAATCACTCCCTCCCAGGTCTCACTGTCGTTACCCACGTGGGCGTTGAAGTCCCCCAGTAGAACAATGGAGTCCCCAGTCGGAGCACTATCTAGTACCCCTCCCAGGGACTCCAAGAAGGCCGGGTACTCTGCACCGATGTTGGGCCCGTAGGCCGAAACAACGGTGAGAGACCTGTCCCCGACCCGAAGGCGTAGGGACGCGACCCTCTCGTCCACCGGGGTGAACTCCAACACGTGACGGCTGAGCTGGGGGGATATGAGCAAACCCACCCCAGCCCGCCGCCTCTCCCCGCGGGCAACTCCAGAAAAATGGAGAGTCCAGCCTCTCTCCAGGAGTTGGGATCCGGAACCCAAGCTGTGCGTGGAGGTGAGCCCGACTATATCTAGTCGGTATCTCTCAACCTCCCGCACAAGCTCAGGCTCCTTCCCCCCCAATAATGTAATAATTGCTGTAATACCAAGTATCAATATTCATTAAGTGTCACAATACTTTTAATACTTTAGAAGAATTTGTATCCTGCACTCCTTTGTTTCGAGTAACAGTTACACAGCACCTTGTTTATCACTTTTCAATCTTAACACTTAAATAATAAATGTCAAATGGCATTTGTTTTCTAAACTTTGGACACATGACTGTTTTCTTTTTACACATTTTAAGGTAAACATATGACTAATCATAATTACTTCATCGCAATACCCCTGAGCATCGTGATACATATCTAGTCTATTGTCCAGTGTATTTAAAACACTGACACACACAATAAGCTTACCTTACATTGGCAGTGGGATTTAGGAGTTCAGGCCCAGGGACGTCAACATCAAACTAGTAAATAAGTCATCTTCGTATTTTATTTGATGATAACCTTTGTGGGGTGACCCCAAAGGCAATTTTGTCACTGCATATCTCATAATTTTATCTAAAGGTTTTGAATATGAGGTCATGTTTATGATTTTCATCAGGAAAAAAAATAAGTACTGTGTGATAAGAATGTAGTGAGAAGGAGTTGGTAATATGGGTTCTATCTTTAGTGTAACTTCATACAAATGCACTGATACAATTATCCATCCATCTGTTTTCTTCCACTTGTCCGTTGCCGGGTCGCGGGGGCAGAAATGCGATTCTGACCGGGCCTGGTCTCTCATAAGGGGCTTCTGAACCACTTTTTGTCTGATCCGTCACCTAGGACCTGTTTGCCCTGAGCAGGGGCGGAGCACCAAATTCTGGGCCCTGGGTACAAACTATCTTGGTGGACCCCCCCCATTTGAAATTCACATTTCATATTCTATGTTCTTTGACCACATGACAGTGGTTTAGTGGTTTGACAGCGCAGTTCATTTATATTCTATTATAACTTTATTATATACACCTTAACTAAGTGAAAAAATGGGTTGGACAAAAAAGTGCTTCATATACAAACACATATCCAATCCAATGGGTACTTAGGTCATGGTTTGTTTGTTTATTTGTTTGTTTCAAGTCCATGTTTGACTTGAAATTTCATCTGATTTGGATTCAGTTACAGAAATTGAATAACCTTTAACCCTGTGGTGACATAGATATTTAGATTAGGGTGGAATATTCTACTTTAATTGGGCCAATTGAAATGGCTAGTTTTAGGTAGAGCATAATGATTATTACCATCACATTAAACAGGAGGGCTGAACTAGGGACATGGGATATTTGTGCAGAGAATAACACATGTGTGACTTTAAAATAGGCATTAAAATGCTATTTTACATAAAATTATGATACTATGATGTCTCTGTGGCCACAGGCCTGAACAAAAAACTCAAGGGCTTCAGTCTGATTTAGTCTCACCATATTTGAAGCCTATACCTTTAAGTGTATAGTCAGTAAATTGTTGTTGTAAATGTTACGTTGGAATTGGCTAAATGGCACGAGCTCCACCTTTCACTAGAACCAGGTTGACTCGTCTCCAAAGCTGCGCATTTATAATGCGTGAATCCAAATGCGCGCGGCTAATTAGCATCATTAATTCGGCGAAAACGGCGTGCGAGACCTGTGGCTTTTGTCCCTGTATTGGCCTGAGGCTCAATTATAATAAATATGAGGAAAGAGAAACTTTAGAGGTTAAAACGAGGAGAGAAGGAGCTCTGTCTCTGACTCTGTCTCTGACTCTGCACCATCCTCAGCGCAGGCAGAGGCAGGACTCGCCTCACCTCATGTTTAAGTGTCATTTATGACAGAAAGTTTCCTCTAAGGTCCGCTAGAACAGGCTAGTGTTAAATAAAAGCACATTAGAGCGAGGCCAGACAAATATCTGTCTTTCCTCATAGCTCTGTGTCATTACATCACAGAATCCACCTCATCAAGTCACTGCTGAGCTGAAGCTCACGGTGCTGAACACCGGTGTGTGGGCTGAACCATTTGGCACATTTTTAAAGGGGTGTCAGGGCCCTGAGATATTATCCATCATTATTGTTTGTGCAAAATTCTGGGTAGCAACCATTGTATTTTACCCGGTTGTTCAGTTCTTATAGTATCAATTATGAAGAAACTTAGAAAGTACAGTACATAACGCTTTTTGCAGCATTATTGAGGGCCCCTACCCTGCTCTGGGCCCTGGGTACTCAGTACCCTTTACCCCCCCTGTCCGACGCCCCTGGCCCTGAGAGACCCTACCAGCGGAACAGAGCCCCTGACAACAGCGCTCCCAGGGTCATTTGGGCTCTAACCATTATTTATTATTTATTAGTTTATTTGACAGGGACAGTACACATTAACATTAATGAACATTTCTGTAAATGTGTCAGCATTAGCTGCAAAGCTAGTTTTCAGCTGTTGTCTCTGGGCAAGGTGTATAATGCCAACAACAATTATAAAACATAAAACAATTTAAAAGGTGAGGCTACATATTTACTTAACAAATGTTGATACAATTCATACATTGATAATATCAAAATGTTCGTTCTGTGACTTGCACAATAGAATGGAGATTTTTGTGCAAGGGCAGGTCATACAGTTCAAACATGGGACATTATAAGGATAAATATGTACAGTTATTGCTGCACAAAATGTCCTTGAGAAATTCCAGTCCGGCTTTAGGGTAAACCACAGCACCGAGACCGCCCTCTTAAAGATTTTAAATGACCTTAGATTAAATTATGACGCACAGAAGGTCACAGTGTTGGTTCTTCTGGATCTGAGCGCTGCCTTTGATACAGTCGACCACACTATTCTTTTAACTCGTTTAAAACACATCAGCCTCTCTGGTGCTGCACACAAATGGTTTACTTCCTACCTCACAGACAGGACGTTCATGGTGAGTGTGGATACCTGCTCCTCTAAGGTGCATGGAATCACATGTGGTGTGCCCCAGGGTTCGATTTTAGGCCAAGTGCTTTTTAACCTGTATATGCTCCCTCTTGGTGATGTCATCAGGCCAATAGATGCACTTTTTAACTGCATTTTAGGTCAGATCCTGGATGACAGAAAACTTTCTCCAGCTTAACCAGGACAAAACTGAAATGTTAATCATTGGCCCTGAGGCTCAGAGAGAGAGACTTTTACCCAAACTACAGTCACTGTCTATGAATCCTTCCTCACAGGTGAAGAACCTGGTGTGATCTTTGACTCTGACCTGGTGTTTATTCCACACAAGAATATCACAAAGATAGGTTTTTACCATCTAAAGAACATAGCCAGAGTCGCATACAATTTAAATTTAAAATTTTCGAAGTTCAGAAGGTTGTACTTCTCAAGAATGCGGCAGTGGTGGTGCGAAACAGGTTTTCTGGCAAAAAAATGTACAGCTTTTTTATATAAGGGTTCAACTTGTCTAAGAGTGGTTTCATTTGTAAGAGACCAGTTTGTAAAACATTATTCGATGTGCAAGAACACCATAGCATGCAAACCACGATAAGATGGCAGTTCGAGGAGGGGTGATACAATCATTACTTTTTTTGTGGGTAAATCTTGAAAAACAATTAATTCTGAGGATTACTAAGGCTCTGTTCAGTTCGCAGGTAGTATTAGTCACAAAAAAATAATTATAATTATTAATTAAAATGAATATTTTGCAACTAGTTGCACTCATTTCACTCATAAAAAAATAATCGAATACATTTGGGTTATATCTGTAGTTTGAAAAATGCCCTGATACAAAATGTACCAGTTTTTTGTTATTGCTTTGGTCGGTAGACCATGTTTTTACATAGTTAAAATGTGTTTCTCTAAGTCTTTTGATCAGGTCAAAAACAGACTCACCGCTGACTGTCCTTTTGACCTGTAGATCTTGAGTTTCTTGTACAGTTGTGATCATCCTCCTCTGGCCGTAGATGAGTGTCTCTGTGGTGTAGCTGTGAGCTTTATTTTTGGCAAAAGTCTCTAATGAATCCAACAGCATATCGACCTGGTGCTGCCCCCTGGTGTTAAATATCAGATGTCCTCCATAGGGCTGACACAGCTCCTGGAGGTCTGATCCTTCCACATCTGGATGATAAGAGTGTGAGTCTACAGTGAACAGGATCATAGTGAAGGGACAAACTGCAGAGCTGAAAACCTCCTGGATGCTCCTCAGCTCAGACTTGTCTTCGTCGGTCAGAGGTTCCAGTGGTAGAACCAGGATGAAGGCCTGGACGCCCTGAGGGCCACAGCGGGACAGGAAGCTGAGACACTGCTCCATCAGCTCCTCCTCAGGTTCACCAGAACCAGACAGAGGAGGCAGCTCCAGCAGAGACACCCAGCGCCCACATACCTTCCCCTGGTGTCCCACACACTGCTCTGGGCTCAAACACACACTGCCCCGTCCGAAGATGGACTCTACGACTGAGCTCTTCTCTACCCCTGCCCTTCCACACAGCACCAGGTTCAGACATGGCCTGTTCTCCTCAGAGGCAGCGAGGTTCAGACCCGTGTCGTCCTCCTGAGATGGTCCACAGCTCAAGTTCTCTTTGTTCTCTTTCAGCATTTGACCGATTCTTGTAAACAGCTCTTCACGTGTGAATTCTTTCTGGTTCGGATCATCAGTGCTCTTTATGTAAAGATATCTGTATTTACAGTTAATGATCATGTCCCTTATGTGTTGGTCATCCTGATCGCTCTCACGAAGTGATTTCTGTACGACCCCTGTTTTTTCTTGTCTCATGGGGATCAGGACCAGTGATTGGTCGAAGGCCTTGTCACTGCAGCTCTGCAGGACTGAATACAGTTTGTTTTTGTGTGTCTCAGTGAAGTCTTCAGACTGTAGAACCAGCAGGAACACAAGAGGACCACTCAGACGTCTAATACAGTCTGTAAAGTCAGACGTGTCTGTGTCCTGCAGATCTGGAGTGTTGACCACAGTGAGGGGCTGGTTATGCATCTCGCCTTCGTAAGTCTGAAAGTTTAGTGGTTTAGTCTCTGTATTTATCACTGTCTTCTTCAACAGGAGGTTTCCCACAGAACTCCTCTGACTCCAGCTGTTTCCCAGGAGAATCATCTTCAGCTCAGACCCTGGAACAAAAAAATAACATGAGGAGGTATTCTTTACACAATATTACAAATTGACAAAAGCAACAGTGCGAACCACAGGTTTACAATTAATTAGGTATTATTACAACAATATGTTTAATAAATGCAAACTCTAGCATTTTATAATTATTTTTTATGTAGGCATTTTGTGACATGTTTGGATTATGGGTCTGAATTGGGACCAGGGGTGTGTGGAAACCTGTCTTTCTCATAAGCTGAGCCACCTTATCCAATGGGCTAGCAGGGGCTGGAGCTCAGGGGCCTACCATAGTTAAGGGCCTATCAGAATTAAGGGGGGAAAGGAGGTGATTTGTTGATTTTCATGACAATCACTTTGAGGCATGACTGACTGTATTCGATGATTTTGCTGCGCTCCCATGTGTGGACCTGGAGTTGGCCCGCCCTACCTGTCCCACAGGGATATATGTAGGAGTAGCAGGGTTAAGGTTTTTGTGGGATTTTGGGTTAGGGTTATGGTTAGGGTTTGCACTGAGGGGGGGTGGGGACCTACACATCTGTTTAAGCCCTGGGGCTTATGGGTACATAAAAGTGGGCCTGCTCATAAGGTAATCAACTTGTTAAAATGTCTTGAATAAATTGTAAACAAAATCTTTTGGCCCTAATTGATTCAGGGAATTTTGAGAACATGGCAGCAGCAACAACTCTAGGAAAACAGAATCTGCTGTTTGGGAAATGTTATTATCAGGCTGTAACATGAGTCATCTCCAGAATCAGCCACAGGTAGACTTCAGTTCAATTCAGAACTGGCTTAGAATGAATCTGTTAAAAGTTAGTATGAAAAAAATCACTGTGTGTGTTTTTTGGAACTCGCCACTCTCTACAATCTGCTGATTTGAACATTTACTTTGACGATGGCCAAGGATACCACTGTGAAGTATCAAGAAGTCTGGCTTGATCCTGAGCTTAACTTCAGATTATATATTGACCATATCATTAAGCAAACACACTCCTGCTTAATGCAACTATATAGATCATCAAACTGCTTTACACCTCAAGTCAGAAGGAGAAAAATGTCTCACCTTATATTACCAATTATTGACTATGCAGACATTGTTTATTTTCATACTTCTGATGTACACCTTAAACCTCTTTTGTTCAACACCCTTTGTAGATTCATTTCAAGTCACCCGTATAGAACTCATCACTGTAATTTATACATCCAGCTTAACTGGCTACAACCTGAGAAACGATGGCAGTACCACTGGTTTCAATTTATTTTCAAGTGTATTTATTTTCATTTTCCACCATACTGAAATTTTTTCTTGTCCCTTATACTTCATCCTACCCTCTTAGATACTCTCAATATCCTATATTTACTGTTCCAACTGTGCATAAAGAGCTGCCCGGAGGTCCTTCTCCTTCAGGGCCCCTTTGATTGGAATCATCTGCCTGCATCACTGAGGTCTTTATCAACTGTTGGTCTCTTCAAAATGTCTCTTTTTGTTCATCTAAAACTGAATGCCACTGTTTGTAGTGCACTCTTGGTTGGAGTAACACATTATTTGTTTTTCTATTGTAAAAATATTGTAAATTCTGAGATTGTCCTGTGAGTCTCACTGCTGGAGTGACACAGTATCTTGTTGGTCTGTGCTCATGCTTCACAGCTTAAAGGTTCTGGGTTCAATCTCGGGCCAGACGAGGCCTTTCTGTGGAGTTTTCACGTTCTCACTGTGTCTTTGTAGATTTTCTGCAGGCCCTCCGGTTTCCCCTACTTCTAAAAATATGTACAATTGTCCTGGATGAATAAAAGTTTGTTTGCTTGAGAGTAAGTGGTCGAAGGGACCACATCATTTGACCAACACTGAGGAAGACTGCAGAAAGTGTGTCGAGACTGTCTGGTATGAATAACGTACACTGGTCTGATAGAAAAGAAACTGTTTGGCAAGTTTAACACAAGAAGATTAAATGAGGGTTTCATTTGGTCCCTCATTTTTTTGTGACCAAATGGCTGGTCCCTCGCATGACATTTTCTATGGCTGTAAATGTCATGTGTTCCCTCTGGTCGTCTCCAGGTAACATACTAGTTTTTCTTGCATTTAACAAGAACATGATGAACTGGAGAGTTTAAGATCGCCTCACAGTTTCAGCTCAGAGGAACTTTCAAAGCCACAAAGTACTAAATGAGACATTTCTTGCTCCAAACTTACCGTCACTCTGTGTCTGAGAGTTGACTGGAGTCTGTGGAGTCAGATGAAGAGCGTCTGTAGACACATGTTCTCCGTTGTTTTCCCTCACGATCTGACCCACTCGCGTCATCAGTTCGAGTTGTTCCATGTCTTTCTGTTTGAGATATCTGAACCTGCATTGTTTAATGAAGTCCTTTAGCGGCGACTCTCGTCTATAATGTTCAAATGAATCTGCAGCTCTTCTGGGCGGCAGGAACAGCAGCAGTGAGTGTCCAAACGCCTGGTCACTGAAGTTCTCCAGGACTGACTGGAGTTTGGTCTTCTGCAGCTCAGTGAAGTCTTCAGGCTGTAGGACCAGGATGAAGACATGAGGTCCAGGAGCAGAGAGCTCCACACAGTCCTTCATCAGAGCAGACACAGAAGCCTCAGAGAGGTGCAGCAGGTCTGGAGTCTTCACCAGCACCATGTTCTTCCCTCTGTACTGCCCGGTGATCTTCTCACAGCGGTCCGAGAATCTGAACTCAGTCTGACCCAGGAGGAAGTTCCCCACTGAACATGTCCCAGACCAGCTGTTTCCCAGGAGAACCAGCCTCAGCTCGGACACTGCAGAGAATCAAACCACTGAGGTCACACAGAGGAAAAGAGAATAAAACTGCATGTAGCATCAAATATATCTGTTTATGTATAAAGCAGTTACTATCATTTACTACTCTTAGATTTCATGAGTAAACTGATGCTTTGAGGCGAGTGAGGAATCACAAAAAATATTCTAAATAAAATGATTAGTTTTCCCACAGTAACTTACTGTAGGGTGGAAGTAGTTCATAGCTGCTGACTCGCTCTCTGTGATGACTTTTCACTTCCTCTGGAACAGATAAAGCAACAAGTCAATGACCTTTTAGAAATGATAAGAAAGGTTTTAAAAGGAAATGTTGTCAACTTCTGATCTACTACATACATATACTCAAGAATGTAAATACATTTTGATTTTGCTCTCATTTCTCATGGGTTGAACTCAAAGACATAAAACAAACTCCACACAGGAAGACCTGTTCAAAATGTATTAACATGAACAAGCTGTCTGTCTGTCTGTCTGTCTGTCTGTCTGTCTGTCTGTCTGTCTGTCTGTCTGTCTGTCTGTCTGTCTGTCTGTCTGTCTGTCTGTCTGTCTCTCTCTCTCTCTCTCTCGTCTCTGCAGCTGACGATGACAAAGAAGACTTATGTCACATTTTGAGAAACAGGATGAGGTAACTTTATGCACGGTTCTGATTCGGTTCGGTTAGAAAGTGCCAACCGTGCGCGTCCGTGTTCAGTCTGTAACACTTCCAGCTCATCGTCGTGCATGATCCGGCTTATACCATGGTCCCACCAACTGAAACTGTTCATTGGGGCCAGTTTTTTTTTTTTTTTTTTAAGTCCTGGGCAGTTATCTCACTTTTTAAGCTGTTTTACCTGAAGCTAGTTCCAGCTCAATTGTTTATCATTACTATGGAAACAGCTGCAGTGGAGTGATAGAGAACGTGATTTCACTGTCATTTCCCTTTTTTTTTTTGCTAACTTTTTTTATTTAACAACAATTTACAAACAAATTGGCAAAACACCAGACCCTAAAGCAATGTAACATAAAATAAAACAAAATAAACATACCCATTCACACACACTCACACAAATCAGTTTCCATTAGAGGTTTTCTTCAATAAAATTCAGATTGTCAAGTACATTTTAAAGATAATAGATTAATTTTTCCTTCAAGTTGTCTCTTAAACACTGTAAAAAAAAGGCTTGACTTTTTTCCATTTGCAAGAATGAATAAAAAATAGGAAAGGCTTAATAAATTGTTCCAAGCATAGTCTGTAACTGTTATTTAACTATTGCCGGACTCAGTGTACAGCATAATTTTTTTAACGGACACCCTCCAACCGATATGTAAAATAAGTTACTTCAAGCTGTCAGTGTCCCGATCTGAACAGTTAAATACTGAGACGTCTGAGAAAGGCCGTCCTTCAGCACATGGATTATTGCAGAAAGTAAATCGACATTTGGTCGAGGCCTAAACTCAGTCACTACACCCACAAAACATGCAGCACATAATTCACTGAATCAAACTGTGACACTTTCAACTTTTATAATAATATCATAATTCACACAAATGTCATTAATATAATTACAGCTAAACTCACCTGCCATCTCTCTCTCTCACTCGTTCTCCTTTTGTCGAAGCAGAAAACACTGAACTGTTGTGCAAAGTCCAGGCTTGAATAGAGGTTTATCTGTAAAAAAAAAAAAAGTTTAATCCTTGGTTAATGATCAACTGAAACTGTATCTTGCCTCTACCTCTACTTTGCCAGAGTTTCATTTAGGATTTCATAAAAAGCAAAGTACAACTACAGCTAGTCTGAAGATTTTAAACGATAAAACTGAAGCTTTGATAATAAACAATGCGGCGCGGCCCTTTTTATTGATTACACAAAAGTGTTCGATACCGTGGACCACATTGTTTTGGCTCAAAGACTGTCAGCGAGTGCTTTTTCAGACCAGGCAGTCGAATGGTTCAAAAATGACCTGTCGAATTGAACCCCGAGTGCACAATTTTCTTTATTTCTTTATTTAAGGATCCCCATTAGTCTTTACCAACACAAAGACTCCTCTTCCTGGGGTCCATTCTCATTCAAAAGACATTATACAGTCAAAGGGTAATTTATACAACACACATTGACAATACAGAGTTCCTCATTCAATTCAATAATTGAGGTAATAAAAAACAAAACAAGGTGTATTACAATACTCAAAGCAACATTAAGTCAGGTTATTTATTTGTATTTGACTGATTACATATTTCTTTAGATTTATTTTAAAAGCAAGATGATTTTTTAGTCTCTTAATTTCCTGAGGTAGCATATTCCAGTGCGAGGTGGCTCGGTATATAAATGTACTTTTTAGTGCATTAGATTTTGGCTGAGGCAAAGTAAAATTAGTATTAGAAGCTTGTCTTGTGCTAAAGCCATGTCTGTTACAAGTGGGCTGCAAGTATGTATATAAATGGGGACATCGACTCATTTCTTATGTTTTTGGTCCAATAAACCACCCCATATATGGGTATTCAAGTTGACGCAGAAAAGTATTCAGCAACTCGAATACCCAGAAGTGAAACTGTGCCGTTTACGCACGGTTATGTTTGCGCTCCTGCCAAATGTGCTCAGTGCGTTCTGTGGAGATAGCGCGGCTCAGACTCAGTGTGCGAGGGTGATACCAGACTGGCATAAACAGATACGTTACGGTGACCCCCGCTGACCTATTGTTATCTAAAGCCATCAGGGGCTGGGTAGAGTGTTCGTTCTGTTCATTTAAGCCTAAACTGCGCTGTCCAGCTGCTGATGCCATATCGGCCTCATGACCCAGCGGCATATAGGCTGTTCGCCAGTTTGCTGAACTTACAGTAAGTTGTGCCCATAGTGACGATGATGTCACAGACCGGACAGCCAAAATGACACCCTCTCCCTCTCTCCAGCAAAGAGAGAAACTAAAATCTGTAAAACATGAAAATACACAAGGAGCACAATGTTTATGCAGCAGTGGCCGTATGCAGCATCCGTGCTTTGAGCCCGTGTATTTTCACTGTTGGCCGTGTCTATTCTCATGTGAATGTCTTAAATAGACAAATGAGAAAACAAAATTGTCAGTGTATTTTCATATTGCAATATTTTGCATATTGCTTTTCAAATCGAAAATACAATGAACATTAAAGTACACAGACCGCACCACTACATGTGGCTCTTTTGAGCTTTAATGAAAAAAACATCCTAGTTGAAGGTTTATATTCTCTATGAAGCAACATTTTTGTTTTATTTTATTTTTACATTGGTTTATTCATTAGCATACTAATCATTTCAAACTGTGGCTTTTTGAGACTTGCTTTTGGTTTAAAACTGATCAAAGTTGCTCTTTTGATGTTGAAGGTGCAGCGCAGACCCTGCTCTGTACTCGGTCTCTACACCCACAAAACACGCAGCACAAAATGATCAAACTGCGACACTTTCAGGTTCATAGGTTCTAAATAATTCAAACAAATGTCATTAATATCATTACAGATAAACTCACCTTCCTCCATCTCTTCTTCTCCGTCTCTTTCTCCTTTTGTCGAAAACACGGAGCTGCTGTGCGTCTTTATTTTAGTTTATCGGGTGTGGGCATTTATTTTACATTAGTGACTCAGTGGCGCCCTCCTCTGGCGAACACCGTCATTACCATCACACTGCAGCCTGTTCCTCCTGCCATAAGAAAACACTTTTTTTTTTTTTTTTTTTTTTTTTTTTTTTTTTTATTTCCCCCGCATTTTAACAGGGCATGCTGTCTTTAATCAGAAAGGCGTTAACCTCTTAACCCCCACCATAACCAGGGCATTTTCCCCAGTTTTTTTTTTTTTTTTTTTTTTTTTTTTTTTTTTTTATTATTGAACAGTTATTTTAATGTTATAAACATTTATGCCAGGGGTTAAGCAAAAAAAAATAACATAATAAAGAAATAATAATAAAAATAAATACAAAAATAAAAAAAAACACACAAAAATGACAGAGGCAGCCATTAGCAGCAGCACCCAAAACAGGTTAAAGCATCAAGAGTCTTAACAGCTTTGGGGTTTGAAGAGGAACGTATTGATTCTTTATATTGCACCATTTCGAGCAAGTAGAGTTTAAAAAGGGGATTTTTACCGGAAAATTTACATTTATGAATGTGAAATTTTGCAAAAATAATAAAAAGATTTATCACATAAAATTCTTTTCGTTTAGAGCCACAGGGATTGTAAAAACCAAAAAGCACATCAGAGTATGTAAGTGAAAAGTTATTAAGGATATAAGTTTGTATATAACGAGTAAAGTTTTTCCAAAAAGCTACAGTGAAGGGGCATTTCCAAAATAGGTGGATGACAGTTTCATTGTCCTGATGACAAAAGGAGCAGCTACAGTCAATGTCCTTGTGTAGAGATTGCTTTGCTGGGGAGCACCTGTGGAGCAGTTTAAAACACACATCCCGAAATTTGTTTGTAACCAGGTATTTAGAAGGTAAAGTCCATACAGTGGTCCATTTGATATCAGGTACAAACTGCCTCCAGTAGTGAATGACATAAGGCACAGTAGCAATATCTTTCTGAAGTAAAGCTCTAATTTTTTTGTTACTCATGGAAGGACTGGAGGCAAAACAGATTCTGCCCACAACAGTCTCAAAGATTGACAAAGAAGAAGCAATTGGCCTCTCGGTAAGTGAATGAACCCCACCCCGAAATAACATGAGCACACCTTGAGGAATAGCGTCCATAACAATAGCAAACTCCTTGGGAGTTACCGGAATCTGAAAGGATGACAAAAATTCAGAGTATGACATCAGAAATAATAAGAAAACACTTCTAGACTGATTCTAGATCAGTCCGGTGTCAGACGTTGAGCTGGCTTTGGTCCGGAGAAGGAGGAGTCTGTTATATTTTGGTTTATACATAATTGTCATTAATTATATAAATTAAAGATGTGAGAGAGACAAGGCACGTTTACAGAGCACAACTAAAAGCAATTCACATAATTTAAAATTAAAATCAAATTACACACAAACATTTTAGTGCAGAACAAATTTAAAACACTTGTTTTTGCTCAAGTTTTTCATGCACTGAAGTCAAAGACATTAAACATTTTCTATAAACATGATAGACCCATTTCTCACAAATATTGTTCACAAATCTGTCTCATTCTGTGTAGACCCCGAGATACTTGAACTCCTCCACTTGAGGCTATTTACTATTTCATATTTTTTTCCTCACATTTCCTGCCTATTTGCTCACTCTGTGTGTTTCTGAGAGCTGGATGTAACAAGTACATTTCTCCATTGTGAGATCAATAAAGGCTAATCTTCTCTTGTTCATCCACTACGGCAATGTGAGGCCCAGGGGCCAAAACCGGCCCGAGAACCTCTGGCCATCAAGATGATTTTGAGAAATATTAAACAAATCAGAGATCAAATGTATGTTAAAGTACAGTAGAAATGTGGAAAATACCGTCAATCCCTTTAAAATCTGCTAGAACACTGTTTAACCTCTTAACTCCCGCCTGAACCGAGAGGATCTTTTTCCTCACGTCATCCAATTTTTTTTCCATCTTTTTTTTGTCGGGTATTCAACTAACTTTTTTGTCACATTTTTGTCATTTTTCCGTCCATTTTTTATCACATTTTTGTCATTTTTTTCCCCATTTTTTATCATATTTTTTGTCATTTTTTTGTCAAAGTTTTGTCAATTTTTTAACCAATTTTTTGTCATTTTTTGTCACATTTTTGTATTTTTTTTGGTCATTTTTTGTCACATTTTTGTCATTTTTTTGTGTCACATTTTTGTCCTTTTTTTTGTCATTTTTTCGTCAATTTATCACATTTTTGTCATTTTTTGTCAAAGTTTTGTAATTATTTTTCGTCAATTTTTCAGCAAATTTTTGTCATTTTTTTGGTCACATTTTTGTCATTTTTCCGTCCATTTTTTATCACATTTTTGTCATTTTTTCGTCCATTTTTTATCATATTTTTTGTCATTTTTTTGTCAAAGTTTTGTCAATTTTTCATCCATTTTTTGTCATTTTTTGTCACATTTTTGTATTTTTTTTGGTCATTTTTTGTCACATTTTTGTCATTTTTTTGTGTCACATTTTTGTCATTTTTTTGTCATTTTTTTGTCAATTGTTCATCACATTTTTGTCATTTTTTTGTCACATTTTTGTCATTTTTTCGTCAATTTTTCATCAAATATTTGTCATTTTTTCGTCAATTTATCACATTTTTGTCATTTTTTGTCAAAGTTTTGTAATTTTTTTTCGTCAATTTTTCATCAAATTTTTGTCATTTTTTGGTCACATTTTTGTCATTTTTCCGTCAATTTTTTATCACATTTTTGTAATTTTTTTGTCATATTTCGTCAATTTTTTGTGACATTTTTGCCACTTTTTCATCAATTTTTTGTCACTTTTTTGTATTTTTTTTGGTCATTTTTTGTCACATTTTTGTCATTTTTTTGTCAATTGTTCATCACATTTTTGTCATTTTTTTGTCACATTTTTGTCATTTTTTCGTCAATTTTTCATCAAATATTTGTCATTTTTTCGTCAATTTATCACATTTTTGTCATTTTTTGTCAAAGTTTTGTAATTTTTTTTCGTCAATTTTTCATCAAATTTTTGTCATTTTTTGGTCACATTTTTGTCATTTTTCCGTCAATTTTTTATCACATTTTTGTAATTTTTTTGTCATATTTCGTCAATTTTTTGTGACATTTTTGCCACTTTTTCATCAATTTTTTGTCACTTTTTTGTATTTTTTTTGGTCATTTTTTTGTCACATTTTTGTCATTTTTTGTCAAAGTTTTGTAATTATTTTTCGTCAATTTTTCAGCAAATTTTTGTCATTTTTTTGGTCACATTTTTGTCATTTTTCCGTCCATTTTTTATCACATTTTTGTCATTTTTTCGTCCATTTTTTATCATATTTTTTGTCATTTTTTTGTCAAAGTTTTGTCAATTTTTCATCCATTTTTTGTCATTTTTTGTCACATTTTAGTATTTTTTTTGGTCATTTTTTGTCACATTTTTGTCATTTTTTTGTGTCACATTTTTGTCATTTTTTTGTCATTTTTTTGTCAATTGTTCATCACATTTTTGTCATTTTTTTGTCATTTTTTTGTCAATTGTTCATCACATTTTTGTCATTTTTTTGTCACATTTTTGTCATTTTTTCGTCAATTTTTCATCAAATATTTGTCATTTTTTCGTCAATTTATCACATTTTTGTCATTTTTTGTCAAAGTTTTGTAAAATTTTTTCGTCAATTTTTCATCAAATTTTTGTCATTTTTTGGTCACATTTTTGTCATTTTTCCGTCAATTTTTTATCACATTTTTGTAATTTTTTTGTCATATTTCGTCAATTTTTTGTGACATTTTTGCCACTTTTTCATCAATTTTTTGTCACTTTTTTGTATTTTTTTTGGTCATTTTTTGTCACATTTTTGTCTTTTTTTTTTGTCATTTTTTTGTCAATTGTTCATCACATTTTTGTCATTTTTTTGTCACATTTTTGTCATTTTTTGTCAAAGTTTTGTAATTATTTTTCGTCAATTTTTCAGCAAATTTTTGTCATTTTTTTGGTCACATTTTTGTCATTTTTCCGTCCATTTTTTATCACATTTTTGTCATTTTTTCGTCCATTTTTTAACATATTTTTTGTCATTTTTTTGTCAAAGTTTTGTCAATTTTTCATCCATTTTTTGTCATTTTTTGTCACATTTTTGTATTTTTTTTGGTCATTTTTTGTCACATTTTTGTCATTTTTTTGTGTCACATTTTTGTCATTTTTTTGTCATTTTTTTGTCAATTGTTCATCACATTTTTGTCATTTTTTTGTCATTTTTTTGTCAATTGTTCATCACATTTTTGTCATTTTTTTGTCACATTTTTGTCGTTTTTTCGTCAATTTGTCATCAAATTTTTTTCATTTTTTCGTCAATTTATCACATTTTTGTCATTTTTTGTCAAAGTTTTGTAATTTTTTTTCGTCAATTTTTCATCAATTTTTGTCATTTTTTGGTCACATTTTTGTCATTTTTCCGTCAATTTTTTATCACATTTTTGTAATTTTTTTGTCATATTTCGTCAATTTTTTGTGACATTTTTGCCACTTTTTCATCAATTTTTTGTCACTTTTTTATCATTGTTTTCCTCTCAGTTTTGTTGCTTTTTCCCAGCTTTTTCCCAGAAGCTTTTGGATTGGGGTAAAGCCAAACTGGAGAAAATGTGCTCGGTTCAGGTGGGGGTTAAGGGGTTAAGGGGCGCTGCTGTGCCCTAATCAAAATGTCTGCCAATGATTCTACATTAAGCAGCCGAAAAGTTGTTCTTCTTGCCCCACACTTTGAGTAAAACCAGTTTGGAAATAAACTGAGAAGAGTTCTCGCTTATTTCCACCCCTTCATCTCATAAAGTCCAGTCATAGAGCCTATTTTACTACATAAAGTCCTGCTGCGCTGCCCCCTGCTGCTGAACCCCGGTCAAACACGACAGAGCCACATCTGTACAAAGTGTCTTTAATGCTGAAAGAAC
This sequence comes from Gobius niger, assembly GCF_951799975.1. Classification (NCBI taxonomy): domain Eukaryota; kingdom Metazoa; phylum Chordata; class Actinopteri; order Gobiiformes; family Gobiidae; genus Gobius; species Gobius niger. The sequence goes on from NC_136867.1 coordinate 28,574,420, forward strand.
AAACACACAGATTAATGGATAAAGTGCAGCTACAAAAACAATTACAAACGTTTACGCTGGAGGATAAACCTGTGATACTTCATACAAACAAAGTACTGCATTTATTACACTTTCACTTCTACCTTCCGGATCGGTACAAAAATCGGAAGCACGACCGTTTATTATGACGACGAGACAGAGACGAGGAACTTTAACGCGATTAAATGTTACAAAACTGTTCAAAATGTCCATCCATCCATCCATTTTCTTCCGCTTTATCCGGGGCCGGGTCGCGGGGGCAGCAGTCTCAGCAGAGATGCCCAAACTTCCCGGTCCACACACACCTCCTGCAGCTGTTCTGGGGGGACCCCGAGGCGACACCAGGCCAGCTCGGAGACATAGTCCCACCGCCGTGTCCTGGGCCTTCCACGAGGCCTTGTCCCACTAGGACATGCCTGGAACACCTCCCGCGGGAGGCGACCAGGAGGCATCCGAAACAGATGCCCTAGCCACCTCAGCTGGCTCCTTTCGACGTGAAGGAGCAGCGACTCTACTCCGAGCTCCTCCCGGGTAACTGAGCTCCTCACCCGATCTCGGAGGGTGCGCCCAGCCACCCTGTGAAGGAAACTCATTTCGGCCGCTTGTATTCGCGATCTTGTCCTTTCGGTCATTACCCAAATCTCATGACCATAGGTGAGGGTGGGAACGTAGATCGATCGGTAAATCGAGAGCTTTGCCCCCCGACTCAGCTCCCTCTTCACCACGACAGACCGATACAGCGACCGCATCACTGCTGACGCCGCACCGATCCGTCTGTCGATCTCACGCTCCATCCGTCCCTCACTCGTGAACAAGACCCCGAGATACTTGAACTCCTCCACTTGAGGTAAGGACTCCCCACCGACCTGGAGAGGGGAAACCACCTTTTTCCGGTGGAGAACCATGGCCTCAGATTTGGAGGTGCTGATCCTCATCCCGGCCGCTACACACTCGGCTGCAAACCGCCCCAGTGCGTGCTGGAGGTCCTGGTTTGTTGAAGCCAACAGAACAACATCATCTGAGGCTCCCAAACCGGACACCCTCCGGCCCCTGGCTGCGCCTAGAAATTCTGTCCATAAAAGTAATGAACAGAACCGGTGACAAAGGGCAGCCCTGGCGGAGACCAACACGCACCGGGAACAGGTCTGACTTACTGCCGGCAATGCGAACCAAGCTCCTGCTGCTCATACAGGGAACAGACAGCCCTTAACAGAGGGCCCCGGACCCCATTCTCCCGGAGCACCCCCCACAGGGCACCACGAGGGGAGCGGTCGAACGCTTTCTCCAGATCTACAAAACACATGTGGACTGGTTGGGCGAACTCCCACGAACCCTCGAGCACCCGATGAAGGGTATAGAGTTGGTCCAGTGTGCCACGACCAGGACGAAAACCGAATTGTTCCTCCTGGATCCAAGGTTCAAAATGTCGTTATTACAAAAGGGGAATCACGTCAACACGGACCGAAAACCAGGGGAGAGGATTTACTTCATCTGGACGACAAACGAGGAGCAAAAATATGAATGAAGGCGACGCTGCAGGAGAATAAGGGAATACATGAAAGTACAGGTATTAATTTGAAACTTCTGCTGCAGATTAGTGACATAAATGTGAGGGGAAGATGTGTTGGAAGTTTGTCATTTCACGTTTTCGAGACTGTTTAGGCATTAAAATGGCCAAAATTTCCAATATTTAAACCTCTTAACTCCCGCCTGAACCGAGAGCATTTTCTCCAGTTCATCTTTACCCAAATCCTGCAGGCCAGTGTAACGCCTCATTTGAAAGCTAAGACCTACAAAACTAAATGGATCTTTTTCACATCAGATTTTTTTTCATCACTTTTTTTGTTGGGCAGTCATCTCATTTTTGTCAAATTTTCGTGACTTTTTTGTCAAAATTTTCGATTTTTTTGGGGTCAAATTCTTATCACTTTTTTGTCAATTTTTTGTCACTTTTACGTCATTTTTTTCTCGATTTTTCGTCAAATTTTTCTCACTTTTTTGTCAAATTTTTGTCAATTTTTGTCGTTTTTTTGTACATTTTTAGTAAATTTTGTGTCACTTTTTTGTCAAAATTTTCTCACTTTTTTGCCAATTTTTTGTAAATTTTTGTAGTTTTTTTGTAAATTTTTTGTAAATTTTTCTCACTTTTTTGTCAAATTTTTGTCAATTTTTGTCGTTTTTTTGTACATTTTTTTTACATTTTTTGTCAAAATTTTCTCACTTTTTTGCCAAATTTTTGTCCATTTTTGTTGTTTTTTGTACATTTTTTTGTCACTTTTTCGTCCATTTTTCGTCAATTTTTGTCGTTTTTTTCGTCAATTTTTTCCTCAATTTTTCGTCAAAATTTCCTCACTTTTTCGTCAATGTTTTCTCACTTTTTTCACATTTTCATCCTTGGTTACGTCTCAGTTTTGTTGCTATTTTCACCCCTTTTTTCCAGAAGCTTTTGGATTGGGGTAAAGCTGGAGAAAATGTGCTCGGTTCAGGTGCCTGCAGTTCACAAACTATCCACCAGGGGGTGCTGCAGCGCCCTCAGCACCCTGGGTTCCCACGGCCTTGGATTTTTGTAATTTCTTCTTCTAAATGATTATTCTTTTGTCAGTGTTGATCCGTTAGTTACAAAAAATGGGGGATTTTGGATTTTAAAAAAGAAAAAACATTTCTAAAGTTCAAGCAGGGATATAGTTCCATGCACCTGTGTAGAGGCCGTGTGGCCTTGTGCCACACAAACCACTGGGATTTGGTCGTTTTAAACAGAAAAGGCCTTCCACTTTGTCCAGACCTTGCAATGACCAAAAAACATCATCCAAGTCAGAAAACAACTCATAAGCAGCTCTCATCATGTCCATGTACAATGGTCCTCCATCAGCCATTGCCAATCTCTTCCTCTTCCCTCTGTCCACAAAACCTAACACAGGGAGACCTATCCTTCCCTGCTCTTTCCCCAGAGGGCCTCCTAAACCCTTTTCCAATAGGGTATTAACAGCATTTGGCCCTGTGCCTGCGCTGTTGACCACATCTGGGGAATCCAACAAATCAGAGGGTTCAACTTCACTGGAGATTGAGGTGGTTATTTGTTCCTCTTGACATGGAGAAGTTACATGAGATGTCTGATCAGATGTAATGGATGTGTGTAGAATTGTCTCTGCAACAGTCGAGGGGTCACATGTCCCGGCCCCTGTATCTTCACATACCAGAGGGGATGACTGTTTTGTAGCAACTGCATGTTGATCAGGTAGCTCCACAGTTGGTTTCTTCAGTTCCTTTAAACCGGGCGTGGGCCTCTTGCTCCTTTTTGTAGCATTTAATAAGGCAAATTTAGCATCTGCAATTTTTATTTCAAGATCAAGTTGTTCCTTTCTTCTTCTGATGTTTGCCAGTCGTTCTTCCAATGCATATTTCTCTTCAAACACAGCCTTTCGGACCAAAAGCGCTGCGATTTCACTTTCAACTTGTAATTGAGCAGCAATGGTGGATTTTAAACAACTTTCCCTTTGGAAATAGTTCATCGCAAACATTTGTACATTTAAACTTAAATATGCTGTAAACTTTGTCTTTGCAAGAGTTCCATTGAAAGTTCAACAGCTTTAACATGAACACATTTGCAGTTTCTTGCATTTAACCGTGTAATCAGTGTCCAGATCCAGCGGTGAATGACTCAAAATGGTAATCTTCGTTCCAACCTTCTGCACTGCTTGTCCACAGCACCAACTCGAAAGATTCCACGCCACAAGTGGTCCAAATCCTGCCTGTAGCAACCCACACGGCTGTGTCGAACAGCTCCAGCTCTCCACCTTGTCGTCTGTTGTAACCAAACGAGGAGTCTTTTGGCCTTGTGCCACACAAACCACTAGGATGCAAAGTTTTGAAGGCTCTCAGACGCGTGTTCCAATCAAAAAGGAAGCACAGTAATCTTGTAATATGTTCCTTTATTTACTTGAGCTCAGCACGGTCAAAAGACTGTTCCTCCTCACTTTGCAACACCTGGCACCACTAATTACCAGGCTTAAATAGGGCCAGGGCAAGAAGCATGAGGAGGAATCAGCCACAGTGACTCCTAGAGGCCAGGCAGGCATTCTGGCCGCTACAGTCACATTAAAACACTTGGACGCTACAGTGTGTTAGATGTATTTACCAATAGTGACTTGGCAGCTAACAGAGTTGTTCCACAGCTTTTCTCTACTTTTTATACTGTTTTAGCTAAAGTTCATTTTTGGAAAATGTATGCTAACAGCTACAAACAGGGCAGATCGCCATGGTAACTCTATTAACCTAGCAATAGTACGTTGCCGCTAACTTAAGCATGCTCTTGCTAGCCGCTGTCTTTCGCTCGGTGACAAGACATACATTTGAAACTAGATTTGTGTTAACAGGGCACAGCAGCGAACAGTTTTCAACAGACTAACTAAACAAAGTCCCAAGAGAAGGTGATCGGCACGGTAGCGCAGCGGTTAGTGCTCTCGCTTCACAGCTAGAAGGTCCGGGTTCGATTCCCACCTGCACAGGGCCTTTCTGTGTGGAGTTTGCATGTTCTCCCCGTGTCTGCGTAGGTTTCCTCCGGGCACTCCGGTTTCCCCTACCACTAAAAACATGCACAATAGGCCAGGATGAATGATGTGTGAGTGAATGTATGGTGGTGGTCAGAGGGTCCGTTGGCGCAGACGTGTGCAGTCGCGAAAGCGCTTCTGACAGTCTCCCCCAGGGGAAACTGAAGCTAAAAACGTAGCTTTCCACCACCGAGTATGGAGTGACTGTACAACTGTCTCATGTAAAGCGCTTTGTGACTATATGTCTGTGAAAGGCGCTATATAAATAAAGATCTTCTTCTTCTACTCAATTATATTATGGCAATTTGTGTCCATGTTGTTTTGAAGAAAGGTTTATTATCAGAATTTACATTGTAACAACATATAGTGACTTTAATTTTACAACTGGATTCACATGATTTTTTAATGTGCAATAAACATCTGCATTGAAACAACAAAAAACGACATTTCCATGCCGGATTATAACCACAAATTTACAAACATTTGGGCTGTCTTAACTTTTTTTGTGTTCACACGTTTTTAGGATTAAAATCGAGCACATGTCACAAATGACTGATAGCCTGGCAGATGTTTTTCAGTCGACAGGACCTGGCCCTTGGATTTCGCAGTCTCCTTCCTGAAGGCATTACCTTGAAGAGAGGGAGTATGTTTTTAGTGGAGGGGAGAGGGGCTCCAATGATCTTCTCAGCTGCTCTCACACTGGGCTTGAGGCTCCTGCGAAAGTGGGATCAGGACTTGTACTGGCCCCCTGCGCCTCATCCTTAGTTTCGACCAACCAATTTTCAAAGACTTGGTAAACCAAAGGAGACATGAGTGATTTTAATATTTTATGAAGTCTTGAGTCTTCCTCTTCCTCTAACATTTCCTGTATGAGCTCACTGAGCTCTTTCTCTTGATCTTTCAGCAGAGCTTCTTTTTTCTCCTCATCCTTCTCTTTTTCCATTTGTTCTTTATTTGCCTTGATTTTCTTATTTATCCGTTTCACATTGCGCTCTTTTCTACAGATACACTCCACCAAATCGTTCATGTTTTTCCTGTGTTCCTCGAGCTTTTCTTTCTCTTTCCTTTGAAATTCTTCTTCAGCTCTGGTTCTGGCCTCTTTTTCAGACGCCTTTTTACTTTCTTCTATTTCCTTCTCATACTTTTTCTTTAACTCCTTAATGTTTTCTTCCTCTTGTAGTTTCCTGATTCTGTCTTCTTCTCGTCGCTGCTCTTGATCCTTCAGTCTTTGTCTGTCATATTCTTCATGGAGTTTTTGAATATACTGTTGTTTCTCTACATCTTCCAGTTTTCTTTTTTGCTGCCACTCTTCTCTTTCATTTTCCCACTTCTCTCTCTGCTCTTCCATCTTTCTCCTGCTCTCCTGTAGTTTTTGTACAATTGCTTCTTTTGACTCTGATTCAGATTTAATTTTTTCCTCCAGCTCTTTTTGTTTTTGTTCCAGTTCCTGACGCTGTTGTTCCTCCTGTTCTCTTCTCTTTGTCTCTTCTTCTTCTCTCTTTTCCTGTTCTTTCTTTCTATGCTCCTCTTCCATCTTAATCTTTTCCTCCTTTTCTCTGAGCTCCTGTTCTCTCTGTTTTCTGTGTTTTTCTGTTTGTTCTTTGTGTTTTTCCATCTGCAGTTCAATGTCTTCAATTTCCTGTTTATATTTTCTCTTAATTTCTGCCTCTTGTTGTTTCCTGATTCTGTCTTCTTCTCGTCGCTGCTCTTGATCCTTCAGTCTTTGACTGCTATATTCTTCACAGAGGTTTTTAATATATTGTCGTCTCTCTTCATCTTCCTGTTTTCTTTTTTGCCACCACTCTTCCCTTTCATTTTCCCACTTCTCTCTCTGCTCTTCCATCTTTCTCCTGCTCTCCTCTAGTTTTTGTTCAATAGCTTCTTTTGACTCTGATTCAGATTTGATTTTTTCCTCCAGTTCTTTTTGTTTTTGTTCCCATTCCTGACGTTGTTTTGCCTCTCGTGCCTTACTCTGTTTTTCTTTTTCCTCATTTTCCTCTTTTCTTTGTTGCCACCACTTTTCCCTGTCTTTTTCCCACTTCTCTCTCTGCTCTTCCATCTTTCTCCTGCTCTCCTGTAGTTTTTGTTCAATTGCTTCTTTTGACGCTGATTCAGATTGAATTTTTAACTCGAGCTCTTTTTGTTTTTGTTCCAATTCCTGACGCTGTCGTTCCTCCTGTTCTCTTCTCTTTGTCTCTTCTTCTTCCCTCTTTTCCTGATCTTTCTTTCGCAGCTCCTCTTCTATTTTAATCTTTTCCTCCTTTTCTCTAAGTTCCTGTTCCTTCTCTTTTATTTCTTTCTTCATTTGCTCTTTTTGTTTATCCATTTCCTGTTTTATTTCTTTCAATTCATGTTGATATTTTCTCTCCATTTCCTCCCTCTCTCTCCTCATCTTTTCCTCCTTCTCCTTCACAATTCTCTCCATCTCCTTTCGCAGCTTCTCTTCCATCTTAATCTTTTCCTCCTTTTCTCTGAGCTCCTGTTCTCTCTGTTTTCTGTCTTTCTCTGTTTGTTCTTTGTGTTTTTCCATCTGCTGTTTAATGTCTTCCATTTCCTGTTGATATTTTCTCTTAATTTCTTCCTCTTGTAGTTTCCTGATTCTGTCTTCTTCTCGTCGCTGCTCTTGATCCTTCAGTCTTTGTTTGTCATATTCTTCACGGAGGTTTTTAATATACTGTTGTTTCTCTTCATCTTCCTGTTTTCTTTTTTGCCACCACTCTTCTCTTTCTTTTTCCCACTTCTCTCTCTGCTCTTCCATCTTTCTCCTGCTCTCCTCTAGTTTTTGTTTAATTGCTTCTTTTGACTCTGATTCAGTTTTAATTTTTTCCTCCTGCTCTTTTTGTTTTTGTTCCAACTCCTGACGCTGTCGTTCCTCCTTTTCTCTTCTCTTTCTCTCTTCTTCTTCCCTCTTTTCCTGATCTTTCTTTCTCAGCTCCTCTTCTATTTTAATCTTTTCCTCCTTTTTTCTAAGTTCCTTTTCCCTCTCTTTTATTTCTGTCTCTATTTGTTCTTTCTGTTTTTCCATCTGCTGTTTAATGTCTTCCACTTGCTGTTGATATTTCCTCTCCATTTCCTCCCTCTCTCTCCTCATCTCCTCTTCCTTCTCCTTCATGATTCTCTCCATCTCTTTCTTGATGGTCACCTCAGCGTATTGAAACATGTCGTTGGTGAAGCAGCCGCCGCCGTTCTCCTCCACCATGGCATCGATCTTTTTCAGCAGCTCTTTCACCTGAGAGACGTTTGTTTTGTCTTTGCTATTAAAGACATGGAAGCGGTTTCCACAGTCGGAGAGAACCTTTTTCAGAGAACTGTCACTACGTCTAATGAATTCTTCAATAGAACTCTTACCCTTCAACTTATCTCCATGTGTGAAAAGAATCATTGTGTATTTTTGTGAGTCTTTTCCAAATGATTTTCTAATGAGATCAATGGTCATATTATCGTCTTCTGTAAATCGTCCGAGCTCGAGCACCAGCAGAAACACATGAGGCCCTGGAGCCAAAAGACTGACACATTTAGTCATTTCATCAATGATGTCATCATTGGACATTCTGCTGTGAAACAAACCCGGAGTGTCCACCACAGTGATGCTCCGCCCATCGACTTCAGTCTCAGCTTTTTCACAGCTCTGGGTGACAGATACTTGACTGAAATCAGCACGAAACTGCGTTCTTCCCAGGATTGTGTTTCCTGAGGAGCTCTTTCCATGGCCAGTTCTTCCCACGAGTGTAATCCTCAGACAGTCAGCAGAGGCTTCAGGACCTGCAAAATATGGATAGAATTTAAAGGATAAATATGAGTTAAAGAATCCACACATGTTACATATGCTGCTCAAAAAGCCTTTACAGAACTCCATGAAAATACATGACACCACAAAGAGACAAAGCATTTTAGGAATAAAAATAAAAAAAGGGCAAAAGTTCAAGTTCAAGACAAAGTAGTACTGCATTATTTTCACTGAACACGATATAGGCGTCTGGGCTGAGTAACTTACAAGCTAACTCAAAACCGTGATCAAGAGCGAATGAAAGCTCGGCAGGTGCATGTAGAGTGAGACTATTACCACTATTTGAACAATGGAATTATTAACACGTTATTCAATACTTTTTATTTTATGGCTGTATTGTCATTAGGGCTGGGACAAAATAACGGATCGCAAAACTTTGTGCTGCAAAACCAAGTATCAATATTTATTAAGTGTCACAATACTTTTAATACTTTAGAAGAATTTGTATCCTGCACTCCTTTGTTTCGAGTAACAGTTACACAGCACCTTGTTTATCACTTTTCAATCTTAAAGAGGGGGTATTATGCTTTTTTCAGCCACATAGCACCAGTCTATATCACACTACAATGATGACCAAACCTTCTGTTGGTCTGTAAATGCAGTAAATTAGAATTACTGCCTTGTATAAAATTGCTCTTTCAAAATGGCGGTAGCAAATGACTTGAAATAGGCCTCTGTCTCTTTAAGAACCTCTGACCCTTTCTGACACGCCCCCTCCACACGCTGTCTGTGGCATCACAACAACACTCCGCTTGTCTCCACAGTATTGAAACTACGATCGGTGCATTTTAATTTTTATTGTTGGAAAGGAGCTACTGTTTATCACTTTGTGAACAATGGCCACACAGGATATTATTTGGAGACGAACCTTCCACACCGGACGCTTGGAAGGGGCTCTTGCCTGAAAATACCTGCTGTTTGGAGGCTCTCTCTTTGCATCTGCCATGCCCTATGGATCTCTAACTATACCCCCATGGACGACACCAGGATCTGCAGGAGCCCATACGATTCAAAAGACGGACATTATCTGTGCAGGTGGACAATGGTTTTTCGAGGTTACCCCGTTAGCTTGTTATAATCGACTACAGCTCATTGTTGATGAAAAGTCTGCAATAAACCACAAATGTGTAAAGCCAGGCTCATTGTGTGATCATCGTAAAGGCTGCTTCGAGTAGTTGCCTGCTTTATTGACGTTATTTGTGCATAATATGCTGCCTGTTTTCAATGAATGTTGTGAAGGTGAAGGTTGTTAGCTTGTCGCGGCTAATAGTGCCTTAGCTCCGGGAGAAAACCACTCGGCTACGACTCACTGTAGATGAAATGTGAGCAATAAACTACAAAATCAACAAGCCCGGCTCCGTGTGTGATCATCATAAAGGCTGCTTCAAGCAGTTGCCTGTTTTAGTGACGTTTTCAATGCATAATATGCTGCTTGTATTCAGTGAATTTTCCCGTTAGCTTATCGCGGCTAGCTTGTTAGCTCCGGGAGAAAACCACTCGGCTACGACTCACTGTAGATGAAATGTGAGCAATAAACTACACAATCAACAAGCCCGGCTCCGTGTGTGATCATCATAAAGGCTGCTTCAAGCAGTTGCCTGTTTTAGTGACGTTTTCAATGCATAATATGCTTGTATTCAGTGCATTTTCCCGTTAGCTTATTGCGGCTAGCTTGTTAGCTCCGGGAGAAAACCACTCGGCTATGACCCATTGTAGATGAAATGTGAGCAATAAACTTCCAAATCAACAAGCCCGGCTCCGTGTGTGATCATTGTTAAACGGTTCTTTATGTGTGTGGTGGTTTTATTGACTTTATGTGTGCATATTTCTCGTTTTCACGTGATGACTCGAGGTTTAGCTTAGCATTAGCTTTCTCCGGTGGCTCTGGGCATCATCAAGGCCCAGCGCAGAACCAGACACTGAAATAAGTGTTCTTGTCACCGGTTTTAACCCTGGGTGTTTCGGTAACAGAAACACTGATGTGTGTCTTTGTAAAAGTCTGCTGTGGCTCCGGTTCACAACACATGAAGCTAATCCTCCATGATGACTCTGTTTACATCTTAGGGCTAGACACTGCGGGGAGGGGGTTCTGCTGAGGAGCAGTGGTTGGTTACTCGGCTGGTGACGAAAGGTCGGAGGCGTATCCTGGAGGTCGAGGGCGTTTCCTGAAGGAATCAGGCGTTTTATCCCTAAAATGGCCGCCATCAGAGTTTCTACAGATTACTCGAAAATACGTGAATGTGCCAAGGCAACACTTCAGGCATGGTTTTAATGAGGGAATGACTTAATAACATGATGTAAAGCTTGAAAAAGTCGATTTTGCATAATACCCCCCCTTTAACACTTAAATAATAAATGTCAAATGGCATTTGTTTTCTAAATTTGGACACATGACTGTTTTCTTTTTACACATTTTAAGGTAAACATATGACTAATCATAATTACATACTGTATCGCAATACGGATCGGCCCCTGAGCATCGTGGTACGTATCGGATAGTGACAAAAGTCTATTGTCCAGTGTATTTAAAACACTGACACACAATAAGCTCAGAATACATTGGCAGTGGGATTTAGGAGTTCAGGCCCAGGGACGTCAACACCAAACTAGTAAATAAGTCATCTTTGTATTTTATCTGATGATAACCTTTGTGGGGTGACCCCAAAGGCAATTTTGTCACTGCATATCAGGAATATTCAGGGAAAAAAATAAGTACTGAGTGATAAGAATGTAATGAGAAGGAGTTGGTAATATGGGTTCTATCTTTAGTGTAACTTCATACAAATGCACTGACAACTACATACAATTATCCATCCATCTATTTTCTTCCACTTGTCCGTTGCCGTGTCGCGGGGGCGAAATGCGATTCAATTTTTTTGTCATCAGGAGACACGGGGTCAATTTTCACACTTATGCTGATGATTCACAGTTATACATCTCCATGTCTCCAGATGACACCAGGCCAATAGATGCACTTTTTAACTGCATTTTAGATCAAATCCTGGATGGCAGAAAACTTTCTCCGGCTTAACCAGGACAAAACTGAAATGTCACTGTCTGTGAATCCTTCCTCACAGGTGAAGAACCTGGGTGTGATCTTTGACTCTGAGCTGGCGTTTATTCCACACATTAAGAACATCACAAAGAGAGGTTTTTACCATCTAAAGAACATAGCCAGAGTCGCCCCATTCTCTCTCGGGCCAACACGGAGACGCTCATGCATGCTTTTATCACCAGTCGTATCGACTACTGTAATGCCCTGCTTTCTGGTCTTCCCAAAAAGAGTATCTCAGGTTTACAGCTTTTACAAACTTCAGCAGCTCGAGTCCTGACGAATACCAGGAGGCGGGACCACATTACACCGGTTTGAGAATCGCTGCATTGGCCCCGTGTGTTTCAGGATCGATTTTTAAGTTCTTTTAATGTTTTTTGAATGTCTTAATGGTCTTGGTCTTTCTTATCTTTCAGAACTGCTTTTACCTTACGAACCTTCACGGCCCCTTCGCTCCTCCGGCAGGGGTCTCCTAGTTATTCCTAAAGTCAACAAAAAGACTCAGTTTTACAGCCCTTGCCTCTGGAACCACCTGAGGAGGAGCTCAGGGCTGCAGAGAATGATCATGTTTTTAAGAGCAGCTCAAAACCCAACTGACTAATCTACCTATTTAATCCTAATATATAAAATGTATATATATGGTAGGTTGTCCCAGGCGCATTGTTTTAAATGTTGTAATCTGTAAAGCACTTTGTGATACCTTTCGGTATGAAAAGCGCTTTATAAATAAAGTTTGATTGATTGATTGTTATTATTTACAAGAAAACACCTGTGCAGAGGATCCTGACACTCGGCTCAGTCCTGCACCAGGAGATCTGTACAGGGTCTAATGAGCACATCGCTGATTGGATTTCAACCAGTTTTTTAATTGAGTCCTAAATGTGTTAAACGTGGGGCATTCTCTTATCGTGAGAGGGCTGCTGTTCCAGATGTTACATCCCCTAACTGAAAGAACAGTCTGCCCAAAGGTGGTATGTCTGAAAGTCTCCTCTAACCATAGAAAAGGATTTCAATTTTATGAATTCCCTTGGTGGTGGTTCAAGTCCATTGAATATTTTGTAAACCATACAAGCAAATTTAAAGTATTTAAAATTTTCGAAGTTCAGAAGGTTGTACTTCTCAAGAATGCGGCAGTGGTGGTACGAAACAGATTTTCTGGCAAAAAAATGTACAGCTTTTTTATATAAGGATTCAATTTGTCTAAGAGTGGTTTCATTTGTAAGAGACCACTCAGTTCGAGGAGGGGTGATACAATCATTACTTTTTTTGTGGGTAAATCTTCAAAAACAATTAATTCTTAGGATTACTAGGGCTCTGTTCAGTTCGTATTAGTCACAAAAAAATAATAATTATTAATTAAAATAAATATTTTTCTAGAGAAACTAGTTACACTCATTTCACTCTCACTCACTAAAAAATAATCTAATACATTTGGGTTATATCTGTAGTTTGAAAAATGCCCCTATACAAAATGTACCAGTTTTTTGTATTGTTTTCGTCGGTAGGCCATGTTTTTACATAGTTAAAATGTGTTTCTCTAAGTCTTTTGATCAGGTAAAAAACAGACTCACCGCTGACTGTCCTTTTGACCTGTAGATCTTGAATTTCTCGTACAGTTGTGATCATCCTCCTCTGGCCGTAGATAAGCGTCTCTGTGGTGTAGCTGTGAGCTTTATTTTTAGCAAAAGTCTCTAATGAATCCAACAGCATATCGACCTGGTGCTGCCCCCTGGTGTTGAATATCAGATGTCCTCCATAGGGCTGACACAGCTCCTGTAGGTCTGATCCTTCCACGTCTGGATGATAAGAGTCTGAGTCTACAGTGAACAGGATCAGAGTGAAGGGACAAACTGCAGAGCTGAAAACCTCCTGGATGCTCCTCAGCTCAGACTTGTCTTCGTCGGTCAGAGGGTTCAGCGGTAGAACCAGGATGAAGGCCTGGACGCCCTGAGGGCCACAGCGGGACAGGAAGCTGAGACACTGCTCCATCAGCTTCTCCTCAGGTTCACCAGAACCAGCCATTGGCGGCAGCTCCAGCAGAGACACCCAGCGCCCACATACCTTCCCCTGGTGACTCACACACTGCTCTGGACTCAAACACACACTGCCCCGTCCGAAAATGGACTCTACGACTGAGCTCTTCTCTGCCCCTGCTCTTCCACACAGCACCAGGTTCAGACATGGCCTGTTCTCTTCAGAGGCAGCGAGGTTCAGACCTTTGTCTTTCTCCTGAGATGGTCCACAGCTCAAGTTCTCTTTGTTCTCTTTCAGCATTTGACCAATTCTTGTGAACAGCTCTTCACGTGTGAATTCTTTCTGGTTCGGATCATCAGTGCTCTTTATGTAAAGATATCTGTATTTACAGTTAATGATCATGTCCCTTATAAGTTGGTCATCCTGATCCCTCTCACGAAGTGATTTCTGTACGACCCCTGTTTTTGCTTGTCCCATGGAGATCAGCACCAGTGATTGGTCGAAGGCCTTGTCACTGCAGCTCTGCAGGACTGAACACAGTTTGTATTTGTGTTTCTCAGTGAAGTCTTCAGGCTGTAGAACCAGCAGGAACACAAGAGGACCACTCAGACGTCTAATACAGTCTGTAAAGTCAGATATGTCTGTGTCCTGCAGATCTGGAGTGTTGACCACAGTGAGGGGCTGGTTATGCATCTCGCCTTCGTAAGTCTGAAAGTTTAGTGGTTTATTCTCTGTATTTATCATAATCTTCTTCAACAGGAGGTTTCCCACAGAACTCCTCTGACTCCAGCTGTTTCCCAGGAGAATCATCTTCAGCCCAGACCCTGGAATGACAAAATAACATGAGGAGGTATTCTTTACACAATATTACAAATTGACAAAAGCAACAGTGCTAACCACAGGTTTACAATTAATTAGGTATTATTACAACAATATGTTTAATAAATGCAAACTCTAGCATTTTATTGTATTTTTTATTTTGGCATTTTGTGACATTTTTGGATTATGGGTCTGAATTGGGACCAGGGGTGTGTGGAAACCTGTCTTTCTCATAAGCTGAGCCACCTTATCCAATGGGCTAGCAGGGGCTGGAGCCCAGGGGCCTACCATAGTCAAGGGCCTATCAGAATTAAGGGGGGAAAGGAGGTGATTTGTTGATTTTCATGACAATCACTTTGAGGCATGACTGACTGTATGCGATGATTGTGCTGCGCTCCCATGTGTGGACCTGGAGTAGGCCCGCCCTACCTGTCCCACAGGGATACATGTAGGAGTAGCAGGGTTAAGGTTTTTGTGGGATTTTGGGTTAGGGTTAGGGTTAGGGTTTGCACTGAGGGGGGGTTGGGCCCTACACATCTGTTTAAGCCCTGGGGCTTATGGGTACATGAAGGTGGGCCTGCTCATCAGGTAATCATCTTGCTAAAATGTCTTGAATAAATTGTAAACAAACTAATTGATTCAGGGAATTTTGAGAACATGGCAGCAGCAACAACTCTAGGAAAACAGAATCTGCTGTTTGGGAAATGTTATTATCAGACTCTAACATGAGTCATCTCCAGAATCAGCCACAGGTAGACTTTAGTTCAATTCAGAAGTGGCTTAGTATGAATCTGTTAAAACTCAATGGGAAAAAAAAATCACTGTGTGTGTTTTTTGGAACTCGCCACTCTCTACAATCTGCTGATTTGAACATTTACTTTGACGATGGCGAAGGATACCACAGTGAAGTATCAAGGAGTCTGGCTTGATTCTGAACTTAACTTCAAATTATATATTGACCACATCATTAAGCAAACACACTCCTGCTTAATGCAACTTTGTAGATCATCAAACTGCTTTACACCTCAAGTCAGAAGGAGAATAATTTCTCACCTTATTTTACCAATTATTGACTATGCAGACATTGTTTATTTTCATACTTCTGATGTACACCTTAAACCTCTTTTGTTCAACACCCTTTGTAGATTCATTTCAAGTCACCCGTATAGAACTCATCACTGTAATTTATACATCCAGCTTAACTGGCTACAACCTGAGAAACGACGGCAGTACCACTGGTTTCAATTTATTTTCAAGTATTGTTTTCATTTCCCACCATACTTGAAATGTTTTCTCGTCCCTTATACTTCATTCTACCCTCTTAGATACTCTCAATATCCTATATTTACTATTCCAACTGTGCATAAAGAGCTGCCCGGAGGTCCTTCTTCTTTAGGGCCCCTTTGATTGGAATCATCTGCCTGCATCACTGAGGTCTTTATCAACTGTTGGTCTCTTCAAAATGTCTCTTTTTGTTTATCTAAAACTGAATGCCACTGTTTTTAGTGCACTCTTGGTTGGAGTAACACATTATTTGTTTTTCTATTGTAAAGAATATTGTAAATTCTGAGATTGTCCTGTGAGTCTCACTGCTGGAGTGACACAGTATCTTGTTGGTTGGTGCTCATGCTTCACAGCTTGAAGGTTCTGGGTTCAATCCCGGGCCAGACGAGGCCTTTCTGTGGAGTTTTCACGTTCTCCCTGTGTCTTTGTAGATTTTCTGCAGGCCCTCCGGTTTCCCCTACTTCTAAAAATATGTACAACTAGCTGAGACCCGGCCTTCGGCCGGGCCTCGCTAGTCTCCACATTTGATATTCTGAGATTATGAGTGATTACAAAGAAATGTCCAACCCGTCACACAGTTCAGCTGTAGACCAGTGGTTCCCAACCCATTCCAAAAACTATGGCCACTACAAATGTTTAAAATAATGAATGCTAAAAATAATTTCAAACAATCTGCAATTGGAGTGTTTGATGCACCCGTACTCCTTTCTTATAAACTACAACGACAATATGTTCGCTAAACTCAGGGAATAGAATTCAAGAGACAGTGGAATAATTAGGGATAAATATTAGGGGTTCAGCTCTAACAGTTCGGTTCATGGTGCAGGACCCGCGGTTTGGTGCATCACGGTAGTGTACAATGAAAAAAATAATGAGTTGGTTTTGAAATGAAATAGCCTGATGATCGTTGTTAGACAGTATTTATAACTTTACAATAAAATTGGCAATGCGTTCAAAGCTGCTTTAGAATAAAATGTACCTCTGGGCTCACAATACGTGAAAGCAAAATAGAAAACAAATGGTACAGCAGCAAAGAAAAAAAAAGAAAAAAACTACACAGTGCAGGCCATGCGCTCGTTAAGTTGTAGTTTCATTTTCGCTTTTACTCACACGGAGGAGAAATCAGTCGGAGCAGCGCGTGTGATTAGAGGCTCTTGGGCAATGTTTTGCGTGTACTGTTTTTCGGAGACAAAGCTTTAGAGACGGAATACTGCCTGGATCTATAATGAACCACAGCCTCGGTCACTGCAGGAGAGACTTAAACAAAGACGCGCAGATGTCTTTTGGAGGATGTAACTGTACCTGTGCGGAGCGTCTGCAGGTTAACGGTGAGTGACGATGACACACATCGCCCTGTTTGGATGCGCGCGCGCACACACGCCGCCCTGTTTGGATGCGCGCACACGCACGGCACTCAGATCTCGTGCACTCGCGTTGTTGTGACGGCGGGTTGTCCTCGGACAGCAGCACCGCGGTCCATATGGACCCGTTGTCAATGCCCGCGGCTGGTGGGACCGTCACGTGGGGGGCGGCCGCGGATGTAATAATAATAATAATAGTAATAATGCATTAGTCTTATATAGCGCTTTTCCAGACGCTCAAAGTTGCTGAACAATTATGCGCACATCAGCCCCCACCACCAACCACGCACACACTCAGTACTGTCGCCAGGCTTCCTGGTGTTCCCAAACGGTCTCCCATCCCAGTCCTAACCAGGCACTTCCCTGCTTAGCTTCAAAGTCGGTATGGGAAATAAACATGGCGGCGCCCAGGCGGCGGCCATTGAGATAGCGTTTTCTATAATAGATTGTCCAGGATCAATAAGAGTTTGTTTGCCTGAGAGTAAGTGGTCGAAGAGACCACATCATTTGACCAACACTGAGGAAGACTGCAGAAAGTGTGTCGAGACTGTCTGGTATGAAAAACGTACATCGGTCTGATAGAAAAGAAAATGTTTGGCGAGTTTAACACAAGATCAAATGAGGGTTTCATTTGGTCCCTCATATTTTTGTGACCAAATGGCTGGTCCCTCGCATGACATTTCTATGGCTATAAATGTGTTCCCTCTGGTCGTCTCCAGTTAACATACTAGTTTTTTATTTTATTTAATAAGGACATGATGAACTTTAGAGTTTAAGATCCTAAATTGCCTATGACTTCAGTTTGTTTGTTTAAAAGCTTGTTTACTCTCCAATCTTAATAAATATAGAAATCTCCTACACTGATGTATTTACCTCCTACATCAAGTATTTGTCACGCTTTGAGAATCATCTACAGAAACTCCACTACTGAATCTTTACTAAATATCATAATTCAAGCCTACGATCAAGTCCATGGGAAATGAACAGGAATAGAAAGTACTGGCCTCACAGTTTCAGCTCAGAAGAACTGTCATAGCCACAAAGTATTAAATGAGACATTTCTTGCTCCAAACTTACTGTCACTCTGTGTCTGAAAGTTGACTGGAGCCTGTGGAGTCAGATGAAGAGCGTCTGTAGACACATGTTCTCCGTTGTTTTCCTTCACGATCTGACCCACTCGTGTTATCAGTTCGAGTTGTTCCAAGTCTTTCTGTTTGATATATCTGAACCTGCATTGTTTAATGAAGTCCTTTAGAGGCGACTCTCGTCTATAATGTTCAAATGAATCTGCAGCTCTTCTTCTGGACGGCAGGAACAGCAGCAGTGAGTGTCCAAACGCCTGGTCACTGAAGTTCTCCAGGACTGACTGGAGTCTGGTCTTCTGCTGCTCAGTGAAGTCTTCAGGCTGTAGGACCAGGATGAAGACATGAGGTCCAGGAGCAGAGAGCTCCACACAGTTCTTCATCAGAGCAGACACAGAAGCCTCAGAGAGGTGCAGCAGGTCTGGAGTCTTCACCAGCACCATGTTCTTCCCCCTGTATTGCCCACTGGACTTCTCACAGCGGTCCGAGTGTCTGAACACAGTCTGACCCAGGAGGAGGTTTCCCACTGAACATGTCCCAGACCAGCTGTTTCCCAGGAGAACCAGCCTCAGCTCGGACACTGCAGAGAATCAAAGCACTGAGGTCACACAGAGGGAAAGAGAATAAAACTGCATGTAGCATCAAATATATCTGTGTATATATAAAGTTGTTACTTTCATTTACTACTCTTAGATTTCATGAGTAAACTGATGCTTTGAGGCGAGTAGGGAATCACAAAAAATATTCTAAATAAAGTTATTAGTTTTCCCACAGTAACTTACTGTAGGGTGGAAGTAGTTCATAGCTGCTGACTCGCTCTCTGTGATGACTTTTTACTTTCTCTGGAACAGATAAAGCATCAAGTCAATGACCTTTAGAAATGATAAGAAAGGTTTTTGAAGAAAATGTGTCAACTTCTGATCTACTACATACATATACTAAACAAAAATTAAATACAGTAAAACCCCTTCGCCGGGCGAAGGAAGGGGAGGGAGAGGGGCAAGGTGAGGCGAGGCGGGGCGGGGCGGGGCGGGGGGACAGATTGAGATGGCGTTCAGGTTTACAAAGAGGGAAATGGTTCACAGCTAACAGGAGTTCAGATGAGGGGGGACAAAGACAAAACAAAAAAACAACAAAACAACCCAACTGCTATAAAAGTACAGTAGCTGCAGGACCACAACACAAGGTGTGATACAGCAAAAACTGTGAGGAAACGTAATTTCACCCCTGAAGTGGCTGCAACATGTATTGTTGCTTTACAACAAATTCCTCCAGGGACTTTACCTGCTAACTCTGATTTTATTGTAATTTTAACAGTAAACTACTCATTGCCCTTGATACAGTTGCACCATTCAAACTTAAAAAGATTAATCCTAAACCCCTTCCCCTTTGGAGGAACGGGGAGCTAAAGCAACTTAAGAGAAATTGCAGGAAGGCCGAGAGGAGATGGAGGAAAAGCAAAATAACGATAAATTACCAAATATTCCTTGCCCAAAAAAAGACCTACATTACAGCAATAAGAAATGCAAGAAACAAATTATTTTCCACAATAATCACTAATAATAAAAATAACCCAAAAGTCTTATTCTTAACAACAGAAAATGTTTTAAACCCTAATTTAAAACAACACTCCTTTTAACCCCACAGACGCTCTCTGTGAGGCATTTGCAGACCACTTCAGAGGAAAGATAGACACTATCAGATGTAATATTTTATCTCCCCAAAGTAACACGGTTCTAAATACATCTGATGGTCTACTTGTTCCAGAGGAAACACTAGAAATGCAATGGCTGCACCATTGCGATTGACTGTGGAATTGCGGGAAGCGAATGCAGAAATTGCATAAATTGATTAATTTGCATAATCTAATTTGCATAAACTGGTAAAATGCATAAAATGTCATGTTGCATAAACTGTATTCACCTTATTCCGCCCCGCCCATTTTTGCCTCTTTTTGAGTTGTCTCAGCACTTCCGTTGTTCAGACACTTCCGGTCGAGCGCGAAGCCCGTTCATTTTAACGGAGAACGAGTGAAAATATTCTCCGCTCAAATCTGATGTTTAGTCGATTGATTTGTGTAAAATGGCCGATGTTCATTTGCACCAACATGTCAACACTGCAGCGTTTCTCTGTGCGGACTGAAAACGGCTTTGTTTTCGTGTAGTGACTGATTTTATGTGGACTTCTCCAGCATTGCATAAACTGTTCAAATTGCATAATCGGTTGATGGTAAAATGCATAAATGGCTTAATTTGCATAAATTATGTAAAAAAATAAAGTAAAAAAGTAAATTGCATAAACTCTTTAAAATTCAAAAGTCCTAAATGGCATAAACTGTTAAGTTGCATAAACGGTTTAAAATGCATAAACTGGTCAAACTGTTGAAATGGCCTCAGTGCTTGATTGGCAGAAGCTGCACAAATGGCTGAAAGGCCTGGAGTCGCCCCATTGGCTGGATTCGCACATTCCCACTAATGCAAACATTTCAAACTCTCGTATAAAAAAAATGGAAATCTGCAGAAGGCCAATTTTTTCTCAAAACCCACAAGTTGCAGAAGCTGAACATGCACAAATGCAGAAAAAAGTGCAGAAAAGCATGGATTTGCGGCAGCCCCATTATAAATCAATGGGAAAAATCTCCGACATTTTGGCCGATTGCGGAAAAAACGTAAGTTGCAGAAGTCCCAAAAGTAATAGCACCCTTCTCCTCAACATGCGGAGCGTTTTGATGCATAACTTGCATAAATTGCACAAAGCATGAAATAATTATTCCACAGTCAATGACGGAAGAATTCCGCAGTCAATCAACTAGACAGTTTTGTCCTGGTTAATGCAGAGATGCTTGATAAAGTTTTCTCCTCAGTGAGGCCCACCACATGTCTTTTGGACCCGATCCCAACCCCGTTTTTAAAACATTTTATGGATCTTTTAGAGACAAGCTTTTAAACATGATGAATTGCTCTCTCCAGACGGGGGTCTTCCCTGCTGTGTTTAAAGGGGCGGTGGTGAGGCCCCTGTTGAAGAAGAGCAATTTGGACTGTAAAGATTTTAACAATTTCAGACCAGTATCCAACTTACCATTTTTAAGCAAAATCTTAGAAAAACGTGTCTTTATCCAACTTAATGATTTTATTACTGCACATACTGTCCTTGAGAAATTCCAGTCCGGCTTTAGGGTAAACCACAGCACCGAGACCGCCCTCTTAAAGATTTTAAATGACTTTAGATTAAATTATGACTCCCAGAAGGTCACAGTGTTGGTTCTTCTGGATCTGAGCGCTGCCTTTGATACAGTCGACCACACTATTCTTTTAACTCGTTTAAAACACATCGGCCTCTCTGGTGCTGTCCACAAATGGTTTACTTCCTACCTCACAGACAGGACGTTCATGGTGAGTGTGGATACCTGCTCCTCTAAGGTCCATGGAGTTACATGTGGTGTACCCCAGGGTTCAATTTTAGGCCCAGTGCTTTTTAACCTGTATATGCTCCCTCTTGGTGATGTCATCAGGAGACATGGAGTCGACTTTCACAGTTATGCTGATGATACACAGTTATACATCTCCATGTCTCCTGATGAAACCAGGCCAGTAGATGCACTTTTTAACTGCATTTTAGATCAAACTCTGGATGAAGAAAAATCTGTGCTGAAGTTAAGACCTGAAGGGAGGGAGTTCAGACCAACGGTATTGAATGGCTTTGTTGCTATCTGGGTAATTAGAGGTGTGGTTCGGTGAAGTCCTGCTCCTGAACCTTAGTCAGTAAAATATGAACTCCATAAAGATATGAAATAAGAGCCTGGAATGTGTCAGATAAAAGTCATAATCATTTAGAGTAATTGAATACAAAGGCCATATATAACTGGATAATGTTTTTATGATGAAGTACTTGTGGACTTTGCCTTAAAGGGACTATAAGGAGTTTAAAAATGTTAAAACTAAGTATTTTCCTCCCCCTACATGTTCCAGCCATGTCCTAATGTGTAGAATGAGCTCAGACCTGTTCACCACAACTGCCTCTAAAATCCTGTACGTCACTCAAAAATGTGTCACTTCGGCCCGAATTGCCGTCATGCACGAGCTTAATATAGAAGGTGCAGTTACACATATGGCCTGAGGTGGCAGTAGTGAGTATAAAATGGCAAACTTGCTTCCAGCCCCTTTAAGTATATGGCACATACAGTGAAACAGGAAATCTCTCTCTCTCTCTCGCCTCTGTCCTTACAGTAAACTCTGATCATGCACAGCGTGTAGGGCCTTGAGGCCAATGTGACTTAGGGACATTGTACAGGATTTGCGCTGCTGTTTTATGAACGTAGCTGACGATAGGAAAGAAGAGTTATGTCACAGTTTGACATGAGGAAATGTTACTAAGTTCTGATTCAGTTAGAAAGTGCCAGCCATGCGTGTCCATGTTCAGGCTGCAACACTTCCAGCTCTGTCCCTCAAAGACACCCGTCGCCCTGGTCACACTGTGCTGGTTACTCTTAAAGTTTGATCATGGTAAGAGTTTTCCAAAACGGCCCAACTCCCTGAGCAACACGGCGAGACGTGTGCGCTTTGACCCATCAGCGCTCGAGTCACTGAGGGGTCAAAGAGCGTTTATGCGGCGTTTATGTACACAGATATGTAAAATAGGCTACTTTGAGTTGTCAGTGTCCTGATCTGAACAGTTAAATACTGAGATTCATGCTGAGAAAGGCTTCCTTCAGCACATGGACTATTGCAGAAAGTAAATCGTCATTTGGTCGAGGCCTAAACTCACTCACTACACCCACAAACCACACAAGCACATAATTCACTGAATCAAACTGTGACACTTTCAACTTTTAGAATAATATCATAATTCACACAAATGTAATAATATATAATATAATTACAGCTAAACTCACCTTCCTCCATCTCTCTTCAGGTTCATTCCTTTTGTCGAAGTAGAAAACACTGAACTGTTGTGCAAAGTCCAGGCTTGAATAAGAGGTTTATCACCATAGACTATAAAAAAAAAAATTAATCCTTGGTTAATGATCAACTGAAACTGTATCTTGCTTCTACCTCTGTGACAAAGCGGAAGGCTTTAGCTTAACACATGTACCACATTAAAGAAAAGGACCACAGGTTCGTTCATTGAAGAGGCAAGTCGTTCCAATAGTTTTATCCAATTTATTTTCTAGATTGATAAATTAAGTTAAGTTTCAGTCGTCACTTGTTTCAGTTTCAGTTCAGTCGATATCTTTAACAAAAGGAAAAGGGATGGCAAACATCCGTTTGTCACGTTTCACAGTTCACAGAGACACTCTTCGGCATCACGTCCGGGTCCACAAAGCAGCAGTGGTTGTTGTTATGCAGGCGAATTGTTCCGCTTTTGGATCCATCATTCACGCGGGGACGTCATGCTTCGCGTACTGGCCCGTGGGGAACCACACCTCCCACCTACAGCACCGCCATCTCGCACTGCGCCTGAAGCGCACCCCAGACCCATAGCTGCTCACGAGAGCCGAAGCTACACCACCTCCACACCAAGTAGTCAGACGGAAGAACAAGAGGTCAGAGATCGAACGCAGGTAGACTGTGCCCTTTTATACAGCGCCCCCAGCTGACGGACGGAGTAATACCGCAGACGGCTCCTACTATTACACCTCTACTTGGAATAAATGTCCCAAATGCTAAATTTCTCTTTTATTGTTCACATCCCAGCTCCGCAAAGGCCTTTGACTGTTTTCAGTCAGCTTTTGATCACGTGCAGGATCAGTTGTGCCATGACCTGTTTTGTTTTGAATGCAGAAAGTCTTTTTCTCCTTGATGAGAAAATCAGTTAGTCTGAGTCAATCTGCACTAAATCTGGCCAGATTGAATTGGTATCAAGTTTTAAGCTTTTGGGTCTTACGCACCACTGTTTATTATACTTTAACGGGAATTGGGTTGGACTATCTTGTGTGGACTATCAGCGCTATAGACAACATCTAAACTCAGCACTGGACTATCGAGTCCTCGATGCTCACAGACTCCACCTCGCTCCTCACAGACTCCGCCTCGATCCTCACAGACTCCGCCTCGCTCCTCACAGACTCCGCCTCGATCCTCACAGACTCCGCCTCTTTGTCCCTCTCGGTGCATTAACCTGATGAGGGAAAATCCACGTCTTTGTGCAGATTCCTCCAAGCGGAAAAACTGATTTTCTTCTCGATTTAGGCCCAGACTTTGGACTTGTTCAAACTCGATGCCTTTCGAACGGCGGGATTTAAGGTTTTTGTGCGAGCGGAGCCAAAGAAACGTCTGGTGATGTGATTGGAAAAAGCGTTTGAGGAAAAACTGTCATGTTCTCCGTGTGTTGAGTGGAGGCTTGTTGTTGTGGGCGGGTGGAGTCAGGTGATGAAAAGGTGAGACATGTTTTGCTGTGATTTCATCCACGTTGACTCAAATCAATAAAAATCTGTGAAATCATTTAGATCCGTTACTCGCCTTCTCAACACTTATGTTTTTGTTTTTCCTGCGCTGAACTCAAAGACATGAAACTTTCTCTATAAACAGAGACTGAGGTCGTTCGGAGTGAGCAGGCCTCAGCTCAGAACTTTTTGACTCTGTGGTGGCCTCTGCTCTCCACTACGCTGCCGTGTGCTGGGCCCCGGGCCGCACAGAGCAGGACAAGACCAGGAGGGCCAGCTCTGGACTCTGTAGAGGAGGTGAGGGACAGGAGGGGGCTAGCCAAGCTCACCTCCATAATGGACAACACCTCCCACCCACGTAGGGCTGTGCGATATATCGATATTTAACATATTTCATTATGTTTTTAAATGAGATATAAAATTAGACCGTATCACGTATATCGGGATATTTCAAATTCAGATAAGTTAACGAAAAAAAACAAGTGATCTCAAGATGATATTCTTAAACTGAGCACTTTATTCTGTTATCTCTTTATATATAAATACTGCCCTATTTTATTTTCTAGGCTATTTTTATTTAAGATGTTTTTTTTATTTTATTTAAATGTGCACCTTACAGAGCTTACATTTGAGTAGTGAGTTTTCAATAAAACTGCTCATATTTAGCTTTGACTTAACATTTCATTTCACAGCTCTCACTTTGCAGAAAAAATATCTGGATATACACTGCTCATAAAAACTTAGGGCACACTCAAAAAACACAATGTAACTCCAAGTCAGTCAAATTCCTGGGATATCAGACTGTCCAGTTAGGAAGCCACGCTTATTGTGAATCACTTTCACTTGGTGTTGTGGAAATGAAACAGACACAGGTGGAAATGAGAGGCAATTAGCAAGATCACTCCAAAAGAGGAATGGTTTTGCAGGTGGTGACCACAGACCATTTCCCTGTCTTCATCCTTTGTACCGTATTTTTGGAACACTTTTGCATTTGTCCAGTGTTCTCACCACTAGAGGCATCATGAGGAGCATCTACAACCCACAGAAGCTGCTCAGGGAGTGATGCTCATCCAAAATGGCACGTCCATTCGTGCTGTGGCAAGAAGGTTTGCTGTGTCTCCCAGCGCAGTGTCCAGAGCATGGAGGAGATACCAGGAGACAGGCCAGTACACCAGGAGACCTGGGGGGGGCGACCGAGGTCAACAACCCAGCAGCAGGACCGCTATCTGCTCATTTGTGCACGGAGAAACAGGAGAAGCACTGCCCGAGCTCTACAAAATGACCTCCAGAGGGCCACAAATGTGCATGTTGGTCCTCAAACGGTCAGAAACCGACTCCATGAGGGGGGTATTAGGGGGGTATGAGGGGGGTATGAGGGTGGTATGAGGGGGGTATGAGGGTGGTATGAGGGGGGTATGAGGGCGGTATGAGGGGGGTATGAGGGTGGTATGAGGGGGGTATGAGGGTGG
Source organism: Gobius niger (assembly GCF_951799975.1). Classification (NCBI taxonomy): domain Eukaryota; kingdom Metazoa; phylum Chordata; class Actinopteri; order Gobiiformes; family Gobiidae; genus Gobius; species Gobius niger. The sequence goes on from NC_136867.1 coordinate 28,600,195, forward strand.
TATGAGGGGGGTATGAGGGCGGTATGAGGGGGGTATGAGGGGGGTATGAGGGCGTTGGGCCGGTGCTTACTGCCCAACACCGTGCAGCCCGATTGGCATTTGTCCGAGAACACAGCGATTGGCAGATTGGCCAATGGTGCCCTGTGCTCTTCACGGATGAGAGCAGGTTCACCCTGAGCACATGTGACAGACGTGACAGAGTCTGGAGACGCCCTGGAGAACGTTCTGCTGCTGCAACATCATCCAGCATGACCGGTTTGGTGGTGGGTCAGTGATGGTCTGGGGAGGCATTTCATTGGAGGGCCGCACAGCCCTCCATGTGCGAGCCAGAGGTTCCCTGACTGGCATTGGGGACCGGGATGAGATCCTCAGACCTATTGTAAGACCATATGCTGGTGCTGTGGGCCCTGGGTTCCTTCTGATGCCTGATAATGCCAGGCCACATGCGGCAAGAGTGTGTCAGCAGGTCCTGCATGATGAAGGTATTGATGTTCTGGACTGGCCTGCCCGTTCCCCAGACTTAAATCCAATAGACACATCTGGGACATCATGTCTCGGTCCATCCATCATCGCCACGTCGCACCACAGACTGTCCAGGAGCTGACTGATGCTCTAATCCAGGTCTGGGAGGAGATCCCTCAGGAGGACATCCGTGGTCTCATCAGGAGCTGCCCAGGCGTTGTAGGGAGTGCATTCAGGCACGTGGAGGCCACACACACGACTGAGGATGATACAGACTCGTTTGGAGGAATTTCTACAGAATTTGGATCAACCAGTGACCTGATTTGTCACTTTGATTTTGACTATAATTTTGGATCCAGACCTCCAGGGGCTGAGAATTTGATTTCCATTTATCAGTCTTATGTTATTTTGTTCTCAACACATTGCCCTACACTATGAATAAAGATTTTCATCCGAAAAATCGAATTGATTGACATCTAGGATGTGTTTTTTGAGTGTGCCCTAAGTTTTTGTGAGCAGTGTATATCGTATATATCGATATTTAACCTAAATATATCGGGACATGACTTTTGGTCCATATTGCCCAGCCCTACACCCACTGTAGAGGAGCTGAGCAGCTCTTTCAGTGGAAGACTCAGACACCCTAAGTGGCAGAAGGAGCAGGTCCTTCATCCTCACTGCTGTCAGACTGAACAACAAGACGGTAAATGTGCAATAATCCCTGTATTTCACTTTATCAACCACTTGCACTATGATGTAAACCTGCACTGCGAATACTGAATATAACTTTTTTCGTAATAATCTGGGCAGTCATTATATACAAATTCACTATTTAATTTTTTTCCCCCTCACATTTCCTGCCTATTTGCTCACTCTGAGTGTTTCTGAGAGCTGAATGTAACAAATGTCTCCATTGTGAGATCAATAAAGACTATTTTATCCTTATCTTATTCATCCGCTACGGCAGAAGCAACGTCAGGCCCAGGGGCCAAGACCGGCCCGAGAACCTCTGGCCATCACGATGACTTTGAGAAATATTAAACAAATCAGAGATCAAATGTATGTTAAAGTACAGTAGAAATGTGGAAAATACTGTCAATCCCTTTCAAATCTGCTAGCAGAACTGTTTAACCTCTTAACTCCCGGCTGAACCAAGAGGATCTTTTTCCTCACGTCATCAGATTTTTTTTCTATAATTTTTTTGTTGGGTATTCAACTCATTTTTGTAACTTTTTGTCATTTTTGTCACATTTTTGTCATTTTTTTGTCATTTTTTGTCATCTTTTGTCATCTTTTGTCAAAGTTTTGTAATTCTTTTGTCACATTTTTGTCATTTTTTTCTCGGGTATTTAACTGATTTTTGTAACTGTCATTTTTTTGTCACATTTTCATCATTTTTTTTGTCACATTTTTGTCCTTTTTCGTCATTTCGTCTTTCACATTTTTGTAATTTTTTTCACATTTTTATAATTATTTTTTGTCAAAGTTTTGTAATTTTTTTGTCATATTTTTATCACATTTTTGTAATTTTTTTGTCACATTTGTGTCATTTTTTTGTCAATGTTTTTGTCACTTTTTTTGTCACATTTCTATCATTGTTTTTGTCTCAGTTTTGTTGCTTTTTCACAGCTTTTTTCCAGAAGCTTTTGGACTGGGGTAAAGCCAAACTGGAGAAAATGTGCTCGGTTCAGGTGCATTTTCTCCAGTTCATCTTTACCCAAATCCTGCAGGCCAGTGTAACACCTCATTTGAAAGCCAAGACCTACAAAACTAAATGGATCTTTTTCCTCACGTCATCAGATTTTTTTTCATCACTTTTTTTGTTGGGCAGTCATCTCATTTTTGTCAAATTTTTGTGACTTTGTCAAATTTTTAGAATTTTATTTTTGTCAAATTCTTATCACTTTTTCGTCCATTTTTTCTCGATTTTTTTGTAATTTTTTTGTCAATTTTTGTCGTTTTTTTGTACATTTTTTGTAAATTTTTTGTCACTTTTTCATCAGTTTTTTCGTCAAATTTTTCTCACTTTTTTGTCCATTTTTGTCTTTTTTTTTAAACATTTTTTTGTAAATTTTTTGTCACTTTTTCATCCATTTTTTCTCACTTTTTTCACTCTTCCATCCTTGTTTTCGTCTCAGTTTTGTTGCCGTTTTCACACCTTTTTTCCAGAAGCTTTTGGATTGGGGTAAAGCTGGAGAAAATGTGCTCGGTTCAGGTGGGAGTTAAGTGACAAAATCTAAATAATGGATCAAAACAGGTTTAAATTCATGGTTTTACTTTGTTCACTGGAAAAATTACCGTCTTCATTGAGGAAAAGACATGAAGGTTCCTCATGTTGAATTTGAGTCAACTGGCTGGGTGGACACTGCGCGATTATGGCCGCCTGTGACGAACGATCGCTCGGCGTGGGGAAAATCTTAGGTCGCCGGTCGTACAGTGAAACAGGAACAAAGATTTAAACTAGAACCGCCGTACGACCAAAGAGAAGCTACAATTGACATCATTTTTGTAACTTTTTTTGTCATTTTTTTGTGTCACATTTTTTTCATTTTTTTGGTCATTTTTTGTCACATTTTTGTAATTTTTCCGTCAATTTTTTAATTACATTTTTGTCATTTTTTGTCAAATTGTTGTAATTTTTTGTCAAATTTTTGTCATTCTTTGTCAAATTTTTGTAATTTTTTTGTCCATTTTTTATCTATTTTTTTGTCATTTTTTGGTCAATTTTTTGTCATTTTTTCATCAAATTTTGATCACATTTTTGTCATTTTTTGTCAAAGTTTTGTAATTTTTTTGTCCATTTTTCATCAATTTTTTTGTCATTTTTTTGTCAATTTTTTGTCATTTTTTGGTCAAATTTTTATCAAATTTTTGTCAAAGTTTTGTATTTTTTTTCGTCAATTTTTCATCAAATTTTTGTCATTTTTTTGTCACATTTTTGTCATTTTTTCCTCAATTTTTTTTATCACATTTTTGTCATATCTCGTCAATTTTTTGTCAATTTCTTGTGACATTTTTGCCACTTTTTCATCAATTTTTCGTCACTTTTTTGTCACATTTCTATCATTGTTTTCCTCTCAGTTTTGTTGCTTTTTCCCAGCTTTTTCCCAGAAGCTTTTGGATTGGGGTAAAGCCAAACTGGAGAAAATGTGCTCGGTTCAGGTGGGGGTTAAGGGGTTAAGGGGCGCTGCTGTGCCCTAATCAAAATGTGTGCCAATGATTTTACATAATGCAGCCGAAAAGTTGTTCTTCTTGCCCCACATTTTGAGTAAAACCAGTTTGGAAATAAACTTGGAAGAGTTCTTGCTTATTTCCACCCCTTCACCTCATAAAGTCCAGTCATAGAGCCTTTTTTACTACATGAAGTCCTGCTGCGCTGCCCCCTGCTGCTGAACCCCGGTCAAACACGACAGAGCCACATCTGTACAAAGTGTCTTTAATGCTGAAAGAACAAACACACAGATTAATGGATAAAGTGCAGCTACAAAAACAATTACAAACGTTTACGCTGGAGGATAAACCTGTGATACTTCATACAAACAAAGTACTGCATTTATTACACTTTCACTTCTACCTTCCGGATCAACTCGGTACAAAAATCGGAAGCACGACCGTTTATTATGACGACGAGACAGAGACGAGGAACTTTTAACGCGATTAAATGTTACAAAACTGTTCAAAATGTCGTTATTACAAAAGGAGAATCACGTCAACACGGACCGAAAACCAGGGGAGAGGATTTACTTCATCTGGACGACAAACGAGGAGCAAAAATATGAAAGAAGGCGACGCTGCAGGAGAATAAGGGAATACATGAAAGTACAGGTATTAATTTGAAACTTCTGCTGCAGATTACTGACATAAATGTGAGGGGAAGATGTGTTCAAAGTTTGTCATTTCACGGTTTCAAGACTGTTCAGGCATTAAAATGGCCAAAATTTCCGATATTTTAACCTCTTAACTCCCGCCTGAACCGAGAGCATTTTCTCCAGTTCATCTTTACCCAAATCCTGCAGGCCAGTCAGTGTAACACCACATTTGAAAGCTAAGATCTACAAAACTAAATGGATCTTTTTCCTCACATCAGATTTTTTTTCCATCACTTTTTTTGTTGGGCAGTCATCTCATTTTGGTCAAATTTTCGTGACTTTGTCAAATGTTTCGATTTTTTTTGGGTCAAATTCTTATCACCTTTTTGTCAATTTTTTGTCACTTTTTCGTCATTTTTTTCTCAATTTTTCGTCAAATTTTTCTCACTTTTTTGTCAAATTTTTGTAATTTTTTGTCGTTTTTTTGTACATTTTTTGTAAATTTTTCTCACTTTTTTCTCAAATTTTTGTCAATTTTTGTCATTTTTTTGTACATTTTTTGTAAATTTTGTGTCACTTTTTTGTCAAATTTTTCTCACTTTTTTGCCAAATTTTTGTCAATTTTTGTCGTTTTTTTGTCAATTTTTTGTCAATTTTTTGTCAATTTTTCTCACTTTTTTCTCAAATTTTTGTCCATTTTTGTCATTTTTTTGTACATTTTTTTGTCACTTTTTCGTCCATTTTTGTCGTTTTTTTGTCCATTTTTTCTCAATTTTTCGTCAAAATTTCCTCACTTTTTCGTCAATGTTTTCTCACTTTTTTCACATTTCCATCATTGTTTGCTATTTTCACACCTTTTTTTCCAGAAGCTTTTGGACTGGGGTAAAGCTGGAGAAAATGTGCTCGGTTCAGGTGCCTGCAGTTCACAAACTATCCACCAGGGGGTGCTGCAAGCGCCCTCAGCACCCTGGGTTCCCACGGCCTTTGATTTTTGTAATTTCTTCTTCTAAATGATTATTCTTTTGTCAGTGTTGATACGTTAGTTACAAAAAATGGGGGATTTTGGATTTAAAAAAAGAAAAAAACATTTCTAAAGTTCAAGCAGGGATATAGTTCCATGCACCTGTGTATATTCCTCCAGTCTTTAGCCGCTGCTGTCTCCCACACAGGAAATTACCATATTTGGATTACAGCGTCATCTCGGTCACAGCCTTTCCTGCTACACGTGGATACCAAACATGTCAGTATTTGTGAATGAAAAGTCATGAAATCTAAAAGAATGTCGTTTCTCCTGCAGCGTCTCGCCTTAAAAACAAAGTTCTGGGAAAAGCCGTAATTACTACAAACCACTTCAAAGCAAAAATATATTATTATAAAGTGAGTATTTTACAAAAGAGGGAAATTATACAAAAGAAAAGAACTGCAGTTTGCTGGTAGAAGAGGATTCGCCGCCGTGTTTCAGTTAAACATCGCAAACTTCAGTCGAAAACAAAGCCTTTTCCCAGATAAAGTTATGGCACAAAAGTTTTTACTCTGGAAATCCACAAAACCTGGAAGACCGACCTCCGACCTCCGAACTCCAACCACACCCACAACTTTAGGTCCAAACAGTTTCCTGCGTCGACAAATAAGAGCGAGGTTCAGAAAGTTTCCAAACTCCTCCATTTACAACAAGAGGATTATTCTCGAGGCTGAACCTTTGTGTTGTTATTACTGTCGTTAGATTTAAGGCGAGACGCTGCAGGTGAACAGGGGGAACATAAATGTAGAGATATGAGTTTGGAACTTCTGCTGTAGATTATTGACATAGACATGAGGGAAAAATGTATTGCAAGTTTTCTGTCATTTTCTGTTTTAATATAAAAATGAACAAAATCTAAATAAAAAAGGACAGAGTCAGGTTGAAGTTTCTAGATTAACTCATTGACTGCCAGCCATTTTCAAATCAGAGAGCTCCCACTGCCAGAGGTTTTTCAGGATTTTTACTGTTTTTTCAAGACCCACAAAAAAAAACTCCAAACCCACCAACAGAAAGATTAGACTCTCTTCTTTCATTAAAAAAAAAGTTTGTTTGTACCTCTTTCCGTTCTTTAGTGATCATCGTAGACAATAGATAAAATTACCAAAAAGTGCTGTTTTCTGACCAAAAAGCTGAGAAAACGAAAGAGCAATGCTGCCACCTAGTGATTCAATAAAACAACTACAAGTTCATCAGGCAGCACAACTAAGATTTTAACACCAGACACACTCAAGGCTTTGCTGCAGCTGTTCCCCATTGAAAAACCTAATTGACGACTATACACGTCATTGGCAGTCATTGACTTAATGATGACATATTGGATACAAAGATTTGCCCAGAGGGATTGTGGATTGTTTTTTGTGCAAAAATTCAAATTGTCATGTTTTTTGGGTTCAAAGTTCAATAAATCAGGCTGGAATTCAATATTGAAAAACCTTCCAAATGCTGTGAAGTTTGGAGCTACTGAAGTGGAGAAAAATCTTCTAATCTAAGATAAAAAAGTTAATGCCAAAAATCTGCATTAACCTGGTACCCCCGCCTTAACCAAGTTCATTTTCTCCAGTTCAGCTTTACCCAAATCCATAAAACTCATCTATCCACATTTAACCCCTTAACTCCCACCTGAACCGAGCACATTTTCTCCAGCTTTACCCCAATCCAAAAGCTTCAGGAAAAAGGTGTGAAAATAGCAACAAAACTGAGATGAAAACAATGATGGAAATGTGACAAAAAAGTGAGAAAACATTGACGAAAAAGTTTCAAAAAATGTACAAAAAAACAACAAAAATGTAGAAAAATTTGACCAAAAAAGTGAGAAAAAATTGACGAAAAATTGAGAAAAAATTGACAAAAAGCGACAAAAAAGTCACGAAAATTTGACAAAAATGAGACGACTGCCCGACAAAAAAAGTGATGAAAAAAATCTGATGATGTGAGGAAAAAGATCAATTTAGTTTTGTAGGTCTTTCAAATGAGGCGTTACACTGGCCTACAGGATTCGGGTAAAGCTGAACTGGAGAAAATGCTCTCGGTTCAGGCGGGAGTTAAAAGGTTAAAAAAAAAAAAAAAAAATCCAACTTTTTCCAAAATGTTTCAATTTTTCTTTTAAACCGTCTCCCACAAAGGAAATGCCCATATTTGGATTACAGCGGCATCTCGGCCACAGCCTTTCCTGCTACACGTGGATACCAAACAGTATTTGTGAATAAATAAGCGTGGGAAAGACCAGGGAGGGCAGCCATGTTGGAGTTACTTCCTGGATAAACCTAGTTGATAAATCAAACATCATAAAGGGAGAGTTTGGTCTAATCTTTTCCTCTGTTTTTGCACCTGCAGCGTCTCGTCCTAACGTCTCTTTTACAGTGAAACTTTCCGAGCCTCGGTGCCACAGGAGTTAAAGCGTTAGACACTCGGAGGTAAATGTCTGCAGTGACGCCGTGGTTTGTGTTAAAGGTCGACGTCGGGAAACACAAACCGCTGAAGGGAAACACTTGGGTGAGTTCAGGCCACGGCCGGATCACGGGTCGCGAGACTCGTACAGCAACTTCGCCGCCTGGAAACAAGACACAGAGATTCTCCTTTAACCTCTTAACTCCCGCCGGAACCGAGAGGATCTTTTTCCTCACATCATCACGTTTTTCTCCATCATTTTTTTGTTGGGTATTCAACTCATTTTTGTAACTTTTTTGTTATTTTTTCGTCAATTTTTGTCACATTTTTGTCATTTTTTGTCGCATTTTTGTAATTGTTTGTGTCATTTTTTCGTCATTTAATCAAATTTTTTTCATTTTTTTTGTTACATTTTTTTCATTTTTTTGTCAAATTTTTAATCACATTTTTATCATTTTTTTGTTACATTTTTATCACATTTTTGTCATTTTTTGTCACATTTGTCATTTTTCCGTCATTTTTAAATCCATTTTTTGTAAATTTTTTGTCACATTTTTGTCATTTTTTCATCAATTTTTGTCACATTTTTTAGTAATTTTTTTTTTATCACATTTGTCATTTTTTTGTCAAATTTTTATCAAATTTTTGTCATTTTTTGTCACATTTTGGTAATTTTTTTGGTCATTTTTTTGGTCATTTTTTAGTCAAATTTTTGTCGTTTTTTTTGTCAAATTTTTATCAATTTTTTGTCATTTTTTGTCACATTTTGGTAATTTTTTTTTCATTTTTTAATCAAATTATTGTCATTTTTTGTCACATTTTTGTTGTTTTTTCGTCACTTTTTATCAATTTTTTCTTCTTCATTTTTTTGTCACATTTTTGTCATTTTTTCATCAATTTTTTGTCAATTTCTTGTCAATGTTTTCTCACTTTTTTGTCACATTTCCATCATTGTTTTCGTCTCAGTTTTTTCCAGAATCTTTTGGATTGGGGTAAAGCCAAACTGGAGAAAATGTGCTCGGTTCAGGTGGGAGTTAAGGGGTTAAATATGAGCAGTCGTTTGTTTGTTTTTATTTGTTGCTGCTGTAAACAAGATCTCTTATTGACTGAATCTCCATCTTGGATCACGGCCGCTCATCTGTCCTTCACCTTGTGCATGGCAGTGAGCCACAGCGCTGCCCCCTTGTGGTCCTGCGCCGTCTCCAGGCGGAGCTGCTCAGAGTCCTGGGAGCCCATGGGTTTGTACTGCAGCAACATCCCATTGGCCCTGGAGCCTGGAGGTCAGAGGTCAGGGGTCACACACACACATACAACAAGCTACAGCAGCTTCATGAAGAGACAGACGTTTGGAAACAACCACAATGGAGCTAAACTGCAGCTACTTTTACTCAGCTGTGTTCTTAAAGGGATATTTCAGGATTTTTGACATAGGGCCTCGTTTCCTAGTTATTTTGTAATTCATGCAGTTCTTATATTTGAAGAGTTTTTTGGTGCTAGGCTAGTGCATTTCTATGGTATCAGCTAGCCTGCATATCCCTTTAAAAGACTTGTGAGGTTCGTTTCTGCAATTCTTTTTAGGAAGTAAACACAGAATAAGATGTACATAAGGGGGCGCCCTAACTGGGGTCATATTGAGGTGGAACTGGAGAAGATCAGGCTCTATACAGGTGGCAACAAGTCAAATTTAAAGCTTTTTAAATCCCCAAATACTACAGTTATAATGACAAAATGACAAAACCGGGGCATATTGAATTTCTCAAAGTGGACATATCACGCAAAATCCATGTTAAAACCGTTTCCTTGTCGTGTGAGTTTGGACCACTAACATTTTAACCCCTTAACTCCCACCTGAACCGAGCACATTTTCTCCAGTTTGGCTTTACCCCAATCCAAAAGCTTCTGGAAAAAAGGTGTGAAAATAGCAACGAAATTGAGACGAAAACAATGATGGAAATGTGACAAAAAAGTGAGAAAACATTGACAAAAAAGTGACGAAAAATGTATGAAAAAGTGGCAAAAATGTCACAAGAAATTGACGAAAAAATGTCCGAAAAAATTACAAAAATGTGACAAAATGTGACAAAAAAATTACAAAAATAGAACAAAAATTTGATAAAAATTTGACAAAAAAAATTACAAAAATGTGACAAAAAAAATTACAAAAATGTGATAAAAAATGACAAAAAAGTTACAAAAATGAGTTAAATACCCAACAAAAAAATTCTGGAAAAAAAAATCTGATGAGGTTCAGGCGGGAGTTAAGAGGTTAAGAGGACAGGTCATTACCCAAACCTGTCCTTCACATTTATGAAGCACAAAATCCACATTTTATATGGACATAGGGTTTATCAGGCCGAGCTGAAACTGTAGTTTTTTAATAAGTTATTCCCACAGCTGCCAGCAGGAGGAGCCGCAGGCATAAATAATAAGTCCTTTTTTCAGCTCCATGTACAGGATATTTCCACTTTAAGACATTCCATCAAACAGAGGAAATGTAGTAACTTTAGTAACTTTAGTAACTTTCACAGAAAACTGCAGCTGAAGTTGTTTTCATCCTTTTTCTATTTTTGGTGAACTTGTGCAGTGAAAATGGTCAAGAAATGTCATTGTTTTGTAAGAAATGTAGATGCTCTTTTTACTGATAATGAAAGGCCTCGACCCTGGAGATGTTTATGAATGAGACGGTTCATGCAAAGTTCACCACAGTGACCACAAACAGAAGCAAACCTTCGAGGAGACCCTGAGTGTCCATCAGACTGGTGTAAGTGTGGACGCTACAGTCTGCAGCAAAACAGAGAAGAAGAGAAGAAGAAGAGAGGAGAGAGGAGGAGAGAGAAGGAGAAGAAGAGAGAAGGAGAGAGGAGAAGAGAGGAGAAGAGAGGAGAAGAAGAAGAGAGAAGGAGAGAAGAAGAAGAGAGGAGAGAGGAGGAGAGAGAAGGAGAAGAAGAGAGGAGAAGAGAGGAGAAGAGAGGAGAAGAGAGGAGGAGAGAGAAGGAGAGAGAAGGAGAAGAAGAGAGAAGGAGAGAGGAGAAGAGAGGAGAAGAGAGAGAGAAGAAGAGAGAAGAAGAGAGGAGGAGAGAGGAGAAGAGAGAAGGAGAGAGGAGGAGAGAGAAGAGAGAAGAGAGGAGAACAGAAGAAGAGAGAAGAAGAGAGGAGAAGAGAGGAGAAGAGAAGAAGGAGAGAAGAGAGGAGAACAGAAGAAGAGAGGAGAAGAGAGGAGAAGAGAAGGAGAGAGAAGAAGAGAGGAGAGAGAAGAAGAGAGAGGAAGAGAGAGGAAGAGAGGAGAAGAAGAGAGAAGAAGAGAGAAGAAGAGAGAAGAAGAGAGGAGAAGAGAGGAGAAGAGAAGAAGGAGAGAAGAGAGGAGAACAGAAGAAGAGAGGAGAAGAGAGAAGAAGAGAAGGAGAGAGAAGAAGAGAGGAGAGAGAAGGAGAGAGAAGAAGAGAGAGGAAGAGAGAGGAAGAGAGGAGAGAGAAGGAGAGAGAAGAAGAGAGGAGAGAGAAGGAGAGAGAAGAAGAGAGAGGAAGAGAGAGGAAGAGAGGAGAAGAGAGAAGAAGAGAGGAGAAGAGGGAGAGAAGAAGAGAGGAGAAGAGAGAAGGAGAGAGGAGGAGAGAGAAGGAGAGGGAAGAGGAGAGAAGAAGAGAGGAGAAGAGAGAAGGAGAAGGAAGAGGAGAGAAGAAGAGAGGAGAAGAGAGAAGAAGAGAGGAGAAGAGAGAAGGAGAGAAGAAAGAAAGAAGAAAAGAGAGATGACAGAAGAGAAAGAAAGAAAGAAGAAAGGAGAAGAGAGAAGAACAAAGAGAAGAGAGAACAACAGAGAAGAACAGAAAAGAGAAGAAGAGAAGGAGAGAAGAGAGGAGAAGAAAGAACAGAGAGAAGAGAAGAGAGAAGAAGAACAGAGAAGAGAAGAAGAGAGAAGAAAGAAGAACAGAGAGAAGAGAGGAGAGAAGAAGAGAGAGCCGGCAGAGACAGAGAGAGGGTTAGTCTGAGGACAGTTACGGGTTAGATCAAACCCACACAGTCCAGCCAGAGGAGGCTTTTATTAACGTGTTTTTAACGTGTTTTTAACGTGTTATTAACATGTTATAGCGCTGACCTCCGGGAGAGTTCGGGTCCGTGAGGATCTGTAAACTCGACACACGCGACAGCTCCACCTCGAAGTGCGACTCCCCGTCCAGGAACAGGTATCTGACCGAGACACAGACACGACTCAGTGAAAAACGGGGAATCATTGGGGGGAAAATGGGAGAAACTGGGGCAAAATGAAGGAAAAAATGGTGAAAAAAAAACTCCTCAAAACAAAACAACATTCAGTGATGTTGAAAAAGTCTGACCTGTGGTTGTTGGAGAGGCGACACGTCATGGTTTCATTTTTCTCCGCCGCTCCCAGAGTCACGACGAACGTTCCTCCTGCGAAAGAAATCAACATCACATAAGGTCTTTAGAAACTTCACAAAAACAAAAGTCTTTGCTCAGATTCTCTAACGTCTGCTCTTCAGTGAGTAAAGGTCAGTTTAGCAGTTTTGTTTTTATTAGCGATGGCTTTGCTGCATCAATACTGTATGAGATGATTTCCCAGCATGCCTCGGGGCTCAGATTGCCGACACGGGGGACATTTGTCGCCGGCGGCAGGAGGTCGAGAGCGAGAGGTATTTATAGAAACTGAAGAGACCTGATAATGAACAGAGAGTCAGAGAGACCGAAGGGTTAAAGGCCGTCTTATTGTGTTTCTACAGCAGCAGCAGAAAGGCAAATATAATGATTTTTAAAGATTTTTTCAATAGATTTTCATCCATTCCAGTAAACAAAAAAGCACATTGGACACGAGAAAACATTGACAAAAAAGTGACGACAAATTGATGAGAAAGTGGCAAAAATGTCACAAGAAATTGACAAAAAATGGAGGAAAAAATGACAAAAATGTGACAAAAAAATGACAAAAAATTACAAAAAATTTATGAAAAAATGACGAAAAAATGTGACCATAATGTGATAAAAAATTGACAAAAATGACAAAACATGTACAATAGGTGAATCCTCCAGCAGGTGATTCTGACCATCAGCCTGGCTCCACATCATGGAGGTGGGTCTCCGAGCGCGGGCAATATTTTCCTTAAATATCAGTATTTATTAAGAACATTTTGCTCAAAAATGTGTGTAATTTAGAACATTTTACTTAAAGGGACTATAAGGAGTTTAAAAATGTTAAAATTAAGTATTTTCCTCCCCCCACATGTTCCAGCCATGTCCTAATGTGTAGAATGAGCTCAGACCTGTTCACCACAACTGCCTCTAAAATCCTGTACGTCACTCAAAAATGTGTCACTTCGGCCCGAATTGCCGTCATGCATGAGCTTAATATAGAAGGTGCAGTTACACATATGGCCTGGGGTGGCAGTAGTGAGTATAAAATGGCGAACTTGCTTCCTACCCCTTTAAATCAAGCAACATTTAAGTAAAATACCCCAAAATTTTTCACTAAATAAGAATGTTTTCCTTAAATTATTCCATTTTCTGAGGACATTTTGCTTAATTCTAGCTATTTATTTGCTTAAATTTAGTGTTTCTTTCTTGTTTTTTGATGAGAAAAATATTCTGGAAATAAGAATTCTTAGCAAGAAAAAAATGCTGACCCCATTGGCAGAATTTTTTCCTTAAAACAAGACAAAATGTCTTATTTTAAGATTTATTCCCTTGTTTTTTGTCGGGTACTTTTTGCAGTGAAAAGCTTTGTAACTGAGCAATGTCTTGATTTCCAAAGAAGTGTTGCTTTAATGTCTGTTGGAATCAAATGTAATACTTTATACTGACATTTAAGGCCTTAATATTAGCACAGTCCATATAAAAGTGTTTATAGTGGTGTACCTCTGAGCTGTGAGTGTCGTAGTATAATGTAATACTTTACCTCCGAGCAGCACTTTGAGCACATTTGGACAGAGCTTTGAGTGTCGTAGTATAATGTAATACTTTACCTCCGAGCAGCACTTTGAGCTGCTTGTCGTAGAAGTCGAGTTCCCTCTGAGAGACCAGGCCACAGTCCGAGCACTGTCTGACCGGGTCCACGAAGCACATCCGCGGCAGAGGCAGCTTCTTACTGCAGCATTTATCACAGAAACAGCGGCCGCAGCGACGGCAGTGGTGCTGCAGGGGGCGGCAGAGAGGCGGGCGTGAGTGGATTACAAGTGGATAATTTTGGATTATGACCTTATATTTGTAATCTATGCTAAATGCCTTTTACTTAAAGAGGGGTATTATGCAAAATGGACTTTTTCAAGCTTTACATCATGTTATTATGTCATTCCCTCATTAAAAACATGCCTGAAGTGTTGCCTTGGCACATTCATGTATTTCTGAGTAATCTGTAAAAACTCTGATGGCGGCCATTTTAGGGACAGGTTTGCCTGAGTCCTCCTAGGAACGCCCCCACCTCCTGGAGACGCCTCCGAGCTTTCATCACCAGCCGAGTAACCAACCACTGCTCCTCAGCAGAACCCCCTCCCCACTGATGCCACAGACAGCGTGTGGAGGGTAGGGCTGAAACAACTAATCGATTAATCGACGACTAATCGATTATTGAAATAGTCAACAACTATTTTAGTAATCGATTAATCGTTTTCTGGTTCACACAGACTCAAATAGAGCAAAAATTACATGAAAATGTAGTATTTTTGATGAAAACCTACTACTTCTAACCTACTTCTTATAGCAAGTGTATGTAGTACACTTTGCACATTGTAAATTTCATGAATATCTGTTTGTGTCTCATCCAATCAGAAGCAGAATTAGCACCAAGAGCCTCCAACAAACATTTTCTTTACGTTTACTCCATCAACACGTCCTCAAGCGGATCCACTTTAGCTTCATGTGATAAAAACACACCATTCATAGCCAAGCGACTAATCGATTAATCGTAAAAATAGTCGATAGATTAATCGATTACAAAATAATCGTTAGTTGCAGCCCTAGTGGAGGGGGCGTGTCTGAAAGGGTCAGAGGTTCTTAAAGAGACAGAGGCCTATTTCAAGACATTCACTACAGCCATTTTGAGAGAGACATTTTATCCAAGGCAGTTGTTCTAATTTACTGCATTTACAGACCAACAGAAGGTTTGCTCATCATTGTAGTGTGTTATAGACTGGTGCTATGTGACTGAAAAAAGCAGAATACCCCCTCTTTAAAGGCTGCGGTGCCGCTTCAGACCAAATACGTTTTGTTTCACCATGAGACGACGACACTTTCTGAGATATCAAATGGGCAGCAGAAAAAGTTCTTCCAAGTCGCACATTGTAAAGTGGTGAAAAGTTGAAAGTGAGACCTTTCTCCTGATGAAGTCGAACTTGGTGTCACACTGCATACATCTGGAACACTGAGGACAGGAAGAGAGAGGAGGGAAGTCAAAACACACAGACCAGCAAAAAACAAGACACGGACCAAAGAGTAAAACGTCCCGCTTGGTTTAGACGTGAACTTTTTGTGCCATTTTGAACAATATAGACTTAAAAGATCATAACAGACTTGAACACTAACTGAGGCAGTGCAATATGTTTGGTTGGTGTAATTTGTGTATTGGTCAAAACAAACAAAACGTGTAGTTAAAAAGCTACACAGAGATAACGCAGTAAAACAGTTTTATGTCTGACTTCTCCTCTGGTCAAAGTTTCTTTCTCGTCTCGTCTGTTTGACTTTGGATTCACTTTCTTCAGCTTTGGCCAAAACAAACACAGAAGTGACCAGTGGAAAACTACTGCTTTAGAAAAATAAGAACCAGAGGCAGGCACAGGATTCGAACTGAAAACACACTGACTAAATAACTCTCTGCAAAATCACTTAATAATACTAATCAACAATTGCTACTAGAGCCAAAGAGACTGTGTTTAAATCCACGTCACTGTTGCACGAAGACAAACGTGCGACACATTCACGGCTCCTTTTACAGGCGTTATTCGGTGCTTGACATAATGAAGTGTTTATTGCGTGTTTGTGGACGGATTCTTTCTGCAGCTGCGTGCGTGGCTCAGAGTAAAACGCCCAACTCCACAAAATACAAAAGAAACGCGAAAACAAAGGAAAAGCAGGCAGGGACTTTCACAATAAAATACATGTCGTAGTACAGTGGTGGAAAAGGCATCGGAATAAGGAAAAATTAAGAGCAACTATTAAATAATTACTGAGATACACTTTATATAGCATTTTTTATATATAGATAAACATATTTACATTAAGATTAAGATTATAATGTGTTTTAAGACAGTTTTAACCTCTTACCCCCCGCCTGAACCGAGCATACTGTCTCCAGTTCAGCTTAACCCAAATCGAAAAGCTTCTCGACTGAAATGCCTCATTTGAAAGATGAGACCTACAAAACTGATCGTGACTTTTTTGTTGCATTGTGGCTGCGTTTTTGTCATTTTTTGTTGCTTTCTTCATCACTTTTTTTTAACCTTCTTTTTGACGCTTTTCCGGCAGATTTGTCACATTTTTGTCACTTTTGCTTGTTGATTGTTTGCCACTGTTTTGCCACTGTTTTGTTGATTTTTTGCCACTTTTTTGCCACTTTTTTGTTGATTTTTCGCCACTTTGTTATTTTTTTTTGCCACTTTTTTGTTAATTTTTTGCCACTATTTTGTTATTTTTTGGCACTGTTTTGTTTATTTTTTTTGGCAATTTTTTGTTTATTTTTTGTCACTTTTTTGTTGATTTTTTGTCACTTTTTTGTTGATTTTTTGTCACTTTTTTGTTGATTTTTTGTCACTTTTTTGCTTAATTTTTGTCACTTTTTTGTTGATTTTTTTGTCACTTTTTTGTTGATTTTTTGTCACTTTTTTGTTGATTTTTGTCACTTTTTTGTTGATTTTTTTGTCACTTTTTTGTTGATTTTTTGTCACTTTTTTGTAAATTTCTTGCCACTTTTTCCTTCATTATTGTCACTTTTTTGGTTGTTTTTTCATCCTTGTTTTTGTCACCGTCTTGCTGTTTTACTAAGAAGCTTTTAGATTTGGGTAAAGTCAAACTAGAGATAATATACTCTGTTCAGGCGAGGTTAGAAACACAGAGAAAATAAATGAAATGTAGTAATACTTAAAGGGACTATAAGGAGTTTAAAAATGTTAAAATTAAGTATTTTCCTCCACCTACATGTTCCAGCCATGTCCTAATGTGTAGAATGAGCTCAGACCTGTTCACCACAACTGCCTCTAAAATCCTGTACGGTCACTCAAAAATGTATCACTTCGGCCCGAATTGCCGTCATGCACGAGCTTAATATAGAAGGTGCAGTTACATATATGGCCAGAGGTGGCAGTAGTGAGTATAAAATGGCGAACTTGCTTCCAGCCCCTTTAACCATGTTTTTTTCTTTCTTTTTGTTTTAAATAAAAATAATATTAATAAAAAACTTTAGGACGTTTAGGGAGTTATACTTTTGAATAGCTGTAATCGCACCATGTTTGCACTGAAAAATGATGAGTAAAAAGGGATTATTATTTTTAAATAAATGAGTGAACGCTTTAACTTTGAAAACCGGAAGTCTCTCCGCCAACACTCCCGCTAGCTTGTCTCCGCACGGCTCTCATCATGGCCTCTTGTCAAATAAAAAAGAAGCAGTTCCTGAAAGCGCTTTAAATAGAGCTTTAAATGCGTCACCTCTCGGTCCGGGACCCAGCGCGGCTCGTCCAGGCTGAAGGGGCTGTGGAAGGCGCCGTTCTCCGGGACCATGCGGAGGCCGCTGGGGCTGCGGATCAGCTTCTTACCGTCCGGGACCGAGGACATGTCTGTGACGGTCCGCGGCTCCGGGCTCAGGCTAATGTGGCTAATGCTAACGCAGCTCTGACGGACAGCGGGTTTAGCCAATGAGAGGGCAGAGGGAGGGGGGCTGGACCAATCAGAGCGCGGGGAGGCGGGGCACGGCAGAGTGGAATGTTTTGGTTTTTATTGCGGCCAAAGATCCGCCCACAGGACCGTTCATTATGGTTCATTGGAGTAATGTTTGTTTGCACGTAGGACATACACGAATGCACGGGATATTTTACATATACATACATTAAGCATTAAAACCAACAAATGTCTCCATAAAGAAAAACATTTAGTAACTTGACTGACACTTTTGAGGCAAATCTTCTCCAGTTTGGCTTTACCTAAATCTAAGAGCTTCTTGAAAAAAAAGTGTCAAAATAACAACGAAAACGAGGATGAAGAGGCAACACAAATGCAAAAGAATCAACAAAAATGGCAAAAATTCCACAAAAAAGTGGCAAAAAATCAACAAAAATGGCAAAAAATCAGCAAAAAAGTGGCACAAATTCAACAAAAAATTGCACAAATTCAACAAAAAAGTGGCAGAAAATCAGCAAAAAAATTGCAAAAAATCAACAAAAAATGGGAAAAATTCAACAAAATAGTGGGAATAAATCAACAAAAAATTAACAAAAAAGTGGCAAAAAATCAACAAAAAAGTGGCAAAAATTCAACAAAAAAGTGGCAAAAAATCAGAGAAAAAAAGGCAAAAATTCAACAAAAAAATGGCAAAAAATCAACAAAAAAGTGGCAAAAATTCAACAAAAAAAGTGGCTAAAATTCAACAAAAAATTGCAAAAATTCAACAAAAAAGTGGCAAAAAATCCACAAAGTGGCAAAAAATTCAACAAAAAAGTGACAAATATTCAACAAAATAGTGGGAATAAATCAACAAAAAATGGCAAAAAATCAACAAAAAAAGTTTTTACACTGTTCCTCTCCGGTTGAGAAGCTTTTAGATTTAAGTAAAGCTGAACTGCAGAAAATGTGCTTGGTTCAGACGGGAGTCAAAGGTTAAGTAAAAGTACTTGGAGAAAATGTTACTTGTGCTGTGAGTAATTGAAATGGACAGTGGGAAAAGTAACAATTATCAAGAGTACAGATACTTCATCATAATTTTACTCAAGTAGAAGTAAAAAGTACCGCATGGTAAAACTACTCCCAGTCTCAAATACAATTTCTTGAGTTACTTGAGTAAATGTAGCTGAGTACTACAAAGATCAAAACGAGTAAGGATTACAAATAGAAAAGTAATGCTATAAAAAGGTATATATTCATAAGGATGAAAAATACTATGGATTCACTTTTTGCCAAAGTTTTTAAAGAAGTTCAAATGAAAAGTGAAAATACTAATAAATCTTTTTTGACGGCCTTATTACACCACCCAAGAGCATCGCAGTACTTATTTTGTTTGGAGTCTAAAAATACTGAAGCTGGTTTGTCCACTTTGGAACTCGCTCATGTATTTTCCTTCACACAAAAGTAAAAAGTAAAAAGGAGCAGCAGAAATATTTTGCTCCTGTTCTTCCCCTTCGGTTCAAGGCTACTTAGGTCATAGTGCAGTAAATATTGCAAAAGAAGCTGCCATTTCCTGTTTTTGCTGAATCTAAAAGGTCACCTGGGTTCAGACAGTTCTAAAGAGAAAGAGAGAAAACATCCTGAGGAGGCAGTTTTGTTTCTCCACAAATATTTTATTAACAGCTTGTAACAGAAACAGCCCGAAGCCAGAAAACACAGGAGGCAATATATTAAAAACACATCAACAATAAACAACTTCAAACTTTTAAAACAATATTTACATTCAACTTTACAGACTCTGGAGATAAAACTGACAACGAGACGAGTGACACAGAAGAAGTGGAAACAGGGACTGGACTGGAGTCGTGTTTGTTTTGCACATTATTCCTTTTGCAGATACGTTATGGTGAAAAGTGCAAAGCTCTTTAAGGGAATCAAACCAAGTGCAACAACAGACTGCGGATCTTATTCACCAGTGTTCAACTGGATTTGCATTTTACTTGTGTTTGGCATCATTTGTTCTTCTCTTAGAGCAGCGCTAAGTAACTTGTTTACCTTAATAAATCATTTGTAAATATTAGCACGAGTTACATTAAGCTGAGGAGTTTATTGAAATGTGGATATTTTAACACATTGAGTGCCAAAACTGGAAAAATGTGTGGTTTTGGGAGCTCTGTGATGAACAGAAGTGAAATAAAACTTGTGAAAAGTCACATCTGGACATTTTATATATATATAATTGCGTTTCTTTTTTTCTTTTTTTTTGTCTGAGGGAGCTTTACAACGTAGCAAACAGCTGTAAAAGCAGTTGAGATTTCAACATTTCTCTGAGTTTTTAAATGGTTAAAATCGGTCGACTGAGAAACATCCCGTTAAAGTCTTCAATCCAGAACCAGGCTGTTTAAATGCACATGTGATAAAAAGAGATCGAGAACACACGTTTTTCAACAATGTTTTTGTTGAAAATTGACTTGAAACTGAGATATTTAGGCATTTAGTCTCTTCACACAACGTTAGTGTCCATCCAGAGAGGAGAGAGGAGTTAATCAGAAAGAAGAGTTTCATAAAAATCCCATTATCTCCGAATCTAGAAAAAAATCTGTCATTTTTGATCAGAAACTAACCTCTGTTAAGCTTAGATTTCTCAGAGGCACGAGAATTAAACTGTTCTCACCTACGGAGAACTTAGAGCAGGGGTGTCAAACATACGGCCTGTGGGCCGGATCAGGTCCGTGACATGATTTAATCCGGCCCTGCCCTGTAGAGCATAAATTCCAGTTAGTCTTTAGCCCATTCCTGTGCTGGCATTACATTTAAAAAAGGAAAAAGTTCCACACGTGTCCAGCAGAGGGCACTGACATAATAAGAGCTCAGGGTATGAACAACACATTATATAGCCATGTGGTAAATGGACAGTCTGCCCCAGGACGGCTGTGGCTTCAATAACAGCTTACCACCACCGAGTGTGGAGTGAATGAGGAACAACAGGCTTGTAAAGTGCAATACAAGTGTGAGCCGTCGTTATTAATGAAGCTACAGTCACGTTGGGGCTTTGACCAAATCACAGCTTATTATTATTATTATTATTCATTTATTGGGAACATTTTCTCTATTATATGCGGCCCCCGACCTGCCGTGGGAGCCGAATTTCGGCCCGGGACCCAAAATGAGTTTGACCCCAAAATTGGCATGTCTCATCTATTATTGATTAAATTAGTGCAAAAGGCCGAGCGATTTCCTCATTTTGATATAATGTTAGATCGAATTCCTGCTGGAAACAGATTTAATGCTTTTTAATGAAATTGAAGTCCTTAATTTTAGAACCTCGTGCTTCTTCTTTGTAAAGTCACTCACTGTGTCACTCGCTGCCAGTCTCTCTCCAGACGTTCGTTCAAATGTATGTGCCTCGTTACTTTCTGTAGCTTCTAAAAAACAATAGATTCATTACTTTCCGGGAACAGACCGATCAACAGTCGACGTCATTGGATAAAAGTCAGTAAATCTTCATCTGCAGTTATTCCAGATTCTTCTGTTTGACAAAAAAGCTCCAGTGCAAAAGCTCAAACTTCAACACAGCAAAACCTTCCACTTTTAACTTAAGGACGTAAATATTCTTCACGCGATGGGCCTCGTTCAACAAAACTGTCTGGACCGAGGTCGACGGGAGGTCAGCGTGTCCTCGAGCAAGACACTTCATCCAGTTTGTCTTTATAAACTTAACACAAACACATCTAAGCATTTATCTTTTCCAAGCATTTCGCAGCAGCCTATGATTTAAAACAAGCTGAATTCTACGGTAACTGTGAGAGGTGGGCTCTTTGGAAGAAGATATTAACTTTATCTCCACTGTCAAGAAATGCGGAAAGAAATGGTGGAGAAAAAAATGGGGACAAAATGGAAAAAAAATAGGATAAATGGGGAGAAAGAATGGGGAAATAATTGGGAAAAAAGTGGGGAGAAAATAGAGGAAAAACAAGGGAAATATAGGGAGAAAAATGGGGGGAAAGTGGAGAAAAATCGGGGGGGAAATATGGAAGAAAATGCAGAAAAAATTACAAAATATGGGGGAAAAATAGGGATAAAATTAAGACAAAATGGCAAAATATGGGGTAGAAAATGGGGGGGGGGGGGGGATTCTGCCCTTTTGTGGTCTGTCCAGGGCAAATATCTTCTTGATCAACAAAGTGATGTTAAACATTTTTACATGTTTCGAATGATTTGCAAAAATATCAAGATCATTTTTGTCAATATCGCCCAATGGTGAAAATGCTGAATTCTGGACATGGATCATAGTTTATGCTCAGTGTTGGGAATATTACAATTATAATATATTCTGTATTAGTAGTTACAGTTTTAAAAATGTAGTATGTTTGTGTTACATAATGCTGTTTCATGAATGTAGCTGAGTTACTGTGAGTTACTTTGAGTTACTTTTGGCAAAATGTCCTTTTCCTTCACTTCCCCACTCTCTCCTGTTTTTTGTTTTAACTAAAGACAACAGATCTTATTCACCAGTGTTAAACTTGATCTGGTTCAACACTTTATTTGAGGGAGTTTGGCTTTTTTTTGTTCAACACAAACCATTCAAATGCTCTTGTAAGTTACTTAACGAATTTAACTAATGATAAATATATTCCCATATTTTGTGTAAGTAATATGGACGAGGGTCACATGACACTTTGTGACAGTTTTTGTTTTTGTGATGGGTCCAGCCATTCGGGGGAGGGAAGAGAATCTTATTAGTGATCTATATAGATACAGACGGCATCTCGTCATAGAAGGGGGCGTGGCTTCGCCAAGGGGGAAAATAGAATCTTTAGAGAAACACAATTTTCCCACTTTTTGACATTTTCTGGTGGAATATAAACTTATTTATCACATAAATAAAGTCAAATGTAAATCAGGCCCATGTGGATATTTTCTCACAGCAGATTGTTCTGTAGAAGTGAAAAAAAAAAAGGCAGTTGTAGCAAGCGCTAGCTAACCGTTAACATTAGCCCGATGCTAACATGTAGCATGAAGTTAGCATTCTCCGTTATTCATGTCCTTATTGGCTGTTGAACCACTTTGCTCCATGTCTTTGTATCATTATTTAGTAGAAAACTAGATTCATATTTCAGCATTTGTTAAAGTCGTTTTTGAATAATTAGAGAAAGTTTAGATTTTTCTCCAAATTGTTTTCCCCCTTAACCATTTTCAAACATGACCATATATGGGCGATTGCAGAGATGCCGTCTGTATCTATAGTGCTTTTCATATGACACAAGTCACACGCAAAGCACTTCACACATGGAAGGGAGGGGGGGGGGGGGTCATTCACTCCAGGTTGATGGTGGTGAGCGACATTTGTAGCCACAGTTTCCCCTGGGGCAGACTGACAGAAGAGAGGCTGCTCACATCTGCGCCAACGGTCCCTCCGACCACCACCAACCACTCACACACAGTGTCTTGCCCAAGGACACGACAGTCTGCACCTGCAGGAACCCCCGACCTTCCGATCATGAGATGTCTCTCATTATTAAGATATTCACCATAAACCAAGTCCAGGATTCAGCGTTTTGACCGTCACCATGGTTACCACAGTAGGATTCTCAGCTCCAGCTCAGTGTCAGATCATAGGCTGTTTGAAAAGATCATCCATAATAACAGCAGCTTTAGCTTTAGCTTCCCTGTTTTGTGCTCGAGGCCGCCCGTCTTCTGCATAGTAACAGCGCTCCGTACATTCAAAACACGCCTTCATCTAAAACGACAGGACTTCAGCCAAACCTACGGCAGTTTTGGTCAAACTCAGTAAAATGCATAATAATTCTGTGTATAATCTAAGAGTTCACGGCGTCAAAATAAATAGCTTCCAGTTCAAAACACATTTAACAATAACGATAAAAGCTAAATCCACCACGTGTAACGAACGGTAAACAGTTTCCTCCATTTTACAATTCACGCTGAAATCATTTACATTTATCCAAATTCTCTTTTTGGTTTTGGAAAATCTCATGTCAAGTAGTGGCAGACGAGCTCGGTTTATTCTGCAGCGTTTTAGACGTTTCTTGAAGCTGATAAATGACAAAAGCCTTTTCACAACAGGCTTTAAGGCGAGACGCTGCAGGAGGAAAAGAAAATATATACATTTATAGATATGATGCTTTTGCTGTAGATTACGGACATGAACAGAGTGTGAGGAAAACATGTGTCATTGTATGTTTTCATCAAAATAAGGCACTTCATGCATATTAGTTTGAGCCAGGTTTAAATGTATGGCTTTTTTTGTGACATATTAGTTACAAAGATTTGCTCAGAGGGATTTTGGATCTTGTTTAGTTTTTGAATATTCTATTTATAAAAAGAGAAATAGAAATAGTTTTTGGGTTCAAAGCTCAATAAATCAGGCACAAAAAGTAAATATCAAGCATTGGTTTAAATGACTACATAGATACAGACAGAAACGGGTCATAGAAGGGGGCGTGGCCTCGCTGAGGGGGAATCAGAATCTTTAGGTAAACAACTTTTCACTCTTTTTATCCATTTTCTGGCGAAATATAAACTTATTTATCACATATAAATAAAGTCAAGTCTAAATCGGATCCATATGGATGTTTATTCACAGCAGACTATTCAGTAGAAGCAAAAAAACGTCAGTCGTAGCTAGCACTAGTTAGCGTTAGCACCATGTTAGCATTCTCCGTTATTTTTGTATTTATGGGCTGTTGAACCTCTTTGCTCCATGTCTTTGTATCTTTATTTAGTAGAAAACTATATTCATAATTCAGCATTTGTAAAAGTAGTTTTTGAATAATTAGAGAAAGTTCAGATTTTTCTCCAAATTGTTTTCCCCCTTAACTGTTTTCAAACATGACCATATATGGGTGATTCCAGAGATGCCGTCTGTATCTATGTCACTCCACACACTAAGTCACTTCCTGGATACATGTCCAGCTCAAAGCGAGAAAATGTCATCAGTTAATTATCATAAAGAGAGAATTTGGTCTTTTTTTTCCTCTGACGTTAAAACGAAAACGTTAAAGGGGCTAGATGCAAGTTTGTGATTGTATGCTCACTACTGCCACCTCAGGTCTTATGTGTAACAGCAGCTTCTATATTAAGCTTGTGCATGACGGCCTTTTCTGAGTGACAGTGCAGGATTTTAGAGGCAGTTGTGGTGAACAGGTCTGGGCTCATTCTACACATTAGGACATTGTTGGAATATGGGGGGGGAGGAAAATACAGAATTTCAACATTTTTAAACTCCGTATAGTCTCTTTAAGGAGAAAACTAGACCGCAGCGTTTCCACCTGCAGCGTTTCCACCTGCAGCGTCTCGCCTTTAGCAGAGTTCTCCTTCGAGCTTGATAAGTTTCAAAGCAGTGGCTTTTTTAAAGGCAAAGCGAGTGACGATGTAAACATTTAGTTAAGTTTGGACGTGTTTGATAAACTTGACCTAAACCAGGCAGAAAAACAGCAGCAACTTAAAAAGGCAACATCTTTACAGTAGATCTGTCGTTTCTCCTCGATATGTTCAGGTCCAAAAGTGCAATAAAACCGTATTTCTTTCTGGTATTTACAGTGAAAAGCCATCAATGCGCCAGGTTAGTGGAGCTGGCACTCAGGTCGCTCCTCTTCAGACGATTATTTCGCTCCTGGGGCAAAAAGACCAAAAGAAATCCATTAGTGTGAAGTGTTAGGCTCAATAGAAAGAGAGAATCAGGAGAAGGAGCTGCAATTGAGGATCACAAGACTTGGGGCCAATATTCAAAATAAAATCCTGATAAAATCCACATCCTGAGGGAAATAAAGCTGGTACAGTCGATGATGTGAGTTAGTTTGTTACATGTGAGACAATGGAACGTCCGACTCTGGAAGTGTCTGAAACAATCACCATCTTCCATTCAAAAGGTCAAACTGCCGATCACAACCAACGGTTTTATATAATTTTTTGTAATCATTTTGAAATAATTTATTTTATTTATTTATCAATATTTAGGCCTGCAATTTTCCATCTTTAAAGATGCAATATGGAACTTTTTATGTGGAAAAAAAAATATTAAAATTGTTGCATATTTGAGTGACCCAGGGTCTGTATGAGTGGTTAATGACGCTCCAGGATCAATTGGTTTTAGAGTTTCTGGTAGGTTTTCACTGCTGACAGACCATTTCTCAGAAAACCTATAGAACAATTGAACCTGAAGCGCTGCAGAGCCCATTGCGATGAAAAGTAAAGGCACCACACTGACCGAGGGCGAGTGTTGGGAAGAGTTGGGAAGTCAAATCAATTAATATTTTCAGAAAATCTTTTTTTCAGTATTAATTATTTGGATGTTAAAAAATCTTTGTTGAAAACTGCAGTGACCTTTCAGTTTTTTACAGTGATTGCTTTGCTATTTAGGGGTTTGTTGCTGCACTTTTATTTTGTTGTGGTTGATTTTCTTATAAAAAAAAAAAAAAAACTCAATTCAATTTCTTCAAACATGTTTTTGTGACTCTACGCTAACCACCCATACAGCCATTGGCTCACAAAAAGATCCATCCATCCATCCACCCACTCGCCCATCCAACAATCCATCCACCCAACCCCCATCCATCCATCCATCCACCCATCCATCCATCCATCCATCCATCCATCCATCCATCCATCCATCCATCCATCCATCCGCCTATCCATCCATCCACCCAACCCCCATCCATCCATCCATCCACGTTGGAGTTGCCCAAATCACACTGCACCAGCCCCTATGGCTCCTCCTGCAGGTGATGGGTCCACAGAAGGACGGCCTCACGATGAACCGGGCCCGTTAAGGTGGCGGTTCCAGGAGGGAGCTCACAAAAAGTGAAATTACGCAAATATATATATATTTTCACATAAAAGCTGCATTAGGCACTTTCAACACGGTGAAATATGTGTAAATTGGGGCTAGAGCAACACAAACATACATCTCTGAATCACATTTCCCACTAGGAGATTATCATACACCCTGAAATGTTCGTGATCCAGATTTGTAACGCAGACACTTCCATTTCCGGACGGCGAGGGTGAGTTTAGTTCTTACTTGGTGAAGGTCGGGAGTCGCTCGGTCCAACAGGTTCAGAAAACCCAGGGAACTCGCTCGCTTCATGCTGCGCCCAACCACATGCACCACACGGGGGAGACAAGGGGGAGGGGACAGGGGGAAGGGGGAGGAGCCACATACACAGGTGATGGGGGAGAGTCATGTCTGGGTTTAACTTAATGGATTTGTTATTGGTGACTTTAGGTTAGTCAAAAATACAATTAAACTTCAATAAAATCATTTACAAGATTCAAACAAACAGATGGAAACAGAGACACTTTATCTTGAGAAGTAAAACAATAATAAAGAAACGACAAAACACAAAGAAGGAGCACAGATGAGGCATGCCACGGTTTAAAACATTTATTCATAAATAACAAAAATAACTGAGCTTTAGGCCATGCCACATGTCAGTCCAGAGCAGGCAGTTTCAGTTTCAGCCTCGAGGCCAATAAATAAATAAGAGTGAAACAAAAACATAACGTGAGGCAGAGCCATGCGCCAGCGCCACACATCCATCCCATCATATTAAACCTTCAGATTTCATGCAACGTCTTAAGACTATAGGTTTAAGTGCTGTTAGCATTTAGCTGAACGTGTTTAAGCTGTTCCACTGACTTTCGCGGGTCGGGTTTCTGGTTCTGGTGCCGCCCTCGTCTCTAAGTTTCCAGACCTGCCTGTATTCTGTAATGCGATCGCACTCCCTGAGACTTTAAAGGTGCATTCAGTAACTTTTCATAGTAAAAGAGTTGATATTAGTGCATGTTTGGCCATATAGGGACTGAGCACCTGTATGGTGGTCACATGACACCTTTACGTTCCGTCATAGCTCTGTAAAGGCTGGTGTCTGTTATACTGCACGACGTGTGGACGGTGAAATCGTGAGCTGCTCTCGTCTCCTCTGTGCGAGTGTTCAAAGAGACGATCATAGCTACGATCAAAGTTTTGTCGTAGCAGTTTCAGGCTTCAGAAGGCGAGTGTTTAGCTGAGGCGAGCGCAACATGCTAGCAAGGTTCATTTCCATGGAAAAGTCCAAAGACAGTCCTGTAAAAGGCGGAGTCAAACCTGCTCATGCCGGACCCTGAGCCTGTGGTGGTGGTGCGGTGCGCGCTAATGTGTTGTCTAGGGCTGCACAATATTGAAGTGACTCGCGATAACGATATTAATGCGATATTTCACCAAACACGATAAGTTCCATTTTTCTCAGCAAATTGTGTCAAAAGAAGACTTAAAAAACACCCCATCAGGACCAAAACAAGGGTAGAATTTAACAAAGCGAGTAAATGTTAAACTAAAACTGAACTTTTACACATGACTTTAATGCATGAGTTTGAGTTTGCAAAAAAATGGGTCGATCTCAGTCAGATGAGGGCTATGGTGATGTTGCGATATATTGTGGCTTCTCGCGATACGGATATTGCATCAGCTAATACTGCGATATGATATTTTCCGCGATATATTGTGCAGCCCTAGACGACTCTACCTCTAGTGTTCCAAAATATCAGACACTGCCTGATGTCGGTCGTAGCTCGCCTTTGGTCGGACGGCGGTTCTACTTTACGTCTTTGTTAAGTTATACTTTATAAATCTCTGTATAGAAATGTGTTCTCTGCATTTGACCCATCCTCAGTGTCGCTGGGTGACCTGTAGGAGCAGTGAGATTCCAAACCCGGCGCTCGGGGACCCATCTCCAGGCTGGTGGGCAGAAACATCTGGCTGGGGGATTCACCTATTGCACATGTTTTTACCACTATCCTACGCAGACATGGGGAGAACATGGAAACTCCACACAGAAAGGCCCCGTCCAGATGGGAATCGAACCCGGGATCTTCGAAATGTGAGGCACAAACGCTAACCGCTGCTCCACCGCTTTGCCCCGTCTTACTGTACGACCTCAGACTAGTGATCGGACGTCGGCCACAACTGCACAGAGCACACCGGCTATAAGACGCTCCAGGATCAATAGTTTGGAAGGTTTTCGCTGCTGACGGGCCCTCCATAACGCACCTTTAACATTAACGGTCTGTGTATCGTACTGACTTCAACTGGACAGAGTTTTACGGTTCTCAGGCGCAGGATCAGCCTGTCACGCTCCGTTCAGGAACATCAGCTGATAAACAACACGTCACATCAGTCACGTGACGCTCCTGACGCAGGCGGCAGTGGAAGCTGAAACACGCTCAGGCAAATGTTACCAACGCTCGTCCCTATTGCTAATGTAAACCATAAATATCATTTAGGCCTGTCATGAAAACACAATTTGATATACTGAGGCAGGAAAATACTGCGATAAACGATTATACTGAGGACCACTGGATGCCACTGAAACCAACTTTAAACACCTTATTCTAAAAGTACGTATTTATTTATCCCTTATACCACACAAGTTGCATTAAAGGGATATTTCAGGATTTTTGACATAGAGCCTCTTTTCCTTGTTATCCAGAGTGTTGTTGATTTCTGGAGATATACACAATATTTTTTTTTTAAATTCATGCAGTCCTTATATTTGAAGAGGTTAGCGGTGCTAGGCTAGTGCATGTCTATGGTAACTAGTAGCCTGCATTAACAACAGTCTGACCCGAGCACTTTGCACCTGAGGCAAATCACTTATAACACCAGACTTGCATTTAAAAATATCTTATATCTGAGCAGCATCAGCTTCCTGGTTGTAGCTACGCAGCGGCGGAGTGATCTGCTCGGTGACCGGATCTACAGTAGTTTGTTTACCTGCGGCCACATTACTACACGTGGAATTCACAAAGGAGCTTTCTACAAATCAGGCAACGTTTGGAGGACGAGCCCATGATTTTGAAGAGGGTTTTAATGCAGGCTACTAGTTACCATAGACATGCACTAGCCTAGCATCACTAAACTCTTCAAATATAAGGACTGCATGAATTAAAACGTTAAAAAATCTCCAGAAATCAAGAACACTCAACTAGGAAATGAGGCCCTATGTCAAAAATCCTGAAATATCCCTTTAACATGAATCTCAATAAATAAAAACAACAATTAAAAAAAAATCAAGGAATAATGTAAATAAATGTACTGACGATAATTGTTGAACCTAAAAATATAGTTTTTCTGTAATAGAGTTTATATATAATCATTATTGTGCCATCATTACTATTGCTGTTATTGACACAGTTTGATAAATCCAGTGTTGGTATTTTGTGGTATTTCGTGGTAGTTTGTGGTACTTCGTGGTAGTTTGTGGTCACATGGCCCGGCCCCAGTGAAGGCACCGCGGTGAGTAAAACATGAGCGTCTCTGTTTAGATCAGCTTCGCTTCATGTTTCTGTGTTCACAGCTTTTATAAAAATGTTTCATACTGTTGTAGGAGTCGTGATTCAAATAAACCGATCCTCATTTGATCCTTAAACTCTGCACAGAAGCAGCCGCTGATCGAAACGAGACACGTCCGACAGATCATTTCATTACAGGTTCATGTCCCGTCAGCTCCGGTTAGTCCCAGTGCCCCGCAGTCCAGGGGTAAATGCTCCCATGCAGCGTGTTAACAGTGGTCGTATATATATATATTTACCCCGTGTTCTTGGGCTCCTCTCGGGACGATCCGCCTTTGAGTTTCCGCACCAGTTTCTCGCTGCTGCGCCGTAAAGAGGCCCTGAGTTTACTGAAGGAGCCGCTCCTCTTCAGCGCCCCGGAGCCGTCCTGAGGGAGAGGGGCGGCAGACTGAGAGGGCGGAGCCACACCGGGAGGCAGAGCTACGAGCATCAGCGTTTGACCACCCGTCCCATTAAGGGTTCTGACCTTTCGCAAAAGCACCGCCCCCTTAGCAACTGTGAGCGAGCTCTGTTAAGAAGTAGAGTTCAACACTACAACTACTGGCTTCATTTGAAATCAGAAAGAAAGGGCCTTGAACGGATCAGCATAGTCCTGCTCTTGCTCTACTGTAGGGGCGGCCAACTAGACCAAGACCAAGAGCTGAAATTTTCAACGTTGATCCTGTGAAGAGCCACAAAGGCACCGACCATTAAGTGATATAGTGATTAAATATAATGTGACCGTTATATTTAATCACAATAAACTATAACTTTATGCCTTTTTCTTTTCTTTTCAATAATTGTATTAGATGTTATGGTTTTAATCCTCACCAAGATTGAAATAAATGTATGAAATAATCTGACATTTGTGCTGTTCTGCTCTGACTGAGACAGAATTAGATTTACTTTTTATTTTTAATGCTGGAGTGTGTTTGTGTGGGGGGCCCTGCCCACTGAGCCCCCTCCTCTGATTGGCCCCTGGCCTGTGCGCTCAGTGCAGCTCGGTCCTGACTGGACTGTGCAGAGAACACACTCCAGGCTGCACAAAGTTCATAAACTTTGATCAGGAGCCTCTGGACGTCTGAGGTTCTCTTTTAAGTTGCATTTGTTAGTTTCAGTCACATGTGAAAGAAAAGTCAATGACCTTGTGTATTTCCGTGTTACGATGTCGCACTTCACATCATAAGCTTCATTAGAGCTCGGCTTTTTTCTATTTCCTAATTTTGATCTTTTTCTGTGAATATGAAGCCAAATTACATCAAATAAAGAGTAGGTTAATCAGAAACTTGAAAAGCACAGAAGCTGATCCCAGTGCCATGATTAACCTACATCCTGCTGTGAGTGAGGGTGCACAGGCACCTTTTACACACCGCCTCGAAATGGAGGGAGATACAGACTCTCATTCATGTGCAGAGATGGGACATCAGGTGACATCACAGTGTTCTAAAGGCCTATAATATTATATAGAGCTAAAATAAATTTGTGGTCTTGTGCAGAGAGATCATGGACCCATTTTGTAATTCATACATTTTCTTTTTAGATACGACTTGTGAAAATATAATGCTGTTAATAGGAAAAACTGGCTCCTCCCACTGGGTCCGGTGACATCATCACATTCGAGAACCTGCAACCCAGCAACTAGTCATGATTCTACAGCCGTGATGTCAAGGCTCTGCTAAACTTAACTAAACGCTCCTGTAGCACTTACAAAAATCCAGAGAATGACAGAGAGCAGCGGGTCGGTCGGGGTTTTGCGAAAGGTCAATAATAGTAAAATGTTTGTTTGTGTACTTTTACTTCAATAAAGAATTTGTGGGTGGTCAAAGACTGGTTCAAAAACAACATACAAGAACCCATTATCACAGTCAAAATGCACATTCTCTACATCCCAATGCAAAAACACACATTCTCTCTGTATTTTTCTAGATGAAGGTTTGTGTAATTATACCATTCAATACAGACCTACTCGTATAAACACACTATACTAAAAAGACGACTAATCTGAAAGTCAGACACGATGAGAACGGTGCAGTGACTGTGAGGAGCTCAGTGTGAGAGTCAGGAGAGAGTCATGTGGGAGAGATTAGACGTGGAGAGTGAATCTATGAAGAGATTGGATCTGACGTTACTCTCACAACAACATGAATCTTTATTCTTTACAGTTTAGAAAAGTGGAAGTAGAGGAGGGCAATATATCGTCCACAAAATAATGTCTGTGTGTAAGATAAGATTAGTAACAACATAGAGTTTATATCCAATGTCAAGAAATGTGGGGAAAAATGCAGTGAAAAGTTGGGAAAACAAATGTGGGAAATAATGGGGGAAAGGAGGGAAAAGTGGGGGAAAAATAGGGATAAAACTGGGAAATAATGGGGGAATGTGGGGAAAACATTGGGGGAAATGGGGAAAAGAATACAGAAAAAGTAGGGGGGAATTTTGGGAAGAATTGGGGAGAAAATTAGGGAAATAATGGGGGCAATATGGGCAAAAAATTAGGGAAATACTGGGAAAATTTTGGGGAAATATGGGGGAGGGGGGTCAGGGAAAAGTGGGGGAAAAAATAGGGATAAAACTGGGAAATAATGGGGGAATGTGGGGAAAACATTTGGGGAAAAGAACACAGAAAAAGTAGGGAAATATTGAGGGCAATATGGGAAAAAAAACTGGGGAGAGTGGGGGGAAAATTTGGGAAATACTGGGAAAAATTTGGGGAAATATGGGGGAAAGAAAAGTGGGGGGAAAACGGGAGGAAATAGGGGAAAAATATGGGGAAAAATTGGGGGGAAAAATATGGGGAAAAATTGGGAAAAAGTGTGGGAAGGATTTGGGAAATAATGGGTGAAATTAGGGAAAGGTGGGGGGGAAACGTGAGGAAATGGGGAAAACATAGGGGGGAAAATGTGGGAAATAATGGGGGTAATATGGGCCAAAAAATCAGGAAAAACGGGGGGAAAAAAGAGGGTTCAGGGAAATCATCACTTCATCATCGTTATCGAGAAAGTCCCCAAAAATACTGTTTTGTTCATATTGCCCAGAAGTGAAAGTTAGAATCCGACACAAAAGAGGAGACGGTTTTAGTTTGATCCGAGCAAAGAGTTGAGTTTTATTATAGAAACCACAGCACACACAGGAGGCTTTAGGTTTAGGAGGAACACGGCGTTTCACTATGTACAGAACGCTTTATATCCGGACACACGGCGAGCAGCGAGTCACTAAACTACAACACACACACATGCAAACTGCTATAATCATGTCAGCGCTTTGTATTTACAGATAAAGAGGCAGGAAACTGGTTACACAGGGGAGCGGGAGGAAGAGGAGATGTCAGTTTGTAGATCACTGGCATAAATGTGGAGGAAAATAGACTCTACATTATTTTAAGCAACAAAAGCTAAATTTATGGCTTTACTTTGAGACATATTAGTTACAAAGATTTGATTTTGGATCCGGTTTAAAGAGACCTTTTACGTGGCCTGTCACGATAACAAATTTGAAGTTTGGTATATCAAGACAGGAGAATATTGCAATAAAAGATATCATTTTTGCGAATTTGAGATGCGATTTTTATATTTGATACATTTCAATGTCTAAACAGCTCAAGTGAAGAGTGACGGAAGTTACTTTAAGTCAAACAATATTATTGCTACTCGACATCGACATGAGAACAACACATAATAATCTACTTTCAACAATATTTGGTTTTATGTGGACGCCGACACAAGTTGAGCTGCATTATTTATGTGTTTTTTTACTTTAGATTTTGATATAGTTTATATTGTGTCTTTGGGCACCTAACATTGTTGTAAATATACCGTATTTTCCGGACAATAAGTCGCACTTTTTTCACAGTTTGGCAGGGGGTGTGTCTTATAATCCACCGCGATTAATATGTGATTTTTTTCTTCCTTTTTTAAATTCAAATATAATATTCGAGCAGCAGAAAGAAAGTTTGAGTGAGCGAGAAGCGGAGGTTACTATAAGAGAAGAAGAAGAAAAATAAGAAGAAAGCTAATCACGGGCTAAAATCTCGATGGCCACAGCGAGAGGAACGAGTTTGCAAATGAGAGCTTGAAAAACGTGCTGCCGGGAGAGGCTTGTCAACGGTGCAGTAGTTTGTTCTTAATGCTATAGTTATCTGAACTGTTTATGTGACGTTAACACACATATTTAGTTTAATGTGTTACGTTAGCAAACCGTACGCCTATTCAGCCTGTTATTTTTTTATTCATTAGGCCAGGGGTAGGCAACGTCAGGCCCGGGGGCCAAATCCGGCCCTCCACCATAGCACCTCTGGCCAAGATGATTTTGAGAAACAGTATTACACAAATCAGAGAGTAGTTTTAACATTTTTAGAGTTAAATGGGAGAAAAAAAGGTAGAAATACTGTCAATACACCTGATTAGGTCATATATTATGTACAACACTGGCATTTGAAAGAAGTGCACTGGGACAAGAATAGTTTTAAGGAAAAAATGATATAAATCTACTTGAATTAACAGATTAAATCTAAGGTTTGAATAGATTTGGTCTGGTCTTAGACAAGATAAAACATCTAGTAGTAGTTCTGTTAATTCAGATAATTTTGTGTCATAGCATTTGTATCTTGGATTAGTTCAAACTGACTCAAATTCAACACAGAAGAACTTTAATTCAAGAAATTTTAAGTCATCTATCTCATTTAAGATGGTAATTTTTCCAGTGTTGTGCTTTACTTTGGGCTAATAATCAGTGGCTTCGGCCCTCGGTCTATCTACAATAAAAAAAATTGTCCCTCTGCCAAGAAAACTTGCCTGCCCCTGCATTAGGCCTTTTATGGCTAGTGCGTCTTATACTACAGAGCGACTTATAGTCCGGAAAATACGGTAAAAGAAATGAGGAACTGAGTTAGAAAAATGGGGGAAAAAGACGATAAATATTGAGTAGTAATTACCGTGACAGGCCGATGTAGCAGACAGTGTGTTTTTGTCATAATTTTAGTCAAAGTCATATTTTTGTGACTAAAACTACAGTTAAAGTAGTTAACAAGACTAAAACTGTGACTAAAATCAGCAGATACTTCGACTCATAAAATCTTAACATCTTAAAAACACATGAACTT
This sequence comes from Gobius niger, assembly GCF_951799975.1. Lineage (NCBI taxonomy): Eukaryota > Metazoa > Chordata > Actinopteri > Gobiiformes > Gobiidae > Gobius > Gobius niger. Next base: position 28,635,104 of record NC_136867.1, read on the forward strand.
CTGCATACCCTTAATAACTTTAAAATCGTGGGCAGCTTTAATACAGTATAACGCAAAGAGAAAACTCTCCTCTGGACGGTCATAAAGGAGCAGTGTCAAAGTGAAACCAGGGAAAGTGAAAGACGCTGAAGAGAAAGAGTTAGGAGGTGATTCGAGTCCAGTCTTTATCACGGGTTTAAATAGAGTTAAAATAGAAAGAGAAGAAGCAGATGTGAAGGTGAAGCCGGGCGTCCTCGTGCAGAACGGCCGGAGTTACGGCTTTAGAGCCACAGCAGCAGCAAAAAGAGAAGAAAGAGGAAAGAACGACGAGTTAGTGCAGAACATTCAGGTTAAAAACACACAGGAAAATGCTTATTATTATTATTATTATACTGTATTTCTCCATCAGAATCAGGATGAAAGTGAATGTAGTAAAGTTCTGTTGTACATTATCCCTCAATGAAAGGTTTAATATGTGTTGATTGCACAGATTCTATTCTGAACAGGCCACATGTAAAGAACATTTTAGTCAGAATTGTATTGCCAACGTTTACCAGCAGGTGGCGCTTTGGTACTGATGGAGAGATACAGTGCAGCTTCATCACAGCAAGAACAACAGGACGCAGAGCAGCCAGAATGACTTTTCTTTGCTTTTTTTCAGACATTTTCTATCACTTTTGACCCGATGATTCACTTTCTGGCTGCTAACGTGTCCATGAACGGGTTAAAGAAATGTGGAAAATAAGGTAAAAGGAAAAAACATCACAACACACACGAGTCTGAAGATGCGATTCCACAAACACAGATGAAGATGAGCCGACAAAGCACAGTACAGAGCCCAGAGCGAGGTTTAAAAGTGGTTTTACTGAAGTTAGTCCTGAAAGGTTTGGCTTCTGAGGGACGTCACAGAGAGGAGGGTTATTGATGGAACGGCAAGTTTTATTCATGACTTTCTGTTGAGCTTGACGATGATTTTCACACGTTATAGCAACATCCCTGCGCTTTAAACATCTACATTTAAATCGGGCGAATGGAGTTTGACAGGAACAGGGGAGACGTCAGAGACAGAGGAAAGAACATGAACAGAAGAGGGTTTATTACTGACAGAGAAGAAAAGTTTCACTGATCGAAGCTTTGAAAATCATATCAGAAGAGCAAAATCAACTTTCTAGAGCTTTTTACCGTATTACAATGTGGTTCTCTTGTCAAAAACAGACCAGGAGCTGTGTTTGGAATAATCTTTGAATCTTCCCCAGTGGCTGTTCTGAGCAGCACGTCAGCAGCTCAGAGAAAGCTCCTCCTGAGCTCCGACGTTTCCAGGAAATACTTTCACACCTCTCCACCTCTTGCTAAGCTCAAGACTTTCATGGTGATTTTTCAAACGATGCACCTTCCCTTGTCCCTCCCTCGTCTTCCAAACACTCATTCAAGGCGCGCCCTCCTCCCCCCTCCCTCACAGGAGCTCGCTCTGAAGGCTCATGTGCGTTTGTTGTTGACAGTGAAACTTTTGAACATTTCACCATGCCGATCTCAAAGGGTGCGCCCAGCCACTCTGCGAAGGAAACAAGGCCTCGTGGAAGACCCAGGACACGCTGGTGGGACTATGTCTCCGAGCTGGCCTGGTGTCGCCTCGGGGCCCCCCCCAGAACAGCTGGAGGAGGTGTGTGTGGATCGGGAAGTCTGGGCATCTCTGCTGAGACTGCTGCCTCCGCGACCCGGCCTCGGATAAAGCGGAAGAAAATGGATGGATGGACCATCGCCAATCTCACACCTGAACGTTTATCTATTGCAGTGTTAGTTTTGATTACATATTTTATTTTAGCTTTACTCTTAGTCTTTTGACTAAAATGTAATTTAATTTTAGTCGAGATTTAGTCAAAAAAAAGCTTTTCAATTTTAGTCTAGTTTTAGTCGACTAAAATTGCAAGTCAATTTAGTCGACTAAATTTAAGACGAATTTAGTCGACTTTGCATTTATAATATTAATTATAATCATATTTAATCTTGTTCCTCTGCTTCATGGAGCTGCTCCACATGAATAAAGCACAAACCTGTTCATTTGGCAGTGAATTTAAATAATCTGAGGCTCTTTCAAACTGTCAATAGAAGTTTGGATGATTTTAGTCTCTCCTTTTTTCATTTTTATTTAGTCTTATTTTAGTCGACTAAAATATCTGGACATTTTAGTCATAGTTTTAGTCTCATGAACAACTTTTAATTTAGTTTTAGTCCAATTTTAGTCGTCAAAAATAACACTTTGATTAAAATTAAGTCTTTTAACACTGATCTATTGCTGTAAAAACATCACCTACGATTAGCAGTCCTACAAGTAACGTGTATTTGTCAAACTTGTGAAAGAAACACCACAGCCAGTGGTTCAATAGCATCAAAAGCTAAGACATGCTAACATGCCAACATATTTTCAGACCATTTCACTAGTTTTCCTACTGGCACAGATATAATCAAACTAACTAGTATCTAACGTTTTTGTGTGATTATGTGCAGGGCTGAACATTTGCAAATACAGAACTACAGCGTCCTCTGCTTTTCCCACAGCTGAGGTATGAGATGGACGAATGTTTGGCTGGGAAGCTGCAAATGAACTGCCGCTCGGGGAGAAATAAAGTCTTCTGAATCTGAATCTGATCATATTGATATAGAAATACTGGTACAGAATGATAATGGCAGTAGTTCATCCATAGGCAGCTGACAACTTGTTTTGTTTCAGGAAAAAGCCTGTGTCATCATCATGAGACCTCTTTCTGCCTGTGTGGACGAAATTCTGAAGACACTTACAGTGGACTGTGTTGAGGGGTGCTATGAGGAGCTTTCTCTGAGCTGCTGACGTGCTGGTAACACTTGGCCAATTCACACTGAACACACGCGTCCCAACATCTATGAAAACTTGCCACCACTGGAGATTATGTGTGGCTTGGTGTGAATGGGCCTTTAGAGCGAGATCAGCTGTTTTAGATCATTTTCTGACCAACAAAGCGTAAGATCGTGATGAAGATGTGTTTGAAATTATTACTAAATACCGTAAAAAAGCAAAATATCAACTCTTTTCAAATATAAAGGAAAGTTTTGTGTTCCCTCTATGCAACAAAACAGACAGTGGAAGAACAATCAACCACATTATCACTCAAACTCAAGCAAAACACTGCTCCAGGGCTGTTTTTGACAAGGGAACAATGTTATAACATGGGTAAAAGCTCAAAAAAGTACGATTTGTGTGACATATCTCCACCGAGTGTGCGATAGAACTTCTCTAAACCATTCTCCTAAGGTTTTTTTGGGCCGTGTACTGCACTCACCCCGTTCCACTCGACGCTCATACTCACTCCCTCGCCTCCGTTGGAGCCGCTCTCGTACTTGACGGTGTCGGAGTTGAGGCTCTCGCGGCTGCGCTGTTTCTCGCGGTGCTCGGGGTCGCTCAGCACCTCGGCCACGCGCTGCTTATGGACGGTGTCCAGGCCCTGAGCGAGACGACGAGTGTGGGAAAGAGGCAGAAAGCACATCGACAAAACGGTTACAAGGATAAGGCGAGACGCTGCAGGTGGACAGGGAAAGAAGTTACGTTAAAGATGTCGATTTGAAACTTTTACTGTAGACACTGATATGAGGGAAAATATATTGCATTATTTTTGCTGATTTTGTTGGTCACCTGTTTCCTGGACCTCATGGCCGCCTCCTCCAGTGTCTCTGCCGCCTCGAACTTCCCCTGCCGCCTGTAGAGGGCGCCCAGGTTCTTCAGGGTCGTGGTCACTGTGGGGCTAAACACACAAACGAGCCGTTAACCTCTTACCACCCGCCTAAACCAAATGCATTCTGTCCTCTTTGGCCATTATATAGGCCTGTGTAACACCTCATTTGAAAGCTAAGACCCACAAAACTGATCTTTTTCCTCACGTTGTTGCTGTGTTGTGTCACCATTTGTATGTTTTTTTTTTGTGGCATTTTTGTCACATTTTTGTTGAATTTTTGTCACATTTTTGTTGAATTTTTGTCACATTTTTGTTGAATTTTTGTCACATTTTTGTTGAATTTTTGTCACTCTTTGGTTGAGTTTTTGTCACATTTTTGTCACATTTTTGTAGAATTTTTGTCACTCTTTGGTTGAGTTTTTGTCACATTTTTGTCACATCTTTGTTGAATTTTTGTCACATTTTTGTTGCGTTTACATCCTTTCACGTAGACTTTCCTCATATCTGGTGCTTTAGGCTTAGTGAATGGATTGTCAGCATAAAAACACTTCTTGTTTCGTGTTGATTGGTCAGATCTTCACATTTTCGGATTAAACTGAGGTACAGTCGGTTTATGAGCCTCATTACATGTGCCGCATTTACGCAGAAACACGCCATGTCTGTAGCTTAATTAGATCAAAGGTTTTACTCAGAAACATCAGAAATAGTTGGAAGCTCTTTCCATAACTAAGAAATTTAAAATGCACTGTATTCAGACCCAGCTCAGCTTGTGTCGCCTCACGGGGCTCGGTTCACCTCCAAACATTATAAAGATCTGCTCTAAAATCATTAAACAAACAGGCCTACTGTCTCTATGTGAGGAGCAGGCGCTAAAGAAGGCTACACTCCTTGGGTCGGCCTCTCCAGAGTTTTCGCTCATACCTTCTGGACGCCATTTTTATTTACCTTTTCGGACTCATTCGTCCCCTAAGTCACTGAACTGTTGAATTCTGAAGGGAGTGTGTTTAGTAAGTAACATATTGTTCTGGACTATTGATCTCTTGAGCCTCTACTATAGAGTTCGGGGAATTCCACAGAAGAAGAAGAAGAAGTTGCCATGGAGATCCGCCATCTTTGCAGCTGTTAGCATACATTTCCATTGACTAACATTAGCTAAAAACATTATAAAAAGTGGAGAAAAAACCTGTGGCACAGCTCTGTTAGCTGCTGACTTACTGCTGGTAAATACATCTAACACACTGTGGTGTCCAAGTGTTTGCTGCTAATCCCATAATGCTTAGCGATATGACATCACATCCCCGAACTCTATTGTCTGTACGGTTTTGAGGTTTGCTGCAAATTTGCTGCCCTTTGGGACCAATAAAGTTTTCTGAATCTGAAATAAACCTCTATGTGAAACGAAAACTCGCCCTGGAAACAGCTGGCTCAGAGAAACGACTGAAATTACACTTTCTACATGAGCCTCCCCAGGAATAAGGTGGATAAAATTGGAAGTTTAGCTTACTGTATCGGATCGTGATAAAAGTGCATCGTCCCAGCCTTTAGTTTAAGTAATGACAGTAAAGTCTAACAGTCCATGCACTCACTGACCTGTCGACTTTACAGGCTTTGTACCATCCTCCGTACTCTCCAAACGGCGCCCCGTCTTTCGGCTTCCCCTGAAAACACACAGCGCAGAGTTTAACCAAAAACAAGCTCATCATAAATATCACAAATCCGTGTCCTTTATCTGACCTTGCTCTGCTCCTCTCTCTCCTCAGCGTGCATCCAGATCGGCTTGTTCTCGTCTGAAAAGCACAGAAGGAACGCGGTTTAATCTTTGAATCTTTCAGTTTTGGGAGGAAAACGTTTGAAAAAGCGACGTTTTAAAGCCGTACCGTCGACAGACCCGAACTCCCTCTCGTGCGCTCGGGTGAGGATTTCTTTGTACAGCGTCTCCGCCTGCTTGAACTTGCCTTGTTTCAGGTAACAAGACGCCTGAAATACAACAAAAACACAATCCCTATTTACATTTAGACAAGTATATGTAAAGCAGAGGGGAAAATGCTGTGGTACATCTTTACAAAACTTAAATAACATGACTGGGGAGCAGCACAGCCCGGATTCTGACAGTAAGTCTTGGTAATGGCGTCACTGACCAGGTTGTTCTTGGTCTTGGCCACGTTGGGGTCGTCGGGCCCCAGTTTGGTTTGGTAAATGTCCAGCGCCCGCATGTAGTAAACCTCCACCTCCTCGTACTTGCCCTGGTTCTGGCACAGCAGAGCCAGGTTGTTCAGCTGCTTGGCCACGTCCGGGTGGTCCTTCCCCAGAACCTGTAGCACCAGAGGAGACACAGGGGGGTCAACGTGGCGCCACAAACCGCACTTTTATGGAGACATTTGGCCCACAGAGAGACGAGGCGGGACAAACATGCTGCAGGAGAAAACTGAGATTTCACCTGCAGAGATCAATGTTGTTTTTTAATGAATTAGAGAAGATACTACAGACATAGAAACTTTGAACTGGAAACAAAAAACAACAACTAATCTAATAAGAAAAATGTTTATTGATTGCACTTTTCAAGGGCCATTTTCTCAAAATGCATTTTTCTCACATTGGTGCGACATAAGTAGCTTCTACAGACTTCAAATTGTCCAGCCTTGTACTGAGCAATACTTTTCTAAAGGTAAAATAAAGGCTGCTTTGATTCTTTGAGTTTTGAATGAAGACGAAATTAATTTTTTTCCAGATTTTTCCTGACCTAGCAAAAGCCAGATTGAAATTCCAGAGCCAATAACATTTGCACTGACTTCAATCTGGGACCGCGTTGGCTTGCATCGTTCAAGGAGAATTTGTGAGAATTTAGCTTGCTGGCAAAGTCAGATTAGAAAAATAAAGAGTAACAAGATCCAAAATCCCCTCTGAAAAAGTCACAAATATGTCACAAAATAAAACCAGGCTGTATTCAGATTTCATTGCCAAAAATGTGGGAAATTTGGGGGCTTTTTTTGGCATTTATATATGAAAACATAAAATGGCCAAAAAATTACATTTTATTTCCTCATATAAGTAGATAATCTACAGTAGAAGTTTCAAATTGATTTCTCTAAATTTAATATGCTTCCCTCTTCACCTGCTGCGTCTTGTCTTAACAGGGAGGGGGCGCTCTACAAAGGGACAAGCAGTAAAAGAGGAAGAAGTTGTTGTCAGCAAATCTAAGGCGAGTTTCTCGAGTCAGTAAAAGGGAAGGAAGGAGCAGAAACTGTCGCTGCTGAAAAGGAGAAGTGGCTTTAGCTTCAGAGAGAAGAGAAAGCACAGACTGGTACAGAGAAGTTTAAGTAAACAGTTGACAAGATGAAAGTAAAATACTGCCCTGTCACTCTATAGCTTTAAACCTTCATTTTAAAGCGACTTTGAGCAAGATGCGCTGCTTAATCCTGAGCCCATTTCTAAAACATGTGAGTCGATGTGGTTTTCGATGACCCACCTTCTCCCTGATCTCCAGAGCTCTCTTGCACAGCGGCTCGGCCTCTTTGTACTTCCCGCGTTTCCCGTAAAGAACAGCCAAGTTATTCAGCGTCGCCGCCACCTGGAAACACACACGGCAGCTTCACCTTTACATCGACACACAAACAAACAGCGTTTAATCAAATTCATTCAGAGACGTTCTCATTTATCGACTGATTTGGCAGAAATGGGAATCGGCTCCAAAGGTGGATTTTGAATCATTTAAATCCCTCATTATTTACTCTTCCCTGAGTGACGTGGGTGAACTAAACCAGTGCGGTCACATTCTGTTTACACACGAGGAGGCCACACGTGCCGTGACACGAGCTGCATTCCCCTCACACTGTTTACTGTGCTGCGAAGAGGTCGTTTACCTGATGAGGCCCAGGATCACACAGGCAACTTTTAAAGGGGGGGGGTATTATGCAAAATGGACTTTTTCAAGCTTTACATCATGTTATTATGTCATTCCCTCATTAAAAACATGACTGAACATTGCCTTGGCACATTCATGTATTTTTGAGTAATCTGTAAAAACTCTGATGGCGGCCATTTTAGGGATAGGTTTGCCTGAGTCCTCCTAGGAACGCCCCCACCTCCTGGAGACGCCTCCGAGCTTTCGTCACCAGCCGAGTAACCAACCACTGCTCCTCAGCAGAACCCCCTCCCCACTGATGCCACAGACAGTGTGTGGAGGGGGCGTGTCGGAAAGGCTCAGAGGTTCTTAAAGAGACAGAGGCCTATTTCAAGACATTCACTACAGCCATTTTGAGAGAGACATTTTATACAAGGCAGTTATTCTGATTTACTGCATTTACAGACCAACAGAAGGTTTGGTCATCATTGTACTGTGTTATATACTAGTCCTAGGAGGACTCAGGCAAACCTATCCCTAAAATGGCCGCCATCAGAGTTTTTACAGATACTCAAAAATACGTGAATGTGCCAAGGCAACACTTCAGGCATGTTTTTAATGAGGGAATGACATAATAACATGATGTAAAGCTTGAAAAAGTCAATTTTGCGTAATACCCCCCCCCCCCTTAAGCAAAAACTTGTGTAAAACTTCACAAAAACGCAGCTTTTCATGCAAAATTGGTCGAGCAATGTCATTATTTTTCAAGAAATGTTGGTATAATTCCAGTTGGAACCAAATATAATGGAAGTTTAGGAGCTTTTGTTAAAGATTTCACCTCTTGGAGACATTTAGCTGTGTGGGGGAAACTGATTTTACTATTTCAGTAATCGACTAGTCACACGATTATTTTTCTTGCCATTTTGAGACCAGACAAAAGACAATCAGTACAAATCAGTCCTTGTTTCTACAGGACAAAACTTCTATGTTGATTTGTAGAATAAACAAAGAGGATGATCGTCTGAACTTGATTTCTGAAGCAGAGGAATGTGCACAATTTTGCTGATTTTTTGTGACTGAATAAAGTGAAATCATTTCCTTTCGCGGCTCTGACCTCGGCTTCGTAAAGAACAGACGCGGATCCGGACTGGAGACGCCTGTTTTTAAAGGAACTGGGTTAGAATGAACGACCAGCGCAGTCTGTGAAGACATGACATGGACGTTTACATTAAGACACAGAAGAAGAAGAGCAGAGTTATTCCACTCACAGCTGGATGGTCTCGGCCCAGAGTCTTCTCCCGAATGGCCAAGGCGTCGTTCAGGAGATTCGCCGCCTCTTTGTATTTGTTCTGATCCCTGAAAACACAGAAAACACGTTAGTTTCTCAAATGCTTTATCCTGAGAACCACTTGGAAAGACATTGGGGTTTTGAAGCACCGTCCTCTGGCACTGACCTGTAAACCAGCGCCAGGATGTTGAGCATGGTGGCCACGTCGGGATGGTCGTGTCCTGAGGTCTTCTCCAGATCCTCCAGCGCCTGTTTGCAGAGCGGAACCGCCACCTCGTAGCGGCCCTGAGAGGCGTACTGGATCACCAGGTTATGGAGCGTACGCAGCCGCGCCGGGATCTCGTACCCGCCCTGCTGAGCGGCGGCCGCCGCCGCGCTGCCGTGCACTGCTGGGACTGAGAGAGAGAGACAGAGGTCAGTTCTTTCTGAAGGCGGGGGAACAAACACTGCACGATTCTGGCCATCTGCACCGAACATTCACTTGGGGGTCAGGGTTCGAATCCCAGCTCCTGAAGATGCCCAAAACACTTCACCCACCCAGCCTCCAGTACACTGGTGTATGAATGAGAGTGAATGGGTGACTGGCTCCATGCTGTAAAGTGCTTTGGGCCTGATGAAGGTAGAAAGAGCTATATAAGTTGAACCATTTTGACTTGTCTTGGGGAAAATCGCAGGTCGTGGCTCGATCAATGAGAAAAGGACAAAGACTTTAAATAGAACCGTTGTACGACAAAAAACGCTTTTTTTCGGACCTGAATCCGCACACAATAAAAAGACGCTCCGTGACAGGTGGCCGTCATTCAAACGAGAGCGAGTCATGTAACCCCGAGTTTACTGTGGAGAAATGATGCTTGATGTCACTGAGCCGCTGAGGGCACTTTTGAAATCGCTTAACGAGGAGCAGAAACTATCTAGAGCATAGGTGTCAAACTCTGGCCCGCGGGCCAAATTTGGCCCGCAATGTAATTATATTTGGCCCACGAGGCTATACCAAATGACTACTCGAGCTGGCCCACCGGTATTATACTTTTTTTTTTTCAGATTTTGCATATCTGGACAATTAAGTTATATATTGTATAGTAATAAGTGTTGCTTGTTCCATATTCAATGTTAAAGCAAATCTTGTTTGGGTCCATATTAAAAGGTTCATTTGTTCAATGGTGGCCCGCGACTTTTTTCAAGTTTTACATTTTGGCCCACTGTGTATTTGAGTTTGACACCCCTGATCTAGAGGCTTTACTTTCACCACCTTATGGACAATTCTGCCAAACCACATGGAGTTAATAACTATATTGTAGCGGCTTTTACCTGATGCTAGGAGAAGCTGCCCTCCTCAGGTTAAATAGACGCTGCTCTCCTTGTTGTTTTAGCTGTGCCTTACTTATTTCTGCTGCATTATTTTCATTATTTGACATCAAAACTCGGCACAATGAGAAAACAAAGCATGATAATGATACGTTTACCACGTAAAACTGGACATTCAACAACACATAGCCTGCTTTCAGTGGAACAGAGAAGAATGCAAAAATATTTGCACTTTCTAACCGCAGAAACCCGCACCCGAAGTTTGCCGTACATTGGAGGTACCCGCCCCGCTCTGCAGGTTGATCAGGTCGACCAGGTAGAGCGGATATCGGGTCGTCCCGCGCATCACCATCAGGCAGTGTCTGATATTTTGGAACGTTAGTTGCCTCTGGTTTCAACCAATGGCGACTTGTAGCATCATGAAGGCGCTAGGGGCCGACATAGCTGTAGTACCTCCTCCATATAGCAGCGGCAGAACAAGCTAGTTTTACATTGCATAGCATTGCACTTAGACACATTCTAAACAACTGTAAAACTTTCTACAGCTAGATATTGTTCCTGTGATAATGCTGGGTTAGGCACAATTACAGGGACAGACTGGTTTTCGTAAGACACATTTTAGAAATCTCGTACTAAAAACAACTTTAAAGACGGTTATCGTGTCAGCAATGACCTCTGACCAACACCGATCACTCCACCACCTCTTAATGTTTCAGGCAGTGCATCAGAACCATCAGTGAAACCTGCGTAAATGACACAAAGCACCGATCACTGAACTCGCCGATTAGAAATGAAAGAAAAACGCTCCCTCTGGTGAAGTATTTGAAGCCTGTGTTCACTAAATCACTGCTAATAAATGCAGAGCCGTCTTTTCACCCAAATCTGAAAAATCCAGTGGTTTTGAGGCGCTTTAATCTCCGGCTGCAGATGATCGGGTCTGACAGCCGCGTTCAGCTTCTATTCAAAACACCGTCTTTTCAAAGCTCCAGCTCTTTATCCGCTCAAGGTCTGACTCTGCAGAGAAAATATGAGGCTCCTTTCAGCCGGCGCTTTGGCTCAGAATACAGCACCTTTTACAGCAAACATTAAGGCGAGACGCTGCAGCAGAAGAAGAAAACGTCTATTTAGAGAAACTAAATCGTAATGAATTTGTTTTTTAGCAAATCGTGTCAAAACAAAAAACACAAAATCAGCAACAAAACGAGGCTAGAATGGAAGTGAATTAGGAAAATCATTAGTAGAAGTGAATTTTTGCATATTAATGTTGTTTTGTTTTCAGAATAAGACTATTTGATATACCGTAAATGCTCTAATATAGGCCGGGGCCTTTATTTACTCAAGGGCATCTAGGACCAGGCCTTCATTGGAACCAGGCCACAATTAGAGACAGGTCTTTATTTCTATTTGAGCAAAACGGACACCCAGGAAAATGAAGAAAAACGAGATTTGTGTCCATTTGAACCTAAAATATTAGGTTCATTTATTAATGAACATTTCAAACCCTCTCCCAGCGGCTGGAACATTGACGCCTTTTATTTTGTCGGGACAACAGGAAGTGTTTCGTTGCTGTTAGCGGAGCTTTGACATCAATGTCACTGCAGGTTTCTGTTTCGTTTTTACCATCCATCCATCCATTTTCTTCCGCTTTATCCGGGGCGCGTTTTTTTTTTTACCGCGGACCGGATTATTTGTTGTTATCTTATGTAAAAGGCGAGTTTAGACGGAGCGTTTGTGTTCGTGATCGATCATAAAACTGACCCGAGAGAAGAGGAGACGCTCGCGCTGATGGGAGGAGTTATTTTGAGGCGTGGGACTGACCTGCACACGGAGCAGCTGGACGTGCTTTGAAGACGCGATGGTGACTTTATTAAAACCCTGGAGGGTCACACAACATTTGTTGCCCTGTTTCCAAATATAGTCACAGAAGGTTTGAAAAGTGGCTAAATCTGTGTCAAAGTTACGCTCGGATCAGCTCCTCCGCAGCGTCCCCATCGGCCCGGTTTCCCGTTTGTTTACTTCCTGCACGTGAGTTTTCATTTACACCAGTATGAGACAAATTCCTAACATGGGGAATATTTCTAACGCTATAGTTTCTAATAAAAGCCCCGGCCTGTTTTAGAGACCGGCTTTAATTTGCCTCCGCCAGCCGCGAACCCGGCCTCTGTCAGAGACCCGGCCTCTGTCAGAGCCCCGGCCTCTGTCAGAGACCCGGCCGCTAATGGAATACAGGCCAGAATTAGAGAATTTACGGTATTGTGGTTTCTTGCGATACAGATATTGCATCACCAAATAATGCAACATACTTATAGAACGATCAAACAGTATATACAGTGGGGAAAAAAAGTATTTGACCAAAATCCAATAGAATGTCTATGTGAAACTGACCAAATACTTTTCTTCCCCACTGTATATATATTTCTGTTCACGTCAGAGCTACGTTTTGTTTGTCAAAGTAATAACAGAATGTATGTTTCGTGACAGAACTTAAACTATAGCAAATGCCTGGATGTGTAAACAGAGGGCGGGGAAAGCAAACAGACTGATGCATGTGGCTTATATTTAGTGAGTGCAGCTGATAAAACAATTTCATCTAAAATAATATTTACTAGGGATGCACAATTATATCAGCCGGCAATAATTATTGGCCGACATCACCTTCGCTCTGCCCGATCCCGTCAGACCTTGGAAGCTGAGCAGGAAGGGCCTGGCAGGACTTGGAGGGACCGTTTGAGAAACATCCTGACTGAATGTAGTGAGTGGTGGTCGGAGGGGCCGATGGTGCAGACTAGTAGTAGTAGTAGTGATTTTTAGGCCTATTGCTCGGTTGCAGGTTCTAGAATGTGATGATGTGACCAGACCCAGTGCGGCGCAGGAGCCCGTTTTTCCTATTTACTGCATTAGACTTTCAGAAGTCGTATCTAAAAAGAAAATGTATGAATTACAAAAATGATCATTAATATCAGTCAGTGGGTCCATGACCTCTCTGTACAAGACCAAACATTTTCTCAAAAGCAAAATAAGTTTACCTCGATATAATATTTTAGGCCTTTAGAACGCTGTGATGTCACCTGCAACCCAGCAATAATCTGGCCCAATCATTATGAGCTCAAACTGCATTGGATCAGAACTAGAGTGAGTGCAAATCCAGGAACAGGAAGTGCTGACAGACTTACTTCCTGGAGCCGGTTCGTCCTGGTCGTCGGGGAAGAGATCGTCCAGAGTCTCCTTACAGGAGTCGGAGTCTTTATCCTCCTGAGAATAACAGAGGAAATAAATACATCAACACAAGGAACAACAGATCAGTCGAAGGCGAGACACTGCGGTGAATAGGGGAAAAAAATAAATGTACAATTTGAAACTTTTGCTGAACATTACAGATATAAATCTGAGAAAAAATTATTAGTATTGCATTTTTTCTGTCATTTTATGTTTTCATATAAAAATATAATATATAAAAATTTTGAGCATTAAAATGGCCAAAATTGCCTATATTTTGGGCAACGAAATGTAAATAATGGATTGAGCCAAATCAAAATTTATGGTTTCATTTTATTGACATATTAGTAGCTACGATTTTTTCAGAGGGGATTTGGGATATTTTGTTTAGTTTTTCAATAAACTAATCATCAGTGAAAAAATCTGTAAAAACTCAAATTCCGCCTGTTTTTTTGGGTTCAAAACTGAATAAATCAGGTTTGGAAATAGATATTAAAAAATCCTTCTGAAAAAACCTTCAAAATATTGTTAGGATACCCGCGGGAAAGACGGCCTTTTGACGCGCCGCAGCAGCTACTTCCGGGTTGTCGCCGCCCGGCAGGCGACAAAACATCATAAAATAAACATCATGCGGGCTGAGTTTTGTCATTTTTATATCTGACGTGAAAACTAAGATGTAAAGGGAGGAAAATAGATAAAAATCTCCACTTCGACCACCGCGTGAAAAAACAGTTAACACAGTCACGTGAGCGCCTTCAGGAGACTGAGAGAGCTTTAAGGCGACTCACGCTGGGGGACAGGTCGTCGTCGTATTTCTTGAGCTGGTTCATGAACTCCAGGTGTTTCTTCTCCTCCTCCAGCTGTGCCACGCTCTGCTCGCTCCGCTGCAGCTTCTGTTGTGTCCCCGCCAGCTCGTCCCGCAGCCACTGGTTCTCCTGGCAGAGCCGCCGCACCTGAGCGCGCAGCTTCTGCTTCTCCGACTCCACCGCGCTCAGGTGACTGGACAGGGCCATCATCACCTGAGGGACAAGAGAAGAGCCACAGGGTTCAGTCACAGGAGTCACAGACACAACGTTCGCTCTGGGCCTGCTCCTACATACACGGACCTCTGCAAACGTCGTTCTCTCCCCATACAAATGACTGGAGCCAGGCCCTATGTTAACGTATGGCAACGTGTGACATTTATATAACAGCTGCGGTTTATCCATCATTAACATATTATAAGATGATGTTTAGTGGCCAATGGACATGTATTCCACCCACAAAAAGCAGAAACTTAACCAACTGGATGTCAAATGCAAACCCAAAAAGTGAATCCTACATTTAAAGCAGCACTAAGCAACGTGTTTACCTTAAAGGAATAGGCCACCGTTTTTAAATACTGAGATATGTTCTAACCTTTGACGAGTTCTTTAGGACCTGTCTGATCTTCCCCCGTGCCTTCAGTCACGTAAACACAGACGGCGTTAGCATTTAGCCTCTCCCTCTCTCCACTATAGCTCCAAAACAGGTCAAGATAGAAGCTACCAAGCTCTTCCACGTTTTCCCTATTTAAATATGGTTACGTGAAGTGTTCCACTACAAAGTATAATTACACAAAATTAAACAATGTGGATTTTCTAAGCGGATAAAAGGGGGGACTATTTTGTAAGGCGTAATAATACCAGGAGTAATTTGGCATCCGCACAGTAAAGTGAAGATTACTGCGCGGATTTCGAGCTTGGTAGCTTCTATCTTGACCAGTTTTGGAGCTATAGAGGAGAGAGGGAGAGGCTAAATGCTAACGCCGTCTGCGCTGTGTTTACGTGACTGAAGGCACGGGGGAAGATCAGACAGGTCCTAAAGAACTCGTCAAAGCTAAGGTAAGAACATATCTCAGTATGTAAAAACGGTGGCCTATTCCTTTAATAAATCCTTCCCGTAGTCCCTGTGGGGGTGATACAAGTGTTTATGGGATGATTGGAGGGTCCGGAGCCACCAATACACACTACACTGCAAAAAGTATTTAACTAGATCAGTATAAACATCTCAACTTGAGCATAATAATCCAAATTTTAGTTGTTTTGACTAGTTAAGAAGTTCTTGGGCATTTGTCCTAGATTATTTCACTTGTTCTGAGATGTTTCTGACTCATTTCAATACATTTCGTCCTTATTTCAGGTCATTTTCTTTGCCAATGGAGTAAGAAAATTGGTCTTATCTCATTGGCAGTTTTACTTTCTTATTTCAAGCGAGATTTACCTTAGAACTGGTCTGAAATGTCCTCAAACAAGCAAAGTAAACTTGGTCCGATCAGGAAAAGTGTCTAAATGAGTGAAAACCGCTCAAAACAAGATACATTTCCTCAATTCAAGTCATTTAAGCCAATGCTTGATATTCACTTTTTGTAGTGTAATGGAATCACAAAGAAGAAGCTAACAGGCTAACGGGCAAAGCTAACTGCAGGCGAACGTCACTTTAAACAGTATTTACAGCCAAGTTTGAGTGAAAACAATTATTTCCATTGTATAATTGTATGAACAACATCCCTCTGTCCCTTTGTCTTTTCTGTCAGCGTAGCATTTACTCTCCAAGACAATTAATGAGTTAAAAAAATCGTAACTTGCGCTCATGGCCTCTAGGGGGAAGAGTTACTTAGTACTGCTTTAAATATAATATACAAAAACACACTAGAATCATTGTGCCTTTTGTCCGTGAAGCAAATGTTCCAATTATCTGCTCTGTTTAGTACATCAACAACATCACTGTGTTTCGTTTTCAGCAAATCCCAGGGAAAGAACGATCCCAGAGTCATCATTTAGGGGAAAAGGGAGGAAAAATATGGTCAAAATGTTCATTATTATAATTATTCCTGAAATTCTTGGTGAGTCTTCGATGAATTGAGCTTTGTGGTTTTACTTTCTAACTTCCCTGAGCTCGGCTGTGTTGAGCTGTGTGTTTACCGATGTCACTCCTGCTTTAATCCAGGTTTAGTGGTTTTGTTTTCTCTGTTTTGTTTGGGACTCGCTGAGGCAGGTCCAGGTGAATCTGTGGGGCGTGTGGTGGACTCCTCCCTCACCTGCGCCTCGCTCAGCCCCAGCTCCAGCATGTCCAGGCTCTTCTTGATCATGAGGCTCTTCTCCTCGACGCCCTCGCCCTGCGCCTCGTCCTGTTTGAGGCAGCGCAGCGTCCCCAGCAGCCCGTCCAGGATGGAGGTGTGCTCCTGCTTCAGCGCCTCCAGCCCGGCCACCACCTGCTTCGTGCGCGACACGATCTCATCCTGGGACAGCCGCTCCCCCGGGTCCCCCTCCTCCGGCTTCACTGCCAGCACCGCGGACATGTCCTCACGCATCCTGGGGGCAGAGACACACAAATATAACAACACGACACGACTGAGCTTTACACGACGACAAAACATCATCCAATCAAGAGAGAGCGTCAAGACAGAATAGAACTTCCTACAGAATCGTTGGGTTTCCACATAAGCGAAGTTTGTCAAACCCAACATTGCAGCGTTTCCAAAAATATCCCAACTGTTTGCATCCCTGTAGAGTTTAAGGGGCAGGTCAGGAGTTCATTCTTGGTGCTCGTGTCTTTATGTGAGTGGCAGCTAGAGAATTGCTAGTACCTTGTTTTGTTGCTGCTATTATCTGCAGTATTTTAAAGGAATAGGCCACCGTTTTTACATACTAAAATATGTTCTTACCTCACTTTAGACGTGTTAATATATCCCCGTCTGGTCTTTGTCCGCGCGCTCTGTCACGCAAACGGAGCACATACGCAGCCTCTCCCACATGTCACATAGCTCCGAAAAAGCTCACGATAGAAGCTACCAAGCTCTTCCACGTGTTCCCTATTTAAATAAAGTTACGTGAAGTGTTTTCATGCGAAGTATATTTACACAGAAATGTAACATGTCGATTTTATAAGCAAATAAAAAGGGGGACTATATTGTGAGGCGTAATGATACGAGGAGCACAGCGTCCGCGTAGTAACTCCTAAAGACTTCCCCCGTTCACTTCCGTCAATAACCTTTAGGAGTTACTGCGCGGACGTTTTACTCCTCGTATCATTACGCCTCACAATATAGTCCCCCTTTTTATTTGCTTATAAAATCGACATGTTACATTTCTGTGTAAATATACTTTGCATGAAAACACTTCACGTAACTTTATTTAAATAGGGAACACGTGGAAGAGCTTGGTAGCTTCTATCGTGAGCTTTTTCGGAGCTATGTGACATGTGGGAGAGGCTGCGTATGTGCTCCGTTTGCCTGGCAGAGCGCACGGACAAAGACCAGACGGGGATATATTAACACGTCTAAAGTGAGGTAAGAACATATTTTAGTATGTAAAAACGGTGGCCTATTCCTTTAATATTTTTCTTTTAAACCTAAATATGGATCATGTGGTCTCACTTGTGTCCTTAATAAAGAAAATAAAGATTGAATTTTGCTTTATCCGGGGCCGGGTCGCGGGGGCAGCAGTCTCAGCAGAGATGCCCAAACTTCCCGATCCACACACACCTCCTCCAGCTGTTCTGGGGGGACCAGCTCAGAGACATAGTCCCTCCAGCGTTCCCCGAGGCCTTGTCCCAATAGGACATGCCTGGAACACCTCCCGAGCGGCCAGGAGGTATCCTGAACAGGAGCCCAAGCCACCACAGCTGGCTCGTTTCGACATGACGGAGCAGCGACTCTACTCCGAGCTCCTCCCGGGTTTGGATGATTTCTCGTTAATTTATTTTTTGGGGCCAAATTTTCCCAATTTTTTTGTAAAAACAGTTTTGTCATTTTTGCCCACATTTTTTCCCATTTTCCAATTTTTTTCCCCTCATTTTTGCTTGAATAATTTTCCCTATATCCCCCAATTTTTCCCACAATTTCTCCCAATTTCACACTTTTTCCCACCCCGAATTTTTCCCCCATATTTCACGCATTTCTTGACATTGATGATGAGATGAACCCAATAAGTAAATTTGCAAATCTTCCAAACATTATTTCTCTGTTTCCTGGTTCTAGAGAACAAATATTTTAGTATCGGTCAGCAAAAGTTCAGGTGCACACTTTGCTCACTCTTGGCATGAGCTTCACGAGGTCCTTGAAGGAGTTCCCTCATCCTCAGCCTTGGCTATAAATGTTGGAGAGTGTTACTTGTTAATTGTTCAAACATGTCCCGATCAAATAAATAAATCATCTTCCGAGTCATTTTTCACAGCCTGGAGATGTGTTTGGGGGTCACTGTCCTGATGATGTTCCACCTAAACCCCAGATTACGGCCAAGATTTTGAGGATATCAACTCCTCGATGACCTTTGCAAATATCTCTGGAATGAATAGAGATAGAGACTCGTCTTTTGCATCGGACAGAGGAGGTTTAAGATCAACCCTCCCCCAGAGTCTCCCAGGGAGGCTGTGTGAAGTCACGTTTAAGAGGGAAGTGCCTCCTCCTTTTAAAGAACTGCTCTGCACATGTTGCACAACAGCCCATGCCCTCAAAAAACACTAGATAAATACTCAGGGATTCTATTTGTATACATTACACAGTCATTACTAGTGTCAACAGCAACAAATGTTAACAATAGACGATTTGAGAGATAGAAAATACATCAGATTAAATCACTAATCATATCGGCCTACTGTCGGTTTCAGCATTTCCAACCCTTGCCCTACTTTTGATCTTACTTCCTCATCTCTGCCAGGTTTGACGTAACGGTGATGGTTTTGCAACTGCGCTTGGGCACATATTCAAAAATGTTACAATTTTCTGGACTGGCTGACCTACGGCTCTTGAAATAATGATGGATTTCCACTTCTATTGCTAAACTCGGGGGTTCCCAAAGACATTTTGGAGAAAAGAAAATGTTTATCACAATCTGTTCAATATAGACCCGTTAAACACGGGAAACACACTTATACAGGCGAAACAGTCTTATGCATCAGACGTGGATGAGCTTGTTCTGGACCTAAATGTGTCGCTCCAGAACCGAACCTCAAGAGCTGCTTTGGACCAGAGTGCGTAAAACTCTCCGGAGGCCGAGAGCATCAGCCCTCGCTACAACAGCGGCGCCTTTAACGTGGACAGAGCCAAAGTTTGATACATTTTTCTGTAATATCGGTCATAAAGAGAGAGGAGCCTGTGCACCGTCAGACTGATGATGGTGACTTCGATTTACAACAGGAGTTTTCCTCTCAATCTGATCCGAGGAGCGAGAGGAAGGAGAAGCGTCTGTGGCCGTGCCGTTGCCTCCTCTGCCACGAAACCCGTGGCTTTGTATCTGATACACACATTTCAATTTACGTGCAAAGATGATAATGTCCTGCGTATACAAGATCTGACACAGACATTTATATGGTTAGTCTGGTGTCATAAGTGATTTCCCTCAGGTGCTCTGTGGAGCGGGTCAGACTGTTTTTAATGCAGGCTAGCTGATACCATAGAAATGCGCTAGCCTTGCACTAGCCTAGCGCCACGGAACTCTTCAAATATAAGAACTGCATGAATTACAAAAAAATATCTCCAGAAATCAGCAACACTCTGGATAACTAGGAAATGAGGCCCTCTGTCAAAAATCCTGAAATATCACTTTAACAAAAGCTTAACCTCTTAACTCCCACCTGAACGGATCCCATTTTCTCCAGTTTGGCTTTACCCTAATCAAAAAGCTTCTTGGGAAAAAAGCACCAAAACAGCCACAAAAAATGAGAAGAAAACAAGGATGTAAACGCAACAAAAATGTGACAAAAATTCAACAAAAATGTGACAAAAACTCAAACAAGAAGTGACAAAAATTCAACAAAAATGTGACAAAAATTCAACAAAAGTGTGACAAAAATTCAACAAAAATATGACAAAAATTCAACAAAAATGTGACAAAAATTCAACAACAAAAATTCAACAAAAATATGACAAAAATAAGACAAAAACTCAACAAAGAAATTACAAAAAATTGACAAAAATGTGACAAAAATGTGACAAAAACACAACAAAGAAATTACAAAAATGTGACAAAAATGTGACAAAAACTCAACAAAGAAATTACAAATATTCAACAAAAATATGACAAAAATTCAACAAAAATGTGACAAAAAATCATCAAAAATGTGACAAAAACTCAACCAAAAAGTGACAAAAAATCATCAAAAATGTGACAAAAATAAGACAAAAACTCAACAAAGAAATTACAAAAATGTGACAAAAATGTGACAAAAACTCAACAAAGAAATTACAAATATTCAACAAAAATGTGACAAAAATTCAACAAAAAAATTACAAAAACTCAACAAAAGTGACAAAAAAAAAAAAAAAAAAGAGGTTGAACCAGCGCATTTGGATCTGTACCGTTGGTTTGACAGTTCGACTGAGGGGGCGGGGCCAGAGCGCAGAGTCCAAACCTGAGTCTGATGTTCAGAATGAGCAGGTCACTGGGACCAAGCAAAACACCCATTCACACTAACGGCTGATTTTCAAAATAGTATATATTTTTTCAATTTTCATCAAATGTTTTTGTATTTACACATACACTTAATAGCTTTAATCACCCTGACGAGCAAAAAAATATTGAATGTGGAAAACCTGCTTGAGTTCAGTGTAATAATGGAGGGAATAAACATAATATGACATGTGATATTCCCAGTGTTTTTGGTTCTGGCCATTATGTGATTCAAACAGTTTTCAAATAGGGCTGTGAACTGTGTTAAAACCTGACCTCTGCACAAAACAACCCTGTCAGGAAGTTGAGAATCTCCAACGCTGTCTGGTAAATAAAGAAAAACCATTAAACGAGAGGGTGTGTCCGAACTTTTATCTGGTCGTGTACATGAACCGCTCTCCTTTTTCTTACGTAACTTGAGTTGTCAGGGAGTACAGGCAGGGTTAGTCACTCGTAAAGACCGACTGGTTCTTCAGGTTAAGGCCACCACAAAGGCAGAAAGAGTAGAGTGACAGAGTTGTGCTCCAGAGAGATGGGGATGGAAAGGCCCTGTACCTGATCCGAACTAATCCTTCACTCACTTTAACCTCTTAACTCCCGCCTGAACCGAGAGGATCTTTTTCCTCACGTCAGATTTTTTTTTTTTCATCATTTTTTTTGTTGGGTATTCAACTCATTTTTGTCACATTTTTGTAATTTTTGTGTCATTTTTTGTCACATTTTTGTCATTTTTTCGTCAATTTTTTATCAAATTTTTGTCATTTTTTTGGTTATTTTTTGTCAAATTTTGGTCATTTTTTCATAATTTCTTTATCACATTTTTGTCATTTTTTTTGTCATTTTTTTTGTCATTATTTCGTCAATTGTTTGTCACATTTTTGTCATTTTTGTGTCAATTTTTTATCACATTTTTGTCATTTTTTGTCACATTTTTGTCATTTTTTCATCAATTTTTTATCACATTTTTGTACATTTTTTTGTCATTTTTGTCATTTTTTTGTCATTTTTTTTGTCATTTTTTTGTAAATTTCTTTGTCACATTTGTCATTTTTTGGTCAATTTTTTGTCATTTTTTGGTCAATTTTTTATCACATTTTTGTAATTTTTTTGGTCATTTTTTTGTCAATTTCTTGTCAATTTCTTGTGACATTTTTGCCACTTTTTCATCAATTATTCGTTACTTTTTTGTCACATTTCCATAATTTTTTTGTCACAGCTTTTTTCCAGAAGCTTTTGGACTGGGGTAAAGCCAAACTGGAGAAAATGTGCTCGGTTCAGGTGGGAGTTAAGGGGTTTATCTACTTTGAGAAAACGCTGACACGACTATTATCCCCCACGAGAAAGAAACTGGGTACAGGTCGCCTTTAAATGTGATTTTGATGCACTTCAGGAGGAGGAGAAAGGGATGAGGCAGGGAGGGCAGGAGCGAGAGAGGGGACAGGGAGAAAGCTGCTTGTGTCTGGGCCCGAGCGGGACAGTGGCTCCAGTGTGGGACGCCCAGCTGTGAGCGAGGACGGGGTTTATAACTGACACCGAAATCACCGTCGGAAAAAACGAAAGCGACTGCACGATACAGGACAATACAGACACAGGGGCGTGAGGTTTATCGCTCTGAGGTGGATCTCAGTCGGGGCAGGTCTGCAGCCTCCTGTGGCAGAAACGACTCAGTACTTTGGAGTTTGAGGAATAAAACATTGCCGAAATAATTCATTTTGAGCACGAGGTTTATTTAAAAAGGTCATTCATTTGGTTCCATTATGGCCTTGATTTATGGCTCTTTACTGGGATCCATTCATTTCAAAGAGCCGTTCAAAGGACTGGCTCTTTTTAATATAACATTTTAATAACACCCACCAGAAAACTCACAATATTTAAGACACAAACGATCAAAAACTAAACTCGATTTTTGCATTTAAAATAAGCTTTCGTGGTTGTATAAGCTACGCAGCGGCGGAGTGATCTGCTAAAAAATAGTCCCTCAAAATGCGATCATTCATGTGATGCAGGTCAGTTATATTCCAATGAGAAGAAAACAAGGATGTAAACGCAACCAAAAAGTGAAAAAAAATTCAACATGAATTCAACAAAAATATAACAAAAATGTGACAAAAACTCAACCAAAAAGTGAAAAAAATTCAACAAAAATGTGACAAAAACTCAACCAAAAAATTCAACAAAAATTCAACAAAAATTCTACCAAAAAGTGACAAAAATAAAAAGTGAAAAAAATTCTACAAAAATTCAACAAAAATGTGACAAAAACTCAACCAAAAGTGAAAAAAATTCAACAAAAATTCAACAAAAAATCAACCAAAAAATTCTACAAAAATTCTACAAAAATGTGACAAAAACTCAACCAAAAAGTGACAAAAATAAAAAATAAAAAGTGACAAAAATTCAACAAAAATGTGACAAAAACTCAAAAAATAATCATACAAAAACTCAACAAAAATTTGACCAAAAAGAAAAAAAACAAAAACATAAAAAAGGTGACACAACACAGCAACATTGCGAGGAAAAAGATCAGTTTTGTGGGTCTTAGCTTTCAAATTAGGTGTTACACAGACCTATATAATGGCCAAAGAGGACAGAATGCATTTGGTTCAGGCGGGTGGTAAGAGGTTAATGCAGGCTAGCTGATACCATAGAAATGCGCTAGCCTAGCACAAGCCTAACGCCACGAAACTCTTCAAACATAAGAACTGCATGAATTACAAAAAAAATTAAAGCCGCGCGCGGCGATAAAGGCCCTCGCCCCTGGCGCACTCCCCGCTCGCTCTCGTCTCTTGCGACCACCCCGCTCGCTCTCGTCCCTTGCGACCACTCTTCATCACACTAGGTCCTTGCGAGCTCCATGATTGAACTCGCTCATTTTGACGCGAAAATCCCTATTAAGTTGCATTACAGTGCATTATATGCGAAAGTCCCTTTAAGTTGCATTACAGTGCATTATATGCGAAAGTGCCTTTAAGGTGCATTACAGTGCATTATATGCGAAAGTCCCTTTAAGTTGCATTACAGTGCATTATATGCGAAAGTGCCTTTAAGTTGCATTACAGTGCATTATATGCGAAAGTCCGTTTAAGTTGCATTACAGTGCATTATATGCGAAAGTCCCTTTAAGTTGCATTACAGTGCATTATATGCGAAAGTCCCTTTAAGTTGCATTACAGTGCATTATATGCGAAAGTCCCTTTAAGTAGCATTATAGTGCTATTGTGAAAATCCCTATGTAGTGGCATAATTGTGTTGTAATTGCAAAAATCCCTATTTTGTTGCAGAAACTGTAAGAACTGTTGAAATTGCAGAAACTCTTAACACTGTATAAACTGCTAAAATCACAGACAGACTTCACTGTATCATAATCCTATTAAAATGCCGGCAAGAAAAGAGAAAGCATTAGAAAAGTGTCACAGCCATATTTGAACTAGCAACCTCCTACACCAGAGACAAGCACACTATCACTGAGCTGCAGCTCCATGGTACTTGGACTGTGATGTGGGCTAGTTTTGTCTAAGTTATCGAGCAGAAGTTAGTTCCCAGCATCCCACTGGAGGAGAGAGGTAGCTTCAAGTCATGCCCCCCCCATACATTTCCTCGATTGTTTTCGACATTTTCCCTAGTGTTGCCTCAATTGTTTTCCTACGATCCCCCCATTTCTAGCTCTTTAGTGACGCATATGAAAGCGTTTTTCATGAGAGTGGGACCGTAGGTGCGGTTAAAAAAAAAAAAAAAAAGAGCAAAGGTCAAAATTGACCCAGCAATCTCATGGTTGGAAACCCAATGCACAAGCAATAACGCTACACGGGCACAGAAATCTTATGAAACGTGCTGTACTCATGTGACAATGTGTGCAGTGGCCCATGTAAAAGGTGAAAGCAATAGAAAAGTGTCAAGGCTGTGTTTGGACTAGCAACCTCCTTCACTTGAAACATGGGCCTGATGACAGCTTGGCTTATTTAAATTCCCAGGCTGCAATTTTGTACCAGCAACACACTGGAGGAGAGTTTTTTTTCCGTTTTTAATGAGTGTGGGACCATAGGCAATGATTCATGTTCTTACTGGAAGGTGCTGAGTCCAAAAGAAAAAGGAAATAAAAAACAGTTTAGGTTGGGAATTGATCCAGCATCCTCCTGCACACTAGCTCAGCACTCTACCAATGGAGCTACTCAAGTTGAGTAAATAAATCAGCAGATGTAAAGTTAATGTCATGAGAGATCCCGTACTTGAGTGCTTGCAAGAAACGGATTTACAGTTTAGAATTGTTCAGGTCATGTCCCCCCCCCCCCCCCCACCGCCAACCCCCCACTTCACACCCCCCGACACTTCCCCAATTGTTTTGGACATTTTCCCCAGTGTTGCCTCAATTGTCTCCCTACTATCCCCACATTTCTTTCTCTTTAGTGACGCATATTTTGACAGCGTTCTTCATGAGGGTGGGACCATAAGCGCGGTAAAAAAAAAAAAAAAAAAGTTAAGTCAGATTTGATCCAGCAACCTAATGGTTGGGAATCCAACACTAAAGCTACGATGCCACACAGGCACAGGAACTTCTGGGAAACGTCCCGCAATCATGTGTTTTAAGCTGTGACAATGTGTGCTGCGGGCAATGGAAAAGGTGAAGACAATATTAAAGTGTCAAGGTTGTGTTTGGACTAGCTACCTCCTTCACTTGAGACAACCATGAGCTGAGCTGTAATTCCATGCAAACATGGGCCTGATGACTGCTTGGGTTTTCTAAATTCACAGGCTGAAATTTGATCCCAGCAACACACTGGAGGGGTCATTTCCCTGTTTTTAATGAGTGTGGAACCATCGGCGACGATGCATGTTCTAACCAGAAAGTGCTGAGTCCAAAAGAAAAAAAAATGAAAAAGAGTCAAAGTCAGGATTTGATCCAGCAACCTCCTGTACACTAACCCAGCTCTCTACCAACGGAGCTACTTCGGCTGAGAAAAAAACAGCGGATGTGAAATAAATGTCATGAGAGACTCCGCACTTGTGTGTTTGCAGGAAACGGATCAACAGTTTAGAAAATAATATATTGTATCATTTTGTAATTGGGGTAAATTCCTGGCTGCCCAAAGAATCGTTGAGAGGGGGTTTCAGCCCTGCAGCACCCTCGATATTGAAGCAATTATTTGGTAAGACCCATATAGTATGAGGAACACACAGAGAGACGGACAGGAAACAGTCAAATTGAACTTCCTGTGATTGTACGGTTGAGAGAAACGTGAATTTGGAGGCAAAAACGTCCAAATTAAAGCTGATGTCTGTGACAGAGGGGTAGTATAAGTATATACAAGTCCAAAAGTGTAGATTTTGTGAAGAAAGGGGGAAATTTGGAAAACTGGCGAATTTCAGGAGAGACCTCTGACAGAGGCCAGCATACTGCTAGGCTAAGACCTCTGGCGATTTTCACGGAGGATGGGCGGGCCACTTACAAGCCACTTAAAAGCCAATTAAAGGCATTTTTGGCGATAGCGGCTGCGTGTGCACACCATTAGGTCCAGGTGTGGAATGTGCACGCGCGCCGGATTGGGTCCTTTCCAATCCGGCCGAGTCTGTGAAAGATATGAGGCTTTGAAATTTGCTGAAAATGGCCTCTCAGTTGCGGCCTTGTCATGACCACGCCCAATAATGGAACAACATTTGAATTGATGATTTTGAAAGCCACATGGGTTGGGGACATGTTGGCCAAAATTGGAGGCTTTCCATAGAAAACTCGAGGATCAGGGACCAGAAGTTCAAGAGGTACGATTTTGAAGGTTTGAGGTTCGGGCCAAGATGGCCGACTTCCTGTAGCATTTAGGGCGGGGTCGTAATATCATTTTTGACATGTCTTGACGTGGTCTATGTCCCTGGCCAATGTCACTTTTGTACGATGATTTTTTTTGCCACCGGGCTCTCATTGACTCAATGTAAACTGCGTGCTTGAGGGGGCGCCACTGAGCCATATTTTATTATTTTCTCTCGCGAACCCCACCCAAAATTAGAGCTTGCGGAGCACTACGTTTTGACCCCTGTTACTTGCGAATCGGTTCACGTTTGCTACGTGAATTCTTGCGTTTTCGTCCCCCGTTAACGGTTTTAATTAGTCCCTCGCGGGACACTGCGTGTCCGTTGCTCGGGCCTAATTATACAGAAAATTAAGCGAGATAGAGGCATGTTGTAATAGACTTTTTTGATCAGTGCGACGTGCCGAATCAGGATATCACCTTTGTTTTCACTTTCGTGCAAGTGTAATTTTGAAGGTATAGGTAGGGGGCGCTATTTTTGTGAAAATTGTACAATTATCAAGGGTAATCAGTACGATCCACAGAGGGGCTTATGTGATCCAAAGATGAGTGTGATCTGAATTTGCATGCCCTTGTGAGTTGTCGTCAAAGAGGCGCGGAAAAAGCATGTTTTTTAGCAGAGCGGTAGAGACACACCGTAACAGATATCTGAACAAAAGAGCTTGATTATTGTAGCTCTACGCCTCTAGATTGCACTCACCAAGTTAAATGTCATTTGGTCCAAAATCCTGAGAGTGACTTGAAAAAATGTCAGGCGAAGAAATGCTGGGTAAAATTTTCAATCCAATATGGCCGACTTCCGGTTTGTCAGAGGAAGTAGCTATAATGACGTTTTACGTTTGTCTTGATGTGCTCTATCACTGTACCGAATAACATAGGTTTAGGCCAAAAACTCATGCCTCCATTTGAATAGGGGTCAGACTTGAGGGGGCGCCACTGAGGCATTATGCACAGTGTGATTTTGCAGACTTCAAAATATTGAATTTTTCACCAACTTTGATCATTTAGTCAAATAAAATTGAGTTTTCGTTAATATTCAGGGGGTCAAAATTGGGGTCAAAGGCGCACCAAAATAATAATAATAATAATAATAATAATAATAATGGAAATGATTTTTCGGCTATTATTTCTCTCCCACAAAGACATTACTCAGAGAGCCGTGGCTTTGATATGTTGTTCCCCATCACTGACAAGGTCTGTATGATTTTTTCCACACCTCCATGCCATCCCGTTTTTTGTATACGAATTTTTAAAGTCAATACTTTGAGGGGGCGCCAGTGGGTCATTTTTGGCGATAGCGGCTGCGTGTGCACACCATTAGGTCCAGGTGTGGAATGTGCACGCGCGCCGGATTGGGTCCTTTCCAATCCGGCCGAGTCTGTGAAAGATATGAGGCTTTGAAATTTGCTGAAAATGGCCTCTCAGTTGCGGCCTTGTCATGACCACGCCCAATAATGGAACAACATTTGAATTGATGATTTTGAAAGCCACATGGGTTGGGGACATGTTGGCCAAAATTGGAGGCTTTCCATAGAAAACTCGAGGATCAGGGACCAGAAGTTCAAGAGGTACGATTTTGAAGGTTTGAGGTTCGGGCCAAGATGGCCGACTTCCTGTAGCATTTAGGGCGGGGTCGTAATATCATTTTTGACATGTCTTGACGTGGTCTATGTCCCTGGCCAATGTCACTTTTGTACGATGATTTTTTTTGCCACCGGGCTCTCATTGACTCAATGTAAACTGCGTGCTTGAGGGGGCGCCACTGAGCCATATTTTATTATTTTCTCTCGCGAACCCCACCCAAAATTAGAGCTTGCGGAGCACTACGTTTTGACCCCTGTTACTTGCGAATCGGTTCACGTTTGCTACGTGAATTCTTGCGTTTTCGTCCCCCGTTAACGGTTTTAATTAGTCCCTCGCGGGACACTGCGTGTCCGTTGCTCGGGCCTAATTATACAGAAAATTAAGCGAGATAGAGGCATGTTGTAATAGACTTTTTTGATCAGTGCGACGTGCCGAATCAGGATATCACCTTTGTTTTCACTTTCGTGCAAGTGTAATTTTGAAGGTATAGGTAGGGGGCGCTATTTTTGTGAAAATTGTACAATTATCAAGGGTAATCAGTACGATCCACAGAGGGGCTTATGTGATCCAAAGATGAGTGTGATCTGAATTTGCATGCCCTTGTGAGTTGTCGTCAAAGAGGCGCGGAAAAAGCATGTTTTTTAGCAGAGCGGTAGAGACACACCGTAACAGATATCTGAACAAAAGAGCTTGATTATTGTAGCTCTACGCCTCTAGATTGCACTCACCAAGTTAAATGTCATTTGGTCCAAAATCCTGAGAGTGACTTGAAAAAATGTCAGGCGAAGAAATGCTGGGTAAAATTTTCAATCCAATATGGCCGACTTCCGGTTTGTCAGAGGAAGTAGCTATAATGACGTTTTACGTTTGTCTTGATGTGCTCTATCACTGTACCGAATAACATAGGTTTAGGCCAAAAACTCATGCCTCCATTTGAATAGGGGTCAGACTTGAGGGGGCGCCACTGAGGCATTATGCACAGTGTGATTTTGCAGACTTCAAAATATTGAATTTTTCACCAACTTTGATCATTTAGTCAAATAAAATTGAGTTTTCGTTAATATTCAGGGGGTCAAAATTGGGGTCAAAGGCGCACCAAAATAATAATAATAATAATAATAATAATAATAATGGAAATGATTTTTCGGCTATTATTTCTCTCCCACAAAGACATTACTCAGAGAGCCGTGGCTTTGATATGTTGTTCCCCATCACTGACAAGGTCTGTATGATTTTTTCCACACCTCCATGCCATCCCGTTTTTTGTATACGAATTTTTAAAGTCAATACTTTGAGGGGGCGCCAGTGGGTCATTTTTGGCGATAGCGGCTGCGTGTGCACACCATTAGGTCCAGGTGTGGAATGTGCACGCGCGCCGGATTGGGTCCTTTCCAATCCGGCCGAGTCTGTGAAAGATATGAGGCTTTGAAATTTGCTGAAAATGGCCTCTCAGTTGCGGCCTTGTCATGACCACGCCCAATAATGGAACAACATTTGAATTGATGATTTTGAAAGCCACATGGGTTGGGGACATGTTGGCCAAAATTGGAGGCTTTCCATAGAAAACTCGAGGATCAGGGACCAGAAGTTCAAGAGGTACGATTTTGAAGGTTTGAGGTTCGGGCCAAGATGGCCGACTTCCTGTAGCATTTAGGGCGGGGTCGTAATATCATTTTTGACATGTCTTGACGTGGTCTATGTCCCTGGCCAATGTCACTTTTGTACGATGATTTTTTTTGCCACCGGGCTCTCATTGACTCAATGTAAACTGCGTGCTTGAGGGGGCGCCACTGAGCCATATTTTATTATTTTCTCTCGCGAACCCCACCCAAAATTAGAGCTTGCGGAGCACTACGTTTTGACCCCTGTTACTTGCGAATCGGTTCACGTTTGCTACGTGAATTCTTGCGTTTTCGTCCCCCGTTAACGGTTTTAATTAGTCCCTCGCGGGACACTGCGTGTCCGTTGCTCGGGCCTAATTATACAGAAAATTAAGCGAGATAGAGGCATGTTGTAATAGACTTTTTTGATCAGTGCGACGTGCCGAATCAGGATATCACCTTTGTTTTCACTTTCGTGCAAGTGTAATTTTGAAGGTATAGGTAGGGGGCGCTATTTTTGTGAAAATTGTACAATTATCAAGGGTAATCAGTACGATCCACAGAGGGGCTTATGTGATCCAAAGATGAGTGTGATCTGAATTTGCATGCCCTTGTGAGTTGTCGTCAAAGAGGCGCGGAAAAAGCATGTTTTTTAGCAGAGCGGTAGAGACACACCGTAACAGATATCTGAACAAAAGAGCTTGATTATTGTAGCTCTACGCCTCTAGATTGCACTCACCAAGTTAAATGTCATTTGGTCCAAAATCCTGAGAGTGACTTGAAAAAATGTCAGGCGAAGAAATGCTGGGTAAAATTTTCAATCCAATATGGCCGACTTCCGGTTTGTCAGAGGAAGTAGCTATAATGACGTTTTACGTTTGTCTTGATGTGCTCTATCACTGTACCGAATAACATAGGTTTAGGCCAAAAACTCATGCCTCCATTTGAATAGGGGTCAGACTTGAGGGGGCGCCACTGAGGCATTATGCACAGTGTGATTTTGCAGACTTCAAAATATTGAATTTTTCACCAACTTTGATCATTTAGTCAAATAAAATTGAGTTTTCGTTAATATTCAGGGGGTCAAAATTGGGGTCAAAGGCGCACCAAAATAATAATAATAATAATAATAATAATAATAATGGAAATGATTTTTCGGCTATTATTTCTCTCCCACAAAGACATTACTCAGAGAGCCGTGGCTTTGATATGTTGTTCCCCATCACTGACAAGGTCTGTATGATTTTTTCCACACCTCCATGCCATCCCGTTTTTTGTATACGAATTTTTAAAGTCAATACTTTGAGGGGGCGCCAGTGGGTCATTTTTGGCGATAGCGGCTGCGTGTGCACACCATTAGGTCCAGGTGTGGAATGTGCACGCGCGCCGGATTGGGTCCTTTCCAATCCGGCCGAGTCTGTGAAAGATATGAGGCTTTGAAATTTGCTGAAAATGGCCTCTCAGTTGCGGCCTTGTCATGACCACGCCCAATAATGGAACAAAATTTGAATTGATGATTTTGAAAGCCACATGGGTTGGGGACATGTTGGCCAAAATTGGAGGCTTTCCATAGAAAACTCGAGGATCAGGGACCAGAAGTTCAAGAGGTACGATTTTGAAGGTTTGAGGTTCGGGCCAAGATGGCCGACTTCCTGTAGCATTTAGGGCGGGGTCGTAATATCATTTTTGACATGTCTTGACGTGGTCTATGTCCCTGGCCAATGTCACTTTTGTACGATGATTTTTTTTGCCACCGGGCTCTCATTGACTCAATGTAAACTGCGTGCTTGAGGGGGCGCCACTGAGCCATATTTTATTATTTTCTCTCGCGAACCCCACCCAAAATTAGAGCTTGCGGAGCACTACGTTTTGACCCCTGTTACTTGCGAATCGGTTCACGTTTGCTACGTGAATTCTTGCGTTTTCGTCCCCCGTTAACGGTTTTAATTAGTCCCTCGCGGGACACTGCGTGTCCGTTGCTCGGGCCTAATTATACAGAAAATTAAGCGAGATAGAGGCATGTTGTAATAGACTTTTTTGATCAGTGCGACGTGCCGAATCAGGATATCACCTTTGTTTTCACTTTCGTGCAAGTGTAATTTTGAAGGTATAGGTAGGGGGCGCTATTTTTGTGAAAATTGTACAATTATCAAGGGTAATCAGTACGATCCACAGAGGGGCTTATGTGATCCAAAGATGAGTGTGATCTGAATTTGCATGCCCTTGTGAGTTGTCGTCAAAGAGGCGCGGAAAAAGCATGTTTTTTAGCAGAGCGGTAGAGACACACCGTAACAGATATCTGAACAAAAGAGCTTGATTATTGTAGCTCTACGCCTCTAGATTGCACTCACCAAGTTAAATGTCATTTGGTCCAAAATCCTGAGAGTGACTTGAAAAAATGTCAGGCGAAGAAATGCTGGGTAAAATTTTCAATCCAATATGGCCGACTTCCGGTTTGTCAGAGGAAGTAGCTATAATGACGTTTTACGTTTGTCTTGATGTGCTCTATCACTGTACCGAATAACATAGGTTTAGGCCAAAAACTCATGCCTCCATTTGAATAGGGGTCAGACTTGAGGGGGCGCCACTGAGGCATTATGCACAGTGTGATTTTGCAGACTTCAAAATATTGAATTTTTCACCAACTTTGATCATTTAGTCAAATAAAATTGAGTTTTCGTTAATATTCAGGGGGTCAAAATTGGGGTCAAAGGCGCACCAAAATAATAATAATAATAATAATAATAATAATAATGGAAATGATTTTTCGGCTATTATTTCTCTCCCACAAAGACATTACTCAGAGAGCCGTGGCTTTGATATGTTGTTCCCCATCACTGACAAGGTCTGTATGATTTTTTCCACACCTCCATGCCATCCCGTTTTTTGTATACGAATTTTTAAAGTCAATACTTTGAGGGGGCGCCAGTGGGTCATTTTTGGCGATAGCGGCTGCGTGTGCACACCATTAGGTCCAGGTGTGGAATGTGCACGCGCGCCGGATTGGGTCCTTTCCAATCCGGCCGAGTCTGTGAAAGATATGAGGCTTTGAAATTTGCTGAAAATGGCCTCTCAGTTGCGGCCTTGTCATGACCACGCCCAATAATGGAACAACATTTGAATTGATGATTTTGAAAGCCACATGGGTTGGGGACATGTTGGCCAAAATTGGAGGCTTTCCATAGAAAACTCGAGGATCAGGGACCAGAAGTTCAAGAGGTACGATTTTGAAGGTTTGAGGTTCGGGCCAAGATGGCCGACTTCCTGTAGCATTTAGGGCGGGGTCGTAATATCATTTTTGACATGTCTTGACGTGGTCTATGTCCCTGGCCAATGTCACTTTTGTACGATGATTTTTTTTGCCACCGGGCTCTCATTGACTCAATGTAAACTGCGTGCTTGAGGGGGCGCCACTGAGCCATATTTTATTATTTTCTCTCGCGAACCCCACCCAAAATTAGAGCTTGCGGAGCACTACGTTTTGACCCCTGTTACTTGCGAATCGGTTCACGTTTGCTACGTGAATTCTTGCGTTTTCGTCCCCCGTTAACGGTTTTAATTAGTCCCTCGCGGGACACTGCGTGTCCGTTGCTCGGGCCTAATTATACAGAAAATTAAGCGAGATAGAGGCATGTTGTAATAGACTTTTTTGATCAGTGCGACGTGCCGAATCAGGATATCACCTTTGTTTTCACTTTCGTGCAAGTGTAATTTTGAAGGTATAGGTAGGGGGCGCTATTTTTGTGAAAATTGTACAATTATCAAGGGTAATCAGTACGATCCACAGAGGGGCTTATGTGATCCAAAGATGAGTGTGATCTGAATTTGCATGCCCTTGTGAGTTGTCGTCAAAGAGGCGCGGAAAAAGCATGTTTTTTAGCAGAGCGGTAGAGACACACCGTAACAGATATCTGAACAAAAGAGCTTGATTATTGTAGCTCTACGCCTCTAGATTGCACTCACCAAGTTAAATGTCATTTGGTCCAAAATCCTGAGAGTGACTTGAAAAAATGTCAGGCGAAGAAATGCTGGGTAAAATTTTCAATCCAATATGGCCGACTTCCGGTTTGTCAGAGGAAGTAGCTATAATGACGTTTTACGTTTGTCTTGATGTGCTCTATCACTGTACCGAATAACATAGGTTTAGGCCAAAAACTCATGCCTCCATTTGAATAGGGGTCAGACTTGAGGGGGCGCCACTGAGGCATTATGCACAGTGTGATTTTGCAGACTTCAAAATATTGAATTTTTCACCAACTTTGATCATTTAGTCAAATAAAATTGAGTTTTCGTTAATATTCAGGGGGTCAAAATTGGGGTCAAAGGCGCACCAAAATAATAATAATAATAATAATAATAATAATAATGGAAATGATTTTTCGGCTATTATTTCTCTCCCACAAAGACATTACTCAGAGAGCCGTGGCTTTGATATGTTGTTCCCCATCACTGACAAGGTCTGTATGATTTTTTCCACACCTCCATGCCATCCCGTTTTTTGTATACGAATTTTTAAAGTCAATACTTTGAGGGGGCGCCAGTGGGTCATTTTTGGCGATAGCGGCTGCGTGTGCACACCATTAGGTCCAGGTGTGGAATGTGCACGCGCGCCGGATTGGGTCCTTTCCAATCCGGCCGAGTCTGTGAAAGATATGAGGCTTTGAAATTTGCTGAAAATGGCCTCTCAGTTGCGGCCTTGTCATGACCACGCCCAATAATGGAACAAAATTTGAATTGATGATTTTGAAAGCCACATGGGTTGGGGACATGTTGGCCAAAATTGGAGGCTTTCCATAGAAAACTCGAGGATCAGGGACCAGAAGTTCAAGAGGTACGATTTTGAAGGTTTGAGGTTCGGGCCAAGATGGCCGACTTCCTGTAGCATTTAGGGCGGGGTCGTAATATCATTTTTGACATGTCTTGACGTGGTCTATGTCCCTGGCCAATGTCACTTTTGTACGATGATTTTTTTTGCCACCGGGCTCTCATTGACTCAATGTAAACTGCGTGCTTGAGGGGGCGCCACTGAGCCATATTTTATTATTTTCTCTCGCGAACCCCACCCAAAATTAGAGCTTGCGGAGCACTACGTTTTGACCCCTGTTACTTGCGAATCGGTTCACGTTTGCTACGTGAATTCTTGCGTTTTCGTCCCCCGTTAACGGTTTTAATTAGTCCCTCGCGGGACACTGCGTGTCCGTTGCTCGGGCCTAATTATACAGAAAATTAAGCGAGATAGAGGCATGTTGTAATAGACTTTTTTGATCAGTGCGACGTGCCGAATCAGGATATCACCTTTGTTTTCACTTTCGTGCAAGTGTAATTTTGAAGGTATAGGTAGGGGGCGCTATTTTTGTGAAAATTGTACAATTATCAAGGGTAATCAGTACGATCCACAGAGGGGCTTATGTGATCCAAAGATGAGTGTGATCTGAATTTGCATGCCCTTGTGAGTTGTCGTCAAAGAGGCGCGGAAAAAGCATGTTTTTTAGCAGAGCGGTAGAGACACACCGTAACAGATATCTGAACAAAAGAGCTTGATTATTGTAGCTCTACGCCTCTAGATTGCACTCACCAAGTTAAATGTCATTTGGTCCAAAATCCTGAGAGTGACTTGAAAAAATGTCAGGCGAAGAAATGCTGGGTAAAATTTTCAATCCAATATGGCCGACTTCCGGTTTGTCAGAGGAAGTAGCTATAATGACGTTTTACGTTTGTCTTGATGTGCTCTATCACTGTACCGAATAACATAGGTTTAGGCCAAAAACTCATGCCTCCATTTGAATAGGGGTCAGACTTGAGGGGGCGCCACTGAGGCATTATGCACAGTGTGATTTTGCAGACTTCAAAATATTGAATTTTTCACCAACTTTGATCATTTAGTCAAATAAAATTGAGTTTTCGTTAATATTCAGGGGGTCAAAATTGGGGTCAAAGGCGCACCAAAATAATAATAATAATAATAATAATAATAATAATGGAAATGATTTTTCGGCTATTATTTCTCTCCCACAAAGACATTACTCAGAGAGCCGTGGCTTTGATATGTTGTT
Organism: Gobius niger; assembly: GCF_951799975.1. Taxonomy (NCBI): domain Eukaryota; kingdom Metazoa; phylum Chordata; class Actinopteri; order Gobiiformes; family Gobiidae; genus Gobius; species Gobius niger. Next base: position 28,670,882 of record NC_136867.1, read on the forward strand.
CCCCATCACTGACAAGGTCTGTATGATTTTTTCCACACCTCCATGCCATCCCGTTTTTTGTATACGAATTTTTAAAGTCAATACTTTGAGGGGGCGCCAGTGGGTCATTTTTGGCGATAGCGGCTGCGTGTGCACACCATTAGGTCCAGGTGTGGAATGTGCACGCGCGCCGGATTGGGTCCTTTCCAATCCGGCCGAGTCTGTGAAAGATATGAGGCTTTGAAATTTGCTGAAAATGGCCTCTCAGTTGCGGCCTTGTCATGACCACGCCCAATAATGGAACAAAATTTGAATTGATGATTTTGAAAGCCACATGGGTTGGGGACATGTTGGCCAAAATTGGAGGCTTTCCATAGAAAACTCGAGGATCAGGGACCAGAAGTTCAAGAGGTACGATTTTGAAGGTTTGAGGTTCGGGCCAAGATGGCCGACTTCCTGTAGCATTTAGGGCGGGGTCGTAATATCATTTTTGACATGTCTTGACGTGGTCTATGTCCCTGGCCAATGTCACTTTTGTACGATGATTTTTTTTGCCACCGGGCTCTCATTGACTCAATGTAAACTGCGTGCTTGAGGGGGCGCCACTGAGCCATATTTTATTATTTTCTCTCGCGAACCCCACCCAAAATTAGAGCTTGCGGAGCACTACGTTTTGACCCCTGTTACTTGCGAATCGGTTCACGTTTGCTACGTGAATTCTTGCGTTTTCGTCCCCCGTTAACGGTTTTAATTAGTCCCTCGCGGGACACTGCGTGTCCGTTGCTCGGGCCTAATAAGAAACCACCCAAAAACAATAGTCCCTTGCCGCGACTGCGTCCGGCTCGGGCCTAAATATTAGGAGAACGGAGCGAGATAGAGGCATGGTGTAATATATTTTTTTGTTTGTTATGATGAGTAGAAGACATGTGGAAAGTTTCGCGGAAATCGGACAAAATAATTTTTTCAGGGTATAGGCAGGGGGCGCTATAGTGATGTGCACCGTGGAGTAATTGATCTCTATGGAATCAGACCGTAAGTGGCCTTCTGTCAGCCAAGTATGATCCAGACTGGATAGAGCGCGTGCCTGCGAGGTGGTGTCAAATTTACAAGACAAAACGTGTTTTTGGGGGGGGGGCGCCATTCAAAACGGGGGGGTCTGAGTGAAAAAAAAGTCAGGTATTTTTTGTAGCCCCGTGTCAGGAGAGTCTGTTTAAACAGGTATGGGCTTATTCTGCTGAAAAACCAGGGACTAGTTTGTTGACAAACAAGACAGGTCCATACAGATTACCAATGAAAAGTCAAAGTCACGCCCACATCTTAGAAAATATGACATGACTATAATGTATTTTTTGGTTTCCAAAAGTGTCTAGAACATACTGGCATCATTGTATTAAAAAGATTCAAAAGTGCAGTTTTCAAGGTATGGCTAGGGGGCGCTATCCTGGGAGCAGGCTACACATTAATGGCTTCATTCTGTTCAGTTTCAGGTGGCGCATTAGTGACATGAATATGAGCTCTGTGGGTTTATGCCTGTGAGCGTGAGCTTTCTTGGAAACAACGTGAAATCTACGTGTTTTTTGCCGCGTCGTTACGAGGAAACGGTGAAACTTTTTTGAGAAACGCTGGGCAAATATTGAATTTCAATATGTCTAGATGCGCTGTGCTAAATGTGAGCTAAATCCGACGAAAAACCAGGGACTAGTTCGTTAAAACGTAAAATGAGTTTAGACGATGTCCGGGTTTGAAGCCAAGATGGCCGCCTCCCTGTGCGAGTGGGCGTGGCGCTCCAAGTGAGTTTTGGGCTTGTCCTGATGTCCCCTCTCACTGTGCCGAGGGATTCGAGCGTACGCCCAAAAACGCCCCGATTTTTTTGAATTGGGGTCCGCTTCCAGAGGGCGCTGTGGAGCCATTTTGTTGTGGGCGTGTCCCATTCGTCCAATATCATAAATTTTTTCGCTGCCTCATTGCCTCCGCCAATTTTGGTGAGCTTTCGCCCACGTTCAGCGGGTCAAAAACGCGATCATTTCCGGAGAAAAAAAATAATAATAATAATTAAAGCCGCAAGCGGCGATGAAGGCCCTCGCTCTTGGGGACTCGTCCCTTGCAACCGCCCCCGTTGCTCTCGTCCCTTGCGGCCACCTCCGCTCGTTGTCATCCCTTGCTACCACTTTTGCTCACTCTCACGCCTTACGACCACCTCTGTTTGCTGTGGTCCCTTGCGACCAATCCTCATCACACTGATTTAAGTTGCATTACAGTGCATTATATGCGAAAGTCCCTTTAAGTTGCATTACAGTACATTTTATGCGAAAGTCCCTTACAGTTGCATTACAGTGCATTTTATGCGAAAGTCCCTTTAAGTTGCATTACAGTACATTTTATGCGAAAGTCCCTTACAGTTGCATTACAGTGCATTTTATGCGAAAGTCCCTTTAAGTTGCATTACAGTGTATTTTATGTGAAAGTCCCTATTAAGTTGCATTATAGTGCATTTTATGCGAAAGTCCCTTTAAGTTGCATTACAGTGCATTATATGCGAAAGTCCCTTTAAGTTGCATTACAGTTTATTATATGCGAAAGTCCCTTAAAGTTGCATTACAGTGTATTATATGCGAAAGTCCCTTTAAGTTGCATTACAGTTTATTATATGTGAAAGTCCCTTTAAGTTGCATTACAGTTTATTATATGTGAAAGTCCCTTTAAGTTGCATTACAGTGCATTTTATGCGAAAGTCCCTATTCACCGTATTCTGCCCTGCCTACTTTTGCCCGTTCATTTTAACGGAGAACGAGTGAAAATATTCTCAGCTCAAATCTGATGTGTAGTCGATTGATTTGTGTAAAATGTCCGATGTTCATGTGCACCGACAAATAAACACTGCAGCGTTTCTCTGCGCGGCCTGAAAACGGCTTTGTTTTCGTGTAGTGACTGATTTTATGTGGACTCCTCCAGCCCCATGTTAACACATAGGAGAAAAGGGGCGGGCACAGTTCATGGCGGCGCCCGCGCGAACGTCCAGAATAAGGTGAATTAAGTTGCATGTTATGCGAAAGTCCCTATTAAGTTGCATTACAGTGCTATTGTGAAAATCTCTATGTAGTTGCATAATTGTGTTGTAGTTGCAAAAATCCCTATTTTGTTGCAGAAACTGTAAAAACTGTTGAAATCACTGACAGACTTCACTGTATCAGAAATCCTATTAAAATGCCGGCAAGAAAAGAGAAAGTATTAGAGAAGTGTCACAGCCATATTTGAACTGGCAACCTCCTACACCAAAGACAATTACACTATCCGTGAGCTATAGCTCCTTGGTAAGTATGGCCTGATCTGGGCTACTTTCCTGTAAATTATCGGGCAGTGTTGCCTCAATTGTTTCCCTATCCCCCCATTTCGGTCTCTTTCGTGGCTTATATTTAGAAAGCGTTTTTCATGAGGGTGGGACACTATAGGCGCAGTGAAGAAAAAGAATACAGAAAGAAAAAGAAACAAGGTCAGAATTGATCCAGCACTCTCATGGTTAAAATCCCAACACTCAAGCTATGACACTACGCAGGCACAACAACTCTGGTGAAATGCCCCGGACTCATGTGTTTTAGGCTGTGACAATGTGTGCAGCAGCCCATGTAAAAGTTGAAAGTAATAGAAAAGTGTCAAGGCTGTGTTTGGACTCGCAAACTCCTTCACTTGAAACATGGGCCTGATGATGGCTTGGTTTCTCTAAATTCCCAGGCTGAAATTTGGTCGCAGCAACACATTGGAGGAGAGGTTATTTCCCTGTTTTTAGTGAGATCTTCCTGGAAGGTGCTGAGTTCAAAAGAAAAAGGAAATAAAAGTCAATGTTGGGATTTGATCCAGCAACCTCCTGTACACTAGTTCAGCTCTCTACCAATGGAGCTACTTCATCTGAGTGAATTACACAGCAGATGTGAAATTAATTTCATGACAGGACCCCGCACTTGTGTGTTGCAGGAAACAGATTTACAGTTTAGAATTCTTCAGGTCATGTCCCCCCCCCCCCCCCCCCCCCCCGGAACGTTTCCCTGATAGTTTTCGACATTTTCCCCCAGTGATTCCTCAACTGTCTCCCCACTATCCCCCCATTTCTTTCTCTTTAGTGACGCATATTTTGAAAGCGTTTTTCATGAGGGTGGGACCATAAGCGCGGGTAATTAAAAGAAAAAAAAATTGAAGTCAGAAAGAGTCAATATTGATCCACCAACCTAATGGATGGGAATCTAACGCTCAAGCTGTGATGCCACACAGGCACAGGAACTTCTAGGAAACGTCCTGAACTCATGGCACTCACAACACACTGGAGGGGTCATTTCCCTGTTTTTAATGAGTGTGGAACCGTCGGCGACGATGCGCTTTCTTCCCAGAAAGTGATGTGTCCAAAAGAAAAACAAGTGAAAAAGAGTCTTGGTTGGGATTTGATCCAGCAACCTCCTGTACACTAACCCAGCTCTCTACCAATGGAGCTACTAAGACTGAGTGATTACTGCAGGGGATTTGACAATGATATCATGAAATACCCTGCACTTGTGTATTTGCAGGAAATGGATTTACAATATAGAAAATAATATATTCTATCATTATTTAATCAGGGTAAATTCCTGGCTGCCCAAAGAAACGTTGAGAGAGGGTTTCAGCCCTGCAGCACCCTCGATATTGAAGCAATATTTTGGAAAGACCCATATAGTACGAGGAGCACACAGAGAGACGGACAGGAAACAGACGAACTAAACTTCCTGTGATTGTACTGTTGAGAAAAACGTGAATTTGGAGGCAAAAACGTCCAAATTAAAGCTTCTGTCTGTGACAGAGGGGTAGTATAAGTACATACGAGTCCAAAAGTGTGGCTTTTGTGAAGAAAGGGAGAAATTTGGAAAATTGGCGAATTTCAGGACACAGAAGCCTCTGACAGAAGCCAGTATGCTGCCAGGCTAAGACCTCTGGCTATTTCCACGGAGGATGGGCGGGCCACTTACAAGCCACTTAAAAGCCAATTGAAGCCAAGATGGCCGCCTCCCTGTGCGAGTGGGCGTGTCGCTCCAAGTGAGTTTTGGGCTTGTCCTGATGTCCCCTCTCACTGTGCCGAGGGATTCGGGCCTACGCCCAAAAACGCCCCTATTTTTTTGAATTGGGGTCCGCTTCCAGAGGGCGCTGTGGAGCCATTTTGTTGTGGGCGTGTCCCATTCGTCCAATATCATAAATTTTTTCGCTGCCCCATTGCCTCCGCCAATTTTGGGGAGCTTTCACCCACGTTTAGCGGGTCAAAAACGCGATCCTTTCCGGAGAAAAAAAAAAATAATAATAATAATAATAATAAGAAACCACCCAAAAACAATAGTCCCTTGCCAGGACTGCGTCCGGCTCGGGCCTAAATATTAAGAGAACGGAGCAAGATAGAGGCATGGTGTAATATATTTTTTTGTTTGTTATGATGAGTAGAAGACATCTGGTAAGTTTGGTGGAAATCGGACAAAATAATTTTTTCAAGGTATAGGCAGGGGGCGCTATAGTGATGTGCACCGTGAAGTAATTGATCTCTATGGAATCAGACCGTAAGTGGCCTTCTGTCATCCAAGTAGGATCCAGAGTGGATAGAGCGCGCGCCTGCGAGGTGGTGTCAAATTTACATGACAAAATGTGTTTTTGGGGGGGCGCCATTCGAAACGGGGGGGTCTGAGAGAAAAAAAAGTCAGGTATTTTTTGTAGCCCCGTGTCAGGAGAGTCTGTTTAAACAGGTATGGGCTTATTCTGCTGAAAAACCAGGGACTAGTTTGTTGACACACAAGGCAGGTCCAGATAGACTCCCAAATAAAAGTCAAAGTCACGCCCACATCTTAGAAAATATGACATGACTATAATGTATTTTTTGGTTTCCAAAAGTGTCTAGAACATACTGGCATCATTGTATTAAAAAGATTCAAAAGTGCAGTTTTCAAGGTATGGCTAGGGGGCGCTATCCTGGGAGCAGGCTACACATTAATGGCTTCATTCTGTTCAGTTTCAGGTGGCGCATTAGTGACATGAATATGAGCTCTCTGGACTTATGCCTGTGAGCGTGAGCTTTCTTGGAAACAACGCGAAATCTATGCGTTTTTTGCCGCGGCGTTACGCGGAGACGGTGAAACTTTTTTGAGAAACGCTGGGCAAATATTGAATTTCAATATGTCTAGATGCGCTGTGCCAAATGTGATCTAAATCCGACGAAAAACCAGGGACTAGTTCGTTAAAACGTAAAATGAGTTTAGACGATGTCCGGGTTTGAAGCCAAGATGGCCGCCTCCCTGTGCGAGTGGGCGTGTCGCTCCAAGTGAGTTTTGGGCTTGTCCTGATGTCCCCTCTCACTGTGCCGAGGGATTCGGGCCTACGCCCAAAAACGCCCCTATTTTTTTGAATTGGGGTCCGCTTCCAGAGGGCGCTGTGGAGCCATTTTGTTGTGGGCGTGTCCCATTCGTCCAATATCATAAATTTTTTCGCTGCCCCATTGCCTCCGCCAATTTTGGGGAGCTTTCACCCACGTTTAGCGGGTCAAAAACGCGATCCTTTCCGGAGAAAAAAAAAATAATAATAATTAAAGCCGCAAGCGGCGATGAAGGCCCTCGCCCTTGGGGACTCGTCCCTTGCAACCGCCCCCGCTCGCTCTCGTCCTTTGCGGCCACCTCCGGTCACTCTCATGCCTTGCGACCACTCTTCATCACACTAGGTCCTTGCGAGCCCCACAATTGAACTCGCTCATTTTGATGCGAAAGTCCCTTTAAGTTGCATTACAGTTCATTTTATGCGAAAGTCCCTTAAATTTGCATTACAGTGCATTTTATGCAAAGTCCCTTAAAGTTGCATTACAGTGCATTTCATGTGAAAGTCCCTTAAAGTTGCATTACAGTTTATTATATGCGAAAGTCCCTCTAAGTTGCATTACAGTTTATTATATGCGAAAGTCCCTTTAAGTTGCATTACAGTTTATTATATGCGAATGTCCCTTTAAGTTGCATTACAGTACATTATATGCGAAAGTCCCTTTAAGTTGCATTACAGTTTATTATATGCGAAAGTCCCTTTAAGTTGCATTACAGGTCATTTTATGCGAAAGTCCCTTTAAGTTGCATTACAGTTTATTATATGCGAAAGTCCCTTTAAGTTGCATTACAGTTTATTATATGCGAAAGTCCCTTTAAGTTGCATTACAGTACATTATATGCGAAAGTCCCTTTAAGTTGCATTACAGTTTATTATATGCGAAAGTCCCTTTAAGTTGCATTACAGTTCATTTTATGCGAAAGTCCCTTTAAGTTGCATTACAGTTCATTATATGCGAAAGTCCCTTTAAGTTGCATTACAGTTTATTATATGCGAAAGTCCCTTTAAGTTGCATTACAGTTCATTTTATGCGAAAGTCCCTTGAAGTTGCATTACAGTTTATTATATGCGAAAGTCCCTTTAAGTTGCATGACAGTGCTTTATATGCGAATGTCCCTATTAAGTTACATTATAGTGCTATTGTGAAAATCCCTATGTAGTTGCATAATTGTGCTGTAATTGCAATAATCCCTATTTTGTTGCAGAAACTGTACAAACATGTTGATATTGCAGAAACTCTTAACACTGTATAAACGGTTAAAATCACTGACAGACTGCACTGTATCAGAAATTCTATTAAAATGCCGACAAAAAAAGAGAAAGGATTAGAGAAGTGTCACAGCCATGTTTGAACTGGCAACCTCCTCCACCAATGACAAGCACACTATCACTGAGCTGTACCTCCATGGTAGTTAGACCCCGATGTGGGCTACTTTTGTCTAAATTATTGAGCAGAAGTTAGTTCCCAGCACACCACTGGAGGAGAGAGGTAATTATAGGTCATGCACCCCACCCATACATTGGGGCGGGACCATAGGTGCGGTTATAAAAAAAAAAAAAAGAGCTAAGGTCAAAATTGATCCATTAATGTCATGATTGGCAAGCCAATGCACAAGCAGTAACACTACACAGGCACAACCAATCTCATGAAACGTCCTGTATTCATGTGTTTTAGGCTGTGACAATGTGTGCAGTTGCCCATGTAAAAGGTGAAAACAATATAAAAGTGTCATGGCTGTGTTTGGACTAGCAACCTCCTTCACTTGAAACATGGGCCTGATGATGGCTTGGTTTCTCCAAATTCCCAGGCTGGAATTTGGTTGCAGCAACACACTGGAGGAGAGGTTATTTCCCTGTTTTTAGTGAGTTCTTCCTGGAAGGTGCTGAGTCCAAAAGAAAAAGGAAATAAAAGAGTGAACATTGGGATTTGATCCAGCAACCTCCTGTACACTAGTTCAGCTCTCTACCGATGGAGCTACTCCAGCTGAGTGAATAAAACAGCAGATTGGAAATTAATGTCATGAGAGATCATGCACTTGTGTGTTTGCAGGAAACGGATTCACAGTTTAGATCTCCCCCCCCCCCGCCCCCCCACCCCCCCACCTTGAACATTTCCCCGATTGTTTTCGACATATTCCCCAGTGTTTCCTCAATTGTCTCCCTACTATCCCCCATTTCTTTCTCTTTAGTGACGCATGTTTTGAAGCGTTTTTTATGAGGGTGGGACCATATTTGCGGTTAAAAAAAAAAAAAAAAAAGGTAAAGTCAGAATTGATCCAACAACCTAATGGTTGGGAATCCAACGCTCAAGCTATGATGCCACACAGGCACAGAAACTTCTGCAAAATGTCCCTTACTCACATGTTATAGGCTGTGACAATGTGTGCAGCATCCCATGTAAAAGGTGAAGGCAATATGAAAGTGTCAAGGTCGTGTTTGGACTAGCTACCTCCTTCACTTGAGACGGACATGCTATCACTGAGCTGTAATTCCATGCAAACATGGGCCTGATGACTGCTTGGGTACTCCAAATTCACAGGCTGAAATTTGATCCCGGCAACACACTGGAGGGGTAATTTTCATGTTTCTAATGAGTTTGGAACCATCGGCGACGATTCATGTTCTTACCAGAAAGTGCGGAGTCGAAAAGAAAAACAAATGAAAAAGAGTCAAGGTTGGTGTTTGATCCAGCAACCTCCTGTACACTAACCCAGCTCTCTACCAATGGAGCTACTAAGACTGAGTGATTACTGCAGGGGATTTGACATTGATATCATGAAATACCCCGCACTTGTGTATTTGCAGGAAATGGATTTACAGTATAGAAAATAATATATTCTATCATTATTTAATCAGGGTAAATTCCTGGCTGCCCAAAGAAACGTTGAGAGAGGGTTTCAGCCCTGCAGCACCCTCGATATTGAAGCAATATTTTGGAAAGACCCATATAGTACGAGGAGCACACAGAGAGACGGACAGGAAACAAACGAATTAAACTTCCTGTGATTGTACTGTTGAGAAAAACGTGAATTTGGAGGCAAAAACGTCCAAATTAAAGCTTCTGTCTGTGACATAGGGGTAGTATAAGTACCTATGAGTCCAAAAGTGTGGCTTTTGTGAAGAAAGGGAGAAATTTGGAAAATTGGCGAATTTCAGGAGACAGAGGCCTCTGACAGAGGCCAGTATGCAGCTAGGCTAAGACCTCTGGCTATTTTCACGGAGGATGGGCGGGCCACTTACAAGCCACTTAAAAGCCACTTTCAAGCCAAGATGGCCGCCTCCCTGTGCGAGTGGGCGTGGCGCTCCAAGTGAGTTTTGGGCTTGTCCTGATGTCCCCTCTCACTGTGGCCAAGGATTCGGGCCTACGCCCAAAAACGCCCCAATTTTTTTGAATTGGGGTCCGCTTCCAGAGGGCGCTGTGGAGCCGTTTTGTTGTGGGCGTGTCCCATTCGTCCAATATCATAAATTTTTTCGCCGCCTCATTGCCTCCGCCAATTTTGGGGAGCTTTCACCCACGTTTAGCGGGTCAAAAACGCGATCCTTTCCGGAGAAAAAAAATAATAATAATAATAATAATAATAATAAGAAACCACCCAAAAACAATAGTCCCTTGCCAGGACTGCGTCCGGCTCGGGCCTAAATATAAGGAGAACGGAGCGAGATAGAGGCATGGTGTAATATATTTTTTTGTTTGTTATGATGAGTAGAAGACATCTGGAAAGTTTCGTGGAAATCGGACAAAATAATTTTTTCAAGGTATAGGCAGGGGGCGCTATAGTGATGAGCACCGTGCAGTTATTGATCTCTATGGAATCAGACCGTAAGTGGCCTTCTGTCAGCCAAGTATGATCCAGACTGGATAGAGCGCGTGCCTGCGAGATGGTGTCACATTTACATGACAAAACGTGTTTTTGGGGGGGCGCCATTCGAAACGGGGGGGTCTGAGTGAAAAAAAAGTCAGGTATTTTTTGTAGCCCCGTGTCAGGAGAGTCTGTTTAAACAGGTATGGGCTTATTCTGCTGAAAAACCAGGGACTAGTTTGTTGACACACAAGGCAGGTCCAGATAGACTCCCACATAAAAGTCAAAGTCACGCCCACATCTTAGAAAAGATGACATGACTATAATGTATTTTTTGGTTTGCAAAAGTGTCTAGAACAAACTGGCATCATTGTATTAAAAATATTCAAAAGTGCAGTTTTCAAGGTATGGCTAGGGGGCGCTATACTTGGAGCAGGCTCCACATTAATGGCTTCATTCTGTTCAGTTTCAGGTGGCGCATTAGCGACATGAATATGAGCTCTGTGGGCTTATGCCTGTGAGCCTGAGCTTTCTTGGAAACAAGGCGAAATCTACGCGTTTTTTGCCGCGTCGTTACGCGGAGACGGTGAAACTTTTTTGAGAAACGCTGGGCAAATATTGAATTTCAATATGTCTAGATGCACTGTGCCAAATGTGATGTAAATCCGACAAAAAACCAGGGACTAGTTCGTTAAAACGTAAAATGAGTTTAGACGATGTCCGGGTTTGAAGCCAAGATGGCCGCCTCCCTGTGCGAGTGGGCGTGGCGCTCCAAGTGAGTTTTGGGCTTGTCCTGATGTCCCCTCTCACTGTGGCCAAGGATTCGGGCCTACGCCCAAAAACGCCCCAATTTTTTTGAATTGGGGTCCGCTTCCAGAGGGCGCTGTGGAGCCGTTTTGTTGTGGGCGTGTCCCATTCGTCCAATATCATAAATTTTTTCGCCGCCTCATTGCCTCCGCCAATTTTGGGGAGCTTTCACCCACGTTTAGCGGGTCAAAAACGCGATCCTTTCCGGAGAAAAAAAATAATAATAATAATAATAATAATAATAAGAAACCACCCAAAAACAATAGTCCCTTGCCAGGACTGCGTCCGGCTCGGGCCTAATAATAATAATAAGAAACCACCCAAAAACAATAGTCCCTTGCCAGGACTGCGTCCGGCTCGGGCCTAAATATTAAGAGAACGGAGCAAGATAGAGGCATGGTGTAATATATTTTTTTGTTTGTTATGATGAGTAGAAGACATCTGGTAAGTTTGGTGGAAATCGGACAAAATAATTTTTTCAAGGTATAGGCAGGGGGCGCTATAGTGATGTGCACCGTGAAGTAATTGATCTCTATGGAATCAGACCGTAAGTGGCCTTCTGTCATCCAAGTAGGATCCAGAGTGGATAGAGCGCGCGCCTGCGAGGTGGTGTCAAATTTACATGACAAAATGTGTTTTTGGGGGGGCGCCATTCGAAACGGGGGGGTCTGAGAGAAAAAAAAGTCAGGTATTTTTTGTAGCCCCGTGTCAGGAGAGTCTGTTTAAACAGGTATGGGCTTATTCTGCTGAAAAACCAGGGACTAGTTTGTTGACACACAAGGCAGGTCCAGATAGACTCCCAAATAAAAGTCAAAGTCACGCCCACATCTTAGAAAATATGACATGACTATAATGTATTTTTTGGTTTCCAAAAGTGTCTAGAACATACTGGCATCATTGTATTAAAAAGATTCAAAAGTGCAGTTTTCAAGGTATGGCTAGGGGGCGCTATCCTGGGAGCAGGCTACACATTAATGGCTTCATTCTGTTCAGTTTCAGGTGGCGCATTAGTGACATGAATATGAGCTCTCTGGACTTATGCCTGTGAGCGTGAGCTTTCTTGGAAACAACGCGAAATCTATGCGTTTTTTGCCGCGGCGTTACGCGGAGACGGTGAAACTTTTTTGAGAAACGCTGGGCAAATATTGAATTTCAATATGTCTAGATGCGCTGTGCCAAATGTGATCTAAATCCGACGAAAAACCAGGGACTAGTTCGTTAAAACGTAAAATGAGTTTAGACGATGTCCGGGTTTGAAGCCAAGATGGCCGCCTCCCTGTGCGAGTGGGCGTGTCGCTCCAAGTGAGTTTTGGGCTTGTCCTGATGTCCCCTCTCACTGTGCCGAGGGATTCGGGCCTACGCCCAAAAACGCCCCTATTTTTTTGAATTGGGGTCCGCTTCCAGAGGGCGCTGTGGAGCCATTTTGTTGTGGGCGTGTCCCATTCGTCCAATATCATAAATTTTTTCGCTGCCCCATTGCCTCCGCCAATTTTGGGGAGCTTTCACCCACGTTTAGCGGGTCAAAAACGCGATCCTTTCCGGAGAAAAAAAATAATAATAATAATAATAATAATAAGAAACCACCCAAAAACAATAGTCCCTTGCCAGGACTGCGTCCGGCTCGGGCCTAATAATAAGAAACCACCCAAAAACAATAGTCCCTTGCCGCGACTGCGTCCGGCTCGGGCCTAAATATTAGGAGAACGGAGCGAGATAGAGGCATGGTGTAATATATTTTTTTGTTTGTTATGATGAGTAGAAGACATGTGGAAAGTTTCGCGGAAATCGGACAAAATAATTTTTTCAGGGTATAGGCAGGGGGCGCTATAGTGATGTGCACCGTGGAGTAATTGATCTCTATGGAATCAGACCGTAAGTGGCCTTCTGTCAGCCAAGTATGATCCAGACTGGATAGAGCGCGTGCCTGCGAGGTGGTGTCAAATTTACATGACAAAACGTGTTTTTGGGGGGGGGCGCCATTCAAAACGGGGGGGTCTGAGTGAAAAAAAAGTCAGGTATTTTTTGTAGCCCCGTGTCAGGAGAGTCTGTTTAAACAGGTATGGGCTTATTCTGCTGAAAAACCAGGGACTAGTTTGTTGACAAACAAGACAGGTCCATACAGATTACCAATGAAAAGTCAAAGTCACGCCCACATCTTAGAAAATATGACATGACTATAATGTATTTTTTGGTTTCCAAAAGTGTCTAGAACATACTGGCATCATTGTATTAAAAAGATTCAAAAGTGCAGTTTTCAAGGTATGGCTAGGGGGCGCTATCCTGGGAGCAGGCTACACATTAATGGCTTCATTCTGTTCAGTTTCAGGTGGCGCATTAGTGACATGAATATGAGCTCTGTGGGTTTATGCCTGTGAGCGTGAGCTTTCTTGGAAACAACGTGAAATCTACGTGTTTTTTGCCGCGTCGTTACGAGGAAACGGTGAAACTTTTTTGAGAAACGCTGGGCAAATATTGAATTTCAATATGTCTAGATGCGCTGTGCTAAATGTGAGCTAAATCCGACGAAAAACCAGGGACTAGTTCGTTAAAACGTAAAATGAGTTTAGACGATGTCCGGGTTTGAAGCCAAGATGGCCGCCTCCCTGTGCGAGTGGGCGTGGCGCTCCAAGTGAGTTTTGGGCTTGTCCTGATGTCCCCTCTCACTGTGCCGAGGGATTCGAGCGTACGCCCAAAAACGCCCCGATTTTTTTGAATTGGGGTCCGCTTCCAGAGGGCGCTGTGGAGCCATTTTGTTGTGGGCGTGTCCCATTCGTCCAATATCATAAATTTTTTCGCTGCCTCATTGCCTCCGCCAATTTTGGTGAGCTTTCGCCCACGTTCAGCGGGTCAAAAACGCGATCATTTCCGGAGAAAAAAAATAATAATAATAATAATAAGAAACCACCCAAAAACAATAGTCCCTTGCCGCGACTGCGTCCGGCTCGGGCCTAAATATCTCCAGAAATCAGCAACACTGGATAACTAGGAAATGAGGCCTTATGTCAAAAATCCTGAAATATCCCTTTAAAGCTTTAAAACGTTGTTCAAAAAGCTCTGTTTAAACATGATCAGACGCCGTGAGTGACCTTTCGTACAGCACTGGGACAAAAACAAATTCATTCCAGACATAAAGCGGTCCAAAGTCGAGGTCTTGAACAAGAACAAATGTGACCCAGAGCGGGAATAAATCAACAAGACCAAACCCGGCTCGACGTATTGTCAGAGTCTCGCATCACATGACGGCGCCTTCAGGGAGAGGCCGCTCTAAAAATACAATGTATACAATGAATGTGTCTATGTGTCTGTGTAAAGCATTTTATTATGCTCCAATTACTCAAAATAAGAAGGAGCTGCCGCTGCCAGCTCACACACTGACCCAATCCGGAACCAGGATGTACAACACACTAAGCAACAGGCCAAAAATGATACAAAATATAACGTACCCTGGAGTATTTAGTCATTTTAACGCCATTCTCAAGACTGTAAGGTTTGTATCCATTGGAAAAGTTGGATATCGAAGAGCAAGTTAGACACAATAGCAAACAAATGTGTGTAAATCTGACCTAACTTTCAACAAACTCCTGAATTTTAGCACAATTCCACTTCCTTCAATGAAAATCAATGCTTTAAATGGTGCCAAGGTAAAGAAGATGGTGAGAAATATGGACAAAAATGAACTACAGGTTTAAAACTATGCCGTCTAAATGTTGTGAAAATGTTGAAAAGCCGTTAAAGCCGCACTGCATAACATTTCACTCACAGGATCAAGTAAAATTCATGCTGTGATTTAAATAGAGATGTTTTTAAGTGATGAAAAATACATTGTGTGTGGCTTTAAAACATATAATAATGGCTGAATAAACCCTGAGTTAGAAATCAAGAGGCAAAAGTTAACAGAACTCAAATTAATTAATTAACCCCTTAACTCCCACCTGAACCGAGCACATTTTCTCCAGTTTGGTTTTACCCCAATCCAAAAGCTTCTAGAAAGAAGGTGTGAAAATAGCGACATAACTGAGATGAAAACAATGATGAAGATGTGACAAAAAAGTGAGATAACTTTGACGAAAAAGTGACGAAAAAATGACAAAAATGTGACAAAAATGTGACAAAAAATGAAAAAAAATGAAAAAAAATGAAAAAAAAATGAAAAAAAATGAAAAAAAGTTGACCAAAATTTTAAAAAAAATGTGACAATAAATGAAAAAAAATTGATTAAAAAAATGACAAAAAAATGATTTAAAAAATGACAATAAATGTGACAAAAATGTGACAAAAAATGGATTAAAAAAAGACAAAAAATTTGACAAAAAATGACAAAAAATTGGGACAAAAATGTGACAAAATATGACCATAAAAATGATTTAAAAAATGACAATAAATGTGACAAAAAATGTTTTTAAAAAATGACAAAAAAGCTACAGAATGGGTTGACGTGAGGAAAAAGATCCATTTAGATGAGTTTTGTAGATCTTAGCTTTCAAATGAGGCGTTACACTGGCCTACAGGATTTGGGTAAAGCTGAACTGGAGAAAATGCTCTCGGTTCAGGCGGGAGTTAAGAGGTTAAACTAAGTCGGGCTTATTGAGAGCTGTCCACGCATTAACCTGAGGGAAGTTGATCTAAGTCAAAAAATGTATATTTAATAATTTAATAAAGTCGAAGTAAAAAGTGTTAGTACTCATGGTCACCTGCAATTTCAGCAATTATTTTTTAGTTGTTTATGCCTTAGTTAGTAATGCATTGAAGTTACATATTTTACACATACATAATACATAATATAGTCCAATTTAGGTCTGTTTTGATCAGGTATTGCCCTTATTTGTTCCTGAACTAGGCCCGATGATACTTGGACAGTCAAATATTGTATGAGGCTGTACTTGGTGAAAAGTTTGTTGACGACGTAAACAAATGCCATTTCAAGGCCCAAATACTACTTTTTAATGCCACGAACGCAGAAAATGACGCATATTTCGCTTCTTAAGATTTGCAAACATTTCATTAAACAGAGGAAAGAGAATTGGACAAAACGGGAAACTTAAAACAAATAAAAATGGTAAATTTCAGCCAAAACTGCCACTGTATGTGTTTTCGATGAACTTAAACAGTAAAACTTGCAATTTAATGCTTTATAATAACATTTAAGGCCTTGATTTTGGCACAATTCATTTAAGTCATTAAATTTCAAAGCCTCGAGTAAACCCTGTTACAATAAATAACTTAAAAGTGATATTCACCACAGAATACAACGTAGAAATTAGATAAAATGTAATCTTCTTTAAAGTGATAGTCTGTAAGTTTTGGTAAGTGAGGAGAGATAGAGTGAAATTTAAAAGTATAACAATCATATTCCTCCCCTCTTTAACTAGAAAGTAGGGCTGAAAGATATATCTTTATTGTATCGACATATGAACATTCAACATTCAAAACATTAAAATCGAAAAAGCAAGATATAAACGATATAGATTTTCATCAATAAAACTGTACTCTTTATGTTTGATTTTCACCTAACCCATAGTAATATCGTATCGATATCGAGATCGAGATATCTGGCATGAACAACGAGATATGAAATTCAGTCCATATCGTTCAGCCCTACTAGAAAACCCTTCTTAGTTCGCAAAATGAGGAGAGCAGGAACAGGATTTTGAAAAGTTAACGATCAAGCTCCTCCTCCTGCCTCCTGATTGGACCTGACAGGCTGGTTCACAGGAAAAGCTCGTCTCATTGGTCGACATGGGAGGACACTAGACTCTGATTAGTTTATATCAAGACCAGGTGATTAATTTTGCATAATTTATAACATTAGTAAAACATGTAGACTTCCAGACTATCACTTAAAGAAAATTTACATGAAAATTTATAGGAATTGATTCTAATTTGTTGCATCGACGTGACAATTTTGCCATATATTACTCAAAGTAGAAGTCAAAACGTTTCTCCAGAACTTAAGTCTTTTAGTAAATGTAACTTAGTCCTACCTGTGTGATAAGTTGCTTTAACTTCTTAACTCCCGCCTGAACCGAGAGGATCTTTTTCCTCACGTCATCGAATTGTTTTGTTGGATATTCAAGTCATTTTTGTAACTTTTTTGTCATTTTTTGTCACATTTTTGTCATTTTTTCGGCCATTTTTTATCACATTTTGGTAATTTTTTTGACAATTTTTTATCACATTTTTGTCCTTTTTTCCATCAATTCTTTATCAATTTTTGGCATATTTTGTCACATTTTTCATCCATTTTTTGTCTTTTTTTTCTTCTTTTTTTGTCATTTTTTTGTCACATTTTTGTCATATTTTTGTAATTTGTTTTGTCACATTTCTATCACATTTTTGTCCTTTTTTTCGTCAATTTTTTATCATTTTTTGTCACATTTTTTATAATTTTTTATCCATTTTTTTTTTCATTTTTTTAATCATTTTTTTTGTCATTTTTTGTCACATTTTTGTCATTTTTTGTCACATTTTTCGTCCATTTTTCGTCAATTTCTTGTGACATTTTTGCCACTTTTTCATCAATTTTTCGTCACTTTTTTGTCAATGTTTTCCCACTTTTTTTTGTCACATTTCCATAATTTTTTACGTCTCCGTTTTGTTGTTATTTTCACAGCTTTTTTTCCAGAAGCTTTTGGACTGGGGTAAAGCCAAACTGGAGAAAATGTGCTCGGTTGAGGTGGGAGTTAAGAGGTTAAACACAGTGTTAAATCCTTAGGCTGTAGCTAACGTAAACACGACTTACCTGCGCACAAACTCTTCCTTTAAACGACACTTTACCTCCGGGAAAGTGCTGATAACACGTTCTGGACGGGGTTTACATTCAGCAAAAGCTCTGGAAATCCCTGTTTTCGGCTAGAAAGCTTAATGAGCTAATGACACGGTTGTTGCAAGCTAGTTACAACGACTCACCGTACGATCTCTCTCTATGACATCCGCCGCCTTCCTGTCAATTTTAAACACGTTTTCGCGAAGAGTTGCGGTAAAATCCGAAGCGTGGGTGATCTAGAAGTGACGTAGATTGTTAAAATGTGAAATACATCCGCTGTCGTCCGTTTTGAAGGGGTTTTTTTCAGTCGCAAAGACGATGGTCGGGTCGGATCCGCAATGCTAACGCCATAGCAACACCCGCAGGTTTAACGGGGAGCCAATCAGGGACACGCCGCTCTCCTCTGCCTCCATGACGGCCACGAAACAGCAGGAAAAGTGGGTTCAAAAAAACAAAAACAGAGGGGCTACATGGAGCCGGGGGGGGTCCGTGTGGGTGAGGGGTCCGTGTGGGTTGACAGCGTCTCCCTCGGCGTAGCCTGTCGGCGGCGGCGGTGAGTTCGGTTCAGCCGCGGGGATAAAAATGGCGCTACACCGCTCCCCCCCTCGCGCTGCTGCGGGAAGTGATGACGGAATGCCCCGGTAACGACACTCACTGGTCTGTGACTCAAAATAAATGACAAACTGAGAAAGTAAAGAATGAATGAGCTTATGTAGATGTGAATGTCTTTAATTCAGAGGTGGTGAATCCAAAGAAATGCGTCGGTAGTCAACGAGCAGGGGCGGTTTTACCACGAGGCAAATGTAAGCGACTGCCTGGGGGGGCCCAAGTTGCTCTTTCCCAATAGAGCTCCACAGTCCCGCCTCCTCTCCGGTCCGGAAGTATAATTCCCCTTGCTTTGTATATATTTATTAACTCCGTAACTCCGTCAGCTTGGGCTGAATCCAGCTCTGTGGTTATAAAGCAACCGCAAAGTCAGATGCAGGTGAAAAAAGCACGTATGAGATCGGTCTGGTTTATGAAAAAATACAGTTTAACTGCGAGCCTTCGTCCTAGAACTACATTACCCAGGATGCTCGGGAGTCCCATGATCTACTACGAGGCTTTTGATTGGTGGAGCTTCACGTTCCCACACGTGTTTATTTATTGTAATGTAAACAACATATTATAAACAATGTATTAGAACATAATGCAGGCAGATAGTTGACGTTTTATCCATATCTAACACTGATAGTAAGAAAAACGTCAGATGGATCAAAAAAATGTTCCCAATGATCCAATTAAACAAACCACCATCATTTTTATTCCCATTAGCAGGATTCGGATTGTTTAATAGTGAAATAATATAGAACTTTTGTCTGCAAAGTAACAGAAACTGGCCGTGTTTGCTGAAAACCTCGTTGCCTTGACCAGCGGGCGCGATGTCGCAATGGTTCTTGGGATACGGAGTTTCTATAGTCAGGAAGTGAATGATGTCACAGCCTTGTACCTTTGCCTTTTCTTCAACATGTCGTCTTCTTTTTGGATTAAAATGAAACATTTTATGGTCACGAATTGCTACATAGCTGATTAGCTTTTGCGGTGACGTTAAACTCTTTATATTTGAATTTTTGGAAAATCGACGGTCGTGTAGACAGGGATTTTTTGCTTCCGGACCGGAGCAACAGGACGGCAAGGGGCGGGACTGTGGAGCTCACTGGTCTGTAACTCAAAATAAATAACAAACTGAGAAAGTAAAGAATAAATGAGCTTATGTAGATGTAAATGTCTTTAATTCAGAGGTGGTGAATCCAAAGAAATGCGTCAGTAGTCAACGAGCAGGGGCGGTTTTACCACGAGGCAAATGTAAGCGACTGCCTGGGGGGGCCCAAGTTGCTCTTTATGTAAGTATGTAAGTCTGTATGTAAATCAAAGTCACTCTTTTAATTAAATGCCACCTAAACGCATTTGGTTGAAGTCTGTGCGTCTGTGCTATTCAAGCAGCGCGCCATCCAAATAGACCGAACCCAAGGTTTTCCTCTCCAGCGACAATAGGACTTTGATCAGGGGCGGACTGGCCACATGTCCATTCTGGAAGAGCACAGAAGGGCCATTGGCTCTAGGGCCACCAGTCCCGCCTCAACCGAGCTTTACCCCAATCTAAAAGCTAAAACGAAAAGCATCAAAATAGGGAGAAAAAGAGGATGAAAACATGAGAAAAACATGGACAAAAAAACACAACAAAAAATTATAGAAAAAATAATTTAAAAAAACAACAAAAATATGACTGAAAAATGTGGCGACGTGACGAAAAGTTTAAGTTTCAAGTTTAATGGTTTTGTATAGCCCAATATCACAACAGAAGTCGCCTCAAAGGGCTGCAACAAACATCAAGGCAATAAAACAGAGCAATAAATATGACAATTAAAAGTTCAGGTGAATCCAGGCAAATATAATGTCCAAAGGCAGCGACGAGCGGCGTGGGCGTCCCCCGTCCTTAGACTCTCCAGTACGGCAAGGAAAAACTCAAAAACCCGGCAGGACAAAAGAGAAACCTTGGGGAGAACCACAGAAGGAGAGATCCACTCCCATGGACGGACAGGCTATAGAGACCCAGGGCCGAAGGATCCCTCAGCAGACGGGCACAGTTTACATCCCTTTTGTGGGTCTTAGCTTTCAAATGAGGCATTACATTGTTGATCTCCAGTCGAGAAGCTTTTAGATTTGGGTAAAGCCCAGTATATAAAAACATGAATCTAAAAGGAATTCCGTGGAGTATGGTGTGCCACAAGGTTCAATTTTGGGACCATTATTATTTATTATTCATATTAATGATTTTGCTTCTGTTTCTACGACCATCTTTCCCGTTCTTTTTGCTGATGAAACCAGTCAAAAAAATAATAATAAAAAGCCGAACTGGGGAAAATGCAGTCGTTAGTGTTAAGGCGGGGGGTAAGAGGCTAACATATGTATGTGTGGAAGTGCACAATTACGCTAATTTGGGCCAGGCTGGTCAGAGTCCAGGGCTGTTTTTCAGTCCCAGTCCACCCCTGACTTTGAGTCGCTACACTATAGTTTCAGTCAGAGCCGTTTTTTCCTATAGGCAAACTATGCAAGTTGCGTAGGGCCCCCGCAGCCACAGGGCCCCGCATGTAAGGCATTGTTACGGGCCTGTTTGTCTCTTGGTTCTCTGAATGTGCACAGTCTAAAATGAGTTGGGTGACTTACAGGCTAGTTCTCAGTGGTCAGACAGAAATAACCGTCAGGTGCAGGTTTCACTTAGTTTTAAATCTGCGTTTCCCGAACTGTGGGTCAGGGACCAGAGGTGAGAGAATGGGACTATTTGCCATTTACCATTTTAAAAAGTTGGACAATAGACTAGTAGTAGTCCTAAATCCCAGTCTCACAGTGGCTTAGTGGTTAGTGGTTCTCGCACAGAGGGACGGGGCCTGAATTGAGGTCATTATGTTCCACTTCTGCCCTGCACTACTGCACAGTGGAACTTTTTTTGTCTGTAAATGGATTCGATCTTCATTAAATAACCATGGGATGCGAACTGTAGGGCCCCCGTGGATTTTTGCTTAGGGCCCCAGAAGGGCCAGCACCGGCTCTGGCTTCAGTCCAGGAAGTAAAAAAAATCCTACTCAATATTTCCATAGACTTAATTAAAATATTAAGAGTTTAAAGCAGTACTAAGTAACTCGTGCACCCTAGAGGCCAAAAGCACCACTGCAGGTGTCGTAGCATGTTACTTATTAATTGTCCGTGAGAGTAAATATTACGCTGACAGAAAAGACAAAGGGAGAGGGATATCCTACACCCAATTACACAAAGGAGATTTTAAAAAATCACTCAAACTTGGCTGTAAATACTGTTTAAGTGTTAGCCCTCAGTTAGCTTTGCCCGTCTTCCATTACTGTGTATTGGTGACTCCGACCCGGTGGCAGTCAAGTTGCAAGCATTGGTTCCTTGTCACTTGTATTACCTCCAGAGGGACTACGGAAAGGATTTATTAAGGTAAATAAGTTACTTAGCTTTAAATGTACACGGACTAATCATGTCTGTGTGAAGTCACTGACCATACGGATAGTTTACAAGACACGTTTTAGATGAATTTTAAAATTGTGGTTTTTACATCCATGAGTTACCAATGGCCCTTATTTTTATTTTATATTTTGAAAAGTCTATGGAGGTTATTAATGTGATTTTTTTTCTGCCGCCATTATGGAGGTGAGACTGATGAGCTGAACAATTCCCTTTAACCTCTTAACTCCCACCTGAACATGTTTTCTCCGGTTCTCCAAATTCTCCAAATCTAAAAGCTTCTTTAAAACGGAGGCAAAAAACGAGAAGAAAATGAGGATGTAAACACAACAAAAAAGCAACAAAAATGACAAAAACTCAACAAAAAAGTGACAAAAATCCAGCAAAAAAAAGACAAAAATCCAGCAAAAAAAAGACAAAAATCCAGCAAAAAATTTGACAAAAATCCAGCAATAAAATGAAGAAAATCCAGCAGAAAAATGACAAAAATCCAGCAGAAAAATGACAAAAATCCAGCAGAAAAATGACAAAAATCCAGCAAAAAAATGACAAAAATCCAGCAAAAAAAAGACAAAAATCCAGCAAAAAAAAGACAAAAATCCAGCAAAAAAAAAGACAAAAATCCAGCAAAAAAAAGACAAAAATCCAGCAGAATAACGACAAAAACCCAGCAGAAAAGTCATAAAAAAGTGACAAAAACACATAAGGGAAATTAAAAGTGACGACAATGGCAAAGTGGAGAGAATGCATTTGGTTTTGGCGGGTGGTTAGATGTTAAATTTCAAACTTCTATAAAATAAAAATAATATATTGTAGCATTTGTTCTGTCGCAACCATTCTTCATCTGTTTTTAAATGTCCAAAGAGCACCATCTTCTGGAATAAAGTAGATAACTCACCCAGAAAACGCAAACCTCCAAAACATCCTGACTTTTATCATCAAAAGAAGTAGTTAAATTTGGCAAATGAATGTCTGCATATTGGTTTATCGTTTATTAATGTGCAACTATGTGTATTTTGTATCTGTGGGACGTTTCTGTGCCTCCAAGGCCATTCATGCAGTATGATTGTTCGCCATTGGAGGGGGCCATTACACTTTGCATTTGTTCATATTGGGTTAAGAGCAGTTTCGAAGCTTTTGCTGTCAGTATAAATAATGCCATAATGCCATTTTATTGCCCTAAAAACTTAGGAAAGAAAAAAGTTGCAAGGGGGAAAAGGACTCATTTCAGTATTCAAAGACAAATTGGGCAACATTTGAAAAAACTAATATTTGATTGTAAAGACGGTTATTCAGCGACATCTTTCTTATGTCTCTGAAATTATAAGCAAAAGTCTGCCACATAAAATATATGAAATACGATCCGAGTTTCCGATGTTATACAAACCTTCACTGTGATGTTTCTCAGCTCCTCTGAAGCCTCGGACGTCCTGACTGAGCTCTTTCCAAGGCAAAAACGGGAAGTCTATCACTTTCGGTACCGGAAATATCGGCTTTTTATCGGCATTAGTCCTGGGGCGGTAACCGGATTACCGCCATACCGCGGTCACGTGACGCACACCGCGGGTCTGAGTTCCTCACCGTCATCACCGCCAAAAAAAAAAATGCCTTTAAGTAAACGAAATTTAACCAGAAAAGGAACTAATAATAAACTAGAACAAGTGTCTCAACGAAAAAACTAACACAAGTTTCAAAAAAGCCCAGCCACAGGTGAAAATAACATGAAAAAGCAGCCGCCCTGAGCAGGTGAGGAGCAGCGGTCACACATCAGGCCTACGTGAGCGCGGAGTGTGTGGGTGACGAGATACAGCTCCATATGCACATGAGGCGCGTTTACTTAAAGTTTAGACTGGGCCTGTTCAAGAGGCGACGCGAGGGCAAACAACTTAATCTGACCCGCGTCTTATTTTCCATAAAAAAATGTTTTGGCATTATCCGCGCCATGACACTCCGCGGCGCATTTGCTTTGTGTAGCTGTGTTTATGCGGCTCTGCTACCGTCACCTCAGAGCGGCTGAAATGTAAACATGGCTCTGTGAAAAACGGATAAACTGCGAAGACCAGAGGCTGATCGTTGGACGGACTGGCAGATTTGACCAAACCAAAGCACAAGGACACTCGTGCGTCGTGTTTTCTGACTTTTTCACGGATTATCCTGGAGGAGCAGGATCTTCACGGTCCTCGGCAGGTGGACGTGTTTTCCTTCTTCATCAGTACAAAGGCCTGACCAGTAACTTTAAGGTAAGGATCTTTAGTTTGGGATGTGTTTACAAAGCGGGTGATGAAGCTGATGTAGCTGAGTTTGGGGAAACTGCACCGGGCTGACACGATGTTCAACCGGTCACCACGTGTGTTAAACCTGCTGTCTGGACTCTAATTTAGACAAATAATTTGTGGGAATATAAAGATAGAAGCGCAGAGATGTTTGTTTGCGATGGTCGGGGTGAAGAGGCTGAAGCTGAATAAATGATCAGCGAACATGAGTCACCTCATAATAAGAGCCTAATTCACTCAGTTTTTCATAAAGCGCCAGGTCTGGCAGGAGGACAGCTGCTCAGGTGCTTGGAAAGCCCCCCCTCCCCTGTTCAAATGTGTCCCCCCCACCTTCGCAGAGCCGGTTTTTCCTATAGGCAAACTATGCAAGTTGCGTAGGGCCCCCGCAGCCGCAAGGGCCCCGCATCTCAGTCAAATACGGTGTTGTTACACGGATTAATCAAGGCGTTGTTACGGGCCCATACGGTTCTCATATGCACAGTTACTTAGAGTAACTCTAGTTCTCTGAATGTGCACAGTTTAAAACAAATTGGGTTACTTACAGGCTAGTTCTCAGTGGTAAGACAGAAATAACCGTCAGGTGCAGGTTTCAGTTAGTTCTAAATCAGCGGTTCCCAAACTCTGGGTCAGGAACCCAGAGAGAGAGAATGACCATTTGCCATGTTTAAAAGTTGGGAAATAGACTAGTAGTCGTCCTTAATCCCAGTCTCACAGTGGCTTAGTGGTTAGTGGTTCTCACACAGAGGGAAGGGGCCTGAATCGGGGTCATTATTTTCCACTTTTGCCCTGCACTACTGCACAGTGGAACCGTTTTGACCGTAAATAGATTCGCTCTTCGTCGAATAACCATGCGTATTATAGGGCCCCCGTGTGGATTTTTACTTAGGGCCCCAGAAGGGACAGCACTGGCTCTGCACCTTCGAAACGCTTCTGACGCCAATGAGCGGTATATCGCAAAACCGCGGGAATTTGTCGATTACCGCCAGCGGTATGAAAAAATCCAAACCGGCACAGCCCTAATCGGCATTGGATCAGCCGATTGTACCAGTCAACCTTTAATTATAAACAAACAAGCGAAACAGTTACTAAAGCAAATGTCACTAATGTAATAATCACAGTGAGTTCAGCTCAGTTCAAAAGCGTCGTCTTTGTGCCTGAAGCAACACTTCCTTTGCCTTTTCATGTTTGACACATAAAGAAACATCATTAAAAGACGTAAATTAAAAGTTCTCATGACGATCTCTGCCCATTCATTTCAACGAGCGTCTGTTTTACCCCAAGGGGGCGCTATAACCTTCTCTCTTACAGTTCAAAGTGACCCTTCCTAATCTCAGTCTGTGGGTGGAAGTGGGTCAGAGTCCGCGCCCTCTTCAGCCTCTTCCTGCTCGGGCCGTGGGTCACGGCGGGTCTCATCGCGGGCCCGGGACCCGGCTCCGGCCCCGGGGCTCCGGGCCGCTCGCTCGTCGTGTCCAGGTGGATCTTGCGCAGCAGGTTGTGGATGAGGACGGAGCGGCGCAGGAACACTTCAGGGTCCACGGGAAAACGCAGCTTCTGCAGCGACAGCGCCAGGATGCAGCCGCGGTCCTCGGACACGATCAGGTGCTGCAAAGTACGACAAAGTACATTCACTACAGTACTTCAGTAGAGCTTTCCAGGATCTGTTCTTTACTTCAGTTATATTTGGGTTGAGAACTGCCTACTTTTGTGGCACTACATTTCTATAAAGCAGGGGTAGGCAACGTCAGGCCCAGCCCTCCATAGTCAAACTCTGGCCCTCGAGATGATTTTGAGAAATACTATGACCCAAATCAGAGCTCAAATGCCGTTAAAGTACTCTAGAAATGTTAAAAAGACTGTAAATTCCTTTAAATGTCTTAGCAGAGCACCCTTTTAGGCTATAATCCTAGAAAAATACTCTCACTTGAATTAAGGCATTAAATCTAAAGATTGAGTGGATTTGGTCTGGCCTTAAAGCAGATAAAACCTATTCTTGCCAATGGAACAAGCACAAGTTTTTTCTTAATTCAAAGCCAGAGTCAAAGCCAAATATGAGTAGTTTTATTGAAAACTCTCTTTAAAATGTAAACATAAACACTGAATAACAAAGCTCCGTACGGTGCACATTTAAATAAAAAAGTATCTTAGTCTATAATATAAGTATTACAGCGTCTGTGAACTTTGTCGATATATGCGATATGGTCTAATTCCAATATACGTATCTTAAATATTGACACATCGCCGTGCCCTATTCGTGAGTCTGATGGCGGAGGTATGTGTCTGTATGGACCGTAGCCTCCTGCCTGAGGGGAGAGGGGTGAATAGTCCGTGTCCTGTGTGAGAAGGGTCAGCTGTGATCACAAGCTCTATGGTAATTGTGACATTGCTCGACTTTTCTTTACGCCAGATGTTTACTGAAATACAAAAACTATGATCCGATGCTCCTGACCTTCTTCACAACACGTTCCACCCACTTCAGCTGAATTCTACTTGTTGCTGCCTGAACAAACCCTGGAAAAGTGAACGAGTTAATTCCTCTGGACTCATTCACTTTTCTCTTTCTCGTCCTTGTACGACAACAGCAGAGCCTGCAGTTTCCATGACGACAGCGCCGCGTTTTACCAAAACCCGGAGTTCAGGATGAAATGGATCGATAGTCCCTGAGCCAGACCTTCTCCCCGCGCGGGTTTGACCTGGTAAAAGGTACATTTCCGACCTTCCGCTTGGAAAAAGGCTGCTCGAACTGGTAATTATTACAACATGTAAACTCGGAGACAATCAGAGTTATAATTGCAGAGTTTTAAGCCCTTCTCAAAACAACAGCAGGTGATACATACAGAACATTCAGGTCTATTGTGTTTTGGGCCTATAAAAGGAGCATCATTTACATAAAGTGTGCACCTACGAGAGCGCTCTCATCTCCACTGTTGGAATCAATTCTTCTGAGCTTTTGATTCCTCTGTAAAAACTAAATCCAATCCGATACTCTCAAAAGACCGGGATCGGCTATAGAGCTCCACAGTCCCGCCCCTCGTGGTCCTGTTGCTTCGGAAGCAAAAAATCTGTGTCTACACGACCGTCGATTTTCCAAAAATTCAAATATTAAGAGTTTAACGTCACCGCAAAAGCTAATCAGCTCTGTAGCAATTCGTGACCATAAAATGTTTCATTTCAATCCAAAAAGAAGACGACATGTTGAAGAAAAGGCAAAGGAACAAGGCTGTGACATCATTCACTTCCTGACTATAGAAACTCCGTATCCCAAGAACCATTGCGACATCGCGCCCGCTGGTCAAGGCAACCAGGTTTTCAGCAAACACGGAGAGTTTCTTTTACTTTGCAGACAAAAGTTCTATATTATTTCACTGTTAAACAATCTGAATCAGGCTAATTGGAATAAAAATGATCGGTGGTTTGTTTAATTGGATCGTTGGGAACATTTTTTTGATGTTTTTCTTACTCTCAGTGTTAGACATGGATAAAACGTCAACTATCTGCCTGCATTATGTTTTAATAAATTGTTTATAATGCGTTGTCTACATTACGATAAATGAATATGTAGCTGCAGTCAAGGCAGATTTAAATATTTTATTTCATAATTTTATTGTTAATTAAAAAGGACAAATAATTCATATAAAGACATTACAGTTCATAATTCATATTTATATTTCATTGTTTTTTCATTTCTTAAAACTATGTAAAATAAGGGAGAACGTATTTTTTGGTTCCGCTTTGAAAGAGGAGTCAAAGAAGTCGTTTTTGTGATGAAACATAATCCTGGAGGCCCCATGTGAAGCGCTTTGTGACCAGGTTGTGAAGGGCCCTAAGCATTGATAGTTTGTCTTGAAGCTAAAGGCTAACATTATTATTATTATAATCAGTCACTGGGTCCATGATCTTTCTGTACACGACCAAAAATGTCCCCCAAAAACACAATAATTTTTCCTCTATATAATGTTATAGGCCTTTAGAATGCTGTGATGTCACCTGCAACCCAATAACACAACTGAAGTGTCGAGACAAAACAAAACGAGGCAAAAGTGTCCTGGAGGAAACTAATGAGGCTGAGACTCAGCCCAGAGCAGATCAATAGACTGGTATCGAGCAGTGATCAGAGCCGAGACAGAACAACAATGGTTGATTACTCACAGGTCTTTATCTAGTCCACATGAGAGCTGGAAACTTTAGTGTTACTGACGAAGCTTTTTGGATGAAACGTCCTACACTTCAACTACAGGGTACAGACGATGACTCAAGGACCTTCATCTCAGCTCATCACAATTCATAATTCATTCACCTCTGACCCCCCGCCTGAACTGAGTGTATTTTCTCCAGTTCGGCTTTACCCAAATCTAAAAGCTTCTTGACTCATTTGAAAGCTAAGGCCTACTAAACTGATCCTAACATTTTTGTCTCATTTTGGAACTGTGTTTGTTGTGTTTTCATACCAAAAACCACCAGTATCGGGTATCGGGCCGATACCACATGCTTGTACTCATTCATGAGGTCCCGATACCAGAAACCGATACCACTTGACGTGCGGCCAGCGCTCCTACGAGGCGCAGCTACGAGGCGCAGCTCTCAGCTGAGGAGAGAAGAAGCAACAAACTGGAGAATTGTTTAGTGGAAATCCAATAATCCACACAGAGCTGACTTTATTACAGACTGCGCTCTCTAAACCAGAGTCTGAGCTGGATTTAACCAGAGCTAAATGTTGTTCGTGCTGCAGCGTCTGCAGTGTTTACAACATACAGGCTAACGTTGCTAACTCGCGGCTAGCAGTTTTTTTTGGCTATGTGTCGCCTACTTTACTTAAGGAAATGTACATGAGTAAATTAACCCCTTAACTCCCACCTGAACCGAGCACATTTTCTCCAGTTACCCCAATCCAAAAGCTTCTGGGAAAAAGGTGTGAATAATAGTGACAGAACTGAGACAAAAACAATGATGAAGATGTGACAAAAAAGTGATAAAACTTTGACAAAAATGTGACAAAAAATAACAAAAAAATGACAAAAAATGACAAAAAAAATTACCAAAAAAAAGATTTTAAAAAAAAGTTACAAAATTAGTTGAAAGATGGAAAAATAATCTGATGACGTGAGGAAAAAGATCCATTTAGATGAGTTTTGTAGGTCTTAGCTTTCAAATGAGGTGTTACACTGGCCTACAGGATTTGGGTAAAGCTCAACTGGAGAAAATGCTCTCGGTTCAATCTGCTGTGAAAAAAGAAAGAATGTTGAAGAAATTGCCTTGTACTCGTATCGGTATTCGGTATCGGCGAGTACTTAAATCAAAGTACCCGTATCGGTTTTAGAAAAAGTGGTATCGGTGCCTCTCTAGTTGTGTTGATTAAACATTGTGAGTGCAGCTCCGTACTCGGTGTAGGAATGTCGCCGCTGTGGTTTTCGGCCGCTCCGGAGGCAGATCCTCTTCTTCTTCTGCATATTTCCTCTTGAAGTAGGCGACTTTCGACGTCCTTAAATGGTCAAAGGTCCGGGACAGGAAACAGCTGCGCGACAGAGAGAAACAGCAGGAGAAATGTCACATGGGCTTCACAGCTAAAAGACAAAATCCCCTTTGAAAGGTTTTTGCATTTAATGTCGTGTCCTGAAGAAGATCAGGAGGCGGGACCACATTACAGCGGTTTTAGAATCGCTGCATTGGCTCCCCGTGTGTTCCAGGATCAATTTTAAAGTTCTTGGGAACCGAGGCACATTTTCTCTAGTTTGGCTTTACCCCAATCCAAAAGCCTCTGGAAAAAAGGTGAGAAAATTACGACAGAATTGAGACGAAAACAATGATGAAGATGTGACAAAAAAGTGAGAAAACTTAGACAAAAAATGGTCCAAAAAAAATGATGAAAAAAAAAATTAACTAAATTTTGGGTCATTTTTTTGTCGCATTTTGTCACATTTTCGTCTTTTTTTGTCATTTTTTGTCATTTTTTTTTCATTTTTTCGTCAATTTTTTCGTCATTTTTTTGTCATTTTTTTGTTACATTTTTGTCATTTTTTCGTCAATTTTTGGTCAATTTCTTCACAGCTTTTTTCCAGAAGCTTTTGGACTGGGGTAAAGCCAAACTGGAGAAAATGTGCTCGGTTCAGGTGGGAGTTAAGGGGTTAAAGTACTCTAGAAATGTTAAAAATACTGTAAATTCCCTTAAATGTCTTAGCAGAGCACTCTTTTAGGCTATAATCCTAAAAGAATACTCTAAGAATACTTGAATACTTGAATTAAGGCATTAAATCTAAAGATTGAGTGGATTTGGTCTGGCCTTAAAGCAGATAAAACCTATTCTTGCCAATGGAACAAGCACAAGTTTTTTCTTCATTCGGATTATTTTGTATAATTTCAAGTGAAAAATAGATATTTGTTTTATAGTAAAAGTTAATTTGTTTGATTTCTAGTGGGATTTCTATTTGTTCATTTGGCATTGGTGTTTTTATCTGATCTTAGATTAGTTCAAAAACCTTTATTCAAGTGATTTAAGTAATTTATCTCATTTTCGATGGACATTTTTCCAGTGTATATGATGTACAACACTGGCATATGTAGAAAGTGATGCTTTACTTCGAGGGTCCGGCCCTTGGTCTTTTGACGATGAAGAAAACTGGCCCTCCACCGAGCAAACTTGCCTACCTCTGCTATAAAGGCTTCTTGACTGGAGAGAAACCGTGCAATGCCTCATTTGAACGCTAAGACCTACAAAAGTGATCGTGACTTTGTTGTGGGTTTTTGACGTGTTTTCATCCTCATTTCCGTCGCTCTTTCGATGCTTCGAATCACAGTCACAATGTTTGTTTTCATTTTATTCTTTTTCAAAATCGTGCAGCCCTACCTCAGATTTTCCAGCCTTGGACTAAACAATATTTTGAAGTTGTTTTTTTTTGCTGGAGGACTTTTTCAAATTTAAATTTTTACAGATTTGTCCATGTTTTCCAAGTTTCCTTATTCACCTGCAGCGTTTTTTACCATCATTTTTTTGTTGGGTATTCAACTCATTTTTGTAACTTTTTTTTAATTTTTTTGTCATTTTTTGTCACATTTTTGTAATTTTTTTGTCACATTTTTGTAATTTTTTTGGTCATTTTTTTGGTCATTTTTTGTCATTTTTTCGTCATTTTTTTATAATTTTTTTGTCATTTTTTGTCATATTTTTGTCCTTTTTTTCGTCCATTTTTTCTCACATTTTTTCTCACATTTTTTCTCACATTTTTTCTCACATTTTTGTCGTTTTTTTTGTCATTTTTTGTCACATTTTTGTCATTTTTTTGTCCAATTTTCATCACATTTTGTCACATTTTTTTGTCACATTTTGTCACATTTTTGTCATTTTTTGTCACATTTTTGTCATTTTTTCTTGAGGAAAAAATGGGGGTAAAGCCAAACTGGAGAAAATGGGATCCGTTCATGTGGGAGTTAAGGGGTTAATAACTAAATGTCCCATCATTCCGTTTGACTGAATGGATAGTCTCTAGAAATGATAATAAATCGTAGCATTACATTTGACTTGCTGCTGCCTGTAAACCTCACTAAATAAACCCACACATTTAATTAAACAGCGCTCTTTTCCTTTTTCAGGTTTTGTTCGTCAGTAATCTACAGCAAAAGTTCTAAAGTGGCATCTCTACATTACTGTTTCACCCGCGTCTCGTCTCACGCGGAATATTCTCAAATAGACAATGAATAACGCACTTTTTTTCTTACCGTTAACGCTCGGGTTTCTGGTTCCTCCGGGTCCGAGTGAATCCAGTCCCTCTGCAGCCTCCCCGTCTTGTTTTGATGCAGAACTCTCTCCCGGAGCGTCACGGCAACAGCTCTCGTCGGGCCGCCGCTCCCGTTGGTCCCTTCCCTCCCGACGCCGGGCCGCGATTGGCCGACCGGGAGGATGTTGCTAAGGAACAGGCTGCGGGCGGACCAATCGGGGCTCGGGGTTTTGCGTCGCGTTCGCACAATGGGGAAATAAAGGCAGCAATTGAACTGAGCCAAGGCCGTCTCTGACTCGGTTTACGGTTAATGTCTCTGTAACGGCTGGACCCATAGTGGGAGGCTGAAGTGTTTTAGTGCAAACACTTGCCTTCAGCAGTTTCCTGATGATATCTGAATGATCACCATCCATCCATCCATCCATTTTCTTCCGCTTTATCCGGGGCCGGGTCGCGGGGGCAGCAGTCTGAATGATCACATGTTGACCTAATGACTAAATAGAGTCTACCTCTGTGTGATCTAATGTCAGTTCAAATACAGCTGCTCTGTGATGGTCTCAGGTCTGTTAGAGACTATTGTGGAGCAGAAGCATCATGCAGTCCAAGAACACACCAGACAGGTCCGGGATGAAGTTACTGAGAAGTATAAAGCTGGGTTTGGTGATAAAAAGATTTCCAAAGCTTTAAACAACTCAAAGTACAGTTAAATACACCATCCAGGAATGGAAAGAGTATGACATCACTGTAAACCAGGGGTAGGCAAGTTTTCTTGGTGGAGGGCCGATATTCTTTATTGTAAATAGACCGACCCCAAAGTAAAGCACAACATTGGAAAAATTACCATCTTAAAGGAGATAAATGACTTAAAATTGCTTGAATCAAAGATCTTCAATGTTGAATTCAAGTCTAATTTGAAGTAATCCAAGAAACAAATGTTAGCACCAATGTAACAAATCAGGCAAATAATTGTTTTTCACTTGAAAGGACACAAAATTATCTGAATTAAGAGAATAACTACTACTAAAGGTTTTATCTCGTCTAAGACCAGACCAAATCTACTCAAACCTTAGATTTAATCTGTTCATTCATGTAGATTTATGTC
This sequence comes from Gobius niger, assembly GCF_951799975.1. Lineage (NCBI taxonomy): Eukaryota > Metazoa > Chordata > Actinopteri > Gobiiformes > Gobiidae > Gobius > Gobius niger. The sequence continues at coordinate 28,703,701 of NC_136867.1, forward strand.
ATTTCTTCCTTAAAACGAGAGTGTATATCTTTCAAATGCCAGTGTTGTACATAATATATGACCTAATTGGGTGTATTGACAGCATTTCTACCTTTTTTCTCCCATTTAACTCTAATAATGTTAAAAGTACTCTCTGTTTTGTGTAATAATGTTTCTCAAAATCATCTTGAGGGCCAGAGGTGCTGTGCTGGAGGGCCAGATTTGGCCCCCGGGCCTGCCTACCCCTTGCTGTAAACCTACCAAAACCCAGCCATCCTCCTACACTTACTGACCGAACAAGGACAGCACTGACCACAGCTGTCACCAAGAAGCCTATGATGACCCTGGATGAACTGCAGAGAGACACAGCTCAGGTGGGGGAAACTGTCCACAGAACAACTATTAAGGTGCGTACAGACCAAATGCTTTTCGGGCGCCAAAAACGTGCCTAAAGCCCGTTGTTAGACGCTTGTGCTTACCTGAAGTCAGAGGCTTGTCACACTGACGCTCTGGCCGCACGTCAGCGTGTGTTCGTAGCTATAACAGGCGTCCTCGAGGCCCAAACACATTCCCAGCGCAGATTCTGCCACTGAAATGAGTTTAATAATAAGCCCTAAACTTAAGGATAGTGGAGTTTACGAACTAAAGCTAACCTTACCTTAGCCCTAAACTTAAGGATTGTGGAGTTTACGAACTAAAGCTAACCTTACCTTAGCCCTAAACTTAAGGATTGTGGAGTTTACGAACTAAAACTAACCTTACCTTAGCCCTAAACTTAAGGATTGTGGAGTTTACGAACTAAAACTAACCTTACCTTAGCCCTAAACTTAAGGATTGTGGAGTTTACGAACTAAAGCTAACCTTACCTTAGCCCTAAACTTAAGGATTGTGGAGTTTACGAACTAAAACTAACCTTACCTTAGCCCTAAACTTAAGGATTGTGGAGTTTACGAACTAAAACTAACCTTACCTTAGCCCTAAACTTAAGGATTGTGGAGTTTACGAACTAAAGCTAACTTTGCCTTAGCCCTAAACTTAAGGATTGTGGAGTTTACGAACTAAAGCTAACCTTACCTTAGCCCTAAACTTAAGGATTGTGGAGTTTACGAACTAAAGCTAACCTTACCATAGCCCTAAACTTAAGGATTGTGGAGTTTACGAACTAAAGCTAACCTTACCTTAGCCCTAAACTTAAGGATTGTGGAGTTTACGAACTAAAACTAACCTTACCTTAGCCCTAAACTTAAGGATTGTGGAGTTTACGAACTAAAACTAACCTTACCTTAGCCCTAAACTTAAGGATTGTGGAGTTTACGAACTAAAGCTAACCTTACCTTAGCCCTAAACTTAAGGATTGTGGAGTTTACGAACTAAAGCTAACTTTACCTTAGCCCAAAACTTAAGGATTGTGGAGTTTACGAACTAAAGCTAACCTTACCTTAGCCCTAAACTTAAGGATTGTGGAGTTTACAAACTAAAACTAACCTTACCTTAGCCCTAAACTTAAGGATTGTGGAGTTTACGAACTAAAACTAACTTTGCCTTAGCCCTAAACTTAAGGATTGTGGAGTTTACGAACTAAAGCTAACTTTGCCTTAGCCCTAAACTTAAGGATTGTGGAGTTTACGAACTAGAGCTAACCTTACTTTAGCCCTAACCTTAAGGATTGTGGAGTTTACGAACTAAAGCTAACCTTACCTTAGCCCTAAACTTAAGCATAGTGGAGTTTACGAACTAAAGCTAACCTTACCTTAGCCCTAACCTTAAGAATAGTGGAGTTTACGAACTAGAGCTAACCTTACCTTAGCCCTAAACTTAAGGATTGTGGAGTTCACGAACTAAAGCTAACCTTACTTTAGCCCTAACCTTAAGGATTGTGGAGTTTACGAACTAAAACTAACCTTACCTTAGCCCTAACCTTAAGGATTGTGGAGTTTACGAACTAAAACTAACCTTACCTTAGCCCTAAACTTAAGGATTGTGGAGTTTACGAACTAAAACTAACCTTGCCAGATGAAAAGTTACGAGAGTTGTAGCTATTATTAGCAATTAACATCCCTGAGGCGCGTCCTCCGTGTATTTTCAATGAAAACCTGACGCCTGGTCGCGTTTGGTGTGAACGCACCTACTTACTGGATGCTTTTGTAAGTCTCTGCCTTTTCTATTGAGCTAGGTTTGAGTTTATTCAGCTGGAAAATCAAGTCGTAGTAGTACATTAAAACATCTGATGAATGAAGGCATTTCATGATTTCATTCAAACACAGTGGGAGGAAAAAGTATGTGAACGCTAAACAGTTAAACAGTGTCTGAAAAGAAAAGGAACAGAAGAAAACACAGCAGACACTCCAACTCAATAATCATCAGAAAAACAATGATAAACAATTAGTGTTTTTAATGAGGAGCTGCTGATGCCTGTATAAAGTCAGTCATGCCCACGACAAATCTACATATTAATTATTTTTACAAATACAACCACTCACAGAGGAATGGGGCAAACTTTAAAGGGGGGGTATTATGCAAAATCGACTCTTTCAAGCTTTACATCATGTTATTATGTCATTCCATCATTAAAAACATGCCTGAAGTGTTGCCTTGGCACATTCACGTATTTTTGAGTAATCTGTAAAAACTCTGATGGCGGCCATTTTAGGGATAGGTTTGCCTGAGTCCTCCTAGGAACGCCCCCACCTCCTGGAGACGCCTCCGAGCTTTCGTCACCAGCCGAGTAACCAACCACTGCTCCTCAGCAGAACCCCCTCCCCACTGATGCCACAGACAGCGTGTGGAGGGGGCGTGTCTGAAAGGCTCAGAGGTTCTTAAAGAGACAGAGGCCTATTTCAAGACATTCACTACAGCCATTTTGAGAGAGCAATTTTATACAAGGCAGTTATTCTAATTTACTGCATTGACAGACCAACAGAAGGTTTGGTCATCATTGTAGTGTGATATAGACTGGTTAATACAGGACAAAGTCACTTTTAAGCAAATGTTTTTCTAGAGTCAAATAAAAAATGAGCGACGTCATTACTTTCAAAGACATTTTGATAGGGTTAGAAAAAAAACAGGGCTTGAGAAGGGCTCTTAAAGGGCACAGGGCAAAGGGGCAGATGCTTGAGCACCACCTGGGCTCTATCTGTGCACGTCCCTGCTCTGTGTTGGTACAACCTCTTATGCAGCTGCTGTTTACTTCTCCAACGCTCTTGGCAATAAAATACAGTGAATAAAACACTAGGTCTACATAAAAGCTCAATTATATAATAGATAGTGATGGCAAAATAACCTGGAGCCTGTTTCAGGAACAGATGGTCACGTGACTGTCTGGAAAAGTGCTTCAGTCTGTGAGTTGTGCATCAGTGTCTCGGGTCGTCGGCTCAGAGCGTTCATGTGGTGAAAGTGTGTGCGCTTTGGGTCAGAAGAAACTATTCTTTACAAAGTCCTGCTTTTGAAGAGATGAGCACATGTGGACGTCTGACCAGGCGAGAAACGGAAGCAGCGCCATCTACAGCAAATAGTGTCTAAATGAGCTCTGACTGAATGAAAGAAAACGATCACACATTGATGTCCTGCCTTTGAGCAGCAGAGGTGACTGAGTCGGCCCCGCCCACTGAGGCTCCGCCCACTGGAGGTCCGTGAATCACAGACCCGCGATACAAAGAAAATGACCCTTATGACGGATGTTTGATCTGATCAAACATCAACATCAGGCTCCAAATAATAAACCCACCACACGTTTAAAACTTCTCTTCCACATGATTGTGTTCATGTTATGTTCATTATGAGCCTAATTGCGTCAGCGGGCTTTGAACCTCACCAGACTGTTTTGCAGGAAAGCCTTGAAGTGTTACAGGCTTCACTCGCCCATCACTGATGTTACAGAGATTAGATGTTTTTGTTGTAACAAGGAAAATATAAATGTAATAATGTGTTATTTATCTATTTCTAACTAAGTCCTACAATAGTATCGTAGGTGAATCTGAAGAACACGCAGGTCACACGTTCAGAGGACAGTCAGGTTTTTTCTTTTTGTTTTTCTTCTCTTGTTTTTCCGGGGCAGTCTTCCACTTTATCTTGACGTCAGTGCGACCTGCAGCTTCAAACCTTTTCTGGATCTAAACAAACACAGAGTTAGTGTTAAAGCTCCTCTGCTGAGCGAGTCCAGCTCTGGGACTGAGATTTAAACCAACCTCGTCTAAAATCTGCTGCTTCATCGCTGGATCGTCCAGGCCGTGTCCAGAGAACTCCATCTTCACAAATCTGAAGGTTTTGGGCTCCTCTGAACAAAACAGCAGGAAGCAAAAGTGTTTAGGCAAACTGTTTTTGTACAGACACAGACAAACGTCACTAAGAGCCAGAGTCCCAGCCTTCGATATGTCCAACTTCTACAGAGGGACGATACAGAGCATCCTGACCAGCTCCATCACTGTGTGGGACGGTGCCAGCACTACCTCCTGCCGACCAGACCAGCGGAGAAGATCTGTGGAGCCCCTCTCACCTCTATCAAGGAGATGTCCTCCACCCGTCTCACCCACAAAGCCGTCAGAATCGCCAGGGACCCTTCACACCCATCACACAGTCTCTTCAAGGTAATGCCTTCAGGAGGAGACTGCGGAATCTACGGGTCAGTTCCAGTCGACTGAAGAACAGTTTCGTACACAAGGCCATCGGGAAGCTGAACCCCCTGCCTTCCCTCACACCCCTCTTCCCTCACACCCCTCTTCCCTCACACCCCTCTTCCCCCACCTGCCGCTCCACAATCAAGGATGACAGAAATATAATTTCAAACCATTCTCATGGTTTGACAAATAAAAATCTTGAATCTTGAATCAGTGCTAAAACAACATAGTTTAACAACTTGCAGTCCACTCTGTTATGTTGTTTAATCTAACTGCTGAGCCACAGCGCCACCCAGTGTTTGCACCAAAGTGACTAATGCAGGGCTGAGGAGGTGCCAGTGTAAAGTGTGTTACCTTGACAGTAGAATGGGCGTCTCTCCTCACAGGAAAACACTTCCCAGGTGTTTTCATTGTTCTCTGCAGCGCAGAAAGGCTGGTCGTAGTCTTGAGCTCCACTCAGCTCATGGCTCCAGGCTGTGAAGGCGACCGTCCTGTTGTCCGACCACTTCCCTGTAGATCTGACCAGGCCGATCCATCCAAAGTTGCCTGCTGGATATGCTACAGCAGCAGCCGCAGTGTTCTCCTCTGCATTCTCGATCAAAGCCAGGTCTGTGTGGTGAGTTCTGCAGTAGGTCAAAGCATCGTACCAACTCATTCTATCAGGTGTCATATGAAAGACTTTTGGGCTGGAACCTACAAAAACAAACATATTTTCATCTCAATGAAAGAAACACATCGCACCAAAATCCACGTTCAAGTATATGCCACAAATCCCAAATCCTTACCTGAATAACAGACGGCTTTTTGCAAGTGGGAGCAGTTGAAGCTTCCCCACTTATTACTGAAGATTTCACCGCACTGCTGAGTATCGTGTAAGTACTTTGGTTGACTAAAGCGAGAATCCCAGTTCTCAAAGGATCCGCTGGAGTTCGTGGCCGTCCACTTCCACTCACTCAGGTCTGTGGGGTCATCGTACAGGCCGATCCACACGGGGGCGCTGTAGCCTGGAGAGCGGGGCAGTCTGAGATTGTCCTCAGAGCTGCTCACACAGGCCAGGTCATGGTAGTGCTGTCTGCAGAACTGCTGAGCCTCGATCCAGGTCAGGTTCTTATCCACAAAGTGATACCCCCACAGGGGAATCTGAGAGCAGAGACTGAAGCTCACGGCTGAAACACAAACACATCTGACTTCAGGGTCACACGGGAAACACAGACTGGATCAACACTCACCCACTCGACGCTTTAGGAAACTGGTTATTCTAAAAAGGATTACCTGAAATTACTTAAATGACACAAAATTTGTTTGAATATGAGAGTTTGCACCAAAGCTCAGACACATAACTGTTTATATGATACAACATGATAATTTAATAGTAATTATACCATGGTCTGGGTGAATACTCGATTCTGATTGACTGGTGGGGGCTAACAAGCGTGCATTATTTTGGTATAACCGCACACGTAGTCCGGTAGTTAAATCACTGGGATATCACTCCGCTGTGGCATCGCCATAGCAACGCATGACACAGCTGAATCAGATAAACACGTAATTAGTGACTGACAGGAACGTACGAGATGGATTTTGTTTAATTTCAACGTTTTTGGCCAAAACAAAATGTTTGATAAATGTTTGTAGAGGAGAGTGAGCAGCTAGGTTAGCTACTGTTAATAACATATGAGCTTTACATTTCTATTGAAAAAGGTTAAGGCTATTCATCATTTTCAGGCGTACATAAAATGATCCTGCATTTAAGCATATTTGTCTGGATTAGTAAAGTCAATCAAAAAAGTTTCAGTTGGGGGGGCCCAGGTGTGAGCGACTCCACCGCAGCTGTTTCCATAAACAGTTGAGCTGGTTGAGCTAGCTAGCTTTAGCTTCAGGTTAAACAGCGTAAAAGTGAAATAACTCCTGCCCACGAGTGCCGCATTTCGGTGTTTACTTCCAGGGAAAAGTGTTTCCGGGTTAGTCCTGTTGTGTTGTGATTCTGTGCTGATGTTGTGTCGTTGAGCCTGACTGAGATCCTCGTAATAGCTGCGGAGAATGACTCGCTCTGAGACCAGCCTTCAGTGACCGGCTAATAACCCACACAAAATAGTCCCGGTAGTCTGGCATATTTAGTGAGTTTAGTCAATGAAACAAATACTTATTATAAATGTTACGTTTGTGGGACCCTGGTATAAGCGGATTAAACAACTCGGAGCCGTGCATTCGACGGTTATAATGCACGACGCGGAGTCAAGAACACCACGACGCGCAGTGGAGTGGTGTTACTCCGCGCACGGCTCCGAGTTGTTTAATCCTTACTTATGTGATCATTATCAGATTATTGTGATGTGACATTTGGTAAAATTAGAAGTTACTGGAAAATCTCTATATATATTTTATACTTTTTTTTTCTTAAATAATTTCTTTATATTCCGTCTGTTTTCTATACTGTTTATTCTCCTGATCTTCTTTAGTTGAAGTTTTTCTCATGTGGCTAAAATGCAGCAGAATGCAGGACCCTCAGATCCTCTGACTCTGTTGTGGCTCGTGGATGAACTGACTCTAAAGTGCTGCTCTTGAGGTGGACGTCACAGACCTGTAGATTTATTTGAACTCAGCCGTTCTCAGAGTGTGGGATCGAGGCCCCTTTATCAATCTGAAGTTCTCTCTGACCCCGATAAGCATTTACTCTATTCAAAGGAATGTTCTTATTATTATTGAACAAAGGCACTTACCACAGAGCAGCAGAGCGAGCAGCGTTCGGACCCACATTTCTGCAGAGCCTCGGAGCAGGACCTACGCTCCCGTGTCCACAGTGATCCTGAAGAACAGCCTCAGTCTCTACTTAAACCGTCAAATCTCAGGAGGAGGCTCGTAAACAAACACACCTCCTGAAGGATTTCATCGGATTAAGGAAAACCTGATTTGGATACGACCTTTGTGGAGTTTGAGGCCGATTTGCACACGGAAAGATGATATAACCACCGCACCAAAGATGGTCTTTTACTTTTACATACATGTTTAAATAATTAAGTCATTATTTGAAATTAAACCCAGGGGGGAGTTTATTTTTTTGGACATTGCTCTAAGTTCCCCGAGGCCACGAAATATCAATAATATTAGTACTTTTTTAATATTTATGCCATTAGTCAAGTGTTAGACTCATATTGACTAAATTGGCTTTGTTTTTCAAAGAACCGACATTGAACCACAATAAACATCAAAATAATATAATAAATAAACTTTTATAACGTCAATACAATTTCATTAAAAACAGACCATTATCACATTCACATCAGTTGCTTGTTAGTCCCGCCTCTCGTCTCAATTTGACATCCAATCAAAAAGCTTGTTCACAGACTGACTTCCCGAACATCTTTGCCTTTATTTGCATGCAGAGACTTTCTGTGTTTTATATACAGGGCTATTGTTTCTCTGAGGCTCTAATGACCTTTGTTTTTACTCTTATTAAAGACATTAAAAACACCATGTTTTACTTTGGAGGCGTCATTCACATGTGCAGAAACTCTGAGGAGCTCAGTCATTTCTGTTTTATTATGTCCTCATTATGTGCAGGTTTTGTTTCTTTGGAAAAATGGCCTTTCCCTTTATTTGCATGTGGAAATGAGTTCATGTGAGGCTGTTTTACATACAGGGCTGATGATGTTTCTTTTCCATCACTTTTTTGTCACTTTTTTGCCACTTTTTTCACCTTTTTGCCATTTTTGTTTCAATTTGCCAGTTTATTCTCACTTTTTCTCACATTTTTGCAATTTTTTTGCCACATTTTCATAACTTTTTCGTCAATTTTTGTCACATTTTTTTTGTCTCTATAGTCAGTCTAATCCCATCTTAATACGTCCTCATTATGTGCAGGTTGTTTCTTTGGAAAAGTGACCATTCCCTTTATTTGCATGTGGAGTTAATGTGAGGCTGTTTTACATACAGGCCTGATGATGTGTTTTATTCCTGCTTTTGCGTCACTTTTTTTGTTGCATTGTTGTTTTGTCATATTTTCATCACTTTTTTGCCAATTTAAAAAAAAAAAATTGCCACATTTTTACAATTTTTTTGCCACATTTTTCTCACTTTTTCGTCACTTTTTTCATGCATTTTTGTCACATTTTACACATTTTTTTGCCACTTGTTCGTCACTTTTCTACCACATTTTTGCCACTTTTCTTTTTTCATTTTTGGTCTTTTTATTGCCACATTTTTCTCTTTTTCTCTCAAATTTTTCAATTTTTTTGTCACATTTTCATAACTTTTCTGTCAATTTTTTTCTCACTTTTTTGCCTCTTTTCCACACATTTTTTGCCAATTCTTACCACTTTTCTGTCCCTTTTTTGCCACATTTTTCTCACTTTTTTACACATTTGTGCTATATTTTTTGTCAGATTTTTGCCAGTGTTTGGTCACTTTTTTTGTCACATTTTGGATGCATTTTTGTCACATTTTTCTCACTTTTGTTGTCAATATTTTGTCACATTATTTTGTCTCTATAATCAGTCTAATCCCATCTTAACATGTCCTCATTATGTGCAGGTTTTGTTTCTTTGGAAAAATGGCCTTTCCCTTTATTTGCATGTGGAAATGAGTTCATGTGAGGCTGTTTTACATACAGGGCTGATGATGTTTCTTTTCCATCACTTTTTTGTCACTTTTTTGCCACTTTTTTCACCTTTTTGCCATTTTTGTTTCAATTTGCCAGTTTATTCTCACTTTTTCTCACATTTTTTGCAATTTTTTTGCCACATTTTCATAACTTTTTCGTCAATTTTTGTGACATTTTTTTTGTCACTATAGTCAGTCTAATCCCATCTTAATACGTCCTCATTATGTGCAGGATGTTTCTTTGGAAAAGTGACCATTGCCTTTATTTGCATGTGGAGTTAATGTGAGGCTGTTTTACATACAGGCCTGATGATGTGTTTTATTCCTGCTTTTGTGTCACTTTTTTTGTTGCATTGTTGTTTTGTCATATTTTCATCACTTTAAAAAAAAAAAAAAAAAAAATTGCCACATTTTTACAATTTTTTTGCCACATTTTTCTCACTTTTTCGTCACTTTTTTCATGCATTTTTGTCACATTTTACACATTTTTTTGTCACATTTTCATAACTTTTCTGTCAATTTTTTTCTCACTTTTTTGCCTCTTTTCCACACATTTTTTGCCAATTCTTACCACTTTTCTGTCCCTTTTTTGCCACATTTTTCTCACTTTTTTTACACATTTGTGCTATATTTTTTGTCACATTTTTGCCAGTTTTTGGTCACTTTTTTGGTCACATTTTGGATGCATTTTTGTCACATTTTTCTCACTTTTGTTGTCAATATTTTGTGACATTTTTTTGTCTCTATAGTCAGTCTAATCCCATCTTAATATGTCCTCATTATGTGCAGGTTGTTTCTTTGGAAAAATAACCTTTCCCTTTATTTGCATGTGGAAATGAGTTAATGTGAGGCTGTTTTACATACAGGGCGGATGATGTTTTTTATTCCTGCTTTTGCGTCACTTGTTTGGCCACATTTTTGTCACTTTTTTGTCACTTTTTTCTCACTTGTTGGTTACTTTTTTGATGCATTTTTGCCACTTTTCTTTTTTCATTTTTGGTCTTTTTATTGCCACATTTTTCTCTCTTTTTCTCACATGTTTGCAATTTTTTTGCCACATTTTCCTAACTATTTGTCAATTTTTTTCTCACTTTTTTGCCTCTTTTTTGTCACATTTTTACCACATTTTTTCCATGTTTTGCCACATTTTTTCTCCCTTTTTTTTTGCCACTTTTTCATACATTTTTTAAGACTTTATTCCGCCGCTTTTTTTTTTTCCCCGCCACTTTTCTACCACATTTTTCTCACTTTTGTTGTCAATATTTTGTGACATTTTTTTGTCTCTATAGTCAGTCTAATCCCATCTTAATATGTCCTCATTATGTGCAGGATGTTTCTTTGGAAAAATGGCCTTTCCCTTTATTTGCATGTGGAAATGAGTTCATGTGAGGCTGTTTTACATACAGGGCTGATGATGTTTTTTATTCCTGCTTTTTCGTCACTTTTTTTTGACTTTTTTGTTGCATTTTTGTCACAGTTTTTTCTTCAGATTTTCATCACTTTTTTTGCCACATTTTCGGCACTTTTTTGTCACATTTTTGTCAACTTTCTCCACATTTTTCTCACTTTTTTGGTCATTTTTTTGCCACATTTTTCTCACTTTTTCGTACATTTTTTGTCACATTTTTGCCACATTTTTGCCAATTTTTTGTCGCATTATTTTGTCTCTATAGTCAGTCTAATCCCAAACAAATAGGTTTTATTATGTCCTCATTATGTGCAGGATGTTTCTTTGGAAAAGTGACCATTGCCTTTATTTGCATGTGGAAATGAGTTGATGTGAGGCTGTTTTACATACAGGGCTGATGATGTTTTTTATTCCTGCTTTTTCGTCACATTTTTCTGACTTTTTTGTTGCATTTTTGTCAAATTTCTGTCATATTTTCATCACTTTTTTTTGCCACTTTTTTGTCACTTTTTTGATGCATTTTGTCACATTTTACTCAATTTTTTGCCTCTTGTTCGTCACTTTTCCACCACATTTTTGCCACTTTTTAAAAAAATATATTTTTGGTCTTTTTATTGCCACATTTTTCTCACTTTTTGTCATATTTTTGCCTCTTTTGGTGGCACTGATGTGAACAGATGTTACAGAAGTTGAACTTTGAACTCTCCGGAATCTCTAAAATGAGCCGTCCCGTCTGTGCGATAAAAATGATGTGAAAACTGCCGTAAAGTAAAGTCAGTAGAATCTTTATTTGCAACAACAACTCGGTACAAAAGGTGCTTTCAGTGGGACCGCAGGACTCAGGGGCGGGGCTGAAACCAGGACTCAGGGGCGGGGCTGAAACCAGGACTCTGGGGGCGGGGCTGAAACCAGGACTCTGGGGGCGGGGCTGAAACCAGGACTCGGGGGCGGGGCTGAAACCAGGACTCAGGGGCGGGGCTGAAACCAGGACTCAGGGGCGGGGCTTAAACCAGGACTCAGGGGCAGGGCTGAAACCAGGACTCAGGGGGCGGGGCTGAAACCAGGACTCGGGGGCGGGGCTGAAACCAGGACTCGGGGGCGGGGCTGAAACCAGGACTCGGGGGCGGGGCTGAAACCAGGACTCAAGGGCGGGGCTGAAACACATTTTGTACAGATCTAAAATCTCAAGACCTACAAAAGTTATGTAACTTTATTGACGTTTTGCTTTTTTTTTCTGCAAAGTTTTTTGTTGCTCTTTAGTTACTATTTTGACGCATTTCTGTCACTTTTTTGTCCTAGTTTTCATCGCTATTTTTTATTGAAGCTTTTGGATTCGGGTGAAGAGCTTAACTACAAAAAACTAGAAAAAACACTTTTACCTAAAAAATTTTCCTCAAATTTTTCCCATACATTTTACAATTTTCCTTTTTTTTCGTCTTTACATTTTGTAGGGCGGGGGTTAAGGGGTTTAAACCCTTAACCTGAACCGAGCACATTTTCTCCAGCTTTACCCCAATCCAAAAGCTTCTGGAAAAAAGGTGTGAAAATAGCAACAGAACTGAGAGGAAAACAAGGATGAAAATGTGAAAAAAGTGAGAAAAAATTGACAAAAAAGTGACAACAAATTTATAAAAAAATTACAAAAATGGACAAAAATTTAACAAAAAAAGTGAGAAAAATTTCACGAAAAATTGACAAAAAAAAAATCAAAAAAGTGACAAAAAAGTCACGAAAATTTGACAAAAGTGAGATGACTGCCCAACAAAAAAGGTGATGAAAAAAAATCTGATGATGTGAGGACAAAGATCAATTTAGTTTTGTAGGTCTTAGCTTTCAAATGAGGTGTTACACTGGCCTACAGGATTTGGGTAAAGCTGAACTGGAGACAATGGAGAAAGAGGTTAATAAACATTAGCCTAAATGTGGTCGGTGGTTGACAACAGCTGGGAACATCTGGATTGTTCATGATTTGCGGAGTTTTCTTGGCTAGTGCTAACGGCTATAGGGAAAACACATGGAGCGGGCTAACGGACTAGCCGACTTGCTAACGAACGCCGCTCCCCCTGTTTAATCCTGGTCCGAGTCCGGCCCGTGAGTCCTCGTGGAGCCGGTGGTTCATGCAGAGGAACAGCAGCAGAGACAGATTCATGCAACGACTTCAGTCAAATCCGAAGATTCCGTTTTTTCCGGCAAACGTCGGAATGTGGAGTCCGTAGTTTTCACAGGCACTTTTACCGCATGCTCCGTTCGTCCGATATCAAACGTTTGTAACATCCATAAATCATCTACTAAAAATATAAATGTACTCGATATGTACAGACTTCATGCATAAAGACTTCTGTGCCGTAATGACTCTATACTTTCAAAGTTTACACGTAAACATCTGTGCAGCTTAATATGTGCAAATCACAAGTGGAAATGACGGCGGCCGCAGGAAGGGCATCTTTAAAACAGAAGAAGAAGAGTTTTCCCCCAAAAGACACGCCACAAATGTGTTTATCCGTCCTCGTCTTTGTGCGTTCAGTTCGGTCCGACTCTTTGTCCCGAGCCTTGACGTGTGGGAGGGCATCCGGCTCACCCCCTGGGCCAAACCTCTTTTCTGTGCAAATCTGTACTCGTCAAAATCCAGATGTTCTAGCGCCCCCTGTTTGGTGAAAAATGCAACTAAACCAAAGAAATGTCCTTAGACCTCGGGATTAATTCAGCTTCGTCTTCCTTTGTCCCAACCCTGACTTGTGGGAGGGCATCTGACTGAACAATGTGCAATAATTGGGTCACTCGAGGCGACGCTGCAGGTGATAAGGGACAAAATAAATCTAAATAATGGATGGAGCCAGGTTTAAATGTGTGGTTTTATTTTGCTGATATATTAATTACAAAGATTATTTCTCAGGATATGTTGGATCTTGTTCAGCTTTCGAATAAACTAGTCATTTGTGAAAACATGGGGGAGCTGACATTGCTGTGACACCGCCCCCTGGTGGCCAGGGGCGGCTCCAAGAGACACTTAGGATCATTGATTCTAATGGGACTTCAAACGTCCCAAGAACAGCTTAAAAGCCTGGCTCTTTTCCTAAAAATCGCCATGACCCATGTGACCCATGTGACCCATGTGACCCATGTGACCCATGTGACCACGGTGGGGGAGGTGAAATATTTTTAACCACGCTGGTTCTTGTTTAAAAGCCAGAAATTTTTAAGCATTTCCAGTACATTGACTGGCTCCAGAGCCTGTCAATCAAGCTCTGGAGCTCTGTGGAGGCTCCGCCCACCCCGTGAGTGCGGGGCTTCCCGCCTTTTTGCTCTTTTAACCTCTTAACTTTGCTCTTTTAACCTCTTAACTCCCACCTGAACCGAGAGCATTTTCTCCAGGTCAGCTTTACCTAAATCCTGTTGGCCAATGTAACGCCTCATTTGAAAGATCTACAAAACTCATCTGAATGGATCTTTTTCCTCACGTCATCAGATTTTTTTTCCCCATCATTTTTTGGAGGGTTTCAACTCATTTTTAGTCAATTTTCTGCCACTTTTTTGTAAATTTTTCGTCATTTTTTTGTAAATTTTTCGTCATTTTTTTGTAAATTTTTTGTAAATTTTTTGTCCGTTTTTAGTCACATCTTCATCATTGTTTTCGTCTCAATTCTGTCGTTATTTTCTCACCTTTTTACAGAAGCTTTTGGATTGGGGTAGAGCCAAACTGGAGAAAATGTGCTCGGTTCAGGTGGGAGTAAAGGGAAGAGGCTTCGTAGGAGGAGACAGACCACATTACTCGGGAACCCTTTTCAATCAATGGGGCTGAATGGGACCCGCTCATCTTTATTATGTTATATCTGTGTTAAAACTTCTAATTCTTTCAAAATCTTGTTCAGTCACAGCCTGTAAAGTGTGGAGTCTGGTGGAGATGTTGTTTACGAGAATAAAAACCTCATTTGGACAAAACGGCCCTAAAGTCTCTTAACGTTAAATCCATGTTTTCACCTGCAGCGTCTCGCCCTGAACATGTAAACGTTTGGTTCTCGCGCCCCTCGTCAGACGAAAATGCCCAAAAAAGAAAGTGTCTGTCCTGCGCTCATTCCGCCGCCTCCTCCTTTGGGCCTGGCGGTGCGGGAGGGCATCCGGCTCAGCCCTCCAGCAGAGCGTGCCAGCGGCAGACCTGCTGCCCCTTGGCGTCCCTCATGTCGGCCCAGTGGCTCTGCTCCTCCTCGCCGCTGCTGTTCTGGCCCAGAGCCACCCAGCCCACCATCTCCTTCCGCTTCATGCTGCGGCGGCTGAAGATGGAGACGAGCAGCGTCACGTCCGACAGCTGGAACAGCGCCACCTGCAGCGCAAAACATCAAGCTGTTAATTTAGACGTGATTTGATTTAGTTTGAGTCAAGATGGATGGATGGATGGATGGATGGATGGATGGATGGATGGATGCATTGTTGGATGGATGATGGATGGATGGATGGATGGATGGATGGATGGATGGATGGATGGATGGATGGATGGATGGATGGATGGATGGATGGATGGATTGAGGACCTGGAACATGAAGGTCTCCTTGTAAACAGGGTTGGGCTGTCCGCGTCGCACTGACGTCTTACAGCGAGAGATCTCCTGCCCCATGGAGTTCAGGAGCGAGAGGCGCCCGTACGTGTCTGCAACGACAACACAGAGAAAAGTCTTTTAAATTATTAAAAGAAAAACACATTGACATTCATTTCTTTCTTTATTTATTGTTTATTTTGTGAATGATCAGGTAAATAAAAAGAAAATTAATCAAGTAAAAAAAGTAATAATTATTCAATGTTCATAAATAATTAAGGTCCCTGTTCTGCCGAGATTAACTTAATCAAAGAAACTGGAACTAAATAAAAACTACACTAGACTTAAATGTAACCAAATAAACAAAGAAACTAAATGATAATAAAGACGGAAACACTTTATAAAACCTACACCTTTTTCAGCCTCAATAAAAGACAAATTAACACTTAATTCATCGTGAACATTCACTCATAAGTCATTAGTGAAGTATGACTAACAATAACTAAACCACTACAGTTAATGCACTAATGCCTAACTAATAATGGAATAGTTCTCCACATACTTTACAAATACATTGTTAAGTATTAATGAAGTGTCAGTCACACTTAGCTAATGAATAATGAGTGAATGTTCATGATGAATTAAGCGTTAACTCATCAGTCATTAAGGCTAAATAAGGTTAAGGTTAATTATAAAGTGTCCCTGGATCTGCCAAAAATAAACTTAACCAAAGAAACATGAACTAAATACAATAAAAAAAACTACACTAAACCTAAACCTGAACTACACTAGACTAAAACGTAACCAAATAAACTAACAAACTAAATAACAATAAAGAAAACTGACATTTTATAAAAACCTACACCTTTTTCAGCCTTAACAAAAGACAAATTAACACTTAATTCATCGTGAACATTCACTCATAAGTCATGAGTGAAGTATGACTAACAATAACTAAACCACTACAGTTAATGCACTAATGCCTAACTAATAATGGAATAGTTCTCCACATACTTTACAAATACATTGTTAAGTATTAATGAAGTGTCAGTCACACTTAGCTAATGAATAATGAGTGAATGTTCACGATGAATTAAGTGTTTACTCATCAGTCATTAAGGCTAAATAAGGTTAAGGTTAATTATAAAGTGTCCCCGGATCTGCCAAAAATAAACTTAACCAAAGAAACTAGAACTAAATTAAGAAAAAAAACTACTCTAAACTTAAACCTGAACTACACTAGACTAAACTAACAAACTAAATAACAATAAAGAAAACTGACATTTTATAAAAACCTACACCTTATTCAGCCTTAATAAAAGACAAATTAACACTTAATTCATCGTGAACATTCACTCATAAGTCATTAGTGAAGTATGACTAACAATAACTAAACCACTACAGTTAATGCACTAATGCCTAACTAATAATGGAATAGTTCTTCACATACTTTACAAATACATTGTTAAGTATTAATGAAGTGTCAGTCACACTTAACTAATGAATAATGAGTGAATGTTCACGATGAATTAAGTGTTAACTCATCAGTCATTAAGGCTAAATAAGGTTAAGGTTAATTATAAAGTGTCCCTGGATCTGCCAAAAATAAACTTAACAAAAGAAACTGGAACTAAATTAAGAAAAACTACACTAGACTAATAATAAAGAAAACCTCTGCAGAGACGAACCAAATTATATGAAATAGAGATTAAATAAACCGAACAATATGTAAAGATAAAGAAAAAAAAAGATAATAACTAAATAATAATACTAACTAACTAACTAACTAACTAACTAACTAACTAACTAACTAACTAACTAAACTAAACTAAACTAAACTAAACTAAACTAAAAATGAAATTAAGCTCTGAGCCGCTGTCTAATAACACGGCTTGTCCCATTTGGAGAAGAATCGCTTCAGTCCAGACTTTGGCCGGTTCTTGAAGGCGTTGAGGCGGATGTTCAGGTGTTTCACAGCATCCTCCTGGAACTCCATGGTCTTTGTTCCCACGGCAGCGAGTAGAACCTCCAGGGAACCTCCGTACTCGTGGATCAGGTCCCGGGCGGCGGCTTTGCCCAGCTTCTGAACGTTCTTCGGTTTGAGGTGGACTCCTTCAGGGACTTTGAAGTGGTCCAGGGAGGCCTTCACTAGCAGGTCCACCAGCTTGTCATGGTAGGACCTCAGGTGGGCCGGCCGATCCTTGAGAAGTTTCTTCACCATGACCCAGATCACGGATCTCTCCAAAGTGCGGTCGGAGACGGTCTCAGGAGCTTCTGTGGAGTCTTCGTCACACAGATCTTCTCTGGGATCATGTAGGATTTTGGACTCAATTTGATTTTCTGGGGCGGGATCTTGGCTCTCATCCAGGCTTTGGTGGCCTTCAGAGCAGACGTCATCAGGGCATGAAGGCTCCTCTGGACTTTCGAAAGAGTCTTCATAGATGTCAAAGAAGTCATCTGTGTGTAAGAGTTCTTTGAGCTCTGAGTCTTCACCTGGCTCCTCTGTTGTGAGGTTTTCATCCACATCTTCTAGACTTTCAGCCCACAGTGGACTGTTTAATGCGAGATTCAAAACCTCCTGAAGAATCTGGTGGCCGTCAGAGATGGTGTCTTTGGGCCTGGTCTCGTTTTGAGTCTCAACAAGACTCTCTGCGCTGTTAGAGTTTGTGTTATCGTCCTGAATGTCTTGTTTTTCTGGACGTGATGTCTCTGATGGACTTTGGTGGCCCTCAGAGCAGATGTCTTCAGGGCATGAAGGCTCCTCTGGACTTTCCAAAGAGTCTTCATAGATGTCAGAGATGTTGTCCACTGAATCATCTTTGTGGGACAGTTCAGGGATCTCGGTATCTATGTGTTCTGTGGCAAGATCTTCATCTTCTCGAGCTTCAGCCCACAGTGGACTGTTTAATGCGATGTTAAAGATCTCCTGCAGAATCTGGTGGCCGTCAGAGATGGTGTTTGTTGGATGTGAGAGATCTTCCTGACTTATCTCCTCTAGACTTCCGACATCAAGTCTAGTTTCCGAGTCTACTGAAGAATCAGGGTCTGTCTCCACTGAGTGGTCCGGGAGAATCTCTCCAGCTTCAGTGGTCTCTGTGACTTCCTCCTGACCTTCTGGTTCTGTGGAGTTTTCTGGAAGTTGGGTTTTCTCTGGGACCGTGGCATCCTTTGCGGTTTGTGTGTTTTCATCCAGATTCTCTTGTTCCCCTAGACTTTGGGTCTCTGACGGACTTTGGTGAACATCAGGGCTGCTGTCTGATGTCTCTGGTATTTTCTCCACACTCTCGCCTTCTGGGACTTCCACTGGGCTTTGGAAGAGCTTTGAAATCCCGTCTAACCAGAGATAGTCAGCGCATCTGGAACTGTTTAAGTAACAGGAGAAATCTGCTGAACTGAGCTCCTCTGAGGTTGGGCTGGTCTCAGAGTATGACCAGAGCAGTGGGCTTTGGTCAGGATATTCAGTGTCCTTCAAACTGTCTCCAAAAGTGTGGACTACTCCGGGACTGGTCTCCTCGGGACCCTGGTCGAGGAGTCCAGTCTGAGAGTCTTCTGAAGTGCCTGAGTCGTCTGATGTTGCAGTGGACAGTGGAGCGACATGTGGTTCCTCTGTGACAGACTCATCCACATCGTCTCTGGGTCCCTCTGGCGTTTTGACCTCTGTTGGTTTCTCTGGTGCCGTAATGTCATCCAGTCTGTTCTCAGAGGAGCATGTTTCTCTCTCCTCAGGCGTCTGCTCACTCTGAGACTCTGAACCGTGTAGTGGACTCTGCTTTTCGTCTGCCTGGCTCTCGCTGTGTTCATCTGAATCCTGGAGGTCTTGGGAGTTCACCTCTGAACAGTCGAGGTTCTCTGCTCGCTCTTGTGAAGGTGACGTGTCTTCTGAACACTGCTCTTCTCTGGGGTGGGGTTCAGATGTGACCTGATGTTTTTGGGAAACGTTCTCACTAAGAAGTTCCTCCTCTGGGACTGTGAAGCCCATGGTGAGGAGCAGAGCTGTGGAAGCTCTCTTTTTCGCCTCTTTCTTTGTACAGCCTTTTCCCGTCGCTCTGAACTGGTTCAGTGACGCCTCGATGGTGAACATGTAGCTGTTGTTTTCCAACGCTTTCTCCTCCAGCGTGCGGTACACAGCGTACTTCTCCCTGCGGAGCATTTGAAGCTCTGACAGGCGAGAACACGGATCTTTTCCTAAACCAAAGTCCGGCCCCATGTGGACAGGCGTCTTGTTCCTCTTGGATGTTGGTGGGGCGGTTGTTTGGGGCTGGTTCGCTGTATCTTGCTTCTGCAGTGACCTGTCCACTGGAGTTGGCTCCTCTCTGAGCGTCTGGAGAGGAGGGGAGCTGGTTTGTGGGGCAGTCAAGTCCAGAAGGTCTGTTTCTGGGACCTGGTAGCCCATTTTCTGGAGCAGAGCTGTGGACGCTCGTCTCTTTGCTTCCTTCTTAGTGGAGCCAGTGCCGACAGCGCTGACCTTGTCTAAGGCGGCTTCGATGGTGAAAAGCAATTCTGCTCCTTTGATTTGCCCATGGATCTGGCGGTACGTCGCGTACGGCTGTTTACGAACCATTTGTAGCTCGGACAGACGCATCGATGGGTCCTTTCCTAAGCCGAAGTCTGGACGATCGTGGGGCTTAGGGCTAACCGTGCCGTTCTCCAGTTCTGTGGGGCTTTTGTCGACGGATGAAGACCTTTCCGTTTCTGTGGGCCTTGTGTCGACAGTGTTTTTGTTGGAGTTGGGAGCTAAACTCTCCAAATTCTCCAACATCTGGATAGAGGCCTCCTCCCGGGCAGCCGTTAGGCTCGTCCCTCGTGCCTCTACGCAGAAATCCCCGGCCTCAATACGAGAGAAGAGGTTATCGGGGTCGGTCGTCTCATACGACTCCTTTAAGTGCAGGGTGAGATTGCACTCTTTTGCCCGTGTGACGAGGGCGATGAAGTATTTGCCTGGTCGACCCTGGTCGAGGATTCCAGTCTGAGAGTCTTCTGAAGTGCCTGAGTCGTCTGATGTTGCAGTGGACAGTGGAGCGACATGTGGTTCCTCTGTGACAGACTCATCCACATCGTCTCTGGGTCCCTCTGGCGTTTTGACCTCTGTTGGTTTCTCTGGTGCTGTAATGTCATCCAGTCTGTTCTCAGAGGAGCATGTTTCTCTCTCCTCAGGCGTCTGCTCACTCTGAGACTCTGAACCGTGTACTGGACTCTGCTTTTCGTCTGCCTGGCTCTCGCTGTGTTCATCTGAATCCTGGAAGTCTTGGGAGTTCACCTCTGAACAGTCGAGGTTCTCTGCTCGCTCTTGTGAAGGTGACGTGTCTTCTGAACACTGCTCTTCCCTGGAGTGGGGTTCAGATGTGACCTGATGTTTTGGGGAAACGTTCTCGATGAGAAGTTCCTCCTCTGGGACTGTGAAGCCCATGGTGAGGAGCAGAGCGGTGGAAGCTCTCTTTTTCGCCTCTTTCTTTGTGCAGCCTTTTCCCGTCGCTCTGAACTGGTTCAGTGACGCCTCGATGGTGAACATGTAGCTGTTGTTTTCCAACGCTTTCTCCTCCAGCGTGCGGTACACAGCGTACTTCTCCCTGCGGAGCATTTGAAGCTCTGACAGGCGAGAACACGGATCTTTTCCTAAACCAAAGTCCGGCCCGATGTGGACCGGCGTCTTGTTCCTCTTGGATGTTGGTGGGGCGGTTGTTTGGGGCTGGTTCGCTGTATCTTGCTTCTGCAGTGACCTGTCCACTGGAGTTGGCTCCTCTCTGAGCGTCTGGAGAGGAGGGGAGCTGGTTTGTGGGGCAGTCAAGTCCAGAAGGTCTGTTTCTGGGACCTGGTAGCCCATCTTCTGGAGCAGAGCTGTGGACGCTCGTCTCTTTGCTTCCTTCTTAGTGGAGCCAGTGCCGACAGCACTGACCTTGTCTAAGGAGGCCTCGATGGAGAAAAGCAAATCTGCTCCTTTGATTTGCCCATGGATCTGGCGGTACGTCGCGTATGGCTGTTTACGAACCATTTGTAGCTCGGACAGACGCATCGATGGGTCCTTTCCTAAGCCGAAGTCTGGACGATCGTGGGGCTTAGGGCTAACCGTGCCGTTCTCCAGTTCTGTGGGGCTTTTGTCGACAGATGAAGACCTTTCCATTTCTGTGGGCCTTGTGTCGACAGTGTTTTTGTTGGAGTTGGGAGCTAAACTCTCCAATTTCTCCAACATCTGGATAGAGGCCTCCTCCCGGGCAGCCGTTAGGCTCGTCCCTCGTGCCTCTACGCAGAAATCCCCGGCCTCAATACGAGAGAAGAGGTTATCGGGGTCGCTGGGAGTCTCATACGACTCCTTTAAGTGCAGGGTGAGATTGCACTCTTTTGCCCGTGTGACGAGGGCGATGAAGTATTTTCCTGCCTCCATGTTAACGACTTTGAACAAGGCAGAACGAGCGAAGAATGTCTTTAGCTGAGAACGGTTTGTAAAACGCGAGTGTTCCTGTGAAAGCAGTGTCCGTTTGGAAAGGCTGTTTCGAACTGACGTGTGATGTGTTCAATCTCAAAGGTGTCGGGTGATGACGGAATGATGACCTCACCGTTGCTCCCGGCAACAATGTCAGAATACAGGAAGTAGACCGTGCACGGAATGTTTAAGCTAAGTTTGTGCTACTATAGAAACAGCTTTGGAATCGCCCATATATGGTCATGTTCGAGGCAGCCAGAGGGAAAACAAAGAGAAAAAAAAAAAGCTAAATAAAGATACAGACACATTGAGAGGAGCAAAGTGGGCCAACAGCCTGTTAATACATAAACAAAAACTGACTATGCTAACCAGGAAGTTAACGTTAGCTGCTACATGCTAACGCTAACTAGGACTGCAGAATAAAACATCCACATGGGCCCGATTTTGACTTGACTTTATTTTACTGTGATAAATGTTTATAGTTCGCCACAAAACAGCGGAAAAAAAAGTGGAAAAAAAAACCCGCTGAGACTAAACCTCTTTCCTCCTCATCTAGGCCACGCCCCCTTTTATGAAACATTGCTCTCTAAAACCATCTTATCTCCAGTTTTTATGTAAATTGAAAATAAAATGGGATTAAATTCTTCCATTTCCTTCTTCTTTTCCTCACTTGTTTCACTACTATATTTTTCATAATAGTCCAGAACTTTACTTTTATAGCAGTAGATGCACCATTTTTGGGTAATGGGCCTGATAAATAAGTATGTTCAGTAAGTCTCTGCTGAGTTACACAAATATTGATTGTGGTATTCCAGAGTTTTTTGTAGTTTCTCACACATCTTGGGACCCGGAAGTAGAGCTGTGCCGCTCTGGCACCGACCAGTTTGACAAACCACTTCCTCCCATTTTTGTCTCATCTCTTCTCGTCAACGTAAACTCATAAACGTCTCGTCATTAAAAAAAAGTGCGTCAAAGTATTGATATTGTTATAGTCTTCGTTGACGAAAATAACACTGATGCTTTGTTTAGGTTGTGATAATAGCTTTTGATAATAGAGCTCCACAGTCCCGCCTCCTCTCCGGTCTGGAAGTAAAACTCCCCTTGCTTTGAGACCGTTTTGATTTGGAATAAAGTCTTTAACTCCGTAACTCCGTCAGCTTGGGCTGAATCCAGCTCTGTGGTTCTAAAGCGGCCGCAAAGTCAGACGCAGGTGAAAAAAGCACGTATGAGATCGATCTAGTTTATGAAAAAATACAGTTTAACTACGAGCCTTCGTCCTAGAACTACATTACCCAGGATGCTCGGGAGTCCCATGATCTACTACGAGGCTTTTGATTGGTGGAGCTTCACGTTCCCACACGTGTTTATTTATTGTAATGTAAACAACATATTATAAACAATGTATTAAAACATTATGCAGGCAGATAGTTGACGTTTTATCCATATCTAACACTGAGAGTAAGAAAAACGTCAAAAATGTTCCCAATGATCCAATTAAACAAACCACCAATCATTTTTATTCCATTTAGCCTGATTCAGATTGTTTAATAGTGAAATAATATAAAACTTTTGTCTGCAAAGTAAAAGAAACTGGCCGTGTTTGCTGAAAACCTGGTTGCCTTGACCAGGGGGCGCGATGTCGCAATGGTTCTTGGGATACGGAGTTTTTATAGTCAGGAAGTGAATGATGTCACAGCCTTGTTCCTTTGCCTTTTCTTCAACATGTCGTCTTCTTTTTGGATTGAAATGTAACATTTTATGGTCACGAATTGCTACAGAGCTGATTAGCTTTTGCGCTGACGTTAAACTCTTAATATTTGAATTTTTGGAAAATCGACGGTCGTGTAGACGGGGATTTTTTGCTTCCGGAGCAACAAGACCACGAGGGGCGGGACTGTGGAGCTCTATAGGTCTTGATAATAGGTTTTGATAATAGGTTTTGATAATAGGTCTCGATAATAAGTCTTGATAATAGGTCTTGATAATAGGTTTTGATAATAGGTCTTGATAATAGGTCTTGATAATAGGTCGTGATAATAGGTCTTGATAATAGGTTTTGATAATAAGTCTTGATAATAGGTCTTGATAATAGGTTTTGATAATAGGTCTTGATAATAGGTCTTGATAATAGGTTTTGATAATAGGTTTTGATAATAGGTCTCGATAATAAGTCTTGATAATAGGTCTTGATAATAGGTTTTGATAATAGGTCTCGATAATAAGTCTTGATAATAGGTCTTGATAATAGGTTTTGATAATAGGTCGTGATAATAGGTCTTGATAATAGGTTTTGATAATAGGTTGTGATAATAGGTCGTGATAATAGGTCTTGATAATAGGTTTTGATAATAGGTTTTGATAATAGGTTTTGATGATATGTTTTGATAATAGGTCTTGATAATAGATCTTGATAATAGGTCGTGATAATAGGTTTTGATAATAGGTTTTGATAATAGGTCTTGATAATAGGTTTTGATAATAGGTCGTGATAATAGGTCTTGATAATAGGTCGTGATAATAGGTCTTGATAATAGGTCTTGATAATAGGTCTTGATAATAGGTTTTGATAATAGGTTTTAATAATAGGTCTTGATAATAGGTTTTGATAATAGGTCTTGATAATAGGTCGTGATAATAGGTCTTGATAATAGGTTTTGATAATAGGTCGTGATAATAGGTCTTGATAATAGGTCGTGATAATAGGTCTTGATAATAGGTCGTGATAATAGGTCTTGATAATAGGTCTTGATAATAGGTCTTGATAATAGGTTTTGATAATAGGTTTTAATAATAGGTCTTGATAATAGGTCGTGATAATAGGTCTTGATAATAGGTCTTGATAATAGGTCTTGATAATAGGTTTTGATAATAGGTTTTAATAATAGGTCTTGATAATAGGTCTTGATAATAGGTTTTAATAATAGGTCTTGATAATAGGTCGTGATAATAGGTCTTGATAATAGGTTTTAATAATAGGTCTTGATAATAGGTCTTGATAATAGGTCTTGATAATAGATCTTGATAATAGGTTTTGATAATAGGTCGTGATAATAGGTCTTGATAATAGGTCTTGATAATAGGTCTTGATAATAGGTCGTGATAATAGGTTTTGATAATAGGTTTTGATAATAGGTCTTGATAATAGGTTTTGATAATAGGTCGTGATAATAGGTCTTGATAATAGGTCGTGATAATAGGTCTTGATAATAGGTCTTGATAATAGGTCTTGATAATAGGTTTTGATAATAGGTCTTGATAATAGGTTTTGATAATAGGTTTTGATAATAGGTCTTGATAATAGGTCGTGATAATAGGTCTTGATAATAGGTTTTGATAATAGGTCGTGATAATAGGTCTTGATAATAGGTCGTGATAATAGGTCTTGATAATAGGTCTTGATAATAGGTTGTGATAATAGGTCTTGATAATAGGTCTTGATAATAAGTCTTGATAATAGGTCTTGATAATAGGTCTTGATAATAGGTCTTGATAATAGGTTGTGATAATAGGTCTTGATAATAGGTCTTGATAATAGGTCTTGATAATAGGTTTTGATAATAGGTCTTGATAATAGGTCGTGATAATAGGTCTTGATAATAGGTCTTGATAATAGGTTTTGATAATAGGTCTTGATAATAGGTCTTGATAATAGGTCTTGATAATAGGTTTTGATAATAGGTCGTGATAATAGGTCTTGATAATAGGTTTTGATAATAGGTCTTGATAATAGGTCTTGATAATAGGTTTTGATAATAGGTCGTGATAATAGGTCTTGATAATAGGTCTTGATAATAGGTCTTGATAATAGGTTTTGATAATAGGTCTTGATAATAGGTCTTGATAATACACTGGTCGTACCCGGGGGTCGATTGAGGGCCAGGTTTCGGAAGTGGCTTCCTTTGACGAGCTCCACAGACATGCGTCCCGTGGTGGCGTTGTACGACAGGCCCAGCAGCAGCTCCGGAGCGCCCCCGTGTGTCAGGGACTGGGTGGAGGAGGCGCTGTCCGGGGAGAGAGACATCTCCGAGCCCATACTCTGCAAACACCAGTGGAAAAAAGTCAGCTCCAGGTTTTCAGAGCCGCTCCGGTCCTGGGTTTACCTTGATGTTGCTCCTCGGCTGCAGCAGCAGAGTGGTGGACAGAGCCCCTCCCTGCGGGTCCAGCTCCGACAGCCTGAGGATCTTCTCTCCCATCATCCTCTCCCTCTGTATCCTGCCCCCTAGAGCGTAGAGGCGGAAGCGCAGCGCCGACACGTGGAGGTCGCTGGGCTCGATGCGGCTGAACCTGGAAGTGTTACATTCGTGTGTGACGAACTTTAAGAACAAATGTGTATCTTCACTGTTTGACTTCAAATATATTCCTTTGTGGAAGACGAACTGACTAAACTTTAGGGCCGCTTTCTCCAAATTAGGTTTTCATTCAACTCTTTAACAACATCTCCACTTTCAGGGTCCTTTATGCAACTTTTTATGCAGAAAAAAAGTTGATATTTGTGCTGCTCGATTATTGAAATAATAATAATCACGATTATTCAAACGATTATTTGGGGCCTATCAAATCAAAAAACTATGCTGAATATTTTCTGTTTTCTGAACAGTCATGAAAGTACAAATGATTTTCTTTTCAGTTAGAAATCTCTGTTTCATACATACATGCCCCCTGCTGGCCAGTCCTGTGCAATTAACCCCTTAACTCCCACCTGAACCGAGCACATTGTCTCCAGTTTGGCTTTACCCCAGTCCAAAAGCTTCTGGAAAAAAGCTGTGAAAATAGCAACAAAACTGAGACGAAAACAATGATGGAAATGTGGCAAAAAAGTGAGAAAACATTGGCAATAAAGTGACGAAAAATTGATGAAAAAGTGGCAAAAATGTGACAAAAAACTACAAAAATGTGATAAAAATTGGACAAAAAATGGACAAAAAATGACCCAAAAAAATGACAAACGTGATAAAAAATGGACGAAAAAATGACAAAAAATTCACGAAAATTTGACTAAAAAATGACAAAAAATTGACTAAAAATGTGACAAAAAAATTACAAAAAATTACAAAAAAATTACAAAAATGTGACAAAAATTTGACAAAAAATATGACAAAAAATGTGACAAAAAATGACACAAATGTGATAAAAATTTGACAAAAAATTGACCAAAAATTGACAAAAAATGACAAAAAAATTACAAAAAAGTTACAAAAATGAGTTGAATACCCAACAAAAAAATGATGGAAAAAAAATCTGATGACGTGAGGAAAAAGATCCCCTCGGTTCAGGCGAGAGTTAAGAGGTTAAACTGAGCAGCCTGATGACATCATCACACAGCGCTGTTTATTTTTAGGTCTTAATTAAATGAAAATCAAACAAAACAAAACCGAAAACAATAAATAAACATTAGTTTTGTTTTTTTTTTCATCTTTTTATTTTTTTCGATTAGGGTATTTTTGTAATTGTTTAGTGTAATAATAGAAATCGTAATTGAATTTCGATTATTTGCACAGCCCTAATTTGTGCGTATTTGATCTTGTAGTGACACAGCGGCTGTATGAGTGGTCAGCGTGGTGCCTTTACTGTCCATCACAGTGGTCTCTACAACAACTTAAAAATAATATTTTATTATATACACTATACACATGTTTGTAACAAAATAAAACCATACATGTCAACCTGGCTCTATCCATTAGGTTGTGTCGCATTTTCCCCCCCTAATATTTACAGTATATCAGTGATGTACAGCAAATGTTTTAAATGAATATCTCTACATGAATTGTTTCCCTGTTCACTCGTGTCTCGCCTTCACTTGGACTTGAGAAACATAAAAGCACAAACATGGTGGTCTCTCACCTGAAAGTCTCGTTGAACTCGGGACTGTCCCCTTTCTGCACGGACGTCTTCTGCCTCTGCTTCCTGGCGGGCAGCAGCACCATGTGGATCTGCCAGGAGTCCATGCCGCTGCGGGACTTGTCGGGCAGGTCCCGGACGGCGAGGACCGTGACGGAGATGCGCTCCTGCTCCGGGCTGTAGTCCAGGCTCAGGCCCAGGTCTGCGCACTTGGACACGGGGAGGCGCAGAGACGAGGGGTCCGACGGGGCGTCCAGGACCGGGGGCTGCTCCAGCTGCGAGGGGGAGGAGGGAGAGGTTAGGGTCCTCACGGTCTCGGAGACGGCATTTCAGAGCTTTTCATGCCAATTTACAACAGCAAACTTGGACAGAATTAGCCATCTCACGTCTCACGTAATATTTTCTAACCTGCTCCAGTCACATCTGAACGTTTACTCGCTGCTCCTTACGAAATCTTGAGCTATCGTTTCATTTCTGTGGGACCTGCTCATTTTTAATGGGAAGAGAGAGCGGACAGGAAGGACAGCGTCTGGTTTACTGTCCAGGCGGAAATCACGTGGGGTCCCATTGACTCTGTGCATTAAGCTAACGGTAACCTCGCCGCCCAAGAAACAACTTCCGGTTTTGCTAACACGGCAAAATAAAAGCACCGTCTCATTCATTGGTTCGTTCGGCAGTTCATTAGTTCAAGGGAAAATAATGCAAGAAAGAAGAAATGAAATAATGCAAGAAAAAAAAAAAAAGAAATTGAATTTTTTTTAAATTAAAATGGAAAAAAAACCTAAAAAAACATGTTTTTTTTCAATTATGCTAATTTTTTAATCGTTTAGTGTAATAATCGAAATTGTAATCGAATTTCGATTGTAATCGAAAATCAAAATTGTAATCGAATTTCGATTAATTGCACTGCCCTAATTTAATGATATGCTTATGTAGCAAGTACCTGCTGAACTAACGAATGAGACGAGCTTCGTGCTTTTATTCTGACGTGCTGGAACGGAACCGGAAGTTACTCCTCACGTCATCAGATTTTTTCCCATCATTTTTTGTTGGGTATTTAACTCATTTTTGTAACTTTTTTGTCATTTTTTGGTCATTTTTTGTCACATTTTTGTATTTTTTTTGTATTTTTTTTTAATCACATTTTTGTCATTTTTTTGTCAAATTGTTGTAGTTTTTTTGTCAATTTTTTATCAATTTTTTGTCATTTTTTGGTCACATTTTTGTAATTTTCTGGTCACATTTTTGTCATTTTTTGTCATATTTTTTGTCAATTTTTTATCAATTTTTTGTCATTTTTTGGTCACATTTTTGTCATTTTTTGGTCACATTTTTGTCATTTTTTGTCATATTTTTTGTCAATTTTTTATCAATTTTTTGTCATTTTTTGGTCACATTTTTGTCATTTTTTGTCAATTTCTTGTGACATTTTTGCCACTTTTTCATCCATTTTTCGTCTCTTTTTTGTCAATGTTTTCTCACTTTTTTGTCACATTTCCATCATTGTTTTCGTCTCAGTTTTGTTGCTATTTTCACAGCTTTTTTCCTGAAGCTTTTGGATTGGGGTAAAGCCAAACTGGAGAAAACGTGCTCGGTTCAGGTGGGAGTTAAGGGGTTAAGGACAACGAGTTACTGATGGAGTCACAGCAACGTATTACAAACATCATGTTCACTGTGAATCCAGCCCCAAAGGAAACGCCAGCGCTCGTAAGGGGCGGAGCTTTTATCTTAGAGCTAAAGGCTTTTTGTCATTTTTTTGTCAAATTTTGTCACATTTTTGTCATTTTTTTTTGTCATTTTTTGTCACATTTATGTCATTTTTTCATCATTTTTTTCATCATTTTTTTCATCATTTTTTTCGTCAAAATTTTTGTCATTTTTTTGTTAAATTTTTGTTATTTTTTTGTCAAATTTTTATCAAATTTTTGTAATTTTTTGTCATTTTTTGTCTCTTTTTTGTCTCTTTTTTGTCACATTTCCATCATTGTTTTCATCAGTTTTGTTGCTCTTTTGACAGTTTTTTTCCTGAAGCTTTTGGACTGGGGTAAAGCCAAACTGGAGAAAACGTGCTCGGTTCAGGTGGGAGTTAAGGGGTTAATGTCACTAGATTTTGAATTATCTCGATCGACCAGAGGAGAAGTGAGTCAGTGGGTCAGTGGAACTAGGGCTGGGGCGATATTGACAAAATAAATATCTCAATATCTATAATATATGCATCTTCTCTGACTGCAGTACCTCTGGGCTCCAGGTGGAGGAGCTGTCGTCGTCCACCACGGCCGCAGCCTCCAGGTCCTCGCTGCCGTCCGCCGCCTGCCTCACGGCGCTCGGGCTGGGACTCGGGACGGAGCGGTTCAGGCTGGATCTGGACTGGCTCAGGCTGGTTTGGGCCGGACCGGGGCGGCTGGTCTGGTCCTCCTGCGCGGACCCCCGGCTCCGCTTCGACGGGCCGGACCTGGAGCTGGGCCTGGTCTGAGACTCTTCGGCGGCGGCGGCGGCGGACAGAGGGTCCTGGGCCGGAGCCGCGGAGTCTGAGAGGAGAGACGAGGGAAAGTTCAACACACACATCTTTAGGAATGAAGAAGATCTCAGCAGCATCCCGGGATCTCCACGGCAACTGCATCCCGAGCCGTCTCCGTGGCAACCGCAGCCTGAGTCATCTCCGCGTGAGCGACTTTGAGAACAGAGGATGAGACGGGTTTGAACGCCCTGACCCTGAAGCAGCAGCACGTTTAAACCAAGGTCCAATTATGTTCCTACAAAGGCGTCTAAAAGTGGAGGCGATGTTCAGAACGAGAGGGGACCGGTTTGTGAATCCAACTCCAAAAAAAGATCAGGGAAAACATTTGGACATTTCTGTGTAGTGATGGGATTCCCAAACCCGTGGCCGTAAAAGACTGGTGTGGTCATGTCTCCACCAACTTCGGCCCAGCAGACACAGTCCTCACCGATATCTCACACCTTTACCTTTCCCAGCATTTATATTTGCAGACAGTAACTTGGGTGATAATGACACCCATCCTATGCCCATAATAGTCTTTTTATTGGCTAACAGCAAGCACGATTTTAAATATTTTCACCACTTTTTGACTTTTTAATGAGTAAATAATTGGATCTCTCATTTCCTAGTTATCCAGAGTGTTAGGCCAGTGCATTTCTATGGTATCAGCTAGCCTGCATTAAAAACAGTGTGACCCGCTCCACAGAGCACCTGAGGCAAATCACTTATAACACCAGACTAACCATATAAATGTCTGTGTCCATAGAATCATGTTTGGAATATAGCTGACCTGCATCACATGAATGATCGCATTTTGAGGGACTATTTTCTAGCAGATCACTCCGCCGCCGCGTAGCTTATACAACCACAAAGCTGATGCTGCTCAAATATAAGTAAGGGATAAGACCCCGACGCCGGTTCGTCCTGTCGGTGCTTATTTTCCCGATAATGACCAGCGTTCTATACATTATCCCGCTTATTATACGGCCATTTGCAACTGAACACACACAACCTAAACTTCGTACACTTTTATGAAGGTCGAAAGGTTTATTTAATGACTTCCGCGACAAATAGTTCCCAAAAGTTTGTGCGTTGCTCGGCAACGTTTTGCTAGGCTAGAAGCAGTGAGGCTAGCAGCTAGCCTAGCTGCTTGCTGAAGGCGCAGTTGGAGGAATGGTGGTGAATCTCTGGGTAAGTTGAAAGTCAGACTCACGCTAACTTCACGAGCGATTCCCCGACTTCTCTCTCAGTGACGGGACAGAGATAGTGTCGCTACTACGTACGCGCGGAGTGATATGAAAGCACGAACTCCGTTGCCATTGGCAGCGTCATTATTTTTTTCAGAGGTCCTTTATCAGAAAATAATGACCGGTAGAACGTTGGGAAATCCCATTCAAATCAACAGAGCTTCTACTTACGTTGTGAAGAGCCGGATAATAAGTTATTTTAAAGGAATAGGCCACCGTTTTTCCATACTGAGATATGTTCTTACCTTAGCTTTGACAAGTTCTTTAGGACCTGTCTGATCTTCACCCGTGCCTTCAGTCACGTAAACACAGCGCAGACGGCGTTAGCATTTAGCCTCTCCCTCTCTCCTCTATAGCTCCAAAACAGGTCAACATAGAAGCTACCTTTGTAGTGGAACACTTCACATAACCATATTTAAATAGGGAGAACGTGGAAGAGCTTGGCAGCTTCTATCTTGAACAGTTTTGGAGCTATAGTGGAGAGAGGGAGAGGCTAAATGCTAACGCCGTCTGTGCTGTGTTTACGTGACTGAAGGCACGGGTGAAGATCAGACAGGTCCTAAAGAACTCGTCAAAGCTAAGGTAAGAACATATCTCAGTATGTAAAAACGGTGGCCTGTTCCTTTAAAGGAAATTTACAAAACGTGTATGTCTAGACCCTAGCTACTATTCGCAGACAGCGGAGATGTTGAACTTTGTGACAGTTTTATTTCGTGTGGACTTTAAAACGACATTTTGACAGTTCTCATACAGTTGCTTCAGCGTAAAAGCATCATTGTAGATTGAGAGTAAAGTTTGTCCGAGAAGATTTGTGATTTGTCTTCCCCATTTGAGTGATTACGCATGAATCTGTGAGCGCGTCGGCGAAACATCCCTCACCTTCCATGTCTGAGGGCTCGGTGTTCGCCTCCTCGTGGTCCGACAGCCTGGAGAACTTGTGCCTCTTGTTCAAAGACCTGGAGGACTGTGAATGAGCGGGTCCCGCCTTCCCCCCCGCAGCAGCAGCAGCAGCGGCAGCGGCAGCGGCGGCGTTGACCTCGGCGGCCGCGCTGCTCGTCGCCGCCGCCGCCGTCGTGTTCTTGAAGCTCTGCGACCGGGACACGGAGATCTCGAACTGCTTCAGGATCTCGGCCTCGCTGTCGGACGAACTCGAGCCATAGTCGTCCTCCTCGTTACCGAAACTCTTAACTGGGGGAGAGAGGGGGAAGAGGAGAGAAGCAGGGAGCGGTGAGGGCTGAGACACACGGAGCGACCGGGAACAAGGTCAGGAGCGACACGGGCCAGAAACATCAACAACGGGGGCAGTTTAAAGGGATGTTTCAGGATTTCTGACACGGGGCCTCATTTCCTCGTTATCCAGAGTGTTGCTGATTTCTGGAGATTTTTTTTTTTTGTAATTCATGCAGTTCTTATGTTTGAAGAGTTTCGTGGCGCTAGGCTAGTGCAAGGCTAGTGCATTTCTATGGTATCAGCTAGCCTGCATTAAAAACAGTCTGACCCGCTCCACAAAATTTACAAAAAATTTGATAGAAAATTGACAAAAAATGACGACAAAATGACAAAAGTGTGTCAAAAAGTGACAAAAAATGGACGGAAAAATGACCGAAAAAAGTGACAAAAAAATGACAAAAAAATGACAAAAATGACAAAAAATTAACGGAAAAATGACCCAAAAAAAAACGACAAAAATGTGACAAAAAATGAAGAAAAAAAATGAAAAAAAAGTTACAAAAATGAGTTGAAAACCCCCCAAAAAATTATGGAAAAAAAATCTGATGACGTGAGGAAAAAGATCCATTTAGATGAGTTTTGTAGATCTTACCTTTCAAATGAGGCGTTACACTGGCCTACAGGATTTGGGTAAAGCTGAACTGGAGAAAATGCTCTCGGTTCAGGCGGGAGTTAAGAGGTTACGCTGCCTCCTACTGGCTGGAGTGAGCATCCTGGTCATTTAAAAAAAAAAATCATAACTCCGCACAGGAATGGGCTGGAGACTTACTTTTTTTTCGACATACTTATGAATTTATGCCCTACAAGTCGGGGGCCGGACTGAATCACCTCTGTATTTTTCCCAGGTCTTCTGTAAAGTGTGGGGTCTTATGGAGCGACTAAAGTGCAGATGTCGTTAAAAAGTGGAATGAAAACGGCCCTAAAGTTTAGTCCCTTTGTCGTTAGCCGCTGCTGTCTTCCACAAAGGAAATGACCATATTTGGATTGGGACAGCCTTTCCTGCTACATGTGGACACCAAACATGTCAGTATTTGTGAATGAATAAGCGTGGGGAAAGACCAGGGAGCAACACGGACATGATGGAGTCACTTCCTGGATAAACGTCAGAGAATAAACACCGTAAAGAGAGAGTTTGGTCTGTTTTTTTACTCTGACGGAGCTAAAACTTCAGGAAAAGTCCATGTTTTCACCTGCAGCATTTCGTCACATAGTAAAACCTGGAATGTTCCGCAGTGTGGCTTTAAATGGCCCTGTTGATTCTGTCAAAACTTCTATTTAAACCTAATGTTGTTTCTCATGAGGAGCAGAACACAAAGTCCAAAAGTATATAAAAAAATAGGTTCATGTATACATTACCTGATATTACGAAGATGTTTCCAAAAGACTACAAGGACTAAACCAGGACTAAACCAGGACTAAACCAGGACTAAACCAGGCCTGACCTTCTTCGTGCTCAGAGTGGCGAGTATTTGCAGAGTAATGTCAGTAAATATGAGGCCCCTCCCACAAAGACACACTTTAGTCAAACACAGAAAGTAAACAGTTCTCTACAGAGCCACGAGCGCCGTCCAAATACTGCTACGATAATATTCAAATACTGTCCAGATCCTCTTGGAATACTACGACTTCAAAGTGTTTAAACTGTTTTCCGCTATTAACCTCTTAACTCCCGCCTGAACCGAGAGCATTTTCTCCAGTTCAGCTTTACCCAAATCCTGTAGGCCGGTGTAACGCCTCATTTGAAAGGTAAGATCTACAAAACTCATCTAAATGGATCTTTTTCCTCACGTCATCAGATTTTTTTTCCATCATTTTTTGGAGGGGTTTTCAACTCATTTTTGTAACTTTTTTTTCATTTTTTTTCTTCATTTTTTTTCATTTTTTGTCACATTTTTGTGGGTTTTTTTGGTCATTTTTCCGTCAATTTTTTGTCACTTTTTGGTCATTTTTGTCATTTTTTGTGAATGTTTTGTCACTTTTTGTCACACTTTTGACATTTTGTCGTCATTTTTTATGTCATTTTTTGTGTCATTTTTTGTGTCATTTTTTGTCAAATTTTTATCACATTTTTGTCACAATTCGTCAATTTTTTGTGACATTTTTTGTAACTTTTTTGTGACTTTTTTGTGACATTTTTGGCACTTTTTCATCAATTTTTGTCATTTTTTTGTCATTTTTCGTCACTTTTTCGTCACTTTTTCGTCAAAGTTTTCTCCCTTTTTGTCACATTTTCATTGTTTTGGTCTCAGTTCTGTTGCTATTTTCACAACTTGTTTCCATAAGCTTTTGGATTGGGGTAAAGCCAAATTGGAGAAAATGTGCTCAGTTCAGGTGGGAGTTAAGAGGTTAAAGTCACCTCCTGTCAGTGTCCAATAAGGAAGTGAAACGAACTGAAGAAAAGTGGGTACAATCTTTAGCAAAATCTTAAATTCTGTTAACTATGCAAAATTGTGTCATATGCACTTGAAGGCATTTCTGTGATTTCTAAACCTCTGGAAAGTAAAATAAGCTACTTCCGGGTCCAAACTGTTGAGACAAATACAAAAATATGCAACTTTATCTGAATCTCCTGCTGAAATAGCAACACATTAAAAGCCAGAAACTGCACTACAAAAAGTTAATATCAAGCATTGGCTTAAATGACTTGAATTGAGGAAATATATTTTGTTTTGCAGCGTTTTCACTCATTTAGACCTTTTCCCTGATCTGACCAAGATTATTTTGCTAATATGATGACATTTCAGATGGTTCTAAGGTAAATCTCGCTTGTCGTCCTGTGATGCTTATGTGGAATTTAAAACCGTATTTGAATTAGAAAAGTATCTTTTGTGTGGGAATGCCCCCACAGACACGCCAGTTGTAATTTACGAACTGGAAACAATCGACTGGCAAAAGTAGTGGCCGATACAAAGGCATTGACAGAAAATGTCGTTATTGTAATCTCTGTACTGATAATGTTGTCGGCGATGAGTTTCATTTACTGTTTGAATGTTCAAATGTGGAAGTTGTCATTTATAGAGAAAAATATTTGCCAACATTTTATGTAAGACACCCTTCAATGTTTAAATTTATTTCACTTATGCAAAATCAAAGTCAAAATGTAATCAGTAAATTTGGTACCTTTTTGAAAAAGGTTCTTCTTCTGTTACAATGATATTTGTTATTACTTTGTTCTGTTTTGTTTTGTTTTGTTTTGTGAACTTGTGCTCCATACCATGGGTTATGGTCGTGAGCACTGAAATAAAAGAAGAAAGAAAGAAAGATGAAATAAGAAAGTAAAACTGCCAGTGGGACAAGACCATTTTTCTTACCCCATTGGCAAAGAAACTTACTTGGACTAAAAGAGTGAAATAAGTGAAATAATCCAGGTCAAATGCCCAACTACAACCTAACTAAAGAAAACAACAAAAATTTGGATTATTATTATCTAAACTAATCTAGTAAATTGCTTTTTGCAGTGTGCTTTACACCTACTTATAATAATAATATTTTTTCCTGGAGAAATGGTGACCTATAAGATATTTTTATATTTAAAATAAGCCTTTATTTTATTGACCTTTATTTAACCAGGATAGTCCCACTGAGAATCTCTTTTTCAGGCGTGTCCTGGTCCCAGAAGGGAATCTATTGTACATGTTTTAGTGGTAGGGGAAACCGGAGGAAACCTAAACAGACACGGGGAGAACATGCA
Organism: Gobius niger; assembly: GCF_951799975.1. NCBI lineage: Eukaryota > Metazoa > Chordata > Actinopteri > Gobiiformes > Gobiidae > Gobius > Gobius niger. The sequence continues at coordinate 28,739,749 of NC_136867.1, forward strand.
AACTCCACACAGAAAGGCCCCATCCAGGTGGGAATCGAACCCGGGACCTTCCAGCTGTGAGGCATGAGCGCTAACCGCTGCCTCACCGTGCCGCACCTTCTGGCTAAAATTTGATTGATTGATCGATTAATAATTAATACCAGCAAAGCATTACTCAAGAAAATCCAAAATAAAAGTAATATTTCTGTGTGAGCCCAAAAATTTGATAAAAACGTGACAAAAAAATGACAAAAATGTGACAAAAATGTGACAAAAATGTGACAAAAAAAGACAAAAATGTGACAAAAAACGACAAAAATGTGACAAAAATGACAAAAAAAAGAAAAAAAAATGTGACAAAAGTGTGATAAAAATTTGACCAAAAAAATGACAAAAATGTGATAAAAATGTGACCAAAAAATGACAGAAATGTGACGAAAAAATGACAAAAATGTGACAAAAGTGTGATAAAAATTTGGAAAAAAATGACAAAAAATGAGAAAAAAAATTACAAAAATGTGATAAAAAATTGACCAAAAAAATACAAAAAAACGACAAAAATGTGACAAAAATGACAAAAAAATGTGACAAAAAAAATGTGACAAAAAAAATGTGACAAAAATGTGATAAAAATGTGACAAAAAAATGACAGAAATGTGACAAAAAAATTACAAAAATGTGATAAAAATTTGACCAAAAAAATACAAAAAAATGACGAAAAAATGACAAAAATGTGACAAAAATGAGTTGAATACCCAGCAAAAAAATGATGGAAAAAAAAAAATCTGATGACGTGAGGAAAAAGATCCTCTCGGTTCAGGCGGGAGTTCAGAGGTTAAGCTTCATAATGGTTTTCCTGCACATTTGTATATATTTCTGATGGTTTCCTTCATCATTGTTCATCATTCAGGTGAAAGTGTTACATGAGTAGAACCTGAAGCACTCACCCAGCCCGGAGCGGTTGCCGGTGCGATTCCTCCGCCTCCTCTGCCCGCGGGGCTCCAGGCAGGGCAGCCCGCCGACCTCGGAGAAACACAGCTTCTTATTGATGAAGAGGAAGAGCAGCGCCAGGGCCACGATGAAGATCCCCACGGCGGACAGGAACCCGACGGCCTCCGGCGTGACTGGCAACACGAGAGGGCACAGGACAACACAGTGACCCGACCACACCAGCAGACAGCCTCAAGGACACAGAACGAAAACAACAACCAGAGGGGAGGAGTCGACGAGAGACAAGAGACACGCAACCAATGGAGGGGACGCAGAGGACGAGGAGAGACCAGGGGAGACTTAGATACACTGGAAAAGATAAGTACAACAGCAGTGAGAAAGGAGGCACAGGTTACATGTCAGGGAGGAGCCAGGACCTCTGAACCCCGCCTGACCCGAGCAGTCTCAAGTCCTCAAGTCTGGCTTTACCCAAGTCTGAGCCTGACCCGAGCCTTAGTCTAAGCCTGACCCGAGAACGTGTCCTCAAGTCTGGCTTTACCCAAGTCTAAGCCTGACCCGAGAACGTGTCCTCCAGTCTGGCTTTACCCAAGTCTAAGCCTGACCCGAGAACGTGTCCTCCAGTCTGGCTTTACTCAAGTCTGAGCCTGACCCGAGAACGTGTCCTCCAGTCCGGCTTGACCCAAGTCTGAGCCTGACCCGAGAACATGTCCTCCAGTCTGGCTTTACTCAAGTCTAAGCCTGACCCGAGAACATGTCCTCCAGTCTGGCTTTACTCAAGTCTAAGCCTGACCCGAGAACGTGTCCTCCAGTCTGGCTTTACTCAAGTCTAAGCCTGACCCGAGAACGTGTCCTCCAGTCCGGCTTTACCCAAGTCTGAGCCTGACCCGAGAACGTGTCCTCCAGTCCGGCTTTACTCAAGTCTGAGCCTGACCCGAGAACGTGTCCTCCAGTCCGGCTTTACTCAAGTCTGAGCCTGACCCGAGAACGTGTCCTCCAGTCCAGCTTTACTCAAGTCTGAGCCTGACCCGAGAACATGTCCTCCAGTCTGGCTTTACCCAGGTCTGAGCCTGACCCGAGAACGTGTCCTCCAGTCTGGATTTACCCAAGTCGAGAAGCTTCTCGAAAAACATGTCAAAATAGTGACAAAAATGTGCCAGAAAAGCAACAAAAAGTGACAAATAAGTGCAGAAAACACGACCTAAAAGTGATGAAAAAGTACCAAAAACAAGATAAAAAAAAGTGTCAAAAAAAGTAATGAAAAAGTTATGGCCTTTAGGCTATACAATTTTCGCTTTGGGTGAAGCTGAACTGGAGAAAATGCACTCGCTTCAGTGGGTTAATGAGATTAAAACTGGGACTAAAATCTCTGGATATTTCGGTCGACTCATAAACACTAAATGAAAAGTAAAAGCAGAAAACATGTGAATATCGTTAAATCCACAGGCCTGGGCTTCGTCCCTGTGGAAGAACAAACATGACGCACACAATATCATTAAACATGTGAACATATCCAACAAAATTAAAATACATTTCAAAATGTGTTGTTTTTTGGTCATTTGACTTTAAACCATGTTTTTAAAGTGATAGTCTTACATTTTGTGAAGGTGAAGGTCTTACATTTTGATGCAAGTAATATTTTATATGTATTATTTTTGTAAACCAGCCTGTCAGGTCCAATCATCATCCAGTTACTTTTGAAAATGTTGTTCCTGCTCTCCTCGTTTTAGGATGAAATGTGAAAGGCAAATTAGTGAAGTGTCTGAAAATTCTAAACTTATTTACAACATTTTTCCAGCACAGAATCTGAAAACAACATCTCTGTTTCCATCTTCTGTTAAATTGACTTCATTTCAGGACTATTTTGAATTCCTATGTTTCTTTTTGCAGTGAAGGCTGAAGGGACAAAGTAATGATGAACAAAACTCTTTCCCAGTTCAACTGTGAATGAACTTACAGCGCCCTCTTGTGGCTGAGGTCAGTATTACACGTGTGCGACACATGGAGAAAACGCTTCTTGATTTAACCCCTTAACTCCCACCTGAACCGAGCACATTTTCTCCAGTTTGGCTTTTCCCCAGTCCAAAAGCTTCTGGAAAATAGCTGTGAAAATAGCAACAAAACTGAGACGAAAACAATGATGGAAATGTGACAAAAAGGCGAGAAAACATTGACAAAAAAGTGACGAAAAATTGATGAAAAAGTGGCAAAAATGTCCCCAGAAATTGACAAAAAATGGACGAAAAAATGACAAAAATGTGATAAAAATTTGACCGAAAAAATGACGAAAAAATGACAAAAAATTACAAAAAATGGATAAAAAAACTGACGAAAAAATGACAAAAATGTGACAAAAAAATGACAAAAAATGTATAAAAAACGGACGAAAAAATGACAAAAATGTGACAAAAAATGACAAAAAATGTATAAAAAACGGACGAAAAAATGACAAAAATGTGACAAAAAACGACCAAAAAAATGACAAAAATTGTGATCAAAATTTGACAAAAAAATGACAAAAATGTGATAAAAATTTGACCGAAAAAATGACAAAAAATGGATAAAAAACTGACAAAAAAATGACAAAAAATTTATAAAAAACGGACGAAAAATTGACAAAAATTGTGATCAAAATTTGACAAAAAAATGACAAAAATGTGACCAAAAAAGGACAAAAAATTTATAAAAAATGGACGAAAAAATGACAAAAATGTGATAAACATTTGACAAAAAAATAATAAAAAATTGACAAAAAATGACAAAAATGACAATGACAAAATGACAAAAAAAATCTGATGACGTGAGGAAAAAGATCCTCTCGGTTCAGGCGGGAGTTAAGAGGTTAAGGCAAGGTAAAATATTAAGATTTAGTTTCCGTCTCATTTCGAGTGCGATGAGTTCTTTTTTGTTAATTTAAGGGACTAGATGCAAGTTCGCCATTTTATACTCACTACTGCCACCTCAGGTCATACATGTAACTGCAGCTTCTATATTGAGCTCGTGCATGACGGCACTTCGGACCCGAATTAACAACTTTTTCAGTGACTGTGCAGGATTTTAGAGGCAGTTGTGGTGAACAGGTCTGAGGCTAGAACATGGAGGAGGAAAATACATCATTTTAACATTTTTAAACTCCGTATAGTCCCTTTAAGTGTAAAAAAGGGACAGATTTCCTCAAATGTGTTTCTCAAATCAGACTTTTTTGCCATGAAACATTGCGTACGATTCCAGCCAAAATAACAGCTGCGTTTTGGACCTTAACTTTTGTCTTTTTGCCAAATAGATGCAGTAAAAGTCATTATTTTCAAAGAAACTTCGATCTAATGCCGGTTTAAGACAACTTTGAGACCTACTTCTAAAGCCCGCGTCCTCTCCGGCTTCCATTGCTCCACCGCGGGTTTTGGGGCTCAGGTCCTGGTGGAGTCGCTCTGTCCAGTCTGGGACCAGGCGTCACTCAGCGCCCGTTTGTTTCAGCGGCTTTGGCTCCGCAGACTTTTTTTTCCTGTTTACAGAAGAGGAGGCGTGGCCTGCTGGCTCCGAATCAAAACGCCGAAGGAAGGAACAGGAGGTGCTCGGTCATAGGAATAATAAAATACTCATTTACTCTTAGTCCACTACATTTGAAAGATAAATAGAACTCTTTCTACTCCAATACATTTCTATAAAGGCTCCACTTTTTTGCCACATTGTTGCCTCTATCTGCCCAATATTTCTTCATTAAATCACTGCTTCAATGAAATAAATATGATAATTATAAAACTGATGAACTTGCAACTGTGATCCTTCTAAACAAGCCATGTTTTCAAAAGTATTAAAACCTGTCATGTGCATTTTAAAGAGGAATTTGATCGTTTACTTTCAAATCTATCACTCCTTACTTTGCAAACTTACAGACTATCACTTTAAACGGCATGAATGAAGCAAAATGGGTCTGTTTTGGACGAGGAAACAACACTGTCTTAATAAAGTTATATTTCACATGACGTGTTGATGATGAAGTGCAGACACAGTTTTGAAAAGAAAATGATCATTATTTGGAAGTGACTGGATTAACATTAAATCTTATGGCTGACTCCAGTTTTGGATGTCTTTATGAACAGGGCTGGGTACCATATACTGGGTACCTATACTAAATGTGTCATATAGAACCGTAAAATACACTGCAAAAAGTGAATTCTGAGCAAGTAAAAAATGTCTTGCTTTAAGAAATAAGTTCTTATTTTTTCCCTAAAAAGTAATAATGTTTTGCCGAGCAAAGTTGTCTTGAGAAAAAAAATCTTGTTTTAGGTTCAGATATATTTGCTGAAAAACATGCTAATTTTTCTTGTAACAAGAAAGAAAAACTTTTTGAATCTTCTTCAGCTTTAGACAAAGAATATTTGTTCTTATTTTAAGAAAAACTAAGATCACAATAAGATCTTAATATAAGAACTGATTCTCACAGAGAGAAAATACATTCCATTCTTTAAAGTGGGCGGCTCGGTGGCTCAGCGGTTAGAGCCTCTGCTTAACAGCTCGAAGGTCCTAGGTTCGATTCCCACCAAGACAGGGCCTTTCTGTGTGGAGCATGTTCTCCCCGTGTCTGCCACTAAAAACATGTACAATAGGTGAATCCTCCAGCAGGTGATTCTGACCATCAGCCTGGCTCCACATCATGGAGGTGGGTCTCCGAGCGCGGGAAATATTTTCCTTAAATATTAGTATTTATTAAGAACATTTTGCTCAAAAATGTGTGTAATTTAGAACATTTTACTTAAATCAAGCAACATTTAAGTAAAATACCCACAATTTTTCACTAAATAAGAATGTTTTCCTTAAATGATTCGATTTTCTGAGGACATTTTGCTTAATTCTAGTTATTTATTTGCTTAAATTTAGTGTTTCTTTCTTGTTTTTTGATGAGAAAAATATTCTAAAAAGAAGAATTCTTAGCAAGACAAAAATGCTGACCCCATTGACAGAATTTTTTCCTTAAACAAGACAAAATGTCTTATTTTAAGATTTTTTCCCTTGTTTTTAGTCGGGTACACTTTTTGCAGTGCAGATAAACACATTTGTTTAAAGGCACTATACAGAGTTTAAAAATGTTAAAACTAAGTATTTTCCTCCCCTACATGTTCCTCCATGTCCTTATGTGTAGAATGAGCTCAGACCTGTTCACCACAACTGCCTCTAAAATCCTGCACTGTCACTCAGAAAGGTGCATGCACGAGCTTCATATAGAAGCTCGCATCTAGTCCCTTTAAGGTGAAGCAACCAAGCAATGTCCTCCGACTACAAAAGGGAGGAAAAAAACACTTTCTAATGTTTTCCCCCCAAAAAATATTTGTACATGTTTTTTCCCAAATTGTCCTCAAATGTTTAGATATTTGTCTTTTAAATCTTTTTTTTCTTTTAAATGTTGATGAACAACAACAACAAAACTTGAATATATAGTTTCTATATTTGTTATCAGTACCTGCTTTCGATTCCAGTAGTATCTAAACCTTTTATTTTTCCGATTCCAGACTGGTGTCGTTTAATGGCACCCTCCCTTTTTCTGAGTCATGTGACCTTAGTTCAGAGAAGACGCTGCACTTTGTGACGGTTTTTGTTTAATGCAGAAAGGTCCTGCTGTTATACAGATATAAACCATAAACCAAGTCTATAATTCTGCGTTTTGACTGTTGCCATAGTTACCACAATAAGGAATCATAGGCTGTTTACAAAGGCAGGACATGTTTCCCAAACTGTTCAGTCAGAAACAAAAGAGCGATGTCTTTCCTCCCGGAGCCGAGTCCCATCAGACCTAATCAGAAGTGACAGAAACATGTCAGGCTTTGGTCTCAGGCTGAACCATGAGGTTACATAAGCTACACGACTACATTACCCACAAGGCCGTTCTGCTCCTCATTTTGCCACTTAAAGATTTACTCAACTCAGGTTTCTTGACTGGAGAGATTACAGCCGGGTTTTCAGGTTCTAGAATGTGATGATGTCACATGACCCAGGGGGAGGAGCCAGTTTTTGATCATTAACTAATTACACTTAAACAAGTCGTAGCTAATATCAGTCACTGGGTCCATGATCTCCCTGTACAAGACCAAAAATGTCCTCAAAAACGAAATAATTTGACATCTATGTAATATTACAGGCCTTTAGAACCAGCAATAGGCCAGTGTAACGACTCATTTGAAAGCTAAGAACCATGAAACTGATCTAAATTTCATTGTTGCATTGTTGTCGTGCTTAGGCCATGTTTATTGTGGCTCATTTTTGCTTTTTTGACATGCTTGTGTTGCTTTTTTTGTCACATTTTGCTGCTTTTTTGTCACATTTTGTTGCATTTTTTTAACTTTGCTTTACAGCTTCATAGTTTCAGAGAATAAAGTGTAAGATCTGTGTGATTAAAATGTAACAGTGCGAGCTGTCGATATTACTCCGCCCGTCAGCTGGGGGGCGCTGTATAAAAGGGCACAGTCTACCTGCGTTCGACCTCTGACCTCTTGTTCTTCCGTCTGCTTGGTGTGGAGGTGGTGTAGCTCGGGCTCTCGTGAGCAGGTAAAAACAAACAATACTTTAGCGTGACTTTCCTCAAAAATGTTAGCCCTAATCCGAGCCCTGTGTTTGGTGCAGCTATGGGTCTGGGGTGCGCTTCAGGCGCAGTGCGAGATGGCGGTGCTGTAGGTGGGAGGTGTGGTTCCCCACGGGCCAGTACGCGAAGCATGACGTCCCCGCGTGAATGATGGATCCAAAAGCGGTATGTGCGCTGCACATGTGTAACATAGACCGGCGTAAGTTTAGAGGCTAACACTATTCATCTTTAGGAACAATTCGCCTGCATAACAACGATCACCACTGCTGCTTTGTGGACCCGGACGTGATGCCGAAGAGTGTCTCTGTGAACTGTGAACAAACGGATGTTTGCCATCCCTTTTTGTTTTTGTTAAAGAAACGAACTGAACTGGAACTGAACAAGTGACGACTGAAACTTAACTTAATTCGATCTAGAAAATAAATTGGATACAACTATTGGAACGACTTGCCTCTTCAATGAACGAACCTGTGGTCCTTTTCTTTAATGTGGTACATATGTGTTAAGCTAAAGCCTTCCACTCTGTCACATTTGGCGTTGTCTCGGCGGATCATTGAATAAATTAAAGGCAGCGTTCCACTTAGTTCTGACTTATGACGTGCAGCTGTAAGTCTGTTTAAATGGCATTTAGCATTTTTTTTGTGTAGGCTGTTAAACCTGCCTTGACATCTTGTTTTTTTGTTATATTTAAGTGTGTACCGCTTGCATGTATTTTGATTTCATGTGTGCTTCCTATTTTACTACATGTTTTGTGCTTTGTTGATTATTTGGCATGGTGTCCAAGGAAAGCGTTCGATTCACGTTTAAGAGTGCTAATGCTAAAAGTCAAGTGTGCGTTGCCGTTATACTGTCGATTGCAATGAAAGTAATGTGTGTTCCTTTTCTGTACAGACAAAGCAGCAGTGGTTGGAGAAGTTTTGCAGTGTGAGAAGCTACTACCGGGAGAACATGAGGCCACAGCAAACCAGTGCTTGCAATCACCCTGCCTGCCATTGCTGCCTATGGTTGTGGACAGTGTGTTGCAGCACTTGGGTCATTTTTAATAGTCTGTGAGGATGTTCCTAGTAGGCCTCTAGGGCACCTTTTTATCAGAGTTTCTAGGTTTTAGTACGGGGGTTTTGTATGATCGTGTATCGTCGGGCCGCCGATAAAATTTCCGGGGAAGAATGTAACAGTGCGAGCTGTCGATATTACTCCGCCCGTCAGCTGGGGGGCGCTGTATAAAAGGGCACAGTCTACCTGCGTTTGACCTCTGACCTCTTGTTCTTCCGTCTGCTTGGTGTGGAGGTGGTGTAGCTCGGGCTCTCGTGAGCAGGTAAAAACAAACAATACTTTAGCGTGACTTTCCTCAAATGTTAGCCCTAATCCGAGCCCTGTGTTTGGTGCAGCTATGGGTCTGGGGTGCGCTTCAGGCGCAGTGCGAGATGGCGGTGCTGTAGGTGGGAGGTGTGGTTCCCCACGGGCCAGTACGCGAAGCATGACGTCCCCGCGTGAATGATGGATCCAAAAGCGGTATGTGCGCTGCACATGTAACATAGACCGGCGTAAGTTTAGAGGCTAACACTATTCATCTTTAGGAACAATTCGCCTGCATAACAACGATCACCACTGCTGCTTTGTGGACCCGGAAGTGATGCCGAAGAGTGTCTGTGAACTGTGAAACGTGACAAACGGATGTTTGCCATCCCTTTTTGTTTTTGTTAAAGAAATGAACTGAACTGGAACTGAACAAGTGACGACTGAAACTTAACTTAATTCGAACTAGAAAATAAATTGGATAAAACTATTGGAACGACTTGCCTCTTCAATGAACGAACCTGTGGTCCTTTTCTTTTAATGTGGTACATATGTGTTAAGCTAAAGCCTTCCACTCTGTCACAAAAACACCCCACAGGTGATGGATAACTCTTATAAACACTTGTAACTTGAGTTGAATTGTTGACAAATATAACATTACCTTGTTTTGTTTAAGTGTTATGTTATATTCCTTTAAACAATGTAAAAACGTATCACAAAACCAGATTTTAATAGCATGTGTTGCTTAAAGGGACTATACAGAGTTTAAAAATGTTAAAATTATGCATCCTCTTCCCCCCACATGTTCCAGCCATGTCCTAATGTAAAGAATGAGCCCAGAAAAAGTCCTTTATTTACCGTTAATGCTCTAATATAGGCCGGGGCCTTTATTTACTCAAGGGCATCGAGGACCAGGCTTTTATTGGAAACAGGCCAATATTAGAGACAGGCCTTTATTTCTATTTGAGCAAAACGGACAACCAGGAAAATGAAGAAAAACGAGATTTGTGTCCATTTGGACCTAAAATATTAGGTTCATTTATTAATTAACATTTCAAACCCTCTCCCAGCGGCTGGAACATTGACGCCTTTTATTTTGTCGGGACAACAGGAAGTGTTTCGTTGCTGTTAGCGGAGCTTTGACATCAGTGTCACTGCAGGTTTCTGTTTCGTTTTTACCGCAGACCGGATTATTTGTTGTTTTCTTGTGTAAAAGGCGAGTTTAGACGGAGCGTTTGTGTTTGTGATCGATCATGAGACTGACCCGAGAGAAGACGAGACGCTCGCGCTGATGGGAGGAGTTATTTTGAGGCGTGGGACTGACCTGCACACGGAGCAGCTGGACGTGCTTTGAAGACGCGATGGAGACTTTATTAAAACCCTGGAGGGTCACACAGCATTTGTGTCAAAGTTACGCTCGGATCAGCTCCTCCGCATCGTCCCCCTTGGCCCGGGTTCCCGTTTGTTATTTCCTGCACGTGAGTTTTCATTTACATGAGTATGAGACAAATTCCAAACATGGGGAATATTTCTACTGCTATAGTTTCTAATAAAAGCCCCGGCCTGTTTTAGAGACCGGCTTTAATTTGCCTCCGCCAGCCACGAACCCGGCCTCTATTAGAGACCCGGCCTCTGTCAGAGACCCGGCCTCTGTTAGAGACCCGGCAGTGCACCTCGTCCGGTGCAATTACATGTATGACCTGAGGTGGCAGTAGTGAGTATAAAATGGTCACCTTGCCCCTTTAAAGTGACATCGATAACAGGAAAGTTCCAGCAGTTTGATTCATTTCCCATAGACCTAACATGGTCGGCACGGCAACAGTTTCAAATGGTTTGCCTTCATCTATGTCACTTCCTGTCGGTGTCCAATAAAAGGGTCAAACTAAAGAAAACTGGGTAAAATCTGGCAAATCTTAACTATAATTGTGAGAACTATGCTTTTGCAAAAAAAAATGTTGAATGTGTCACTTTAACCTCTTAACTCCCGCCTGAACCGAGAGGATCTTTTTCCTCACGTCATCAGATTTTTTTTCCATCATTTTTTTCTTGGGTATTTAACTAATTTTTGTCATTTTTTTGGTCATTTTTTTTATCACATTTTTGTCATTTTTTCCTAATTTTTTTAATCCATTTTTTGTAATTTTTTTGTCAAATTTTTAGCAAATTTTCGTCACATTTTTGTCATTTTTTTCCTATTTTTTTCCTATTTTTTTGTCATTTTTTGTCACATTTTTGTCATTTTTTTGTCAATTTTTTTGTCAATTTCTTGTGACATTTTTGCCACTTTTTCATCAATTTTTCGTCACTTTTTTGTCAATGTTTTCTCACTTTTTGTCACATTTCCATCATTGTTTTCGTCTCAGTTTTGTTGCTATTTTCACAAATTTTTTCCAGAAGCTTTTGGACTGGGGTAAAGCCAAACTGGAGAAAATGTGCTCGGTTCAGGTGGGAGTTAAGGGGTTAAACAATGTAAAAAAATATCACAAAACCACATGTTAACAGCGTTTTTTCTGCTAAACATTGTCGATATTTTTATTATTATTTTACCTCGAGTGTCCCAGATTTATTGCGTAGTTTTTAGGGTCGCCATCTGAAAACCCCGAAGGAGTTTAACCCAAGATGAACCCAGGACTAAACCTGTTTCAAAACCTCAGTCAAACTAAAACTGGGACCAAAACCCCGAATCAAAGCCTAACTCAACCCAAAACTAGAACAAAAACCGAGACTAAGTTCCAAACCAGGCCAAACACAAGAGACACCAGTGGCTCCACCAGCACCTGCAGCTAAACGCGAACCGAGCGTCAGTTTAAACATGAAATAAAAGAAAAACACGGCTCGAAATCACACCGTGAGCGAAACACAATGTTATTTAATCGTTGCTAAAGCCGCGTTAGCATTTTGAGCATCAACAAATGAGTGTATAACCTGCTGCATCATCGGGGAGTTGTGGAAAATAGGCCGATGCGCAGCGCGACTGTGATGCGTCAACAAGGCGAGGGGACGGCGGGTTTGAACGCGGACATTTTGAGTGGCTCGTTTTGGTGGTTAGGTTTGGGTTGAAAATGGTTGTGGTGTGGTGTGGTGTGGTGTAGTGTGGTGTGGTGGAGGCGGTACTCACTGTCCGAGGCCATGGTGGCTGCTCTCACGGCCGAACGCAGCGGCTCTGGAGCGGTGTAGCATCCCGGTCTGCTCCCGCTGCAGCCTCCGCGTCGCTCCGCCCGCCTGTCCGTGCGCGCTGGAGACGGGGAGAGGAGGGGGGAGGGGGGGGGGGGGGGGGGGGGGGGGGGGAGAGAGAGGAGGAGGGAGAGAGAGGGAGAGAGAGAGAGAGAGGAGGGAGAGAGGAGGGAGAGAGAGGGGAGAGGAGGGGGAGGGAGAGAGAGGAGAGAGAGACAGGGGAGGGAGAGAGAGAGGAGGAGGGAGAGAGGAGGAGAGAGAGAGAGAGAGAGGAGGGGGAGAGAGGGGAGAGGAGGGGGAGGGGGAGAGAGAGAGAGAGAGAGAGAGAGGAGGAGGGAGGGAGGGAGGGAGAGGAGGGAGGAGAGGGGAGGGGGGGCAGAGAGGGGGAGGAGAGAGAGAGAGAGAGAGAGAGAGGAGGGAGAGAGAGAGACAGGGGAGGGAGGGAGAGAGAGAGAGAGAGAGGAGGGAGAGACAGGGGAGGGAGAGAGAGACAGGGGAGGGAGGGAGAGAGAGAGAGAGAGAGGAGGGAGAGAGAGAGACAGGGGAGGGAGAGAGAGGAGAGAGGGAGGGAGAGAGAGGGGAGAGAGAGAGAGAGAGAGAGAGGAGGAGGGAGAGACAGGGGAGGGAGAGAGAGGAGAGAGGGAGAGAGAGACAGGGGAGGGAGAGAGAGGAGAGAGAGAGAGGAGGGAGAGACAGGGGAGGGAGAGAGAGAGAGGAGGGATAGAGATAGAGAGGAGAGGGGAGAGAGGAGGGAGGGAGAGGAGGGAGAGAGAGAGGGGGGGAGAGAGAGAGGGGGGGAGAGAGAGGAGGGAGGAGGGGGAGAGGAGGAGAGAGAAAGAGGGAGGGAGAGGAGGAGAGAGAGGGGGAGGTTTTTGTCAGAGGAGTTTTGGATCTTGTTTAGTTTTGTAATAAATGGTCACATTTATATAGTGCTTTTCTACCTTCTTTCTGCATCTGTTTGACAAACGGATCATCATCAGTCATGAATACATTTCTATATGACGATGAAGTTGAATGAAATGAAAACTTTACTCCTAAATAAACGCGGAACTGAGGTTAGGGGCGTGTTGCTCGTGGGACTGCTCTCCGGTGTAAGGCCCTGTCCCAATCATAGATGGGTGCGAGTCATGGGTGCGAGTGCGTAGGGTGTCCCAATCCTCCAGAGGGGTCTTTGGCCCCGCCCCCTTTGCGCCCCTGATCCACACTTCGGCTGCGTCTGAAACCATCACATTGTAGCCTCTAAGCTTTAACACCAGCAACTAATCCTTAACCTTTCATGGTTCGACTGTTAGATCTGTGCAGTCAGGGAACTAGAGCTTGTGGGAAATTGATGATTTTTAGTTCATGTTATATTTTATAATGCTTTTATAATGCTTTTATAAAGCTCGCCTAAAGGTACAATTATCGGAGGAGGTCGGCGTGCCTTGCTCATTAACGATATTGTAGCCGGCCACCCCGTAGACTGGGAAAGACCTAGACGTAGGTTCTTTGTTGCAACGTTACGGTTTACGTTGGGGAGGTTTGTGGTCCTCAAAAACCGGTGTAAATATAAAAGTCACTCGTTGCACGGTCGGCGTGCCGTGTTGTATAGAAAAATGTGCACGGTATTAAAGTGTGTAGCTCGTGGTATTAAGTATTGTGCGAAAACTTTGAGTGAAAATGGATGATGAATATGAGAAAGAGTGTGGAAGAATATGGATGTGACAGATGGAAATGTGTGAGCGTTTGTATAAATAAAAGTTGTGCAAAGAGCTCCTTAAAACTAGCGTCACATAATTAAAGTTGAGGAGGAAATGAAAATAATAATGAGAATAATAATAGAAAAATAAATAAAAAATAAATAATAATAATAATAATAATAATAAAAATATATATAAAGGAAGCAAAATATAATGGATATAATAAACTATAACATGCATACTGACAGAAATAGATAAAATGGTTAAATAAAAAAAGATTAAATAAATAAATAACACTGCTTTAAGTCATGGACTCAAACGTCCGTACTTAAAGTGCATATGAGAGGTTTTAATTTCTTTTATATTTACAGAGATAAGATTTGTTCAGTGAAGCAGCAATTTAAGGACAAATGGGAAGAAAAGTTGTTTCTATCAATATATTAGTTGATAACAGAAGGATAGTCCCATAGAAGTTCACTTTAATCCCTGTAGGGAAATCCATAGAAAACAAGTGACTGAATTCTCATTGATAAAACATGGTTGGCACAGCGACAGTTTAAATTTGACTTTTTACTTCCTGTTACTGTACAATGAGGAAGTGAGACAATAGTATTGATGTTGTAGGTAGAATCTAATGAATATTAGATTGTATTTTTTTAGCAGAATCTTAATTTTAAATGTTTTAGCACAATGTTTGTCTAATGTGTCATGTGCACTTTAATCATGCCCATGACAAATGTCAGTTTTAATAGACCTAAGGAAAAACCTTTGCTGAGATCTGGCCTCGAAACTAAATACCGTGTGAAAGAAAAACACAAAAATGTATTAATTGCGACAAGTTACTGAAACAAATATTCCTGTGAGCAGTCGACGAAAGATAACACAAAACTAAATCACACTGTAGCAACATGCAGTGTTTCCCCTGCCATTATTTACAAGCAGAACAGAATCAAATAGAGCAAAGCATTGGTGAGAGATGGTGAGTGTGTGACTCGATGGTGTGGGACAGTCTGGATTTGAAAAGTGGCAGAGAGTCTATGGTCCGTAGGTCAGGAGGGAGTGAGTTCCAGAGCTGGGGGCAGAGCGGCTGAAGTTTCACCCCTGGTGACGGAGCTGGAGAGAAGGAGGAGCAGAGTGTGTGGGCAGGAGGTCAGATATGTACGGAGGAGCCAGGTTGTGAAGTGCTTTGAATGTAATGAGTATTTTGAATGAGATTCTTTGTTTTCTGGGAAGCCAGTGAAGTTGCTGGTGAGAGATAAGGGTCCGTGTGATGGCGTGTGCTGTATGGTTTTGAAAGAGCTGCATTTTCTGGAGGGAGTTGTTTAAATTGAGCTGGATATTTATCAAAAGGGAATTCAAACAAAAATGGTTCAATATTATCTACAGGCTAGATATTTTCCCCGGCAGTGTGCACATTCTGGTCTTAACTGCTTAGTGAAACCGGTAAACATATAAGGGAAATATGATGGTTTTGTATTGTGAATATTTGTGAATACTGTGCAGAAGATACAAAAAACAACTGTAAATATTTAGAGTATCGGACATGAACGTTGAAATATTGCCAATAACTGACTGATAATTGAAAATATTATTGAACACAGCCTGATGTGAATTAATAGTAGGAACTGAGGGGCAGATCATTACATTGATCTCCTGATGATGAACATTTTAATGGCACCTCTAAATGAAATAAATAAATATAATGGACTTGAACACGCCTGGGATATTGTAGCGAAACAGGCCGCTTCCAGAGAACACAGTGGCATTATTTCGGTTGTGCTCTTATCAGGCCAAGGTCAGGAAGTGCTCCAGCAGCGCATCCCAACACTCCCCACACATTCCTTTTTGAAACACATGATTATGAACTAGTGATGAGCATTATTTCCCATTGAGCCCATCCTACTTTGAATTTGAAAACGGCCTTGGAAAATGGTATCGTCTGACTCAAACCAGGGCGGCTGCAAACGATTCCACACCGGACGTCTCTTCTTCCATTGAATAATTTTCCTTTTTCTGCTTTCGCAAACCACTTGTATCAGTTAGTCTCCAGGTCAGAGCTGCAAGTGAAGGTCTCCCGTGGGTTCTTAGGAGTGTTTCCTGTTCCCACTGTACGTGGATATATTGCTCCCTGATCGTAAGTCACTCTTTACACCGCTTACATGCCTCGTTTTAACTACTCTGATGGCCTGGGTTACCCCAGTTTAAAAGAGGGAGGATTGGTATGGGTTTTATAGTGACGTGAATTTTTCTTTTTCACAAATAAACACCTGACACACCACGACATTCACCATTAACAGTAGTAGTAGTGTTTAAATTGATCTTATGGAGTCAGATCTTATGTAAATTTAGAGTTTTAATATTTCCTGTGAAATCGCCCACAAATGTTGTATGTTTGATATATTTGGAGCTTTCTAACTTTATCTATGAAGAAACCTGCTGTGTTTGAGTCGCTGTCACGGAGGCAAGAGGCGGACGACCCGAGACTTTGGTGACATCTCGCGGTCACAGGAGGAACGGGCTGCTACAACAGAGGCTTCGGAGTCAGATCGAGTTTTTTTATTTATTGTTTTTTTTATTATTAATTCATTGAAGTCCTGAGTGGATTTAAAAACGGCACGCAATGACAAAAATAATAATAATAAAAAAAAACGTAATAAAAAAACGCGTGTTTTTTCGTTATTTGCTTTGTTATGTGCAATTGTGTATGTCCACGCGGGGGGCTCTAAGAAGTAATAATAAAAACAAAGAATGAAAAAATAAAAATAAAAATAAAAATATGGGTCTAACTCGGTCTAACTCCGAAGCCTCTGTTGAAGAAGCCCGTTCCTCCTCTGACCACGAGATGTCACCAACGTCCTGGATCGTCCGCCTCGTGCCTCCGTGACAGCGACTCAAAAACAGGTTTCTTCGTAGATAAAAGTTAGAAAGCTCCTAATATATCAAACATACAACGTTATAAAGGTAATATTTCTCACTTTTTCTTCTTTTTGTTCAGGCGCGGCGCGTGACTCAACGTCTCTTCGAAGGACGCGCCCGAAAAATAACGGTCAGTTCGTAATATGAGCTTATTATATGTTTTTAAA
This sequence comes from Gobius niger, assembly GCF_951799975.1. Taxonomy (NCBI): domain Eukaryota; kingdom Metazoa; phylum Chordata; class Actinopteri; order Gobiiformes; family Gobiidae; genus Gobius; species Gobius niger. The sequence goes on from NC_136867.1 coordinate 28,756,482, forward strand.
TGGACAAAAACTCACTTTGGCTAATATTGTAATACAACAGAATACGATATTTTAACACGTCTTGTAACTGGTTTGAGGTTCTTGTTAAAGTTGTTAATTTTCCGTGTGAAATTAGCTAACGTTTTAAATTAGCTAACGTTTTAAATTAGCTAACGTTTTAAATTAGCTAACGTTTTAAATTAGCTAACGTTACACACGAGACGAGACAGTGTGAAATTGCCTTGGGTTTATTTTAATTTTTTTTTCGTATTTACCTAATCTTTATTATTCCACAAGCTTCTTTCAGGTTAGTCTCATTGCTCTGTATTTATATCAAACGTTTTTAGCCGATAATTGAACATTTAAACAGGACACTAAAGCATTAAGCTGTTAACCCCCACATGAACCGAGCACATTTACTCCAGTTTGGCTTTACCCAAATCTAAAAGCAAGAGAGTGGTAAAAAAGGGCCGGATAAGCAACAAAAACACAATTAACCCCTTAACTCCCACCTGAACCGATTACATTTTCTCCAGTTTGGCTTTACCCCAGTCCAAAAGCTTCTGGAAAAAAGCTGTGAAAATAGCAACAAAACTGAGACAAAAACAATGATGGAAATGTGACAAAAAAGTGAGAAAACATTGATGAAAAAGTGGCAAAAATGTCACAAAAAATGGACAATAAATGACAAAAAATGTGATAAAAAAATTGACAAAAAAGTGACAAAAAATGACAAAAATGAGTTGAATACCCAACAAAAGCATAATGGAAAATAAATCTGATGACGTGAGGAAAAAGATCCTCTCGGTTCAGGCGGGAGTTAAGAGGTTAAAAAGTGAAAAACTGACAAAAAAGCATGACAGCCAATCAAAATTTGACGAGCAATGGCAGTGCGTCCCCCAGGCCCTGCGGCGTCTCAGTTAAACCAGGTTTCACAACTTTCAAGGAGGAAAACTGTCACTTCACAGTAAAAAATGAAATAAAAACTAGCCAGACATTTTATGACTGTTTAAAAGGCTTTAAAACCAGTGCTTTTTGGATAAATGTCTGCGTTTACCATATACTAAAGGAAAAAACACATTTTATTCCAATATCAGAAAAAATTCAAGGATAGCTCTTTTAATGAGAGTAGAAAATGAGCGCCGCTTCGGGTCCCACGAGTGTAACAGATTGTTGTGGATTACGGGTGCTCTTCCAAGGAACCGATGGTGCATGAAAACAGAAAAAAATGACTGGCCGTGAGTGTGGAATGCAGGCAAAAAAGGTTTGGGGGCATTCGGTAGTTATCAAAAAGTAAAAGTCCCTTATTATGACATGGACAAAGTAATAAAAATGTTGTATCTATTTGTTACTTTGGATTTTGCGTTTTGGTTTAGCTCTGAGTCTTTTGGTTTAGCTCTGGGTGTTTTGGTTTAGCTCTGGGTGTTTTGCTTTAGCTCTGGGTCTTTTGGTTTAGCTCTGGGTGTTTTGGTTTAGCTCTGGGTCTTTTAGTTTAGCTCTGGGTCTTTTAGTTTAGCTCTGGGTCTTTTGGTTTAGCTCTGGGTGTTTTGGTTTAGCTCTGGGTGTTTTGGTTTAGCTCTGAGTGTTTTGGTTTAGCTCTGAGTGTTTTGGTTTAGCTCTGGGTGTTTTGGTTTAGCTCTGGGTCTTTTAGTTTAGCTCTGGGTCTTTTGGTTTAGCTCTGGGTGTTTTGGTTTAGCTCTGGGTGTTTTGGTTTAGCTCTGAGTGTTTTGGTTTAGCTCTGGGTGTTTTGGTTTAGCTCTGGGTCTTTTAGTTTAGCTCTGGGTCTTTTGGTTTAGCTCTGGGTCTTTTGGTTTAGCTCTGGGTGTTTTGGTTTAGCTCTGAGTGTTTTGGTTTAGCTCTGAGTGTTTTGGTTTAGCTCTGGGTGTTTTGGTTTAGCTCTGGGTGTTTTGGTTTAGCTCTGGGTGTTTTGGTTTAGCTCTGAGTCTTTTGGTTTAGCTCTGAGTGTTTTGGTTTAGCTCTGGGTGTTTTGGTTTAGCTCTGAGTCTTTTGGTTTAGCTCTGGGTGTTTTGGTTTAGCTCTGAGTCTTTTGGTTTAGCTCTGAGTGTTTTGGTTTAGCTCTGGGTGTTTTGGTTTAGCTCTGGGTGTTTTGGTTTAGCTCTGGGTGTTTTGGTTTAGCTCTGGGTGTTTTGGTTTAGCTCTGGGAAACACGGCAAAAGAGTGATGAAAAAGCCACAAAAGAGCGACAAAAACGTTTAAAAATGTGACAATAAAGCTGTAATTTACTATTTCCTTGTTTGCACATTTCCTGTCTATCCTGCACACCCTGAGTGTTTCTGAGAGCTGAACGTAAACAAGTCAATTTCTCCTTTGTGAGATCAATAAAGGCTTATCTTAATTTCTAATACCTTCTCTTGCAGATCGATCGTTAGTGGAGACAAAGAAGACGTCGGAATAATGGTAATGGTTTCAAAACCAGGGCCAGAGTCTGTGGATTCATCTGTGAAATTAAACAGAATATAATTAATGAGGCACAAAATAGAAGTGGTTCCCAACAAAGTGTTTGTGCAATTATGATTTTAATGGTTATTTAGTGATAGGTTTACCCAGATCTTCATCACGTCTTGTATTTTGTTGGTGAAAAAAACGCTAGATTGAGCTAAAAAAAAAAAAAAAAGAGTAAAAAAGTTATCCCTCATCTTTGCCTCTCGCTGCAATAATACTTTGAGGAGATGGACCAGTTTCTTAGACTTTCATGAAGCCACAGAAATATCACTGGCTCTAATGAATGACTCTGGTGTTTGTTTTGACAGGCAGACGCTGACGATGCCTCTAAAGTGAAAACTGTTGTAAAGAAACGACACCGCTGTGATGAGTGTGGGCAGTCATTCAGCCACAAAACAAATCTAACAAAGCATCAGAGATTCCACAGCGGGAAAAATCTCCTCTGCTGCTCCGTGTGTGATAAAAGGTTTACTAAAAAATCACTGCTCACTGTCCACATGAGAGTCCACACTGGAGAGAGGCCGTTCACATGTGACCAGTGTGGGTCATCGTTTACAAAGAAGAAAACACTGAAACAACACGCAGTCGTTCACACAAGAAAACGAGACTTCAGCTGCGACGAGTGCGGGAAAAGTTTTGGACAATCATCAACTTTACGAGTTCACCGCCTCATTCACACAGAAGAAAAGAGACACCGCTGTGACCAGTGTGGAAGAGCCTTTCGTCGCAAAAGTGGATTGACACAACACAAACGCACTCACAGTAAAACGACCTTTCCCTGTGATGAGTGTGGAAAACACCTCTCCAGAAAATCCTCCTTAGAGCAACATAAACGGATGCACGCAGGAGGACAGCACGTGTTCGTCTGTAAAACGTTCTGTGGGAAAACATTCAAAAGTAAAAGAGCTCTCAGAGAACATGAGAAAGTCGTCCATGAGAATATAAGGTACCAGTGTGAGCAGTGTGGCAGGTCTTTTACCAGTAAAGCCAATCTGAAAGTTCATCAGAACCTTCACACAGGGAAACGGTTCTCCTGTGACCAGTGTGGAAAAGAGTTTATATGTAAGAAGAACGTGAAGCGTCACCAGCGCGTCCACCTGGAGAGAAGCCCTTCACCTGTGACCTCTGTGGAACATCTTTCTCTCACTCAGGCACTTTGAAAAGGCACAAACTCGTGCACAAAAGAGAGAGGAAACACGTCTGTGATGAGTGTGGGAGAGCATTTGGTCAGCGGGGAAATTTGAAACGACATAAACAAAGTCATGTGGAGAAGCCTCATGGACGTGGTCAGAGCAGAAAAGCCCTGAAACACCAGAGCGTTCAAAACCGAGCGGCCGAACTCTCCTCAGACCAGATCCAACTGAAGCCACTGGAAATAAGGCTTCACCGACTCCAAACATGAGGCTCCAAACCTCAGGCTGTTCCTGCGCTTTGACGTTCACACTGTCACTGAGGCTTGTTTTTGTTTGAACATGTTTCTTCTTTTTGAGAAAATGTATCTTCGAAAGTTCAAATTCAGTTCTACAGTTGGAATAAAAGCAGTGACTTATTTTTTTCTTTAAATTACAAAAACTAAATGTTTAAACGAATCTTTATTGTGTTTTTTCTACATAATAATTGTTTTTGTCACGTTGCTCTGGATGTTTTAGGAGCTAAACTTCTGCTAAATTGAGGTTTAATGTTGTTCCCTCGTTAAAATAAAGTTAAATTCAAGGCAGTCGTGTTTCTTGTTGTTCATGTTTGAGAAATCCTGCACATTCAGTCTGTCTCGCCAACGCTCTGCTCCACCTGCTGATGTCACGAGGTGATGCTGTTGTGTGTCCACATGGCTTTAGCAGACCCAGACGACAGCTCTCAAATTACCTTCACTACAAAGTCACTTTCCAGATGTTTGTGTGCGGGACACGGGAACGTCGCCGCAGCTCCGCCCTCTTTACACGAGATCGAAAACTCACCAAACATGACTAAGACTAACGTTACTTTGAAATAATTTCACTGAAGTGCAAGTAAAAAGTTTTGCCCAAATATTTACTGAAGTAAAAGTTAAAAAAGCACTTGGAGAAAACGTTATTCGAGTACTGTGAGTAACTGAGTCAAAAAGTCTGGTTTATTTTCAATGAATGTAAATTCCAAGATAATAATTGTAAAGAACAAAGAGCACGAGACGAACGACGTCGACTTTGTGGATCAGATGAAGATTTTGCCGCATAAATATTTACTCACAGTGGAAAAAGTACCAATTATCTCTACTCAAGTAACAGTACTTGAGTAAATGTAACTGAGTACTACCCGCCTCTGGTTACTGCCTCACGTGCCTCCCCTGACCCCACGCCCCTGGTGATGAGGAGTCAGAAATACTTTTACAATACAGACCTGTAGTTGTACTCACATGTACTTCACTTTTCAAAATGTATTTATCCTGTTTTCACTTACGCTCAGTTCCTCAGCATCAAATAGTATTTATTATGTATTATACAGTATTAGTACTTATTATGTTAGACAGTCTGACTGTAAAAAAGGCCCCCTTGTGGCCGCTCAGACACTTTACTGTGACTTTCTCTCTCCTACGAAGGGACGTGTGTCGGCGCGAGTCCACAGTTCCCTGATTACTCGTGTTTATGTTGAGGAAAAAATCCACGGCCACTCCGACGTAAACAGTTGAACAAAAATTTATTTCCAGAACTTGTTGAACTTTACAGGAGCATAGAATCTTTAAGAAACCTCTTATAAACTACGGTAAGAAACTGTTGGGCTCTTTTCCTAATGTTGCTGCTTCTCGCGCCGGCTCTCCACTGCCTCTGATCCTGCTCTAGCGCAACGCGCAGCTCCGGGCTTAAAGCTCCAATGCGGACATTTTAAATTACAAATTAGCTTATAAAATACATCTATTCACAAATTTACCTACCAAAATAAACACGAATGCAATACTACAATTTTACTCTATTTTTCCCGCAACAAATTAACCCATTAAATCCCTTGTAAAAATAAATAAATATTATTATTAAATACAAAATGCAGCATGTATTAATTACACTAAACCTGGCGCCCACAGGACGTCTCGCTTCACCTGGACTCTTAGCCAATCACAAGTTGACGCAGGCTCGTGGCACGCTGGTATCATTCAGCACGAGGCTTTTGCCAGTAGTGTACGCTCGTAGCACCCATAACCCACCTTGTGAATACAACTGTCCTGTTATTCTGTGTGCGTCTTACAAGTAAGCATCTGTATTTCTTTGTTTCTGTACTGTCGTTGCTAAAGCTACATTTGTCGTGTTTGATCTGTTTAATGTTGCTAAACGTAAGCTCAGGCTTTGCCTGCCCTACAAGGCCTCGAGCGTGATGTTCCCTTCTATAGATGTGGAAGTTGCCACTCGGGCATTATTGTTTGGTTACACCATGTAAACTAGCAGTTAAGCACTGTAGGTGCATCGTTTGTAAGCTATCACTGCGACATTCGCCTTAAGTCCAGTTAATTGGTATAAGTCACGCATCTCCCGCATGACCACTGGTGGTCACGTGACACCTCCCGGTGAGGCCTGGTGTAGTTATTTACGCGACCAGCAGAGGGCGCCATCGTATTGTGGATGGTGTATTCTTTCCCATTTTCATGGTGGAGCTGTTAGGCCCACATAACATCCTTTTACATTGTTTAATGCCAGTTTCGGCCATGTTACGGTGATGTATTCCAGCTATTATATTATCATAGCAGATAGGAAATATGGATAGATGTTTGTTGCATTATAATTCATTTGCATTCAACTAATTCTGTTTTTATTTCTGTTTATCTGTTTCAGAACCACACACACACACACACATACACACTCACGAACAGTTGTAACTTCAATAAACCAAATCTAAAGAAACATCTGGTGTGATTCTGATCGATCACCCACTGTGGGCTCTACTTAGCGATCCAACACAAATCTAACTCAACGAAGCCAGTCTTCTTCCGTACACTGACACTGACTCAGGCTCGTGTAGAGGCTGAACCGTTTTCATATTGAACAGGAAATATGTCATAGAACCGGAAATATGGAAATAAATGCAATAAAATTATTGGCATGAGAATGACGCACTAACTAAGTATTTGAATTCATCTTCAAGATTAGCATAAGTTTCACATTGTTCCAGTGATATCGGTAAGAAACTGTTTTGTATCAGAAATAACGAGTCAACGAAGGAGACGGGAGGACATTGAGTAACATGGGGCCCCGGAGCGTGCAGTCCAACTGTATATCACTAAGAGCAGATGGCCTTGCACGGGCCGGGCCTCCCCACTTAGATAAAAATGTATTGGACAATGTAAAATGTAACTCCACCTCTGTATGTAATATGCTATGGAAAAACTAAATAAAAGGCTGTGCAGAAAATAACTCTTTGAGAATGGGTGCAGGAGAACCACACTGCGTAGCTGTGGTGAACTGCTATTCTCCCTTGCAAGCCGACCAAAGCACTGATCTCTGTCGTTTCTTTCAAGTAAGCGTTCTCCAGAATTGGAAAACCAAGGTATTAACCCTAATTTTCTGACAAAATACCACGTAATATTCAAAAACATGGAACATTTAGCAAAGACGTTATAGAGGTAATATTTCTATCTTTCTCTTCTTTAAAAAAAAAACAACAGTCAGCGCATTTATATGACCTTACTTTACGTCAGAACTTTCAGGATGTGACAGAGTTCGATACTTTAACCTCTTAACTCCCACCTGAACCGAGCACATTTTCTCCAGCTTTACCCCAATCCAAAAGCTTCTGGAAAAAAGGTGTGAAAATAGCAACAAAACTGAGACGAAAACAAGGATGAAAATGTGAAAAAAGTGAGAAAAAATTGACGAAAAAGTGGCAGAAATTGACAAAAAATTGCCGAAAAAGTGAGAAAAATTTGACAAAAAATGGACCAAAAAAAACCCGAAAAATTTGACAAAAGGTCACGAAAACTTGACAAAAATGAGACGACTGCCCAACAAAAAAAAGTGCTGAAAAAAAATCTGATGAGAGGAAAAAGATCAATTTAGTTTTGTAGATCTTAGCTTTCAAATGAGGCGTTACACTGGCCTACAGGATTTGGGTAAAGCTGAACTGGAGAAAATGCTCTCGGTTCAGGCGGGAGTTAAGAGGTTAACACCGTCTTGTTCTCGTTTAAAGTCGTGAATTAAACTGACTTTTATCTTGATGTGCGACAGGTCATGTGATCACGTCACATCAGCAGCATCTGTAAAGGAAAGCTGCACAGACAGACTTCCTCTTTGTGGCCGGTGCATCTGCTGCTTTCTGCTGAGCGGAACAACTGTGAAGGTTTAGGTTTTACACTAACTTTGTATTTTTGTTTTGAAGGATCCAAACAGTCCAGTTTAAAGGTTTGTTTTTATCTCACATATTGTTTTATATCTGCTGTTGGCTCAGAGCTGGTTTCTGTTTGTTTTGGAGTGAGTTTACTTTGTGCCTTTGTTATTTAAACAATAACCCTCTGGTTGGCGTCGGCCCAGTGCACTGACAGGTGGGGGCGATGGGGGTTCACTTCAGGTGGGACTTTGTTTGTAGTTTTGGTGGCACATGTAAATCCTCCACATTTCTGAACCTGAATATCTCCATCAGGACGAAACTAAACTGATTCACTCATTTAGAGCTTTTCAATGAAGCCAAATGTGAAGAGGCTTTGGGAAAATGGTGGCCATTAATACAAACACAGAAGAAAAGTAAATGTGTAAAACATTGTATTGTTTGCATATTTGATATAAATGTCCTAATAACACATTAACACATAGTATGACTCATTCTAAGAGTATTTAAGTGTTTAAACACGTCCTCTCTCGTGGACACTTGTAGTTATTTTGTCCGTTTCGATGGAGGAAATAACTGCACCCCCACTTATCAACAGTGGAATCTCTGAGACACTTTGTTCTTCCTGAGATGGAGAAGGAAACATGCGTCAGAGATCAAGATGCAAGATAAAACCTGTGCACAAAGTGTGAGGCATCGATCTGTGTTTTAGAGACGAGGAACTGCTTTTCAAACTTGTTTCCAGTCTCCTTAAGATAATAATAATAATGATAAAGATAATAATGTGTGTTTAACCTTGTGTTTGTTTGTCACTCGTGCCTCCCTCACCCCAGCTCAAAGCCACACTTCTGCATCTCAAAAACAACAACGACATTGAGTATTTTCCTTCGAGTCTTTATTTCATTGTAAATGAAGCTCCAGTTTGAGTTTTTAAGCAACAGAGTGAGGACATTTTGGGTCGTCCTCACTTATTTGAAGGACTGTTTGAGGGTCAGGATGTGGTTTTACGGTTAGAATTGGGTTTAGAAAAGGGTTAGGGTCTATGAGTGTCCTCACTAAGATAGAAGTACAAGATTGAGTACGTGCGTGTGTGTGCGTGCGTGCGTGCGTGTGTGCGTGTGTGTGTGTGTGTGTGTGTGTGTGTGCATGTGTGTGTGTGTGTGTGTGTGTGCATGTGTGCGTGCGTGCGTGCGTGTGTGTGTGTGTGTGTGTGTGTGTGTGCATGTGTGTGTGTGCGTGTGTGTGTGTGTGTGTGTGCCAGTTTGAATCTAATTTAATGTTTTTTTCATGACATTTAAGGCTAAAGCGTCCATTTGTGGTTAAAAATTCATGCTGGACGATATCAATCCAATACAGTCTTTTTGTACTATTGTATTTTTATATCAGGTATATCAGTATAAAGTATATATTGATATATTTTTATACATTAGATTACATATACATTGTTGACCTGTTGGATATTACAGCGTTTTCTAGTTGCATTTATAATCATGCAACAACAAAACAATATTGAAAAATAAAATTAGGTCCAGGCAAGAGTCCACTGACCTTAAAGGAACAGGCCACCGTTTTCCATTCTGTGATTTGTTCTTACCTGAGTTTAGACGAGTTGATACGTACCCGTCCTTTGTACCTTTGTGCCTGTGAAAGAGCTTGGTCGCTTCTAATTTCACCCCCGTTTGGAGCCATAGGAATACATTGGGAGAGGCCAAATGCTAACAACATCTTTGGTAGACCAGACCGGTACGTATCAACTCGTCTAAGCTCAGGTAAGAACATATCTCAGTGTGGAAAACCATGACCTGTTCCTTTAAGGTTATGGCCAGTGGTTGCATGACTCTCTAATCCACAACACAACTGGGTTAGAGAGATTTCAGAATAATGAGACGTCGGACTAAAGGCATGGCACCGTTAGCGATAGTAGCCTAGCTTAGCACAGTCTTGAATATGCAGTGGCTCCTACGACTGCGGCATGAACCTGCAGGTGGAGCCGGTGAGGTAGATTCACAGCTTTTGGGGGATCGGACACGATCCAGTCATTAAAGGGGGGTATTATGCAAAATGGACTTTTTCAAGCTTTACATCATGTTATTTTGTCATTCCCTCATTAAAATCATGCCTTAAGTGTTGCCTTGGCTCATTCACGTATTTCTGAGTAATCTGTAAAAACTCTGATGGCGGCCATTTTAGGGATAGGTTTGCCTGAGTCCTCCTAGGAACGCCCCCACCTCCTGGAGACGCCTCCGAGCTTTCGTCACTAGCCGAGTAACCGACCACTGCTCCTCAGCAGAACCCCCTCCCCACTGATGCCACAGACAGCGTGTGGAGGGGGCGTGTCGGAAAGGCTCAGAGGTTCTTAAAGAGACAGAGGCCTATTTCAAGACATTCACTACAGCCATTTTGAGAGAGACATTTTATACAAGGCAGTTATTCTAATTTACTGCATTTACAGACAAACAGAAGGTTTGTCATCATTGAAGTGTGATATAGACTGGTGCTATGTGATTGAAAAAAGCAGAATGCCCCCTCATTAAATCCCATCAGTTACTCTGAACATGCCTGGATCGGCTCCTGAATATCAGATCAGGATATTTCTAATGAATACTTCATGTTCTCTTGCAGTTTGTGGAGACGAGAAGAGCTCAGGAAAATGGTGAGTTCTTTTTTATTACACGCCACTGTTGAAAATATTTTTAAAATGTTAGTAAATACTTCAAATATCTATAAGAAAAGTCCAATAATGGTTATTTGTGTGGTACAATCTATGAAATAAAACAGAAGGTAATTAGGCCAAGAGTGGAATAATTAATGCTCTTCTCTAACCCCTCCTTGAATCTTTGGTGGCACAGCTTCAAGGTCCCAGGTTTCCTCTACCACTAAAGACATGTACAATAGGTTCCCCGCTGGGGCCAGGACTCCCCTGAAAAGGAGATTCTTAATCTCAGTGGGATTTTCCTGGTTAAATAAAGGTCAAAGAAAAAAGAAAAGCTCTGTTGTCGAACCCCACACGACCGGGGTCAAGGGTCTCCCAGGGCAAACAGGTCAGATAAAGATAACTCTGTTGTTTGTTTTGACAGGCAGACGCTGACGATGCCCCTAAAGCGAAAACTGTTGTAAAGAAACGACACCGCTGTGATGAGTGTGGGAAGTCGTTCAGCCATGAATCAAATCTAACAAAGCATCAGAGATTCCACAGCGGGAAAAATCTCCTCTGCTGCTCCGTGTGTGATAAAAGGTTTGCTAAAAAATACCTGCTCACCGCCCACATGAGAGTCCACACTGGAGAGAGGCCGTTCACATGTGACCAGTGTGGGTCATCGTTTAAAGACACGGGAACACTTAAACTACACGCGGTCGTTCACACAAGTAAACGAGACTTCAGCTGCGACGAGTGCGGGAAAAGTTTCGGACGTTCAAACACTTTACGAGAGCACCTCCTCATTCACTCAGAAGAAAAGAGACATCGCTGTGACCAGTGTGGAAGAGCCTTTCGTCTCAAAAGCGCGTTGATACGACACAAAGGCACTCACAGCAAAACGACCTTTCCCTGTGATGAGTGTGGAAAACACCTCTCCAGAAAATCCTCCTTAGAGCGACATAAACGGATGCACGCAGGAGGACAGCACGTGTTCGTCTGTAAAACGTTCTGTGGGAAAACATTCAAAAGTAAAGATGCTCTAACAAAACATGAGAAAGTCGTCCATGAGAATATAAGGTACCAGTGTGAGCAGTGTGGTGAATCCTTTGCTGGTAAAGCGTATCTGAAAGTTCACCAGAACCTTCACACAGGGAAACGGTTCTCCTGTGACCAGTGTGAGAAAAGGTATTTTGACAAGAACAGCCTGAAGCTTCACCAGCGCGTCCACACTGGTGACAAGCCCTTCACCTGTGACCTCTGTGGAACATCTTTCTCTCAGTCAGGACATTTGAAAAAGCACCAACTCGTGCACACAAAAGAGAGGAAACACGTCTGTGATGAGTGTGGGAGAGCATTTGGTCACCAGGGAAGTTTGAAACAGCACAAACAAAGTCATGTGGAGAAGCCTCATGGACGTGGTCAGAGCAGAAAAGCCCTGAAACACCAGAGCGTTCAAAACCGAGCGGCCGAACTCTCCTCAGACCAGATCCAACTGAAGCCACTGGAAATAAGGCTTCACCGACTCCAAACATGAGGCTCCAAACCTCAGGCTGTTCCTGCCCCGTCTGCCCCGCCCACTGTCCCAGAATCAGCACACACAACGTTTCATTGCTAGAGGCTTATTGTATTGAAAAGTCTGATTTTTCTACATTATAATTATTTTTGTTATTTTGTTAATTGACTTGAGATTTTTCCAAGTTTTAATTTTGTTCCCTCATTAAAATAAAACAAAACTCCTGTGTTTCTTGTCCAGTCGGTCTCATCAAGAACCATAAGAACTCACAACGCTCCGCTCCCCCTGCTGATGTCATGAGGTGATGCTGTCGTGTCCAGACGGCTTCATTCGCAACAGCTCTCAAATTACCTCCACTATCACTTTCCAAATGTTTGTTCTAAAACCTGTAACAGAAACATTGAGGCGTCGACGACAGTGAAGAAAGTTTAATGGTTTAAAAACACCACATTTTTAAAATCCAGGTTCATCTCGTCGTCATTCATTCATTTTCACCAGTTTTTACATTGAAAAGTTTTAAATATAATGTCACATTTTCACTAGTTAAAAAGTTTGTTAAGACACAAAATAAAAAAAAATGCTAAAACTCAGCTGGATTCCATCTTCCATTTGAATTTCTTGAAGCTTCGAGGAGGTTTTTCTGAAGCAAAAAGAGAAACAAACTGGTTTAACACCACGCCCCCTCAGGCTAACACCACACCCCCTCAGACTAACACCACGCCCCTCAGACTAACACCACGCCCCCCTCAGACTAACACACGCCCCCTCAGACTAACACACGCCCCCTCAGACTAACACCACGCCCCTCAGACTAACACCACGCCCCCTCAGACTAACACACGCCCCCTCAGACTAACACACGCCCCCTCAGACTAACACACGCCCCTCAGACTAACACCACGCCCCTCAGACTAACACCACGCCCCCTCAGACTAACACACGCCCCCTCAGACTAACACACGCCCCCCTCAGACTAACACACGCCCCCTCAGACTAACACACGCCCCTCAGACTAACACCACGCCCCCTCAGACTAACACCACGCCCCCTCAGACTAACACACGCCCCCTCAGACTAACACCACGCCCCCTCAGACTAACACCACACCCCCTCAGACTAACACACGCCCCTCAGACTAACACCACGCCCCCTCAGACTAACACACGCCCCTCAGACTAACACCACGCCCCTCAGACTAACACCACGCCCCCTCAGACTAACACACGCCCCCTCAGACTAACACACGCCCCTCAGACTAACACCACGCCCCCTCAGACTAACACCACGCCCCCTCAGACTAACACACGCCCCCTCAGACTAACACCACGCCCCCTCAGACTAACACCACACCCCCTCAGACTAACACCACGCCAACGTTTTTCCGTTTTTGGCATAAAAACAAACATACAACAAAATACTATGTGACTTTTAAGCCGGAACATGATTTAGTCAAGTTGAAAAACCAAACCAATAAATACTTTGAGTGCTTTTTCGTGAGTAGTTTTTACCGTCAGAGGTCAGAGTGGTGAGACGAGTGATGTTGGTGACAGACGAGGCGTCCTTCCAAACGTCTCCTGAAAAACAAAAACAAACGGCTCTAAAACAAGACAAGAAGGGTTTAAAGAAGCAACAATCACAGTGTGAAGTCTCCCATCTCCATCTAACACGAGACAAAGACTCGATTTTTCTGCCACGACTCGACTTCCTCACCCGACACGCAGACGTTGGCCGTGGTTCTGTACTTCAGACTTTTCTGTTTCTTTCTCTGGTATCTCGATGAGGGGGCGGGGTTTGACTCACGACTGGTCACGTGATCCACCTCCACCGCACGATGTCGCCGAGACTTTAACACCTGGAAAAGGACGAGGACATGTTTCACTTTGAGAACAACGAGGTGAATCCAGAGAGAGTTTGAGGCTGGAGCCGTGCGCACCTCGGCCGCCTCTCCGTACGCTCGCGTCTTGATGGAGGCCAGAAGGTCTGCTCGTCTGGAACTCTGCACAAAGCAAACACACAGCTGTGCTCAAACGGTTACATGGAAGTAAAGGCTCAACAATGGGTCATTAGAAACGTCGAATACGCACAAAGACAAAGTGCATGGTCTTTACATTTGACTGGCTGACGCCTGTATGAACTCTACACCGCGCTCCAAATTATTATGCAAATGACATTTTTCTAAGATTTTCTAAATTGTCAACTCAAATGAGAGTCAGCATAATTTTCAAGTCTTTAACTGGTAAAGGATCATTTAAATGTGGTGGAAAAAATCTCCCAGTGATAACAGTATTTTATTCAAAAATAAATATAGTAAAAACCTCAAAATCCACTGTTCCAAATTATTATGCAACTCATTGTTTCAATACATTTTAAAGCTTGTAATTAACTGAAAATGGTAATTTGTTGTATTTGTAGCATTAGGAGGTCATACTTACTGAAATCAGAAGCTATTTCAATCAAAAAAATATTAACAGGTCAAGTTATATTTTACCATAGGAGCCCTTGTGTGAAGCAGCTTCAAAATTCTTAAATCCATTAAAATTGTGAGTTTTTGGACAGTTTCTGCTTGGATTTCTTTGCAGGATGTCAGAATAGCCTCCCAGAGCTGCTGTTTGGATGAAAACTGCCTCCCACCCTCACAATAGTTTTTTTTGTTGAGGCTCCAAAGGTTCTCAACAGGGTTGAGGTCAGGAAAGGAGGGGGTCCACATCATGAGTTTCTCTCCTTTTATGCCCATAGCAGCCAGTGATGCAGAGGTTTTCTTTGCAGCAGGACATGGTGCGTTGTCATGCATGAAGAGTATTTTGTTAGGGAAAGCACGGCTCTTCTTTTTGTAGCATAGAAGACAGTGGTCAGTCAGAAACTCCACATATTTTTCAAAGGTCATTTTCACACCTTCAGGGATCCTAAAAGGGCCTAAAGAGGCCGACCAGCTCTCTCACCATGACTCTGGCCCAAAACATGACTCCGCCACCTCTTTACTGACGTCACAGACTTGTTGGGACATTGTGGTCATTCACCAACTATCCACTACTCCATTGATTTGACCATCCAGGGTTACACGGCCTCATCAGTGAACAAGACTGTTTGAAAATGAGTCCTCATGTATTTCTGAGCCACTGCAGCCGTTTCTGTTCATCAGCTTCAATGAACAGTTTAGGGGAGGCCCGGATTGAAGGTTTATGCACAACTGCAGCCTCTGGAAGGTCCTACACCTTCATGTTCGGGAGACTCCAGAGGCACCAGCAGCTTCAAATACCTGTCTGCTGCTTTGTAGCATCTGTTCTAATAATCTGATGTGTTTGTCTGGCAGAAACCGTCCATGTTGTACCTTTATCTGCACAAACCCGTGTGTGTCTGAATCATCCACAAATCTCTTATCAGTTCGATGATTACGCCTAATATTTCATGAAATATCGAAGGTTTTCATACCTAGACCAAGGCATTCAACTATTTCACGCTTTTCATCAGCAGAGAGATCCTTTTTCTTTCCCATATTGCTTGAAAATGATGATCTGCATAATAAAGTGGAACACCCTTTTTCAGTAGTTTTTCCCTTAACTGGGCTTAACCCGACAACTAATAATCCCAGGTCTCTGAGATTAATGTCAGTGATTCATAGAGCCCCAAGACACGATACCATCCATGAGTTTCATTATTATTGTTATTTTTTTTACCTTTTTGACACAAAAGTACAATTTGCATAATAATTTGGAACGCAGTGTATGAACTCTACACCGCGTTCCAAATTATTATGAAAACTGTATTTCAGCGTCAAAAAGGTAAAAAACAAAAACCTGGATGGTTTTGTGTCTCGGGCTCTTTGAATCACTGACATTAATCTCAGAGACCTGGGATGATTAGTTTTCAGGTTAAGCCCAGTTGAGGGAAAAAACTGCTGAAAAAGGATGTTCCACATTATTAACCTCTTACCACCCGCCTGAACCAAATGCATTCTGTCCTCTTAGGTTGTTATATAGGTCTGTGTAACACCTCATTTGAAAGCTAAGACCCACAAAACTGATCTTTTTCCTCGCGTTGTTGCTGTGTTGTGTCACCTTTTTTTAATTTTTTTTGTCATAATTTTGTAATTTTTGTTGTTGTTTTTTTGTCACATTTTTGTTGATTTTTTGTCATTTTTTTGTTGAATTTTTGTCATTTTTGGGTTGAGTTTTTGTCACATTTTTGTTGAGATTTGTTTCCTTTTTGTCGCGTTTACATCCTTGTTTTCTTCTCATTTTCTGTGGCTGTTTTGGTGCTTTTTTCCCAAGAAGCTTTTTGATTAGGGTAAAGCCAAACTGGAGAAAATGGGATCCGTTCAGGTGGGAGTTAAGAGGTTAAGCAGATCATCATTTTCAAGCAGATCATCGTTTTCAAGCAAGATGGTAAAGAAAAAGAATGTCTGCTGATGAAAAGCGTGAAATAGTTGAAGTCCTTGGTCTAGGTATGAAAACCTTCGATATTTTATGAAAGATTAAGCTTAATCATCATACAGATAAGAGATTTGATTCAGACACACTCGGGTTTGTGCAGATAAAGCCACAATGAGGACGGTTTCTGCCAGAAAAAACACATCAGATTAAGAGAACAGCTGCTACAAAACTGCTGGTGCCCCCGATCATGAAGGTGTCGGACCCTTCAGAGGCTGCAGTTGTGCATAAACCTTCTATCCGGCCTCCCCTAAACTGTTCATTGAAGCTGAAGAAATACATGAGGACTCATTTACAAACACTTGTTCACTGATGAGGCCGTGTGACCCTGGATGGTCAGATGGATGGAGTAGTGGACGGTTGGTGAATGGCCACCATGTCCCAACAAGGCTGTGACGTCAGCAAGGAGGGGGCGGAGTCATGTTTTAGGCCAGAATCATGGGGAGAGAGCTGGTCGACCCCTTTAGGATCCCTGAAGGTGTGAAAATGACCTCTTTCTGACTGACCACTTTCTTCTATGGTACAAACAAACAAGAACAAGATCATCTTCATCATGACAACGCACCATGTCCTGCTGTAAAGAAAACCTCTGCATCACTGGCTGCTATGGGCATAAAAGGAGAGAAACTCATGATGTGGACCCCCTCCTACCCTGACTTCAACCCCATTGAGAACCTTTGGAGCCTCAAGCAAAACATGAGGATTTCCTATATTCATTCTTGAAAAAAATACTGTTATCACAGGGAGGTTTTTTCAATCACATTTAAATGATCCTCTAACAGTTAACCTCTTAACTCCCGCCTGATCCGAGAGCCTTTTCTCCAGTTCAGCTTTACCCAAATCCTGTAGGCCAGTGTAACGCCTCATTTGAAAGCTAAGATCTACAAAACTCATCTAAATGGATCTTTTTCCTCACATCATCAGATTTTTTTTTCATCATTTTTTGGGGGGTTTTCAACTATATTTTGTAACTTTTTGTCGCTTTTTTGTGACATTTTTTCCACTTTTTCATAATTCATCATTATTTGTCAATTTTTCATCATTTTTTGTCACTTTCTGTCATTTTTTTGTCCATTTTTTGTCACATTTTTGTCATTCTTTCATACATTTTTTGTCAATTTTTGTGACATTTTTGCCACTTTTTCATATTTTTTTTTGTCAATTTTTTGTCCATTTTTTTGTCAATTTTTTGTCTTTTTTGTCAATTTTTCATCACATTTTTGCCACTTTTTCATAATTCATAATTTTTTGTCAATTTTTCATCATTTTTTGTCAATTTTTGTCATATTTTTTGTCATTTTTTTTGTCATTTTTTTGTCATTTTTTTGTATATTTTTTGTCAAATTTTGTGTCATTTTTGCCACTTTTTTATAATTTTTTTTGTCAAATTTTTGTCCATTTTTTGTCACATCTTCATCATTGTTTTCGTCTCAGTTCTGTCACTATCTTCTCACCTTTTTTCCTTTTTTCCTTTTGGATTGGGGTAAAGCCAAACTGGAGAAAATGTGCTCGGTTCAGGAGTTAAGGGGTTAAACACTAATGAATTACGCTGACTGTCATTTGAGTTGATCATTTAGAAAATCTTAGAAAAATGTCATTTGCATAATAATGTGGAACGCAGTGTAACCTACTTGTGTAATTGTTGTTGTAATAAGTTGATGATCTGACCTCCTGTTGAGAGGACGTCCCGTCTCCGCCGTCTTCATCACGACTCGATCCGGCCTGAACAAACTGAGGGGAAAAAGAGGAAATGGTTCATAGACACATTCAGTCCCGTTTGCTCCTGGTTTACTCGGTTTAAAGCCCACCTTGTCCTGCTGCCACCTGTAGAAGTCCAGGACGGTGCCCCTCAGGGTCTGGACCATGTTTGGATGGGTCAGACTCAGACTGGAGTCGGACTGAGGACAGACCGACGACTTCAGGTTCTCGTAAAGGCCGTGGACATTGGACAACTCCTGAAAACAGACTGGCTTTAGAAACGTGAAGACACATCAGTACTCGAGTAAATGTAACTGAGTACAAAGACCTGTAGTTTTACTCACATGTTTACTTCACTTTTTGAAATGTACAGATTTGTTTAATCCTGTTTTCACTCACACTCAGTTCCTCAGCACTGAAACAGTATTTTACTTTTGATGTTGGAGTCTGACTCAGAGCACGGGTCTGGTCATGTGATCACGTCAACAGCGTCTGGAGGAAACTTTAGGAAAGGGAACTTCCTCTTCCTGAACAGGCCTGTGCACGAGCTGCTTTCTGCTGAGCGGAAGAACTGTGGAGATTTAGGCTTTACACTAACTTTGTATTTTTGTTTTGAAGGATCCAAAACAGTCCAGTTTAAAGGTTTGTTTTTATCTCACATATTGTTTTATATCTGCTGTTGGCTCAGAGCTGGTTTCTGTTTGTTTTGGAGTGAGTTTACTTTGTTCCTTTGTTGACGATGTTTACAGTGAACCATCGTGATGGACGATGATGTCGTCCATTTCTCATTCTAAGCATTTTTAAAGACATTTACATAGCCTATATCTATGCTGCATATTACTATGTATGTTAGGAAAATGTGAGATTGCAGGAGAAATGGATCTAAACTAACATGACCTGAACACAGTCACGGAACACGAATTTTGCAACAGAAATGTGTTAAAACTTGTGCGTAAAGTCTGAGAGAACGACTTATTCAGAGCGTCAACTCCTCGATATCAGTGCTCTTATCACACTAATACAAATGTAAATCGGAGCTTATTATTTGCATTTGCTCAATTTCAACGTAATGTTTAAGAAACAGAGGGTGAACGGGACAATATTCAGAAGTTTGCGTCGGAGCTGCGTGTTTGTGACAGGAGGGGGCGTGGCCTCGCGATGGTGGCTCATCCATCGTGATGGACGATGATATGGACGATATCATCACAACACTAGTGACTTTGTTTGTAGTTTTGGTGGCACATGTAAATCCTCCACCTCTGAACCTGAATATCTCCATCAGTACAAAACTAAACTGATTCACTCATTTAGAGCTTTTCAATGAAGCCAAATGTGCAGGAGCTTTGGGAACTTTATTTATTTCATCTGGAAAATGGTGGCCATTAATACAAAAACAATTAAAGTAAATGTGTAAAAGTTATTATTGAGCTAATTTTGGATTGAAATGTTGTTTGCATATTTTATACAAGTGTCCTAGTAACACACTAATACTACTTGAGAACTTGATTACATGTACTTTAGCAATATTTGAGTAAATGTATCTACAGTGCCTCTCGAAAGTATTCATACACCTTGAACTTTTGCACATTTTGTCATGTTGACAACCCTAAACATGAAGATTTTATTTTGATTTTTTTACTGAACGTTCACACACAAGTAACAGACAACTGTGAAGTGAAAGCAAAATGATACATGATTCTGTTATTTTTCCAAAAATAGAAAAGTGAAAAGTGGGGCTTGCATAAGTATTCATACAGCATGAATGAATACTTTGTGGGACCCCCTTTTGCTGTAATAAGCAGCAGCAAGTCTTCTGGGGTCTGACTCTACAAGATTTGCACATGTAGAGACTGACATTTTAGCCCATTCATCTTTACAAAACAACTCCAGCTCTGTCACATTAGAAGGAGAGCGTTTGTGAACAGCAGTTTTCAGATTATTCCACAGATTTTCAATAGGATTTAGGTCAGGACTTTGACTGGGCCATTCTAACACATTAATATGTTTTTATTGAACCATTCCATTGGAGATTTATCTTTGTGTTTAGGGTCATTGTCCTGCTGGAAGGTGAATCTCCGCCCCAGCCTCAGTTCTCTTTCTGACTCCAGCAGGTTTTCCTCCAAAATGTCTCTGTATTTGGCTCCATCCATCTTCACAACTATTCTTACAATCTCCCCAGTCCCCGCTGAGGAAAAGCAGCCCCACAGCATGATGCCCCCCCCCGTATATTTGACACTGGGGATGGTGCACTCAGGACAATGAGCAGTGTCAGGTTTGCTCCATACATAATGTTTTGCATTTGGTCCAAAAAGTTATATTTTTCTCTCATCTGACCAAAGCTCCTTCGTCCACATGGAGCTGTGTCCTCCATATGACTTCTAGCAAACTTCAAACGGGATTTCTTATGGCCTCCTTTCAATAATGGCTTTCTTCTTCCACTCGTCCATGAAGGCCAGATTTGTGTAGAGTAAGACTCATAGTTGTCCCATGTACAGATTCACCCAGCTCAGCGGCAGGACTTCACAGCTCCTCCAGAGTTATCATGGGGCACTTGGTTGTATTTCTGACCAGTGTTCTCCTGGTTCAGTTTGTTAGTTTACGTGAACAGCCGTGTCTTGGTAAGTTGGCAGTGGTGCTTTACTCTTTACATTTCTGAATGATGGATTGAACAGTTGCTCCGGGAGATGTTTAAATCTTGGGAAATCTTTGTATAACTTAATGCTGCTTTAAACTTCTCCACAGCTTTATCCCTGACCTCTCTGGTGCTCCTTGACCTTCATGATGTTGTTTAGTGACCAATACACTCCGATCACAGCTCTGAGGGCCTAAAAGAACTGCTGTAATTATACTGAGAGTAGATTACACACAGGTGGCCTCTATTTAACCGTTAGGCCAAGGTGTGAACATTCTGGAGTCATTAGGAATGTTATAAAGGCAATTTAATGCACTCAGAAAATGCTGTATGAATACTTATGCACGTCCCACTTTTCACTTTTCTATTTTTGGAAAAATAACAGAATCATGTATCATTTCGCTTTCACTTCACAGTTGTCTGTTACTTGTGTGTGAACGTTCAGTAAAAAAATCAAAATAAAATCTTTATGTTTAGGGTTGTAAACATGACAAAATGTGCAAAAGTTCAAGGTGTATGAATACTTACGAGAGGCACTGTAAGTACTACCCGCCTCTGGCAATCCCTACTTAATACTTAATGTTCTCTTGCAGTTTGTGGAAACGAAGACCTCAGGAAAATGGTATTTTTGATCATAGGCCACGTCCCAAACGTCAAACAGCTTCAACATTTTAACATTTTTAAAATAAAAGGCCAATGATGGTTAAGTCTGTGGTATAAACTATGAAGTAAAACAGATGGTATAATTAGGCTAAAAGTGTCATAATTAATGTTCTTATCTCAGACAAAGTCACTACCTGCTCAAAATAATCCAAAGTCCAAAGTGGCAGCAGAGTGAGGAAAAAACTGAGAAACCCAGAAAAGAGAAACGTCGTGAGGGAGAGATCCACTCCCAAGTTTTTCCTTATCACTGATGTAATATTACGGTGCGTCAAGGAGACGGACTTCAGTTTCTGAGACTTTCATGAAGCCACAGAAATATCACTGGTTTTAATGAATAACTCTGGTGTTTGTTTTGACAGGCAGATGCTGACGATGCCCCTAAAGCGAAAACTGCTGTGCTGAGTGTGGGAAGTCATTCAGCCACAAAATATCTCCTAAAAAATCTCCTCTGCTGCTCCGTGTGTGATAAAAGGGTTACTAAAAAATCACAGCTCACCGCCCACATGAGAGTCCACACTGGAGAGAGGCCGTTCACATGTGACCTGTGTGGGTCATCGTTTACAAAGAAGACAGCACTTAAACGGCACGCAGTCGTTCACACAAGAAAGCGAGACTTCAGCTGCGACGAGTGCGGGAAGAGTTTCGGACGTTTATCAGCTTTACGAGTTCACCGCCTCATTCACACAGAAGAAAAGAGACATCGCTGTGACCAGTGTGGAAACGCTTTTCATCGCAAAGACGCATTGACACAACACAAACGCACTCACAGTAAAACGACCTTTCCCTGTGATGAGTGTGGAAAACACCTCTCCTCTAAACCCACCTTAGAGCGACATAAACGGATGCACGCAGGAGGACAGCACGTGTACGTCTGTAAAATGTTCTGTGGGAAAAAATTCAAATGTCAAAGTGCTCTCAGAAGACACGAGCAAGTCGTCCATGAGAATATAAGGTACCAGTGTGAGCAGTGTGGCAGGTCTTTTACCAGTGAAATGTATCTGAAAGTTCATCAGAACCTTCACTCAGGGAAACGGTTCTCCTGTGACCAGCGTGGAAAAGAGTTTATATGCAAGAAGACCCTGAAGCTTCACCAGCGCATCCACACTGGAGAGAAGCCCGCCCACTGTCCCAGAATCAGCAGACTGAAATCACTCATGGATCGAGGCTTTACTTTAACGCCTAAATATTTGGATGACTCTTTCATTTGTATTATTTTAAACTTAAGTTCTTCATACTTATGTCCATACTTAAGAGTCCGTGCTTTTACCTCTAACAGGCTGTTGTTGATGAGCGTCTGAGGAGCTGACGGTTTCTCCACGAAGCTCTCACAAACCGGAGCGCGATGGGGAACCTTCTTCCTCTCGAACAGCAGCTTCACAAAGACGAGAAGGGAAATATGAAACGGGTTCAACACCAGATGCAAAGCCCGGACACTCACCAGTCGAGGCATCGCCGTGAAGACGAAGGCTTTCTCGTGCAGAAGTTTCCTCAAAACAAAAACCACATCGAAGTGCTGAGCTTCCAAAGAATCCTTCTCCAGCTTCAGCACCTCGTCCCAGTCCTTCAAAGCCAAACGGATCTGTACAAACATGAATAAATAAAGTGGAAAAAGTAATAAAGGGTCGATTTTGATTGTGTTAGCTTGTGTTTTAGCTTGTGTTTTAGCTTGTGTGTTAGCTTGTGTTTTAGCTTGTGTGTTAGCTTGTGTGTTAGCTTGTGTGTTAGCTTGTGTGTTAGCTTTTGTGTAAGCTTGTGTGCTAGCTTGTGTGTTAGCTTGTGTGTTAGCTTGTGTGCTAGCTTGTGTGTTAGCTTGTGTGTAAGCTTGTGTGTAAGCTTGTATGCAAGTTTGTGTGTTAGCTTGTGTGTTAGCGTGTGTGCTAGCTTGTGTGTTTGTTAGCTTGTGTGTAAGCTTGTGTGCAAGCTTGTGTGTTAGCTTGTGTGATAGCTTGTGTTTTAGCTTGTGTTTTAGCTTGTGTGTTAGCTTGTGTGTTAGCTTGTGTGTTAGCTTTTGTGTAAGCTTGTGTGCTAGCTTGTGTGTTAGCTTGTGTGTAAGCTTGTGTGTAAGCTTGTGTGCAAGTTTGTGTGTTAGCTTGTGTGTTAGCTTGTGTGTTAGCTTGTGTTTTAGCTTGTGTTTTAGCTTGTGTGTTAGCTTGTGTGTTAGCTTGTGTGCAAGCTTGTGTGTTAGCTTGTGTGTTAGCTTTTGTGTAAGCTTGTGTGATAGCTTGTGTGTAAGCTTGTGTGCAAGCTTGTGTGTTAGCGTGTGTGTTAGCTTGTCTGCTAGCGTGTGTGTTAGCTTGTGTGCTAGCTTGTATTTTAGCTTGTGTGTTAGCATGTGTATTAACAAGTGTGTTAGCGCTTGTATTAGCGAGTGTGCTAGCGTGTGTGTTAGCTTGTGTGCTAGCTTGTATTTTAGCTTGTGTGTTAGCGTGTGTGCTAGCGCGTGTATTAGCAAGTGTGTTAGAGTTTGTATTAGCGAGTGTGCTAGCGTGTGTGTTAGCTTGTGTGTTAGCTTGTGTGTTAGCTTGTGTGTTAGCTTGTGTGTTAGCTTGTGTGTTAGCTTGTGTGTTAGCTTGTGTGTCAGTGTGTGTTAGCTTGTGTGATAGCTTGTGTGTAAGCTTGTGTGTTCGCTTGTGTGTTGGCATGTGTGTTAGCTTGTGTGTTAGCTTGTATTTTAGCTTGTGTGTTAGTGTGTGTTAGCGTGTGTATTAGCGAGTGTGATAGCTTGTGTGTTAGCTTGTGTGTTGGCATGTGTGTTAGCTTGTGTGTTAGCTTGTATTTTAGCTTGTGTGTTAGTGTGTGTTAGAGTTTGTATTAGCGAGTGTGCTAGCGTGTGTGTTAGCTTGTGTGTTCGCTTGTGTGTTGGCTTGTGTATTAGCTTGTGTGTTAGCTTGTGTGTTAGTGTGTGTTAGCGTGTGTATTAGCGAGTGTGATAGCTTGTGTGTTAGCTTGTGTGTTAGCTTGTGTGTTAGCTTGTGTATTAGCTTGTGTGTTAGCTTGTGTGTTAGTGTGTGTTAGCTTGTGTGTTAGCGTGTGTATTAGCGAGTGTGATAGCTTGTGTGTTAGCTTGTGTGTTAGCTTGTGTGTTAGCTTGTGTATTAGCTTGTGTGTTAGCTTGTGTGTTAGTGTGTGTTAGCTTGTGTGTTAGCGTGTGTATTAGCGAGTGTGATAGCTTGTGTGTTAGCTTGTGTGTTAGTGTGTGTTAGCTTGTGTGTTAGCGTGTGTATTAGCGAGTGTGATAGCTTGTGTGTTAGCTTGTGTGTTGGCATGTGTATTATCGTGTGTGTTAGCTTGTGTGCTAGCGTGTGTGTGTTAGCGTGTGTGTTAGCTTGTGTGTTAGCTTGTATTTTAGCTTGTGTGTTAGCTTGTGTGTTAGCTTGTGTGTTAGCTTGTGTGTTAGCTTGTGTGTTAGTGTGTGTTAGCTTGTGTGTTAGCGTGTGTATTAGCGAGTGTGATAGCTTGTGTATTAGCTTGTGTGTTAGCTTGTGTGTTAGCTTGTGTGTTAGCTTGTGTGTTAGCTTGTGTGTTAGTGTGTGTTAGCTTGTGTGTTAGCTTGTGTGTTAGCTTGTGTGTTAGCCATTTATGAAGCTGTCTTGGAGATGTCAACTCCTTATAACTGCATTGTGTGAAGTAACTTAACTTATTGCTGTGATATTTTTATTTCTACTACAGTAAAGTTGCATGAACTAGGGGAGAGGGGGCGGAGTTAACTGAATCGAAGCGCTGTGTCTTCCTGGTTTGAAAAATACCTCCAGAAAATACTTGTATTCATCACAAAAATGTGTTACTTTACTAGTTAATGATTACTCCATAGTGGTAATGGCGAAATAAATCAAATAAATGCCTATACTTTACTTTGGAATGGCTAAAACAGCATGATACAGATTCCTTAAAATTTGAATGTTTTGTTCCTGGACGAGGTCATTCCCGTGGTCATTTCGGGAACCACTGATGGGTAAATAGAGCGTGAAGTTAGTTGGTGTTTCAGACCTTTTCCGGCGGATCCGCGGTCTGACAGTGGAACAGCGCGTACAGGAGGTAGAGCGCTCCCACTCGGATCTGGAAAGTGAACGGCGGCAGCAGGAACTCGTAGGCCGTGTCTAAAACCAGCCGACTGAACGATCTGCTCTCGTGCTTCGCTGTGCCACTGCGAGACAAGACAGGGCGGGAGAACACAATGATGGTGTTAAAGTCAAAATGGAGGACGGACGAGTAAAGAGTAAGTGCTATTGCTGCTTGCAAAATGTCATCATCCACATAGTCGACCTATATTATTCGTGTGCCTTTATTAGGGCTGTACCGATCCGATATTCAGTAGCGGTAGCCGATCCGGGCATTTTTAGAGTATCGGATTGGATCGGATTTGATGACTGGCAGGTTCTGATACAAGACGGCCGTGAATCTGCGGTCATGGATCTGCAGTGGCTCCAGTCTGCCGGTTTATCGCACCGCAGCGCTTCGAGATTTATCGCAGCACATTGTTAAACCTGCAGACTGGAGCCGCTGCAGATCCAGGACCACAGATTCACGGCGCTCATGCTAAGCTAGGCTACTGATCTGATTTATTTGATTATTATTGTGTTTTGCACATAAGTAAGTGCCCTCATGGGTATACAAGACACATTTCCAAACAGAATTCAAATGCTGCCACAATAAAATCACACAAACTGTACAATCAATTATAACAGAACAACATCCATGTCACACAGGTAGATATAGATTTTTTTTTTTTACTATTGTTAAAGGGGGGGTGTTATGCAAAATCGATTTTTTTTTCAAGCTTTACATCATGTTATTATGTCATTCCCTCATTAAAAACATGCCTGAAGTGTTGCCTTGGCACATTCACGTATTTCTGAGTAATCTGTAAAAACTCTGATGGCGGCCATTTTAGGGATAGGTTTGCCTGAGTCCTCCTAGGAACGCCCCCACCTCCTGGAGACGCCTCTGAGCTTTCGTCACCAGCCGAGTAACCAACCACTGCTCCTCAGCAGAACCCCCTCCCCACTGATGCCACAGACAGCGTGTGGAGGGGGCGTGTCGGAAAGGCTCAGAGGTTCTTAAAGAGACAGAGGCCTATTTCAAGACATTCACTACAGCCATTTTGAGAGAGACATTTTATACAAGGCAGTTATTCTAATTTACTGCATTTACAGACCAACAGAAGGTATGGTCATCATTGTAGTGTGATATAGACTGGTGCTATGTGACTGAAAAAAGCAGAATACCCCCTCTTTAACCTGCCGCTAACACCTGCTTCTGAAGAACCTTCTAATCTAACCTTGCAAAAAAGTGGCAAAAATGTCACAAGAAATTGAAAAAAAATAATGATGAAAATATGACAAAAAAGTGACAAAAATGTGACAAAAAATTGATTAAAAAAAATGACCAAAATGTGACAAAATGTGACAAAGAATTTGACAAAAAATTTTTTTAAAAAAAGACAAAAATGTGACAAAAAATTGATAAAAAATGGACGAACAAATGACGAAAATGTGACAAAAAATGACAAAAAAAATAACAAAAATTTGATAAAAATTTGACAAAAAAATGACAAAAATGTGACAAAAAAATGATTTAAAAAAATGACGAAAAAATGGATGAAAAAAATTGACGAAAAAATGACAAAAATGTGACAAGAATGAGTTGAATACAAAAAAATTATGGAAAAAAAAATCAGATGACGTGAGGAAAAAGATCCTCTCGGTTCAGGCGGGAGGTAAGAGGTTAAAAAGGCCCATATATAATAGGAAGTTAACGTTACACTGCCAGTTCCACCACATGGCCCTCATTGCTCGTCCTTTACACCTTTGTTTATGAATGTGTGGGTAATTAAGCGTCATTAAAACCTACTAGAAGATCTGCTCAAACTTCATGTCCCTCCAGATCTGGCTGAACACCTCGAAGCGCACGGACTCGCTCAGTTGGAAGCGGTTCAGGAGCAGGTCGCAGTCCGCGTTCACCACTTGCCGAAAACTCCTCATCTTTTCGCCGATTTAAAGCGCTCAAATCCCCGCAGAGTTGGAGCAGCGCGTCAGGGACGGAGTTTGGCTTTGGACCGAGTGCTTTAATGCGCATTATAGGAATAAATGAGTCTATAATTCATGTAACGGTGGCGATCCGCGTAAAATCATGATGTAAACAAACGACGGACCGGACACCGACGCGGGATTTGTGCGTCATCACCAAACGACAAGGAGCGCTTCACGTGCGCAGCAAAAACGTGACAAAACTGATAGATTTTCGTTAATTAGGATGCATTATTTTTATTTTTTAAATTGAATGCTAGTTTATATGCACATTAACAAGGCAGAAAAGAGCGGAGGAAAAAAAAATATTAAAAATGTAATAATTACTTTCTGCTATTTATGACTATTAGTTTTTTGGGTTTTTTTTTGTAAACTGTGGCCAGGGCCGGATTTAAGTAAAATGGGCCCCGGGGCTAAAGTTTTTTCAGGCCCCCCCTTATACTGTATGTCTGTCTGTCCAATTTCTCTCTCTCTACAATGAAAAGACAAATGAATGATTTTTTTGTATTTATTTGAACAAGAAGTAATTTCGCAAACATAGCACTAGTTAAAAAAAGACAAATTTGTAAAAAAATAATAATAATAATAATAAAAAATAAAAAAGTTAAACAGTTAAACATAATGACCCCAATTTGAGCTCCATGCCCTGGCGGAAGAACCCTTGAACCCTACTGCCAGACTGGTGGGGGGGACATATTTAAAAGGGGGGGTCTGAGGGTCCTCCCAAAGAGATTTTTATTTTATTTTAATGGTGCAATAGGTACTTATTTTTTCCCAGAGTCAACTCAATGAAAATGGCTCAGACCTAAGACCTAGTTTAGTCCTGGTTTATTCCTGGTTTAGTCTCGGGTACAAAGTCGTCTGATTAAGCCTTACATGTGAGGGAGTCTGCAAAGAGAGAGGGAGCTCTCCTTTTCTCCTTATGCCCAGGGGCCCTTCCACCTGAGGGGCCCCTGGGCTTAGGCCCTGTAAGCCCCTGTATAAATCCAGCCTTGTGTGTAGCCGAGTGGGTTAAACTATAACATTTTGACTTGTAGCATTTATTGTATTAACTACTGTAATTATAACTATATTATTGTTATTATTAACCCCTTAACTCCCACCTGAACCGAGCGCATTTTCTCCAGTTTGGCTTTACCCCAATCCAAAAGCGTCTGGAAAAAAGGTGTGAAAATAGCAACAAAACTGAGACGAAAACAATGATGGAAATGTGACAAAAAAGTGAGAAAACTTTGACCAAAAAATGACGAAAAAATGACGAAAAAAGACCAAAAAAAACGACAAAAAATTGATTTAAAAAAAATGACAAAAAAGTTACAAAGTGAGTTGAATACCCCCCCCCCAAAAAAAGATGGAAAAAAATGTGATGATGTGAGGAAAAAGATCCATTTAGATGAGTTTTGTAGATCTTAGCTTTCAAATGAGGCGTTACACTGGCCTACAGGATTTGGGTAAAGCTGAACTGGAGAAAATGCGGTTCAGGCGGAAGTTAAGAGGTTAATATTATGGACCTAGAGTCTGTATAATAAAGAATGATGATGATAATGATGATTATTAAATAATCATCATATAACAAATTGTGTTATTATTAGTTAACCTCTTAATTCAACCGAGCTTTACCCAAATCTAAAAGGTGCTCGACTGGAGGGCTTGGCCTGTGTAGCGCCACATTTGAAAGCCAAAACTTACAAAACTGATCTGAGATTTATTTATTTTTTTCTCTCACATTGTCGTCATATTTATTTATTTTAATTTATTCTTTGCACCACTTTTTGCCACATTTTTTGTTACGTTTTGCTAATTTTTCCATCATGTTTTGTCGCTTTTTTGCTGCGTTTTTGTAACTTTTTTTCATAGCTTTTAGAGTTGGGTAAAGCCAAACTGGAGAAAATGCTTGGTTATGGTGGGGGTTAAGGGGTAAAAAGAGACTTTGTTAATTTTAACTGTTTAATATATTATATATTCATGTATTATGTATGTATGTATTCATGTATTTTTTGAAAACTTTATTTATACTTTTTTTTTTAACAATACAAAATAACCCACACAAAACTTCAAATCAAGCCCTCCCCTTGAAACAAACTAAGCCGAACAAACAAAAAACGAAAAGAAAAAAAACACATTATATTCATGTATTATTAACTACTATAATCATTACTATATTACTGTTGTTATTATAAGTAAAAATATTATTATTAGTTAAAAGAGACGTCCCATATTAACTTTTGTTTCCGAGTGTCCTTAAACGCGCAGCCGGATGTGCGCGAGCGTCTCCTGCGGCAGTAAACAACAGCCTCCACCGCTGACGTGGAGCTGTCAGTGGATCTACGAGTTTATCCGCTTTTATTCAACATTCCAGACTTCGATCGTGATTTTTACTCGAACATATAACCATTAAACACGCCACGTTTCCGGGACTTCGCTCTGTGGACGGTACAAAGTCAGAAACGGTCAGTTAAAGATGGCGGACGATGCTAGCCGACCGTTCGCAGGGCTCGCGGACGTGTCCATATCGGAGGACATCGCGGTGGAGGGGGACATCTCGGTGCCCATGGGGACCTCCAGGCGGGACGACGAGCTGTCCACGCTGGACGAGCCCGTGAAGGAGACGGTGCTGCGGGATCTCCGGGCCGTGGGGAACAAGTTCGTGCATGTGCTGTACCCGAAGAGGAGCTCGGCGCTGCTGCGGGACTGGGACCTGTGGGGGCCGCTGCTGCTGTGCGTGACCCTGGCCCTCCTGCTGCAGGGAGGAGCGGGGGAGAGCCAGGACCAGGGGGGCCCGCAGTTCGCAGAGGTAAACCCGGGGGGGCAGGGGTTAGGTTTTAGGGCGTTCTGGACTAGTCTCTGCTATTGTTAACCTCTTAACTCCCGCCTGAACCGAGAGGATCTTTTTCCTCACATCAGATTTTTTTTCCATCATTTTTTTGTTGGGTGTTCAACTCATTTTTGTAACTTTTTTGTTATTTTTTTGGTCATTTTTTCATCACATTTTTGTCGTTTTTTTGTCACATTTTTTTTTTTTATTGTCAAATTTTTGTCATTTTTTGTCACATTTTTGTCATTGTTTCGTCAATTTTCTATCAAATTTTTGTCAATTTTTTTGTCACATTTTGGTCATTTTTTGGTCACATTTAAAAAAAAAAAAAGTCAAATTTTTATCACATTTTTGTCATTTTTTGTCACATTTTTTATCCAGTTTTTGACAATTTTTTTGTTAAATTTTATCGCTTTTTTGTATTTTTTTTGTCACATTTTTTGTCATTTTTTCGTCTATTTTTTGTCAATTTCTTGTGACATTTTTGCCACTTTTTCATCAATTTTTCGTCCCTTTTTTGTCAATGTTTTCTCACTTTTTTGTCACATTTCCATCCTTGTTTTCGTCTCAGTGTTGTTGCTATTTTCTCACCTTTTTTCCAGAAGCTTTTGGACTGGGGTAAAGCCAAACTGTAGAAAACGTGCTCGGTCCAGGTGGGAGTTAAGGGGTTAAACACGCCTGTCCTCTTCCTCCTCAGGTGTTCGTGATCGTGTGGCTCGGCTCCTTCGTCATCACGCTGAACTCCAAGCTCCTGGGCGGCACCATCTCCTTCTTCCAGAGCCTGTGCGTGCTGGGCTACTGCATCATGCCGCTCACCGTGGCGCTGGTCGTCTGCCGCCTCGTCCTGTTCCTCGCCAACAACTCCGTGAGCTTCGCCGTGCGCCTCCTGGTGGTGGCCGCCTCCTTCGGCTGGTCCACCTTCGCCTCCACGGCCTTCCTCGCCGACAGCCAGCCGCCCAATCGCAAGGCGCTGGTGGTCTACCCCGTGTTCCTCTTCTACTTCGTCATCGGGTGGATCATTCTGACTTTCTCACCGTGAGGAAAACCCTCAAAAGACAAAAATGAAGCCAGTTTCGGGGGTTTTCTGTAATGGAGCTGACCCACCTCGTGACATCATCAGGTGCAGCAGCGCGTTTTGACTCGCACTGGATGTGACTCGAACTCATACACTATATTAGAACAAGGTTAACCTCTTAACTCCCGCCTGAACCGAGAGCATTTTCTCCAGTTCAGTTTTACCCCAAATCCTGTAGGCCAGTGTAACGCCTCATTTGAAAGCTAAGACCTACAAAACTAAATTGATCTTTTTCCTCACGTCATCAGATTTTTTTTCATCACTTTTTTTGTTGGGCAGTCATCTCAAATTTTCGTGACTTTTTTGTCACTTTTTCGTCAAATTATTCTCAATTTTTTGTCAAATTCTTGTTATTTTTTTTGTTTTTTGTTTTTTACATTTTTTGTCACTTTTTCATACATTTTTCGTCAATTTTTTTGTTGGGCAGTCATCTGATTTTTGTCAATTTTTTGTGACTTTTTTGTCACCTTTTCGTCAATTTTTTTAAATTAAATTTTGTCAATTTTTTCCTCAATTTTTCGCCAAATTTTATTTATTTTTTTGTCAAATTCTTATCACTTTTTTGTCAATTTTTGTCACTTTTTCGTCCATTTTTTCCTCATTTTTTCATCAATTTTTTCTCTTTTTCGTCCATTTTTTCTCACTTTTTTCACATTTCCATCCTCGTTTTCGTCTCAGTTTTGTCGCTATTTTCACACCTTTTTTCCAGGAGCTTTTGGATTGAGGTAAAGCTGGAGAAAATGTGCTCGGTTCAGGTGGGAGTTAAGGGGTTAAAACGGGAGGAAAAGTTGATTTGGTCTAAAATAAGTGCTTTGAAAATGAACTCCTTTTTTCTTTTTTTTTTTTTACCCGATCTGCCTTTGAATGACTACTGACCCGGATGGACACCAGGGGGCGCCGTGGCTTTGCCCAGTTCGCTGGTGTTTGTTGGAATGTTTACAGTTGTGGAGAAGTCGTAAAAAAAACATGTAAATATGCACAAAACAATTATATGAATGTCTTCCTGGGCTATATTACGGATTTTTCTAAAACTCTTATTTTGAAGTCACTTTGGAGTCGCAGACGAGGGAAGGGTTTTTATGAAAATAGTAAAACTACTGTGTCCACGTCCCAGTATATTATATTATTTTGGTAACACGCTTGACTTGTTCATTAAAGGACTGGTTCTATAGATACAGACGGCATCGCGTCATAGGAGGGGGCGTGGCTTCACCGAGGGGGAAAACAGAATCTTTCACTCTTTTTATCCATTTTCTGTTGGAATACGAACATATTTATCACACATGAATAAAGTCAAGCGCAGAACCTCTGGCCCTCAAGATGATTTTGAGAAATATTGTTATGCCAATAAGAGATCAAATACCTGTTAAAGCACTCTAAAAATGCGAGAAATAGTGTCTTTTTATGGTGTATCTTTTAAATGTCCTGCAGAACATCCCACTTGGTCATACATAATGTAAAACAGTGATTCTCAACTGGTGGGTTGGGACTCAAAAGTGGGTCGCGAGTCAATAGGGAACTTTTTTTCAATATTTTCCATCTGAAACTACACGGAAACACACTGGAGTCTGCTAAAGTTAATATTATTGGGTTGTTTTTATCATAATTTCAGTCTTAAAAGCAAACCCACAGCTTATTCAATAAAAACATGTGTGGCAAATACCATGTTTTATACAATATATGACAAATTACAGTTTAATTTGGGTCGCAGCTTGTCACTAAGGTAATAGCGGATCTGGGAGCTGGACCACTTTAGAACCACTGATGTAAAACTTTGGCATTAGTAGAAAACGGTTCTTAACTTTAGACTACAATGGTGAGGTTGGGCCCTCAATGTTTTGGCATCGATGAAGATCGGCCCTCCACAACGCAAACTTGCCGACCCGTGATATAGATGTTCATTCACAGCAGATTGTTCAGTAGAAGCGGAAAAACGGCAGTCGTAGAATAATTTTAACCATTTTCCATTTAAAATAACTTATATTTGAGCAGCATCAGCTTCGTGGTCGTATAAGCTACGCAGCGGTGGAGTGATCTGTGAGAAAATAGTCCCTCAAAATGCGATCATTCATGTGATGCAGGTCAGTTATATTCCAAAAATTACTTTATATGGTTAGTCTGGCGTTATAAGTGATTTGCCTCAGGTGCTCTGTGGAGCGGGTCACACTGTTTTTAATGCAGGCTAGCTGATACCATAGACATGCACTAGCCTGGCACTAGCCTAGCGCCACGAAACTCTTCAAATATAAGAAAATATCTCCAGAAATCAGCAACACTCTGGATAACTAGGAAATGAGGTCAAAAATCCTGAAATATCCCTTTAACCTCATTTGAAAGCTAAGACCTGCTAAACGTATTCTAACTTTTTTGTCACGTCGTCACTGCGTTTTTTCATCTTGTCGCGGTTTCTTAGGTGTTTTTTGTCGCTCGTCTTTTTTTCTTGTCTTTTTTTGTCAGTTTGACTTTACCCAAAAAAACAAAACAAAACAAAAAAAAGAGTCTTGAAAAAAGCGTCAAAATGGCAACAGAATGAGATGAAAACGAGGATGAAAACGCAACAAAAATGAAATGAAAAATGTCGAAGGAACACGAGGAAAAAGATGAGTTTAGATTTTGAGTTATGTCGGTCTATAGGCTGTGACATTTTAGATTTGAGTAAAGCCGGAGCGGAGAAACAGTGAAGTCAGACCCTCCTAAAAACAGAACCTTGAGGCGTTCTCTCCCGTCTGCGGCTCCAGAAGTTCAACACAACGAATACATGATTTTGTACGTTTGTTTCCGTCACGAAGCTCGGCCTGAATTCCAAAGCATTTAAATATTTTTCTAAACTGTTCGAGGAGAAATGGACCAGAATCTGGGACGCGGATCGACCAATCGCAGCACAGGGCGGGGAGTGTTTATAGCTAATTTATGATGATTTAAGTATAATAAAAAGTAACAAATCAAGCTGTTGTTTGTTTTTGCCATGTTGTTTTCAATGCAAAACCGGCTGATTATTTCTTATTGATGAAGAATCACTAATACGAAGGACAGAGGTGCTTATTCTCAGTAAGAGGGAGAACAGGGCGGGTTCTCGTCGCAATCAAAGAATGGATCTGGATGAGGCCTAACCTGTTTAACTCTCAGTTCGACTGACTTTAGTCGATATCTCCATGGAAACGAGCTGGAGATGGTTAGGTTATAGTCATGTTTTAGCAGAGGCCGCTTAGCACAAAAGCACGTTTGTTTGAGGTACTTTTCAATGGTGAAAATATCCATCATAAAATAAATGCTTCTATTTCAGTTTTGTTTATTGGGTTAAATCTTACGCGGTGTGGCTTTAAACGATTACGATTTTAATTGATTTTATTTGAAACAAACTTTAAAAAGTCTCCTGAAAACTGCTCAGAGTCCTGCTCATTAATGTTTCATAATGCAGCTACAATAAGGCCCATAAGAAAGCATTACCTTTATTTGTTTCAGATATTCCTCGTCTGCTCTCAGAAGTAAAACCGCTAAAAGGGGGGGTATTATGCAAAATTGACTTTTTCAAGCTTTCCATCATGTTATTATGTCATTCCCTCATTAAAAACATGCCTGAAGTGTTGCCTTGGCACATTCACGTATTTTTGAGTAATCTGTAAAAACTCTGATGGCGGCCATTTTAGGGATAGGTTTGCCTGAGTCCTCCTAGGAACGCCCCCACCTCCCGGAGACGCCTCCGAGCTTTCGTCACCAGCCGAGTAACCGACCACTGCTCCTCAGCAGAACCCCCTCCCCACTGATGCCACAGACAGCGTGTGGAGGGGGCGTGTCTAAAGGCTCAGAGGTTCTTAAAGAGACAGAGGCCTATTTCAAGACATTCACTGCAGCCATTTTGAGAGAGACATTTTATACAAGGCAGTTATTCTAATTTACTGCATTTACAGCCCAACAGAAGGTTTGGTCATCATTGTAGTGTGATATAGACTGGTGCTATGGGACTGAAAAAAGCAGAATTTAATAAGCCAAGGAGTTTTCAAAAGTGTTTAAGTTTTATCGTCTTCACGCCTCTGCTGTGATTGACCTGCTGCGTCTCCATGGAGGAAAGGGGCGGAGTTAAATGGTCGGCTCAGGAACTCCTCCAGCGGACACTGACTTTGCTCCATTAACATCGATCGATTGTGAAGGGAGTCGGTGGATTGGTCGATTACCAATAATCGTTAGTTACAGCCATATATTTATTTATTTAGACTTTTCCTTTTGTTTGTTCTCTAATTGGTTGTACTTAGCTTTTTTAATTTTGTTTATTTTTCTGTTATGTTTTTGTGTCTCTTTATGTTGTCCTTATAAACATGTCCTGACCTAATAAAAAAAAATAGAAAAGGCACAGGAGCAGATCAGCAGAAAGTCTCTGCTTCTCCACTGGAGTTTTTTTTATCACCCAGCCCAACCTGGCAACCTGATCAAGAGCCTGTGGTTTAACACTGAGGCAGTCGGCAGGGAAGAACTTAATGATTATAACTATTCTAAGTGTCAAAAATGCAGGGGTTTTTTTTTCTTATATATCCGCCATTACTGCGAGGATCCACATGAAACAAAAACAGTCACAAAGTTCAGAGTCTTCTCTGTCTGCGTGTGTCAATGAAGGTCCTATTACTTTCTCATAAAAGGTGTCCAAAAGTAGGAAACAATATTCAAAATGATATATAATATGAATATGTCATAACCTCTGACCCCGGCCATAACCAGGGAGAGTTTACAGCCTCTAGGCCAGAGTAACTCCTCATTTGAAAGCTAAGACCTAAGCTCTTTCCTTGTTTTTGTTGTCACGTTTTCGTTTCCATGGCTTTATTACAGTTACATTACACTCAAAAAGTAAAACAGCTTCAGAAAATGCAAAAAAATGTGTCAAAAATGGAACAAAAACATGAAAAACAAAACAAGGAAGAAGCTTAGATGAGTCTTAGGTAAGAGATTAAACTTTCCAGAAACCACATGACGCGGACACTGTAAATACAACTTTAGTGTTCGCTTTTCCAGTCAAAAAGACACATTTCTCAAGCTACAAAAAGGAAAAAAAAGAAATGTTTGTCCATTTTGCAAAACGAAGAACGCGACGCACAACTTTACAGAACATGAAAAGTAAAAAAATAGAGGCGGCGTCACATTTACAGAGCGGGAACGAAAAAATCTACAACATGTGGAGGAAACGATGGAGCATTTTGTGAGTTCAGAGTTTTCTTTCTGCTAATGAGTGTTTTTACATCATTTCAAAATAATCAAGACTCGACAGAACAGGTTTCAGTGTCTCAGTTTAACACAAGTGCTTTCGGTTTGATCAAAAACAAACTAAATAATGCTCGGTTAAGGCGAGACGCTGCAGAGGAAGAAGCATTTCATCAGAACAGTGGACACAATCACATCAGCTCAGAGGGATTTGGGTTTTCGTTTACTTTTGAAGAAACTAGCTATGAGTGAAACACAAGATTCGCATTGGCTTTTTGGAAATTCAAAAGGAGTTAAATATTTAAAAAATCCCTGTGAAAAAAATCTTCCACATGAGTCGGAGCCTGTGGAGTGTGGAGTCTGTAGGAGAGAAGTGCAGATGTTAAAGTGGGATAAAAAACCTCAATTGGAGAAATACGGAAACAATTTTCAAAACCTGTTTTCAAAATGTTCAAAAATGTTTCAAACTTTTTTTTTACTTTTCCAAATGATTCCAATCTTTTTTTTTCGCTTTTTAATTTTTTTTGTGTTAATTTTTTTTCTTTTTTTTCAAAACATTAAAAAAAAAAGTGCTCTAATTTGTTTTGTACTTTTCTAAACCGTTCCAAAATGTTCAAATCTTTTTTAAATGGTTAAAGTGCATATGACAGGTTTGTTTAGTGCTTTTGAATATATAACATCAGCTGCATAATGATCATTTTACTTCAGTGAAACTTAAATGGAGAAATGTTGGGTAGAAAAGTTATTTTTGTTGGAATTTTGAAGCTGCTGACAGGAAGTAACATAGAAGTATATGCCAAAGTAGTTTGACTCATTTCCCATTAGCTTAACATGGTCGGCACGGCAACAATTTTAAATTGTTTACCTTCTACTATGTCACTTCCTGCCGCCGTCCAATGAGGAAGTGAAACTATAAACGTCACAATAATGACCAAACTAAAGAAAGCTGGTCACAATCTTTAGCAGAATCTTAAA
This sequence comes from Gobius niger, assembly GCF_951799975.1. Lineage (NCBI taxonomy): Eukaryota > Metazoa > Chordata > Actinopteri > Gobiiformes > Gobiidae > Gobius > Gobius niger. The sequence goes on from NC_136867.1 coordinate 28,793,853, forward strand.
TATAATCGTGTTAAAGCAACACTAAGTAACTCTTCCCCCTAGAGGCCATAAGCGCAACTGCAGGTGTAGTAGAAAGTTACGATTTTTTAACTTATTAATTGTCTTGGAGAGTAAATACTACGCTGACAGGAAAGGCGAAGGGAGAGAGGGTTACTGTGCATCCAATTATACAATGGAAAAAAAAAAATTCACTCAAACTTGGCTGTAAATACTGTTTAAATTGACGTTAGCCCACAGTTAGCTTTGCCCGTTAGCATGTTAGCTTCTTCTTCGTGATTCCATTAGTGTGTATTGCTTTCTCCGGACCGGTGACAGTCAAGTTGCAAACCTGGTTTTCTGGTCAGAGACACCAGGGGGAGATGAAAGACCCTCCAATCATCCCATAAACACTTGTATCACCCCCACAGGGACTACGGAGAGGATTTATTAAGGTGAACACGTGACTTAGTACTGCTTTAACTGTGTTTGACCAAAAAACATATTTGGATCACGGCCTTTCGTGCTACACATGGATCCCAAACATGTCAGTATTTGTGAATGAAGACGCCATGTTGGAGCCACTTCCTGGTTTGTCTGTTTTTACTCGTTCCTGCAGCCTCTCGCCTCGAGGGAAACGCGTCTAATACTGAACTTCACGCCGCAGCGACTCTTTATTCACTTTGTTAGTAAGAAAAAACTAAATAAATGGCCGCTCATCTGGTTTGCCGTCCTGTGACATCACCTGCAGACCCTCTACAGGCGTGTCAGTGGTAAAAAGGCTTCTGCTTGGGCTGCACGGTCTCACCAAACCACCGGCATCGCCAAAAAAGGGCTACATTCTGGCTCAACTCATCGAATGCCTTTAAATCCTGTTTTTAACACCCATTCCGGCACAATTTGATTAAAAAATAACTTTCCACGTGAGGTTTAATGCAGCGGCCCCCGAGGTGCAAAGTTAAAGGCGAGACGCTGCAGGTGAAGAGGGAAAAACACATGTAGAGAGATCAGTTTGAAACTGTAGATCAGGCCCCCAAATCCGGCCCTCTAGCGCAGAACCATTGGCCCTCAGGAGGATTTTGAGAAATAACTTCACACAAATCAGAGGTACTTGAACCAGTAGAGTTTAACCCCTTAACCCCTGCCTTGACCGAGCACATTTTCTCCAGTTTGGCTCTACCCAAATCTAAAAAGCCTCTCGATTGGAGCTCACAGCCTATAGTAGTAACGCCTCATCTGAAAGCTAAGACCGTCAAAACTGATCTAGGATTTTTCCCCACGTTGCCGCCGCGTTGTCTTCACTTTTTTTTATGCATATTTGTTGCTTTTTCATCACGTTTTTGTCGATCTTTTGATGCTTTTTTTCCCCCCCAAGAAGCTTTTTAGATTTGGGAAAGGTCAAACTGGAGAAAATCTGTTCGCTTCAGGGGTTAAGTACTGTAAAAAATGTGAGAAACACTGTCAATTACTTAAACATTTCCAAACAGAGCACCAAATTAAGGTCATACATTAAGCACTGGCATTTGTAAGGTTTACTTTTGACTGAAATGGTCAGGTTCGGCCCTTGGTCTTTTTACAATGAAGAAAATCGTCCCTCGACCGAGCAAACTTGCCGACCCCTGCGGTAGATTAATGACATAAATATGAAGGGAAAGTGATTTGCTCAGAGGGATTTTGGATCTTGTTTTAGTTTTAAAAAAAAATCCAATTTCATCTTGTTTTGTAGCTTCAAAACTCAATAAATCAGGCGGGAATTTGATACAGAAAAATCCCTCGGAAAAAACGTCCCTAAAGCTTAGTCCCTTTGTCTGCACATGCACCTGTGTATATTCCTCTCTCCGTCTTTCGTCTCCCACTAAGGAAATGACCATATTTGGATCACAGCGTCATCTCGGTCACAGCCTTTCCTGCTACACATGGATACCAAACCGTATTTGTGAATGAATAAGCGCCATGTTGGAGTCACTTCCTGGATAAATCTCCGGCTCAAAGCGACAAAACATCAGAGAATGAACATGTTTTTCACTGACATCAAACTAAGATGTTAAAGGGAAAACTCTCATTGACAAATTCATATTCACACCTGCAGCGTCTGGCCTTAAGTCATAAAATAGATCAGTAATAATAAAACGTTCTGGCATCGTCTCTTCTTGGTTTGCGACTCTAATCCCCATCAGCACCGTCCGTTCGTCGCTGAAATCAGGAATCCCAAACCAAACCCGGCGTCCACGGAGCGTCCGAGAGTCTGGCCGGAGTCAGTGCTCCTCGTACACGCAGTCGCACTCCCGCAGCACGTCTCTGGGGGGCGCCTGCGTGCACACCTGCAGCCGGTTGGCCGTCAGCTCCTGCAGCTGCTTGATGAGGCTCAGGACGAACGGCGTGGGCCACGTTTTCCCGTTCAGGCACCAGCGGTCCACGAACAGGTCCAGGCGCTCCAGCTGCTGCAGCCGGTGGAGGTTCAGCAGGTCCTTCTCCGGCTCGCGGCGCAGGAACCTGAGACCATAGGTACGGGCAGGGAAGTGAGGCCGGGGTTTGTGCAACATTCTGCCTTAAATATATACAACGTTTATGGGTGAGGGGGCGTTAAAACTAAGATGTTAAAGGGATATTTCAGGATTTTTCACACAGGGCCTCATTTCCTAGTGATCCAGAGTGTTGTTGATTTCTAGAGATTTTTTTTATTTTTATTCATGCAGTCCTTCTATTTGAAGAGTTTAGCGGTGCTAGGCTAGTGCTAGGCTAGTGCATGTCTATGGTAACTAGTAGCCTGCATTAAAAAACATCTGACCCAAGCACAGTGCACCTGAGGCCAGTGTTATTTTTGACAACATATTTTAATTTAGTTTTAGTCTTAGTCTTTTGACAAAAATGTAATTCGATTTTAGTCTAGTTTTAGTCGACTAAAATTAAGACGAATTTAGTCGACTTTGCATTGATAATATTCATTATAATCATATTTAATCTTGTTCCTCTGCTTCATGGAGCTGCTCCACATGAATAAAGCTCAGAGCTGATCCTTTGGCAGTGATTTTAAATGATCTGAGGCTCTTTCAGACGCTCAATAGAAGTCTGGATGATTTCAGTCTCTCCCTTTCATCTTTATTTAGTCTTATTTTAGTCGACTAAAATATCTGGACATTTTAGTCACAGTTTTAGTCTCATGAAAAACTTTTAATTTAGTTTTAGTCCAATTTTAGTCGTCAAAAATAACACTTTGAGACATGCACTAGCCTAGCACTAGCCTAGCATCACTAAATTCTTCAAATGTAAGGACTGCATGGATTAAAAAATATATATATCTCCAGAAAACAACAACACTCTGGATAACGAGGAAATGAGGCCCTATGTGAGAAATCCTGAAACATCCCTTTAAGTAGAAAACTAGCTACAACAACATAAACCACTGTGTGAAGAGTGCTTCCACCCGCCGTGTCTCTCCCGGAGTTTAAAGCGTTACCGTATGCGCAGCGTCCTGAGGTTGGGGAACAGCGCGGGGAGCCGTCTGCACAGCGACACGTTGGAGCGGTTCTGTTCGATGTCGAGGTGCGTGAGGCCGGGCACTCGGGGCGCGATGTTCTCCATGTCCTTTAGCGTCAGCGTCAGGCGCAGGGTCAGCCGCGTCACCGAGGGGGGGATGGCGCAGGCGTAGCTGGAGATCGAATGGCCTCCTGGGAACAAAACAAGACGATTTATTTTACAGTATATAAAGCAGTTTCCTAAACTCTCATAACACGCTGAGGCCAATGTGACTGAACTGCATTAAACCGTATCTGCCCCAAAGTAGGACCAAAATGGCGGCGGCCTTGACTTTATTTGTACAGTGTCTTTCACAGACATGGTCACAAAACGGTTTACATGGAACAATTTCCGTTCACTCCACACTCAGATGGAAAGCCCCCCCTTTTCTCCCACCCCTCCAGAGCGTTTCTGCGTGTTGCTCAGGGAGTCGAGCCGTATTGGAAAACTCTCATTGATGAAACTTTAAGAGTAACCAGGGCGACGGGTGACTTTCCTTTATGAGGGACAGAGCTTGCTGGAAGAGTAACAGACTCCTTTGATCGTGGGTCGGGTTAGGGGAGGGGTCACTCATTGCCGACATCGTTCATTACATTCAGCTACGACTCATTCTATCATCTGTACAGCAGGTTTGTGACGTAGATCTGCAGTGGATTTTGGGAAGTGACCTAAAGAACGCTTTTGTGTAGCTCAATGTGTACGAGTTTGCGTTATGTCTGCGCAGAGGGGAGAGTGAGCGCAAGGGGGTTCCATTTACTGTAACATTCATGTAACTGATCCTCAAGTCAATCAGGATACGTAACAGGACCCACTATAGCAGGGGTAGGCAACGTCAGGCCCAGAGGCCAAATCCGGCCCTCCAGCATGGAAGGTCTGGCCCTCAAGACGATTTTGAGAAACAATAAACTAATCAGAGATCGAAGGGATGTTTACCTCGTAAGCCCTACTTGAACCGAGCACATTCTGTCCAGTTTGGCGTTACCCAAATCTAAAAGCTTGAAAACTCTACAAAAATATACCAAAAATATAGCCACAAAAAAGTGACAGAAGCAACAAAATAATGACAAAAACATAACGAAAATGTGGCGAAACCAAGACAAAAATGTAATGGAAAAAAAACAACAACAGAAACACACAAATTTCGTTAAAAAGCAACAAAAGAACTACAAAAACATGATAGAAAATTACAAAAAACACGACACTAGTGTGAAAAAACATGGCGGCAATGCAACAAAAAAGTTACGATCAGTTTTGCAGGTCTTAGCTCCAGTTAAGAAGCTTTTGGGTTTGGGTAAAGTCGAACTGGAGAAAATGCGCTCGGTCATGGCGGGTTCCTTTACATTTCTTAGCAGAACAGCCACTTAAGTCATAATGACAAACAACTGGCATTTGTTGAAAGTGACACTTTATTTCAGGCGACAATTTCGGGGGTTCGGCCCTCGGTCTTTTGACGACGAAAAAAATCGGCCCTCGATCAAGCAAACTTGCCTCCCTCTGCACTATAGGCCTACACTAAAACTCCACGAAACAGCGAAAGGCCAGCCCAACCCCTTCTCACAATACCTGCCCTATTGTACATGTTTTCAGTGGTGTTGGATGACCTGCGATGGTGAGGTGCTCCAGCTGGTACAGCGGGGACAGCCAGCGTTTGAGCCGGCACTCCAGCCCCTGGTGGATGGACTTGTATCGGACGGTGAGCGAGCGCAGCGAGGAGAGGTTCTCCAGGGCGGTTTCGGGGAGGATGGCCTCGGGGTAATCCACCAGCTCCAGAGACGTGAGCGCGGGGCCGCCGTACCGGAACTCGTCAGCGTCTGCAGAGAGAGACACCATCAGCGTCACGGCGGAGGAAAGGAAGGGAAGACACATCTGTGCAGCATTTAATATGAAATAATCCATCAAAAATCCTAAGAGGCTCTGATTCTGTAAGGTTTAATGTCCTGGAGGGAAATGCCTCTGGGTTAAACCATCTCCTGGGGGATCTCGGTTTGGTGTGAGTACCTGTGAGGCCGGGGTCGGGCGGGCTGAAGTAGTCCTCCTCCAGCGGCTCGGGCGGCTCCCCCTTCATGCCCCAGGACAGCGTCTCCAGGCGGGTGAGCTTCTGCAGGAGGCTGTGGAAGGCATGGCAGGGCACGGGCCGGATGGTGCTGCCCCCCAGGCCCTCGGCGTGTTGGTGGAAGAGCAGCGAGCGCAGGTTCACCAGGCGAGAGGCGGCGGAGACGAACTCCACCGGCCACGGCAGACGCACGTTACAGACGCTCAGCTGGGTCAGACGCTGAGGGCGGAGTTAAAGACTCACATTATCACATCAAGACTGTGGCAGGAGGAAACAGCGAGAGCTCAGAGTTCATTCAGCCGGATACTTAAGATTTAAGCTAGGATTTATATTGAAACAAATATTCCATTACCGGTAATTCTGTTTGCTTTTATTGTGATTCTATCAATCCTAAAGCACAAGTAAAGAATCAAAATTGTGTTACTTTCTAAGCTTTAGATAATAATGCACACATTATACATAAAATACTCTATTATACTGTATAATGTAGAGTATCGAAAGTTTGGATACACTTTTTAGGGATGCACGAAAACACCCATATATTTATGTTTATATATTTGCACTTTATTTTGTGACATTAAAACAATGGAACAGTTCTGCCCAAAATGTATAAGTAAAATATGCAAGTGTATAAACATGGATCGAAGATTTGACTTTGGTTTTTGCCACTTTGGGTCCACCTTTCTAACAGCTCAGCATTTTTGCAGTGGATAAGATAATAAGATAACACTGAAGCAAGTCTCTTTCCTGCACTGGGTTAATCTGTGCTTGTGTGTGGCAGAAAACACAAGCGGCACAGCTCAGGTCATCAGTGGAAACTTCTCTCGTTCACAGAACTATCGGCTTTATTTTCTCAGAAATACAAATATAATTAATCAGTTTAGGACCCGCTCTGGTCGAATGTTAAATTGAGCGCAGGTCCTCACATTTCCTCATCTTTTTCACATTTTGTTGCGGTGAAACTGTGACTTTGTTGTAAAAGGTTAAAAAGCTCTTCCTTCACGGAGAGCACCTTCAGAGCGTTGTTTACTCTTCATATTATTCAGCTAAAACAGAGCAGAAGTCGCACGGGGAGAGAGTACATGAATATGCTGTCCTGAATCTGCAGTAGGAGCGGAGCCGCCTGGAGAAGCAGCGAGCTGGAGATGCACCACACGTCCATGATAATAAAGGACTTTTAGTTCCACTTTTGTTCACCGTGTGCCTCGGATCTCTTTCTTTCTTTCTTTCCTTTCTTTCGTTCAGCGAGCCATTTCCTGCTCTAGTAAACTTTTCGGTGTATTCCGTGACATAACTGTATATCGCAGGCCTATAAACTTTCTACAAATATGCACGAAACTCCATATTAGAAGGTATTATTGAGTAATATTAAGGTGAAAAAAAAAAAAAGGAAACATTTTTACAACAACAGAGAAAGCTGTATAACAGGGGTAGGCAACGTCAGTCCCGGGGGCCAAATCCGGCCCAGAACCTCTGGCCCTCAAGATTTTGAGAAACATTATGACAAGAAAGCACTTTAACATTTTTAGGGTTAAATGGGAGAAATACTGTTAATACACCCAATGAGGCCATAATATGAACAACTCTGGCATTTGTAGAAAGTGCACTTGAATAATAATAATAATTGGAAGGAAGAAATGACAGAAACCTACTTGAATTAAGAGATTGAATCTAAAGTTTGATTAGATTTGGTCTGGTCTTAGAACAGATAAAACATCTTATCGCCAATGGAACAAGTCATTATTCTCTTAACTCAGATTATATTGTATAATTTCAAGTGAAGAACAAATCTTTTTAAAAGCAAAAGTTCATTTGTGGGTTTTATGTTTGTTCCATTGGCATCAGCATTTGTATCTTTATCTTAGATTAGTCCAAACAAACTCAAATTCAACATAAAGAACCTTTATTTAAGCAATTGTAAGTCATTTATCTCAATTAAGATGGTCTTTTTTCCATTTGCTTCGGCCCTCGGTCTTTTTACAATGAAAACAATTGGCCCTCCATTAACCTCTTAACTCCCGCCTGAACCGAGAGGATCTTTTTCCTCAAGTCATCAGATTTTTTTTCTATCATTTTTTGTTGAGTATTAAACTCATTTTTGTAACATTTTTGTCATTTTTTGTCAATTTTTTTATCACATTTTTGTCACATTTTTTTCGTCACTTTTTTGTCACATTTCCATCATTGTTTTCGTCTCAGTTTTGTTGCTATTTTCACAGCTTTTTTCCAGAAGCTTTTGGACTGGGGTAAAGCCAAACTGGAGAAAATGTGTGGGAGGTTAAGGGGTTAAGAAAACTTGCCTACCTCTGCTGTATAATATAACTGCAGCATTTTAAGCCCCTATGTCTGTTGTGGTACATGTAGGAACTCAAGGTCACATGGCTCCTTATTCTGCATTAACAAACGCACTGACTCCTCTGTAAACGCTAAACGACAGCTCTGCAAAGTAAACCAGGATCTTTCCTATTATTATTATTTGTATTATTGTGTTACAGCAGCCGTAGAGCGTCCTCAGTCAGTGTTTATATTACATTTATAGATTTACTCCCTGGTTTTCTCTCAGTACCTCCTGCAGGTGGTCGGCCAGGTCCCAGCTGATCATGCGCTCCTGCCACGTGGCGTTGCGGATCCCCAGTTCCCGCAGTTCGGGGAAATGCGACAGGTTGACCAGGTACTTCTCGCGGTAAAGCCTCCCCCCGTCCACGAACACGATGGCGGTGAGCGAGGGCAGGAAGGTGATCAGGCGGCGCCACTCTTTACGCCGCAGGTGACGCACCTGAGGCGGGAAACGGCAAAGAAACAACGTCGTTATCCTCGTTTGACCCGTCCTGCCGTGGGTTAAACCTGCTGCAGTCGGGGCTGGCGATAACATGACTGGCTTTGCTCAAAGACACGGTCAGTGTTTAAACTGAAGGGAACATACAGCGTTAAACCTCTTGAAGAAAGCCTCAAAATAGCAACAACAAAGAGACAAAAATGAGGATGAAAATGCAACAAAAGAGCGACAAAAACGTGGCAAAAAAGCGATGTTACACTGGCCTATAGGCAGCGACCTTATGGATTTGGGTAAAGCTGAACTGGAGAAAATACTCGGTTAAGGCAAGGGCTAAGAGGTTAAAGCATGAAAACAGCGATATTGCCAAGTATTTTGCCTCTTTAGGCTCTTTTTGTTACTTTTTTGTCATTTATTTTGTCACAATTTAGTAGTTTTTTTTAAATATAGTTTTGTTGCTTTTTTTGTCAAATTTGAGTATTTTTTGGTCACATTTTTGTAATTTTGTTTTTTATTTATCAAATTTTGGTCATTTTATGTCACATTTTTGGATTTTTTTGTCACATTTATGGAATTTCTTGTTTTTTTTTGGTCATATTTGTGTAATTTTTTTGTCACATTTTTGTAATTTTTTGTTTTTTATTTGTCAAATTTTTGTACATTTTTTGTCATATTTGTGTAATTTTTCTGTCACATTTTGGGATTTTTTTGGTCACATTTACGCTGCTTGTTTGTCGCTATATTGACGCCTATTTCCAGAAGCCTTTAGATTTGGGTAACGCCGCACTGGAGGTAATAACACTACAACACTAACAAATTGTAATTGTTATTAATTTATTTTCACAGAATTTCACAATATCAAAGAATCGTTTCATTGATGACGACATGATTCATCAGTAGATCATCACAAGTATAATATTCTAATCACATAATTAAAGTAAAACTACTGTGTACTGTATTTTTTCATTTTTGATTGACTGCGGAATTCTTCCGCAGTCAATTATTGGTTTTCATGTTCTTTATTATTATTCCTCTTCCATCTTTTTCCGGATTTTCTAGAGCTTTCAGCACCTTCATGCTTTGTACAATTTATGCAAGTTATGCATCAAAACGTTCCGCATGTTGAGGAGAAGGGTGCTATTACTTTTGGGACTTCTGCAACTTACGGTTTTTCCGCAATCGGCCAAAATGTCGGAGATTTTTCCCATTGACTTATAATGGGGCTGCCGCAAATCCATGCTTTTCTGCACTTTTTTCTGCATTTTCTGCTATTTCTGCACTTTGTGCAGGTTCAGCTTCTGCAACTTGTGGGTTTTGAGAAAAAATTGTCCTTCTGCAGTTTTCCAGTTTTTTTATACGGGAGTTTGAAATTTTTGCATTAGTGTGTATGGGGGGAATCCAGCCAATGGGGAAACTCCGCCTTTCAGCCATTTGTGCAGCTTCTGCCAATCAAGCACTGAGGCCATTTCAACAGTTTGACCAGTTTATGGAATATAAAAATTTATGCAATATTAACAATTTATGCAAATTAACCACTTTATGCATTTTAAACCGTTTATGCAACTTAAGAGTTTATGCCATTTAGGATTTATGAATTTTAAAGAGTTTATGCAATTTAGATAATTTATGCAAATTAATCCATTCATGCATTTTACCACTTTATGCAGTTTATACAGTTTATGCAACATGACATTTATGCATTTTACCAGTTTATGCAAATTCAGCAATTTATGCAATTTGAACAGTTTATGCAATTTCTGCATTCGCTTCCCGCAATTCCGCAGTCAATCGCAATGGCGCAGCCATTGCATTTCTAGTTATAATTATTCTTTATATTTTGATTGAATATCAAGGCTCATATTTAGTGAGCATTAGATTCTTTAGGCTCTTTTTGCTGCGAGTTGTCATAAACTCTCCATACGATATCGAAAAGAAAATTGACGTTTCTCAACAAAATAATTGCTGGCGTAGGAAGGAGATTTTCCTCGTCTTATCATCTGGGCAAATGTACAGATTTAATAAATATTAACCATGACTGAGTTTAAAATGTTCATTTCTCCAGCTAAGTCTTGGCTGAAATCGAAACAGGACCATCTGTAAACAGCACTGAGTTTGTGTAAATGATTCATACGGTGTGAATGGGTACGATTTTTAGGGTGAAATGTTAATGTATCGTATCAAGGCCCAATCGGGACTGGAGTCGAAGATGAGCACTGGCAATAAACCATGTTTATGCAGTGCTTTTTACTTCGATTAGAGTAAAATGACCTCAGTGTTTCTTGCTTGAGTAAACAAAGAAAGAAAGAAAAAAAGAGTATGTAAATATTTAGATTAGACAGATCATTGAGAGAGAGAACATGAACATTTCCTTCTGGTTAAAGGAATAGGCCACCGTTTTCACATACTGAGATATGTTCTTACCTCACTTTAGCCGAGTTAATATATCACCGTCTGGTCTTTGTCCGTGCGCTCTGCCAGGCAAACGGAGCCTCTCCCACATGTCACATAGCTCCAAAAAAGCTCACGATAAAAGCTACAAAGCTCTTCCACGTGTTTCCTATTTAAATAAAGTCATGTGAAGTGTTTTCATGCGAAGTATATTTACCCAGAAATGTAACATGTCGATTTTATAAGCAAATAAAAAGGGGGACTATATTGTGAGGCGTAATGATACGAGGAGCAAAACGTCCGCGCAGTAACTCCTAAAGACTTCCCCGCTCACTTCCGTCAATAACCTTTAGGAGTTACTGCGCGGACGTTTTACTCCTCGTATCATTACGCCTATGTGCTGCGTATGTGCTCCGTTTGCGTGACAGAGCGCACGGACAAAGACCAGACGGGGATATATTAACTCGGCTAAAGTGAGGTAAGAGCATATCTCAGTATGTAAAAACGGTGGCCTATTCCTTTAAATACATAACAAATGAAAATCATATTGCAACATCATCAATGAATGATCACACTTGGACTTCACAGTGAGTTCAGTGACACAGCAGCGAACAGGGCAGTTCACGGCTTTTATCTGCACTTTTTATGTTGTTTTTAAACTAATGTGAGTCTGTGGAAAACGTGCACAAACTGCCACAAACATGGCGGATCAAAACAGTGGATTTTCCCGAACTCTGCTTTACTCCAAAATCGAATTAAGTTCAGATAAATTCAATAATTTTGACCAGCCCTCATCTTAACCTCTTAACCCCCGCCTTGACCGAACACATTCTCTCCACTTCAGCGTTACCCAAATCTAAAAGCTTCTCGACTGGAGCTCACAGCAATAGGCCTACAAAACATATGTGTTTTATTTTTTTGCTTTTCGTTACTTTTTTGTCATTTATTTTGTCACAATTTAGTATTTTTTTTAAATATATTTTTGTTGCTTTTTTTTGGGTCAAATGTTAGTATTTTTTGGTCACATTTTTGTAATTTTTTGTTTTTTATTTATCAAATTTTGGTAAATTTTTTTATCACCATTTTTTTTATTTTTTTGTCACATTTTGGTCATTTTATGTAATAATATTTTTTTCACATTTGTGTCATTTTTTGGTCAGATTTTTGTAAATTTATGTCACATTTTTGTCACATTTTGGGATTTTCTTTGTCATATTTGTGTAATTTTTCTGTCACATTTTGTAAATTTATGTCACATTTGGGGATTTTTTTTAAAATATATTTGTTGCTTTTTTGTCAAATTTTAGTATTTTTTTTGTCACATTTTTGTAATTTTTTTTTTTTTATTTGTCCAATTTCGGTACATTTTTTTTGTCACATTTTGGTAATATTTTTGTCATATTTGTGTAATTTTTCTGTCACATTTTTGGATTTTTTTGTCACATTGCTTTTTTGTCGCTATATTGACGCTTGTTTCCAGAAGCCTTTAGATTTGGGTAACACCGCACTGGAGGTAAACATGCTCGGTCCAGGTGGGGGTTCAGAGATTAAACACCGTAAGAGTAACAGGAGGAACGGGAGGGCATCCGACATAAACAATGACAACCTGCTGGGGAAGGTGAACGGTGTAACAGTTACTCCGGACCGTTAAACCCGTTACTAACGGTTCTTCCGCGACTGCCGTTTGGAAAGTGTGACAGACATAAAACAGATATAAAACAGATAAAAGAGGGAAAAGCGAGGGAAAAGCGGGGACCCCCTTCTCTCACCGACACCCGTGTGATCCTGCGGCGGCTCAGCGTGTCCCAGAAGCCGTAGGTGTAGCGCCTCAGGTCGGTGAGGAACACGGTGTAGCCCCGCCACAGGGCCGGGTGGTCCGTGAGCAGCTGGAGCGAACGGCAGCAGCAGCGGACCGAGTGTTTGTCCGCCGTGTTCAAGAAGCCGAAGATGTGGACCACGACTTCAGGCGGCAGCTCCTCCATCAGGCACCGACACCAACACTACCGGGTCCGCGGCTTCCTCCGGGGGCGAGCGGGTTTAGAGCCGCGCGACCGCCCCCTCGTGCTCCGGAGAGAAACGACTGACCGTAAAAAAAAAAAGCTCTTAACCGCTTAACTCCCGCCTGAACCGAGAGCATTTTCTCCAGTTTGGCTTTACCCAAATCCTGTAGGCCAGTGTAACGCCTCATTTGAAAGCTAAGATCTACAAAACTCATCTAAATGGATCTTTTTCTTCATGTCATCAGATTTTTTTCCATCTTTTTTTGGGAGGGGGGGTATTCAACTCATTTTGTAACTTTTTTGTCATTTTCTTAATCATTTTCTTATCGTTTTTTGTCATTTTTTGTCACATTTTGTCTTTTTTTTTTAATCATTTTTTTGGTCATTTTTTAAATCAATTTTTTTTTCATTTTTTGTCACATTTTTGTAACATTTTTTGTCATTTTTGTCTTTTTTAATCAATTCTTTTGTCATTTTTTGTCACATTCTTTGTCTTTTTTTGTCACATTTTTTGTCTTTTTTTGTCATTTTTTATCAATTTTTTGGTCATTTTTTGTCACATTTTTTGTCTTTTTTTAATCAATTTTTTCGTCATTTTTTGTCACATTTATTGTCATTTTTTTGTCTTTTATTGTCACATTTATTGTCATTTTTTATCAATTTTTTGTCGCATTTTTGTCGCATTTTTTGTCTTTTTTTAATAATTTTTTTTTGTCATTTTTTGTCACATTTATTGTCAACAGGAGAAAATGTGCTTGGTTCAGGTGGGAGTTAAGGGGTTAAAAACCATGAAAACTAACACACGTCATAGCTTTTTTTGTTTTTTTTAAATAAAACTTGTTTTCATAGTACAATTCAACACAAAAGATAATTGACTTCAGCGCTACTTAACTAACTACAAAGTAAAAATCATTAAAAATATAATTTACGCCGCAAATTTGTAAGTTTGCCTTCACTCTAGCAGGAGCAGTGAAGTTGTAAAGTGAGGAAAAGCTTGCTGTATAACCATATTTATTTAATATTTATTATCATTAGGGTAAAACTTTCAGAAGGACGGAGCATGAAAACATTATTTTATTTTCCCTGTTCACTTGTTCTTCCTGTGATTTCATCAACAGCTGCCATGATGAAGAGCCTGTTATTGTCTTTCCCTGTTAGGGTTCATAAATGTGTCCCCTGGTCGCTGTAAACAGGTTAAAACTCCAGGACGTGGCTCATCGGTTCAGAGGAGCTCATTTCCACCTCCTGCCTCTGTCCGTACACGCCCTGCTCCACGGCGCCCCCTGTGTCCCCGCTCTGTAACAGCGTCTCTCTGCAGCGGGACGCCAGGCTGGAGAAGAGCTGGGAGCCTCGCCGGGCCTCGCTGACCCCGCGGCTCCTCATGCTCCTGCTCGGGCCCCGCTCCCAGCCCAGAGACTCCTGAGGCAGCAGCAGAACCCCCCCGGGCAGCTCCAGCACCGACGCCGGCCGAGAGAGACCGCCGTGGAAGAACTGAGTGTTCATCACCGCGTCCGCTGAGGGGAGAGATGTGAGGTAAAGATTCTGTGGTGGACAGTGTGTTCCTGTAGATCAGCCCTTCCCAAAGTCCAGCACATCACGGACCCCGTTATCGATAAACCTTTAACACCCCCGCAAAGACACTGAAGGTCCAAGGACGTGCCTCCATCTTTGATTAAAATCTCACCGATTCTGTTGGTGGTGTCCTCGGTGGCGCCTTCAAAGAAACACACGTAAACCACCAGCCCCGCTTCGATCTGAAACAGGAAACAGTTCAGCCTCTGAGATCAAAGATAATCTGACGAACAAAGACCACAGACCTGCGCGTACTGCGGCTCCGCTCCGTGAAGTCCGTCCCGGGTCTTCACTTTGGCTCGACTGCACTGCTGCACGACCACGCGAGCCTCCAGGGGGCGCACACTGGCTTCAGGCGCACTGGAGGAAATAACCAATCAGATACAAGAGCTAATAGTCTAACAATAGTAACAGTACCTCCATCTGCAAAATATTTTGTACAATTTTCAGTCAGAACTAGTTTCAGACCATAGCTTTTGTGTTTTTGATAAATGTAATGTAGATGTAATGCCAGTTTAAATCTGATTTAATGCTTTTTAATGACTTTTAAGGCCTTCATTTTGACTAATTATTTCATGACTTTTAATGTTTATTAGCAGAAACCCTAATCAAAGTCAGGTGTCTATCCAGAATGAGGTGCTGATTGTGAAAAATAATATTATAAGTCCCTTTATTGCCTTAACTATTATTAATACATTTAAAGACATTAGAAACAAGATTTGTTTCCACAGAATCATCTGAATGGACAGACTCAACACTGATTTAAAGTGACAGTCTGGAAGTCTAAATGTTTCGACAATCTGGTCTTTTTCTCCCTCCTTCCTGGATCTCAGCAACTAACCAGAGTCTAGTATCCTCCCCCGTCGACCAATGAGAAGAGTTTTTCCTGTGAACCAGCCTGTCAGGTCCAATCAGGAGGGAGGGGGAGGAGCTTGATGGTTTACTTCTCCTCTTTTTGCAAATTAAGAAGGGCTTTCTGGTTAAAGAGGGGAGGAATTTGATTGTTTACATTATTTCAATTTCACTCTTTCTTCACTTTGCAAACTTACAGACTATCACTTTAATCAACTTGACTTTTGCAATGCACTTTTTGGAATCAGCCGCACATTATTTACACGGCGACAGCTTGTTCATAATGCAGCTGCAGCTCTTTGGCTTTTAATTTAGATTCATTTATTAGCCACTCTCATGTTGTCTTTATTGCTCCATCTATTCCTAGTACTTATTTTATCCTTCCATTATTTGCTTGTTGGCTAATTTTATGATGTGTCAAGCACTTAAAGGTACACTACGCTGTTTTTAAGTGCATTAGGAATAAAACTGGACTGTAACACACTATAACAGTAGATTCATTCAGTAGCATTTCTTGATTTGCGTTATAACAAATAACATCACACTCACGGGTCACCCCTTGTCAGTGAAAACCATGAATCTATTATATATTCTATTATTCTATTATCTAGTATTCGTGTACCTGTCAGTCGTCCTCTTCTCTCCGAGCTCCTCCGTCTGTAATCTGTGCAGCATCACCACAGGTTTGTAGGTAGGGCTCGCGATCGGCTCCGGGTCAGGACTCCGGACTCTCTTCGTGGGATTCTCCTCTTCGTCTGGGAACACCTTCCTCTTCAGAGGGCGCCCCCTGCTGCTGTGCGTGGGCATGGGCGTGTTGGCCGCGGGGCTTGGGGCGGTCTCCTCCTGCTCCTCGTGCTCAGGGTTCGTCTCATTTTCTGCTTTTTCTGTGTTTTGTGCCTGTAAATGGTTAAAAAGGTCAGGATTAATCTACCCTCCTGAGACCCTGTGACCTCATACCAGGACATTACATTTTTGCCTCTTGACACAATGAGAGTCACATTTGTACATCTTTGACCTGTTAGCCACATTTGGGGACACTGCCCACGCCATCTTGTGGTGATATCATAACATTACACCAATGTCAGTGAGAAGACGACGGCGAGAATATCAGCAAAATCCTTCTACACACAAAGAAAAATGATCCAGGTAAAAAATCTATCCAAATGATATGAATAAAAGACATTTATTTATGTACAACACTGTCTCTATCATCATGTGGGGATTAAAATGTTACATATTTTAGTAATTGTGGCCGTGAGGACATCAGTGAATGTGAAGCACTGGTTTGAGGACATTGGGACGATATAACGTTATTTATTCTACCATGTGGTTTAGCTAAACTTGGGACTATTTAGATGGTTTACAGTTGTAAATAGTTATTGTAAGTGGCACATTTGCATAGTCATGTTGTGTAAATACTAAGTGGTATATTGTTGTAGAAATAAACGATATAGCTAGCGTGCTAGACAGCTAGCCTACTTAGCCCAGCCTCTATGATAGCCGTCTGTCTCAGATGTAGATTTTAGTTTATGTTTTGTATATTTTTATTTTTTTCACGATCCGATACTGATATTCGATATCGGAACCGACACTGGAAAAAATACGATATTGGGTATTGGCTACAAATATCCGATACTGAACGGATACCAGTTTTGGCTCTCATCGCCTGAAAAACACAACTTTTACTAACTAAATCTAAGTGAATATGGGCTGCAGATCATTTTGAAGCTATGAACCTGGAGAATTTAACCGCGGAGTTTTAACCTCTTAACCATAACTACTTATTATATTAAGCTGAAATTTTGAATTTTGACTAATTAGGACCTTCTGGCCCTAAACAGCAAATTATATTTCATAAGGTTATGACAGACCCACTGGCCTCACATGAGGACATTCATTTTCTGCAAAAACTACTTCCTGTACAACATCACATTTTAGTTATTATACTTATTAGGTCCTACTTATCCCAAATAGCAAGAACAATTATAAAATGCACACCAGACAAACTCTGGGGTCTCAGGAGGCTACACCATAATGACTTACGGTGAGACGCTGCAATAGCCTCCTCTCTACGTCCCACCACTCATCTCCAAAAACTGCAATACATCCAGAACTCTGCTGCCCCGCCTCCTCACCCACACCCGGTCTCCTCCTCCTCACCTACAGGTCCCCCCATAACCTGGCCCCGCCCGACCTCACCGACCTCCTTAGATGATCAAATGTGCTCCTCAAACGCTCTGATGGTCAAAAGTATGGGAGTGTTACTCATCCGTGCCCGTGAACGTTACCTTTTGTCTTCTGCCCGTCTGTTTTGCTCCTTTCTTGCTCTTCGGTTGAGGTTTATCCGTCCACAGCTCAGCCACACGGGCCGGGGTCGAGCTCAGGACGATGGGCTGGACCTGTGCAGGGCCGGGTTTGGAAAGCGTGGTCAGGGTGATGGGGGCTCCGGGCTGGACTCCCACAGGGCCAGAATTCGGGGCCTGGGTGAGGGTGATGGGGCGCCCGGGCTGGACTCCCACAGAGCCGGGTTCAGGAAGCGGGCTCAGGGTGATGGGGGCCCCAGGTTCACGGTTGACGGTGAGGATGAAAAACTTGGTCTGGGCTGGGGACTGGGCAGAAGACTGGACGTTGGTTTGGGGCTGGGCTTGGACTTGAGGCTTTCCTTGAGTTTCAAATGTGGTCTTGACTCGAGTCTGAGTCTGAACGGAGGTCCTGTTTGGCCTCCGGACCTGAGCCGGGACTTGGCTATGGACTCTCTTCAGGACTCTTATTTGGGTTCGGACTGGAACCTGGACTGGAGCCTGGAATGGAGTCAGGAATGGAGTCGGGACAAGAGCCTGGAATGGAGTCTGGACTGGAGCCGGGACTTGGACTTTCTTCTGGGGTTCGGGCTGAATCTCTTTAACCTGAGTCACAAATATCAAACCGTTCACACAGAATAACAACGTATCGTTCAACATGTGACAGAAATTTTTTTTTTTTTTCTATATTTCTTTTAATTTTTATTAACCCCTTAACTCCCACCTGAACTGAGCACATTTTCTCCAGTTTGGCTTTACCCCAATCCAAAAGCTTCTGGAAAAAAGCTGTGGAAATAGTGACAAAACTGAGACAAAAACAATGATGGAAATGTGACAAAAAAGTGACGAAAAATTTCTTTGTCAATTTTCTTATGTCACAAGAAATTGACAAAGAAATTGACGAAAAAATGACAAAAATGTGACAAAAAAATTACAAAAATGTGTTAAAAATTGACGAAAAAATTGACCAAAAAATGACAAAATGTGACCAATAAAATTACAAAAAATTGATAAAAAATTTACAAAAAATGACAAAAATGTGACAAAAAAATGACAAAAAATTGACCAAAAAATTGACCAAAAAATGACCAAAAATGTGACAAAAAAAATGACAAAAATGTGATAAATAATGACAAAAAAGTTACAAAAATGAGTTGAATACCCAACAAAAAAATGATGGAAAAAAAATCTGATGACATGAGGAAAAAGATCCTCTCGGTTCAGGCGGGAGTTAAGAGGTTAATTTGCCTTTTTCTTTCTTATATTTTTATGTTGTGTAAAAATCTGTGATTCAGTTTAAGACGGATTTAAGATTAGGGCCGTTAAATGATACCAGTCAGTTATCGGAAAAATCAAAAATGTTTTTTGATGCCGTTGGTCCAGTGACAACAGTAAAAGAAGTTACTTGGTTGTTTCAGATCAAATAAATATTTTATTTTTCTAACAATTTTTTGACACATTTTATTCTTGTTTTTCCCCCAATTTTATCTCATTTTAATTAAGCTTTTTTTTGTGCTCTTTTTTAGCCAAATTCTTGACATAAAAAAATCCTTCATTTTACACACATTTCTTGACATTGGACATGAACCTGATATTGCAAATTTGCAAATCTTCTACACATTATGGTTTTGTTTTCTGGTTCTAGACGACAAATCATTAAAAAACATTTGGTACATTTAGAACAAAAGCTTATTGTTATTTTCAGGCTTTAGGAGTTTTTTCATTGTGACAGGCCGAACAGCTTCTACATTTCCACTGAACAGAATGAAAATCACAGCAATGTAAAGAGAAATGCACTGGGTTACATTGAGTTATTTTATTAAATGGCACTTCTCTGTTTTTGCAGTGGAACTCTTCGTTTGTTACAGATGGAACCGTCAGACTCACCGCCGTCTCTGATTCTGAATCGGTGTCATTGTTTTCATCACAAACGTCCATCTCGAACTCTGGAGTGCTTTGAAGAGAAGAGATTTATTTATAAATGGACTTTGGCGGTGGTTAAGTTAAGCTGAATATTTATTTCGAGGACTCTTTAGGGCCTGACCTGAGCCGCGGCAGGAGCCTCTCGCCCTCGTCTCGTTTTGCTTTATTTTTGAGCTTGTTTTTCCAGCGACAGACGGAACATCTGCTGATCCACCACCTGATGTCCGAGCGCATCGTCTTCCAAAAGCACCTGACGCAGAGATGAGAAAGCAGCGGTAATGGCGGTAGTCGTCGTAGCAGTAACAGTAACAGTCGTATTCAGTCACCTCTCGTTGAGCAGCCTCAGACACTTCTTCACGTCCAGGTGGTTGAGTTCGTCGTGATATTCCTTCAGAGCTTCGTTCACCTGCGCCCTGTTCCTGAGCACAGGCACCACACGATCACCGCGACGGATGTGCAGAGCCGCATCTGCAAAGCACACAGGGAAACATCATTAAAAAGCTTTGTCTAAGTCTGAACTGTGAACTTTTCATAACCGCCTCAAATGTCCAGTTAGTTTAAAGTTGAACCAATTAACATTTTACAAAGGAAATACCGATACTGATCATGTCAGACTGAAAAGAAGAGAAGAGTGTCTCACTTCCTGTCAGAGATTTGAAAAGTCTCTAAGCAGGAGACAAAATTATGCAGCCAGGACATTTTATTGTTTGCTGCATTGTACTGTTGTTGTTGTCCCTTGCACATTATAATTGTTTATGATCAATGAACATTTACAATTACGGTTATCGATATAGAAAGAGAAAACTACTACCAGACCTTTGAGTAAATAGTTCTTGCAGAATCTCCTGAAGGTGTTTTTCTCGACGCCGTTGAGTCCAGGAGGGTATGTTTGACTGGAAAGGAACAGCTCAACAGCATCGAATTTAGAGAAAAACGTCTCCTTCAAACAGACGGCAGGGAGTCAGCGTCTAATACTTTCAGTTTACAGATTGTACATATGTTTAAATACCTCCTGCTCCTCTGTGTACTCAGTCTGTGCCGCAGTTTGACCCTGGTTCACGCTTTGAATCTGATCCCAAAACAAAAAGAGTTAATATAAACCTGAATGTAGATATAGCTAAGCCTCGAGCTCTCACCGCCTCGTCTCCGTGCGTCTTCACGGTGGGGGCGGCGTCCGGCCTGAACTCCACTCGTCCTCCCGACCTGTCGAAGCAGTCGTCGGTGAAGTGGACGGAGCACACGGACGACCACTGCGCCGGGTAGAAGTGCGGACGCCCGGTCGCCTTCAGCCAGCGCTTCAGCAGAGACGGCCGGTCCATCGGGAATCTGCGGACGAGTAAAACGATCAAACCAGAACAGAACACTCTGCAGTTTGTGTTTTCAGACGTACTTGTGGAAGGTGAGCCCGAGCTTCCGCTCCACCGGCCCGCAGCAGTTGGTGCAGTTGGTGACGCTGCAGCGGAGCCACCTCTTCTTGGTGCGGGTGGCGCAGGTGGAGCAGAGGAAAATCCAGTGGTGGACGTCTTTCCTCATGGAGGCCCAGTAATAGTGCTTAGTCATGGCCTGGAAGCAGGTTCTGTGGCCAGGATGCCCGCGGTTATCGTGGAACTGCTGCAGGATGGAGTTCACCTGGAAAACACATTTAGACCTTTATCTGAACCTCTTCACAAGCAGTGCTCCTCTCCTGCTCTGTGTGGTGCATTACTTTAAAACGGTCATGGTCAATTTAACCTCTTAACTCCCGCCTGAACCGAGAGGATCTTTTTCCTCACGTCATCAGATTTTTTTTTCCAGCATTTTTTTGTTGGGTATTCAACGCATTTTTGTAATTTTTTTGTCAAATTTCTGTCTTTTTTTTTTCACATTTTGTCACATTTTTGTAAATTTTTTTGAAAACATTTTTTGTCATTTTTTCATCACATTTTGTAACATTTTTGTCATTTTTTCGTACATTTTTTGTCAATTTCTTGTGACATTTTTGCCACTTTTTCATCATTTTTTTGTCACTTTTTTGTCAATGTTTTCTCACTTTTTTGTCACATTTCGATCATTGTTTTCGTCTCAGTTTTGTTTTTTTCCAGAAGCTTTTGGACTGGGGTAAAGCCAAACTGGAGAAAATGTGCTCGGTTCAGGTGGGAGTTAAGAGATTAAAGGGATATTTCAGGATTTTTGATATAGGGCCTCATTTCCTAGTTATCCAGAGTGTTGCTGATGAAAAAAAAAACTTTTTTGTAATTCATGCAGTTCTTATATTTGAAGAGTTTCGTGGCACTAGGCTAGTGCTAGGCTAGTGCAAGGCTAATACAAGGCTAGCACATTTCTATGGTATCAGCTAGCCTGCATAAAAAACAGTGTGACCGGCTCCACAGAGCACCTGAGGCAAATCACTTATAACGCCAGACTAATCATATAAATGTCTGTGTCGATAGAATCATGTTTGGAATAAAACTGACCTGCATCACATGAATGATCACATTTTGAGGGACTATTTTCTAGCAGATCACCGCTGCGTAGCTTATACCAGGGGCTCTCAAGCTGGGGGTCGCGAGACAGATTTGGGGGGTCGCCAGAGCATATAGATAAAAATATATATTATTATTTTGGTATTGTAGCATACATGCTATTTTACCAGGGTGCTATTATATGTTCTAAATTTGATTAATTTTAGCCATTGTTTTTTTAAGAATGATATAGGTTAATGTCCCTGTTTTTCCCATGATCTGACCCAGGCGGGGGTCACGATCCTAATCAACTGTTATAATGAGGGTCGCAGCTCCAAAAGGTTGAGAACCACTGGCTTATACAACCACAAAGCTAAGTTCTTTTAAATTCAAATGGACATTTATATGATTAGTCTGGCGTTATAAGTGATTTGCCTCAGGTGCTCTGTGGGTCACACTGTTTTCAATGCAGGCTAGCTGATACCATAGAAATGCACTAGCCTAGCACTAGCCTTGCACCACGAAACTCTTCAAATACAAGACCCGCATGAACTACAAAAAAAAATATCTCCAGAAATCAGCAACACTCTGGATAACTAGGAAATGAGGCTCTATGTCAAACATCCTGAAATATCTCTTTAACATAATTCGTGGTGATTTGTCGACTGTACTACGTGAAGAAACGACATGAAAATGCAGAGATCTGGATGAAGCGCTGACCTCTTCTCTGCTGCGCGGGACTCTGACCCAACGAGAGAACAGCTTGTACATCAGGACTCCGTCTGAAACACAGTAAACACAGTTAAGAGAGGAGCTCGTTACTCTTGAGTAGGGCTGCAACTAATGGTTATTTTCTCATCAATTATTTTTACGATTGATCGCTTGGCTGTGAATGGTGTTAGAAAATTGAGGATGGGTTGATGGAGTAAACTTAAAGTAAATGTTTGTAGGAGGCTCTTGGCACTATTTCTTCTTTATGATTGGGTGAGACACAGACAGATAATCATGAAATTTACAATGGACAAAACACTACAGACCCTAACAATAGAAACAAAGTAGGTTTTCACCAAAAATACTACATTTTCATGTCATTTTTGCTCTATTTGAGTCCGTGTGAACCAGAAAACGATTAATCAATTACTAAAATAGTTGTCGACTATTTCAATAATAGATTAGTCGTTTCAGCCCTACTCTTGAGTCCATGTCTGTGATGAAGTGATGAAGACTGACCGACGAAGGTGAAGCGCTTGGCCATGCTCCACACATAATTCTTGGTTTTGTTGGAGTAAGGCAGGATCCTGTGGGTCAGATACCTGAGACAAAAGACAGATGTGAGCAAAGTATGTCGCATTTTCAAAAGGAATCCATGTCCTGACCTGGCGATCTGGTTGTAGGTGGTGAAGCAGCTGTTCCTTTGGCTCAGGAGGCCGGTGGTGTCGGGGGGGTGTGGGTCGGGGGCTCTCAGGCTGTACTGATGCTCCTCAAGGAGAGAGTGGCTCTGCTGCACGCTGAAGCCCTCCTCTGCTGCGGCCGCGGCGCAGGTCAGCAGGCCCTCCAGAGAAGAGGAGTGGAACAGGAGATCTTCAGACTCTGAGGGCTGGGACTGGAGAACAGAGGACGAGAAAAGGAGAAGAGCGATTATGAAAACCTCAGGCTAGAAATCAAAACCAACATGCTGCTACAAACCGTCATATGTAAAGAATACAAGCATAGTTTGATAATATGCAGCGCAAACTGATTAAAGGGACTAGAAATGCATGTTGTCATTTTTATACTCACTACTGCCACCTCAGGTCTTACCTGTAACTGCAGCTTCTATATTAAGCTCATGCATGACGGCACTTCAGACCCGATTTAACACCTTTCTGAGTGACAGTGCAGGATTTTAGAGGCAGTTGTGGTGAACAGGTCTGAGCTCATTCTACACATTAGAACAGGGGTAGGCAACGTCAGGCCCGGGGGCCAAATCCGGCCCTCCAGCACAGAACCTCTGGCCCTCAAGATGATTTTGAGAAACCTTATTACACAAATCAGAGGGTACTTTTAACACTATTAGAGTTAAATGGGAGAAATAAAGGCAGAAATACTGTCAATACACCCAATGAGCTCATGTATTATGTGCAACACTGGCATTTGAAAGAAGTGCACTGGAAAAAGTGCAAGGAACAAATGACATGAATCTACTTGAATTAAGAGATTAAATCTAAGGTTTGAGTAGATTTGGTCCGGTCGGAGACGAGATAAAACCTCTAGTAGTCGTTATTCTCTTAATTCAGATAATTTTCTGTCATTTCACATGATTTCAAGTTTCAACATTTCTTGTTCCATTGGCGCTATAGGATTTGTATCTTGGATTAGTTCAAACCGACTCAAATTCAACATAGAAGAAGAAGATGCACTCACTTTTTTCTGTTTTTCAACATAGAAGAACTTTAATTCAAGCAATTTTAAGTCATTTATCTCATTTAAGATTATCATTTTTCCAGTGCAGTGCTTTGGGCTAATAATAAGCGCCTTCGGCCCTTGGTCTGTTTACAATAAAGAAAATCGGCCCTCGACCAAGAAAACCTGCCTACCCCTGCACTACAACATGGCTGGAACATGTAGGGGGAGGAAAATACTTCATTTTAACATTGTTTAAGATACTGTATAATAAAGAACTGTGTCCAGCCGCACCTCGGCCTGTTGTCTGGAGACTCCGATGAGGGTGGGCTCAGCGTCCGGCCGCAGCTCCTGCCCGTCCTCCGTCTGAACGAAACAGTCGGGTTCAAAGTGTCTGGAGCAGAGCCAGGAGTTTTTCCTAATTGAGCCCTCGTCTCTCTGAGCGACCGTCAGCCAGCGCCGCCTCTGCTCCGGCAGCTTAGGGAACCTGCACAGAGGTGAGTCGGAATGTGTCAGACGCCCTCCCAATCCCAGTCAACTCCTGTGTGAGGAGAGGGGAATTAATGCGACTACATGGGAATAAATACTTCTGGTATGGATTAAGGTGAATGCAATATTACTCAAAATATATGTTTCATGGACCATAAAATATACAATGGTTAAAGGGTTAAGTGCCCTGGAAAATATTTGTCCTTTTGCAACACTAGAGAGGGGACAGTTTGCTTAACCTCTTAACTCCCGCCTGAACCGAGAGGATCTTTTTCCTCACGTCATCAGATTTTTTTTCCATCATTTATTTGTTGGGTATTCAACTCATTTTTGTAACTTTTTAGTCATTTTTTTGTCAAATTTTTGTAAAAAAAAAATTCCAAATTTGTATCACTTTTTTTTTTCTTAATTTTTTTATCACATTTTTGTCATTTTTTTTGTCACATTTTTTGTCAAATTTTTTGTCAAATTTTTTGTCAAATTTTTTGTCAAATTTGTGAATTTTTTTGGTCATTTTCTTTGTCATTTTTGTAAAAAAAAAAAAAGTCACATTTTTTTTTATCACATTTTTGTCATTTTTTTAATCAATTTTTGTCATTTTTTTTGTATTATTTTTGTTATTTTTTGTCACATTTTTGAAAAAATTTTGTAATTTTTTTGTCATTTTTTATCATATTTTTGTCACATTTTTGTAATTTTTTTCTCAAATTTTGTCAATTTCTTTGTCATTTTTTCGTCCATTTTTTATCACATTTTTGTCAATTTTTTAAACAAATTTTTGTCATTTTTTGTCACATTTTTGTCATTTTTTTGTCACATTTTTACAACACTTTTGAAAAAAAAATGTAATTTTTTATCATATTTTTGTCACATTTTTGTAATTTTTTTCTCAAATTTTGTCAATTTTTTTTGCCACTTTTTTGTCAATGTTTTCTCACTTTTTTGTCAGATTTCCATCATTGTTTTCGTCTCAGTTTTGTTGCTTTTTTCCAGAAGCTTTTGGACTGGGGTAAAGCCAAACTGGAGAAAACGTACTCGGTTCGGGTGGGAGTTAAGGGGTTAAGTGTTATTAGTCTTGGGGTTTTAATCACACCGTGTAGTTTGTGACCAGCAGCAGACGTACCTGTGGAAGGTGAGCTCCGGGTGGCAGAAGCTGGAGGCGTCACATCCGTAAGCCAAACAGGACTTGACGATCTTCGAAGCCTGTTGCTCTCTTTGAGTTTTACACACCTCACATTTCTTAATCCACTCCTCCACAAAGTCCCTCATGTGCTCCCAGTAATACACGGACTGCAACAGAGAGACACCGTTTTACTTCGAAAGACCAGGCCCTCTGACCAAAGCTCTGGACCCCCTGCATCTCCAGTCCTCACCATGATCTCCTGGACCATCTGTATTCTCCCCGCGTGGTTGTTGTTGTCGTGGAACTGCAGCAGGATCTCACGCACCTGCTCGTGGCTGGAAACGGCCCGTACGTAGCGCCCCCTGTACTTGCGCAACAGCTGCCCACCTGCAACACAACATCCCGCCTCAGTGTTGATCTCTGAAATCTGGAGAGCGGTGGTTAATTTGATGAGAAACACAGACCTTTGTAAACGTAGACTGGCTTGGCCTTCCTGACTGCCTTCTTCATTTGCTCGGTGGCGTTGGGGAGATACTTCCTTTTGCGCAAATAAAGCTCCACTTGTTGTATAACTTCAAACGACGGCATCTGGATGAGAAAAGTAAAGGACAATTATTTCATCCAAAAAGTAAATCAGTAAAAAATGTATACAATAGCAAGACAAGACAATAATTTCAGTTATGAATTGGGCTGAGGACCTTTAAACAATACCTCTAATAGGGTGGTATATAAGTAGAAGTAAATAATTTTAGTGAGTAGAAGTAAAAAGTACTTGGAGGAAGTATTGTGAGTAACTGTTTGCGCAAAAAAGTCTGATTTATCTTCAATGACGTGTTAAATCTTGTGAAACAAAAAATAAAATCCTGTGGAAAGAAAATTCCCAGAAAACTGAAAATACAGAAAAATATAATAATTTTATTTTACACTACCATGATACATTGTACCTCACTACATTTAGTACAATGTGTAATAACTTGTTCCTGGTGAGATTGGTGAGATACACAGTGGAATAATATGTATTTGTAGTTTGTTGGTACATAATGTAATGTGACATAACTCTAACCCTAACCTTAAGCCCTAACCTTAAGGGTCTCGTGTCCTATTACATTATGTACCTACAAAGTACGAATACAAGTTATTCCATTGTGTACATAAAATAGGTACAAGTTATTACTGATTGCTACAGAGCACATTACATTGTACTAAATTTAGTGAGGTACGATGCATCAAGGTACTGTAAAATAAGATGATACCAATAATTTTAATGAACAAGAAAGATGAGACGAACTACATCTATTTTACTGATGAAAATGAAACATTTGCCGCTTAAATATTTACTCACAGTGGAAAAAGTAACAATTGTTTTGACTCAAGTAAGAGTACAGATACTTCAAAGTAATTTTACTGAAGTAGAAGTAAAAAGTACCATATGGTAAAACTACTGTAAGAGGTACAATTTCTTCAAAAAGTTACTCAAGTAAATGTAACTGAGTTCTAGGGCTGGGACAAAATATCGGATCGGACTTGGATCGCAATACTTTCAGTACTTCAGTGCTTGTGTTTGGAGGCATTTTTTATTACACACTCTTTGTTTTCCAGTAACAGCTACACAGCACTTTGTTACATTTTGTGTCATTGCACTTTTCAATATTGACACTTTAGTGAAAGTCAAATGGCCTTTGGTTTATAAACTTTGGACACATGACTTTTTACACATTATACGGTAAAACGTTGTAGTTACTTACCGTAACGCGATACGGATTGGATCGGTCCCTGGGTATCGTGTGGTATCGTGAGATCAGGTATCAGAAAAGTGGATCGTACTACCCGCCTCTGTGCATAAGGTATATACATATACATATATAAAAAAATAAAAAAAAGGTAAAAAACCCTAAAGAAAGTTTCTTGGTTGTTTAAATTGATTAAAATGAAAAGAAATATTGGAGCAAATCATTAACTTTCTATTTTATGGCTTTGACGAAACTTAAGCCCTAGTAATAAACTATTTCCAGATTATGTTTCTAAACACTATTGATAATCATTTTGATTTTGTGTCTAC
The DNA here is from genome assembly GCF_951799975.1 of Gobius niger. Taxonomy (NCBI): domain Eukaryota; kingdom Metazoa; phylum Chordata; class Actinopteri; order Gobiiformes; family Gobiidae; genus Gobius; species Gobius niger. Next base: position 28,821,700 of record NC_136867.1, read on the forward strand.
TTTCTGCACAACACCTATGCTTTCCATGTTAAGTATATTTAGCCTACTAAATATAACAGTTTAATTTGTTTTTGCATCCCACATTAAAGTTTTGAAACAAGATGGCAAAATTGTAGGCTATAATTTAGACTTCATAGACTTCTTTCCAATTTAATTTACAAGTGATTTATTAACATATTATAGATTTTTACGCAGACAAAACGGATGTAAATATAAAGTGTTAAAGCTTAGCGCTACCGTGTTAGAACGTGATCGGTGGTCCGTCCAAATCTCTGCTACACCGTCGTCAATTTTCTCCAAGGACTTGACTTTTGTTGCGCATTTTTTATTCCGCGTAAACACAAAGTCAAGTTAAATTCATAGAGACTATATTTAACAAGCTACCAGTCCTCTAAAGCTGTGTTTTTGAAGTACATTTGTGGCTACATTTCAAGCTATAAGGTGATCAAGCTATATCGGTTTTCCTGTTAGCGCTAAGCTAGCCGTCTAAAGGAAGTGACCTTTCAAAATAAGAGTATGAAAGGCTATTCAACCTATTTAATGACATCGAAATCAATCAATGTTTAATATTTCTACTACAATATATCTTTTGATTCAAGGTTGGTCGTAAATAAGCTGTATATTGAAGTAAAAATAACTAGTTTGGTACTTTTGTCGTTATGAAAATGGATAGACCGGAAGTGCGGCTGGTACGTTTTGCGGAGTTTTGTTTTTCCTGCACGATCGTTGGCGGAAGTACCATCTTCGGCAAAAACACACAACTGCGCATGTGCAGGGCCAATTCCTCTTTAACCTCTTAACCTCCACCTGAACCTACCACATTTTCTCCAGTTTACCCAAATCTAAAAGCTTCTTGATTGGAGCTCACAGCCTATAGGCCAGTGTAGCGCCTCATTTGAAAGCTAAGCCTACAAAACTGATTTAAATGAATCTTTTTCCCTGCGTTGTTCCTTTTTGTTTTTTCATTGCTGATTTACCACTTTTTTGTAACATTTTAGTCCTTTTTTTTAATCATGTGTTCGTAACATTTTTGTTGCTTTTTCACTTTTTTATAAACTTTTTTGTTTTTTATCCTCGTTTTCGTCACTCTTTTGAAGCTTTTAAATTTGAGAAAAGCCAAATTGGAGAAAATGCACTCAGTTAAGGTGGGGGTTAAGAGGTTAATGTTTGTCAGTGTTAACTTAAATTAGTCTCCTACTATTTTAATGGTGATAGGTGTAGAATACAGTCAAGTTTTTTGTTTATTTTTATCTTTTTATAATTTAAGGCCTCGGACAAGAGGTGGCGCTACAGCAAGAGGATCAGACAATTTAAGTTTCTATTTCTGGAACAGGCTGGTTATTTCCATTAACGTTACTTTAAAATAACTCGAGAAGTAAAAAGTAGTGTCCCAAATAATTAACAATAAGAAGTACAGTTACTTCAAAGAGTACATGAATAAATGTAACTGAGTACTCCCGGCTTTGGTTATTTCTAATTATTTGGAGTTTGCTTTTTCTCCAAACATCTCAAGTTTTCCTGACCACAAACCACATTTACAATAGTTTCCCCTGTAAAATAGATTTGTAAGTAGTTAAATAAAAACCCACAGTAGTGAAGGAAGTGCAAATACATTTTTGTTCTTGTTGCTTTCCGAGGGGTCGATTGTGAATTCTCCACATCTGTATCCTCTGCGCTCAACTACCTTCGTCTTTCACTACATCCACACATCTCTTCTTTGTCCTTCCTGTTTCCTGCAGCTCTGACCTCAGCATTCTACAAATCGACAAAGAATAAACAAGCCAAGTTTACAAATGATCTATTTTTTAATCACAAATTTCCAGCGTCAGTGGCTCCTCTTGGTTCAGAAGTCCTTACTGCTTGATTAGGCCGCTTTCGTGTCCCGTTCTGATACGAGTGTTTCCCCTGGTCGCTGTAAACAGGTTAAAACTCCAGGATGTGGCTCATCGGTTCAGAGGAGCTCATTTCGACCTCCTGCCTCTGTCCGTACACGCCCTGCTCCACGGCGCCCCCTGTGTCCCCGCTCTGTAACAGCGTCTCTCTGCAGCGGGACGCCAGGCTGGAGAAGAGCTGGGAGCCTCGCCGGGCCTCGGTGACCCCGTGGCTCCTCATGCTCCTGTTCGGGCCCCGCTCCCAGCCCAGAGACTCCTGAGGCAGCAGCAGAACCCCCCCGGGCAGCTCCAGCACCGACGCCGGCCGAGAGAGACCGCCGTGGAAGAACTGAGTGTTCATCACCGCGTCCGCTGAGGGGAGAGATGTGAGGTAAAGATTCTGTGGTGGACAGTGTGTTCCTGTAGATCAGCCCTTCCCAAAGTCCAGCACATTATCCCCAATTATCGATAAACCTTTAACACCCCCCCAAAGACACTGAAGGTCCAAGGACGTGCCTCCATCTTTGATAAAATCTCACCGATTCTGTTGGTGGTGTCCTCGGTGGCTCCTTCAAAGAAACACACGTAAACCACCAGCCCCGCTTCGATCTGAAACAGGAAACAGTTCAGCCTCTGAGATCAAAGATAATCTGATAAACAAAGACCACAGACCTGTGCGTACTGCGGCTCCGCTCCGTGCAGTCCGTCCCGGGTCTTCACTTTGGCTCGACTGCACTGCTGCACGACCACGCGAGCCTCCAGGGGGCGCACACTGGCTTCAGGCGCACTGGAACAAACAAGAGCGAATATCTGAGCTGTGTTTTTACTTTGTTTCTGTCGCCTGAAAACTGAATAGTATTCGTGTACCTGTCAGTTATCTTCTCCCTGAGCTCCTCTGTCTGTAATCTGTCCAGAAGGGTCACAGGTTTGGAGCCAAGGCCCACGGTCGCCTCAGGGTCAGGACTCCGGACTCCCCTCTTAGGGCTCTCCTCTTCGTCTGGGAACGCCTTCCTCTTCAGAGGGCGCCCCCTGCTGCTGTGCGTGGGCAGGGGCGTGTTGGCCGCGGGGCTCGGGGCGGTTTTGTTGATGGTTTGTGGAGAAGCTTCGATCTCCTCCACTCTCTGAAGCTGCTGCTGCTGCTGTTGTTGTTGTTTGGTGAGGCTCGTCTCCACCTGCTCCTCGTGCTGGTAGTTCATCTCATTCGGGTTCTCGATTTGTATTTCCATCTTCTCAGGCTGTAATTCAATAAAAAAGTTCAGGATTCATTTGGATTGTGGGGTTTAAAGTGTAGAGTTTTGTGTTCAATCTTTAAAGTTGTAATGGGAGATTCAGCAGGAGATGTTTTGTTAGGGTGTATTATTGTCCACTTTAAATACAGAAAGGTTTATCAGAAAAATGAAACCAACAGTGCCTGCGAATGTTACCTTGTGTCTTTTTCCTGTTTGTTTCCCTTTCGCGTTCTTGTTCTTCTGTTGTGGTTTATCCTCAGGCTCCGGGGCCACGCTCTGTTCGACGGGGCCCCCAGGCTGGCGGTTTACAGGGGCTGAGGTGAGGGCTGCGGACGCTGTGGACGCCCCCGTGCTCAGGGTGATGGGGGCCCCGGCCTGACGGTTGAGGGTCAGGATGAGGACCTTGGTTTGGGCTGCGGACTGGGCTGAAGGCTGAACCCGGGACAGCACTTTGATTTGAGGGGTTTTGATTCGGGTCTTGACTTGAGTCTGAGTCTGATTTGAGCCCCGGACCTGAGCCTGGACTCTTTTTTTGATTCCAGTTCGAGTCAGGACTTTCTTCTGGGATTTGGGCTGAATCGCCTTCACCTAAGTCACAAATATCAAACCATCAACACAGATTTTATATTATCATTAAACCCGCCTGGAGAGAGTCAGCATCGATGCAGGCGAGTGTTAGACCGGGGAGCAGCCCCGAAACATCTGTGCGTGTTAGGCCTGCCCATACACTACCTTTAAGTCTGGCAAAGGCTACTACATACAATACTATACACTGCATTGCCACTAACATAAGAATGGCAGAGGCTAAATCTATATTTGTTAGAGAGTTGAACTCACCGCTGTCTCTGATTCTGACTCGCCGTCACTTTCTTCACTGAAAGCATCGTTTTCATCCCAAACGTCAATCTCTAACCCTGGGGCACTTTGAACAGAAGAGGGTTCATATGTAAAATTAAGCATTAAGGAGGGGGTATTCTGCTTTTTTCAATCACATAACACCAGTCTATATCACACTACAATGATGACCAAACCTTCTGTTGGTCTGTAAATGCAGTAAATTAGAATAACTGCCTTGTATAAAATGTCTCTCTCAAAATGGCTGTAGTGAATGTCTTGAAATAGGCCTCTGTCTCTTTAAAAACCTCTGACCCTTTCCGACACGCCCCCTCCACACGCTGTCTGTGGCATCAGTGGGGAGGGGGTTCTGCTGAGGAGCAGTGGTTGGTTACTCGGCTGGTGACGAAAGCTCGGAGGCGTCTCCAGGAGGTGGGGGCGTTCCTAGGAGGACTCAGGCAAACCTATCCCTAAAATGGCCGCCATCAGAGTTTTTACAGCTTACTCAAAAATACGTGAATGTGCCAAGGCAACACTTCAGGCATGTTTTTAATGGGGGAATGACATAATAACATGATATAAAGCTTGAAAAAGTCAATTTTGCATAATCCCCCCCTTTAAGAAGGGGGGGGGGGACTGAATATCTAAGAGGGTTTGAGACAGACTTGTCCAAGATCAATGCACTGACCTGTGCGGCGGCAGGAGCCTCTCGCCCTCGTCTCGCTTCGGCCGGTTTTTGAGCTTGTTTTTCCAGCGACAGACGGGACATTTGCTGATCCACTTCCTGATGTCTGAGCGCATCGTCTTCCAAAAGCACCTGTCGTAGTGATAATAAAACAGCGGTAATGGCGGTAGTCGCTGTAGCAGTAGCAGTAACAGTAACAGCAGTATTCAGACCTCTCGTTGAGCAGCCTCAGACACTTCTTTTCATCCAGGTGGTTGAGTTCGTCGTGATATTCCTTCAGAGCTTCGTTCACCTGCGCCCTGTTCCTGAGCACAGGCACCACACGATCACCGCGACGGATGTGCAGAGCCGCATCTGCAAAGCACACAGGAAAACCAAATCTAAGTTGATGCTATAACTAGAAGATGGACTGATATGTGAAATGTCCTGTTAAGTGTAACGTTAAACCAATAGAGATCTTAAAATGCAAACTGCTAACGTAGCAAAAAGAGAAAACACTCTTTCCAAAGTTGTCCAAACCTTTGACTAAATAGTTCTTGCAGAATCTCCTGAAGGTGTTTTTCTCGACGTAGTTGAGTCCTGGAGGATACGTTTGACTAGAAAGGTACAGCTCCACTGCATCAAATTTAGAAAAAAACGCCTCCTTCGAAGATACAGCCCAGAGTCAGATCATTTTTATAATACTTTCGCAGTTTGTATGTAGTAAATATGTTTAAATACCTCCTGTTCCTCTGTGACTTCAGTTGCTGCAGCAGTTTGACCCTGGTTCACATTCTGGACCTGATCAGAAAAAAAAGGAAGAGAGGTTAAGATAAGACTGAATGAAGTAAATATAAAATATTTCGTACTTTGAGCCCTATTTGGACATGTACTTTTGGTACCAGTTTGTACTGAGATGAACAACGGAAAAACTCGTTATTGCGTTTTTATTACGAAACTAGACACTCTAATACACCTTATGTGTGATTTTGGGAGCTCTGTGCTGAACAGACCTGAAATAAATGACAATCAAAAACGTTCTTTTCGTGGAGTTGTGTAGTGAACAGCTGTAAAGCCGACACTTCTCTCTCGCTCTCTGGAGCGTTTGACAAATCTGAGGGGCTTCACATAGAAATATCGCAAGATTTTAACATTTCTCTGAGTTTTTAAATGGTTAAAATCGGTCCAAGGACGGCTGAGAAACATCCAGTTAAAGTCTTCAATCTGAGAACCAGGCTGTTTAAATGCACACGCCATAAAAAGGCAAAGCAATGGAACTGCAGCAACACGCGTGTTTCAAAACGTGTCAACAATGATGTCCTTGAAAATGTAGTATACTTGAAACTGAGATATTTAGGCATTTCCCTCTTCCCATAACGTTAGTGTCTGAGAGGAGAGAAGAGAGAGGAGGAGCTGATCAGAAAGTAGAGTGTTTCATAAACATTATCTCCCTTTCTAAAAAAAAATCTAAACTAGCCTCTGTTTACCTTAGGATTTCTCAGGAACCGAGCCACGTAGAATTAAACAGATTTCACCTACAGAGAGCTCAGAGTCTCACCTTTCAAACGAGCCACAGCCTGTGGAATAAGCTATAACTGTTGGCACTCAATAGCTAAATCCCAAAAACAGAGCGGCACTCAATGTGTTAAAGTTGTACACGGACTATTTTGTATTATAGTAAAGTGTTTAGTGTTGCCTTATTAAGGCAAGACACTGCAGTGCAAAGTTTGGAGTCGGTAGTAAATACTAAAGTACAATACAATTTTGTTGCATGAGTGGAGCAAAAACCTAATTTGGAGAAAAACAGCTTTAAAGTTTTGTAAGCGCGACACATTTTCACCAGCGACAAAACATCACAAAATAAGCATCATGGCATAAGCATTGATGGGGTAAGTTTTATCTTTTTATTTCTCTGACATGAAAACTAGAAAACTAACATGTTACGGGAGAAAACTCGCTAAAAATCTGCACTTTAACCACTGCATGAAAAATCAATACTTTTTTTACCTGCCATGTCTCGCCTTAAAAAATATAATGAAATACTGTAGTAGGAGTAGGAGTATTTACTTCACTGAGATACTGTAGATAAAGCAATATTTTGGCATTAAAAATGGTTAAAGTTGAGTTTACTCCCAGAGGTGAAATAGTGTGACTTTTTCTCACCGCCTCGTCTCCGTGCGTCTTCACGGTGGGGACGGCGTCCGGCCTGAGCTCCACTCGTCCTCCCGACCTGTCGAAGCAGTCGTCGGTGAAGTGGACGGAGCACACGGACGACCAGAGCGGAGGGTACCAGTGTGGACGCCCCGTCGCCTTCAGCCAGTGCTCCAGCAGAGACGGCCGGTCCATCGGGAACCTGCAGACGAGTAAAACGATCCAACCAAGGACAATATGAACTTGTGTATTTAAACGTACTTGTGGAAGGTGAGCCCGAGCTTCCTCTCCACCGGCCCGCAGCAGTTGGTGCAGTGGGTGATGCTGCAGCGGAGCCACTTCCTCTTGGTGCGGTTGACGCAGGTGGAGCAGCGGGAGATCCAGTGGTGCACGTCTTTGCTCATGGAGGCCCAGTAGTAGTGCTTCGACATGGCCCTGAAGCAGGTGCGGTGGCCGTAGTGCCCGCGGTTATCGTGGAACTGCTGCAGGATCGAGTTCACCTGGAACAACAGCTCGAAATGTCGGAATCTTTTCACAGCAGTGGACACGGCTCTATACAGAAAAAAGTCAGTGATACATCAGTAGAAGGTACAGGGCCATTGGTGCCAGAACAACCAGACTGGCCCACCATGGACAACAGGGATCACGACCACAGCCTGACCAATATATAACTATAGAGGTCGACAGATGTGGGTTTTCCTAGGGCCAATGTGTCAGTGTTGAACTGTGACAGCAGGGGGCGCTGTATGGGGGGGGCTTAACCTCTTACCACCCGCCTAAACCAAATGCATTCTGTCCTCTTTTGGCTGTGTAACTAAGACCCACAAAACTGATCTTTTTCCTCGCGTTGTTGCTGTGTTGTGTCCCCCTTTGTATGTTTTTTTTTTCTTTTCTTTTTTTTTCATTTTTGTGACATTTTTGTTGAGTTTCTGTGACATTTTTATTGAATTTTTGTCACTTTTTGGTTGAGATTTTTATCACTTTTTGTTGAATTTTTGTAATTTTTTTGCTGAGTTTTTGTCACATTTTTGTTGAATTTTTGTCACTTTTTGGTTGAGTTTTTGTTGATTTTTTGTTGAATTTTTGTCACTTTTTGGTTGAGCTTTTTATCACTTTTTGTTGAATTTTTGTAATTTTTTTTGCTGAGTTTTTGTCACATTTTTGTTGAGTTTTTGTCACATTTTTGTTGAGTTTTTGTTGAATTTTTGTCACTTTTTGGTTCAGATTTTTGTCACTTTTTGTTGAATTTTTGTCACATTTTTGTTGAATTTTTGTCACATTTTTGTTGAGTTTTTGTGACATTTTTGTTGAATTTTTGTTGAATTTTTGTTGAAGTTTTGTCACTCTTTGGTTGAGTTTTTGTCACATTTTTGTCACATCTTTGTTGAATTTTTGTCACATCTTTGTTGATTTTTTGTCACATTTTTGTTGAATTTTTCCCCAAGAATCTTTTTGATTAGGGTAAAGCCAAACTGGAGAAAATGGGATCCATTCAGGTGGGAGTTAAGAGGTTAAGGCTGATTTATTCAGGACATTCATGTTTAGTAGAGGGAGCTCGTTTGAAAGGATAAAAATCAGCAGATTCCAGAATAAAACACGTTAAGTTTCTGTCGCTTATGATTCCGAAATTACAAGCAAAAGTCTGCAACTTGAAAATATATAAAATTGTTGAACAAACTTGCCCGATTTTCACCCCGATGTTTCTTCACTCCCCTGAGGTCGCTCAGAATCTTTGCATTTCCGCAAGAATACTCTGTAGGAGCAAAGCCCTGGATGCCATGGGGCTGTATCGCTTCCTGATTGGTCATTAGAGATCCACAGGTTTGACTCTGTCCGTATTACTACTCGAACTGCACATGCGCAATGTGGATCATTCAGTGCTTCAGGACCAGTGCCTCAGTAGTTTCCTACTTAACTTTCGTTTTCTAGACACATACAGTATTTGGAAAATAAAGCCTTTTGGTTGTTAACCTTTTACCGCCCGCCTAAACCAAATGCCAATTTTTTTTATTTCTTTTTTTTTTCATTTTTGTTGAATTTGTGTCGAAGTTTTTTCTTACATTTTTGTTGAATTTTTGTCACATTTTTGTTGAATTTTTGTCACATTTTTGTTGAATTTTTGTCACATTTTCGTTTAATTTTTGTCACATTTTTGTTGAATTTTTGTCATATTTTTGTTGAATTTTTGTCACATTTTTGTTGAATATTTGTCATATTTTTGTTGAATTTTTGTCATATTTTTGTTGAATTTTTGTCACATTTTTGTTGAATTTTTGTTGAATATTTGTCACATTTTCGTTGAATTTTTGTCACATTTTTGTTGAATTTTTGTCACATTTTTGTTGCGTTTACATCCTTGCTTTCTTCTTATTTTTTGTGGCTATTTTGGTGTTTTTTCCCAAGAAGCTTTTTGATTAGGGTAAAGCCAAACTGGAGGAAATGGGATCCGTTCAGGTGGGAGTTAAGAGGATAAATGTTCAGAGTATGAAGTGCTGACCTCTTCTCTGCTGCGCGGGACTCTGACCGGGCGAGAGCGCAGCTTGTACATCAGGTGTCCGTCTGAAACACACTTAATACATTAACGACAGTAACTCGTGAGGTTTGTTCATGTCTGTGATAAAGACTGACCGATGAGAGTGAAGCGCTTCGCCATCCTCCGCAAAGAGTTCTTGATGGTTTTGCTCGACTGAGGCAGAATCCTGTGGGTCAGATACCTGCGGCGAAGGTCAAATACTGTAAGTACAACGCTTTCATTCTAAGAGAAATGTCATGCTATCAAAAGAAGAATACTCTTGCTCAGTCCTGTTTTGGTCCTGGTTTAAACTTCCTGCTTCAGTCCTAATCTGTGATTTACTTAGTTAAAGGGACTATACAGAGTTTGAAAATGTTAAAAGTAATTATTCTCCCCCTACATGTTTCAACAATGTCCTAATGTGTAGAATGAGCTCAAATGAACTCAAAAGGTGTTAATTCGGGTCCTAAGTGCCGTCATGCATGAGCTTAACCCCTTAACTCCCACCTGAACCAAGCACATTTTCTCCAGTTTGGCTTTACCCCAGTCCAAAAGCTTCTGGAAAAAGGTGTGAAAATAGCAACAAAACTGAGACGAAAACAATGATGGAAATGTGACAAAAAAGTGAGAAAACATTGACAAAAAAGTGACGAAAAATTGATGAAAAAGTGGCAAAAATGTCACAAAAATGTCACAAGAAATTGACAAAAAATTGACGAAAAAAAATGACCAAAATGTGACAAAAAAATACAAAAATATGACAAAAAATTGATAAAAATTGGCGAAAAAATGACAAAAATGAAAAAAAAAAAAAAATGAAAAAAAAGTTTACAAAAATGAGTTGAATACCCAACAAAAAAAATGATGGAAAAAAAATCTGATGACGTGAGGAAAAAGATCCTTTCGGTTCAGGCAGGAGTTAAGAGGTTAATATAGATGGTGCAGTTACACGTATGACCTAAGGTGGCAGTAGTGATTATAAAATGGCAAACTTGCATCTAGTCCCTTTAAGGTCTGGTTCGGTCCTCACCTGGCGATTTGGTTGTAGGTGGTGAAAGAGGTGTTCTTCCTGGAGTCCAGGATGCCTGTGGCGTCGGGGGGGTGTGGGTCGGGTACTCTCAGGCTGTACTGGTGCTCCTCGTGGGGAGGCTCACTCTGCTCCGCGCTGAAGCCCACGGGACACACCTCTGCTGAGGCCGCGGCGCAGGTCAGCAGGTCCTCCAGAGACGAGGGGTGGAACAGGGGCTCCTCCGGGTCCGAGGGCTGGGCCTGAGAACACATGTTAAAAATAACAATAACTTTGTAATAACAACTTATTACAACTCCACGCCATTCACAGAAACTCATTTATTGTAGCAGACACGGACTTTCTAATACAAGCTTTCTCTTTTATTTTGAGAATGTAAAAGCACCTGTATAGAACCCGATTTCTTTTCCAATGTTATAGTAACAGGGTATCTGCAGAGTTGGACAAGTCAAATTTAAGACTTTTTAAGACCTTTTTAAGAGCACAAAATCTCAAAAATAAGACCTGTTTTTGAACGCGCAATATATAAATGGACTGCAAAGAAAATCACTGTCACAAAAATCCAAGTGTCAAACTGTTGTTTTTGATTTCACAGTGGGATGTACAGATTTAAGAACTTCATTTTTCACATTAGGCATTTTAACAACCATTCAAGTTTTAACAACCTTATCCCATAATCAGAATATTGAGATTGAATAATTACTCACAATTATCGACTGAATGAAAGAAAACAACAGATATTTATTTTTTTAAAATATTTATTTAAATTTAAATATGTATTTAAAATGCTTTGTAATACTTGAGCTGGTAAACATTCACTGTTTCTAAAAATAAAAGCAGCTTTTCCACTCGTTTGCAAAGAACAAAACACTGTCAACTTTACAACTCATTAATTATCATAATTATAATGATATTATTATTAGGCCAGAATCTAGTCTAGGTTTTATGTTTTCTAAACTTGTTTGTCAGATGTTTTGATGAACAAAGTGAGAAACGTGTTTCTAAAGTAACAGGACTTTCTCTTTCCTTCTGTCCCTGAGCAGAGGAGCGTTCGCTTTAAGTTTCCCAACATTTGGACAAACTTTATTGTGAATTATGCCGTTCATTACCTTGAGTTGGATATTTACAGTGAAGGATTATCTCCACGTTGTTTCATATTGGACGTATCTTTCCAACGACAGCAGCATTACGGATCCATCAGCGACACCTCGGTCATGTTCTGGATTCCTAAACTCTGCTGACTTCAGTTGTTTTTTTGGGTGGATAAAGCTCTGAAGGAGAGTCCTTCTGCCTCGCTCGACTATCGCTGAGTTTACGTTGTTTGTGGCGGCGGCCAGTGCGTCAGCGTCGCTTCGCCCTCTCGGACCATGAGCGGCACCGGGCGGCTCCTCATCGCTGCTTCTCTGCATTTATTTGTTACTTTTTAAACTCAATTGTGCGCAAATAATTGGGTCGTTGAACGTTCATTTTTAAGACCAGTTTACCCTGGATTTAAGACCAAATAGGCAGAATTTTAGACTTTTTAAGGCCTTAAATTTGGATTCTTGAATTTAAGACTTTTTAAGACCCCGCGGATACACTGTAGTAATGTCTCATCTGTAACTTGTAGCTTTTGGAGATCATTTCATCTTCCACTTGCTCCCTCGTTCACATTCTGGTGCCTTAAACTTGACCATACTGCATCAAATTTGTTTCAGACCTGTGTATTATTCCCAGCCCCACCTCGGTCTGTTGTTTGGAGACTCCGATGATGGTGGGCACAGCGTCCGACTGCAACTCCTCCTGCCCGTCCTCCGTCTGGATGAAACAGTCGGGTTCAAAGTGTCTGGAGCAGAGCCAGGAGTTCCTCCTCAACGAGCCATCGTCCCTCTGAGCGACCAGGAGCCAGCGCTGCCTCTGCTCCCGGAGCTTAGGAAACCTGCAAGGAGGACAAGGTGATGCTGCTGACCGACACATCGAGAGACCGTCAGACGGACCTGTGGAAGCTGAGCTCTGGGTGGAGGAAGCTGGAGGTGTCGCAGCCGTAAGCCAGACAGGATTTGACGATCTCCGGAGGCTGGTGCTCTTTACGGGTCTTGCACACCTCGCATTTCTGGATCCACTCCTTCACGAAGTCCCTCACGCGCTCCCAGTAATACACGGACTGCAACAGACAACATAAACACAAACAAAACACTCACTCTCCCAATCAAATCACACGGGGCATGTTGAGTCAGAGCACATAATAACATGATAATTGTCTGATTAACCCAGAAAACTGCTCAAATCCCTCTTTATTCCACCTACACGCAGGTTAGGAAGCCAAATTACCGGAAAGAGCGCTCACGTTAGACTGAAGGCAAAATCATTACAGCTCTAAATATTCATCAACTCTAGGTAAAGTGCATAATAATCAAGTTTTTGCTATTTACAGCACCTTTTAATGGGGCTAGATGCAAGTTAGCCATTTTATACTCACTACTGCCACCTCAGGTCATACGTGTAACTGCAGCTTCTATATTAAGCTCGTGCATGACGGCAATAGAGCTCCACAGTCCCGCCCCTTGTGGTCTTGTTGCTCCGGAAGCAAAAAATCCCTGTCTACACGGCCGTCGATTTTCCAAAAATTCAAATATTAAGAGTTTAACGTCACCGCAAAAGCTAATCAGCGACGTAGTAATTCGTGACCATAAAATGTTTCATTTCAATCCAAAAAGAAGACGACATGTTGAAGAAAAGGCAAAGGTACAAGGCTGTGACATCATTCACTTCCTGACTATAGAAACTCCGTATCCCAAGAACCATTGCGACATCGCGCCCGCTGGTCAAGGCAACCAGGTTTTCAGCAAACACGGCGAGTTTCTTTTACTTTGCAGACAAGAGTTCTATATTATTTCACTATTAAACAATCTGAATCAGGCTAATTGGAATAAAAATTATCGGTGGTTCGTTTAATTGGATCGTTGGGAACATTTTTTTGACGTTGTTCTTACTATCAGTGTTAGATCTGGATAAAACGTCAACTCTCTGCCAGCATTATGTTTTAATAAATTATTTATAATATGTCGTCTACATTACAATAAATAAACACGTGTGGGAACGTGAAGCTCCACCAATCAAAAGCCTCGTAGTAGACCATGGGACTCCCGAGCATCCTGGGTAATGTAGTTCAAGGACGAAGGCTCGCAGTTAAACTGTACTTTTTCATAAACTAGATGGATCTCATACGTGCTTTTTTCACCTGCATCTGACTTTGCGGTCGCTTTATAACCACAGAGCTGGATTCAGCCCAAGCTGACGCAGTTACGGAGTTAAAGACTTTATTCCAAATCAATACGGTCTCAAAGCAAGGGGAGTTTTACTTCCGGACCAGAGAGGAGGCGGGACTGTGGAGCTCTATAAAGTTTATACTTCAGGTCCGAAGTGCCGTCATGCACGAGCTTAATATAGAAGCTGCAGTTACGCGTGAGACCTGAGATGGCAGTAGTGAGTAAAAAAAGACCAACTTGCATCTAGTCTCTTTAAGTCGGGGGTTAAGAGGTTAAACACATGGGAGCTGCTTGATCAAAGTCAGCACAGGACACGTCCACAGTGACCGTGAGAATTAAGGATGTGAACACGGAGCGCCTGGTTCAGTCCTCACCATGATCTGAAGGACCATCTGTATCCTCCCCGCGTGGTTGTTGTTGTCGTGGAACTGCAGCATGATCGCACGCACCTGCTCGTCGCTCGAAACGGCCCGTAGGAAGCGGCCCCTGTACTTACGCATCAGCCACCCGTCTGAAACACAGAGCGGTTAATATCCTGCCTCTCAGTACGGAGCAGGGCTGTTTCAGACACACAAACCTTTATAAACGTAGTATTTGCTGGCCCTCCTGATGGCGCGTTTGGCGGCATCCGAAGTGCCAGGGAGATACTTCCCTTTGCGTAAATACAGCTCTGCCTGTTGTATGACTTCAAAGGACGGCATCTGAACAGAAAAGGCAAAAGGGCATTCATTTCAACCTGTAGATTAGTTAAAATAAAGAATACACAGTAACTGGTTATGAAGAGCATTGGCAGTAATGATCATTTTTAACAGTGATTTCTCCATCCCATAGTCAGATGTGATGTATATAATAATAAAACACAGAGCTCAAAATGCAACCACAAAAGTATAATTGATTTAATCTCTAACCCCCACCCAGGGGCGGACTGGCCATATGTCCGTTCTGGAAGAGCACAGAAGGGCCACTGGCTCGAGGGCCACCAGTCCCGCCTCAACCGAGCTTTACCAAATCTAAAAGCTAAAAAGAAAATCATAAAAATAGCGAGAAAAAGAGGATGAAAACATGAGAAAAACACGGACAAAAAAAACACAACAAAAAATGAAAAATTCAACAAAGATGTGACAAAAATGTGACAAAAACTCAACCAAAGAGTGACAAAAATTCAACAAAAATGTGACAAAAACTCAATAAAAATGTGACAAAAATTCAACCAAAGAGTGACAAAAATTCAACAAAAATGTGACAAAAACTCAATAAAAATGTGACAAAAATTCAACAAAAAATGTGACAAAAATTCAACAAAAATGTGACAAAAATTCAACAAAACTTCAACAAAAAATTCAACAAAAATTCAACAAAAATTCAACAAAAATGTGACAAAAACTCAATAAAAATGTGACAAAAATTCAACAAAAAATTTGACAAAAATTCAACAAAAAGTGACAAAAACTCAACAAAAATGTGACAAAAAAAAAAAAAACATACAAAAGGTGACACAGCACAGCAACAGCTCGAGGAAAAAGGTCGGTTTTGTGGGTCTTAGCTTTCAAATGAGGTGTTACACAGCCAAAAGAGGACAGAATGCGTTTGGTTTAGGCGGGTGGTAAGAGGTTAAAATATGTATTTGTGGAAGTGTCACAATTACGCTAATTTGGGCCAGGCTGGTCAGAGTCCAGGGCTGTTTCTCAGTTCGCCCCTGCCCCCACCTGAACCGAGCACATTTTCTCCAGATCAGCTTTACTCAAATCTAAAAGCTTCTTGAAAAGGCGCCAAAACGGAGACAAAAATAAGAATACGACAAGAATCAAAGCAAAACAAAAAAAGGGTTAAAATGTGGCAAAATAAAGCCACAAAAAAACAACAACAAAACTAAAAGAGCAATGAAAAAGTAACAAAAGAGTCGGGCTGGGTGCCATTAAAAAAGACCAGTCTGGTGTCGAAAAAAAGGCTTAGTAAAACCTCCTAGTTTAATAAAAAAGCAGGAACCGAAAAGAAATGCAAAATCTTTAAATTCAAGTTTTGATGCTGTGTGTCATCAAAAGAAAAAAAATCCAAAAAGGAGGAAAAAAGGGGGAAAATGTGGGGAAAAAAATATGAAAAAATGTGGGGGGCAATTTTGGGGGGAAAATGTAAAAAAAAAACTGTAAAAAAAATTGTGGGGGGGGGGTCACAACGTATAAAATTTGGGGTAAAAAAAATGAGGAAAAATGAGTTAAAAATGGGGAGGGGGAATGAGAAAAACTTGTAAAGTGTTTTTTTTTCCTGCCCTTTTGTCGTTCAAAGAAGTTTCTAGTTGTTTCACAAATTAAATGGAAGGAAAAGGAATAAATTAACATTATTAATCTGTTTTCTGGTTCTGTATGACAAACAATTGTGTATAGACATCGATATAGGTATCGTTCAGGTATCGGTATTGAAAATCAAGTATCGTTATTGAAAAAAATTACCGGTACCCAGCCATAAAAAAGAGTAGCAAAAAAAGCGACAAAAAAGTGTTGAAAGTGCAACAAAGAAGTGACAAATACTCAACAAAAACGCAATCAAAAGTGGCAAAAATGAGACGGAAAAAAAATGACAACGACAACAGGGCATTAAAGCAAGGAAAAAGATCCGTTTAGATGAGTTTTGTAGGTTTTAGCTCCAGTCGAGAAGCTCTAGATTTGGGTAAAGCTGAAAATGCACTGGTTAAGGCGGGTGGTAAGAGGTTAATTGTTTCTGTAAACACCAGAATACCTTGAAAATGTCTATTTCCAGATTATAAAATGCTTATAAACACATTATTATTTTTGATTTCATACATCCACCTCCTGCACAACACCTACAATTTATTAACCCCAATAATGATGGTGTTATGTTTATAGCAACTTGCATTAAAGTAAAATTATGACTCAACATGACATTTAAAATGGTTGTTTAGATTTTAGACTATTGCCTAAAGGCGTTGTCTGAGTTATAGGAGCAGTTTTCCAATTTACAAAACACATGTACACAAGTAAAACTCATCCGATATCAGAAGCGTTGAAGCAAGTTCTACCGTGTTAGAACGTGATCGGTTCGTCCGCACAAATCTTTGCAACGCCGTCGTCAGTTTTCGCCCAAAACTTGGCTTTTTTCGCGTAATTTTTAACCACAGCTTTGCATAAAACCAAGTAAAATTCACAGACGCTACATTTCGCAAGCTACAAGTCCTCCAAAGTTGTATTTTTACATAGAAAATTGTGGCTAAATTGTGCTATAAGGCGATCGAGCTAAAACCGTTTGAAGCTAACTGTGCTTAACGTTTATTTGCAGGAAGTGGACCTTTCAAAATAAGAGTAAGAGAGATTGTTTACTCAAAAAAAAAGATCAAACTCGTTATTTTACATTTAATACATCATGTGGCGTGTTGTGCTGAAGTCTCGATTGAACATGTATGAATATGAAAGTAAGAATAAAGCATTTTGTTCTGGTTTTGTGCTTTTGTTGTGTTCGAAAGGGGACTGACAGGAAGTGTGAGTGTTTTGACCAGATTCGTGTTTGGTGCAGTTTAGAGAAGCTGAAGTCACCCAAACACCCTGAGCTCAGTCTGTACAGTTCCTGACGCTAGAGGGAAGCAGGCGCCCTCTACAGACAGGGAGGGCATGAGTACAGCAACTACCAAAATCAACATTCATAATTCATTTAATTTAAACAAAGACTTTCTTTTTTAGAACATAATGACAAGGTTAGCAAACTGAAATACATTTTTAAGGGTGAATAAAAAACTCTTCCCCTGTACAGTTATGATTAACCTTAAGAGGTTTAAATAAAGTAACAAGACTGAAGGGTTAATATGAAAATAATTCTTTCGCTTTGTTGTCCGTTGCCTTGTCGTGTCAACAGAGAACACTCTCCTCTTTGGTCTTCCTCATGTTTTCTGACCTCATGATTCTTCAAATCAACATAAAAATACACATTCTGTGGCTCCTCTTGGTTCAGAGGTACTTGTGTAGAGTCACAGCAGAGTTTAACTGAGAAGTGAGCAGGCACAATGATATAATAGTTTCTCCTGGTCTCTGTGAACAGGTTAAAACTCCAGGATGTGGCTCAGTGGTTCGACTTTGACCTCCTGCCTCTGTCCGTACACGCCCTGCTCCACGGCGACCCCTGTGGCCCTGCTCTTTGACAGCATCTCTCTGCAGCAGGACGCCAGGCTGGAGAAGAGCTGGGAGCCTCGTCTGGCCTGACCTGAGCTCTGAGACTGCAGAGGCAGCAGCAGGACTCCCCCGGGCAGCTCCAGCACCGACGCCGGCCGTTTGCTCTGAGAGAGGCAGCCGTGGAAGAACTGAGTGTTCATCACCGTATTCGCTGAGGGGGAGAGAACGTGACAGGATAAAGGCAAAGCAACAAACAAAATGTTACTTGATATTTAGTGACATGTAAATGCTTCTTTAAGAAGAGTTGCTGATTGTACACAGTCCCGCCGGCTTTTCTATGTTAAAGGAGGTTCTGGCCTGGGCCTAGTGCTGAGTGAGAACGAACAGACGTATTCTCCCATGTTTTGGTTTGGCGACATTATTCGGTGGAGCATTTAATTTATTCATGTATTTGATATGGGCGTAACTATAGCATTGGACAAACCAGATACATTGTTTTATTGTTCATTTGTAAAACTTGTCCATAGGAGGCTTTTCTTTGTTCATACAACAATATAAACCATTTAGAAAAGGCTCCTCCCCCACAGGACAGGTGAGAGAAGGCTCCTCCCCCCACATCCACGTGTAACTTGAGTTACTTAAATTGTAATGACTAATATATTACTGTATTTTGTTTAAAGAGGGGGTATTATGCTTTTTTCAATCACATAGCACCAGTCTATATCACACTACAATGATGACCAAACCTTCTGTTGGTCTGTAAATGCAGTAAATTAGAATAACTGCCTTGTATAAAATGTCTCTCTCTAAATGGCTGTAGTGAATGTCTTGAAATAGGCCTCTGTCTCTTTAAGAACCTCTGACCCTTTCCGACACGCCCCCTCCACACGCTGTCTGTGGCATCAGTGGGGAGGGGGTTCTGCTGAGGAGCAGTGGTTGGTTACTCGGCTGGTGACGAAAGCTCAGAGGCGTCTCCAGGAGGTGGGGGCGTTCCTAGGAGGACTCAGGCAAACCTATCCCTAAAATGGCCGCCATCAGAGTTTTTACTGATTACTCAAAAATACGTGAATGTGCCAAGGCAACACTTCAGGCATGTTTTTAATGAGGGAATGACATAAAAACATGATGTAAAGCTTGAAAAAGTCGATTTTGCATAATACCCCCCCTTTAAGTTACTGATAAAAGAAAGTAATTTAACCCCCAACACTGCAGATAAACCATGTGTTTGTAAAAGACAAAACACGTAATAGCAGAGAGCGGCCCTTCAGTTTTGACCCACCGTGGGCATAAAAAACATTGCAACTCGATACAAAGATAATCCTTTTACCGATTCTGTGAGCCGTGTCCTCAGTGGCTCCATCAAAGAAACACACAAAAACCACCAGCCCCTCTCCGATCTGAAACAGGATCAGGTTCAGACTCAGATGAAGTGAGTAATGTTTAAACGACACTTTTAAACCGATGATAACCACAGACCTGTGCGTACTGCGGCTCCGCTCCGTCCACTCCGTCTCGGGTCTTCACCTTGGCTCGACTGCACTGCTGCACGACCACACGAGCCTCTAGGGGGCGCACACTGGCGACAGGAGCCTCACTTCAATGTAAACAACACACAGTATACATCATGTGGATCGTTTGTTGATTTCTAAACATTTTTGTAAGTATTTCTCACTTCTTCTCCTTGGAGCTCAGGTCCACAGGCGGCTCCGGCCCAGGATTTCGGCCTCTCTTCGTGGAGACCTCCTCATCTGGGAACGCCTTCCTCTTCAGAAGGCGCCCCCTGCTGCTGTGCGTGACGGCGGCGGAGCTCGGGGCTGTTGGGTTCACTCGGGTTTTGTTGTTTTTTGGACGAGCTGCGTTCCCCCCTGTGTGGGACGCTTTCTCCTTCTGGATCCTCAGCACTGCAGACTTGGCGGGCCTCGTCTTCAACCGCTTCTCACGCTGGCAGTTCATTTCAGTCGGGCTCTCAATTTGTATTTCTGTCTGTTCTGTCTGAAAAACATGCATTTTCACAGTATTCATCAGCACATGAATTGTCTTGTGTTGTTTCATGTGTGTCTCACCTTCTGTTTTTCGCTCGTCTGTTTCCCTTTGGCGTCTGCGTTCTTCTTCTTCTGTGGTCTATCCGGCCACAGCCCAGCCACGAGGGCCGGGTCCGGGGGCGAGTTCAGGATGACGGGACCCGCAGGCTGCAGGTTCACGGGGACCTCAGGCTGCAGGTTCACGGGGACCTCAGGCTGCAGGTTCACGGGGACCCCAGGCTGCAGGTTCACGGGGACCTCAGGCTGCAGGTTCACGGGGCCCTTAGGCCGGATGCTCCTGAGGGCGAACAAGACCGGGACGCTCTGCTGGGACTGGACCACAGCCGGGATTAAGACCTGCGTTTGGACTGGGGTCTGGGCAGCAGCTTGACTCTGAAGAGCTGGGACTTTAGCCAGGGTCTGATTTAAGGATAGGATTTGGATTTGAGGCTGCATTTGGGCTTGGAGTTTGGCCTGGACTGGGACTCGCACTGGAATTCTGATAGGAATCCGGACTGGAGCCTGGACTGCAGCCTGGACTGGAGCCTGGATTGGGATTTGAATCTTCGGGACTTGAGTGTTTTTCGTTACAATAATTTGGACTCGCTTTTGGGTCTGACGCTGGGCTTGAGGCTGGATTTGGGTTTGACCCGGAGCCCGTACGCTGTGCACTCTGGCCTGGCTTTGGTTCCTTCGGGTTGGGACCTTGACTTGGGTCTGGACTGGAGTCTGGACTTTGGCCAGTTCTGGCTCGATCACCTTTACTTGGAAAAAAAACAATCAAGAATCGCTACGGACAACAAGAAAGGCAGAGGTTGACTCTACATTTGTGACTAAGACGACTTGGACTCACCGCCGTCTCCGTTTCAGACTCAGTTTCCGATCCTTCACCGATGTCATGGTTTTCAACTTCCTCCTCTGACTCTGGCGCTCTGTGGACGCAACACACATTTATGAGTGAAAGGTTTAAAACGCAAAAGTAAACAACTTACTGTTAAATCTCAGTTTGACTGTCCTGGGTAAATGACGGTCAAATAAAGAAAGCTACAGCGATCATTTTTTAAAGACACATTTTCCAGAATTACGGGTGTCCATGGTTCCCTGGTGGGATTATTCCCACTTGAAAATAACTAATGACCGCAGAGCATTCCCGCCATAGACCGTAAAAATAATAGACAGCTCCTCCCTCTCCTCTCCGTTTACCATAATAACTACGTTCGAGGGGGAAATCATGGCGGATTTACAGACTCCTCCTCCCCAGCTCTGACGGCGCATGTTCCTAAAAAAGACAAAAGTGCAGGATCTTCACTGTAGACTCGGCCCATTAGCTCTAATGCTAACGGCCTGTCACTCAAAGTCCGGCCCTCATTAGTATAGAACATTTCTAAAGTTTCTTACAAAAAACAGCGTGGTTTCTTTAATTGTAACTAACCATAGATATAATTTAATAAAGATGAGTGGGTCCCATTCAGCCCATTCATTGCAAAGGTTCCCGAGTCAGGATGTTAAACTTAATGGCTCCCCGCCATGAGGACCATAGAGAAGCGTGTTCCTCGCTCATTGTAACAAGCGTGCCTAAAGGGCAATGCTTTCAAATGGGAAACTAGCGGCTATATGGAGGTACTACTACAGCAATGGCGGCCCCTCGTGTCGCCGTCTCGAAGCAGAGCAGCCAGCGGCCATCGGTTTAATCTGAATAAAGTCATACGTAAACAAAACGGCAAATGGGCAAAACCGTTATATGAACGTTTCTTCACCGCATATATAATTCCAGTGGCCGGTATTACTCGGTTACATCTATTCAAGTACATGTACTTGAGTAACTTTTTAAAGAAATCGTACTTCTTAGAAATAGTTTTATGACAAAGCACTTTTTACTTCTGCCAGGGTAAAATTAAAATGAAGCATCAGTAGTCCTCTTACTTGAGTAAAAATAATCAATACAATTCATCTCACGCAAATTGATCTTAAGAATGATTTAGTTTTCTTTGTATTTTCATGCAATTTTGTTTGTCACAGTATTCAAATGATTTTACGATTTGTTTCATACAATTTATGGCGTCATTGAAAATAACTTTTTCTCTCAAATTGTTACTCACAGAACTCAAGTAACATTTTCTCCATTTTTTACTTTTACTTAATTATTAGGGGCACTACTTACTTGAGTAAAATTATATCAAAGTAACGTTACTCTTACTTGAGCAAATGTTTTGGCTGCTCTACTCACCTCTGTATAATTCCCAACATGCTAAAATCGTTATATCGTAGGCTTGGACCTAAAGTAACATTCACATCACTGATGCAGTGCTAAAGTTAGAGTTTTATCATCAGCTACTTTTTGACTTCCCAGCTTTAATCATATTTCAATAACTGTACTTTTTAGGGCTTAAAGGCTCATTCATACTTCACAAGACGCAAGAACTTCTTGTTCTTGCACCCTGAGCTGCAGAGCAAAATGAAGTCACTTTTGCCTTGTAAACCATGGAAACATTTTGTAACTGACGACAGCTCCATGGCGACAAGGCAAAAGTGACTTCATTTTGTTCTGCAGCTCAGGGTGCAAGAACAAGAAGTTCTTGCGTCTTGTGAAGTATGAATGAGCCTTTATCGATTGAGAGAAACACGAACAATCAATAGTTATTAGTTACACTGTAAGACGGTAACGAAACAGTACCATTTGTACGGGCAGATACACAAGAGACTCTTTAAGTCTTTAATGTGTCTTGGTCTTTAACAACATAAGGATAAATACTTTATAGCTATTCTAATCTAACTAATACCGCCTTTGCTATGCCCAATCCCGTCAGATCTTGGAAGCTAAGCAGGGAAGGGCCTGGTCGGTACTTGGATGGGAGACCGTTTGGTAACACCAGGAAGCCTGGGGTGAATGTGGTGTGTGAGTGAGTGGTTGGTGGTGGTCGGAGGGGCCGATGGCGCAGACTGGTTGCCTCGCTTCCGTCAGTTTACCCCAGGGCAGCTGTGGCTACAACAGTAGCTTATCACCACCGAGTATGGAGTGAATGAATAATGACGACAATGTAGCGCTTTGAGAAACTTGTTAATACAGGCTTGTAAAGCGCATTACAAGTGTAAGGCATTATTATTATTATTATTAATACTTTCTAAAAACTCATTCACTGACCTGGGAATGACGAGGAGAGGCGGTGGAAACAGCGGCCGCGTCTTTTTCTTCGCCGGGTTTTTCTTTATCTCAGTTTTCTGCTTTTCTCGACAGACGGAGCATTTACTGATCCACCTGATGATGTCGGGACGCATGTTCTTCCAAAAGCATCTGTCGCAGAAGAAAAAAATATATATATTAATTATCATATTATAGCAGCTTTTTTTGCTTTTTCCTCTACTGAGTTTTTTTAACATGATTTTTCATAAACAAATGGAGTCTTGCGTAACAATAATAATAATAATCATAGAGGCCAGAGAAGTAGTAGTAGTCGTATTCAGTCACCTCTCGCTGAGCAGCCTCAGACACTTTTTCATGTCCAGGTGGTTGAGTTCGTCGTGATATTCCTTCAGAAATTCGTTCACCTTCGCCCTGTTCCTGAGCACCGGCACCACACGACCACGCAGTCGGGTGTGCAGAGCCTCGTCTGCAAAACACACAATATCCACTCACTGCAGACTTTAAACTAAGAGTAAATGTAGCCAGGGCCGACTTAACCTACTCAGAGGCCCCTGGGCTAAACATGAAATATAGGCCCCCCTAATGTCTTTTTTTTTCCAGCCCAGGCAAGCCCAGTGGTTAAGGCGGCCCTGAATGTAGCAGCAGTAAATGTATGGGTACCAGTTCGGGAAACAAAGATAATTCATCCTCATTATTAAAACATAGAAAAAGGATGAATACTGTCCAAACCTTTGATGAAATACTTCTTGCAGAGTCTTCTGAAGGTGTTTTTCTCCACAAAGGTCAGACCTGGGGGGTATGTTTTTTGGGTAATGTACAGCTCCATCGCGTCAAACTTAGCAAAAAACGTTTCCTTTAAAGAGAAAACAAAAATTTTTGCTTTAGCTTTGACTTTTTAAATGTAATACTATACTTACGTCTTGCTCCTCCGCGTCCTCCGTTTCCGCAGCAGCTTGACCCTCGCTCGAGCTCTGGATCTGATCAGAAACATAGTTAAGTTTAGAGGAGCCTGAATTTCCCGCTGCTTTAGTCCGAGTTGAGTCGCTCTCACCGCCTCGTCTCCGTGCGTCTTCACGGTGGGGACGACGCCTGGCCTGAGCTCCACTCGTCCTCCCGATCGGTCGAAGCAGTCGTCGGTGAAGTGGACGGAGCACACGGACGACCAGAGGCGAGGGTGCCAGCTCTGAGAGCGTCCGGCCGCCTTCTGCCAGCGGGTCATCAGAGACGGGCAGTTGATAGGGAATCTACAGAGAAAGAGGAGTAACAGACGAGCACAGGCTTGGACAGGCTTTTCAAATTACACACGGACAACTTTTTACTTTGGAGTCGTTATAGAAATGTAGTGGAATAAGAAGTTCTCAACACAAAGTCTTTTCCCCGAAATGTTGCATTTTTTTTCCACATTTTTATGCAATTGTTTCCCCATTATCCCTTTTTTTTCAATTTTGCTTTGTCACCTTTCGCCTCGCATCTTTTTCCCCCAATGTTTCCCTTTTCTTGCCAGTTTTCCCCACATTTTCCCCCATTTCTTTAAATAAACTTTTCCACCATTTTCCCCTGATTTTTCAAAAAATTCCCTATGTAAAAATTATTTGATTTTTTTCTCCAATGTTTTCTCCCATTGTTCGCCAATTTTTCCCACATTTTTAAAATACATTTTCCCACCAATTTTCACAGATTATTCCCTATATTTTCACCCAATTTTTTCCCCATTTAAGAATTATTTCCCGATATTTTTCTCCAATTTTTCCCACATTTTTAAAATACATTTTTCCAAAAAATTTCACAGATTTTTTCCGAAATTTTCACCCAATTCTTTCCCCATTTAACAATTACTCCCTGATTTTTTTCTCCAATGTTTCCCATTGTTTGCCAATTTTTTCCCACATGTTTTCCCAATTTTCAAAATAATTTTTTCCACCAATTTTCACTGATTTTTTCCTAAATTTCACCCAATTTTTTCCCCCATTTATCAATTACTCCCTGATTTTTTTCTTCAATGTTTCCCATTGTTTGCCAATTTTTCCCACATTTTTAAAATAAATTTTTCCAAAAAATTTCACCGATTTTTTCCTACATTTTCACCCAATTTTTTCCCCCATTTAACAATTACTACCCGATTTTTTTCTCCAATGTTTCCCATTGTTTGCCAATTTTTCCCACATGTTTTACCAATTTTCAAAATATATTTTTCCACCAATTTTCACAGATTTTCCCTAAATTTTCATCCTATTTTTTTCCCTATTATTTTCCAATTTTGCCACGATTTTTCCCCAATGTTAAATAAATGTTTCCACCAGTTTTCTTAAATTTTAACCCAATTTTTTCCCTTTTTACATTTTTTCTTTTACATTTTTCTCCATTTTTCCCCACATTTCTTGTTATTGGAGACAAACTGAAGCGGTGCCTGGCGTTGAACTCACGAGTGGAAGGTGATCCCGAGCTTCCGCTCCACCGGCCCGCAGCAGTTGGTGCAGTTCAGGACGCTGCAGCGGAGCCACTTGGTCGTGCGGCTGAGGCAGGTGGGGCAGTGAGCGATCCAGCTGCGCAGGTCTTTGTTTATGGAGGCCCAGTAGTAGCTCTTCAGCAGAGACTGGAAGCAGGAGAGATAACCCAAGTGCCCGCGGTCATCGTGGACCTGCTGCAGGAGCGAGTTCACCTGGAAACGCAGGAGGACCAGGTGAGGACGAGGTGAGGATGGTGGATATCTGACATAAAAGCCTTCAGCGTGAGTGCAGTCCTGACCTCCTCTCGGCTGCGCGGGACTTTGACCGGAGGAGAACGCCCCGTGTACATCAGGACTCCATCTGAAACACAGTCATTTTAGATAAATATAAACATTGCACAGAATACTTGATTCTCTCATTAAAGCCAGACGCTGCAGGTGAATAGCGAAAACTTTCTGCTGTAGATTGTAGCAAGATTTTCATTGACAAAATCTAGATATTGGATACAGCCAGGTTTAAAAGCATGTTTTTATTTTGTTGAAATATTAGTAACAAAGACTTTTTCAAAGGGGGTGTGGGATCTTGTTCAGTTTTTGAACAACATAATTATTATTAAAAAAAATATAGAATCTGTACCTTTTTTTTGTGTTCATATCTCATTAAAGTTAAGCAGGAATTAGATATTAAAAAGTTAATTTGATACGTCCTGTTGATAAACACATGGGACTCATGCCTGCCACGCTGGACTAGATTGTTGGGATATTGTTGGCTCTCAAACAAACTTTCACCCAACCAAAGGAAGGAAATAAAGAAGGAAGGAAGGAAAGGAGGAAGAATTAAGGTAAGAGGGAAGGAAAGAAATAACAAAGGAAGAAAGGAAGGAAAAGAAAGGAGGAAGAAAAAAACAAAAAGACAGAAAGAGAAAGAAAGAAAGAAAGGAAAGAAGGAAAGGAAGGAAGGAAGGAAATGAAAGAAGAAAAAACAATAAGAAAGAAAGAAAGGAAGGAAGGAAGGAAGGAAGGAAGGAAGGAAGGAAGGAAGGAAGGAAGGAAGGAAGGAAGGAGAGTCCTAAAGCTTAGTCTGCACATGCGCCCTGTGTATATTTCTCCCGTCTTTAGCCGCTGCTGTCTCCCACAAAGGAAGGAATTATACAATATTTAAATTGCAACGTCATCTCAATCACAGCCTTTCCTGCAACACGTGGATACCAAGCTTACTTCCTGGAAAATGATTCAAACTTAGAAATATAAACACTGACCAGCGTGTGAAAACTCAATGTTTTCACCTGCAACGTGTCGCCTTAGCAGAGTAAATACTGACCGACGAGAGCGAAGCTTTTTGCCTTCCTCTTCAGCGAGTGCCTCTTCTGCACTTGTTTGGGCATGACCCGGTGACTCAGATACCTGCGAGAGGGAAGGAGCGAGTCTGTCAGTTTATGCAGCTTTTAAAAGGCATCCCGTATATGAAGTTTAGTGTCAATATCTAACAAAAGAAAAGTAAAAGAGAGATACCACACATGTATCTTCTTCAGTCTTTACCTGGCGATCTGGTCGTACGTGGCGAAGGAGGCGCCCTGCCTGGTCTCGTGTACCTCCATGCGGGGCTCTCGGGGGTGCGGGGCGGGTACTCTCTGGCTGTACTGGTGCTCCTCGTGGTGCTCCTCGTGGTGATCCTCGTGGGGAGGCTCACTCTGCCCCGCGCTGAAGCCCTCGGGACACACCTCTGCTGTGACCACGGCGCAGGTCAGCAGGTCCTCCAGAGACGAGGGGTGGAACAGGGGCTCCTCCGGCGCCGGGGGCTGGGCCTGGGGGCACATTTCAAACATTTAAGTGAACAAACTTCATTAACTAAAGGCAAGATGATGCAGCTGAATATGAATTCTGTGTGGAGTTCTCCCGGGTCTGTGTACGTTTCATTCACCACTAAAAAAAACATGTACAAAAGGGATGAATGATGTGTGTGGGTGAATGAATGATGTTTGTCTGAGGGACCGTTGGCGCACGTAGCTTACCACCACCGTGTGTGGAGTGACTGAACAACAAATCACTTTGGGCGACTTATGTGTAAAATGCCTCATGCAAATAAACTTCCATTCCAAATGAAAAGTCTTATCTTTGACAAATGGCTTGAAATGTGCTGCATCAAGACAATTTGTGCTAATTTTGAGCAGGTCCGAACAGTCTTGAAATAGGATTCGCTTAAAAATACTCATTCTTGTTCCATTGGCATTGAAATACTCCAAACTTGCTCAAAATTCCAATTATAAGTATATTATAAGTACATAAGTACTTATAAGTACAGTAAGATATAAGTACTGTAAGTTCTTTTATTGTCATTGTACAATTACATAATTAAATTGTATTCAGATGTTGGTTTAGACCTGAGTGACCTCTGACCTGACTGCGCCGCTGCGAGCCGTGCTGTAACAGTGTTTTAAATGGGTCAGAAAGAGGACATGTGGAGCTTGAGCATTTTTGAAAGAGGTGGGAATATTTTGTATTTTGTCTGGTTAATGTTTAAATTTATTGATTTATTTGGTCGGGAGTGGACAGTGCAAGATAATGAACAAGCCACACCGGATTGTAGCCTTGGGCTAATTTCCATTCATTGTCCCCCATGCGCACTCTCAAACACACTTTCATTCATCCTGGCCTATTGTACATGTTTTAAGTGGTAGAGGAAACCTACGCAGACACGGAGAGAACATGCCAACTTCACAGAAAGGCCCCGTTTAAGTGGGAATTGAACCTGGGACCTTCTAGTTGTGAAGCATGAGCGCCGTCCCTCTGGTTGAGGGTTAAGATAGTTACTCAGTAATGCAACAACAAACAAACATGACCTCCTCATATTTGCACTTTGCTTGATTTCTTATAGCTGTTACTGTAATGTTAACACACCTCGGCCTGTTGTCTGGAGACTCCGATGAGGGTGGGCACAGCGTCCGGCCGCAGCTCCTGCCCGTCCTCCGTCTGAACGAAACAGTCGGGTTCAAAGTGTTTGGAGCAGAGCCAGGTGTAAGTCCTAATGGAGCCCTCGTCCCTCTGAGCGACCGTCAGCCAGCGCTGCCTCAGCTCCGGCGGCTTAGGGAACCTGCACACAGGACAGTCATCAAACCTGTGCTGGATCATCTAACCCCTTAACCGAGGGCATTTTCTCCAAATGTAAAAGCTCCTCGACTGGAGCCTACAGCCTGAGGGCCAGTGTGACGTAACTTTCTTGTCGCATTTTTGAAGCATTTTTGTCGTGTTTCTGTAGTTGTTGTTTTTTTGTGTGTTTTGGTGACTTTTTCATCACATTTTGTCACTATTTCATGGCTCTTTTTGATGCTTTTTCATCTCTCTTAAGTCGTGTTTTTGCCACATTTTGTCATGTTTTTTTGCGTGCTCTGTGTCTGTGTGCCTTGTGCTGAACTCGCTCTTCACATGATAAAACTCCTATTCATTCATAGCACAAATTCAGAGAAAACAAAGCTGCAGAGGGGGATAAAACGACAATAAAGCCTGGCTCCTCATGAAGACAAGAAACAAGAGTGACATGTATGAGTCTAAGTATTTGTACTTGTGGAAGGTGAGCTCTGGGTTGAGGAAGCTGGAGGCGTCGCAGCTGTAGGCCAAACACGTCTTGATGATCTCCCTGTGTCCGGGCGCTGCACGCTGTAACTTTACGGCCTTACAGACCTCGCAGTTACGGATCCACTCCTTCACCGCGGTCGACACTCCGCCCCAGTAATACCTGGACTAAAAATCAATGAGGACATGTCAGAGTGCAGCTTATCGTTCAAACGGTCTCGCTTAAAGGGGGGGTATTATGCAAAATTGACTTTTTCAAGCTTTACATCATGTTATTCAAAACATGCATGAAGTGTTGCCTTGGCACATTCACGTTTTTTTGAGTAATCTGTAAAAACTCTGATGGCGGCCATTTTAGGGACAGCTTTGCCTGAGTCCTCCTACGAACGCCCCCACCTCCTGGAGACGCCTCCGAGCTTTCGTCACCAGCCGAGTAACCAACCACTGCTCCTCAGCAGAACCCCCTCCCCACTGATGCCACAGACAGCGTGTGGGGGGGGGCGTGTCGGAAAGGGTCAGAGGTTCTTAAAGAGACAGAGGCCTATTTCAAGACATTCACTACAGCCATTTTGAGAGAGACATTTTATTATCTAATTTACTGCATATACAGACCAACAGAAGGTTTCGTCATCATTGTAGTGTGATATAGACTGGTGCTATGGGATTGAGAAAAGCAGAATACCCCCTCTTTAAGGCCGAACACTATTTCCTTCTACAATGACAATAAAGCAATAACTTACATACAGTATTAGGTCTTCAGGTAATGATGCTACTATGTTATAAATTTAGCTAAAAGAACATAATAGCGTAAATTACTCCAGTCAAGAGAGAATCCATGACGCAGCTCAGTCTCCTGCTACAAAACAAGTTCTATAAAAGGACTAAAAGGTGGAACCAGTTGCCACAGTTTTCCACGGTCTGTCAATAAAAGGCCAAACCCAACACTTTAAAAATGAATGTAACCTATTTCACATTCCTCGCCCATTGTTCAGTGCTCACCATGATCTGCTGGACCATATACTCCGTCCCGCTGTGGATCTCGCTGTTGTGGAGCTGCGACAGGATTTCACGCACCTTGTCGTCGCTCATAATGACCTGTAGGAGGCGCCCTCTGTGCTTACGCAACAGGCACCCGTCTGAAACACAAGAGCGTTTATTGTACGGTCTCCTCAAATCAGCAAGTCTTCATTTATTTCGTCACAATTTAAGTCAAAGAAATATTTTTTGCTGACTAAAACCAAATTAAAAGTAGTTAATGAGACTAAAACTACTTTTGTCGACTCGTGCGTTAACAAAAATAAAACCAAGGGACTAAAAACAAGTGCACTTCAAGCTCAAACCTTTATAAATGAAGTTCTTGGACGCTCTCTTGATCATGTAACCTCCTTTTGACGAAACGTTCGGGGGAAACTTCCCTTTTCTTAAATAAAACTCCACTTTCTTCAGCATGTCCCTGGTCGTCATCTGGAGAAGAGCAACAAAAACAGAATTAATGCTGACCTGCACAAAATCATAGGTTCCCTCATGATAACTGTACTTTAACCTCTTAACTCCCACCTGAACATGTTTTCTACAAATTCTACAAATCTAAAAGCTTCAACAAAACAGCAATAAAAAACGAGAAGAAAATGAGGATGTAAACACAACAAAAAAACACTTAAAAGTGACCCAAAAAAATGACAAAAATGACAAAAACTCAAAAAAAAAAGTGACAAAAGAGCAACAAAAAAGTGACAAAAATCCAGCAAAAAAATGACAAAAGAGCAACAAAAACATGACAAAAATCCAGCAAAAAATGACAAAAATCCAGCAAAATGGTGACAAAAATCCAGCAGAAAAAAGACAAAAATCCAGCAAAAAAATGACAAAAATCCAGAAGAAAAATGACAAAAAATTCAACAAAAAAGTGACAAAAGAGCAACAAAAAAATGACAAAAATCCAGCAGAAAAAAGACAAAAATCCAGCAAAAAAAGACAAAAATCCAGCTAAAAAATGACAAAAATCCAGCAAAAAAATGACAAAAATCCAGCAGAAAAAAGGCAAAAATCCAGCAAAAACATGAAAAAAATCCAGCAAAAAAATGAAAAAAAAATCCAACAAAAAAGTGACAAAAGAGCAAAAAAAAAAGATAAAAATCCAGCAAAAAATGACCAAAATCCAGCAAAAAAATTACAAAAATCCAGAAGAAAAATGACAAAAAATTCAACAGAAAAGTGACAAAAGAAAAAAAGACAAAAATCCAGCAGAAAAAAGACAAAAATCCAGCAAAAAAATTACAAAAATCCAGAAGAAAAATGACAAAAATCCAGCAAAAAAATGACAAAAACACATAAGGGAAATAAAAAGTGACGACAATGGCAAAGAGGAGAGAATGCATTTGGTTTTGGCGGGTGGTAAGAGGTTAACGATACTTGGAAAACAGAACAGCAATGTTAATTTATTCCACAAAAAGACTTCCTTTAGTCCCTGGATCAACAGGGTATCTTGGTATCTTAAGATATTTTTTTTTTCTGTCCTTCCTGTGAATACATTTATTTTTTTCCATACCAGCAGTACCTAAACCTTTTTTCCAATACCGTACTGGTAACGTTTTCAAAAGTCACGATGTTGCCAGGTTATGGACAGACGTCAAGAACAGAACCTCCAGAATTCAGTCACTAGCATAAGTTGCGGCTTGATTGGGGACAGGTGCAAGGATTCAGAAATAAGAGAGAGACTTTTTATGTTTTTGAAAACTGGTTTTAGGATCTTGCAACACAAAATGTTTATTTAGGGCTGTGCAATTAATCGATTACAATTTTTTGTTTGTTTGTTTTTTGCTAAATTTAAATTTTTGGATTTTTGTCTTTTTCTGTTGGATTTTTGTCATTTTTTTGCTGGATTTTTGTCATTTTTCTGCTGGATTTTTGTCTTTTTTTGTTGGATTTTTGTCTTTTTTTTGCTGGATTTTTGTCTTTTTTTGCTGGATTTTTGTCATTTTTGTTGCTGGATTTTTGTCTTTTTTGCTGGATTTTTGTCATTTTTTTGCTGGATTTTGGTCATTTTTCTGCTGGATTTTTGTCACTTTTTTGCTGGATTTTTGTCACTTTTTTGCTGGATTTTTGTCTTTTTTTGCTGGATTTTTGTCTTTTTTTGCTGGATTATTGTCTTTTTTTTGCTGGATTTTTGTCATTTTTATTGCTGGATTTTTGTCTTTTTTGCTGGATTTTTGTCATTTTTTTTGCTGGATTTTGGTCATTTTTCTGCTGGATTTTTGTCACTTTTTTGCTGGATTTTTGTCACTTTTTTGCTGGATTTTTGTCTTTTTTTTGCTGGATTTTTGTCATTTTTTGCTGGATTTTTGTCATTTTTCTGCTGGATTTTTGTCTATTCCTGCTGGATTTTTGTCATTTTTCTGCTGGATTTTTGTCATTTTTTTTGCTGGATTTTTGTCACTTTTTTGCTGAATTTTTGTCTTTTTTTTGATGGATTTTTGTCATTTTTTTGATGGATTTTTGTCTTTTTTTGATGGATTTTTGTCATTTTTTTGATGGATTTTTGTCTTTTTTTGATGGATTTTTTTAAAGGCAACAAATAATCGTTTGAATAATCGTAATTTGAATTATGACAAAAATAATCGTGATTATTATTTTTTCAATAATCGAGCAGCCCTATGTTTATTATTGATCAAGACATAAATGCGTAAACAAATAACTTTTACCAATCAAACAAGGCTGCAAGGTTTATCAATATCGAATCGCAATCGCGGATTTGACTACTGCAATAACCGACCCTCAAGAGGCTGAGTTTTGTTTTCTTCTGTCTCTGTGTTTGAGTGATGTCACCGATCAGAAGCCTTGTGATCTCTGGTTCAGCTGCAACAGTTCAAAGTTTGTCTGAGTTTCCGTAAAGCAGATTTTAGACGCTCTGTGATTCTATCCCGGACTTATTTTAGTCACGTGGCTGTCCCCCAGAGGTACTCTGAATGTCAGGAAAAGGTGGAAGTCGAACTCCTCCAGAAGAGTCCGCTCTCCACATAAAGCCAAATATTTTTGAGTATATTATTGGGTATTGTTCTAATGTGGGGAAGAAGATGTTGTTGTTTGACGTCTAAAAGTAACATGACTTCTTTCACTCATCATTTTACAATCACAATTTTTTGAGGAGTAAAAAAAAAAGCCCTAATCAATAAATCAACATTACAACTAAAGACACTGAAAATGCTTTTCCAAAAAGATTAGAACTATACAGACACCAGGCTGAAACATAGACCTCACATGTTGAAAATCCAGAGAGGGAATAGACAGATGAGGATTTTAATATATCTATTTATAAATCGTTGAGTTAGTTTGGCAACTTTTTAAATCTTAAATAGGGTCTTAAAAAATAATTAAACACAAAATACAGGTAGATTTTGAGATTACATCAATTCAAATAAGGGTTATGGTTAAACTCGGTATGTATAAACAACGTTGAATATTAAAGGGGGCCTATTATGCAAAATCGACTTTTTCAAGCTTTACATCATGTTATTAAGTCATTCCCTCATTAAAAACATGCCTGAAGTGTTGCCTTAGCACATTCACGTATTTTCGAGTAATCTGTAAAAACTCCGATGGCAGCCATTTTAGGGATAAAACGCCTGATTCCTTCAGGAAACGCCTCCGACCTCCAGGATACGCCTCCAACCTTTCGTCACCAGCCGAGTAACCAACCACTGCTCCTCTGCAGAACCCCCTCCCCGCAGTGTCTAGCCCTAAGATGTAAACAGAGTCATCATGGAGGATTAGCTTCATGTGTTGTGAACCGGAGCCACAGCAGACTTTTACAAAGACACACATCAGTGTTTCTGTTACCGAAACACCCAGGATTAAAACCGGTGACAAGAACACTTATTTCAGTGTCTGGTTCTGCGCTGGGCCTTGATGATGCACAGAGCCTCCGGAGAAAGCTAATGCTAAGCTAAACCTCGAGTCATCACGTGAAAACGAGAAATATGCACACATAAAGTCAATAAAACCACCACACACATAAAGAACCGTTTAACAATGATCACACACGGAGCCTGGCTTGTTGATTTGGAAGTTTATTGCTCACATTTCATCTACAATGGGTCATAGCCGAGTGGTTTTCTCCCGGAGCTAACAAGCTAGCCGCGACAAGCTAACGGGAAAATTCACTGAATACTAGCAGCATATTATGCATTGAAAACGTCACTAAAACAGGCAACTGCTTGAAGCAGCCTTTATGATGATCACACACGGAGCCTGGCTTGTTGATTTTGTAGTTTATTGCTCACATTTCATCTACAGTGAGTCGTAGCCGAGTGGTTTTCTCCCGGAGCTAAGGCACTATTAGCCACGACAAGCTAACAACCTTCACCTTCACAACATTCATTGAAAACAGGCAGCATATTATGCACAAATAACGTCAATAAAGCCGGCAACTACTTGAAGCAGCCTTTACGATGATCACACAATGAGCCTGGCTTTACACATTTGTGGTTTATTGCAGACTTTTCATCAACAATGAGCTGTAGTCGATTATAACAAGCTAATGGGTAACCTCGAAAAAACACTGTCCACCTGCACAGATAATGTCCGTCTTTGAATCGTATGGGCTCCTGCAGATCCTGGTGTCGTCCATGGGGGTATAGTTAGAGATCCATAGGGCATGGCAGATGCAAAGAGATGGCCTCCAAACCAGTTATTTTTCAGGCAAGAGCCCCTTCCAAGCGTCCGGTGTGGAAGGTTTGTCTCCAAATAATATCCTGTGTGGCCATTGTTCACAAAGTGATAAACAGTAGCTCCTTTCCAATAATAAAAAATAAAATGCACCGATCGTAGTTTCAATACAGTTGAGAGAACGAGCGCAGTGTTGTTGTGATGCCACAGACAGCGTGTGGAGGGGGCGTGTCGGAAAGGGTCAGAGGTTCTTAAAGAGACAGGGGCCTATTTCAAGTCTTTCGCTACCGCCATTTTGAAAGAGCAATTTTATACAAGGCAGTTATTCTAATTTACTGCATTTACACACCAACAGAAGGTTTCGTCATCATTGTAGTGTGCCATAGACAGGTGCTATGTGGCTGAAAAAAGCATAATACCCCCTCTTTAAAAGTACTTCAGGCCAGTCCTACCGCTGCAGCAGGATTCTCTGGTCAACGAGAATCTTCGTAACACCTTCCCCAACTTTCGCCCAAAACACAGCCGTTTCTCCCCGTTTTTACCTCAAAACTTTTGCCAAATCCAAGATAATTTCATAAACAAACCTTTGACAATCTGCAGATCCTTTAAAGTTGGATTTTAAGGCTGAAATTCGTGGGTAAAATATGTTGCGAGTTGATCGAGCAAAAGCCGAAATGAAGCCAACGGGTTTTAACGGTTGAAAACAGGAAGTGGTCCTTTCAAAATAAGAGTTAGAAATGCCAAAACAAAGGTAAAATAACTTGTGAAATAAGATTATACATATAAATCATCATTAATTCGATTTAATTATATAAACACAGGTTAAATCCAGTACATGTATATTTTGAATCAGGTTTTGTGCCTAAGTTAAGAGAGAAACACGGGATTCACAGGAAGTGTGAGTGGTGCATTTTGCGGCTTTTGATGCACGTTACAGAAGCTAAAGTAGCCAGAAAATCCTGAGCTTCGTGTGCTCAGTTTCTTTCGCTGTGCGCCATCTACTGACAGGGAGGAGAATACAACATGTACAGTACAGCAATATATTCATTTACTTAAACGACTAATTAACCCCTTAACTCCCACCTGAACCGAGCACATTTTTTCCAGTTTGGCTTTAAAAATAGTGACAGAACTGAGAGGAAAACAATGATGAAAATGTGACAAAAAAGTGAGAAAAAATGATAAAAATGACAAAACATGACAAAAATTTGACAAACATTTGACATAGATTTGACAAAAAATGACACAAAAAAAGACCCAAAAAAATGACAAAAATGTGACAAAAGTAAAAAAAAAAAAAATGAAGAAAAAAAATTACAAAAATGACTTGAATACCAAAAGAAAATTATGGAAAAAAAATCTGATGACGTGAGGAAAAAGATACATTTAGATGAGTCTTGTAGATCTTAGCTTTCAAATGAGGCGTTACACTGGCCTACAGGATTTGGGTAAAGCTGAACTGGAGAAAATGCTCTCAGTTCAGGCGGGAGTTAAGAGGTTTATACCCAGGTGATATGTAAATTCGTTCCATTCATTCATTCATTCGGTATTCATATTTTTATTCACTCCAGACTCTGTGGTGACAAGTGGAAGCTTCCAATCTTTGTATGTGTGTTGGAACAATAATTCAAACCTCAATATTTTTGAGCATTTGTAAACGATGATTAACCATGATATGAGAAATGTGCTGCAAACATCTGAATTTCCATCGCTTTGTCGCTCAAAAAGATAATTTTCCTACAAAAGGGCAGAAGAAAGGATTTTTATTTTTTTTGCCCCATTCTACTTTTTTTTTTTTTTCTACATTTTTTCGCCCAATTTTCCCCCAATGTTTCACAGTTCTTCCCACTTATTTTCCCCAATTTTTTCCCATTTTTTCCACAACATTTTCACATTTGTTGACATTGGGGATGAACTTGATATTGTATTTGAATATCTCCCAAACAGCACTTTCAATATTGATCCAGCACACCAAAATAAAAGCACCATCCTATTCATTAGTTCAGCAGTTCACTAGTTCAACTTTCTTTCTGCCTCACTATTAACAGACAAAACACTTGTGTACATGTGTGTATTTAATTATATTCTTGTAATGTTGCAAGTACCTGCTGAACTAATCAATGAGATGAGCTGTGTGCTTCTATTTTGGCGTGCTGGATCGAAACAGGAAGTCATTGTTATGATTTGAAGTTATGCACAGAGTCAATAGGCTATATGCACAGTTTCCCCACGTGACGTCTTCCTGGACAGTCAGCCAGACGCTGGACTTCCTGTCGCTGATCGTTTACGTTCACAATTAGCAGGTTCCCACACAAATAAAGAGAAGCTCAGGATCTGGTTAAGGACGAGTTACTGATGGACAGTCACAGCAACGTATTACAAACATCATGTTCACTGTGAATCCTGCCCCAAAGGAAACGCCAGCTGTCGTAAGGAGGAGCTTTTATCTTAGAGCTAAAGGCTAGTGTTAAAAATGATAATATAACATGTAAACAAGTAAATATTATTTAAACTACTAACAGGACGATTCTTTTTTGCGCAGGCTCGTTCAAAACTTTGCGCTAGTTTTATTTTTTATTTTGTTAGCCACGTTAGCCTCAAGACAAAAACATCCACCGTAATGAACACGGAGTTTCCTCCAGTGAAGCCGTTATGTCTCATGTAATAATTTTGAGCCTGCTCCGTCACATCCGAACTTTTACTCGCTGTCCTTTACCAAATCTTAAGCTATCGCTTCATTTCTGTGGGACCTGCTAATTTTTAATGGGAAGAGATAAGGGACAGGAAGGACAGCGTCTGGCTGACTGTCCGGGCGGAAATCACGTGGGGTCACTGTGCATATAGCCCATTCTGTACCACACAAATGTTCTTTTTCTCCACAAATTGACAAAAAAAAACAAGTTTCTGAAATCTCTATTACAACATTTTAATCACGTATTTAAAGCTTCTTAAAACATCCCGTGAGCTCCTCCTGGCTCAGAACTCCATGATGTGCGTATAAGGCCCGTTCGTGTCCAGCTTGAGCACCTGTCTGTTTCCGTATGTGCCGTGTTCCACCTTCACATTCTCTTTTGCGCTGAGCTCGTTTTCACAGAGTCCCACGAACGCCTCGTACAGCCGCAGTCCGTCCTCCTTGTTGACGTTGTTGTGATACTGCATGGCTTTGCCTTTGGCTTTTCCTCCTAAAGTGGCCTGAGGAACGATGAGTAAACTCCCGGGAAGGTCCAAAACTGACACCATTTTACCCGACGAGGATTCAGACAGACGCAGGTTCAGCAGAGACGACACTGGAGGAAAGAGAGTCAAAGGTTTGTTTCAAAAAACAGCAACTTGCACATAAGCTGGTTGGGGAGATACTTTGAAATTGTACAGAATATTGAATACTTAAGATGTATTTAGAAGCATATTCCAGTAGTTTGTCCAGAGTA
The DNA here is from genome assembly GCF_951799975.1 of Gobius niger. Lineage (NCBI taxonomy): Eukaryota > Metazoa > Chordata > Actinopteri > Gobiiformes > Gobiidae > Gobius > Gobius niger. Next base: position 28,859,622 of record NC_136867.1, read on the forward strand.
CTGTATTCTGAATACTGAGAATACTTTCACGATTTACTTAATGCATAAAAGTGGTGTATGATTAAGAAGATGTTTATGCTACACTTGTTACTGAACTTAATTACTAATAATTAGAAATGCACAAAAACATTTAGCAAATGCCCTGGAGGACAGAGCTGAACCTTTCCTGGGCTGTTTCGATATTTTCTTTCTTATTAATGTTATGATTATGAAACTGAAGTTTAAAGATTGACTACTGTGATGGATTTCTTTGATTTTAAGACAGAACTGTAATCTAAATGCTCTCAAATGAAAGAGTAAGTAAACAGACAGGAAGGGACAAACGAGAAGATGGTGCAAGACTGTTGTGGAGAGGAAGGAGCTGCACAGGAGGAAGAGGAAGGGGGGGGTGGATGAGCTGACCAGTGCAGGACAGCACGCTCTGAATCAATGACAAACCCAGGAGGCGCTGCGCTGTTTCAGAGGACCAGAGGAGCACTGAAGGCAGCCAGCAGGTTTCTTCTGGGTGCTAGTGACATGCTGCTCAGGTCGGCCCACAGAGGATCAGGACTAACACCTGAACAGAATTTCATTGTACGGTTGGACAATGCCTACTGGAATTGGACACCAAGGACTGGACGGTCTGCTTTTTTGGGCCGTCTACTGAGGGAATTCCATCGGCCCTGGGTTTATAGCCTGTCCGTCCATGGGACTGGATCTCTCCTTCTGTGGTTCTCCCAAGGTTTCTCGTCTTTCCCCCAGGGTTTTTGAGTTTTTCCTCGCCGTGCTGGACAGTCTAAGGACAGGGGACACCCGCGCTGCCGACGCTTATTTGGACATTATGTTTTCCCGCCTGAACTTTACATTGTCATATTTACTCTGTTTTATTGCCTTAATATTCGGTGCAGCCCTGTGAGGCAACCCTTGTTGTGATATTGGGCTATACAAAACCATTGATTGATTGAAATAACGCAGTTACTTACTTACCTGAATACAGTTACCCAAAATGAGTTTGGTAATACGTATTTAAATACATGTGGTACCAAACACACTGGTCATGTGATAATGCAAGTTCATGCTCTTATGAAAAATGTACTTCATTTGTTCTGATATAGATAACAGTGAACTTTGTGCCAGCTTTTCTTTCATGTAGATAGCTCCATCAACCAGGTCAAAACATCTGCAGCAGCTGGAATAAAGGCTACTCTCTCTTATATATGTATAAAACATGTTCATTAGATTCACTGACCCATCTTTGGTAGGATATCATCTGTTGCTCCTTTGAAGAAACAAATGTAGATCACCATTCCCCTTTCGATCTGAAACACAAGATTGTGTTCATTGCTTTTAAACGGAATGAATGACAGCACAGATGGGGGTTCTGACCTGCACGTACTCCGCCTCAGAGCCCTCTTCAGCGGGTTTAACCATCAGCGAAGCCCCGAGGCACTGCTGCAGCACCGCGCGGGCCACCGGGGCATCTTTATCCGACATGATCCACTTCACCTACCACACGATTTTAACTGGGGTGATGACAGAAGCGTGTGAAAGAGCAGGCAGAGTTTACTTCCGCGTTACGTTCAAAACAATGCTACGTCACAAAAGTCAAGCTATACAATTTATTTTCATTTTTTATTTGTTATTGTGGATTTCTGGTGAATGAACAAAAACGTAGAGACAAAAGATGAACATTTATATTACATTTTAATGATACGTTACATTCACACGCATGCGCACTGTAGGTGGCTCGTGAGTCCAGTTAAACATGGCGCATTTCACGTACAGCAGATTGTCGCATTTTCTGAGATTGTCAGTGAATAAAGCTTCGGTTTTACGAGCGGGGAATGAAATACAACACGGCCCGGAGTGCTGTGCGCAGTCGATACGATGGCAAGTAAGAAATCCGGCAGAATCCTCTAGAAATCACATATTTACGGGTGTCAGCGGTTTGAGTTAGCGGCTAGCGTTAGCCGCAGTTAAACCGGAAGTGTGATGTCAGAGTAAAAGCATTTGGAATAATGTAAACAATGCGACTTTAGCCAATGTTAACCTCCAGATCTCTGTAAAAGAAGCGAAATATCGTCAGTATTAAAAGCTTAACTATATTTTATTTCCTTTACGTGTATTTTCGAGGAGGATATGTTCATTTTTGCGTTTTCGTCACACCATTTTGGCAGTTTTTCATCGCATTTGTCACATTTTTCGTCACTTTTGTCACGCTGTTTTTGTCACTTTTTCAGCACTTTTTTTGTCACTTTTTTGGCGCTTTTTGTCACATTTTTATCGCTTTTTTCATCTTTTTTTTTAACTTTTTCATCGCTTTTTTTGTCACTTTTTCATTGCTTTTTTTGTCACTTTTTCATTGCTTTTTTGTCACTTTTTCGTTGCTTTTTTGTCACTTTTTCATCACTTTTTTTGTCACTTTTTCATTGCTTTTTTTGTCACTTTTTTACGATTTTGTGAATTTTTTCATTGCTTTTTTTGTCACTTTTTCATTGCTTTTTTTGTCATTTTTTCGTTGCATTTTTTGTCACTTTTTCGTTGCTTTTTTTGTCATTTTTTCGTTGCTTTTTTTGTCACTTTTTCATTGCTTTTTTTGTCATTTTTTCGTTGCATTTTTTGTCATTTTTTCGTTGCTTTTTTTGTCACTTTTTCATTGCTTTTTTTGTCATTTTTTCGTTGCATTTTTTGTCACTTTTTCGTTGCTTTTTTGTCACTTTTTCATTGCTTTTTTTGTCATTTTTTCATCGCTTTTTTTTGTCATTTTTTCATTGCTTTTTTTGTCACTTTTTCATTGCTTTTTTGTCATTTTTTCATTGCTTTTTTTGTCACTTTTTCGTTGCTTTTTTTGTCACTTTTTCATTGCTTTTATTTGTCACTTTTTCATTGCTTTTTTGTCACTTTTTCATAGCTTTCATGGATTTTTTTTGTTGTTGTTTGTGACATTTTTGTTCAGTTTTCATCTCGTTTTTGGCGCTATTTTGAGTTTTTTTTTCCAAGAAGCTTTTAGATTTGGGTAAATCTACACTGGAGAAAATGTGCTCGGTTCAGGCGGTCCAATAACTTACTTATCAAGTCTACTCCTGTGTCTGACTTTTGTTCTGTTGTGAATTATTTTTAATGCTCTGTGCTCCGGACGTTACTTTCCTTTTTCTTATTTTTGTGTCAGTTTTGCCTTTTTTTTAATAAATCCCTGTCTTGTTGTGCGATATTAAAGCGCTCCGTGGACAGTAAGACTCTTCAGGAGCGGCAGAGGCAGCAGATGGCCCGAGGTCTCCCCAAACAGAAGCCCATCGCTGGGGTCAAGCAGATCATCGTGGTGGCGTCGGGGAAAGGAGGAGTCGGGAAGTCCACCACTGCAGGTAACACAGAGATCCTGCCTTTAATGTTACTATTTTATACATAATCATTTTATTTTTTCTCTCTTTCTGAAGTTAATCTGGCTCTCGGACTTTCTGCAAATGATCCGGTGAGTTCCCTCGTATCAAATGTCCCTTAATACGTTTTGTTTTGTACTTTTAAACTAGTGTTGAGTTACAAAGTTATCTAGTATTCTGAAGTTTTATCTTGACCGTGTATTTATTACATTTCAGTCAAAATCTGTCGGTTTGTTGGACGCTGACGTTTACGGCCCTTCCATTCCCAAACTGATGAATCTTAAGGGGAACCCAGACCTTAATGACAGTAAGGACTCAGCTATATACGTGTGTAATGATGTGTGCTTGTTTTAACCAAAGGCCTCAAAATCAAATACATTTTATTCCAGACAATCTGATGGTCCCTCTCATGAACTACGGAATTCCCTGGTGAGTTAGAAGAAAACGTGGCAGTAAAAATTCCCATTTATTGTAATTTTCCATCATAACTGGATACACATGGACTGTTTTATTTTGTGGCAGCATGTCGATGGGTTTCCTGGTGGACGACACGGCTCCGATCGTGTGGAGGGGCCTCATGGTGATGTCGGCCATCGAGAAGCTGCTCAGACAGGTACTTTCTGTTCGAAATCAGGAGGAATATAGTCGGACAAACTCTATTGATTTCCATTGTGCTCGCGACAATCAACAAACCCACACCACAGAACAATGGTGACGAAATGCGGAAATGTTTAGGACAATCATGTGTGAGAGAGAGGAATTCTGCGGGAATGTTGTGGTTGTTAACAGTGGAATACTTCTCTTCAATACAGGACTTTTGAGGGGTGTGTTATCAGCGGTGACATCATTCCGATACTGAGCTATTGCAGCTTTTATCTTTTTTATCACAAGTGCAAATTAGTAACACGTTGCTGAAATGCGGAAGAATCCTGTATCATTCAGAACACACTTCATAACTCCTCCTTTTTTTAGGTATCTATAATATAAAACGCAATCTATAATATAAAACGCAATTGCGAGTAAGGCGGGGCTTAAGCCCCCCCCCCCCACGTGACCGTCCCTCCGGCCGCGGGCATTGGCCACGGGTCAATATGGACCACGGTGCTGCTGTCCGAGGACAACCCGGCGTCACAACAACGCGAGTGCACGAGATCTGACTGCCGTGTGTGTGTGCGCATCCAAACAGGGCGATCTAATCGTCATTCACCGCGAAACTGCACCTGTAGACGCTCCGCGAAAATTAAACTACCACTTCCCGAGCGCATGGCCTGCACTGTTGCTGTTGTTGTTGTTGTTTTTTCTTCCTTTGCTGCTGTACAATTTGTTTCCTATTTTGCTTTCACGTATTGTGAGCCCAGAGGTACATTTTATTATAAAGCAGCTTTGAAAGCATTGCCAATTTTATTCTAAGATTATAAATACTGTCTAGTAACGATCATTAGGTTATTTCATTTCAAAACCAACTTGTTATTTCTTAGATTGCACTCGCACCGTGATAATCCAAACCCCGGGTCCTGAACCCCTAATATTTATCCTTAAATATTCCACTGTCTCTTGAATTCTATTTCCTGAGTATAGCGAACATATTGTCGTTGTAGTCGCTCATTCTGCAGGTGCTCTGGACACCGGACTCACTCCTTTCTGCAGCTGCAGGAGTATTGGCAATACACTACACAGTCATTACAGTGGTTCTGGGATTGCAGAGGCTCAGAGCTTTGTCTGGTCAAAGGGTCATGAGTAAAAATCATCAAATATAAGAAAGGAGTACGGGTGCATCAAACACTCCAATTGCAGTTTGTTTGCAATTATTTCTAGCATTCATTCTTTTATACATTTGTACTGGCCATAGTTTTTGGAATGGAATGTGCAGCGGGGGCTTCCAGTAAAATGGTTGGGAACCACTGGTCTACTTAGTGCGGGTCTACAGCTATACTGAGTGACGGGTTATAGCGACTAGGGTGGACATTTATTTGTAATAACTCAGAATCTCAGAATATCAAAGGCCGGGCCTCGCCAGTGAAATGCCGCTTGGTGGCGGTGGTGCGAGGTTTTACACCACCGCCACCAAGTGGCAAGCACATCTTCTACAGTTCAGTTTTACCCAAATCTAAAAGTTTACAGCCTATAGGCCAGAGTAACGCCTCATTTGAAAGCGAAGACCTACAAAACTGACCAACTTTGTTGTCTCATTGTCGCCGTGGTTAATCATGTTTTTTAAGTGGTTTGGCACTTTTTTGTTGCTAGTTTTTTTCCAGAAGCTTTTAGACTTGGGTGTAGCCGAACTGGAGAAAATGTGCTCGGTTAAGAGGTTAAATGTGTTTAATGGGTCGTCCATTGATTTGGCAGAAGATGGCGCTGTTTCTCTCTTTTGTCTAAGCATTAGACTAAGCATTCATGTGGGACAGTAAAGGCCTTAAAAGTCATTAAAAAGCATTGAATTTGGTTCCATTTGACATTACAGGGAAATGTCTTTGAAAATAATGACATGGCTTCCTTGTAACTCAATCTATTAATCAAAAATATGGTCCAAAATGCAATTTCTCCATCTGTGAGATCAATAAAGTATCATCTTATCTCTTATCTTATCAAAACAAAAACATATTGGTAGGTTTTCCATCATGTTTACATATTTTCCTCAAAGGTTGGCCAGCTGTGCATGATTTACTCACTAAACTAAATATCCCAGTTTCCTTTCATTCCTACACTCGGTCTTATTGATCTCCTCAAACAGGTGAAAGTGTTTGATGACATGGGTGTTTCTGCAGGTGGACTGGGGAGAGCTGGACTTCCTGGTCGTGGACATGCCTCCGGGAACAGGAGACGTGCAGCTGTCCATCTCTCAGAACGTCCCGGTCGCAGGTCAGTGTGAAGCAGGGAGCGACATTAGGAATCCATGGAGTTAACGTCGTGTCTTCTTCCTCTCAGGGGCGGTGATCGTGTCCACGCCTCAGGACATCGCGCTGCTGGACGCTCGGCGAGGGGCGGAGATGTTCAACAAAGTCCACGTCCCGGTGAGACTCATTCAGATTAAAGCTTTATCACTCAGAAAGTTTTGATTTTGAGGAGCATGTTTTGTTTTGCTCTGTCGTCTGCAGGTGCTGGGTTTGGTGCAGAACATGAGCGTGTTCCAGTGTCCCAACTGTCTCCATCAAACTCACATCTTCGGTTCGGACGGAGCCAAGAACCTGGCGCTGACTCTGGGCGTGACGTTCTTAGGTGAGAGAGGAGACGCCGGGCTTTGGGGCGGTTTTTGTTTCATGTGGATCGGTCCTGCCGTTACGGAGATATTCACCGTAAACCCGCTTTGACAGTTGCCATAGTTACCACAATGGGATTCTTGGCTTTTAACCTCGCCTGAGCTGAGCACATTGGCTTTACCCAAATCTAAAAGCAACAATAATGCAACAGGAAAGTGAGCAAAGAGCAACAGACGTGATGAAAACAAAATTGTGGGGAAATTGGGTGATGGAAAAGTGACGAAAATGTGACGAAAAAGTGATAAAAAGTGCTGAAAAAGTGACAAAATTGGGACAAAATTGGGACAAAAATGTGACGAAAAAGTGACAAAATTGTGGCAAAAAAGTGACAAAAATGTGGCGAAAAAGTGACGAAATTGTGACAAAAATGTGACGAAAAAGTGACAAAATTGTGACAAAAAAGTGACAAAAATGTGACGAAAAAGAGATGAAAAAGAGACAAATGTGGGAAAAATGTGGCAAAAAAGTGACAAAAAAGTGACAAAAATGTGGGAAAAAAGTGACAAAAATGTGGGGAAAAAGTGACAAAAATGTGGGGAAAAAGTGACAAAAATGTGGCAAAAATGTGGCAAAAATGTGACAAAATGTGGCAAAAAAGTGACAAAAATGTGGCAAAAAAGTGACAAAAATGTGGCAAAAAAGTGACAAAAATGTGGCAAAAAAGTGACAAAAATGTGACGAAAAAGTGACAAAAATGTGACGAAAAATGTGACGAAAAAGTGACAAAAATGTGACAAAAATGTGGCAAAAAAGTGACAAAAATGTGGCAAAAAAGTGACAAAAATGTGACGAAAGAGATGAAAAAGAGACAAATGTGGGAAAAATGTGGCAAAAAAGTGACAAAAAAGTGGCAAAAATGTGGCAAAAAAGTGACAAAAATGTGGCAAAAAAGTGACAAAAATGTGGCAAAAATGTGGCAAAAAAGTGACAAAAATGTGGCAAAAAAGTGACAAAAATGTGGCAAAAAAGTGACAAAAAAGTGACAAAAATGTGGCAAAAAAGTGACAAAAATGTGACGAAAAAGAGATGAAAAAGAGACAAATGTGGGAAAAATGTGGCAAAAAAGTGACAAAAAAGTGACAAAAATGTGGGGAAAAAGTGACAAAAATATGGGAAAAATGTGACAAAAATGTGGCAAAAATGTGACAAAATGTGGCAAAAAAGTGACAAAAATGTGGCAAAAAAGTGACAAAAATGTGGCAAAAATGTGGCAAAAATGTGACAAATGTGGCAAAAAAGTGACAAAAATCTGGCAAAAATGTGGCAAAAAAGTGACAAAAATGTGGCAAAAAAGTGACAAAAATGTGGCAAAAAAAAAAATGGACAAAAAAGACGAAAACGCAACAAAAAAAGTGACACCAATAACGCAAGGAATAAGTTCCATTAACATCAGTTTTGTAGGTCTTGGTTTGGGTTAAGCCGAACTCACTCAGTTAAGGCGGGGTCAGAGGTTAATCATAAGTGACGTGTCTTTATTTATAAATCCTGTGTTTGCAGGTGACGTTCCTCTGCATCTGAACATCAGAGAAACTTCAGACAGCGGGAGACCAGTCGTCGTCTCTGCTCCGGACAGCCCCGAGGTAAAACATTATTACAAATATCATTCTGAATCTACCCGTGTGCAGATAACTGTGAGTATTTGTGTTGTTTCAGGCCGAGGCGTACAGGAAAGTGGCGGCTGCCGTCGTCCAGAGACTAAAGGCCCTTCACACATGACGCTAAACCTGTAGATTTTTCATTTCAGTGTGAAACTCTCTGCTGCTGCATGAACGCACAAACCGACACGGCTTTCACGGTGTTATACTGAATAAATTATTGAGCAAAAAGTCTGTTTTGTGATACCAATAATGTGAATAATGTTAGATTTAAGTGTATGATTTAATCTCAACACACACCGTAACCGACCACATATTCTCCAGTCTTCCTGAAACAAAATAGCGACGAAAACAAGGATGAAAACACAAAAAACTGACAAAAATGTGATGAATAATGCAATGTAAAGTGTCTTTGAGTTTCCAGAAAAGTGCTGTATAGATCCATCCATCCATTTTCTTACGCTTTATCCGGGTCGGGGTCGCGGGGCAGCAGTCTCAGCAGAGTGCTGTATAGAATCAGTGTTAATTAATTACTAAAATATTCAGTCTCAATTTTAGTCAAAGTGTTATTTTTGACGACTAAAATTGGACTAAAACTAAATTAAAAGTTTCTCATGAGACTAAAACTATGACTAAAATGTCCAGATATTTTAGTCGACTAAAATAAGACTAAATAAAAATGAAGAAAGGAGAGACTAAAATCATCCAAACTTCTATTGAGCGTCTGAAAGAGCCTCAGATCATGTAAATTCACTGCCAAATGAACAGGTCTGAGCTTCATTCATGTGGAAGCAGCTCCATGAAGTCGAGGACCTTGATTAAATATGATTAGAATGAATATTATAAATATAAGTTGACTAAATTAGTCTTAAATTTAGTCGACTAAAACTAAATTACATTTTAGTCAAAAGACTAAAATTAAAATAAAATATGTTGTCAAAATTAACACGGTATAAAACCGATGCATTATTATTATTAAAAAAAACTCTGCAGGTCTTAGCTTTCAACTGAGGCATTACACTGGCCAAGCTCTCCAGTCGAGAAGCTATTAGATAAAGTCGAACTGGGGAAAATGTGCTCTGATAAAGTGGGGTTAAGATACTGGTCAAGTAAAATACTGCAGTCCTAAAATCTCCTGCAGAGGGCGCAGTGGCTCAATACATTCATGTCACATTCTCCCAGTGAAGTATATTTTTACTCTTCTGTTTGGTGAATATTGAAACAACAGCATCACCCACTCATTTGTCATGAACCTGGTGCCTCAGAGCTGTTCCGGGTGAGTGTGTGGATCCCAGCCAGTTAAAAAAAATAGTTTTACATGTTATTTACATACAGTAGCAAGAAGTACAGAGTTCAACGTCTGAGGAAACAGGAAACATGTGACGTCATAATCAAGTCCCTCATTCATACACCAGTGTGCGCAGACACTGGAGGCAACGTGGGTGAAGTGTCTTGCCTAAGGACACAATAACTGAGCACCCAAGGCCCCGGATTTATGCAGGGGCTCAGCAGGTTGAGGGGCCCCTGGGCTTACGGAGAAAAGGAGAGTTCCCTCTCTCTTTGCAGACTCCCTCACGTGTAAGTCTTAACCTCTTAACTCCCGCCTGAACCGAGAGCATTTTCTCCAGTTCAGCTTTACCCAAATCCTGTCGGCCAGTGTAACACCTCATTTGAAAGCTAAGATCTACAAAACTAATCTAAATGGATCTTTTTCCTTACGTCATCAGATTTTTTTCCATCTTTTTGGGGGGGGGGGGGGTATTCAACTCATTTTGAAGCTTTTTTGTCTTTTTAATCAATTTTGTGTCACTTTTTGTCACATTTTTGTCATTTTTTTTTGTCATTTTTTTGTTTTTTTTGGTCATATTTTAAAATATTTTTTTGTCATTTCTTCGTCACTTTTTTGTCACATTTTCATCATTGTTTTCGTCTCAGTTTTGTTGTTATTTTCACAGCTTTTTTCCAGAAGCTTTTGGATTGGGGTAAAGCCAAACTGGAGAAAATGTGCTCGGTTCAGGTGGGAGTTAAGGGGTTAATCAGACGCCTTTGTAGCTGTGACCAAACCAGGACTAAACCAGGACTAAACCAGGACTAAACCAGGTCTGCGCCATTTTCTTTGAGTTGACTATGGGAAAACACACGTACCTATTGGTTTGTTAAAATGCACAAAAATTCACCATTAAAATAAAAACATCTCTGTCCCCCCACCAGTCTGGCAGTAGCAAAGGTTCGTCCACGGGGGCCACGGAGCTCAAATTGGGGTCATTATGTTTATATTTTTAAACTACACTGTAAAAATCTGCCCTGTATTTTTTACGGTAAATAACTGGCAGCTGTGGTTGCCATTTTTTTTACTGTAAAAAATACAAGATCCTTGTTATTCAATTTACAGTTAAGCGCTGTCTCATTTCTTTTTATTACAGTTCACTGCTGTTAATTTAACACCTATTTCTTGTGCAATTTATGGTAAAAACTTTTAAAATACATAAAAGTCTGTATTGTCCTATATGTTTAAGAAGTTTGGCAAATTTTAAAAATATATTCATTTATCCTGTCATTGTCGAGAGAAATCAGACAGACACAGGGGCGGACTGGGACTGAAAAACAGCCCTGGACCCTTCCACAAAGACATATTTTAACCTCTTACCCCCCGCCTTAACATTAACGAGTGCATTTTCCCCAGGTCGACTTTTTATTTTTATTTATTTTTTTATTTTTATCATCAGCAAAAAGAACTGGAAAGGTGGTCGTAGAAACAGAAGAAAAATCATTAATAAAAATAATAAATAATAATGGTCCCAAAATTGAACTTTGTGGTACACCATACTCCACGGACTTCCTTTTAGATTCATATTTTTTTAATACTGGGCTTTACCCAAATCTAAAAGCTTCTCGACTGGAGAGCAACAATGTAGCGCCTCATTTGAAAGCTAAGACCTCTGTGCTCTTCCAGAATGGACATATGGCCAGTCCGCCCCTGGACAGACATACAGTATATGGAGGGCCTGAAAAAACTTTAGCCCCGGGGCCCATTTTACTTAAATCCGGCCCTGTGAGCACCTGCAGGAGCTGGGCGGAAACGACTAATCGATTATTGAATTGGTCGACAACTATGTTAGTAATCGATTCATCGTTTTCTAGTGCAGATAAATGGAGCAAAAATGACATAAATATGTAGTATTTTTTGATAAAAACCTACTTTGTTTTTATAGTTCGGGTCTGTAGTGTTTTGTACATTGTAAATTTCATAAATAGAGCCTCCAACAAACATTTCCCTTTAGTTTACTCCATCAACACATCCTCAAGCAGCGCCACTCAAGCATTATGTGATGATTATGATAAAATTATGATAAAACTCAACATTTTTTGCAATATAAGTTCATCGAAAATACAAAAACTATGGACTTAAAATATATAATAAGCTGTATAATTGACAGGAACTGCTCAAACATTTCCCATTTGGTCCAATTCTCTTCCCTCTGTTCGATCCAATAGTTGATCGTTGTTTGTGTCAATGTTTTGTTATATTTCTCAACTTTTTTCATACATTTAAATGCACAATAAACACAGAAACCCCGTCATTCTAAAGCTACAGCTCTTTCAGCCGCTTCATGAACATTTCTTTCTCCATTTTGCAGCTTTTTGTCCCTCTTTTTTCTCAGGCAGGACTCGTACGCAGAATAAGAATGAGTGAAACTGGGGGAAAACCTGCTGGAGTTGTAGTTTTCGCGTGTTTTACCTGAGGACAGAGTCACAGACGGCGGGGCGTGAATTATTTATCGCCACCTCAAGAGAAAAAAAGAAGTCACTCGCAATTTATTTATTTTTTTGTTCACTTCATTTTAAAATCTCTCGTCCAATTTTCGAGCCTGAAACTTTATCTTCCAGTTCGGTGTCGCTGTGGGTGTGAGCGGGGAGTCGAACCCGCGACCTCGGGAGGGAAAACCGCTCCGCCGCAGATGAAAGAGACGGGCCTCGGGCGGCAATTAGACCTGACTGTGTTTCCATGGAGACGCAGGTGGAAAAAAAAACCCGTCCATTAAATATTACTGAGAAATTACTCCTATACACAAGGTATAGACGGTCAAAGAGAGGATGCAGAGACGCCTTGTTTCTGCGGATATGTTTTATGACATAGTCCAAAGCAATGCAAGGAAAATTATACCATGAAAATAAACTACAAAATGAAAAAACTACAAGAAACCTTTTTTTTCACTCTTTTTAGGCGTTTTCTGGCGAACTACACAAATATTTATCACATACGAATAAAGTAAAGTCAGAATTAGGCCCATGTGGATGTGTTTTCGGCAATTGTAGCTAGTGTTAGCATGTAGCGTGAAGCTAACGTTAGTTTCCTGGTTAGCATTGTCCGTTTTTTTTATGTATTTATCGACTGTGGAACCACTTCGCTCTCCATGTGTCTGTATCTTTATTTAGAAGAAAAATACAGTTTATTACAGAGTTTAACCGCTTAACTCCCGCCTGAACCGAGAGCATTTTCTCCAGTTCAGCTTTATCCGAATCCTGTAGGCCAGTGTAACGCCTCATTTGAAAGCTAAGATCTACAAAACGCATCTAAATGGATGTTTTTCCTCACGTCATCAGATTTTTTTTCCATCATTTTTTGGGGGGGTTTCAACTCATTTTTGTAACTTTTTTGTAATTTTTTTGTCAAATAGTAAATTTTTCGTCACTTTTTGTCACGTGTTCATCATTTTCTCATCATTTTTTTGTCATTTTTTTTAAAATTTTTTGTCCTTTTTTTGTTATTTTTTTTTTTACATTTTTGCCACTTTTTCATAATTTTTTCTTACATTTTTTGTTAATTTTTCGCCATTTTTTGGTCCTTTTTTTGCAACTTTTTTTGTCATTTTTTGTCACATTTTTGTCAATTTTTGTCACATTTTTGCCACTTTTTCATAATTTTTTTGTCAATTTTTTTTCCGTTTTTTGACAATTTTTTGTCAATTTTTTGTCTAAGTTTTGTCACTTTTTTGTCACATCTTCATCATTGTTTTCTTCTCAGTTCTGTCGCTATTTTCTCACCTTTTTTCCAGAAGCTCTTGGATTGGGGTAAAGCCAAACTAGAGAAAATGTGCTCAGTTTAGGTGGAAGTTAAGTTGTATTTTCCTCCCCCTACATGTTCCAGCCATGTCCTAATGTGTAGAATGAGCCCAGACCTGTTCACCACAACTGCCTCTAAAATCCTGCACTGTCACTCAGAAAGTTGCATGCACGAGCTTAATATAGAAGCTGCAGTTACACGTATGACCTGAGGTGGCAGTAGTGAGTATACAATGACCAACTTGCATCTAGCTCCTTTAAAGAATGATAATGGAAATAATTTGTTTTCCCTCTGGCTGCCTCGAACATGACCATATATGGGCGATTCCAAAGCTGTTTCCATAGTAGCACAAACTTAGCTTAAACATTCCGTGCACGGTCTACTTCCTGTATTCTGATGGTGTTGCCGGGAGCAACGGTGAGGTCATCATTCCGTCATCACCCGACACCTTTGAGATTGAACACATCACAAACGTCAGTTCGAAACAGCCTTTCCAAACGGACACTGCTTTCACAGGAACACTCGCGTTTTACAAACCGTTCTCAGCTAAAGACATTCTTCGCTCGTTCTGCCTTGTTCAAAGTCGTTAACATGGAGGCAGGAAAATACTTCATCGCCCTCGTCACACGGGCGAAAGAGTGCAATCTCACCCTGCACTTAAAGGAGTCGTATGAGACGCCCACCGACCCCGATAACCTCTTCTCTCGTATTGAGGCCGGGGATTTCTGCGTAGAGGCACGAGGGACGAGCCTAACGGCTGCCCGGGAGGAGGCCTCTATCCAGATGTTGGAGAAATTGGAGAGTTTAGCTCCCATCTCCAACAAAAACACAGTCGACACAAGGCCCACAGAAACGGAAAGGTCTTCATCTGTCGACAAAAGCCCCACAGAACTGGAGAAGGGCACGGTTAACCCTAAGCCCCACGATCGTCCAGACTTCGGCTTAGGAAAGGACCCATCGATGCGTCTGTCCGAGCTACAAATGGTTCGTAAACAGCCGTACGCGACGTACCGCCAGATCCATGGGCAAATCAAAGGAGCAGAATTGCTTTTCACCATCGAGGCCTCCTTAGACAAGGTCAGCGCTGTCGGCACTGGCTCCACTAAGAAGGAAGCAAAGAGACGAGCGTCCACAGCTCTGCTCCAGAAGATGGGCTACCAGGTCCCAGAAACAGACCTTCTGGACTTGACTGCCCCACAAACCAGCTCCCCTCCTCTCCAGACGCTCAGAGAGGAGCCAACTCCAGTGGACAGGTCACTGCAGAAGCAAGATACAGCGAACCAGCCCCAAACAACCGCCCCACCAACATCCAAGAAGAACAAGACGCCGGTCCACATCGGGCCGGACTTTGGTTTAGGAAAAGATCCATGTTCTCGCCTGTCAGAGCTTCAAATGCTTCGCAGGGAGAAGTACGCTGTGTACCGCACGCTGGAGGAGAAAGCGTTGGAAAACAACAGTTATATGTTCACCATCGAGGCGTCACTGAACCAGTTCAGAGCGACGGGAAAAGGCTGCACAAAGAAAGAGGCGAAAAAGAGAGCTTCCACAGCTCTGCTCCTCACCATGGGCTTCACAGTCCCAGAGGAGGAACTTCTTAGTGAGAACGTTTCCCAAAAACATCAGGTCACATCTGAACCCCACTCCAGAGAAGAGCAGCGTTCAGAAGACACGTCACCTTCACAAGAGCGAGCAGAGAACCTCAACTGTTCAGAGGTGAACTCCCAAGACCTCCAGGATTCAGATGAGCACAGCGAGAGCCAGGCAGACGAAAAGCAGAGTCCACTACACGGTTCAGAGTCTCAGAGTGAGCAGACGCCTGAGGAGAGAGAAACATGCTCCTCTGAGAACAGACTGGATGACATTACGGCACCAGAGAAACCAACAGAGGTCAAAACGCCAGAGGGACCCAGAGACGATGTGGATGAGTCCGTCACAGAGGAACCACATGTCGCTCCACTGTCCACTGCAACATCAGACGACTCAGGCACTTCAGAAGACTCTCAGGCTGGAATCCTCGACCAGGGTCCCGAGGAGACCAGTCCCGGAGTAGCCCACACTTTGGGGGACAGTTTGAAGGACGCTGAATATCCTGACCAACGCCCAGTGCTCTGGTCAGACTCTGAGACCAGCCCAACCTCAGAGGAGCTCAGTTCAGCAGATTTCTCCTGTTACTTAAACAGTTCCAGATGCGCTGACTATCTCTGGTTAGACGGGATTTCAAAGCTCTTCCAAAGCCCAGAGGGGAGCCAAATATCTGAAAAACTAGAGATCTTGACCTCTTCAGAATCTCGCTGGTTAGACGGCCTGTCTAACATCTTCCAAAGCCCAGTGGAAGTCCCAGAAGGCGAGAGTGTGGAGAAAATACCAGAGACATCAGACAGCAGCTCTGATGTTCACCAAAGTCCGTCAGAGACCCAAAGTGTAGGGGAACAAGAGAATCTGGATGAAAACACCCAAACCGCAAAGGATGCCACGGTCCCAGAGAAAACACAACTTCCAGAAAACTCTACAGAACCAGAAGGTCAGGAGGAAGTCACAGAGACCACTGAAGCTGGAGAGATTCTCCCAGACCACTCAGTGGAGACAGACCCTGATTCTTCAGTAGACTCGGAAACTAGACTTGATGTCGGAAGTCTAGAGGAGATAAGTCAGGAAGATCTCTCATATCCAACAAACACCATCTCTGACGGCCACCAGATTCTGCAGGAGATCTTTAACATCGCATTAAACAGTCCACTGTGGGCTGAAGCTCGAGAAGATGTGAATGAAGATCTTGCCACAGAACACATAGAAACAGAGATCCCTGAACTGTCCCACAAAGATGATTCAGTGGACAACATCTCTGACATCTATGAAGACTCTTTGGAAAGTCCAGAGGAGCCTTCATGCTCTGAAGACATCTGCTCTGTGGACAATCAAAGCCCATCAGAGACATCACGTCCAGAAAAACAAGACGTTCAGGACGATGACACAAACTATAACAGCGCAGAGAGTCTTGTTGAGACTCAAAACGAGACCAGGCCCAAAGACACCATCACTGACGGCCACCAGATTCTTCAGGAGGTTTTAAATCTCGCATTGAACAGTCCACTGTGGGCTGAAAGTCTAGAAGATGTGGATGAAAACCTCACAACAGAGGAGCCAGGTGAAGATTCAGAGCTCAAAGAACTCTTACACACAGATGACTTCTTTGACATCTATGAAGACTCTTTTGAAAGTCCAGAGGAGCCTTCATGCCCTGATGACGTCTGCTCTGAAGGCCACCAAAGCCTGGATGAGAGCCAAGATCCCGCCCCAGAAAATCAAATTGAGTCCAAAATCCTACATGATCCCAGAGAAGATCTGTGTGACGAAGACTCCACAGAAGCTCCTGAGACCGTCTCCGACCGCACTTTGGAGAGATCCGTGATCTGGGTCATGGTGAAGAAACTTCTCAAGGATCGGCCGGCCCACCTGAGGTCCTACCATGACAAGCTGGTGGACCTGCTGGTGAAGGCCTCCCTGGACCACTTCAAAGTCCCTGAAGGAATCCACCTCAAACCGAAGAACGTTCAGAAGCTGGGCAAAGCCGCAGCCCGGGACCTGATCCACGAGTACGGAGGTTCCCTGGAGGTTCTGCTCGCTGCCGTGGGAACTAAGACCTTGGAGTTCCAGGAGGATGCTGTGAAACACCTCAACATCCGCCTCAACGCTTTCAAGAACCGGCCAAAGTCTGGACTGAAGCGATTCTTCTCCAAATGGGACAAGCCGTGTTATTAGACAGCGGCTCAGAACTTTATTTTATTTTATTTTATTTTATTTTATTTTATTTTATTTTATTTTATTTTATTTTATTTTATTTTATTTTATTTTATTTTATTTTATTTTATTTTATTTTATTTTATTTTATTTTATTGTCATGTCATGTCATGTCATGTCATGTCATGTCATGTCATGTCATGTCATGTCATGTCATGTCATGTCATGTCATGTCATGTCATGTCATGTCATGTCATGTCATGTCATGTCATTTATTTATTATCTATTTATTTTATTATTTTACTTTTCTTTATCTTTACGTATGGTTTGGTTTATTTAATGAATTAATTAATTTCATTTCATTTGGTTTGGTTCGTCTCTGCAGAGGTTTTCTTTATTATTAGTTTAGTGTAGTTTTTCTTAATTTAGTTCTAGTTTCTTTGGTTAAGTTTATTTTGGCAGATCCAGGGACCTTCTTCAAAGTTACTTTGGGGGAGACTTAACCCTGTGTTCTCTGAGTTTTAACACTTTATAATTAACCTTAACCTTATTTAGCCTTAATGACTGATGAGTTAACACTTAATTCATCGTGAACATTCACTCATTATTCATTAGTTAAGTGTGACTGACACTTCATTAATACTTAACAATATATTTGTAAAGTATGTGGAGAACTATTCCATTATTAGTTAGGCATTAGTGCATTAACTGTAGTGGTTTAGTTATTGTTAGCCATACTTCACTAATGACTTATGAGTGAATGTTCACGATGAATTAAGTGTTAATTTGTCTTTTATTAAGGCTGAAAAAGGTGTAGGTTTTATAAAGTGTCAGTTTTCTTTATTGTTATTTAGTTTGTTAGTTTAGTCTAGTGTAGTTCAGGTTTAAGTTTAGCGTCGTTTTTTTTTTCTTCTTAATTTAGTTCATGTTTCTTTGGTTATGTTTATTTTTGGCAGATCCAGGGACACTTTATAATTAACCTTAACCTTATTTAGCCTTAATGACTGATGAGTTAACACTTAATTCAGCGTGAACATTCACTCATTATTCATTAGTTAATTGTGACTGACACTTCATTAATACTTAACAATGTATTTGTAAAGTATGTGGAGAACTATTCCATTATTAGTTAGGCATTAGTGCATTAACTGTAGTGGTTTAGTTATTGTTAGTCACACTTCACTAATGACTTATGAGTGAATGTTCACAATGGATTAAGTGTTAATTTGTCTTTTATTGAGGCTGAAAAAGGTGTAGGTTTTATAAAGTGTTTCCGTCTTTATTATCATTTAGTTTCTTAGTTTATTTGGTTACATTTAAGTCTAGTGTAGTTTTTTTAATTTAGTTCCAGTTTCTTTGATTAAGTTAATCTCGGCAGAACAGGGACCTTACTTTATTACTTTATTTTAATTTACCTGATCATTCACAAAATAAACAATAAATAAATAAATAAATGAATGTCATTTGTGTTTTTCTTCTCTGAACTAATAATTTAAAACAGACTTTTCTCTGTGTTGTTGTTGCAGACACGTACGGGCGTCTCTCGCTCCTGAACTCCATGGGGCAGGAGATCTCTCGCTGTAAAGGTGCGTACACACCAAACGTGGGTCCACGCCCCATCTGCCTCTCGTTGGACGCCAAACAACGCCGCTTCACATACTTCACACTTGCGACAAACGCCAGTTTGCTGGCGCGTGAAGTTTTGCAAGCGTCATACATAGGAGGCGTGTCTGGCCACCGATTGTTGACTTAAAGTCCCGGGCCCTGTTCGATGACCTGCTGTCATACATTGGGACACAGGCGCTCCTGGCTCATGTTGCTGCTGGTGGTGCGTGGCCCCTTCTTGAAAGAAGGAGGAGGTGTCCCTCAAACTCTTCCACTTATTTTTGCACACCTCCGCTGAAAAAATCTATATAGGCTATTTTTTACAATGTGTTCACTAATATTACAGTTACTGTATGTTTCCAACATGCAATGCAAATGAAGTGGTAATTGATGGTTACACATGGTTACACAGGGCAGGTTAATTAAAATTGACGCACAAAAGTAGTAGTAGATATTACCTCACTCCAAGTTTCTGTCTATTCCTTTACCGCGATGATCAACTTGTCCTCCATGTTGCAGGTAACAGGTGACGCCTGAGCCCAGTCAGCATCCCTGATTGGTTAACAAGGCATAAATGAACGCACGTGTAGATTGGATTACTTGAGTGCATGAAGCAGTGGGCGCGGCCTCCCTGTTCGCTCGCCGCGCTGTTCTCCCTGGCTTTGACACACGTTTTTCCTCATCCGCTCGCGTTTGCGACAGCTTTGCTTGCATTTCGTAGCGCGTTGAAGCACATCTACATAGGGTTAACATGGAAGTTGGAGGCGTGGACGCTTTTGGTGTGTACGCACCTTAAGACGTCAGTGCGACGCGGACGGCCCAACCCTGTTTACAAGGAGACCTTCATGTTCCAGGTCCTGAATCCATCATCCATCCATCCACCCATCAATCCATCCATCCATCCATCAATCCATCAATCCATCCATCCATCCATCCATCCATCATCCATCCATCATCCATCCACCCATCAATCCATCCATCCACCCATCAATCCATCCATCCATCCATCTGTAGCAGCCGAGGCTTAACTTAAATCAAAAGTGTATCTACTTTAAGAATTACCAACAACGCCACCTTGGATTCTGGGCTCAAGGAACCACAATTATTTGTTTACAAGGTCACAGGTTCGAGAGGAGCGTGAAAATGGACAGACAGCAAAAGTTATTATACAAAATACTTTATTTTAGTTTTATAGAAAAAGCATTTTTTGTTAAATTTGTAAGTCGATTTTAAAAGCATTGAACACACACAACCGCATTCACACTCATTCGTATCCACATCCACTCAACAATTAATAAAATAAAACAAAATCCACTAATCCTATTGCAGTGTGGCGCTCAGGGCCAAGCTCCACAACTTGGAGACTAGGATAGGAACGAAGTCTTACAGCAGCCGTTGCGTATTAGGGCCACGCAGATGGCGATAGCCTTGTTACCTTGTTTGTGGAGGAGTAGCTCGTGAGACCAGCGGGGAGCGCACTCAGGTGCGGGAGCCCTCGCGCCCTGGTCAATTGAGTTCAGTTCAGTTCGTACGCAGCTTTAACTTTGTGCGCCGGGTGGGCGCTCACTTGGACCAAGCGACCAGCAACTCGAAGCGATCACGACCATATGGCAAAAGGAAGGGGAGGTAGGAACAGGATCCTATGAAAATATGACTTGTTTTAGAAGGAGAAGCACGCATACATTTGTTTCCTGGAAGCACTGTGAAAACATACCGTCAATTGAAGCACTCCGCACACGATTCGCCCGGTCCTCTCTCAATACGACCGCGTGGCACCGCATACGCACGGCGAGGAAAAGCCCCAACGCCACAGCCCACGGGGACGGCAGGTAGAGCACGCGCACGGCAGAGGCGTGAGCTCGAGAAACGCCAACATGCTACAAACAGCACGGTTTTAGGACAGATCGAACTAGATTTAATGAATGAAAACCACACGAAAACTTACCAAAGACGCATACGGCGAAAGCGTAGTTCAGTTGCGCGGCCTTACGCCTTGTACAACTGAATCGTGTGTTTGGCACGAGACGCCGGCCAAACGCAGCAGCTCCGTCCCCAGGCTAAGCTATGCGACGTCAGAGGCGAAAGGGAGGGCTGAAGGTGCGTTGCGCCCCTAATATAGCATCGGGTGTAGCGGTGATTGGTTTGCCAGCGGAAGTGCGTACTACCACATTCCACCCCTTCTCCCTGGATCGTCGCCCCGACGATCGACCTTACCAAACGACTAATGCGGGCTCCTTGCTCGAACAAAAGACACTGCACTAGACATAGGATGGGCAGATCGCGGCAAATTATGTGGGTTTGGATGGCGACCGGCCGTGGGACGTGTGGACCTACGCACTCCTGTGTTGTCAACGGGAAGAATGAAAGGAGGATCAAGAGGGCCCTGCACTGACGGGCCAGCCACGGGCTCGTCTGAAACAACTGAAGGTAGCTGGACAGGAGGAGCCTGTGTCGCAACTATTTGAACTGGGAGTGATTGTGGTGCAGCTTGAGCTGGCACAGAAAGCAACAAGTCTCCATCACCAGACAACTCATCCGACGGACGTCGCGGTACCATCGCTGGTACATCGCAAGGAGCCAACTGTAAAGGATTCGCCCCATGTAGCGGCTTCACTACTGAGCGATGAACTCGTTTCACCAATGTTTGATTCTTCACCGGAGCAATTGTATAAACAGCTCCACCCTGAGAGGGTGCCTGCAAGACAACATAAGGTTCGGACTGCCACATATCACGAGTCTTACACCGACCCCGGACACCCAAATTTCTCAACAACACTAGCTGGCCTTCTCCTAAGGGTGCATCTCGCACACGCTGGTCATGTTGCACCTTCCTGCGATCCGCAGCTCCCTTTGAGCGTACCCTAGCCCTCTCAAATGCTAGTTGCAACCGGGTCTGATGTTCGACAATCCACTCGTGTGGTTCTCCGCCCACAGGATCTTCAACTCTTCCCAACAAAAAGTCTACAGGGAGCCTTGGCTCTTGGCCGAACAACAAAAAGAATGGAGATTCGCCGGTAGACTGGTGAGGAGTTGTGTTGTATGCGTACAATAGCTGAGGTAAGCTGGAGCACCAATCGCGCTTCCTAGATTCGGGCAGTGTACGAAGCAGGTTGTGCAGTGTTCTATTGAACCTTTCACACTGGCCATTCCCCATAGGATGGTAGGGAGTGGTTCGCGATTTAGCAACCCCATAGAAACCGCAAAGCTGTTGGATCAAACTACTCTCAAAACAACGTCCCTGATCTGAATGGATCCGAATGGGGACCCCGAATTTTGAGAACCATTCTGTAACTAAAACATGAGCCACAGTGGTGGCGCGCTGGTCACGAGTCGGGACAGCTAGTGTGTATTTGCTGAAAACATCAGTGATGACTAATACATTTTCAATTCTGTTTCGGGACGGTTCCAACAGGGTAAAGTCAAGTGCTATAATTTCGTTGGGCCTCGATGCCAAGAGATGACCCATGGGGGCGCGCGCCGGAGGGCGAGAATCTTTCGCAACCTGACACCTTTCACATTCACGACACCACAGTGCCACATCCCTGGCCATCCCTGGCCAGTAACAACGAGGTCTGAGAAGGGCCAAGGTTCGCTCAACGCCTTGATGGCCGTGCTCCTGGTGGACCTGATTTAAAACATCCTTGATTAGGGAGTTTGGCAGGAGCAGTTGTAACACCCTTTCGCCACCATCAGGGCGGAGCACCTGCCTGTAAAACAGCCCATCCTTCTCGACCAAACGATCCCACTGACGGAGTAACCCCTGGGCGGGCAGAGACATTTGCTGTCGCTCTGCATAACTAGGATGTCTCCTCTGCTTCCAAAAGGACACCACTTCCTGAATAACCAGGTCACTCTCCTGGAGAGCACGAACGTCGGATGGTGGGTGTCCAGGAAAGGCTGCCACTACTGCCTGGACTACCTCCACCTGCGGCTGGCACACAGCTTCCCGGAGAGACGGTGGCATCAAAGTCCCTGGTACAAGAGCTGCCAGTTGGTCTACACTAGGGCCATGCTGGCGCGACAATGCATCGGCATTGCGGTTGCTCTTCCCTGACCTATACCGCAATTCGAAATCGAAAGAGGCCAGTTGGGCTGCCCAACGTTGTTCAACGGCGCCTAATTTTGCTGTATTGAGGTGGCTCAACGGGTTGTTATCGGTAAAGACGACGCATTGATGACCTAACAGGTATTCTCGAAACTTTTCGGTCAAGGCCCATTTTAGAGCCAGTAGCTCCAGCTTCATGGAGCTGTAGTTGGACATATTTCTCTCAGTGGGCCGCAAGCCTCGACTAGCATACGCTATAGGCCGCACTTTCCCGCCCTGCTCTTGTGAGAGCACTGCGCCTAAGCCACTATGACTAGCGTCGACCTCAAGCACGAACGGCAACGAAAAATCGGCATAAGCGAGCACCGGTGCGGCGCAGAGCTTTGCTTTCAGAGCGCTGAAACTCGCCTGACACTCCTCATCCCAAAACTCTGTCCCCCATTTAGCAGCTTTCCTCTTTGCCTGACCGGACAACTCCGCGACCCGTCGATGTAATGGTGCAGCTAATTTGGCAAAACCCTCCACAAATCTGCGATAATAGCTCGCAAATCCTAAGAAAGAGCGGAGCTCCGAGACTGTGGTGGGGACCTGCCAATCGGCTACCGCCGCGATCTTATCTGGATCAGTAGACACGCCCTGATCGGAAATAACGTGACCCAGATAGCGAACCTCCCGCCTGAAAAAGCTGCACTTCGAGAGCTTGACCTTCAAGTTTTCCTGTTGCAAACGCCCCAGCACCCCCTCCAGCCGCTGCAGATGCTGCTGAACGCTAGATGAAAAGACCACGATATCATCCAGGTACAGCAACAGTGACTGTCCCTGCTGAGCCCCAAAGATCCTCTGCATAAGCCTTTGGAAGGTGCTGGGCGCGTTGCACAGACCGAAGGGCATCCGGTTCCACTCAAAAAGACCGAACGGAGTGCAGAATGCCGTCTTCGGCCGGTCGGCTTCAGTAACCGGCACCTGGTTATAACCACTCGCCAGGTCCATGGTTGAGAACCAGCAGGCACCAGTGAGGCTGTCTAGGGTTTCCTCAATCCTGGGGAGCGGAAAAGCGTCCTTACGGGTTTTAAGGTTTAACTGCCGGTAGTCCACGCAGAGCCGGAGACTACCATCCTTTTTCCGAACTAACACAATCGGCGACGCATAGGGGCTCGAGCTCTCGCGAATGATCCGGGCCTCTAACAGATTGTTTATGTGTTCCTTCACCAGTTCGTATTCGGACGGCGGGATTCGTCTATGTCGTTGACGTACAGGGGCATCGTCTAACAAGGGGATGTCATGCGAAATCAAAGTGGTGCAACCTAAATCCTGATCTGACGCTGCAAAGACAGACTCATACTGCCGGAGAAGGGTCCTAGCTGCAGCTTGCTCCTCCTGAGGCAAGCTTGACAAATCGACGGCATCAACTTGATCTGCCACGGTGGACGCGGTTTGAGATGCTACATGTGCAGAAAAAGGTGGAACCTCGTCCACTCCTGCTGGCATGCTGATCACGTTGACATGGTCAAGAGTGCCCATTACAGTATGGGGATGGAGCAACAACTCTGTAGTCCCTACATTAACGACAGGAATATAGGCTGTTCCACGCACCACATGAACCAAGGCTGGTGATGCTAGCAACCCAGCTGGCAAGCCGAATTCAGGAGGCTCAAACAACACCGGAGAGTTCGAAAACTGTTCAGAACAGGTGGCCGTTATGATCTTCATGGAGCCACCAGGAATGCGACAGGCTCGCTTTCCGCGCACCCTCACCTTACCCGGATGGACTAATGGAGCCTGCAGGCTAGCTGTGTGGCACTTTTGCATGGCGTCCATAAGAAAAGTAGGACAGGAATCTGGAGTCATCTGAAAGAGTGAGGGGCCATACTCGCCAAACAGCTCTTGATAACACTTTCGAATTATATTCATTCCTAGAACACCGGGTGCCTGAGTAGATGTACTTCCAGGGGGGTCCCGCACAACCAGGACACCACAGTGAGGCATCTGTTTACCACATAGGACAACATCAAGCTCTAAGTAACCGATGTAGGGGATGGATAAGCCGTTAGCAGCCTTAAGCTTAAGCCAGTGGCAGGCCTTAAGTCGGTCTTCTCCCAGAGGTGCGAAGTGTTCCATAAAGCAGCGTTCCGTGATGGTCGACACCATCGATCCTGTGTCCACCAGACATGGCACCGAAACACCACTCATACAAACCTTGATATGTGGACAGGAGGAAATGAGCTTCGGCGCGTCTTCCAAACCATTCGAAACATTGTCCGAGCCAGTGAGTGCCCCACCCGAGCCGTGGCCCTGCAACCCGGTGGGCACTAGTTTTCCGGATGTGACCGAGATTGCCCCTGCATCGGCAGCTGCGAACGATGAGGGTCACGTTGTCTGTCACAGTCCCGGGAAATGTGTCCAGGCTGTTGACATCGCCTACAGATAATAGGGCCAAAGCGCGGGGAGCGGTTACGCTGACGAGGATTGTGAGATTCCTCCAAGCGGGCAATGCTTTGTGTCAGACGATCAAGTTGCTCTTGTTGTCGCCGCAACATTTCCTTCATTTCGTTTACCTCGGCCCCCGGAGGAGCAGTAGTGGTACGCTGGTAACCACCCTGAACGGCGTACTGGATACCAAAGGCGGAGGGGACAGAATTACTGCGGGCACGCACCCCCGCTGGCAACCCCTCACGCTCCCACCTTAATGCTTCACCTCTGACGTCGAGCAAAGTGGCGGCGGGAGTATTACGGACATATTGCTTTAGCTCGCGACGGAGAGCGCCATCTAAGACTTGTTCGACGAATTGATCGCGAAGCAATGTTTCCGCGTTGGTCATGTTATTGGGAGCGCGCTGTTTTACCCTCTCCATTAAAGCCATAAGCGCAAGGGAATACTCTAGCAAACTTTCGCCCTCTTGCTGCCGTCGGGAGAAAAACGCCTCCTGCAGTGAAACATAAGACTCAACGCATCCATAAAGGTCCTGCAAAATGGAAATTATCCGATTGGGATCCGATCGCTCCGCACTTGAACGATACTTAATTTCTTCTCTAGCCTCCCCTTCCAAATGGTCATATAAAAAGAACGCCTGATCTGCGGCAGATAAGTGCCTAGCACGTATACACGCCTGAGCTTCTTCTAGCCACTCACCTAGACTAGTACCAGACCTACCTTTGAACATTGGACATTTTCTGTCCCGCGGCACAAAAACTAGTCGATCCGTATTAATTGGGTTAGATGTAGAAGCAGCGATTGACGACGCACCTGATGTTGAGGCTGTATCACCAACAGTAGTCGGCACAGGTTGTGTACGTTCGTTACGCAATTGCTCATTGTCAGCCCTCAACTGAGCTAACTGTTCACGCAACTCCTGTAAAGCTTCCTCCATAATTTAGATGAAAGGGCAAAACAAACTGCTGTAATCTTGTTCACTATACAAAAAAAATGTATCAGACTGTTGGCACGGACCAGCTAATCCCGGTAGCCGCGACAGTAGTAACCTAAAGGTGTTAACAAAGCAAAAAAAACTATATGCAAGCAATAGTTTACACACAAAAAGAAACACAGCAAAACTAAAACATGCAAATAATCAAATGAAAAACCACAAAACATGCACAAAAATAATGCTTTAACTCAAGCAGTAAACAAAAATGCTTAGCACAGGAATTAATTACTTTTGTATAGACCTCCTACTGGCTACAACTATCTAGTACCAAGTATTAGCAAAATCCTAAATACCCTGATTAAACCCACCAAAAGAAACGTTTTGCCTTTGTCCACTTTCAGTCCATCCTGCCTGCAGCGCCAAGAATGTAGCAGCCGAGGCTTAACTTAAATCAAAAGTGTATCTACTTTAAGAATTACCAACAACGCCACCTTGGATTCTGGGCTCAAGGAACCACAATTATTTGTTTACAAGGTCACAGGTTCGAGAGGAGCGTGAAAATGGACAGACAGCAAAAGTTATTATACAAAATACTTTATTTTAGTTTTATAGAAAAAGCATTTTTTGTTAAATTTGTAAGTCGATTTTAAAAGCATTGAACACACACAACCGCATTCACACTCATTCGTATCCACATCCACTCAACAATTAATAAAATAAAACAAAATCCACTAATCCTATTGCAGTGTGGCGCTCAGGGCCAAGCTCCACAACTTGGAGACTAGGATAGGAACGAAGTCTTACAGCAGCCGTTGCGTATTAGGGCCACGCAGATGGCGATAGCCTTGTTACCTTGTTTGTGGAGGAGTAGTTCGTGAGACCAGCGGGGAGCGCACTCAGGTGCGGGAGCCCTCGCGCCCTGGTCAATTGAGTTCAGTTCAGTTCGTACGCAGCTTTAACTTTGTGCGCCGGGTGGGCGCTCACTTTGACCAAGCGACCAGCAACTCGAAGCGATCACGACCATATGGCAAAAGGAAGGGGAGGTAGGAACAGGATCCTATGAAAATATGACTTGTTTTAGAAGGAGAAGCACGCATACATTTGTTTCCTGGAAGCACTGTGAAAACATACCGTCAATTGAAGCACTCCGCACACGATTCGCCCGGTCCTCTCTCAATACGACCGCGTGGCACCGCATACGCACGGCGAGGAAAAGCCCCAACGCCACAGCCCACGGGGACGGCAGGTAGAGCACGCGCACGGCAGAGGCGTGAGCTCGAGAAACGCCAACATGCTACAAACAGCACGGTTTTAGGACAGATCGAACTAGATTTAATGAATGAAAACCACACGAAAACTTACCAAAGACGCATACGGCGAAAGCGTAGTTCAGTTGCGCGGCCTTACGCCTTGTACAACTGAATCGTGTGTTTGGCACGAGACGCCGGCCAAACGCAGCAGCTCCGTCCCCAGGCTAAGCTATGCGACGTCAGAGGCGAAAGGGAGGGCTGAAGGTGCGTTGCGCCCCTAATATAGCATCGGGTGTAGCGGTGATTGGTTTGCCAGCGGAAGTGCGTACTACCACACATCCATCCATCCATCATCCATCCATCCATCCATCCATCCAACAATCCATCCAACAATCCATCCAGCATCCATCCATCCATCCATCCATCCATCCATCCATCCATCCATCCAACAATCCATCCAACAATCCATCCATCCATCCAACAATCCATCCATCCATCTATCCATCCAACAATCCATCCATCCATCCATCCATCCATCCATCCATCCAACAATCCATCCATCCATCTATCCGTCCATCCACCTGTCCGTCCATCCATTTATCCATCCATCCATCCAACAATCCATCCATCCATCCATCAATCCATCAATCCATCCATCCATCCATCCATCCATCATCCATCCATCATCCATCCACCCATCAATCCATCCATCCACCCATCAATCCATCCATCCATCCATCCATCATCCATCCATCCATCCATCCATCCAACAATCCATCCAACAATCCATCCAGCATCCATCCATCCATCCATCCATCCATCCATCCATCCATCCATCCATCCATCCATCCATCCAACAATCCATCCAACAATCCATCCATCCATCTATCCATCCAACAATCCATCCATCCATCTATCCGTCCATCCACCTGTCCGTCCATCCATTTATCCATCCATCCATCCAACAATCCATCCATCCAACAATCCATCCATCCATCTATCCGTCCATCCACCCGTCCATCCATTTATCCATCCATCCATCCAACTCCAACACACTCATCCATCCATCCATCCATCCACCCATCCACCCACCCACCCATCCATCCACCCACCCACCCATCCATCCATCCACCCACCCACCCATCCATCCATCCATCCATCCATCCATCCATCCATCCATCCATCCATCCATCCATCCATCCATCCATCCAAGGAGACAGAACTTACTTTGGGTAAAAAACAAAGTATTACTTTAGAAAAATGGGAAAGAATGAAAATGAATGTACAGACAATATATTAGACAATATTGTTGATGTTTTATGGGGTGACTTCATCTGCTTTTTTGAAATTTTATGCAACTGCGAAGCACTTTGAACTGTGTATGAATTTTGCTCTACAAATATACTTTCCTTGTCTTAAAATACACTGCCCGGCTCAAAAAAAGATTTACCCCACTCTCCACAAGTCGGGCTTCTTCAGGTGATACTCAGGGTCGGGGAGAACTTGTAGTATTTGGTTAAACCTCTCATCCTTCACATTGAAAATACACCAAACCTATTACATTAAGAAAACCTGCTTTAACTTGATCTACTTTTGTGTTTCTGTAAAGTCGGTTCGGGAGCAGAGAAAGTGGAAGTAGGTCAGACTCTGATTCGAGCAGGAGACGTGAATATTAACCGGGTTTTCTCTGTATTAAACATGAGCCGCACTGTTCCAGACTGACTTTAAACTCCAGTGTTCACAGCAAAGTCGTCAAGAAACAAGAAAACCGCACAAAGGGAATGAAGTAGTGAGCTCGGGCTGGGAGGAAAACGCACTCAGAGACACACGCAAAGTTTTTGTTATAGTTAGAGGTCGAGTTCAATGTAACTTTTGGAAGGAAATGTAAGCTTTGACTCCGCAGGTTAACCTCTTCCCACCCGCCTGAACCAAATGCGTTCTGTCCTCTTTGGCCATTATATAGGTCTGTGTAACACCTCATTTGAAAGCTAAGACCCACAAAACTGATCTTTTTCCTCGCGTTGTTGCTGTGTTGTGTCACCTTTTTTATGTGTTTTTTTTTCTTTTGTGTCACATTTTTGTTGAGTTTTTGTAATTTTTTTTGTTGAATTTTTGTCACTGTTTGGTTGAATTTTTGTCAAATTTTTGTTGAATTTTTGTCACTATTTGGTTGAATTTTTGTCACTTTTTTGTTGATTTTTTGTCACTATTTGGTTGAATTTTTGTCACATTTTGGTTGAATTTTGTCACTTTTTTGTTGATTTTTTGTCACTATTTGGTTGAATTTTTGTCACATTTTTGTTGAATTTTTGTCACTTTTTGGTTGAATTTTTGTCACTATTTGGTTGAATTTTTGTCACATTTTTGTTGAATTTTTGTATTTTTTTTGTTGAATTTTTGTCACATTTTTGTTGAGTTTTGTCACATTTTTGTTGAATTTTTTCACTATTTGGTTGAATTTTTGTCACTTTTTGGTTTAATTTTTGTCACTATTTGGTTGAATTTTTGTCACTTTTGGCTTGAATTTTTGTCACATTTTTGTTGATTTTTTGTCACTTTTTTGTTGAATTTTTGTCACACTTTTGTTGAATTTTTGTCACTTTTTTGTTGAATTTTTGTCACAATTTGGTTGAATTTTTGTCACATTTTTGTTGTGTTTACATCCTTGTTTTTCTTCTCATTTTTTGTGGCTGTTTTGGTGCTTTTTTCCCAAGAAGCTTTTTGAACTGGAGAAAATGGGATCCGTTCAGGTGGGAGTTAAGAGGTTAAGGTAGATATTTGGTTTTTGGAAACTAAAACTATGAAACCTGGAAGAGTGAAATGAAACCAAACATTCAGCCGGGGCGGACTCTGTGTGATCTGGAGCTGCTCTGTGATCCTGCAATGTTTTTGTTTAGAGCGGAACCCTCGACTTCCTCTGGAGATAAACTTAATCAGCCGATGACAGCGCTCGCCTGAACTTGAACTTCCTGTTTCAGACGATTGTGATCCGAGATTTAAAAACAAGGGCTTCATCTTAAAACAGAGACACTGTGAATTCTAAAAAAAACTTTACATTACGGGCCGGTAAGTCCTTGGTACTTACAGAGGTAATTCTAGATAATTATCGTGGTACTTGCGGCAGGGGCGTAGCACCAAATTCTGGGCCCTAGGTACAAACTATCTTTTTGGACCCCCCTCATATTTTTTGTTCTTTAACCACATAACAGTGGTTTGACACTGCAGTTGATTTATTTTCTATTATAACTCCCCAAAAATATAGATTAGTCCTGGATACTTAGTTCATTGTGTCATGTTTGACTTGAAATTTCATCTGGATTGGCCTCAGTTACAGAAATTGAATAACCTTCAATCCCAGTAGTGATACAGATATTTAAATTGGTGGTGGAATATTCTGCATGCATAATGATTATTAGCATATCACATTAAACAGGATGACTGCACCAGGGACATTTGCATTTGTGCTGGGAATAACAAACGTGTGACTTTAAAGTAGGCATTAAAATGCTATTTTGCAAAAAAGAAATGTTGTACTACGTATATGTTGTCTCATGAACAAAAAAGCTCAAGGGCTTCAGCCTCATTTAGTCTTGCACCATATTTGAAGCCGGCTGAACCATTTGGCACATTTTTAAATTCATCCATCATTATTGTTTGTGCAAAATTCTGTCTAGCATCCATTGTATTTCAGCCCGGTTGTGTTCAATACTTATTGTATCAATTATGAGGAAACTTAGAAAGTACAATACAGAACGCTTTTTGCAGCACTTTTTAGGGCCCCCACCCTGCTCTGGGCCCTGGGTACACAGTACTCTTTACCCCCCCAGTCCGACGCCCCTGACTTGCGGTGGTACTTATGGTGGTACTTACAGTGATATTTACAATGCTACTTATGGTGGTACTTCCGGTGGTACTTAAAATGGTACTTATGGTGGTAACTACAGTGGTAAATTCTAGTAATAATAGTGGTACTTCTAGGTACTTATTGTGGTACTTAACCTCTTAACTCCTGCCTGAACCGAGAGAATCTTTTTCCTCAAGTCCGATTTTTTTCCATCATTTTTTTGTTGGGTATTCAAGTCATTTTTTAGTCAAATTTTTATCTCATTTTTGTCATTTTTTTAATCACATTTTGTCATTTTTTTGTCAATTTCTTTTGACATTTTTGCCACTTTTTCAGCAATTTTTTGTCAATGTTTTCTCGCTTTTTTGTCACATTTCCATCATTATTTTTGTCTCAATTTTGTTGCTATTTTCACACCTTTTTTCCAGAAGCTTTTGGATTGGGGTAAAGCCAAACTGGAGAAAATGTGCTCGGTTCAGGTGGGAGTTAAGGGGTTAAAGCACCAAAGTAAATAGAAGTACAACCTTCATTACTAAGAGCATTACCACTGTATCTTAGTAATGAGAGATACTGTGGTAACTCTATGTCTCCCTAACCCCTAACCCTAATTACTAACCTTACTAACCTTACCTAATTACTAATTATCACTTTAATTACCACTGTAAGTACCACGGACTTACCGGCCCGTAATGCAAAGTGTTGCCAAAACTACTTCCACTTCAGCTCTGAAAAACTGAGCAGGTGAATTCATAACTTCAATAGTGAAGTTATGTACAACAGCGGCTCTTCCCTGAGTCTTTTCTTCCAACAGACCCATGTTTTCTGGTTTTCTGGGGGCGCACTTGAGCTTTCATCGGCACACTGCAAAAAGTGAATATCAAGCATTGTCTTAAATGTCTTGAATTGAGAAAATGTTACTAGTTTTGAGCAGTTTTCACTCATTTAGACTTTTTTCCTGATCTGACCAAGTTTACTTTGCTCTTTTGAGTACGTTTACCACTAGTTGTAAGGGAAATCCCGTTTGAAATAAGAAAGTAAAACTGCCACTGAGATAAGACCCGTGTTCTTACCCCATTGGCACAGAAAATGACTTGAAATAAGGACAAAATGTATTGAAACGAGTCAGAAACATCTCAAGACAAGTTAAATAATCTGGATCAAAAGCCCAACTACATCAAGAACTCACAAAGAATGATAATGTTTGTGCTGATCTCATTCAGGAGCTACAATCCTTGGATGGCTGCCTTTAATGTGTTGTCATTGTTATGGCTGACGATGAGAGATTAAGTATAAACGGTGAGGGTTGGGCAAAACGATCTCTCCGACGTCCGGTGATTTCGGCTCGGATCCTCCCGATGTAATCCCCGATGGAGAAGTGTCGCAGTTACCTTTGCCGACTGTTACTGGTTACTGTTTACTAATCTATTCTCCAACTCGTGCCCTCAGACTTGTTCCTCACCCTGTTACTTCACACGCAGAGTGAGTCATCTCTGTCCTTCAGTGTCAGCAGTGCAGCTGGAGGTTTCTCCTTCTTCTCCTTCTCAGGTCCCTCCGGCTGGTTCAGGCTTCAGCAGGACCTGAAGCTGTCCAAGCTGGTCACACTTGGAGAAGTCAGAATTTGGAGAGAGTTTTCTGAAAAGGTCTGGAGGGAATATTGCTGCCATGTCATGATGTATCTGTGAAACTTTTGCATTTTTATTTCATCTCTTTACAATTTATATGTTTGAAACCGACCTTGCAAATGAGATGTTGAGTCTCAAGCAGAGGCGGGTAGTACTTAGTTACATTTACTGAAGTACATGTTCTTGAGTAACCTTTTGAAGAGTAGTTCTGCATAACATTGGCGACAAGCAGCAACTTCCCTCTCTCTTGGTTTTTCTGCAAACTGCATTTGTGGTTTCTGTTCCACATTGTTTTCCTGGATACTTCTGTGCGTCTTTGCTGTGTTTCTGTGGAGTTTGGTGGATTTTTTACTGCAGAGAGTCCTGAAGAAAGTAAACAAACAGCAGCTTATGAGCTATTAAGACCTTCAAATGTCTTCTTCTGAAACACTGAAGAGGCACCAAGAGCCCCCACGCCTGCAGCACAGAGGAGGAGTCACAAGAGGCGCTACAGGAAACCAAAACAGGACGAACGAGGAGGCAAGACTCACTGTTAAAGGAGCCACCGTTTTCCACACTGAGATATGTTCTTACCTGAGCTTCGACGAGTTGATGTGTACCTGTCTGGTCTTTGTGCGTGCCCTCAGTCACGCAAAACGATTAAAGATGTTAGCATTTGGCCTCTGACAGCATATTCCTATAGCCCCAAACAGAGGTGAAGGGGCACAAAGACCAGGTACGGATCAACTCGTCTAAGCTCAGGTAAAAACATATCTCAGTATGAAAAACGGTGGCCTGTTCCTTTAAGCCACACAAGCCTCTATCCTACTGTTGTTCTGGCCAGAAGATGGTGGAAGACTGTTGTGGCGCGGAGGGAGCTGCGCAGGAGGCAGAGGAGGAGCTGACCAGTGCAGGATGTCATGCTCTGAAACAGGGACAAACCCAGGAGGCGCTGCACCGCTTCAGAGGATTGTACAATGACAAAGAAAGCACTTCATTATTTATCAAACGGTACTTTTTACTTCTAGTACAATTATAATGAAGTATTTGTTTCTTACTTGTGTAAAAATAATTACTTTTTCCACTGTGAGTAAATATTTAACCTCTTACCACCCGCCTAAACCAAATGCATTCTGTCCTCTTAGGTTATATAGGCCTGTGTAACACCTCATTTGAAAGCTAAGACCCACAAAACTGATCTTTTTTCTCGCGTTGTTGCTGTGTTCTGTCACCTTTTTTAGGTTTTTTTTTTTCAATTTTGTCCCATTTTAGTTGAATTTTTGTCCCATTTTAGTCACTTTTTGTTGAATTTTTGTCACATTTTTGTTGAATTTTTGTCACATTTTTGTTGAATTTTGGTTGAATTTTTGTCACATTTTGGTGGAATTTTTGTCACATTTTTGTCACGTTTTGGTTGAATTTTTGTCACATTTTTGTCACGTTTTGGTTGAATTTTTGTCACATTTTTGGTGAATTTTTGTCACTTTTTGTTGAATTTTTGTCACATTTTTATTGAATTTTTGTCACGTTTTGGTTGAATTTTTGTCACATTTTTGTTGAATTTTTGTCACTTTTTGTTGAATTTTTGTCACATTTTTGTTGAATTTTTGTCACATTTTTGTGGAATTTTTGTCACATTTTTGTCACGTTTTGGTTGAATTTTTGTCACATTTTGGTCATGTTTTGGTTGAATTTTGTCACATTTTGTCACGTTTTGGTTGAATTTTTGTCACATTTTTGATGAATTTTTGTCACTTTTTGGTTGAATTTTTGTCACATTTTTGTTGAATTTTGTCACAATATTGTTGCGTTTACATCCTTGTTTTCTTCTCATTTTTGTGGCTGTTTTGGTGCTTTTTTTCCAAGAAGCTTTTTGATTAGGGTAAAGCAAAACTGGAGAAAACGGGATCCGTTCAGGTGGGAGTAAATGTTTAAAAGGAAAATGCTTCATTTTTATCCATAAAATAGATACAGATCGTCCTTGTTCTTTTAAATTATTTATTTTCTGTATTTTCTGTGCAAATATCACCATTTCCAGAATTTTATGTTTTGTTTCACACAAGTTATGGCGTCATTGAAAAGTACTTTTTTCCTTTTACTTATATCAAGCTAGCATTACTCTTACTTAAGTGAATATTTTGGTTACTCAAGGGACAAACCTGTATAAATAAAGGATAAATAATACAAAAATCATCAACGTTTTGGTAGATTTTTAGCATTTTGCACAGTGTATGAGTGGTATCTAGAATCTTCTAAAGGGACGGTGTGTATGTTTGTTTTTATTTTATTATTAGTATTGAGTTAAAGTA
Source organism: Gobius niger (assembly GCF_951799975.1). NCBI lineage: Eukaryota > Metazoa > Chordata > Actinopteri > Gobiiformes > Gobiidae > Gobius > Gobius niger. The sequence continues at coordinate 28,894,652 of NC_136867.1, forward strand.
GCAGGAGTCCTCGATCATTAATATCGAGCGTATTTATGAAGTGCAGCAGCGGCGCGTTGGACGGAGCGGTGAATTTTGAAATCGATGGCGGATTCCCCCGGAGAGGGTCTTTAATGAGGGGGAACAGGCCCGGAGTCTGGACTGGGGCTAAATTTAACCAGAGCCCCAGGGATTTCAGACAGACGGACGCTAAAGACGCAGAGTTACTGGAAATGTACAACGAGAAGGAGCGAAGGACGCAGAGGAGAGGGTCGAGTCTGTCCCAGTTAGAGCGGCAGGTCTGTGAGGGCTGGATAACGTCACACAGACCAAGACCTCTCTTTTAAAACACACATAAACCAGGCTTGTAAAATAGCGTTCTTTCACCTGCGCAATATTGCTAAAATACGAAATATCCTAACTAAGAGCGATGCAGAAAAACGTATTCACGCATTGTCTCTTCAAGGCTGGATTACTGTAACTTCCTGCTGGCAGCGTGTCCTAAAAGCTTCCTGAAAAGTTTTCAAGTAGTTCAAAATGCAGCTGCAAGATTGTTAACGTGGACAAAGAGAAGAGAACGCATGACACCTGTGCTAAAGTCTCTCCATTGGCTTCCTGTTGAGTAAAATTTAAAATCCTGCTCCTCACATTTATCAAATCAAATCAATCAAAACAACTTTATTCATCCCAATGGGCAATTCTGTTTGTTCACTGCTCTCTGGTCATAAAAAACAGTAAATGGAGACACAAACAACAATATACAGACGTCATGAACTGTAAGTGCATCAGGACACAAAGGGGAAAAATGAGGGGAAAAAAGAACAAGATAAACACTGCCTTCCTGGCTATTGTCATTTCTTTTCTGTTGGGGAACGACACATCGCCTCCCGGAGGCATCAGAGTAAAGTGCGACCGCAAGACATAGTTTTGTTGACCCAAAATCGATCGAGTCTTTTGGACGACTCTTTTCTTACAGAGTGAGGCGAGGTCTTCAAAACGCACACCAGAAATCTGACTACACACTTTGACAATGTGGTTCAGACTGTTCTTATTTTTCACAGACCGGCGTCAAACCAGCAAATAAAAGAAAAGGTTAAGACACTTTCAATAAAATATTTGCTGATACGTTAAAAGAGTTCAGTTTCCTCATCAGGTGAACTCGCTGCTGTCCACGTTTGACAATTTGCTCTGTGTTTTATCAAATCGTAGAGAGGACTCAAAAACAGTCCCCAAGTACATTTAAATCCATAAAGGGTTTAGCTCCGCTCTATCTCCAAGACGCTGTCATTCCATATCAGCCAACCAGAGTCTCTGCTCTCAAAACTCAGGGCTATGAGTGATTCCTCGAGTCTCCAAAATTACTGTAGGAGGAAGAGCCTTTAGCTCCAAGCTCCGGTTTTATGGAATAAACTCCCAGCCCACGTTAAAGAAGCAGACACAGTCCCTACATTTAAGACTAGGCTCAAAACGTACCTCTGAGAATGAGCTTATAATCAGGTCAGTTAGGTAAAGCTCTGACCCACAGCCTGAAGTAAAGCTGCCTTAGGAGGAACACTGCTGTGGGAAGTACGGTCCACTAAGCGCTGTCCTCTTCTTCTTACTGCAGACTTTGTCTTATCATGATACAATATTTAATTTATCTGTAGTCTGTTCATCACTATTCACATGGTGTCTCCTGTCTGTGATCTTGGCCCGTCTGCTGAGGGATCCTTCGGCCCTGGGTCTCTATAGCCTGTCCGTCCATGGGAGTGGATCTCTCCTTCTGTGGTTTCTCTTTTCTCCTGCCGGGTTTTTGAGTTTTTCCTTGCCGTGCTGGAGAGTCTAAGGACGGGGGACGCCCACGCCGCTCGTCGCTACCTGCTGCCGACGCTTATGGGACATTATATATTGCTCTGTTTTGTTGCATTAATGTTTGGTGCAGCTGTGAGGCAACGTCTGTTGTGATATTGGGCTATACAAAACCATTACACTTAAACTTAAACACAGTGAAGTATCATGAAAAAAGTTTAGGTTCTTCTGGTGCTGAAAGAAACATCTGAACGGGGCTGTTCTGGTAAATGGTCACATTTGTACAGCGCTTTTCCACCTACATCAGGCCCCATAAGCGTTTTACAGTAAGGAACCCATTCTCATTTATACACCGCTGTGCGCAAACACTGGAGGTAGGGAGGGTGAAGTGTCTTGCCCAAGGACACAACGACCTGACCTTCCGATCATGACCGACTGAGCCACTGTCACTCTGTGGAGTTTGCAAGACGGCCTAGTCCAGGTGGGAATTGAACCCGGGACCTTCTAGCTGTGAAGCAGACGCACTAATGGCTGCGCTACCATGCACCACTCCAGTTTCCCCTACCACTAAAAACATGTACAATAGGCCAGAATGATTGTAGAGTGTGAGTGGGTGGTTGGTGGTGGTCGGAGGGGCCGATGGCGCAAACTGGTAGCCTCAATTCCGTCAGTCTACCCCAAGGCAACTGTGGCTGCAATCGAAGCTTGCCACCACCAACGACACTGTAGGGCTTATTATAAAAATCAATCTTTAATAGAATCAGTTAACATTATTTTAGTATAGGCATCGAAAACAGTATCGTTCAGAATAGAAAACCAAGCATCGTTAAAGGGGCTAGATGCAAGTTTTATGCTCACTACTGCCACCTCAGGTCATACGTGTAACTGCAGCTTCTATATTAAGCTCGTGCATGACGGCAATTCAGACCCAAAGTAACACCTTTTTGAGTGACAGTGCAGGATTTTAGAGGCAGTTGTGGTGAACAGGTCTGGGCTCATTCTACACATTAGGACATGGCTGGAACATGTACGGGGAGGGAAATAAATACATTTGAAATTTGTTAAACTCCGTATAGTCCCTTTAACCCCTTAACTCCCACCTGAACCGAGCACATTTTCTCCAGTTTGGCTTTACCCCAATCCAAAAGCTTCTGGAAAAAAGCTGTGAAAATAGCAACAAAACTGAGACGAAAACAATGATGGAAATGTGACAAAAAAGTGAGAAAACATTGACAAAAAAGTGACGAAAAATTTATGAAAAAGTGGCAAAAATGTCACAAAAATGTCACAAGAAATTGACAAAGAAATTGATGAAAAAATTTCACAAAAATTTCACAAAAAAATGATAAAAAAATTGACAAAAAAAATACAAAAATGTGACAAAAAAGTGACAAAAATGTGACAAAAAAGTGACAAAAATGTGACAAAAAAAGTGACAAAAATGTGATAAAAAATGACCAAAAAATGACAAAAAAGTTAAAAAAAAAAAAGTTAAAAAAATGAGTTGAATACCCAACAAAAAAATGATGGAAAAAAAAATCTGATGACCTGAGGAAAAAGATCCTCTCGGTTCAGGCGGGAGTTAAGAGGTTAAAGTACCAGTATTGGAAAAAGTGTCATGGTACCCAGCCACACAATGCGCTGCAGTCGATGCTGGTCCCGGTCTGTGTCACCGGCGTACCACACGGTGAAAGAGGAGGTGAGGATGGACTCGATGATGGCCGTGTACAACTGCACCAGCATCCTTAAGTTCCCTCAGCTGCTGCAGGAAGAACATCCTCTGCTGGGCCTTCTTGATGAGGGAGCTGATGGTTGGTTCCAATCCCATGTAAGGTCCTGGGTCAAACAAACAACAAATATCCCATCAACATGGACATGGACTTTGGGCACATGGCCACAGACAATTTCCTTGTTTTTGACGGTTAATAACTATTTATTGCAGTAAGAGATGAAAAAGGAAGCAAGGCCGGCTTTAAAGGGGGTATTATGCAAAATGGACTTTTTCAAGCTGTACATCATGTTATTATATCATTCCCTCATTAAAAACATGCCTGAAGTGTTGCCTTGGCACATTTACGTATTTGTAAGTAATCTGTAAAAAATCTGATGGCGGCCATTTTAGGGATAGGTTTGCCTGAGTCCTCCTAGGAACGCCCCCACCTCCTGGAGACGCCTCCGAGCTTTCGTCACCAGCCGAGTAACCAACCACTGCTCCTCAGCAGAACCCCCTCCCCACTGATGCCACAGACAGCGTGTGGAGGGGGCGTGTCGGAAAGGCTCAGAGGTTCTTAAAGAGACAGAGGCCTATTTCAAGACATTCACTACAGCCATTTTGAGAGAGACATTTTATACAAGGCAGTTATTCTAATTTACTGCATTTACAGACCAACAGAAGGTTTGTCATCATTGTAGTGTGATATAGACTGGTGCTATGTGACTGAAAAAAGCAGAATACCCCCTCTTTAAGTTCCCTCAGCTGCTGCAGGAAGAACATCCTCTGCTGGGCCTTCTTGATGAGGGAGCTGATGGTTGGTTCCAATCCCATGTAAGGTCCTGGGTCACAACAAATATCTCATCAACATGGACACCCTGCCCCACACTTTGAGCACATGGCCACAGACAATGTCCTTGTTTTTGACGGTTAATAACTACTTATTGCAGTAAGAGGTCTTCTTTAAGTCAAGGGCCTTTCAACTGCCGTAAACATGCCTCTCGCGGGACGTTGTGTTGATGAGCAGTGTCCTCCCTCAGTCGTGTGTCAGATCGAGCTGTGGGCGTTGCGTCCTCAGCAGCTCCGTGATTCTGCACAGCTCACACTTTGGCTGCCGCGCTCCCTCTTTTTTTTTTTCCTCACACGTCTCGCTCTGTTTGAAAACCCTGACGGAGCGGGATTTTGCTCTTCTCAGCAGCCGCTGTCACGCGCCGCAGCGATCACCTCACAGCGGCTCCATGTTCAGCATCAGGAGGACGGAGAGTTGGTTTCAAACATGAGTAAAGCCACGCCTGGTCTCCTGTGCCCATTATGTCTTCTGCTCTCACACCAGCTTCATCTGCTACATCCATGAATCTCCTCTTTGGTCTTCCTCTAGGCTCCTGTTTCCTGCAGCTCTGACCTCACTGTCCATATAAATATTCTTCCTCTGCACCATTACTCTCCCTCTATCCCTTCTTGTTCTGGCTCATGGAATAGCACTGGAGACAACGGTGAAAGACTGTTGTGGAGCGGAGGGTGCTGCGCGGGAGGAAGAGGGAGGAGGAGGAGCTGACCAGTGCAGGACACCACGCTCTGAAGGAGACTGAAGGCAGACAGGTTCCCTCCGAGTGCTACGGTTTCCCCGACCTCCGGGAACATGCTGCTCAGGTTTCGTTATACGGTTCACAAATAATGACGAATAAAACACCTACTTTAAGGGGCTAGATGCAAGTTGGCCATTTTATACTCACTACTGCCACCTCAGGTCATACGTGTAACTGCAGCTTCTATATTAAGCTCGTGCATGACGGCACTTCGGGCCCGAAGTAACACCTCTTTGAGTGACAGTGCAGGATTTTAGAGGCAGTTGTGGTGAACAGTTCTTGGCTCATTCTACACATTAGGACATGGAGGAACATGTAGGGGGAGGAAAATACATCATTTTAACATTTTTAAACTCCTTATAGTCCCTTTAAATATGTACCGAGTGTGTTCTCCTGCTCTGGGCACACGCTCTGTTTGCAAACAGCCTGATGTCCCATTTTCGTCTCATCTCATCTCATTAACATAAATGTCATGTTTTACTGTTTTTAGCTCATCATCATTACATTACGGTCGTTAAAAAAGGTGCGTCAACAAAGATTATCGTCTTTGATGATGAAAACAACACTGATACCAAGTTAAACCATTTTTTGCGATTATGCAGCACAATTATACATTACAAAATGTGGCAGTAAAATAATTAGACACGTTTTAAAACCCACAAATCTGCAGGAGCCACAGCGGCGCGTCAGCAGCAGCGGCTCGTGGAGTAAATACTAACGGATGCTGCAGGTGTGTTCAGAGAGTTACATGTACAACTATGTGAGTCCAGCACTTATAGTTGTACAACGCTTTGCTCCAGTGGTTCTCAACAGTGGGTCCGCAAAAGTGGGCTACGGTACTATTTGCAGTGAGTCCAGAGCTTTTCTCAGGGAACGTTTCTTTCAATATTTGTCAAAGTGTAAAAACACTGGCTTTTCCACCAAGGTGCTGGTTCTGGGCTGGTTCTGGTGCCGGGTTGGTTCCACACTGACTTGGTTTTCCACCAAAATGAGAGCTGTGCCTGTTGTCATAGCAACGCTTTGGGAAGTCAACATCAAAAATGGATAGTAACATCTTACTACAGCCACTTCTGGTTATAAAATACAGAAAAATAAGTTTATGTTTCAGTCACAGCAGCCGTTAACATTTTGATTTCTTCTTTCTAACTCTTGTTTTAGCTAAAGAGCATAAAGCAAAACAACAGTTTCCTCCACAGAGACTGTTTTGGCTTCTCCAGGAAGTTCTAAGCACAAACTAACTAATATTGATTGTTTGTTGGAGGAGAGAGCCACGCCCCCAGCTATTGACATCACCTGTGCTCGCGTCTTGGTCCAGCTTTTAATTGGTTCCCAACCGGCACCAGATTTTGGAACCAAGAGCCGGCGTTTTTTCAGTGGAAAACGAAAGAACCGGTTCTGAAACTGGAACTGGTCCAGAACCAGCACCGGCACCAGCTTGGTGGAAAAGGGCTCTGCTGAGTTGAAATGGCGAAATTGTTTTGATAACGATTTCAGCTTTATAGCCTCATTCAATGCAAATCAGCCAAAACGTGTGAGAAATGATGAAAGAATCTGTTTTTGTGATTGCTGTGATCAGTTTTGCAAATTACATCAAAGTTGTGCCACAAACTAAACACGAAATGTGCCAAAGCAGCCGTAAAAACAACAGTCTTTAATCAAACATAGATATCGTAGCTGCACTAGGCTCTGAGTAGCATCACAAAAGTCACCGGTTCATTTGACAAACACATGTAAATAATCGCAGTAACTGTATCTGTCGGACAAACCTCCATTAGTCATATTCCTGCTCTCTCCTGGCAGCCGTTTCATTAATCCTCTTTGTTTATTGGCGTCGGTGTAACGCGAGAGCCGCCCGTGGCTCTAAACTCTAATGGGACTCTCCCTGCACGGCCCTCCGAGTGCGAGAGGAGCATTGAGCTCTGAAAGTGTTTAATTACGTCCTCCGCGCTGAGAGCTGCAATCATCTTCATCACAGAAATATGGAAAGTACAGCCACTTCATCTGCACAGTCACAGCGGGGCCAGAGCTGGAAACCTCAAGAGGAAGATTTATACAACGAGGAGCAGAGCATTACACCGGTTTAACGCAAGGGTTACAGCGCTTTACGTCGAGCTTTGTCATTTCAATCTTAACCCCTTAAGTCCCACCTGAACCGAGCACATTTTCTCCAGTTTGGCTTTACCCCAATCCAAAAGCTTCTGGGAAAAAGCTGTGAAAAAGCAACAAAACTGAGACGAAAACAATGATGGAAATGTGACAAAATATGACAAAAAAAAGACAAAAATGTGACAAAAATGTGACAAAAAATGACAAAAATGTCATAAAAATTTGACTAAAAAATTGTCAAAAAATGACAAAAATGTGATAAAAAATTGACAAAAAAGTTACAAAAATGAGTTGAATACACAACAAAAAAATGATGGAAAAAAATCTGATAACGTGAGGAAAAAGATCCTCTCGGTTCAGGCGGGAGTTAAGAGATTAAACACTGGGTAGACAATGTATTGTCTACAAGGTAACATCAAAATGGCTGTTTGAAAAATATGCAAATTTACAATATCAAGGTCAATATCAAGAATGCATCAATCAATCAATAAATCAACCTTTATTTGTATAGCGCTTTACAACAGCACCCGCTGAACCAAAGTGCTTTCCATAAGTGCAATATAATAAAAACAATTTTAGCACAAAATATTTAAGAAAATACATATACATTACACATGTGCATGTTTAATGCATGCTGCCCCCTTTGGCTATAGGCCTGTGTAACACCTCATTTGAAAGCTAAGACCCACAAAACAGATATTTTTCCTCGCGTTGTTGCTGTGTTGTGTCACCTTTTTATTTATTTTTTATTTTTTTTTATCACATTTTTGTTGAGTCTTTGTCATTTTTTTGTTCAGTTTTTGTAATTTTTTTTGCTGCGTTTACATCCTTGTTTTCTTCTCATTTTCTGTGGCTGTTTTGGTGCTTTTTTCCCAAGAAGCTTTTTGATTCGGGCCAAACTGGAGAAAATGGGATACGTTCAGGTGGAAGTTAAGAGGTTAAATAGATATGTTGAAATATGCTGATTACCCAGGTGTGAGCGACTCCACCGCAGCTGTTTCCATAAACAGTTGAGCTCGTTGAGCTAGCTAGCTAGCTTCAGGTTCAACAGCGTAAAAGTGAAATAACTCCTGCCCATGAGTGCCGCATATCAGTGTTTACTTCCACGGAAAAGTGTTTCCGGGTTAGTCCTGTTGTGTTGTGATTCTGTGCTGATGTTGTGTCGTTGAGCCTGACTGAGATCCTCGTAATAGCTGCGGAGAATGACTCGCTCTGAGACCAGCCTTCAGTGACCGGCTAATAACCCACACAAAATAGTCCCGTAGTCTGGCAGATTTAGTGAGTTTAGTCAATGAAAAACACATTTATTATAAATGTTACGTTTGTGGGACCATGGTATAAGCGGATTAAACAACGAGGAGCCGCGTTAGACGGTTATAATGCACTCCGCGTCGTGCATTATAACCGTCTAATGCACGGCTCAGAGTCGTTTAATCCTTTCTTATGGTTGTCGATGACAAAGATTTCATTATAAGTATCAAAAACATTATAGTTTAAGTATCAGCATCGTAAAAAGTACCCAGCAAGTGAGGACTGAGATGCACTTTGCGGTTTTCCTCACTTTTCTTGTTTTTTCTTATGTGACAGCGTGACATCAGTATGAAGTTGTCTGTAAATTACTTTACATTAATTGTTCTCCATCATCCAGAGCCATTACTTTTCCAACAGTAACCAATAAGGAGAGTCTCACCAATGACCTGGACCGACCACAGTCCACTGTTCCAGCCTCGAGCCTAACTTGGTAGAGTCAGATTAATGCAGTGAAGGGCGACAGTGACAGTAACAGCGCGTATTCAAATTCCCCATGAGATGACTGCCTTATTTAGCTCCATGGCCTTATTGTCCATGTGCTATTCAAGCCCGGAGCCACTATTTACATAATGACACATGATCCGGAGGCTCGGACGGACGGACAGCAGAGAAAAGGGAGGCGTGAGCAGCTTTGTGAGCGGACCGCAGACCGGAGCAGCTGCAGATCCACGATCGCACAGTTCAGCCTTTCGTCGACCTTTGGACCTGGTTTATGGTTAAGAAGAGAAGCCTTTAGAACCCTGTGATGTCGTGGCCAGACTAAACTCAGACTTTCTCGAATCCATCCTAATGTGACTCCTGATTGTGACCGTTGCCCTCAGACTCCGGCCAATTTAATACACATGTTTTGGACATCCCTTCAGCAGTATTGGTCTCATATTTTCACGACTTTATCAAATACATTTCAGTTGACTTTTCATCCGGATCCATTACTTGCCTTTTTTGGAACGACTCCTGACACTGTAACATTGCCCAAGCTTAAAAAAAGACCTTGTAGCTTTTCTCACATTACTGGCGAGACGCAGAATATTGTTGTGTTGGAAATCCCCCTCCACTCCGTTGTATGAGACTTGGATCAGAGATGCTCTTCATTTCAGCAGACTTGAGACAATAAAGTTTACCTTACGTGGGTCTACGAGCAAATTTTTACAGATATGGCAACCCTTTTTTGATTATATTCAGACTTTGCCTTCACGTAATATTCCTTCCTAAGCTGGCTAAAATTATGTTGTTGTTGCTTTTCCCTTTTTTTCCCCTGTTACTTATTGCCATTCATATTGTTTTGTTTAATGCAGTACTTTTATACTTACATTTATTTAAGTCATAAAATTGGAGACCGTTTTTTTTTTTTTTTCATTCTGTGTGGATACATCTTTTTTGTAATTTTTCCGATTTGCATTTGATATTTTTTCATTATCATGTCTTCTCCAGCGAACAAATATTCCACATTAATTTTTCTTTTTTTTGTTTTGCTATTGTTCATGGGACGGGGGAAACAAAAACGTAACATTGGGCTGTATTTTGACAGCTCTTTACATGTACTTTGTGAAAAGTTCAATAAAAAATAATTTTGAAAAAAAAAAAGAAGAAAAAAAAGAACCCTGTGATGTCACCTGCAACCCAGCAACTAATAATGGCTGCATCTATCCACATGAAACAAAAACTGTCACAAAGTCCAACTGTAGTAGAAAAGTTAAATCATCGAGGTTTTAGCTCTTTAGGTCAGAAAAGATCCAAACTGGAGTGGGTCTAAATCAGTGTTAATTTTGACAACATATTTTATTTTAGTTTTAGTCTTTTGACTAAAATGTAATTTAATTTTAGTCAAGATTTAGTCAAAAAAAACCTTTTCAATTTTAGTCTAGTTTTAGTCGACTAAAATGGCATGTCAATTTAGTCAACTAAAATTAAGACTAATTTAGTTGACTTATATTTATAATATTCATTATAATCATATTTAATCGTGGTCCTGGACTTCATGGAGCTGATCCACATGAACAAAGCTCAGAGCTGATCCTTTGGCAGTGAATTTAAATGATGTGAGGCTTTTTCAGACGGTCAATAGAAGTTTGGATGATTTTAGTCTCTCCTTTTCATTTTTATTTAGTCTTATTTTAGTCGACTAAAATATCTGGACATTTTAGTCGTAGTTTTAGTCTCATGAGAAGCTTTTAATTTAGTTTCAGTCCAATTTTAGTCACAAAAATATCACTTTGACTAAAATTAAGACTAAATATTTTAGTCGATGAAATTAACACTGGTCTAAATAAGACCCAGGCTTCTCCCTAGAGGAGGGAACCAAAAACTGCCAAACATCCCTGCTGAAGTTTGGTCATGTGACTCAAAGCAGTGAATCCAATCCAAATAATGGAATGGTGTTTTTTCACACGACACAAAGCACATACAGTAAACGATTTGTTATTCATTCACTCCACACTCAGTAGTGGGAAGATACATATATAGCTTCAGTTTCTCCTGGGACTGACAGAAGCGCTGTCGTGACTGCAGACGTCCACGCCGACGGTCCCTCTGACCATCAACACGAACGCACATTATTCATTCCTCTTGTACATGTTCATTTTTAGCGGTGGGGGAAACCTACGCAGACACGAGAAACATCTCTAAACCGAGAACTATTGTGTCCAGAGATGATCTTGAAATGATTATCCACGCCTTTGTGTCTTACCTTTAAGACTATTGCAACAGTTTATCCTCGTGTCTAAACAAAAAGGAGCTGCCTCGCCTCAGGAGGTACAAAACTCACAGACTCGCACAAACAGAAGGGCTCATATTACTCCCATTCTAAAAGCCCTTCATTGGCTCCAGTCTCTTTTCAATTTTAGAATCCTGGTGCTGACCTTCAGAGCCTTGCATGGTCAGGCTCCCTCCTACATTAGAGACTCTCGGAGGCTGAGGTCTCAGGATCAGAACCTGCTCATGGTCCCTCACACCCACCACAAGACCAGAGGAGATCATCCTCCGCTTTCCTTGCACTTGCTTGATTGTGTGGATGTTTTTAAGAGTAAACTGAAAACTTGTTTCAGAAAGCGTTTAAGGGTTGTTTTATGACCACCATGTTTTGTGACTGTAAATGTACTTTGTATTTCTATTTGTAATTTTGTGAAGCACTTTGTGACCTCTGTCTGTCTTACTTATTTACTCAAACCCGGGACCTTCTAGTTGTGAAGCAAGAGCTGCGCCACCGTGCCACCCAAACAATCATCAGCACTGAGTAGAGTCTCTGACTTCCTGGAAACTCTGGGGAAGACCTAGTGTAACCCGTTCATAAGTAATAACGGTATAATTACACAAAATTGTCCTTTTGTTTACTTGAATTGTGTCCATACCGGGCGTTTGATACACTGTGCAGACTTGGTCCTCCAGTCACTTCTTCTATGTTTTTGTTTCTTCTTCGTTGACTTTTGAGATGCCCCTCGTATATATTCGGCCTCTTCCCTTTGCAAATCTGATATTGGGAAGAGGTCAGTCATCCATTGTATTCCAATGTTTTAAGAGTCCGTTTGTCAATATTTTGCATTTATTTTCTTCTGGGAACATATTTAATTTGTATTTACGTTGATATTGAGCTTCATCCAGACCCCGATGTTTTAATTTATTCGTGTGAAGAAATGCGGGGAGATGCTAATATTGTCCATTGTCTTCTCCCCTTTAGTTTGGGCTGGATCTTGTTAGCGGCGCTTGCTGATTGTATTTTTGTATATATTTTGCCAGGTATGTTGTTTTATGGCCCCTTTGCAAATCTGATATTGGGAAGAGTTTGGGCTGGATCTTGCTGACTGTATTTTTGTATATATTTTGCCAGAGTAAACGGAGACCGCCTCCAAAAGTTACCGCTGTGTCTCGTGGCTTCTTAACACATCACAAACTGCATGAACTACACAACGCAGAAGTCCACCGGTCGCACTAGGATATGTTTAGTTGTTGATAATGACAAACTGTAGCACCCAAGACAAATTTCCCCTTGGGGACAATAGTCTGTTCTATTCTATTCTATTCAATTCAGGACCCCGGGGGTACTTGAGCACTGCACCACTTTCAAATGAAAAAAAAGTTGTATTATTTTACAGACTGAGGAGAAAAAATGTCAGTTATTCTGTTTAACACCTTGTTTAAGAATGCTAGGGTTAATTTGATCCCAGACACTAAACAATGTACAATATGTTTTGAGACCCAAGGACAGAATGTTATCTATTTGAATGACACAAGGGCTGTAACAACTATATAATGATATGTGAATCTCAATGCTTTCTGTTGAATCCGAACAGACTTGAGAGAGACACGGGAAGTGCTCTGAATGCAGCATGTCGCCTCTCTGAATTTGTGCTCTCCTGATTGTTGCTCTTGCTAATAAATCTCCGGGAGTTTTTCGGTCATATTTGAAACTTCCACAGACTGGTGGAGGATGCGGGCATGTCTAAAAGGAGAAGCCAGAGAAGGGCTAGTCTACAGGCTTGTTAATAGGGCGGCAACTAACGATTATTTTGGTAATCGATTTATCTACCAATTATTTTTACGATTTATCGATTAATCGCTTGGCTTTGAAAGGTGCATGGCAATTGTATTTTTTCTGTTTTTGATCACATAGGGCTAAAGCGGCGCCGCTTGAGGACATGTTGATGGAGTAAACTTAAAGTAAACGTTTGTAGGGGGCTCTTTGTGCTAATTCTGCTTTGTGATTGGACGAGACAAAGACAGATATTTATGAAATTTAAAATGTAAAAGTAGGTTGTCATCCAAAATACATAATGGTCATGTCTTTTTTGCTCTATTTCATTCTGTGTTTACGTAAAACGATTCTGTAAAACGATTAATCGATTACTGAAATAGTTGACAACTATTTTAGTAATCGATTAGTTGTTTCAGCCCTACTTGTTAACCTCTTAATGGAGGATCTTTTTCCTCAAGTCATAATTTTTTTTCCATCATTTTTTTGTTGGGTGTTGGGTTTTTTCTCATTTTTTTGGTCGTTTTTTGGTCAAATTTTTGTTAAAAAAAAAACAAATTTTTATCAATTTTTTGTCATTTTATCGTCAATTTCTTGTCAATTTCTTGTGACATTTTTCTGACATTTTTGCCACTTTCTCATCAATTTTTCGTCACTTTTTTGTCAATGTTTTCTCACTTTTTTGTCACATTTCCATCGTTGTTTTCGTCTCAGTTTTATTGCTATTTTCACACCTTTTTTCCAGAAGCTTTTGGACTGGGGTAAAGCCAAACTGGAGAAAATGTGCTCGGTTCAGGTGGGAGGCAAGGTGTTAATAAATCTGTCTCTGGACACGCTCCGCTACTCTCCGGGAGTTTTCCGGTCATATTTGAAACTTCCACAGGACTCGACACACATCTGACTACCTACAACTCTGAATTTTTGTTTATAACTTTGTAAATAATCAGACACACCATCGAGGAAGGGGATACTCAAAGTACAAATGAATGGTACTTAACAGGATGGGAACCACTGGGACATGCTGGAAGATTTAGTTGAACTTGGAACAGGGTGAACAAAGTGTCTGGGGAGAGGGAAGTCTGGCTGTCCCTGCTGCTTCCACTCTGCCTCTGCAACCTGGGCCCTGGATAAGCAGAAGGAAGTGGATGGAAAAAAAAAAAAATCCAAAATGCAAATACCTTTCATCAGCCCTCACGTTTACCCCCCCTGCTGTCCTGGATGTGCGGGCCGCTCCCGTCTGCGGCACATTCCCAGCACCGCGGAGAGACCCGAAGTGTCGCCATTACCATCACCGCCGCGGCTCTGCAGAGGGAGGGCGCTCTCTCTCCTCTCTCCGTCTCTCTCTCCCCGACGCACACGGCCAGGTTTCGGCTTACAGCGCATACCAACCCAGCTCAATCACTCCCGACCAGTCCAACCCTTCACCCTGCTGCAGAAGAGAAGAGAAGAGAAGGGGAAGAGACACCCTCCAAAACCAACCGGGGACTACCGCCCTCAAAACCGCCCCGAGAAATGCCTCCGACCCCCGCGCGCTGCTCCTGGATGTAACGGCTGGATCTGCTGCTGGTTTCGGGACACGGGAATGTGGTTTGTGGATGTAGGAGCAGCAGCGACCATGTTCAAAGGTGGGTTGGGGAATGCGTTCGGAGCAGTAACACCTTTATACCCCCCTTCCCAGCGAAAACACAACCCCTTCCCTCACAGAACAAGGCGATTTAACCCCAGAGTTTCGCCTCCTAAAGTGTTTTTTTCCCCCCCCGCTCGCGCACGAGACTCAGCCGTTGGCCGCTTAGCTTGGAATGCTACTGGAATGCTAACGGCTAGCGGCTAATCCAGCTAGCGGGCTAATCGGAATGGGAAAAAGGTGAAGAGCTGGGGGATTTTTCTCACGGAGGGAGCGTAAATCAGGGGCTAAAAAGCTCCTCGCAGGCCCCGGGAAGGATCGTGTTCCCCTTCCCCGGGGGGAGACGGAGCTTAATGCGGATCTAATCTCGCGGAGGGGCGGATTGGCAATGTTTTTTTTTTTTTTTTTGGAGGCGTTTAATAAGCGTGTAAAGTGAGGAAGGTCCGAAATTGAAGCTAAAAAAACTACACCCCCCCCCCGGTAAATGACTCGCTCCCCCGGTGCATTTCTCTCAGCTGTTTAACTCACAATGACGGGCGAGGTTGCACAATAGTTTTCTCCACCGAGGAAGGGAAAAAGTGAAGGAATTTGTGTATTTGTTCGTAATGTGTTGGGGTTTGTCGTGAGGGAAGCGCTGGTGAAGTAGTGGGTGCGTCCTGATCAAAGTTGATGGGAATGTGGCCCTTAGTTTTGCTGGATTTGTTTCTTGTTTTAGCTTTATTTTACGGCAGTTTGTTAAAAAAAATAGATAAAAATCTCTAATAACGAGGCACTTATGAGTTGAGTCGTTATTTAGCTAAACTGGCGATTTTTCCCAAACAAGAATCAGGAATAGTTTATAATTTCATGCAATATTTTGGCATGTCATGGTTTGAATCTGGTTTGTTTTGAGTTTAAATCATATTTTCCATTATTACTTTTCGTCAACCGTCCATTTAACTAATTACACTAGGGTTGCAAGTAATGATTATTTTGTAATCGATTAATCTATCGATCATTTTTACGATTAATCGATTAATCACTTGGCCGTGAATGGTGTAGGAAAATTTCATTTTTTATTTTTTTAATCACATTATAGCTTAAGTGGCGCTGTTTGATGGAGTAAACTAAAGGGAAATGTTTTTTGAAGGCTCTATTAATGAAATTTACAATGTACAAAACACTACAGACCCTAAATTTAAAATCAAAGTAGGTTTTCATCAAAAATACTACATTTTTTATGTCTTTTTTTGCGTCATTTTAGTCTGTGTGAACCAGAAAACGATTAATCGATTACTAAAATAGTTGTCGACTCTTTCAATAATTGATTAGTCGTCGATTAGTCGTTTCAGCCCTAAATTACACCTTGCTGTACTTTTACCTTAGCTCGAGTTTAGTCATGGTTTTGTCTAGATCTGAGTCTGTTTGGGTGAACCTCTTAACCCTGAGTGCATTTTCTCCAGTTCAGCTTTACCCAAATCCCTTAAGGTCACAGTGTAATGCCTCATTTGAAAGCTAAGACCCACAAAACACATCTAAACGGATCTTTTTCCTCTGTTGTCGTCAATTTTTCGTCACATTTTCATCACTTTTTGTGCGTTTTTGTCACATATTTTTGTCCAGAGCCGTGGGAACATATTTTGATTAGGGTTAAAGGGACTATAGGGTTTGGGAAAGTCTACAGTTACCATGGAGATCGGCCATCTTTGCAGCTGTTAGCATACATTTCCATTGACTAACATTAGCTAAAAACAGTTTATAAAGTGTAGAAAATAGCCGTGGAACAACTCTGTTAGCTGCTGAGTTACTGCTGGTAAATACATCTAACTCACTGTGGTGTCCAAGTGTTTTAATGTGAACTCCAGTATTTTAACTTCTAAAATCTCCATTAGTTTACAATTGCTGCTAATCCCATAATGCTTAGCGATATGACGTCACATTCCCGAACTCTCTATACGTTTGTTAAGTGTGACGTCACGATTTCCGCATCCGGGTCCTAGCAGATCGGCAAATATGCGAGAAAAAACATTTTTTTAAAAACATCAATATTTCTAAAAATCAGCGGAGAGTTACTGAACCTACTTATTTCTCAGACTCATTAGCCAAAATTGCCGCACCTACTGCTAAAAAAAGTCATATTTACTAAAGTCGCTACTTCCGGGGTTAGCGTAGCTGCTGCGCCGTTAGCATTTATCTCCGCTAACCCGGATGTACAGATTTTGGTAAATATGACTTTTATAGCAGTAGGTTCAGCATTTCTGGCTAATGGGCCTGATACATAAGTCTGTTCAGTAACTCTCCGTTGAGTTTCACAAATATTTATTGTGGTATTAAAGTTTTTTGTAATTTCTCACACATCTGTGAACCTGGAAGTAAAGCTGTGACGTCACCACTTAACAAACGTATACAGAGTTTAAAAATGTCTCTAAATGTCCTCTAAAATCCTGCACTGTCACTCAAAAAGTTGTTAATTCGGGTCTGAAGGGCTGTCATGCACGAGCTTAATATAGAGACTGCAGTTACATGTAAGACCTGAAGTGGCAGTAGTGAGTATAAAATGACCAACTTGCATCTAGTCTCTTTAAGATTGCCCCCAAAAATGCTCTTTCTGTGCAGCACCTTCAGCACCCTGGGTTCCCACAGCCTTTTTTTCATCACTTTATCATCGCGTTTTCGTCACGTTTTTGTCGCCCTTTTTTTGCGTTTTCGTAACACATTTCATCACGTTTTGTTGTGTTTTTTTGCCTTTTCGTCTTTGCTTCAATCTCATTTTTGTTCCTATTTTGACACTTTTTTCAAGAACTCTTTAGATTTGGGTAAAACCAAACTGGAGAAAATGTGCTCGGTTCAGGTGGGAGTTAAGAAGCTAACTAATGTCAGTAATCTCTCTTCATTCACTGTCTGAATAATTAAAACTATTAATTTTAAATGGCCGTAACTCAAATATAGCCCCTTTTTGGTGCCCTAGTTTCAGTCGTGCTTGGTCAGAGTTTAGCCTTGGTTTTCACCCCGTTTTTATTCAAGCCTTTTATTTCTTTATCACTGATTAAGTCTCTGTTTACTGTTCTGTTTTTGTCCATTTCCATGTATTGTTTTAGTATCAAAACTCCGCTAATAATCACATACATGGTCGTCTTGCTAATGTCACTCGCGCTCATTCCTGTCGTCAGTTTTAGACCTGGATTCGATCTCCGTTTTTGCAGAAATTCCCCCGTCTCCCACTAACCCACTGACCCCATTACGTCCCAGGACTTTCTCCACTTTTAGACCAGATCCCGTGTCCGCCTTTAGCGAGTGCCAGTATTGACGTTCATTCAGTCGCGTTTGTTTTTCGCCGAATCGAATCACCGTTTCAAAGGTCGCGTAGACGGTCATATAACGGCGTCTACAAGCAACATAAAACCTGTCGCCAATAAGGATTAATCACGTGTGAAATCTGATTACACTGTAGTTTCGAGCCCTACAAACGTTTTCTGGAATGTGAGTCTTGTAAGTGGGTGTAATCACTATCGGGTCATTCCTTGAAGTTTCACCCACAGCCTCAGATTTGGAGGATTTTTCTTTTTTGGAGTTTCTACACATGTGGAATGAATAGGGCTGGGACCGTTAAACGATGCCAGTGCGGTATCGAAAAATAAAAGGTTTAGGTATTAACGGTATTGGAAAAATAAAAGTATCGAAAGCAGGTACCGAAAAGAAATATAAAATCTTTATATTCAAGTTTTTTATGCTGTTGGTTATACAAATTTAAAAAAGTGAAAGAGAAGTGTAAAAAAAAAAGAAAAAAAAAAAATGCAAATAGTGGGAAAAATTTGGTTAAATTTGGGGGAAAAAAGGGAAATAACGTGGGAAAAAATGGAAGAAAATATAAAAAATTGGGGGGTAAATTTGGGGAAAATTACAAAAAAGGGGAAAATTGGGAGAGAAAAAAAACACAAAAAAATTGGGGAAAAATTTGAAGAAAAATTTAGGGGGGACTTTTTTCTTTTAAATTGTTAAAAATGAGGGAAAAAATAAGAAACGTGGAAAGTTTTTTTACGCCTGTTGTTAAAGGAAGTTTCCTCTCAAACAACTATTACAAATGTAAAAGAAATTAAATGGAAGGAAAAGAATAAATTAACATTGTTCATCTGTTTTATGGTTCTAAATGAAAAATAATTAAGTATTGGTACCGAAAAATGTATCGCTCAGGTATCGGTACCGAAAACTAAGTATCGTTAAAGTACCAGTATCGACATTTTTTTTAGCAATGTACAAAGCAGGGTGTTGTGATTTGGTCCACTAAACATAGTTCCAGGAACAATCATCGCAAATGTTCTAGGCTGTAAACCTGTGGATGTAAAGGCTGCTAAAATGGCCATTTTTAAATTTCCGATTTTTTTTTCTCCCCAAAAAATGTCAGGGGCTCTACAGAAGAAGTGTCATCTTCATATTCCAGATTTGAGCTTATTAGGATATAACCTTACTGCAGTAGAAGCACGATGTCCATCTGATAAAGGTTTTTTGAGTTATAACTAGGGCTGCAGCTAACGATTATTTTGTAATCGATTATTTGGTAACACTTTATAATAACTACACCTTTTTTAGCCTTAATAAATGATGAGTTAACACTTAATTCATCGTGAACAATTCATTAGTTAACACTGCCACTACTACTTTAACACTTAATAACTACTTAACTACTACATTTAATGCCTAACTCATAATGAATCGCTTTTAATACTTGACTTATTCCTTTATTAAGTAGTTATTAAGTGTTAGTCACACTTAACTAATGCATCGTTCATGATTAATTAACTGTTAACTCATCATCTATAACGGCTAAATAT
Organism: Gobius niger; assembly: GCF_951799975.1. Classification (NCBI taxonomy): domain Eukaryota; kingdom Metazoa; phylum Chordata; class Actinopteri; order Gobiiformes; family Gobiidae; genus Gobius; species Gobius niger. Next base: position 28,914,030 of record NC_136867.1, read on the forward strand.
GGTGTAGTTATTATAAAGTGTTACCGATTATTTTTACGATTAGTCGCTTGCCTGTGAATGGTGTAGGATTTTTATTTTGTAATCACATATAGCTTAAGTGGCGCTGCTTGAGGATGTGTTGATGGAGTAAACTAAAGAGAAAACGTTTGTTGGAGGCTCTATTCAAGAAATGTATAATGTACAAAACACTACAGACCCTAACTATACAAACAAAGTAGGTTTTCATCAAAAACACACACATTTTTATGTCATTTTTGCTGCATTTAAGTCTGTGTGAACCAAGAAACGAGTAATCGATTACTAACATAGTTGTCGACTATTTCAAAAATCGATTAGTCGTTTCAGCCCTAGTTATAACTCACAAAGATGGGTCCAACTTGGAAAATCTCAAAAATGGCCCTCTGGTTTATGCAGGATTGGACCATGTAGTCAAACTACTGATGCACAGATAGAAGGCAAATCAGTCAGTCTGTAGCCAGGAAATGTTTATCTAACTCAAATGACCTCATGTTTAAAAAATATTTAGAATATTTTTTGCAGAAGCGAGTGTCAGAAATAGTGCATTGTTAATGTCATCCAAATCAGAGAGGGTCACCTGGGAAGATTCGGGACGGAATGACCCAACAGTACTAATCAGTAAAATTTAATCAGTCTTTTTATTAAAGTTGTGCAGCCCTAGTTCACTTCTGCTTTGTCCATTTTACAAAATCAGTTTGTTCTTGTTATCGTTGCTGCGCCGCTAATCAGTTTTGCGAATGGTCACACTTAACGTCCTCTGCAGCGAACGGTTTCTAACTTAGTCCACACGAGGTTTTATTTAGTCCAAAACCTGTTAAGTCTCTAGTTTACTATTATGTTGAACCAAACTCACTCCACAAAGAGGTTCTTGTTGCCAGTCCTGTCGCCCACTTCTGCTTTTTGTTTCTGTCCTAAAGCAGGACCGTCGGGAACTTTGCGAACAGCCTCAAATCTCGCAAAGTTTATCGATCCAATCACAGACAGGAAACGAATTAACCACTAGTTAAATATTTTCTCAATTGTACTTCTGTATGGGGGCGTATGGAGTTAACTGGATGTATTGTGCTCTACTTGACTCCTGGATTTCCCTCTTTGTGGATTGGTAAAGTTTCTATCTGTGCCCCATCGGGATCCGTTATCTCGATACTTTCCTTCCTCAATATATCGAACCTGAGATTGTGTTATCGTGTAGGCGTGTAGTATTTTTTCCAATACTGGTACTTTAACAATACTTGGTTTTCTTTACTGATACCTGAACTATGCTTTTTTTTACAAATATGAACTACACATACTTTTAGAAACTAGAAGGTCTTGGCTTTCAAATGAGGTATCACACTGGCATATTGGCCATAGGCTCTCCAGTCAACACACTTTGAGACTTGGATGTAAGTAATTGTTAACCCTAAGGTTGTAGTTAAGTGGTTAAATGCTGTCCCTGAAACAAACAGGCAAATATATATCAAATATAAATCTCCAAGGATTTTTTTTTTTTTTTTGGGACCAGCTTTTTCCAATACCAGAAAAACCTAAACTTTTATTTTGATTGTTTAAAGGTACCCAGACCTATACATGTACTCAAGTAACTTTTTGAAGTAACTTTTGCAAGTAGTCTTTTATACAGTACTTTTTACTTCTACTTGAGCAGAAATATCTGTACTCCTAAGTAAAAAAACATATAGTAACTCCTGCCACTGTGAGTAAGTATTTATGACGATCTTCATGTTGATGTGTAAAATATATGTATTGAGTTATTTTTATATGTTTTATATGTGTTTTATGGTCTTTACAAATTTAAAATGTTCACAATGTTTTGTTTCTCTTAAAGCTGGACCTGACTTTGTTGTTCCTGACTTTTTGTTGTAGAGTATGTTTATTTTTTCCATCAGAGAGTATGTTGTACACGAAGATAGATACAGACGGCATCTCTGGAAACATGATGCTTCATGTTAGCATCGGGCTAAAGCTTAGCTAGCTGTAGCTACAACGGCCATTTTTTCACTTCTACTGAACAAACTACTGTGAGAAAATATCCATATGGACCCGATTTACACTTGACTTCATTTCTGTGTGATAAATAAGAAAATGGCTAAAAAGAGTGAACAACTGTGCTTCCTACAAGATAATATTTTCGAGATAATATGACGAGATGCCGTCTGTATCTATAGAAGTAGAAAGCTAAATTCATACCATTTATTTGGGGGTGGTCCCTACTTTGCCACTACTCGAAGCTGTACACGGGTGTGTAAAAGTGCTTATAATTAGTTTTGCTGAACAATTTGGGTGCACAGGAGGGATTGTGAGAGCTAGAAATGACTTAAGGCCAAAACATTTCACATTTTGAACAGGAAAAATCAGGTACCTGAGCTTTAATATACGTCACAACTGGAACATGAATGGAAATTTCACTTTGAAACACTGACCCAGTAAACCAGGGGTCAGCAAGTTTGTGTGGTAAAGGGCCGATTTTCATTCTCATTTGAAAGCTAAGGCCTGCAAAACTAATAGTAGCTTTTTGTTGCGTTGTTGCTGCTCTTTTGTCAAATTTTTGAAGCATCTTTGAAGTTTTTATTGTGGGTTTTTAAGTAAGTTTAAGTATTTTTGCCCTTTTTTCTCGTCACTTTTTTCTCGCTCTTTAGTCACTTTTTTGTTGTATTATTGTTGCTTTTCTGGCATGTTTTAGTCATTCTTTTGTTGTGTTTATGTCGCTTTTATGTCACTTTGTTGTGTTTCGATGCCATTTTGATGCTTTCTTTTCAAGAGGCTTTTAGGTTTGGGCAAAGCCAAACAGGGGGAAATGTGCTTAGTTCAGGTGGGAGTTAACAGGTTCAAAAACATATGTGAACAGTAACATTTTGTATTTATATTATACTGTTTTTACACAATAACCAAATTCATCTTGGGGGCCAGAGGGTCTGTGCAGGAGGGCCGGATTTGGCCCCCGGGCCTGACGTTGCCTACCCCTGCAGTATAGTACTCAAGTAACGTTTTCTCCAAATACTTTTTTACTCTTTACTTGTGCTTGAGTGAAATAATGTAATCATTTCCTAGTGACAAATGAAAGACCTTATCAATGTTGTCGTATATTTTCTGTGATATTGTTGCCTGATATTGCCGTGATAGTCAGAGATATTGTGAAATCGTTTCTCTTTTTTCCTCCTCGTCTCCTCATGGTCGCGTGGAGGTCATCGGGTTAGTCGCCGCCGTGTCCTGCGTAGATCGCTTGCCCCGCTGCAGCCCCCCCTCCCTCCCTGCTCCGTCCGCGATCTAATTCGATAACTCTCCCGTCTCCCGCGAGGTGAGCCTTTCATTTAGCCCCGTCCCACAGAGACACGCCGTCTCAAATTAAGAGCTTATCAATTTGCGGTGTCTGTTGCGAGCCCGGCATTGTTTGACGTGCCTTTCGGATTACAGTGACTCATCCCGGACTTTGGTCGGTGCAGACGGGAAATTATTGCGAGAGAAATAAAGGCGAGACTCTGCAGGTGAATAGGGAGATATATTTACTGTAGATATGAATGTAACATGACTAAGATGTTGTTAAAGAGTGGCATGAAAACGGCCCTAAAGTTTAGTCTCTTTGTCTGCACATGTGCCCGGTGTATATTTGTCCCGTCTTTAGCCGCTGCTGTCTCCCACAAAGGAAATGACCATATTTGGATTACAGCGTCAGGGAAGGAAGGGAAGAAAGAAAGAAGGGAGGTAGGAATGAAAGAAGGGAGGAAGAAAATAGAAAGGAGTGAGGGAAGAAAGAAAGAAAGAAAGAAGGAAGGGAGGGAGGAAAGAAAGAAAGAAGGGAGGGAGGGAGGGAGGAAAGAAAGAAGGGAGGGAGGAAAGAAAGGAGGGAGGGAGGGAGGAAAGAAGGGAGGGAGGAAAGAAAGAAGGGAGGGAGGGGGGAAAGAAAGAAGGGAGGGAGGAACGAAAGGAGGGAGGGAGGAAAGAAAGGAGGGAGGGAGGAAAGAAGGGAGGGAGGAAAGAAAGGAGGGAGGGAGGAAAGAAAGGAGGGAGGGGGGAAAGAAGGGAGGGAGGAAAGAAAGGAGGGAGGGAGGAAAGAAGGGAGGGAGGGAGGAAAGAAAGAAGGGAGGGAGGAAAGAAAGGAGGGAGGAAAGAAAGGAGGGAGGAAAGAAAGAAGGGAGGGAGGAAAGAAAGGAGGGAGGAAAGAAAGGAGGGAGGAAAGAAAGAAGGGAGGGAGGAAAGAAAGGAGGGAGGAAAGAAAGAAGGGAGGGAGGGAGGAAAGGAAGAAGGGAGGGAGGAAAGAAAGAAGGGAGGGAGGAAAGGAAGAAGGGAGGGAGGAAAGAAAGAAGGGAGGAAAGAAAGAAGGGAGGAAAGAAAGGAGGGAGGGAGGAAAGAAAGAAGGGAGGGAGGAAAGAAAGAAGGGAGGAAAGAAAGGAGGGAGGGAGGAAAGAAAGAAGGGAGGGAGGAAAGAAAGAAGGGAGGGAGGGAGGAAAGAAAGGAGGGAGGGAGGAAAGAAAGAAGGGAGGGAGGAAAGAAAGAAGGGAGGGAGGAAAGAAAGGAGGGAGGAAAGAAAGGAGGGAGAAAAGAAAGAAGGGAGGGAGGAAAGAAAGGAGGGAGGAAAGAAAGAAGGGAGGGAGGGAGGAAAGAAAGAAGGGAGGGAGGGAGGAAAGGAAGAAGGGAGGGAGGAAAGAAAGGAGGGAGGGAGGAAAGAAAGAAGGGAGGGAGGGAGGAAAGGAAGAAGGGAGGGAGGAAAGGAAGAAGGGAGGAAAGAAAGGAGGGAGGGAGGAAAGGAAGAAGGGAGGGAGGAAAGAAAGAAGGGAGGGAGGAAAGAAAGAAGGGAGGGAGGAAAGGAAGAAGGGAGGGAGGAAAGAAAGAAGGGAGGTAGAAAAGAAAGAAGGGAGGGAGGAATGAAAAAGAAGGGAGGGAGGAAAGAAAGAAGGGAGGGAGGGAAGAAAAAATGGAGGGAGGAAAGAAAGAAGGGAGGGAGGAAAGGAAGAAGGGAGAGAGGAATGAAAAAGGAGGGAGGAAAGAAAGAAAGAAAGAAAGAAGGGAGGGAGGAAAGGAAGAAGGGAGGGAGGAATGAAAAAGAAGGGAGGGAGGAAAGAAAGAAAGAAGGGAGGGAGGAAAGGAAGAAGGGAGGGAGGAATGAAAAAGAAGGGAGGGAGGGAAGAAAGAAGGGATGGAGGAAAGAAAGGAGGTAGGAAAGAAAGAAAGAAAGAAAGGAGGTTGGAAAGAAAGAAAGAAAAAAGGAGGTTGGAAAGAAAGAAAGAAAGAAAGAAAGGAGGTTGGAAAGAAAGAAAGAAAAAAGGAGGTAGGAAAGAAAGAAGGGATGAGGAAAGAAAGAAGGTAGGAAAGAAAGAAAGGAGGTAGGAAAGAAAGAAAGAAAGAATGAATGGGAGAGAAGAAAGAAGGGACTAAACTTTAAGACCGTCCATCCATCCATCCCTCGCTCCCTGCCTCCCTGTATGTTCCTCCCGTCTTTAGCCGCCGCTGTCTCCCACACAGGAAATGATCATATCTGGATTACAGCGTCATCTCAGTCACAGCCTTTCCTGCTACACATGGATACCAAACATGAAGCTTTGAGATGTTGGTAAAGTTGAATGGGAGTAAATGTGCTCCGTTAAACTGGGGGTTGAAATCATGGAGATTTATTCCGCAAAAATACACCACTCGCCTCAGCTAAACACTTCTGAAGCTGAAACCGCTACGATAAAACTTTGGTTATAGTTAGGATTGTCCAACCAGCAGCTCACGATTCCTCATTCATGTCAGTAATGTTCAGCAGAAGTTTAACTGTGACATCTGTACATATTCAGCTGCAGCGTCACGCCTTAAACACGCCTCGTATCTGTTAATAAGTGACCCGTGACTGTGATGTCGGCAGGTCCTGTAAAACGCTGCGTAAACACGGGGTCTGGTGAATCACAGCGTCGTCAAATGCCGCCGTTATATTTACAGTAATAAGCCGTCATCAGGCCGCGGCGCTGTGTAATCTCAGCGTAAACGGCCAAATGAGAGCCTTTGTTTCTCAGATCTGAGGCGTCGCTTTGCTCTCGCTGTTTAAAACACTCGCCTTTTATTCAGAGAGACATTTCAACTCTGGAACTTCTGTAAAGTCCGTACAGACATTTTCAAGTTGATGATGGACCGGAGGCGGAGCCAGACGGGTTTAGTCTTTCAAGTCAGGACCAACAACAGCAAAGACAAAGCTCTAAACTAGAGTTAACAGCTTTTAAATACATGAAGATGCCATGGAGATGTTTGACCAACCTCTTAAACCCCGCCCGAACCGAGCACATGTTCTCCAGTTATTCTCCAGGCATTACCCAAATCTAAAAGTAGAGAATTTTACAATATCGGGTATCGGCCGATCTAGCGCCAGAAAAAAGCCGATATCTCCGGGACTGAAAATGATAGCTCCTTCTCGTTTTTTGCGTTGGAAAGTGCGAAGTCAGGACTTTAAAACGAGCTCCCTGGGCCTTAGGGCAGGGTTTGCAACGTCAGGCCCGGGGGCCAAATCCAGCCCTCCAGCACAGAACCTCGAGATGATTTTGAGAAATATTATTATACAAATGGGAGATCAAATACCTGTTAAAGTACTCTTAGAACCCTTAAAAAACCCAAAAGTGGGTTGTGGAATAATTCTCAGTGGGTCACAAGCCTTCAAGGAACTTTATTTTTCAATTTTCCATCTGAAACTGCGCGGAAACATACGGGAGTCTGTTAAAATGAATGTTATTGGTTTGTTTTGATCTCTCAGAAGCACATCTACTACTTATTCAATAATAACTTTGATACGATACATGGAAAATGACAGTTTTATTTGGGTCGTGGCTCGTCATCCTGGGTTAATGATGGGTCCTGAAGCCGTACCACAGATGTATAACATTGGCTTTTGCAAAAAAATAAAAAATGTGCTTTAGGCTACTATGGTGAGGTTCGGCCCTCGATGTTTTGGCATTGATTAAAATCGCCCCTACACGATGCCGACCCCGCCTTAGGGTGACAGAGAAATAACGCAATGAAAATAGGCATAGTTTCACCAAACCTCAGTGAATGCGGACCTGCTGTACGTCATTTTGAAGCGCAGAACCTGGAGAATTCAATCGCTGAGTTAGTTAAACCTCCACAATTGTATTTTTTGTCGCTGCGCAAAATGTGGCTAGCAACAGTATGCTAACGGTAATGAATCAAAGCTGGGACAGAAACTAGGATTGAATCACCTTAAGCAGAGGTAGGCAACGTCAGGCCCGCGGGCATAATCCGGCCCTCCAGCACAGAAACTCTGGCCCTCAAGATGATTTTGAGAAACATTATTATTAGTGATGCACGATAATGCCAATTTGAACCGATAACCGATAACCGATAATTCCGCATGTCCCGATACCGATAACCGATAATGACACCGATAATTATGTATATATATTTGCACTTTATTTTGTGACAAGAACTCAATGTAACAGTTCACAGTTCTGCCCAAAATATATTAACTCTACCAGGCAACATACAAGTGTATAAATATAAATCAAATAATGAGTTTTACTTTGGGTTTGAGTCTCCACCTTTTTCTAAAGCTCTGGTTATTTACATCCATTATTTACATTCCATCATGAGCAGGTCTGTCTCTGCTCATCTGTGTCACATCTTATTTAAAAAAAAATAAAAAAATAATAATAATAATAATACTATTTCATTCCTAGTATTTTTCTTTTTGTTGACATCATACTAATGAATTCTTATTTACAATACTGGAATATAATCCTGCATTGGGCTCATTTATGCATTTGTGCCTCGTGTGGTAAAAAAAAAAAACATAGCTGCGTGGCTCATTTCATCAATGTAAAACTCCTCTCGTTCATAGCGCTTCAATCTCGGGGCTGTCGTGTTTATTTGATCAGAAATGCTATGATAATACATGTGTTCAGGCCCCGCTGTGTTCCAGTAATGCTCACTTACGTGAGCGGATCCGCGGTTCGCATTTCCTCGTCTTTTTCTCATTTTGTTGCGGTGCTAATGTTGAAGTTACTTCGATGTAAAAAGTCTAAAAACTCTTCCTTCAAGGAGAGCGCCTGCACAGCGCTGTTTCGCTGGAATAGTCGTCGTATTTTTCAGCTAAAACCGTGCAAAAGTCGGCCGTGGAGAGCGTATATCTGCTGCTGTCAATGTGCTGTCCTGAGTCTGCAGCAGCTCCGGGCTGCAGGACGTGCGGGGCGGCGCCGCCGAGAGAAAGGCAGCGAGCTGGAGCCGCAGATTCAATGTAATTTGAGTTTATTATTATCGGGCCTAATTATCGGCCCAATTTTTTTTTATCGGCTTTATCGGGGATGGCGCCAAAATGCCGATAAATGCCGATAATTATCGGCGGCCGATATTATCGTGCATCCCTAATTATTATGCAAATAAGAGATCACATTCTTTTACAGTGCTCTAAAAATGCAAGAAATAGTGTCAGTATTTTAAAAATGCCCTGGCAGAATATCCCACTTGGCCTTACAGTATGTAACGTAGAACAGTGATTCTCAACTGGTGGGTCGGGACCCAAAAGTGGGTCGCGGAACCTTTTTCAGGAGTTTCGCGAGTCCATGGGGAACTTATTTTTCAATATTTTCCAGCTGAAACTGCATGGAATTTCAGTTTTTAAAGGGATATCTACTGCTTGTGTGGGAAAACACAATATTGTGTACGATATATGACAAATAAAGGTTTTATTTGGGTTATTTGGGCCGGTCATCCGAGGGTAGCGTTGGGTCGCGACTTGGGAACCACTGATGTAAAACTTTGACATTTGCAGAAAAAAAGTTCTTTACTTTAGGCGACAATGGTGAGGTTCGGCCTTTGGTGTTTTGGCGATGAAGAAAATTGGCCTCCATGACACAAACTTGCCTACCCCTGACCTAAAGTAATGAAATAAAAGTATTTGTTTTTACAGGTTTATAGACCAGACATTTCGGTCTCTATCTAAAAGCTTCTTGAAAAAAACTTAAAAATAGTGACGAAAATGAGACATAAACAACGATGAAAACGTGACGAAAAGCGATGACAATGCTGCAACAAGATAGAAACATGGAAACACAACGAGGAATAATCTTGGATCAGTTTTGTAGCTTTTTCAAATGAGGCGTTACTCTGGCCTTATTGGCTTTAACAAGCTGAACTGGAGATAATGTGGGCCTTTAAAGTGGGGGCTAAAAGGTTGAGTTGAGGTTTCTGAAGCAGTGTTTGTTTTGACAACATTTTAATTTAGATTTTTTTCTTCTGCTGGAAGTCACAAAAGCTGTATGTGAATGTAAAGAGAACTGGAACTGAAAGTGATCACGACTTCCCAGTTTTTTTTTGCATTGGAAAAATCTCAGTTACAGCGTAAAAATGAGCTTCCCACAACAACTTCCTCACAGCTGAGAAGTTATTAGTCCTATGAGTGGATAATATCTGGAGATTTTAGTCATATTTTGAGTTTACTTGTAGTCCAGCTCTAGTCAGCAAAAATCTGAGTGGGAATTATGACGAGATATTTCAGTTTTCGTGATCAACACTAGACTAAAGTTCTCACTTGGCCTGGGAATCGAACCCGGGACCCCCTCGCTGTGAGAGGACACTGTTAACCACTGTTCATTCATGGCGGTGACTCAGCTGAACCTCGGCCCGTGACTAAGATCGCCTTCTGTTTGGAAACGGAGATGTGGGAGTGTTTTTGCGGAGAGACTCGACACCGAAGTGACAAAAAACAAAAGTGAAAGAGCTTGAATTCTCTTCTTGTTGGCGGATGTGGAACAGAAGAAGGTTTTGTTTTGGTAAAGCTTGTTTTAGGAGGAAAAGCTGCTGTAGTAAAACGTGGGCTGGGTACTGTTACGTTTTAGAGAAGCAAAAAACAAATAATAATGTGTGGAAGATCTGGAAATGCACAATGTCAGGTTCATCTCCAATGGCAAGAAATGTGTGAAAATTGGTGAATAATATGGGGGAAATTTGAAGAAAAATTGTGGCAAAAGGAAAAAGAAAAGGTGTAGGAATAGGAACGAAAATGCGAATAAATGGTGTAAAAAAAAAATTGGGAAAACATATTGGTAATGAAAATTAGTTAAAATGAGGGGGAAAAATGGGAAAAAATGGAAAAAATATGGCAAAAAAACTTCTGATTTTTCATATGAAGAACTTCTCAGAGTTCTGCTCATTAATATTAACCTCTTACCACCCGCCTAAACCAAATGCATGCTGTCCTCTTATAGGCCTGTGTAACACCTCATTTGAAAGCTAAGACCCACAAAACTGATCTTTTTCCTCACGTTGTTGCTGTGTTGTGTATGTTTTTTTTTTCTTCCTGTTTTTGTCATTTTTTTAATTTTTTTTTGTATTTTTAGCCAGTGTAACGCCTCATTTGAAAGCGAAGATCTACAAAACTCATCTAAATGGATCTTTTTCCATTTTTTTAAATCATTTTTTTGGTCATTTTTTTGGTCATTTTTTGGTCACATTTTTTGTCTTTTTTTAAATCATTTTTTTGTCATTTTTTGTCACATTTTTGTCACATTTTTGTCACATTTTTTGTCTTTTTTTAATCCATTTTTTGTCATTTTTTTGTCACATTTTTGTCACATTTTTGTCACATTTTTGTCACAAATTTTTGTCATTTTTTGTCACATTTTTGTCACATTTTTTGTCATTTTTTGTCACATTTTTGTCATTTTTTTGGTCACTCTTTTGTCAAAGTTTTCTCACTTTTTTGTCACATCTTCAGCATTGCTTTCATCTCAGTTCTGTCGCTATTTTCACACCTTTTTTCCAGAAGCTTTTGGATTGGGGTAAAGCCAAACTGGAGAAAATGTGCTCGGTTCTGGTGGGAGTTAAGGGGTTAAAGGTACCCAGCCCTATACAAACATGTAATGTCCTCTCTGCTGTGATGTAATGGGCCTTTTCCATTAACAGTTCTTTTCCAGCCCAGTGCAGGTTCTACCCGTGCAGTCGAGTGTCTCTACGGGTCAGACCAGGGTCAGACCAGGGTCAGACCAGGGTCAGACCAGGGTCAGACCAGGGTCAGACCAGGGCCAAACTGAAGGGATATTATTACTGTGGCCACGTATGGTCTTTTATCACTAACTGGATGATTCTTATCTTTCTGTTTGGTCAGTTTTGGGCAAAAGTAAATCCGTCTGTAACATCCGTGAAGACTTAACAGATCAGTATTTCAGTCACGTTTGTGCATTCATGAGCGGACGGACATATTTGTCATAATTCGACTTTTCATTTCCAACTCGGGAAGATTGTTTCCTTTTGCGTCTCGAGGCGGATAAAGGGAAGTCAAATTTGATCCGAAACTAAAGCAGATGTTTGGAACCAGGATTTTATCTCCACTTTGCTTTACCCACGATTTTGTTTTAAGGAAAGTGTGAGAGTTAAGCTTCCTTTTTGGTGTCTCAGTGTTTAAATCCTTTGATAGTTTCCTCCTTTAGCATGTTAGCTTAAGCATCAGAGTAAAAATCAGACCAAAGTGTTTGTTTTCTGATGTTTTGTCGCTTTGAGCCAGAGATTTATCCAGGAAGTGACTCCAACATGTCTGTTTCCCACGCTTCTTCATTCACAAATACTGACAGGTTTGGTATCCACGTGTAGCAGGAAAGGCTGTGGCCGAGATGACGCTGTAATCCAAATATGGTCATTTCCTGTGTGGGAGACAGCAGCGGCTAAAGACGGGAGGAATAAACACAGGTGCATGTGCAGACAAAGGGAAATCTGAACCTTAGGGCAGGGATAGGCAAGTTTTCACAACGGAGGGCCAACTTTTTTCATTGTTAAAAGATAGAGGGCCGAAACTGCCAAATTTCAGGCCAAAGTAAAGCTTGAATAAAAGGTTCTTTATATTGAATTTGAGTCTGTTTGGACGAATCTAAGATAAAGATACAAATGCTGATGCCAATGGAACAAACATAAAACCCACTTTGAAATCAGACAAATCAACTTTTACTTTTAAGGCGAGACACTGCAGGTGAATAGGGAAAAATAATAAATGTAGAGACATCAATTCAATTCAATATCAAACTTTTGCTGAACATTAAAGATATAAATATGACAAAAAATGTATTTGTTATTATGTTTTCACATAAAAATAAGGCATCTTGAGCATTCAAATTGCCAAAATTGCCTATATTTTGGGCAACGAAATCAAAATAATGAATTGAGCCAGATTAAATTTTATGGTTTTATTTTATTGACATATTAGTAACTAAGATTTTTTCAGAGGGAATTTAGGATATTTTGTTTAGTTTTTCAATAAACTAATCATCAGTGAAAAAATCTGTAAAAACTCAAATTCCGCCTGTTTTTTTGGTTTCAAAGCTGAATAAATCAGGCTAGGAATTAGATATTAAAAAATCCCTCTGAAAAAACCTTCAAAACCTTGTTGTGTCTCAGCCTGTAAAGTTTGGAGTCTGTGGGAGCTTCTATAAGGGCTCAGGCTCTGCCCGAGTGCGGCTTCTCTCATTCAGAGAAAACCAGCCCTGAAGTTTTGTAGCGAGTGCGAATGCTCGGCCCGTTCTTCCACTTTTCCACTCGAGCGTCTCGTAAGAGGAAAAACACCATATTTGGGTAAAAGCGTCATCACGGGGCCCCTTAGCAGGACACGTGGATGTCAAATCTGTCAATATTTATGAATGAAAACCCGCGGGAAAGACGGCCTTTCTACTTCCGGGTCGCCCCCACCTCGCAGACAAAACATCATCAAATAAACATCATCATTTTTATATATTGAAAACTAAGGGAGGAAAACAGATACAAATCTCTACTTCCACCACTGCGTGAAAAATCAACACTTTCACCTGCCGTGTCTCGCCTTAAAAAGATTTGTTTTTCACTTGAAATTATACAATATAATCTGAATTAAGAGAATAATGACTTGTTCCATTGGTGGTAAGATGTTTGATCTAAGACCAGACCAAATCTACTCATACTTTAGATTGAATCTCTTAATTCGAGTAGGTTTCTGTCATTTCTTCCTTAAAATTATCATTGTTTTTCCAGTGCACTTTCTACAAATGCCAGAGTTGTACATAATATGGCCTAGTTGGGTGTATGAGCAGTACTTCTCCCATTTAACCCTAAAAATGTTAAAGTACTTTCTGATTTGTGTCACAATGTTTCTCAAAATCATCTTGAGGGCCAGAGGTTCTGTTCCTTTTCTACCCTTTTCCTGTCCTTCTTTCTTTCCTTCTTTACTTCCTTCCGTCTTTCTTTTCCTTCAATCATTCTTTCTTTCTTTCTTTCCTTCTTTTCTTCGCTCTTTCTTTCCTTCCTGTCTTTTTTGCTTCTTTATTTGTCCATTTTTACACATAAAAGGCCTTATTTTTATATGAAAACATAAAACGACAGAAAACTTGCAGTACATTCCCCCCTCATGTTTATGTCAGTGATCTAAAGCGGAAGTTTCAAATTGATATCTCTGCATTTATTTATTTTCCTGATTCGCTCTTTTTGCTGACATCATCCTGGTGTTTCGATCCGTAAACCATGAGGTAATCTTCTTCCTCTGTTTGTGCCACGAGTCTGAACTTGTGGATTCAGGAGTGGCTCAAACTGATCCGACCGGCTGCCGCTCACCTGGGCGGGAGTAACCGGGCACTGCAGAGTCTGTGGATTCTGCTGCTGTTCTGGGTAAATATTAACTACTTACATAGCACTGACCGAAAAGCTCCTGTAGGGGGCGTTGTCAAAAAACACAGATTCTTTCTCTGCCAAGTTTCGGTTCTTTACTCTCCAGATGTCAATATACAACCGCAGTGAGTCTAAAAAAACATGATGAGCAAAACTATAACTTATTAAAACTTATTAGACGTGGCAGAGCTGCGGTCTGCGTCAGGTCTGAGCCAGGACTATCCAGGACTTAGACTAAACCTGTTATAAACCAGGACTAAACCAGGACTGAATAAGAAACTAGAGTTTTTAGACAAATACACAGCAGTGACAACAATAAATATTTAATATTTGCCTTTAGAGAAAGACCCTGTTGTTTCCTCTGCAGCGAGAGGGGGATCTCAAAGATTGTGGAAAGTGAGCTCACTCTGTATTAGACATTTTTGATACAGTTTTGGTGAATGATTGTAAGTGTATATGTTTAAAGGATCTGTATCCTGCTATTTTAGCCATTCCAAAGTTAAGTATAGGCATTTATATGAATGATTGTACCTCTACCGCTATTGAGGACTCATTTTTGTGATAAATATAAGTGTTTTCTGGAGGTATTTTTCAAACCCGGAAGACATAACGCTTCGATTCAGTTAACTCCGCCCCCTCTCTCTGCACATACTTTACCGTAATGTAAATAAACAGCAATAAGTGAAGATACTTCACAATGCAGTTATAAGGAGTTGACATCTGCAACACAACTTCATAAATGGCTAACACACAAGCTAATATGCTAATGAAAAGGGTGGTTTACAAATTAAAATCAGGCCATAAGTATAGAATTAAGACAGTACAATACAAACGTCGAGCACTTCCGTTCCGCTGTGTCGACACAACTGAGCAGGTCAGTCGTTCACCAGGAGAGGGCGGAGCCTCAGAGAGGAGGATTCAGGAGGATTACTGAGAGCTGCGTGAATGAAGCCACAAACCACTCTGGGGGTGTTTTTGATAAGGAAATAGCATAACAACATGGCTAAAAGCTCCAAATAGTCGATTTTGCATGATATAGGACCTTTAAAGATCTTTGAGTGTGAAGTGCTGTCGCTTTGTCACAGTTACAGCTCGTGATTAGAAAAGTTTCACTGAAATAAAACAGTGTCATGATGTGTTTCTGTCCCTGCAGCTCAAGAGGTAAAGCAGTACTAAGTAACTCATGCCCCTAGAGGCCGTAAGCGCCACTGCAGGTGTCGTAGCATGTTGTGTTTTTTTACTCATTAATTGTCCGTGAGAGTAAATCCTAAAAGACAAAGGTACAGAGGGATATGGTTCATCCAATTACACAATGGAGATTATTTATTTCACTCAAACTTGGCTGTAAATACTGTTTAAGTGACGCTAGCCCACAGTTAGCTTTGCCCGTTAGCCTGTTAGCTTCTTCTTTGTGATTCTATTAGTGTGTAATGGTGACCGGAAAGTTGCAGGAAATTGTGGTTTTCTGGCCAGAGACACCAGGAGGAGATGAAAGACCCCCCCAAACATCCCATTAACACTTGTATTACCCCCACAGGGACAACGGGAAGGATTAATTAAGGGAAACACGTTACTTCGTGCTTCCTGCTTTAAGTGGAAATTCTGCCCAAAACATAGGTATCGAAAAAAGTACTGTTAAAGCCCCGGGATCAAGCGGCAGGTCTATATTAACGCTTTTTTCAAGAAGCTTTTAGATTTGAGTAAAGCCAAACTGGAGAAAATGCACAGGTTTAATGGTCTGATTTTCTTAATACAGTGTTTAACCTCTTATTTGTTTTTGTTTTTTTACATTAAGAGAGCAAGCTAGGCCAAAATAGACAAGTTTAGCTGCAATATCTCAGCTTTTGGATGTTTCTCATGAAAATCTAGAAAACTGCTCAACTCCTGCTGTATCTTACACCTTCCTAATAATGTCTCTCTCAGTGAAGAAACCCTCTGCCCTTTGGTTGGTGTTGCATGTTTAAATACCAGCTTCATCACTGTCCCGCTGCTCATCAGTGGTAATAACGCGGTAATCAGCGTTTCGCGGCCGTTTCCCGATGACACCGTCGATACTGTATCTGCGTTTCCCGCGTCCTCCCCTCGCTCCGCGCTGAAAGCAGATGATTTCTAGGTCAGCTGTCGTCAAAAGGCCCCGCGACGCTGCCGTTTTTATCTCGCAGCTCGGACCAAAGAGCCGCCGCTCGTCGCCCCGAGGAGGAACGTGGGGAAAGTGACATTGCAGAGCGTGATGGAGCTGCTCTTATGTAAGTCTCCTCTGCTCGGCTTTAGACGGGAGGAGGTAATTTACAG
Organism: Gobius niger; assembly: GCF_951799975.1. Lineage (NCBI taxonomy): Eukaryota > Metazoa > Chordata > Actinopteri > Gobiiformes > Gobiidae > Gobius > Gobius niger. The sequence goes on from NC_136867.1 coordinate 28,929,936, forward strand.
GAGAGGGTTTCAATCTGCCGTGATTTGTCGTTTTGGTATTAAGAAGTGGGAGAGAGAGAGATAAATGTTGCATAATTGTTGCCGTGCAGCCATACTGTACATAAAGGCCATGAGCAGGTCCTTTTTATTCTTCTTATGTGACTTATGCTGTAGTTTAGAGCTGTGATTCTGTCCCAAAAATGAGGACATCTTAAGTTTTGATCATTTGACTTTATTCATCAATGTCTATAATATAATTTCATCTATTAACCTCTTAACTCCCGCCTGAACCGAGAGCATTTTCTCCAGTTCAGCTTTACTCAAATCCTGTAGGCCAGTGTAACACCTCATTTGAAAGCTAAGATCTACAAAACTCATCTAAATGGATCTTTTTCCTCACGTCATCAAATTTTTTCCCATTCTAATTTTTGTAACTTTTTTGTCACATGTTCATCATTTTTTCATCATGTTTTTTGCCATTTTTTGTAAATTTTTTGAAAATTTTTTGGCCCTTTTTTTGGTCGTTTTTTTGGGAAATTTTTTGCCACTTTTTCATAATTTTTTCATTGATTTTTTTGTAAATTTTTCGTAATTTTTTGTCACTTTCTGTCATTTTTTGTCATTTTTTTAGTAAATTTTTTAGTAAATTTTTTGTCACATTTTTTCCACTTTTTCATATTTTTTTTGTCAATTTTTGTCAATTTTTCTGTCAGTTCTTTGTCAATTTTTTGTCCGTTTTTTGCAAAATTTTCATCATTTTTTGTCAATTTTTTGACCATTTTTTGTCCGTTTTTTTTTTCATTTTTTGAAAAAATTTTTGTCAAATTTTTGTCAAATTTTTGTCAAATTTTTGTCAATTTTTTTGTCAATTTTTTGTCAATTTTTTGTCTGTTTTTTGCCAATTTTTCATCATTTTTTGTCAAATTTTTGTCAATTTTTTTGTCAAATTTTTGTCCATTTTTTTTGGTCAGTTTTTTGTCCATTTTTTGTCCGTTTGTCTAAGTTTTCTCACTGTTTTTGTCACATCATCATTGTTTTTGTCTCAGTTCTGCCGCAATTTTCTCACCTTTTTTCCAGAAGCGTTTGGACTGGGGTAAATCCAAACTAGAGAAAATGTGCTCAGTTCAGGTGGGAGTTAAGGGGTTAAAATCCTGTGTTTCCTCCCAGTTCTCAGTTGAAGTTATGTGAGTCACAGCTTGGTTTTATTTGTTGAAGGACAGGTGCATCCTGGAGCTGCCACTGCTTTTTATTTACTTTATTTCCTTTTCAAAATGGGCTGGACGGGGCCTGACGGTGTGGAGTTCTTGTAATTATGACATTGTGAGGACCAGTTTGAGTTTTTAACCAGCAGAGTGAGGACATTTTGGGTGGTCCTCACTTATTTGAAGGACTGTCACGATGTGGTTTTAGGGTTAGGATTAAGGTTAGGGTTAGGATCTTGATAATACTTTATGTCTACGAGTGTCCTCACTAAGATAGCATTACAAACGTGTGTGTGTGAATGAATGGTGGTGGTCTGAGGGAAACTGAAGCAATATAATGAGCTTACCACCCCCGAGTGTGGGGCGGATGTAAAATAGTCTCATGTAAATCGCTTTGTGACCATGTCTGTGAAAGGCACTGTATAAATAAAGCTCTTCTTCTTCTAAAGCGAGGGCGGCGCCGCTTCAGGACGTGTTTATGGGTAAACTTAAAGTTAGTGTTTGCTTTATAAACAATCTCTACAGCTGAACTCTGTTTGCTCGAAGCTGCACCCGGACTAGGGCCGAACGATATGGACAAAACTTCACATCTCGATATTATTGTATTAAACATGATACAAAAGAGTGCAGTTTTATTGTTTCTCGATGTTATTCTTTTGAACGTTCATATCTCCATAACGATATATCTTTCAGCCCTAACACAAGCACAAGTTTCTGTGAACATTTGAAAACTAAGAACCTCCAGAGTTCAGCGTCTGGAGGCTGCACTTGGAGTTTATCGTGACAGGAGCTGGGATTGATGACGTTTATGTCCAAACTGGTTTAAACTCTAGGATCTGGACTAGGGCTGAAACAACTAATCAATTATTGAAATTGACAACAACTATTTTAGCAATCGATTAATCGTTTGAACACAGACTCAAATAGAGCAAAAATGACATGAAAAACCTGCTTGTTTTCATAATTAGGGTCTGTAGTATTTGATACATTGAAAATTTCATAAAAATCCGTCTGTCTCATCCAATCAGAAGCAGAATTACGTTCACTTTAAGTTTACGATGCCACTTTATCATTATGTGATGAAAAAATAATAATTCAATTTTCATAGATCATTCACAGCCAAGCGATTAATGTGAAAATAATTGGTAGATTAATCGATTACCAAATAATCGTTAGTTGCAGCTCTAATCTGGAGCTCATTCTTCGTCTGATTGGATCATTGTGAAACACAGACACATATTTATGACATTCACAATCTACAAACCCTCACTTTAAGTTTGTTATTAAAAATACTACATCAAGTTTATTTGTCATATCGTTAGCCACATAGCATAATTGCCTAACTCATTTTTGTTTTGATTTTGGAAAAAGAAGTTTTATAGGAAACACATTGTTTTCCTCATATTGCCATTTTAACAATACAAAATGACTTTGGCAATTTTGCTAAAGTACAGGGTACCAAGAGCAATGAAAAGAGTTTTGCCCTGGCGCTCTCTCTGCTGAACAGGAAACTAATCTGCATATAGATTTTTACTCCTTTTGAGTTTGTTTAAACCAGAAAATCATCCATTCCTAAAACAGTTAACTATTTAAGTCCATCTGTAAAATGTGTAATACAACTTTTACTATTGATTCATTGACGAACACGGACCTTATAAAACAATGAATGTTTTGACTCCAGCACAATTTTACACCTAAAATCTTTCATTGAGCTTTTTCAAACTCCAAACCAGGAGCCGTCACTGCCACAGGATTTACTTTTTGTTGTGGTTTCAATTCATTTTCGATTTAAACCTGCTTCTCTCATGGTTTTGACTTCAGGGCTTGGTTCAGAATTCTCCTTTTTTAACCTTTTCTCTTTATAAACTTGGCTTGAGAGAGATACTTCTGCTTTAGCCCTGGCCTGTTCTCGTTCTGCATTCTGAGTTTCCCCTGCCTTCGTTAATCGTCCCGTTTCTGCACTTGTTTCATCTCAGTTTCCGACCACACTCTACCAGATAATGCAGATAAAGCTTGTGTTTCCTCCTTGTCATGTCGTCGACTGTCAGCATCTTAATTTACATGCGTTTCCCGCTCCGAGCGCCCGATACATTATGCACGCGATTAATATTTTAAAGCGAGCCGCGTTTTCCGCATAAAGAGCCTTTTATTGAAGCTTTTCGCGGCCGTTGTTTAAACAAATGAAGTGCGAGCTTTGTTTTGCCTCCGTCTACAAATAGGCTGTGTTTTGCGCCATTAAAATTCATGTACAGTATTTGTGAACGGGAGCTCTGTAGTCGGGGCCGCTCGGTCTGAAATAAATGTTTAGAGTGGGAGAGGTTTATGCAAAGTCTGACGGGGGTTCGGGGAAACAAATGTGACAAATTTAGAGCAATAGGAATGTACTTTTGAAGATGCGTTTTTCATTAAAGGCTTGATTTGAAAGGCTTTGTTTTGGCTGCAGCTTCGTGGCACTTTCTGACACTTTCTGAAGCCTGTCGGGAGTGGTCGAATTAAGGGAGTAAAACAGTTACTCACCTTAGAATTGGGAAGCAAAGGTTCTAAAGAGCGACTATCACCGTGGTCAGAAAAGTGACAGAAACAACATAAACCAAGCGCATTTTCTCCAGCTCGGCTTTACCCAAAACATAAAACTCATCACAATACAATCAAGCAATACAAGCGGCCGAATGAGTTTCCTTCACAGGGTGGCTGGGGGGGGGGGGGAGCTCAGTAACCCGGGAGGAGCTCGGAGTAGAGTCGCTGCTCCTTCACGTCGAAAGGAGCAGCTGAGGTGGTTAGGGCATATGTTCCTGATGCCTCCTGGTCGACACGCTGGTGGGACTATGTCTCTGAGCTGGCCTGGTGTGGCCTTGGGGTCAGAACAGCTGGAGGAGGTGTGGCCTCGGGGTCAGAACAGCTGGAGGAGGTGTGGCCTCGGGGTCAGAACAGCTGGAGGGGGTGTGGCCTCGGGGTCAGAACAGCTGGAGGAGGTGTGTGTGGATTGGGAGGTTTGGGCATCTCTGCTGAGACTGCTGCCCCCGCGACCCGGCCCCGGATAAAGAGGGAGAAAATGGATAAAACTGATCACATCCTTTTTGACACATTGTCGCCACCTTTGTGTCATGTTTTTGTTTTTGACAAATGTTTGACTTTTGTTTTAGCATTTTTGTTTCTTTTTTAATTATTTTTTGTCACATTTCTGTCACGTTTTTGTCGCTATTCAGATTTTTTTTTGGTCAGAATTGTGTCATGGTTTTGTTGTGTTTTTGTCACATTTTTGTTGCTTTTTAATGCTTTTTTTTTATCACGTTTCTGTCACGATTTTGTTGCGTTTTTGTCACATTTTTGTTCTGTTTTCATTGCTTTGTTGTTGCTTTGTTGTAAAATTTGGATCACGTTTTTGTCACACACTGTCGCTATTTTGATGCTTTTTTTAATCACAATTCCGTCACGATTTTCTTACGTTGTCCCTTTTCCGTTGTGCTGTCATTGCTTTGTCGTTGCTTTTTTGTCACGTTTTAGTTTCCTGGTGCAATGCCGCATTTGAAAGCTAAGACATTGTAGTTAAATATGTGACTGAAACACAACTTGGAGGCGATGGACGGCAGGAAACTGGTTGTAAACCTTTAGCCGTGTAGATCCTCCGCTGATGAAGCTTCTTATACGAGATGTGAAACGTTCAGAAGTTAAACTACACAGTACAGGTGACGGCCTCTGAGCCTTTGCTACACATGGAGAACTCCTGTACAAACGAGAGCTTTATCGGGCGAGGTCAAAGTCAGGCTTAAACAGTAATGATTAACATTTAATGATAAATCCAGCATGAAAGCTCACACATCCAGGTATGAGCTTTCCAGATTAACCAAATCTCCCCTCCAGGACCTAAAGTCGGTGACTGGATTCCCACAAGAGCAATTTAGGTTCGAAATGAGAAACGCTGCCAGATTCTAGTCCAGTTAAAGCATCCAGGCACGTTTAGTTGTTTAGATTTTTAATAATAATTACATGCTTTGAAATGTGGGTCAAAATAAATAAATCAAGGACAAAATATCTTCCTTAATTTAGCGCTGCACGATATGAGAAAGAAGTGGGACATGGATAACTTCTTTGAATATTGCAGAAACTATAAGCAATTTAGTTTTTTTCATCTTACAATATCAAAACGAGGCTTGAAAGAAAATTCTAAATCAGGATTAAATTGGTTAAAACAGAACTACCATTGGGAAAAGTTAATGAGTTTTCTATTTTCAAGTTGCTTTTTGCAGAAAGATATCAGTCAGATGGACCCCAGTGATTTCACCATGCATTGTGGCTTTTTGAGATATTAGATATTTCAATTACAATCTGTTGTGCAGCCCAAACCTTCAAGTCTTCCAAGGTTGGAGCCGTTTGGTTTGATTAATTTGGGCTTGGACTTACAAAACTGCTTAGTACCGATATAGCAATGGTTGTTTCTCGTTTCAATGGATTTTTTTATGTTTCAAAAGACTTTTATTCCCTTGTATCTAGGCTGGATGATACTGACAAAAATGAATGTCTCATTATTTCAGGGGAGTTTCTCGATAACAAGATTTTTGGAAACCATGCAAACATCTTAATTTACATTGGTCTGTCGTTCAAACAGATAATTGTCTTGAACAGGCTACAAAAGGACAGAAAACACACTTTACACATTTTTTCCCAATATTTCTCAATTTCTTTCCCAATTTTTTTTTCCAATCTCGAATCTGTTTTCCCTCAATTTTCCCCAATTTTTCAATATTTTGTCAATTTTTTTCCCCTTTCTTTTTTTGTTAAATCTTTCCCACACATAAAAAAGTACATTTTTTTTTTTTCCCTTCAATTTTTATTATTTTTCCTTTGGTTTTTTTCCCACACATGTTTTGTTACACTGGAGATAAACTCAATATTGGAAATTTGTATATTTACACATTTTCCCCCAATATTTCTCAATGTTTTTGCCCAATTTTTTATTCCTGAATATTCCGTCAATTATTCCCACATTTTTCTGTTTCTTTTCCAATTTTTTTTTCCAATCTTGAGTCTTTTTTCCCTCAATTTTCCCCAATTATTAATATTTTGTCAATTTTTCCCCCCCAGTCTTTTTCAAAAAATCTTTCCCACACATAAAAAAATACATTTCTTTAAATTTTTATTATTTTTCCTTTGGTTTTTTTCCCACACATGTTTTGTTACACTGGAGATAAACTCAATATTGGAAATTTGTATATTTACACATTTTCCCCCAATATTTCTCAATGTTTTTGCCCAATTTTTTATTCCTGAATATTCCGTCAATTATTCCCACATTTTTCTGTTTCTTTTCCAATTTTTTTTTCCAATCTCGAATCTGTTTTCCCTCAATTTTCCCCAATTTTGAATATTTTGTTGAATTTTTTCCCCCCAGTCTTTTTTTAAAAATCTTTCCCACACATAAAAAAATACCATTTTTTTCTTCAATTTTTTAATTATTTTTCCTTTGTTTTTTTCAGACATTTTTTGTTACACTGGAGATAAACTCAATATTGGAAATTTATATATTTACACATTTTCCCCCAATATTTCTAATTTTTTTTCCAAATTTTTTATTCCTTAATTATTCCCACATTTTTCTGTTTCTTTTCCAATTTTTTTTTCCCAATCTTGAATCTTTTTTCCCTCAATTACCATTTTTTTTTTTTTTCAATTTTTATTATTTTTCCTTTGTTTTTTTTTCCACACATTTTTTGTTACACTGGAGATAAACTCAATATTGGAAATTTGTATATTTACACATTTTCCCCCAATATTTCTCAATTTTTTTGCCCAATTTTTTATTCCTGAATATTCCGTCAATTATTCCCACATTTTTCTGTTTCTTTTCCAATTTTTTTTTCCAATCTCGAATCTGTTTTCCCTCAATTTTCCCCAATTTTGAATATTTTGTTGAATTTTTTCCCCCCAGTCTTTTTTTAAAAATCTTTCCCACACATAAAAAAATACCATTTTTTTCTTCAATTTTTTATTATTTTTCCTTTGTTTTTTTCAGACATTTTTTGTTACACTGGAGATAAACTCAATATTGGAAATTTATATATTTACACATTTTCCCCCAATATTTCTCCATTTCTTTCCCATTTTTTTATTCCTCAATATTCCGTCAATTATTCCCACATTTTTCTGTTTCTTTTCCAATTTTTTTTTCAATCTTGAATCTTTGTTTCCTCAATTTTCCCCAATTTTTAATATTTTGTCAATTTTTTCCCCGAGTCTTTTAAAAAAAAATCTTTCCCACACATAAAAAAACAATTATTTTTATTTTTTTTCAATTTTTATAATTTTTCCTTTCTTTAAATAAATAAATTTGTATATCAGCATTATCGATAGTGCTCACATCTGCCTTTATCATGCCAATATCCATTTCCTGTATCAGCGTCTAACTTCTTGCCTCTCGCCTTGTGTTGCAGGGAGGTGATACCGCGAGGGGCCTGCGAGCTGCTCTATCCCAGCTCCACTGGGGATAGAAGCGCGTCTTCGAGAGTTCCCTGCGCCAACAACCACGACACAAACCCCACCATGAGCGGCTGACGAGACGGACCGTGGAATGATCTCCTGAGTTGCTTTCTCCTGGTGCGATGAGCGCGGCGATATAATGGCCAAAAACAAGGATGCCCGACCACCCACGTTCGCGGTCAGCGTGGTCGGCCTCTCGGGAACGGAGAAGGAGAAGGGAAACTGCGGCGTGGGGAAGTCCTGCCTCTGCAACCGCTACATTCGCTCCGACGCGGACAGCTACTACTCCGAGCACACGTCCGTCCTCAGCACCATAGACTTTGGCGGCAGGGTGGTCAACAACGATCACTTCCTGTACTGGGGGGATGTCTGCCACCGAGGGGACGACGGCCTGGACTGTCGGATCCAGATCATCGAGCAGACGGAGTTCATCGACGACCAGACGTTCCTCCCGCACCGGAGCACCAACCTGCAGCCGTACACGAAACGAGCGGCGTCCACCAAGCTGCAGTCGGCCGAGAAGCTCATGTACATTTGCACGGATCAGCTGGGTCTGGAGCAGGACTTCGACCAGAAGCAGATGCCCGACGGGAAGCTCAACATCGACGGCTTCGTCCTGTGCATCGACGTCAGCAAGGGCTGCAACCGCAAGTTCGACGACCAGATGAAGTTCGTGAACAGCCTGTACTCGCACATCGCCAAATCCAAGAAGTCCATCGTGGTCGCCGCTACGAAGTGCGACGAGTGCGTGGACCAGCACTTGAGGGATTTGCAAGCGTACGTGGCGAGCAAGAAGAACCTGCTCCTCATCGAAACGTCGGCCAGGGCGAACGTAAACGTAGAGCTGTGCTTCAATTCGCTGCTGCAGCAGTTGGACAAAACGCGGGGGAAGCCGAAATCGGTGGCGTATCTGGAGGCGTACAAAATCCAACGGCAACTGGTCGCCTCCGTAACAGATCGCTTTGAAAAACTCATAGTCCAAGCCGTGCGGGACTACCACACGACGTGGAAAGCGGTTACGAATAATCTGAAAGGGCAGGCGGATTACGAGGAGTACATCACGTTGGAGGGTTCGCGAAAAGCGCGGAACACTTTCTCGAAGCACATCGCGCAGCTGAAACAGGAGCACATTCGGAAAAGAAGGGAGGAGTATTTCACGACGCTGCCCAAAACGCTAAATAACATGTTGAACAATCTGGACGAAGTGGAGCATCTGACGTGGCACGAGGCCCAGAGCGTCATCAGGAACAGACACGACTTCCAGTACTGGTTCATCGTCCTCGAGCAAACGCCGTGGGACGAGACGGATCACGTGGACAACAGCGACCGGAGGATACCGTTCGATCTGCTGGAGACGCCCGAAGCCGAGCGGATCTACCACAACCACGTGCAGCATCTGTTGTCGGAAAAGCGGCGCGGGGAAATGAAAGAGCGGTTCAAGAAGACTCTGGACAGGGTGCACTTCATCAGCCCCGGTCAGCCCTGGGAGGAGGTGATGTGTTTCGTGATGGAGGACGAAGCGTACAAGTACATCACGGAGATGGATCGGAGGGATGTTTACACGAGACATCAGCAGGAGATCGTCGAACGAGCCAAAGAGGAGTTTCAGGAAATGCTTTTTGAACACGCCGAACTGTTTTACGACTTGGATCTTAACGCCACGCCGAGCGGTGACAAAATGACCGAAATCCACAGCGTTTTGAACGAGGAGCCGAGATACAGAGCGCTGCAAAAGCTAGCCCCGGACAGAGAATCGTTGCTGCTTAAACACATCGGATTCGTGTACCATCCGACGAAAGAGACTTGCCTCAGCGGTCCGAACTGTGTCGATTTAAAGGTGGAGCAGGTTTTGGCGAACAGGCTGGTGCAGCTCGATCACGGCCGCTCCAATTTGTACTACAGCAATCCGAACGTGGATAAACTCAACTTGTGTCTCCTGGGGAAGGAAGGACTCGCGCAAGAGCTGGCCAACGAAGTCCGGGCGCAATCGACGGACGACGAATACACCCTAGACGGGAAGATTTACGAGCTGGAGCTTCTCCCCGTCGACGTGAATTCGACTCTGCTCTTCAGCCACACGTGGGTCTCGACGTTCAAGCCTCACGGGTGTTTCTGCGTCTTCAACTCCATCGAAAGCCTGAACTCCATCGGGGATTGCATCGGGAGGATCCGAGCGGAAATCGCCGGGAGTCGGAGGGATCGCTTCGCCCAGCCCTTACCGTTTATACTCATTCTCGCCAATCAGAGGGACAGCGTGTGCAAAAACATCCCCATCCTGAGACACCAAGGGCAGCAGCTCGCCAACAAGCTTCAGTGCACGTTCGTCGACATCCCTTCCGGGGCGTTTCCGAGAAAATTCACCGAGTTCCAAATCAAACAAGGACTGAGGGCGGTTCTGGAAAACATGAAGCACAATTTTGACTTCCTGGCGCCGCTCCCTTCGATAAAAGACATGTCGGAAACTGATTTGCGGATCGTGATGTGCGCGATGTGCTGGGATCCCTTCAGCGTCGATCTGATCCTGTCCCCGTTCCTGGACTCCCACTGCTGCAGCGCCGGCCCCACCGGTCAGAACAACACCCTCATCCTCGACAAAATCCTCGGAGACACGAGGCGGCGGATCCAGGTCACGGTGCTGTCATACCACTCCGCGATCGGCGTGCGCAAAGACGAACTCGTGCACGGCTACATCCTGGTGTACTCTGCGAAACGGAAAGCCTCCATGGCGACTCTGAGGGCGTTCCTGGCAGAAGTTCAAGACGTGATTCCCGTGCAGATGGTCGCCATAACGGACAGCCAGGCGGACTTCTTCGAAAACGACGCCATCAAGGAGCTCATGACGGAGGGGGAGCACATCGCCACGGAGATCGCGGCCAAGTTCACCGCCCTGTACTCGCTGTCGCAGTATCACAGGCAGACCGAAGTCTTCACGCCGTTTTTCAACGAAGTCCTCGACAAAAAGCTGGGCATCGAGAGTTCCTTCCTGTTCGATAACTCGTCAAGGGAGGGCACGACAGGAGCCAGCGAGGATATGTTCCCCACGTCGCCGCACAGCCACTCCCCCGCCTACAACACCTACTACCCCGATTCGGACGACGACAACGAAGCCCCGCCCCCGTACAGCCCGATCGGAGACGACGTGCAGCTTTTACCCACGCCGAGCGAGAGAGCGAAGTACCGGATCGACCTGGAAGGGAACGAGTACCCCGTCCACAGCACTCCGGTGGGCGAGCACGAGCGCAACCACAAAGTGCCTCCCCCGGTCCGGCCCAAACCGGTCCTGCCCAAACCCAACGTCCGAAAACTCGACCCCAATCTGCTCAAGACGATCGAAGCGGGGATGAGGAGCAACAGGAGGATGCCCAGGCCGGCGCACACGCACTCGGAGGAGGTGGAGGGTTCGGAGAATTACGCCGACCCCGTGGACACGCTGCGGTCGCGGGGGTACATCAACGACGACATCTACGCCGTCCCGGAGGACTCGCACGGCCGCCTGATCAAAATCCGCAACACGTACGGCGGGCTGCAGGAGGAGAACGGCTACGGGAGCAAGTCCAACCCCTCCACCGCCGCGCGCAGGCCGTCCAAATACAAGCACCGGTCGAAGATCCTGTTCAGCAAAACCAAAGCGTACCAGAGGCGGTTCCAGTCCGACAGCGACGGCGAGGAGAGCGGGCCGGCCACGCAGAAGAAGAAGAAGGGAAGAGCGCACCGGGGCAGCGAGGAGGACCCGCTGCTGTCGCCCGCCGATCCGTGGAAGCAGGGCATCGATAACCCGGCCATCACCTCCGACCCCGAGCAGGACGACAAGAAAGTGAAGAAGAAGAAGACGGCCAAGGCGCCCAAAGAGCACAAGAAGGTGAGTCTTTCATTTTGCAAGAGCGGGGAAAGGTTTTAGGATGAAACGGGGCAGGTGAGAGCATGGATTTTGTGAATTCTGTGATCAAACTTTGAAGGTTTTTTGTAGAGTTTTCTTCCCTAACATCTTCGTTTTAGTGTCAAAATAAGAATAGACCAAACATGACGAAAGGTCTTGGCTTTCAAATGAGGCGTTACACTGGCCTATAGGCTATGACAGGGGTAGGCAAGTTTTCTTGGCGGAGGGCCGACTTTCTTTATTGTAAATAGACCGAGGGCCGAAGCCACTGAGCCCCAGGTAAAGCACAACACTGGAAAAATACCATCATGAGATAAATGCTTGAAATAAAGTTCTTCTATGTTGAACTTGAGTCGGTTTGAACTAATCCAAGATACAAATGCTGTAGTGCCAATGGAACAAGAATAAATCCCACTTGGAATCAGACAAATAACTGTTTTTCACCTGAAATGACACAAAATTGTCTGAATGAAGAGAATAACGACTGCTAGAGGTTTTATCTCATCTAAGACCAGACCAGATCTACTCAAACCTTAGATTTAATCTCTTAATTCAAGTCGATTTATGTCATTTCTTCCTTAACCTCTTAACTCCCACCTGAAAATGTTTTCTCCAAATTCTCCAAATCTAAAAGCTTCTTCAAAACAAAGGCAAAAAACGAGAAGAAATTGAGGATGTAAACGCAACAAAAAAAAAGCTAAAAAGTGACCAAAAAAAGCAACAAAAATTTAAAAAAAGCAACAGAAAAGTGACAAAAATCCAGCAAAAAAAAAGACAAAAATCCAGCAAAAAATCCAGCCAAAAAAGTGACAAAAATCCAGTAAAAAAAAAAGACAAAAATCCAGTAAAAAAAAGGCTAAAACCCGACAAAAAAAGACAAAAAATCCAGCAAAAAAGTGACAATAATTCAGCAAAAAAAGACAGAAATCCAGCCAAAAAAAGACAAAAATCCATCAGAAAAAATAACAAAAATCCAGCAAAAAGACAAAAATCCAGCAAAAAAAACAAAAATCCATCAGAAAAAATAACAAAAATCCAACAAAAAAGTGACAAAAATCCAGCAAAAAAAAGTGACAAAAATCCAGCAAAAAAGTGACAATAATTCAGCAAAAAACAAGAATAAAATCTAGCAGAAAAAATGACAAAAATCCACCCAAAAAAAACAAAAATCCAGCAGAAAAAATGACAAAAATCCAGCAAAAAAAAGACAAAAATCCAGCAAAAAAGTGACAAAAATCCAGCAAAAAACAAGAATAAAATCTAGCAGAAAAAATGACAAAAATCCAGCAAAAAAAGTGACAAAAATCCAGCAAAAAAGTGACAAAAATCCAGCAAAAAAAAGACTAAAATCTAGCCGAAAAAAAGACAAAAATCCAGCAAAAAATGACAAAAATCCAGCAAAAAAGTGACAAAAATCCAGCAAAAAAAAAGACAAAAATCCATCAGAAAAAATGACAAAAATCCAGCAAAAAAGTGACAAAAATCCAGCAAAAAAATGACAAAAATCCAGCAAAAAAGTGACAGAAGAGCAGCAAAAAAGTAATAAAAAAGTGACAAAAACACATAAGGGAAATAAAAAGTGACGACAATGGCATAGAGGAGAGAATGGATTTGGTTTTAGCGGGTGGTAAGAGGTTAAAACGATTATACTTTTTCCGATGTACTTCTTTCAAATGCCAGTGTTATGACCTAATTGAGTGTAGTGACAGTATTTCTATCTCTTTTTCTCCCATTTAGCTCCTCTAATGTTAAAAGGACTCTGTGATTTGTGTAATAGTGTTTCTCAAAATCATCTTGAGGGCCAGAGGTTCTGTACCTTTGGCGGATTTGGCTGTGTCACTGTTACTGGAAAGCAAAAGAGTGTATGATGAAAGTACCTGCAAACACAAGTACTGAAAGTATTGCGAGCCAAGTCCGATCCAATATCCCAGCCCTGATATTTGTCAGTAATCATAAAGCAAAGTCTGGCTACAGGTCATTCAGCCACAGTGTTTCAATTAGTTTTGCCATTTTTAATCTTTCAAAGGTTTCTCTTTTGGCCCGGCTTTATCTGAAGCGACAGCTCGGAGTGAAGAGCGGTTCCTGCTCATAAATATCCTATTAGTCAACAAATGTGAGTTTAATATAGCCGCGGCGTATAAATAATGTATTCTGTCAGGCATCTGTTAATCCCACACATAACGGAGATATGCAAAGTGTGACAGAGGAAGTAATTTATTCAGACAAATGCAAATGGACGATAAACACAGCTGAACATTTCCATGTACAGATCTTTTGATTAGCGTCGACGTGTGATATACTCGCGAGGCCGGTTCGTGCTCGCGGAGGAGACGTCAGCGGCGGCGGAGCCTTTAGTCTTCAAAGTGGAATGTGCGGGGTTTAGCTTTGACAAATTGGGCTGAATGATGCGGCTGTGGGTCCCTCCCCAAACAAGGATTAAAGCGAAGACCGAGTTTGAACTGGTCCTAAATGCCACAAAAGTATGTCTAGACCTAGACCAATCTACTGATAGTTTTAAGACGTTCTTGGTAGTGATTATGTAAGTGATATTCATGCACACCATCAGAAAAAAAGAGGAATTGACTTAAACAAACCACAAAAGTGCAGGAATAAATGTATGTGTTTACTTGTATTTAGGGCTGGGTACTGTCAGTGTTGGGGGTAACGTACAGTACAGGTCAAATGCTTTTTTTATGTATTTGTTTTTTCCTTTAATTTCAAAACTGTTCCTAAGGTAGATTTTCACCGAAGCCGTAAGAGTGAACACATACGGAGTTGTGTTTTAAACAAAAAAAAGTTGACATAAATTCCTCAAAATGGCCGCCTGTCGCTTCGATTATCGCTTTGCACTTTTAACATTTGCTCAGCTTCATGATGTCGTCACAGAAATGCTTTGTTCTTCTCAAACATGTTGAAAACTCTCTCAGAAGACGACCTTCTGAAGCTCATGGAGGAAATGCCAAGCCTTAAGGGCGGCAATTGTGAAGAATTTAGAATATACAACATATTTGGAGGTTTTTCACCATGATCCCATGTGTTCATTCATTGTTTAACGCCTTCAATGAGAATCGTAGTGTGTTTATAATGTCGAAAATAAAGAAAAGCCAAGACATAAAAAGTGTGTCCAAACTTTTAGCCTGTATTGTGTTACTTAAACATAATACGGGAATATATTAGTCATTACAATCAAAGTAGCTCGAGTTATAAGCAGTGTTAATTTCGTCGACTAAAATATTTAGTCTTAATTTTAGTCAAAGTGATATTTTTGACGACTAAAATTAAATTTAAAGTTTTTCATTAGACTAAAACTATGACTAAAATGTCCAGATATTTTAGTCGACTAAAATAAGACGAAATAAAAATGAAAAGGAGAGACTAAAATCATCCAAACTTCTATTGACCGTCTAAAAGAGCCTCAGATCATTTAAATTCACTGCCAAATGAACAGGTCTGAGCTTTATTCATTTGGAGCAGCTTCATGAAGTCAAGGACCACGATTAAATATGATTATAATGAATATTATAAATATAAGTCAACTAAATTAGTCTTAATTTTAGTCGACTAAATTGACATGCAATTTTAGTCGACATCAAAACAAAACACGAGAGAACGGGGGAAAGCAACGGAAAATCTCTGACTGCACTTTGGCTGAGCGGCTTTATTACTATTTTCAGTTTATATTTTGTCACAAGTAACTAAAAGTAGTGTTGCTCAGCTACATTTTTGAAACGGTAACACGTACTACAAACATGTTACATTTTTAAAGCTGTAACTACTTATATAGAATATATTACAGTTTGAAAGTAACTTGCCCAACACACTGGGTATTGTTAAACATTTTTCCCGGTACCAGTACTTTTTACTTTAACAATACTCTGTCCACTACTTATACTAAAATATTAGTCGCCTAGAACCAGAAAACAATAATGGGTGGAAGATCTGCAAATTTACAATATCGGGTTCATCTCCAGTGTCCAGGAATGTGAGAAAAATGAGGAAAGATTGTGTAAATAAATGAGGCAAAAATTGGGAGAAATGGATCAAACTTTGGCCCCCAAAAAATTAAAAATAAATAAAAAATGTAGTAAAAAAAAAACGTTTTCTTAACTCCCTCCTTAACCAAGCGCATTTTCTCCAATTGAGCTTTACCCAAATCTAAAAACTTCCTGACTGGAGCTTACAGCCTATTGGCCAGTGTGACGCTTCATTTGAAAGCTAAGACCTACTGCAGGGGTAGGCAACGTCAGGCCCGGGGGCCAAAACCGGCCCTCCATCATCAAACTCTGGCCCTCGAGATGATTTTGAGAAATATTGTGACCCAAATCAGAGATGTTAAAGTACCTTAAAATGTCTTAGCAGAGCACCCTTTTAGGCCCTTTTAAATGACTTTAATCTACTTGAATTAAGAGATTAAATCTAAAGATTGAGTGGATTTGGTCTGGCTTTAAAGCAGATATAACCTATAACCAGATTATTTTGTATAATTTCCAGTGAAAAATGAAAAAAAGAAAAAAAACAGTAAAAGTTAATTTGGGGGACTTCTATTTGTTCCATTGGCATTGGTGTTTTTATCTGATCTTAGATTAGTTCAAACAGACTCAAATTTAAAACTTTATAACTTTATTAAAGTGAATTTTAATAATTTATCTAAATTAAGATGGACATTTTTCCAGTGTGTCTGATGTACAACACTGGCATATGTAGAAAGTGATGCTTTACTTCAATTGGAGGGTCCGGCCCTTGGTCTTTTGACGATGAGGAAACCCGGCCCTCCACCGAGCAAACTTGCCGACCCCTGACCTACTGGTTGCCACGTTGTCGTCACTTTCTTTTTTCACATTCCTGTCGCTTCGTGTCTCCTGTGTTGTTGTTTTGTTGAGTTTTTCAAGAAGCTTTTAGATTTGGGTAAAGCCAAACGTGGTTAAGGCAGGGTTTAAGAGGTTAAATTCTGGACCAACAGCATCAAAAGTTGGATCTAAAGGAGCGACTGAAGTGCAGATATTAAAGAGTTGAATGAAAGCGTCCCTAAAGTTTAGGTCAGAGAATAAACATCCCAAAGAGGGCGTTTGGTTTCTTGTTTACTCTGACGTTGAAACAAAGCGGTTCAGGGAGAATCGGCGTCTCGTCTCTGTGGTTAAACACAGACGACGCTAATGATGAACCTGCCGCCGCGTCTCCGTGTCCTTTATGTTCGAGATCACGCCCGCGATAATCAGAACGGACGGCTCTGTCGCGTCGGCCGCCGTCTCCCCGTCCTCTCCAATTACCGCCTCCGTCGCCGTGACAACACCGTAAAAGAGCAAAGGAGCGTGTGATATCAAAGCACCCCCGCGTGGCTTCAGCGAAACGTTCAGTTCGAGTTTTCAGACGGGAGGAACTTTTTTTTGATCTGCTCCGACACCGAGCCCCGAGGTTCACAACGACTTCATTCAGAAAGTGCGACGAAAAGAGGCTAAATGTGCCTTTTATCTTCTTCAACAGCGGTTAGTCTGTGAGTCCCAAAACATTCAGGTTCAGGGCTGAAGCAGGGATTCCACGAGGCTTTCCAAAGCATTTAGTTATATATCTATGTATGTTTGTTAGATATATGAAACGTATGGGCTAAAAAGCATTGTTACGCAACTTCGCAAACTTTTCTGCCCGAGTTCCACCCAAAGAGACTATGGGCTCTTGGAAATACCACCAATGTGACGGACTATAGTGTGAAATACTGATCTGTGAGGGGGTATTCTGCTTTTTTCAATCACATAGCACCAGTCTATATCACACTACAATGATGACAAACCTTCTGTTGGTCTGTAAATGCAGTAAATTAGAATAACTGCCTTGTATAAAATGTCTCTCTCAAAATGGCTGTAGTGAATGTCTTGAAATAGGCCTCTGTCTCTTTAAGAACTTCTGACTCTTTCCGACACGCCCCCTCCACACGCTGTCTGTGGCATCAGTAGGGAGGGGGCTCTGCTGAGGAGCAGTGGTTGGTTACTCGGCTGGTGACCAAAGCTCGGAGGCGTCTCCAGGAGGTGGGGGCGTTCCTAGGAGGACTCAGGCAAACCTATCCCTAAAATGGCCGCCATCAGAGTTTTTACAGATTACTCAAAAATACGTGAATGTGCCAAGGCAACACTTCAGGCATGTTTTTAATGAGGGAATGACAGAATAACATGATGTAAGGCTTGAAAAAGTCAATTTTTGAGGAGATTTGAGGCCTGATCTTGTGCCTGGCGCGAGGACAGCGTTGCTCCAAACGAGACAGTCCTCTTGCATGTGTGCAGCTGTTGTGCTATGAGACTGTGTCACTAGAGGGCGTCGCTTATTTTTACAATAAATAGACGTCATTGGCAGTCAATGAGTTAAAAACAGACGGAAAATGGATAAATCGTAAAATTGAGTCCACCGCTCCATCTCCCCCCAACATGCGGTTGATTTAGCAGCGTTTCAGGCGCTCTGTAGTGAAATGACTCCAGTGGAGAAGCAGAGACTTCCTGACGATCTGCTGCTTCACAAAGGTGTGGTGTTTTAAGAGGACGCGCTGGAGTTTTCTTTCTCTCACTCTGCTCTGAGCCAACCATTTAACTCCGCCCCTTTCCCATGAGTCTCCATGGAGACGGTTGTCAATCACAGCAGAGGCAGCAAGACAATAAAACTCAAACACTTTTGAAAACTCCACGGTTTATTAAGAGGTTTTACTTTTGAGAGAAGACGAGGAATATCTAAAACAGAAAAAACTATTTTTTAAATAAAGGTAATGTTTTCTTAATGGGTCTAATTGTAGCTGCATTATGAATATTAATGAGCAGGACTCTGAGCAGTTTCTTCATATGAAAGATCAGGAGACTTTTTAAAGTTTATTTCAAATAAAATCAATTAAAATCATAATTGTCCAAACTGAGTAAAAAAAAATAAATAAATAAAAGAATCGAGATTTTATTTTTGGCCAAATCGCCCAGCCCTTCTACAAGAAATAACGCTTTATTCATTTCCCCCTTTTTTCACTTTTCCCCATGAAGATTTCCTTAATCGCAATCGTGAGTAAAAAAAAAATCTATATTTGATTTTTTGGCCAAATCGCCAAGGCCTAATTTGTTCTTTGTATTATGTATTTTGTATTTTGTATGCATCTTAATATTGTGATGGACCCCCGTAAGACCTAGTTGCTACCCTGGTGTCAACTAATGGGGATCCTTATAACAAATAAACAAGTCAAGCTAGAAACGTTATTTATCCCACCGTGAGTTAAACACTAGGGCTGTTACAAAATATCGGATCAGACTTGAATCGCAATACTTTGTGCTGCAATACCAAGTATCAATAGAAGACAAACTGACCTTTAGAGCAACTGTAGTGACCCAAAAAGTAATAATTAAAAATGACAGAATAATCAATCAGTACGGAAGAAAAAAGTTCATAATTCACCTGATATAATCTGTCCTTTTGTGTATTTTTTCTCTTATTCTTTTGTCACTTTTACTCCTTTTCAGCCTAAGTCGTCGAAGCCCGCCAAGCCGCTGTACCCGCCCACCCGGAGGACGTGGGACAGTAACTACTTCGGGGTCCCGCTGGAGAACCTGGTCACGCAGGACCGGCCCATCCCGCTGTTCATCGAGAAGTGTGTGGATTATATCGAGAAAACCGGTACGTGGCAAAGGAAAGACCTGAAGTGAAAACTGCCGCTTTAGGTGTGCAAGCGTTTGGCAGTGTTGGGCTGTTGTGTTGTTGTGATTCAGCTTCTGTTTGTGTTCGGATCTTTCTGATTTTGGAGCGGTGTTTTTTAAGAAGTGCAGGTGCCGTCCGTTTGTTGATATCGAGAAGCGACAGTGAAACATTGGCAGTGCGTTTGTGTCGTGTGATTGTGTAATCGCAGAAAGACTCTTCACTTTTCCCGTCTTTCAGGGCGAAACGACAAGCCAACGCAGGTCGATGGCGTTTTTTAATTAGCCGCTCTCATGTTTCGCCTGCGCAAAGTTGGATCGGGTTCAGAAACGTTTCCAAGATCAGAGCGGCGATTAGAGAGAGATTTACAGCTCGGTGTCTTCACTAATCTCTGCACAGGCGAGAGCGAGCGCAGCCACATTTGTTAGTACTTTCTTTTGGGCATATTTCACTTTGTGCTTTTGTTTTTTAAAGTAGAGGTGGGGATATGTCGTCTATAAGGTTTTATCAAAAGTGCTGTTTGCTGTTTGTTCAATGTTGAGTAAATGAGGGAAAGTTGGGAAAAAATACACAAAAAAGTGGGGGGGAAATTAAAATTGAGGGGGGGAACAAAAAAGAAAATTGAAAAAATTGTGGGGAATGCAACAAAAATAAAAGAAATTAATTAAAAAGGGCAGAACATTGGGAAAAATAGGGGGACATTTTTGAAAAAAAGAATTGAAAATTATAGGGGAAAAATGGAGGGTTAAAAAAAAAGAGGGAAAATCAGGAAACATATGGGGAAAGCGTAGAAAAAAGCAAAAAAATTGGGGAAAATATAGGGGGGAAAAGTGGCAAAAATGGAAAAAAAATAGAGTGAAATTTGGGGTAAAAATAGGGCGACTAAGATGGAAAAAGAAATTAAAAATGGGGAAAGAATAAGGAAATTGTGAGTAGGGCTGGGTACCTTTTTTTTTGTAACAACAGAAGTAACTTCAGGCTCTGTGAGGCTAAAGGTAAATCCCATGTGCTTCTTTGTCACTGCTTTTCCCTTTGTCTAAGAGTCTAGTTTCTTATTCAGTCCTAGTTTAGTCCTGGGTTTTTTCTCCTTTTTGCTGTAAGTCCTGGTTTAGTCCTGGCTCAGACGCGGCTCTGCCATCTCTGATAACGACTAAAGTGTTAGTAACTTATCGCTTTGCTTCGCTTTAAGAAAACATCTGCATTTGCGCTGCTCATGAGTTCAGGCTTTTTTATTGACGTCTGGAGAGAAAAAGTACAGAAAATTAACCAAAAAAAAGAAAGTTTTCGATACCGCCCCCATAGGAGCTTTTCGGTCGGTACCAAGTAGGTACCGTTTAACAGTACCAGCCCTAATCGTGAGGGGAAAGTGAGTTTTGGTTTAACTATAGCCAGTAAAAGCACATTGTTTCTTGTTCTAGACGATCATTTTCAAGGGAAGTTATTTCTTGTGGCAGTCGAGCTTTGGAAATGTTAAATGTGCTGCGTTTTCCCCCGTAGCAGATCGACGGTTGACATTTTTCTGACGCTGAACGTTGCCTTCAGGGAATCGGATTAAATTTGGCCCAAACGTTCACTTACACTCAACACTCGGCTCTGCTCACGTCTCGTCTGCTGCAGAACGCCACAGCTATTCACGATCAAATCTAATGTTAAAAACGATGGCAAATCACGAAAAGGAAAATGTCGAGACGCTGCTGAAAACAGGGATCGTTAGTTTTCTCCCAACATCTTAGTTTTAATGTCGGAGTAAAGGAGAGGCCAAACTCTTTTCAAACTCTTTTCCCTGGTCTTCTCCGCGATTATTCATTCCCAAATACTTAGGCCTAATAATTACTATATCGACTTATTGCTCAGTAAGTAAAATGAAGGACGATCACATTTTCAGTCTCCCTAAATGTGCCATAAGTGCTGCATGCATTTGTAATGTAATTTAATGTAATGTAAAGCGGAACTAAGTAACTTGTTTACATTAATAAATCCTCTCCGTAGTTCCTGTGGGGGTAATACAAGTGTTAAAGAGATGATTGGGGGTCTTTCATCTCCCCCTGGTGTCTCTGGCCAGAAAACCACACTTACAACTTGACTGCCACCGGACCGGAGTCACCAATACACACTAATAAAATCACGAAGAAGGAGCTAACAGGCTAACGGGCAAAGCTAACTGTGGGCTAGCGCCACTTAAACAGTATTTACAGCCAAGTTTGAGTGAAAAAAATAAAAGATTGGATGAACAATATCCCTCTGTCCCTTTGTCTTTTCTGTCAGCGTAGTGTTTACTGTCACGGACAATTAACCTCTTAACTCCCACCTGGACACGTTTTCTCTGTTTCTCTCAAAACAGAGGCAAAAAACGAGAAGAAAAGGAGGATGTAAACGCAACAAAAAAAAGCTAAAAAGTGACCAAAATAAGCGACAAAAATGACAAAAATCCAGCAAAAAAAGGGACAAAATCCTGCAGAAAAAAAGACAAAAATCCTGCAGAAAAATGAAGAAAATCCAGCAGAAAAATGAAGAAAATCCAGCAGAAAAAAGACAAAAATCCAGCAAAAAAAGTGACAAAAATCCATCAGAAAAAAGACAAAAATCCAGCAGAAAAAAGTTACAATAATCCAGCAAAAAAAAAGACAAAAATCCAGCAAAAAAGTGACCAAAATCCAGCAAAAAAAGGACAAAAATCCAGCAAAAAAAGGACAAAAATCCAGCAAAAAAGTGACAAAAATCCATCAGAAAAAAGTGACAAAAATCCAGCAGAAAAAAAGACAAAAATCCAGCAGAAAAATGAAGAAAATCCAGCAGAAAAAAAGACAAAAATCCAGCAGAAAAATGAAGAAAATCCATCAAAAAAGTGACAAAAATCCAGCAGAAAAAAGACAAAAATCCAGCAGAAAAATGAAGAAAATCCACCAGAAAAAAAACAAAAATCAAGAAAAAAAAGACAATAATCCAGCAAAAAAGTGACAAAAGAGCAGCTAAAAAGTGACAAAAACACAAGGGGAATAAAAAGTGACGACAATGGCAAAGAGGAGAGAATGGATTTGGCGGGTGGTAAGAGGTTAATAAATTAAAATAATCTTGCTACGACACCTGCAGTTGCGCTCATGGCCTCTAGCTGTAACAGTTACTTAGTACTGCTTTAACCTAACCAGGTTTAATTTAACACAGAAGTGAGTTTTGTCTGGAAAGATTTCACCAGAATATTGTAGATTAAATATCAATCAATATCACGATTTTCCAAAATGTTCCAAACTTTTACAAAATTTCCTAAACTGTCTCCCACAAAGGAAATCGCAGATACACATGTTAAAGGGAGAGTTTGGTCTATGCTCTGATGTTAAGGAGGTCTAAACGTTGTCGTTTTTGCGAACCACTGGAAAAGCAGGATTGGATTGTTATTAATTGTCGCGAGCCTTTAGTTAATCCTCCTTTAGATGATTTTGTCCTTGTTTACTCCACGCATTAAATTCAGCGTGAGTATCTCCAGCGTCGGTCCCTCTCTCCTCGGCGGCGGCGGCATTAGCGCTGGTGCCTTTTTGAGTTTAATCCGTGGTGAAATCCTGGATGTTTTGACGTTCGTCGGAGGATTACTCTCCCAGCAGTAAATGTCTCTGTTTTTAGATGTCGTTTCAGTGCAGACGCGGGGAGGACGTGTTTCATAACCGAGAAGCCGCAGTCATGTTTAATCTGGAAACCGCTGCAGGAGGATCTAACCACGGGTTTAGGACGGGGCTGTTTTTGATACAACAGGCTGCATCGATGAGAATTAACTGTGAAAACAAACCTGGTTATTTTACTTATGGCTATAGAGTGTTGCTCCCTGGTCTTTCCCACGGTTATTCATTCACAAATACTGACTGATGTTTGGTATCCACGTGTAGCACGAAAGGCTGTGACCGAGATGACGCTGTAATCCAAACATGGTCATTTCCTGTGTGGGAGACAGCAGCGGCTAAAGACGGGACAAATATACACAGGTGCATGTGCAGACAAAGGGACTAAACTTTAGGACCTTCTATCCTTTCTTTCTTTCTTTCTTTCTTTCTTTCTTTCTTTCTTTCTTTCTTTCTTTCTTTCTTTCTTTCTTTCTTTCTTTCTTTCTTTCTTTCTTTCTTTCTTTCTTTCTTTCTTTCTTTCTTTCTTTCTTTCTTTCTTTCTTTCTTTCATTCGTTCCTTCTTTACTTTTTTCTTTCCTTCTTTCTTTCCTTCCTTCTTTCCTTTTTTCTTTCCTTCTTTCTTTCCTTCCTTCTTTACTTTCTTTCTTTCCTTCTTTCTTTACTTCCTTCCTTCCTTCATTCGTTCCTTCTTTCTTCCTTCCAAACGTAGTTTACCACCACCGAGTATGGAGTGAATGTACAATTGTCTCATGTAAAGCGCTTTGTGACTATATGTCTGTGAAAGGCGCTATATAAATAAAGATCTTCTTCTTCTTCTTCTTCCTTACTTCTTTCTTTAATTCCTTCATTCATTCGTTCCTTCCTTCTTTCTTTCCTTCCTTCCTTCATTTATTCATTCTTTCTTTACTTCCTTCATCCGTTCCTTCCTTTCTTCCTTCCTTCCTTCTTTACTTCTTTACTTCCTTCATTCTTTCTTTCCTTCCTTCTTTCTTTCCTTTCTTCCTTCATTTCTTCCTCCTTTCTTTACTTTCTTTACTTTCTTCCTTTTTTCTTTCCTTTTTTCCTTCTTTTCTTCTAGGGACCAAATTTTAGGGCCGTTTTCATTCCAGTCTTTGACGGACTATAGGCCAGAGTAGCGCCTCATTTGAACGCTAAGACCTACATCTAATAAACGGACCTTGTTCCTCGTGTTTTTTTGTCGCTTCTGTTTTTGTTGCTCTTTGTTGCATCTTCATCCTTGTTTTCATCTCATTTTTGACACATTTTTGAACCCAAATCAACAAGGCAAAGTTGGATCGGGCCGAAGTATGTGCAGCTTTATGAGACTGGGGTCCTTCCCTCCTCCACGCTGGTGTGAGTCTTGCCCGGATACCTCCTCGTTTGTCTCTGTTTTGCTGCAGGCGTGGGGGGGGGGGGACTCCTGGTGCCGGTCAGATTCGTGGTTAGCCGTGTGTCCGGCTACAAATAAGGCCCATTTTCTCTTCTTTCTTCTTCATTTGGTCAGAGCAGAGAGAGGGAGGGAGAGACTCTCACTCCGGGGCGGCCTTCGTGACCTCTGACCTCAGCGCTCGGGGTCAGGGGGCGACTAAATGTTTATGTTTCTGAGGAGGAGAAGCACTTGTCTCTTTAAGTACAGTCAAGAGGAGGAGGAGTGAGTAAGTAGAGGAATATTAAACATACCTCCTTAAACTAGCTGTGTTTAGTTTTACTCAAAAAACTAAATAAACCGTAATTTTAAGTCACGTATCTCACAGTTAATCCGAGGTATTTCAGTGGAAATGTTCCGTGCGTTAAAGTGACTAACTGTTCAGAAATGTACGACCTTCGTTTGAGATAAGGCCGAGGGAGGATGGCAGCCTCCCGTCGAGAGTTACTGCCGGAGTTTTTACATTTTTATTTCATGTGAAGCTAAACACCTGCGACTTCGAGAGCTGGAAATGACGAGGACGGAGAGGATGAGTTAAGGACGACTCATGCTCTTGTTTCACATGAATGAGGAGAAGGGGGGCTGAAAGATTGTGATTTTTAGAAACTTTATTCTATAGTTCACTTTAACATTTAAATATAATGACTTCATATCATCAAACTGTCAGAGCAAAACAAAAATAGGGTAAGATTGAGTTAAATTTGTAAATCATGACTGGGGTGGGATCCTCTGGGTGCCTCACGATTCCATACGATACACGATACAGGGCTTACAATTTAGATTATTACACTTGACGATTAGAAAAATGGCATAATGGAGAAACGATAATTAAGGATGCCCTCCCATGTGTCCATCTAAAGGCCTATTCATACTCCACAAGACGGGAGAACTTTGTTCTTGTTCTTGAGGCAAAAAGAACGAGAACAAAGTTCGTCTGGGCTCTGACATTTCATTCTCCACAAGACGTGTTTCTGCCGAACTGCCACGCCCCCTTTTCCGCAGCCAAAACAAACAAGGAATGACTGAAATAAAACGAGCTATTCGAGTTTAAACTATTATAAAATGTATCAGTTATGATATTGCAAACATTTTGAAGATTGACCATGTGCGTGTCCTTGTAATCCTTCAGTGAAGTATTTTACTGCCGTGAGCGGTGCCTCAAAACTATCCATGTTGTCTCCGTTTTCCGCACCGGTGTTAGGACGTAAACATTGGATTCTCACTTCCCACTTCCGCCAAAATAACTCCGCCCACTAAAAATCCAGCCAATCACAGCCAGAGTTCTCAAAATGACTTCATTTTGTAAGTTCTTGCGTCTTGTGGAGCATGAATAGGCCTTAAAGCATGTAAGTCCGTCCTGTGTGGTGTGAGTGTGATAATGAGTGCATTATTATGGAACATTATGGAACTTTTTATGTGAAGGAAAAAAGCGTGTAATTTATTTATTTTATTTTATTTATTGGTTTATTTGGTCGGGACAGTGCATGTTAATGAACGTACATGGGTCTCATGCATGTAAACAAGCCACACCGGATTGTAGCCTTGGGCTAATTTCCATCCGTCGTCCCCCATGCGCACTCTCAAACACACTCTCATACATCCTGACCTATTGTACATGTTTTTTGTGGTAGGGGAAACCGGAGTACCCGGAGGAAACCTACGCAGACACGGGGAGAACATGCAAACTCCACACAGAAAGGCCCCGTCCCTGGTGGGAATCGAACCCAGACCTTCTTGCTGTGAAGCACGAGCGCTAACCACTGTGCACTCCTATTTGTCTTGTTATGGCTTTTGTTGTCATGTTGTTTATTTACATCTCGTTTTTGTCACTTGTCAATATTTTGGCGCTTTTTTCAGGAAGTTTTTATGTGGGTAATGCCTGGCTGGAGAAAATCTGCTCAGTTTAGTCGGGGGTTAAGAGGTTAAAAGCCTAATAATTCACTCTATATACAGTCAAAGCCACTGACTCACGATAAGGAGGGAGGTTTGACCCTGTTGTGTTTCCGTACAGAAGGGGATTCATGCCACATTTTCATGTTTTTGAACCTTTAATTTAATTTTCAAACTGAATCACGCACTGGGCATTATGGACTGGCCCAAACCAGTGAATCCCTCTTGTATGGCCGTCCTCTGAGACTTCCAGACAGTTTTTGTAATATATTTCTCCAAAGTGAGCGTCTCCTGACCTTGTTTGAGACGTGGAAGCAGCAGCTGCCGTGCTCCTGTGCAGCAGCGATTTGAATAATTAACTGAGCGCCTCTAATGCTCTCCCAAATTGTGGATATTTAATGCGGTTTCCCTTTTAACCTTTTCTGAGCAGACGCAGAAGTCGTTGTGAGTGTAAAGTTTAGGATGTGGACCCTAAACCCGGGCAAAGCCTTGGTAAATACGGCGGGTGTGGAGTTCAGCGCAGTAGGATTAGCTGATTCTGTGTTTTTATAAGGGCATTTTGGCAGACGCCGGCCCCGGGCGCAGTCTGTGCTCTGAATACATTTGAATATCTCAGGAAAATGACGAAACTTAACCTGGAGACGAGCAGAAGGGAACTCATCCAGGTCACATGTGGTACTTTATAAAACCGAAATAATCTGGACTAGATTTAACCTCTTAGCTCCCACCTGAACGCATCCCATTTTCTCCAGTTTGGCTTTACCCTAATCAAAAAGGACCAAAACAGCCACAAAAAATGAGAAGAAAACAAGGATGTAAAAGCAACAAACGTGACAAAAATTAAACAAACATGTGGCAAAAATTAAACAAAAATGTGACAAAAAAATCAACCAAAAAGTGACAAAAACTCAACCAAAATGTGGCAAAAAAATCAACAAAAATGTGACAAAAACTCAACCAAAAAGTGACAAAAACTTAAACAAAAAGTGACAAAAAAATCAACAGAAATGTGACAAAAACTCAACCAAAATGTGGCAAAAAAATCAACAAAAATGTGACAAAAACTCAACCAAAAAGTGACAAAAACTTAACCAAAAAGTGACAAAAAAATCAACAAAAATGTGACAAAAACTCAACCAAAAAGTGACAAAAATATCAACAAAAATGTGACAAAAATTCAACAAAAATGTGACAAAAATTCAGCAAAAAATGTGACAAAAATTCAGCAAAAAATGACAAAAAATCAACCAAAAGTGACAAAAAACTCATCCAAAAGTTACAAAAATTCAACAAAAATGTGACAAAAATTCAACAAAAAAAGTGACAAAAACTCAACCAAAAAGTGACAAAAACTCAACCAAAAAGTGACAAAAACTCAACCAAAAAGTGACAAAAAAATCAACAAAAATGTGACAAAAAATCAACCAAAAATGTGACAAAAACTCAACCAAAATGTGACAAAAACTCAACCAAAATGTGACAAAAACTCAACCAAAAAGTGACAAAAAAAAATCAACAAAAATGTGACAAAAATTCAACAAAAATGTAACAAAAACTCAACCAAAAAGTGACAAAAAAATCAACAAAAATGTGACAAAAATTCAGCAAAAAAAATGACAAAAAATCAACAAAAAATGTGGCAAAAATTCAACAAAAAGTGACAAAAAACTAAACCAAAAAGTGACAAAAATTCAACAAAAATGTCACACAAAAAAACATAGAAAAGGTGACACAACACAGCAACAACCCGAGGAAAAAGGTCAGTTTTGTGGGTCTTAGCTTTCAAATGAGGTGTTACACAGACCTATATAATAGCCAAAGAGGACAGAATGCACTTGGTTCAGGCGGGTGGTAAGAGGTTGAGTCGTAAGTTGATTCTAAAAGGTTTGCTGCAAACAAAACCCGTTTCAACTTCTCACAATAATGCCTGCAGCGTTTGAGTGGCAGACATGTTCACCAGAATCATCGAGCCCCGTTCTCTGCTAATCAATCAAAAGCAATTTGCCGGTTTGTTTTCCCTCTGCTCTGCAATAAATAAACAGCACATTTGTCTGACGCTCTGGAAACTACATAAAGTTTCTATAGTGTGGCTGAAAGAACTTCTCTGGAAACGCAAGAAGATGGAGAGGAGTGAGAGGGAAAGGCTGATGGCACTTTAATACCTCACTTCTGTATTATTAGAGAAAATCAATGTGTAACAAACACATTAGTCGCACTAGCTCACAGCTAACAGTGTGGGGGTAATGTATTACAAAGGCAACGAGTTACAGGAATATATTAACACAACATACAATAATATATTAGTCATTACAATTGAATTAACTCAACTTACAAGGGCATTTAATTAACCCCCGTCTTAAAGGAACAGGTCACTGTTCGAGATATGTTCTTACCTGAGCTTAGACGAGTTGATTCTTACCTGTCTGGTCTTTGTGCCCGTGTAAGAGCGTGGTCACTTCTAACTTCACCCCCGCTTGGAGCTATAGGAATATACTGGGAGAGGCCAAATGCTAGCAACATCTTTGGTTGTTTTTAGTGACTGAGCGTACGCACAAAGACAAGACAGGTACACATCAACTCGTCTAAGCTCAGGTAAGAACATATCACAGCATGGAAGAACTGTGGCCTGTTCCTTTAACCAAGTTTACTGCCTATAGGCCATAGTAACGCCTCATTTGAAAGCTAAGACCTACAAAACTCATCCTTGTTGTTTCTGCTCGCTCCCTTTTGTCACGTTTTTGTCGCTGTTTTCTTGCATTTTCAGTTTTGTTGCTCTTTTGACACTTTTTGAAGAAGCTTTTGGATTTGAGAGAATGTGCTCGGTTCAGGTGGAGGTTAAGAGGTTAAAGGGAGTAGATGTAAGGTCATTTTTATGCTCACTACTGCCACCTCAGGTCTTACGCGTAACTGCAGGTTCTGCATTAAGACAGTGCAGGATTTAGAGGCAGTTGTGGTGAACAGGCTGGAACATGTAGGGGGAGGAAGATACTTAATATTAAATTTTTAAGCTCTGTATGGTCCCTTTAAAAATATTGAAATGCAAAATGAAGTCTGTGTCAGTGATTGTGTGGTTGAAAATGTAATGGGAGAATGTGCGTCATGAACAGGTAGCGCTCGTGTGTGCTGGATATGGAAATGGTGGAACTTTGCATATTTCTATGGTAACTTTATCACTCTAATGTAAATCGTGAGATGCAGTTATTATTAGCCGAGTTCTTAACGGGAAAACAAATGTGAAACGCAGTTCTGAGGGTATTATCGGCACACATGAACTTCCTTTACTGTGTAGTGACTTCTGTAAATAAATGAATGTGCAGCTCAAATAAGCTAAACTGAAACTCCTCCCAAATAAAATGCACCCAAACAAGTTGGACACGGGTGGATCAGATCTGCTGTTGTCTTTGGTTCATGTCGACAAAACAAAACATGAGAGAAGGGGAGAAAGTGAAGGAAAAGGAACTCTTTGACTGCGCTTTTGTTCAGTGGCTTTATTACTATATTCAAGTTATTATTTGCCAAAAATAACTCAAAGTAGTGTAACTATACAGGGTGTCCGCGGGGTCTTAAAAAGTCTAAAATTCAAGAATCCAAATTTAAAGCCTTAAAAAGTCTAAAATTGGGCCTATTTGGTCTTAAATCCAGGGTAAACTGGTCTTAAAAATGAACGTTCAACGACCCAATTATTTGCGCACAATTTAGTTTAAAAAGTCGACAAAGTGACAGAAGCAGCGATGAGGAGCCGCCCGGTGCCGCTCATGGTCCGAGAGAAGCGACGCTGAAGCACTGGCCGCCACAAACAACGTAAACTCAGCGATAGTCGAGCGAGGCAGAAGGACTCTCCTTCAGAGCTTTATCCGCCCAAAAAAACCATTGAAGTCAGCAGAGTTTAGGAATCCAGAACATGACCAAGGTGTCGCTGATGGATCCGTAATGCTGCTGTCGGTGGAAAGATACGTCCAATATGAAACAACGTGGAGATAATCCTTCACTGTAAATATCCAACTCAAGGTAAAGAACGGCATAATTCACAATAAAGTTTGTCCAAATGTTGGAAACACAAAGCGAACGCTCCTCTGCTCAGGGACAGAAGGAAAGAGAAAGTCCTGTTACTTTAGAAACACGTTTCTCACTTTGTTCATCAAAACATCTGACAAACAAGTTTAGAAAAAATAAAACCTAGACTAGATTCTGGCCTAATAATAATATCATTAAAATAATGATGATCATTAATGAGTTGTAAAGTTGACAGTGTTTTGGTTTGTTCTTTACAAACGAGTGGAAAAGCTGCTTTTATTTTTAGAAACAGTGAATGTTTAACCAGCTCAAGTATTACAAAGCATTTTAAATACAAAAACTAAATATATGTTGTTTTCTTTCATTCAGTCGATAATTGTGAGTAATTATTCAATCTCAATATTCTTATTATGGGATAAGGTTGTTAAAACTTGAATGGTTGTTAAAATGCCTAATGTGAAAAATGAAGTTCTTAAATCTGTACATCCCACTGTGAAATCAGAAGCAACAGTTTCACACTTCGATTTTTGTGACAGTGATTTTCTTTACAGTCCATTTATAGATTGCGCGTTCAAAAACAGGTCTTGTTTTTGAGATACCCTGCTATAGCTGTAACTACATATATATTACAGTTTTACAGTAACTTGCCCAACACTGGCTTACGACAGACAGCCGTCATTCTGAACCACAGTGTGTGTTCCCCTCATAAATGTTTCTGAATATTGAAACGTCGGCTTTTACTCGACACTGAAGGGACGAGTAAATCTCCGCCGCAGGACCTCGGGCTTCGTCGGCAGAGCGAGCGCTGTTTGATGGCGGCATTACATGGAAACATTAAACAGAGCGGACAGTAAAAGCATCAGGAGCTTTTAATTATCCGTTTCCTCAGAGCGAAGGATAAACAGACCCGTCTCCGGGGACAGACCGTTCGTTTAGCTCAGACTCTGACGGGGAAGAGCAGAGGCCGGAGACACAAGACTCACAATCCAGGACTGAGGAAGGTAAAAGTGATTCAGCTAATTTACCAAACGCCTCGTCCTGTGAGTTCTGCTTTGGTCATGGCTGGAGCAGATTATTCCAGAGCTTAATGGCCTCGTCCTAAAGCCAATGACATAATTTCATTGCAGTAAGCCTCCCTCCTCGCTCCCTCCTCTCTCTCCTCCGGTTTTGCGACGCCTGTAGCGAAGTGACTGAGTTAAAGCAGATTATTGCGGCTCTTTGAAGTCTCATCTCCCTCTTTTTTCCACTTTACAGGATTTTCGGACAAAACTCCAGTAGATTTATTTAAAAATAACCCTCTTCCCGGCACCACGCGACCCGATGAGGCGCCGCTAATGTCCACCCACAATGAACGAGGCTCGGTTTTAGATGCTGCTTTTCACAAAGGAGTATCTACTTCCTGAACAGCGATGCGTCGTCCAAATATGGTCGTTTACTTCTGAGGAGGGGTTTCCTACAAATACAGCAGATGTTACAACACTGTGCAAAAAGCATAAACCAATGCAGTTCATAATATTTACAGGCAGTGCCATTATACGTATACTCAGCCCCCACCCTTACAGCAGAGGTAGGCACGTTTGCTTGATCGAGGGCCGTTTTTTTTTCATCGTGAAAAGACCGAGGGCCGAACCCCCGAAATTGTCGCCTGAAGTCAAGTGTCACTTTCAACAAATGCCAGTTGTTTGTCATTATGACGTAAGTGGCTGTTCTGCTAAGAAATGTAAAGGAATTGACTGTATGTTTCACATTTTTGAGTAGTTTAACCTCTTGCCACCCGCCATAACCGAGCGCATTTTCTCCAGTTCAACTTTACCCAAACCTAAAAGCTTCTTAACTGGAGCTAAGACCTGCAAAACTGATCGTAACTTTTTTGTTGCATTGCTGCCATGTTTTTTTCACAGTAGTGTCGCATTTTTTGTATTTTTTTTTGTCATGTTTTTGTAGTTATTTTGTTGCTTCTGTCTCTTTTTTGTGGCTATATTTTTGGTGTATTTTTGTAACGTTTTTTTGTCGCTCTTCTGTCATTTTTTTCGGCGAGTTTTCACCCTCGTTTTCAAGCTTTTAGATTTGGGTAAAGCCAAACTGGACAGAATGTGCTCGGTTCCAGTGGGGCTTACGAGGTAAACAGGCCTTCGATCTCTGATTTTGTAAAGTTGTTTCTCAAAATCATCTTGAGGGCCAGACCTTCCATGCTGGAGGGCCGGATTTGGCCCCCGGGCCTGACGTTGCCTACCCCTACCCTACAGAAAGATTTAGTTGTTGTCATCTTTAAAGCTGATTTGTCTGAGTTCCTTGAAAATGTTATAGTCTGAGTGAAACGCTTACAAATTTAACAGAATGTGTGACTTGTTGAGTTTCCGGGCCTTCATTTAAAAGTAAAGTTACTTCTCATGGACCAGTGAGTTTTCCTGCGCACTCTCCTCTCTCCTCATTTTTATTCCCCGACTGCGCTGCCTGTGAAGAACCTTGGCCAGGTCGTGTTTGTAAATGAGAATTGATTCTCATTGATTCGGCCGACACGGTGGCGCAGGGGTTAGTGCTCGTGCTTCACAGCCAGAATGTCCCGGGACAAGATATTTACACTTAAAGGGGGGGGTATTATGCAAAATAGACTTTTTCAAGCTTTCCATCATGTTATTCTGTCACTCCCTCATTAAAAACACGCCTGAAGTGTTGCCTTGGCACATTCACGTATTTTTGAGTAATCTGTAAAAACTCTGATGGCGGCCATTTTAGGGATAGGTTTGCCTGAGTCCTCCTAGGAACGCCCCCACCTCCTGGAGACGCCTCCGAGCTTTCGTCACCAGCCGAGTGACCAACCACTGCTCCTCAGCAGAACCCCCTCCCCACTGATGCCACAGACAGCGTGTGGAGGGGGCGTGTCTAAAGGCTCAGAGGTTCTTAAAGAGACAGAGGCCTATTTCAAGACATTCACTACAGCCATTTTGAGAGAGACATTTTATACAAGTCAGTTATTCTAATTTACTGCATTTACAGACCAACAGAAGGTTTGGTCATCATTGTAGTGTGATATAGACTGGTGCTACGTGACTGAAAAAAGCAGAATACCCCCTCTTTAAAGGGACTACATGGAGTTGGTCATTTTATACTCACTGCTGCCACCTCAGGTCGTACGTGTAACTGCAGCTTCTATATTAAGCTCGTGCATGACGGCACTTCAGACATGAATTGTGACATGTAGGGGGAGGAAAATACTTTAGTTTTAACATTTTTAAACTCTGTATAGTCCCTTTTAAAAGTCGTGATGTATTGGCTTTGGTCTGACATAAATCTTGTTAAGTGGAACTATCGTTCCTTATGGACAGTTTTCTTGAAATTCGACTCTCAAGTCATTATTTCAAGATTACTTTTTGTAGGGGTGAGGAGCTCAGTTACCCGAGAGGAGCTCGGAGTAGAGTTGCTGCTTCTTCACATTGAAAGGAGCAGCTGAGGTGGCTCGGGCACCAGATGCCTCCTGGTCGCCTCCCTCGGGAGGTGTTCCAGGCATGTCCTAGTGGGACAGGGCCTCGTGGAAGGCCCAGGGCACGCTGGAGGGACTATGTCTCCGAGCTGGCCTGGTGTGGCCTCGGGGTCAGAACATCTGGAGGAGGTGTGTGTGGATCGGGAAGTCTGAGCGTCTCTGCTGAGACCCGGCCCCGGATAAAGCGGAAGAAAATGGATGGATGGATACTTTGTGCAGTGAATAAGCAAAATAAAAAATTAACTTGGCAAAATAAATTATACATTTCTCAATCTTACAGACTATCTTTTTTTAGAGGGATTGTTTAGTATCTAATTCCTGCCTGATTTATTGAGCTTTAACCCTGAAAAACAAGACATTTCTCGGTTTTTCAAAAACTAAAGACTCAAAATCCCTCTGAGCAAATCTTTGTAACTAATATGTCACAGAATAAAACATCAATTTAAACCTGTTTAATCCATTAATCAGATTTCATCACTGAAAAAAACAGCCCATTTTTATACAAATGCATTAAATGACTCATAATTATGTCAGTGATGCAGCTAAAGTTTGACAGTGATGTCTGTGCGTTTATTCTGTCTCCACCTGCAGCGTCTTCATTCCTGCCGTGTGTTTTATGAGGCGTCGTAGTGAAGTGTGTGTGTGTGTGTGTGTGTGTGTCTGTCTGTGTGTGTGCGTGCGTGCGTGCGTGCGTGCGTGTGTGTGTGTGTGTGTGTGTGTGTCTGTGTGTGTGTGTGTGTGTGTGTGTGTGTGTGTCTGGACTTGTCTGTTGCTGCGTTGTTGTTATTGTGGACTTCCCGTTCGCAGGAAGCCGGATCGTTTCTATTGAATGTGATGTCAGAGCAGCTGAGTTCGATAAAGCTCCGCCTCCTCCTCCTCTCGCCGCGTAACAGTTTCTCCTCGTGTTCAGCTCTGATGAAGAGTCTGTAAAACCGTCGCCAGGGTTTTCTTTTAAGTGTCAGACTCTGTTCTGGAGATGTTGGGCCGTTCCTCCTCCTCCTCGGGGGGAGTTCTCGCACTAAGAGGCCGACCTTTCCGATTAATCCAGGTCATTGAACTCAGCACTTCCCCACAGCGACGCTTTCACTGACACCAGGAAACTCCTCACGACCTTGTGCTTCAGAACGTGAATCACTGTGTTCACCACGGAGCTGAATCAGAGCTGAGACACATCAGGACAAGACAATAACGACTGCTGTTTGGAGAGAGTTTATATTTACTATGTCGAGTGTATCTCAATGTCAAGACATGAGGGAAAACTGGGAAATATTGAAGAAATTAATTGAAAGAAGGAGAAATGAGCAACTTCCTGACGATCTGCTGTTTTCTTATGGGCCTAATTGTAGCTACATTATGAAATATTAATGAGCAGGATTCTGAGCAGTTTCTTCATATGAAAGATCAGGAGACTTTGTAAAGTTTATTCTAAATAAAATCGATTAAAATCCTAATCGTCCGAGTAAAAAAATTGAGATTTTGTTTTTTGACCATGTCGCCCAGCCCTAATGTTGAGGAAGATTAAGAGAAAAAAATGGGGGGAAATTGTGAAAAGAAATAGAAATAAAATGGGGGAAAAGTAGGGAGAACTTGAAAATAAAAATGGGGGAAGAAGGGAAGGCAATTTTGGAGAAAACAATGGGAAAAATTGGTTTATTAGGGGAAAATGAGGGAAAAGTGAGTGAAAAGAAAAATGGGGAAAATTTTGAAGAAATTGATCGACATAATGGGGGGAATAAAAGCAACTGTGGGATGTTGTGAGAAATGGGGGAGTTGAAAAGTTTGGGGGGAAACATGTAATAAAAAAAGTAGATAATAATCGGAGGAACGTGGGGGCTAATTTTTAATAAAACCAGGGAAAAGTGAGGAGGGAAAAAGAAATATACATTTAAAAAAGTGGGGGGAAGAAGGGAAAACAATTTTGGAGAAAACATTGGGAAAGATTGTTTAATTAGGGGAAAAGTTGTTTGAAAATAGTCTGAAAAATATATATATATATATATATATAAATTAAGAAAAAGTTGAGGGAACAGTGAGTGAAAAGAAAAATTGGGAAAATTTTGAAGAAATTGATTAAGTTGAAAGGTTTTGGGGGAAAAAGTGTAATTAAGAAAAAAAGATAATAATGGGGAAAACCTGGGGAAAAGAAATAGGAAAATCGGGTTTAACGCCGGTCTTAACCCAAATGTAAAAGGTTACAGCCTATAAGCCAGTATAACGCCTCATTTGAAAGCTAAGACCTACAAAACTGATCTAAACAGATCTTTTTCCTTGCATTGTTGTCACTGTTTTCCACATTTCTTTTCATTACATTTTTGAACTTTTTAAACTTTGTCACTTTACTGTTATTCCTCTTTTGTTGCATTTTCCTCGTTTCTCATTTTGTCGCTAGTTTTCAAGACGCTTCTAGATTTGGGTAAAGCCAAAGTGGAGAAAATGTGCTTGTTCCAGATGGGGGTTAAGAGGTTAATTAATATCACTTTGTTTTCGAGAAACTCCCCAAAAACAGTTTGATATTCAGTGTTGTCAGTATTGCGTAGGAACCTCCTCGTGCCCTTCTGTTTTCCAGCATTAATCTCTGCTGTTGCAGCGGCACTGACTCAGAGCGGGTTTAATCGGTTTAGTAGCCGCTCTTTATTACCATCGCGCTTGTGGTTTGTGACTCAGGCTGTGGTTTTTCGCCAGTAAATTGGTTTGAACTGGGAACAGTGGGAGCCCAGACCGCAGGAAATCGCCCACTGACGCTTCATTAGCTGTGGTTTCCTCAGAGGGAGACGCGGCAGGTGAACAGGGGGAAGGAAGCATCCATGTGAAGCTTTTACTGTGGATTATTGATATAAATATGAGGAAAAATGTGCTGTAGTGTAATGAGGGAGGGAGGGAGGGAGGGAGGGAGGGAGGGGAAGATGGAAGTGAAAAAGGGATGGAAGTGAAAAAGGGAAGGAAGGGAAGAAGAAAGAAAGAAGGAAGGGAAGAAGAAAGAAGGAAGGAAGGGAAGAAGAAGGAGAAAGAAAGAAAGAAAGATGGAAGGGAAGAAAGAAGGAAGGGAAGAAGAAAGAAGGAAGGAAGGGAAGAAAGAAAGGAGGAAGGGAAGAAGAAAGGAGGAAGGAAAGAAGAAAGGAGGAAGGAAGGGAAGAAAGAAGGAAGGGAAGAAGAAAGAAAGAAGGGAAGATGAAAGAAGGAAGGGAAGAAAGAAAGGAGGAAGGGAAGAAGAAAGGAGGAAGGGAGGAAGGAAGGAGGAAGGGAGGAAGGAAGGGAAGAAAGAAGGGAAGAAGAAAGAAGGAAGGAAGGAAGGAGGAAGGAAGGGAGGAAGGAAGGGAAGAAAGAAGGGAAGAAGAAAGAAAGAAGGGAAGAAGAAAGGAGGAAGGGAAGAAGAAAGGAGGAAGGGAGGAAGGAAGGAGGAAGGGAGGAAGGAAGGGAAGAAAGAAGGGAAGAAGAAAGGAGGAAGGAGGAAGGGAGGAAGGAAGGGAAGAAAGAAGGGAAGAAGAAAGGAGGAAGGAGGAAGGGAGGAAGGAAGGGAAGAAAGAAGGGAAGAAGAAAGAAAGAAGGGAAGAAGAAAGAAAGAAGGGAAGAAGAAAGAAAGAAGGGAAGAAGAAAGAAAGAAGGGAAGAAGAAAGAGGGAAGGAAGGGAAGAAGAAAGAATGAAGGGAAGAAGAAAGAAGGAAGGAAGGGAAGAAAGAAAGAAGGAAGGAAAGAAAGAAAGAAGGAAGGGAAGAAGAAAGAAGGAAGGAAGGGAAGAAGAAAGGAGGAAGGAAGGGAAGAAAGAAGGAAGGGAAGAAGAAAGAAAGAAAGAAGGAAGGGAAGAAGAAAGAAGGAAGGAAGGGAAGAAGAAAGGAGGAAGGAAGGGAAGAAAGAAGGAAGGGAAGAAGAAAGAAAGAAGGGAAGATGAAAGAAAGAAGGGAAGAAGAAAGAAAGAAGGGAAGAAGAAAGAAGGGAAGAAGAAAGAAAGAAGGGAAGAAGAAAGAAAGAAGGGAAGAAGAAAGAAGGAAGGGAAGAAGAAAGAAGGAAGGGAAGAAGAAAGAAAGAAGGGAAGATGAAAGAAGGAAGGGAAGAAAAAAGAAAGAAGGGAAGAAAAAAGAAAGAAGGGAAGAAGAAGGGAAGAAGAAAGAGGGAAGGAAGGGAAGAAGAAAGAATGAAGGGAAGAAGAAAGAAAGAAGGGAAGATGAAAGAAGGAAGG
Organism: Gobius niger; assembly: GCF_951799975.1. Taxonomy (NCBI): domain Eukaryota; kingdom Metazoa; phylum Chordata; class Actinopteri; order Gobiiformes; family Gobiidae; genus Gobius; species Gobius niger. The sequence goes on from NC_136867.1 coordinate 28,967,714, forward strand.
GAAGAAGAAAGAAAGAAGGGAAGATGAAAGAAGGAAGGGAAGAAGAAAGGAGGAAGGAAGGGAAGAAAGAAGGAAGGGAAGAAGAAAGAAAGAAGGGAAGATGAAAGAAGGAAGAGAAGAAGAAAGAAAGAAGGGAAGATGAAAGAAGGAAGGGAAGAAGAAAGAAAGAAGGGAAGATGAAAGAAGGAAGGGAAGAAGAAAGAAAGAAGGGAAGAAGAAAGAGGGAAGGAAGGGAAGAAGAAAGAATGAAGGGAAGAAGAAAGAAGGAAGGAAGGAAGGGAAGAAAGAAAGAAGGAAGGGAAGAAAGAAAGAAGGAAGGGAAGAAAGAAAGGAGGAAGGGAAGAAAGAAAGGAGGAAGGGAAGAAGAAAGGAGGAAGGGAGGAAGGAAGGGAAGAAAGAAGGAAGGGAAGAAGAAAGAAGGAAGGGAAGAAGAAAGAAGGAAGTTAAGAAAGAAAGGAGGAAGGGAGGAAGGAAGGGAAGAAAGAAAGGAAGAAGGGAAGAGGAAGGGAGGAAGGAAGGGAAGAAAGAAGGAAGGGAAGAAGAAAGAAAGAAGGGAAGAAGAAAGAAAGAAGGGAAGAAGAAAGAAAGAAGGGAAGAAGAAAGAAAGAGGGGAAGAAGAAAGAAAGAAGGAAGGGAAGAAGAAAGAAAGAAGGAAGGGAAGAAAGAAGGAAGGAAGGGAAGAATAAAGAAAGAAGGAAGGGAAGAAAGAAAGAAGGGAAGAAGAAAGAAGGAAGGGAAGAAAGAGGGAAGGAAGGGAAGAAGAAAGAAAGAAGGGAAGAAGAAAGAAGGAAGGAAGGGAAGAAAGAAGGAAAGAAGGGAAGAAGAAAGAAAGAAGGAAGGGAAGAAAGAGGGAAGGAAGGGAAGAAGGAAGGAAGGGAAGAAGAAAGAAAGAAGGAAGGAAGGGAAGAAGAAAGAAAGGATGGCAGTATGGATAGAAGGTCCTAGAGTTTAGTCCCTTTGTCTGCACATGCACCTGTGTATGTTCCTCCTGTCTATAGCCACTGTTTTCTCCCACAAAGGAAATGACCATATTTGGATTACAGCATCATCTCGGTCACAGCCTTTCCTGCTACACGTGGATACCAAACATGTCAGTATTTGTGAATGAATGAGCGTGGGAAAGACCAGGGAGCGTCTGAGTAACTTCCTGCATAAATCTCCGGCTTTAAGCGACAAACGTCAGAGAATAAACAGCGTAAAGAGAGAGTTTTCGTCCTTGAAGCTAAATCGTATAAATAAACCCTGCGTGTGAAGTGTTTTCACCTGCAGCGTCTCGCTTTAACTCCAGGACCTCCAGTCGCCGCTTCATTACCCGCGGCCTCGGCAGCGCTGTGGCTGGGTCAGAGGTCGTGTTTGTTTGCATTGTTCGGGGGGAGTTCCAACATAATCCAATTACATTTTCCACCAGACGTAGCCGTGTCCCAGTCCACAGACCGAGCCGGGCTTCCTCCATCTCTGAGGCTCCACTTCTGAGGCTCTGATTCGAAACGCAGTGAAATCCTGTCTCTTTCTGCTGCACAACTCTCTCTTTTCGATGTTTATTCTCTGATGTTTTGTTGCTTTGAGCCGGAGATTTATCCAGGAAGTGACTCCATCATGTCTGTGTCGCTCCCTGGTCTTTCCCACGTTGTTCATTCACAAATACTGACAAGTTAGGTACCGGCGTGTAGCACGAAAGGGAGAAATATACACAGGCGCATGTGCAGACAAAGGGACTAAACTTTAAGGCCGTTTTCATTCCACTCTTTAACAACATCTGCACTTTAGTCGCTCCATAAGACTCCACATTTTACAGGATCCGATCTACTACATTAGACATAGAGGTTTTTAAATTAAGTCCCAGCAAACGGGACTTCTTATGGTTTTCTTTTAAAAATGCCACTCTGTCATGAGACCATATTTGTGCAGTTTACGACTAATAGTTGTTCTGTGGACAGTTTCCCCCACCTGAGCTGTGTCTCTCTGCAGTTCATCCAGGGTCATCTTCTATGTAACAGCTCTGGTCAGTGCTGTCCTTGTTCGGTCAGTGAGTTTAGGAGGACGGCCGGGTCTTGGTAGGTTTGCATTGATGTCATTCTCTTTCCATTCCTGAATGGTGTATTTAACTGTACACAGAGAGATGTTTGTATAATCTAACCGAGTTTCATACTTCTCAATAACTTGATCCCGGACCTGTCTGGTGTGTTCTTGGACATCATGATGCTTCTGCTCCACAATAGTCTCTAACAGACCTGAGACCATCACAGAGCAGCTGTATTTGAACTGACATTAGATCACACACAGGTAGACTCTGTGTGTGTGATCATTCAGAAATCATCAGGAAACTACTGAAGGCACTTGTTTCACTAAAAGGAAAGGAGGCGGGACTTATGCACATCACACTTTTCAGTTTATTTATAAAAAGAAGTGTAAAATCATGTATCATTTTCATTTCTCTTCACCAGTGTTAATTTCATCGACCGAAATATTTAGTCTTAATTTTAGTCAAAGAGATATTTTTGACGACTAAAATTGGACTAAAACTAAATGAAAAGTTTTTCATGAGACTAAAACTATGACTAAAATGTCCAGATATTTTAGTCGACTAAATATAAATGAAAAGGAGAGAATAAAATCATCCAAACTTCTATTGTCAGTCTGAATTGTCATGTAAATTCACTGCCAAAGGATCAGCTCTGAGCTTTGTTCATGTGGATCAGCTCCATGAAGCAGAGGAACAAGATTAAATATGATTATAATGAATATTATCAATGCAAAATCGACTATTAACTATCGACTAATTAGTCTTAAAGGGGCTGGAAGCAGGTTTAGTTACACATGCCACCTCAGGCCACATGTGTAACTGCACCTTCTATATTAAGCTCGTGCATGACGGTAATTCGGGCCGAAGCGACACATTTTTGAGTGACCATAGAGGATTTTAGAGGCAGTTGTGGTGAACAGGTCTGAGCTCATTCTACACATTATGACATGGCTGGAACATGTAGGGGGAGGAAAATACTTAATTTGAACATTTTTAAACTCCTTATAGTCCCTTTAAATTTAGTCGATTAAATTGACATGCAATTTTAGTCGACTAAAACTAGACTAAAATTGAAAAGATTGTTTTGACTAAATCTCGACTAAAATTACATTACATTTTAGTCAAAAGACAAAAAATAAAATAAAATATGTTGTCAAAATTAACACTGCTCTTAACAATTGTGTGTCACTTAGTGTGTGACTTTCTCGTGAAATTTCATTTAAATATATTTATGTTTGTGGTCCATAGTGTGGCAAAATGTCAAAGTTAAAGGAGGGCCGATACTTTTGACATGAAAACATAAAATGACACAAAGTCACAATGCATTTTTCCTCATATTTATATCGTTAATTTCCAGCCAAAGTTTAAAATCCAAATCTCATTACATTTTTCCCCTTTTCACCTGAATCCCACGACTCGCCTGAAACCTCCCTGCAGATCTCTGGAGTAAAGCGGCTTTAACGGCGTGCGGCTCGGCCCGTCGACCTGATGGAAGAACAAACGCTGCGTCGGTCGTGACCCAGATGAGGCTGAAGCCAAACCTGTTCCTTTAACCTGGATCAGAGCGGAGCCTAAAGCCACACTCACAGTTTTAATGCGCTCCCTGTGGATTTAACCCGGCACAAATGAAAGAACTCTGAGAGCGCTGTGGGCCTGAAATCAGCATCTTCCTCCTCTGTTCCTCCTGAGACCCTCCAGGCAAAACCTGCTCGTCTTTGTCCCTTCTGCTGCGAGCGGGAGAGGATTTGTAGAAAACATCCCGGGTTCGACTGTAAAAGCTCCGAAACAAAGCTAGTGCTGGTTATGTGGTTTACATGAGGGTTTTATTCCACCCTTGCATCTGCTTTAGTCGCTCCCACAGACTCACAGCTGTTCAATTCCTGCCGGATTTATTGAGTTTCGCACTCGGTTTGGGCCGATAATGAGAAAGATCAGAAATATGTAAAAAATGTGCTGCCAAACACAAAAATGTACATTGCTTTGTCACTCGAAAAGAGGGTTGTCAAAAGGGAAGGAAAAAAACAAAACACATCACATATTTCCACAATTTTTTTTTTCTAATTTTGCATATGTATTTTTTCACAATTTTGTCATATTTTACCCAACTTTTTTTTTTAAAAATTTCTCCCAGATTTTTTCAAATAAAATTTCTTTTTTTTTTTTCAAGATTTTTCCCAAATATTGTCTTTTTTCCCAATTTTTTTTCTTCATATTTTTCCCAATTTTGCCATATTTTCCCCCCCCAAATTTCCCAAATTTTATCTCAATTTTTTCCTAATTATTTAACCAAATTTTCCCTATTTTTCCATAATTTTCCCCGTTTTCTTCCCCCAATTTTATATCTGTTTTTTTCCTCGTCTTTCCCCAAATTTTCATTTTTTTTGTCCAAAATTTCCTCTACTTTTTACCAATTTTCGTTTCAATTTTTCACAATTTGTATCTCTATTTTTTATATTTTTTATATATTTTTTGCCCAATATTTTTGTCATTTTACAACAATTTTCTTCCTATTTTCCCCATATATTTTCCCACATTTCTTGCCAATGGAGATAAACTCAATGTTGTAAATATTCAGATCTTCCAAACAGCAGTTTCGATATTGCCCACCTCTATAGGGAAAGATGAAATTATAATTTTTACTCATTTTTACACTTGTTCCTGGTTCATTAAAAGCTAAACAATCAGAGTAAATGTTCTCGTTGCTTCCACGTGGCTCTGGTCCTGCAGAGTCGGCGGCTCTTCCTCCTGATTTGGAGCTGGTTTCGGGTTTAGAGCTGGAGGACACGGTCTGACCTGGTTGGAGCTAATGCCACTAATGTCCATCGCACAAACTGGCCCCGAGCAGCGAGCCACAAACCTTCACTTTGTTCTTTCACTCAGAGACTCAGGGAAACGGGACCGGCCCTGCAGCAGAACGGTCCCAGGTTCAATTCCCAAACCATGTTTTAGTAACAGGTTTTAGCTACTTAAAGTCAGATTTCTCCTCATAAGATCAAGAATCCCTCAGAGCAAATCTTTTAGGACCATATATCGAATACTCCTTTGTCGTGGTCGTGTATCGTATCAGAAATCATGTACTTTTGAAAGAAGAATATGCTTTTCTCACTAGTTTTGTTCATTTGGATCATTGGTTTAAGCGGAAGACTTTTAACCAGTGCATTTTCTCCACTTCAGCTTTACCTAGCTAAACTAATCGAAGCTGGGACTTTGATTGAATCACCTAAAGTAGTAAAATAAATGTGATTATTTATGCTTTTACAGGATTGTATATACCAGACATTTGGAAAAATCGTCCAGGAGTGTCGCTCAAAAATATCGGCCGAGCATATCGGCATTGACATTGATACTTTGTTTCTCTGGAATATGATGTATCGCAATATGTGTCGTAGCTGTTGCGTATTGTGACCATTATCTCAGCACTAGTAACTAATTAGTTTGTAGTAGGGCTGGGAGATATGGACCAAAAGTCATATCCCGATATCTTTAGGTTGAATATCGGGATATACGATATATATCCCAATATTTTTTCCGCAAAATGAGAGCTGTGGAATAAATACGAGTAGTTTTATTGAAAACTCACTATAAAATGTAAACTAAAACACTGTATAACAAAGTATAAAAAAAATATCTTGGATAAAAATAGCCTATAAAATAAATAAGTCATATTTTTCTGAGAGCAGCATTCATATATAAAGAGATAACAAAATAAAGTGCTCAGTTTAAGATTACCTTATTTTTTAAACTCTTAATAGCTTATCTGAATTTGGAATATCCCGATATACGCGATATGGCAATATGATATTAAAAAATATATCGATATATCGCCAAGCCTTAGTTTTTAGTTTCTTTTAGAAAGACACTAAAAGCTTTGTTCTTTGTGTTATATCCAGTGTCTTTCTAAAAGAACCTAAAAACCTATTTGTAAATAAGACATAATGAATGAAATAAAGGAACTAATGTCACAAATTAGATTTTGTCACTGAAATATTTTGGCAATTTTTATGCACAAAATGACAGAAAACACATTTTTCTCTCATATATAACCTCTTACCACCCGCCTAAACCGAATACATTCTGTCCTCTTTGGCTATTATGCAGGCCTGTGTAACACCTCCTTTGAAAGCTAAGACCCACAAAACTGATCTTTTTCCTTGCGTTGTTGCTGTGTTGTGTCACCTTTTTTTTTTTTTTTTTTTTTTGTTGAGTAATTTTTGTTGTTGAATTTTTGTCACATTTTTGTTGCGTTTACATACTTGTTTTTTTCTCATTTCTTTGTGGCTGTTTTGGTGCTTTTTTCCCAAGAAGCTTTTTGATTAGGGTAAAGCCAAACTGGAAAAAATGGCATCCGTTCAGTTGGGAGTTAAGAGGTTAAGTTTCAAATTTATATTTTTCCCCTTATTCACCTGCAGCGTAACATAGGGCTGGGGGATTTTTGAAAAAAAAAAAATCACAATCATTTTCCCCATATTGATTGATCTCGATTTTCGATTCGATTTTATCATAATAAATTACATTCATGTTGCTGGTTTATAAAATTAAGATACATCTTTTATTGAAGCCTCAGCTCAAACAAAGACGAATGCTTTCATCAAAAGTCTTCCATTGTCTCGTCCAAACTCCCAAAGGTCCTGTTGGTGCCAAAGAAATGTCTGTAAACCTGTGGATTATAAAGTCTCATGACGATTATGGAGATTGACCACAGTAGAGATTGTGATTAATTGCCGTGGTGTAGCACATGGTCTAATGAAGAACCAAAGTCCTCCTCGTGCTGGAGCTGCTTCTCTGAGTCGTCATGTGGGATGTTAACGTGGGATGTTTTGGCTTTGCGAGGCTTTAGTCGGCGGGACGGCGCGAGGTGAAAGGGGATAACCCGCGCTGTCGCTCTTTAGCGCTAAACCCGGCGACAGCTTGAGCTTTGTGTGGCAGCCGCAGCCGAGCGTCTTGTGAGATCGCCGTGTTTTGACCCTCGTGAGTCACTGCCGTTCGCCGCGTTCACACTGAATAAATGTGTCTCCATCTGCCTCCCCTCGCTCCTCTCCTCGCTCTCCCCGCGCCGTCCACAGAGTCAGGCTTTCAGAGGCCGGGAACTCCATTAAAGCGCCGCCGTTTCACCGGGACGCGCCGACAGCTGCGAGGGTGACGTCACCGCGGGCGACGGTGACTTTGAAAAGCAGCTGAAAGAGAAATGACTTGAGTCTGAGTCACCGCTGCCTTTTCCCTCACGGACTTTAAACACGTGACGGGCAGAGAGAGAGAGAGGGGGAGGGGCTTATCCTTCATTTGAAAACAATCACTGTTCCTGCTGTGCTCAATGTGGAGATTTAACCCCACCTGAACCCGCACATTTCCTCCTAAAGAAGTCAAAAAGCAGCAGAAATGAGAAGCAGACAAGGAGGAAAACGCGACCAAAATGAGACAAAGCAATTACAAAAAAGCGACAAAAAACTCACAAAAAAAACGCGATGTAACATGAGGATAAAGGCACACTGAGTTGCCTTGTGTATGAAACCCATGTTTTAAACAAACATACCTTGCCTACACTCAATTTACGCCAGGGTTTCCCCAGTGATTAAGCTCAGATCCACCTAAAACACAAATAAAGAGGCCAATTAGTACTCGGCCAATTAGAGTTCAGGAATGTGACGTCATATCGCTAAGCATTATGGGATTAGCAGCAATTGTAAACTAATGGAGATTTTTGAAGTTAAAATACTGGAGTTATTGTTCACATTAAAACACTTGGACACCACAGTGAGTTAGATGTATTTACCAGCGGTAACTCAGCAGCTAACGGAGTTGTTCCACGGCTATTTTCTCCACTGTATAAACTGTTTGTAGCCAATGTTAGTCAATGGAAATGTATGCTATGAAACAGCTGCAAAGATGGCCGATCTCCATGGTAACTGTAGACTTTCCCGAACTCTATTGTAGCATATGTGTGCTATTTGACCAGAGTGACATTATTTGTTTTCAATTTGATCCATTTTATATTGGCCATTTAAAGCAGTACTAAGTAACTCTTGCCCCTAGAGGCCATAAGCGCAACTGCAGGTGTCGTAGGAAGTTACTTTTTTTAACTTATTAATTGTCTTGGAGAGTAAATGCTACGCTGAAGGGACAGAGGGACATTGTTCATCCAATTATACAATGGAAATATTTTTTTTCACTCAAACTTGGCTGTAAATACTGTTTAAAGTGACGTAAGCTTTGCCCGTTAGCCTGTTAGCTTCTTCTTCGTGATTCCATTAGTGTGTATTGGTGACTCCGGACCGGTGGCAGTCATGTTGCAAACATGGTTTTCTGGCCAGAGACACCGGGGGGAGATGACGAGTTAACACTTGTATTACGCCCACAGGGACTACGGAAAGGATATATTAAGGTAAACACGTTACTTTACGCCTTTAAAAGAAAAGAAAAATTAAGAATTATGTATCCCGAGTTCCCAATGTTCCTATTTCTCACGGTGTAACCCGGACGAGGGTCACGAACCCCTTTAACTAACTTAACAAATGCTGAATTATGAATATAGTTTTCTACTAAATAAAGACACAAAGACATGGAGAGGAGCAAAGTGGTTCAACGAGCTAGCGCTAGCTACGACTGCCGTTTTTTCACTTCCACTGAACAATCTGCTGTGAGAAAATATCCACATGGGCCTGATTTACACTTGGCTTTGTTTGTGTGTGAGAAATAAGTTCATATTCCACCAGAAAATGGCTAAAAAGAGCGGCAAAGTGTCTTTCCCAAAAGATTCTGTTTCCCCCCTGGGTGAGGCCACGCCCCCTTGTATGACGCGGTGCCGTCTGTGTCTATGGCTCTTTGTGGAGGAGAAAAGTGTAATAAATCGAAACACCGCAGCATAAAAGGCCGCTTTATTTGTAGCTGCTGGTTTTAGTGACTTGGTTTTTGTTTTCATGTGATCGCTCGGAGCTAATGGCCCGACACATCCTCCATGTTCGCTCCTCGTGTCCTCAACAGTCGTGCGATTATGACCAGTCGGCCATTAGAAGCAGCTCACCTGATGTTTCTGACGCCATTTTTTCCTACAGCCTGACAGTTTCCATGTGCAGTCACTTAAATCCCCCCCCCCCCCCCCTGCTTCATGGAGCTTCATGACTGCTTCACTAAACCAACATTGTTCTTCAGCCTTTGACTCAATTCCATTTTGAGGCAGGTCTTGCTGGACTAAACCGGGACAAAACTTGGCTAATCTGGACTTTGGGACGGTCTCGTAGGAATCCTGAGGCGCATGTAAAAATAGAGATATAAAAACAGGCCTGGCGGAGCACAGCTGGTCCCGCTGACCTCCCCACAGGCTCCGCCCCCTCCGTCTCCCACTGCAGAAAGTAACACAAGTGCAGAAAGATAGAAGAATATTTTTGCACTTTCGCTGCTGGGGAATAGGAAAAAAACATAAATGTAGAGATATCCTTTTAAAACTTCTGTTATAGATCACTGACATAAAAGTGAGGGGAAAATGTATGGCAAGTTTTCTGTCATTTTGTGTTTTTAGATAAAATAAGACAAAATTGCAGATCTACATGATGGACAGAGCCAGGTTTAAATGTGTGGTTTTATTTTGTGACATATTACACATGTTTGTATATTCCTCCGGTCTTTAGCCGCTGCTGTCTCCCACAAAGGAAATGACCATATTTGGATTACAGCATCAGGGGAGGGAGGGAGGGAGGGAGGGAGGGAGGGAGGGGAAAAGACGGGGAAAGGAAGGAGAGGAAAAGACGGGGAAAGGAAGGAGAGAGGAAGAAGATGGGGAAAGGAAGAAGAGAGGAAAAGACTGAAAGGAACGGAAGGAGACAAGGAAAAGACGGGGAAAGGAAGGAGAGAGGAAGAAGATGGGGAAAGGAAGGAGAGAGGAAGAAGATGGGGAAAGGAAGGAGAGAGGAAAAGACGGGAGAAAGGAAGGAGAGAAGGAAAGACGGGGAAAGGAAGGAGAGAGGAAAAGACGGGAAAAGGAAGGAGAGAGGAAAAGACGGGAAAAGGAAGGAGAGAGGAAAAGACGGGGAAAGGAAGGAGAGGGAAAAGACGGGAGAAAGGAAGGAGAGAGGAAAAGACGGGAAAAGGAAGGAGAGAGGAAAAGACGGGGAAAGGAAGGGGAGGGAAAAGACGGGAGAAAGGAAGGAGAGAGGAAAAGACGGGGAACGGAAGGAGAGGAAAAGACGGGGAAAGGAAGGAGAGAGGAAAAGACGGGGAAAGGAAGGAGAGAAGGAAAAGACGGGAGAAAGGAAGGAGAGAGGAAAAGACGGGAGAAAGGAAGGAGAGAGGAAAAGACGGGAGAAAGGAAGGAGAGAGGGAAAGACGGGGAAAGGAAGGAGAGAGGAAAAGACGGGGAAAGGAAGGAGAGAGGAAAAGACGGGGAAAGGAAAGAGAGAGGAAAAGACGGGGAAAGGAAGGAGAGAGGAAAAAGACAGGAAAAAGGAAGGAAAAAGAAAGGGAAAAGAAAGGAGAAAGAAGAAAGTAAAGAGAAAGGAAAGGAGAAAGAAGAAAGGAAGGAAGGAAAAGTGTGGCGTGGTTAAGACCAGGGAGCGACACAGACATGTCGGAGTTACGTTCAAACTAAGATGTTAACGAGAAAACGATCTAAATCTCAGCATTGACCACTGCGTCAAAATCAATGTCTTCACCTGCAGCGTCTCTCCTTAAGAACTGACTCACAAACTGAAAATAGAAAGCCGTGTGTTCCCGAGCGCCGTCTCCACCCGGCTCATTCCCAGGACAGAGAAACGAGAGACACGCCGCTCTCTCTCTCAGATAACCGGGCCCGAGGTGTTGACAGGACACGGCAGAGACACTTAGCTGCACTCAGAGACGACAGGCTTCACAAAGAGACACAGAGAAGATAACCAGCTCATGCACTTCGCTCTGAACATGGCCCGTGGAGGCTCCTCCCTCTGTAGAAGAACCTCACAGTGATGGTCAGGACACTCTCTATGGTCCCTCTGTAGAAGAACCTCACAGTGCTGGTCAGGATTCTCTCTATAGTCCCTCTGTAGAAGAACCTCACAGTGATGGTCAGGACACTCTCTATAGTCCCTCTGTAGAAGAACCTCACAGTGATGGTCAGGACACTCTCTATAGTCCCTCTGCAGAAGAACCTCACAGTGATGGTCAGGACACTCTCTATAGTCCCTCTGTAGAAGAACCTCACAGTGATGGTCAGGACACTCTCTATAGTCCCTCTGTAGAAGAACCTCACAGTGATGGTCTTAACTTGTGGAGAAAGTAGAGACGCTGATGACTTTTCTTGACCAGTGATATAGTGTGCATGGTCCAGGAGAGTTTCTCTGCTAGGGCTTTTCCACCAAGGTGTTGGTTCTGGGCTGGTTCAGAGCTGGTTCTGGTGCCGGGTTGGTTCCATACCGACTTTTCCACCAAAATGAGAGCTGTGCCTATTGTCATAGCAACGCTTTGGGAAGTCAAACATCAAAAATGGATAGAAACATCTTACTACAGCCACTTCTGGTTATAAAATACAGAAAAATAAGTTTATGTTTCAGTCACAGCAGCCGTTAACATTTTGATTTCTTCTTTCTAACTCTTGTTTTGGCTGAAGAGCATAAAGCCAAACAACAGTTTCCTCCACAGAGACTGTTTTGGCTTCTCCAGGAAGTTATAAGTACAAACTTACTAATATTGATTGTTTGTTGGAGGAGAGAGCCACGCCCCCAGCCGCTGACATCACCGGTGCTCGTTTCTTGGTCCAGCTTTTAATTGGTTCCCAACCGGCACCAGATTTTGGAACCAAGAGCCAGCGTTTTTTCAGTGGAAAACGAATGAGCCGGTTCTGAAACTGGAACTGGCCCAGAACCAGCACCGGCACCAGCTTGGTGGAAAAGGGCTCTGTGATATGCACACCCAGGAACTTAGTGCTGGTCACCCTCTCCATTGCAGCACCCTTGATTGTAAGAGGAGCTGGACCCGCGCTCTTCGAAAGTCCACATTAATCTCTCTTGTCTTCTCCACATTTAGAGATTGTTCTGTTCTCACTCCTGTAGTCTGACTCGTCTCTGTTGCTGATGAAGCCCACCACCGTTGTGTCGTCTGCAGACTTGATGAAGAAGTTTGAGTCGTACTTTGGATCATGGGTCAGCAGAGTGAACAGGAGGGGCCTCAGCACACAGCCTTGGGGAGCCCTTGTTGAACATGCGTGATGGTTCTGGAGGACTTACCGCCGACACTTACAGCCTGTGGTCTCCCCGTCAAAGCTCAGCAGCCAAGATATCGAATGTGCAAATGTGCAATATCGCCAGTGTCAAGAAATGTGGAAAAACGTGGGCCGAGAATCTGGAATGATGGAGAGGCCGGAGAGCACGGGGAGGTTTCGCGGCTCTGTGCCTCCGTCATCACTTTCTCATGCGTTCATTTCACCAGTTTTGCTCCGCCGCTCGATGGTAAAAGTCGATGCCGGGGTCCGGGGCAGCGAGGAGCGGAGGGGGCGGGGGGTTTAATGAGGGGCGAGTGAACACATGTGCACAAGAGAGGAACATGTTTGTCTCTGGGTTAAACCCGTCAGTGGAACACGCTGCTTTTAGTGACCGCTCTCTTCAGGGCAGCCCCGGTTTCTGAGGTGAAAGCGAAAGCGTCAGGCGGCCGCGGGGCTATATTTAAAGCTCCATCTGTTTTAAAGTTGAGAACCGGACATCTGCCCCTCTGTCGCCGCAGATCACACTCCGCTCACCGCGTTTAACGATTCACCTCATACAAGGCGGGACAATGAGGACACGGGGAAATAAATGTCTCTCAGTGCGATGTTTATTCTCTGGTTTTGTCGCTTTGAGATTTATCCAGGAAGTGACTCCAACATGGCGCTTATTCGTTCACAAATACTGACAAGTTTGGTATCCATGTGTAGCACGAAAGGCTGTGACCGAGATGACGCTGTAATCCAAACATGGTCATTTCCTTTTTCTCCAGTTTGGCATTACCCAAATCAAGAAGTGTCAAAATGGCGACAAAAACGAGCATGAAAACGCGAACGAAAAGTGACAAAAGAGCGACATAAACAGACCAGAAAAGCAACAATAACACAATGGAAAAGTGACAAAAAATACGACTAAAGAGTGATGTAAAAGCCACAAAAGAGCGAGAAAAATATGACAAAAAACATGACAAAGCCACAATAAAGTTTTCAGTTTAGTAGGTCTTGCACTGGCATTTAGGTTGTGAGCTCCAAGAAGCTTTTAAGCTTTATCCACATGAAGACAAAACATGTGAGCGTCCACATGGGTCGACTCAGGCCTGTGATTCATCCTCCAGGCCTGTGTGAGGCGCTGTGACGCTAACACAGATAATAGAACAGGATGTAAAGGCGCATGAGCAGTAAACTTTTGTGTAAACAGAGAAAATGATTGAAGGATTTAGGATCTACAGAAGAGACGAGGAGGAGAGTTTATTCTTCAGACGTAAAAACCTGTCAGTGACTTTTACTGTCGGAGTAAAACCATCATAGATCCATGAGGAAAAGTCATTATGAGGTCAGTAGATTGTGGATCACAGACATGGATTATGGATAACTGTGATGTCATCGTTTTTAGCAAAAGTTGCAGAGACGTCGTAACAACAGAGCCACGTAAACGGCGTTTTCAGATGTTTCCTCTGGGACCTGGTTTGGAAACTGTTCGTATGGACGATACACTGGACTGATCAAATATCTTTGTCTTTGGTCAAGGGACAGGGCCTTAAATCAGTGGTTCTCAACATTTTAGAGCCGCGACCCCCATTATAACAGTTAATTAGGATCGTGACCCCCACCCGGGTCAGACCATGGGGAAAACAGGGACATTAACCCCTTAACTCCCACCTGAACCGAGCACATTTTCTCCAGTTTGGCTTTACCCGAATCCAAAAGCTTCTGGAAAAAAGCTGTGGAAATAGCGACAGAACTGAGACGAAAACAATGATGAAAATGTAACAAAAAAATGTCGAAAATGTGATTACAAATTTACAAAAAATGACGAAAATGTGATAAAAAATTGACGAAAAATGTCGAAAATGTGATAAAAAATTGACGATAAATGAAGAAAATGTGATAAAGACAAAAATGTGACAAAATGTGACACAAAAATTACAAAAATGTGATAAAAATGTGACCAAAAAAATTACAAAATTGTGACAAAAAATGACCAAAATGTAACAAAAAAATTTCGAAAATGTGATTACAAATTTACAAAAAATGACGAAAATGTGACAAAAAATTGACGAAAAATGTCGAAAATGTGATAAAAAATTGACGATAAATGAAGAAAATGTGATAAAGACAAAAATGTGACAAAATGTGACACAAAAATTACAAAAATGTGATAAAAATGTGACAAAAAAAATTACAAAATTGTGACAAAAAATGACCAAAATGTAACAAAAAAATGTCGAAAATGTGATTACAAATTTACAAAAAATGACGAAAATGTGATAAAAAATTGACGAAAAATGTCGAAAATGTGATAAAAAATTGACGATAAATGAAGAAAATGTGATAAAGACAAAAATGTGACAAAATGTGACACAAAAATTACAAAAATGTGCTAAAAATTTGACAAAAAAATTAAAAAAAATTGACAAAAAATGACAAAAAAAATTGACGGAGGGTTAGAGGTTTATGACTTTTAATGCCCCGTCTATCCATTATTTACATTTTGTCGCTGAAAATAGAGGCAATTTTGGCCATTTTTACATGAAAACATAAAACAACAGAAAACTTTAACACATTTTTCTCTCATATTTATGTCCGTGATCTACAGCAGAAGTTTCAAATCGATATCTCTACATTAAATGTTTTCCCCGTATTCACCTAACTGTATGTGATTGGTTTGAAATGGTTGAATATCTGAGTGGATTTTGCGTCTCTGATTTCAGTGACAGCGCGGCGGATATTTGATCAGCTTTATCTGATGCGAGACACTTCCTGTTCCCTCGGGCCTCACTTCCTGTGTCAGTGCACGGCACGCTCGCGATCAGTCCAAATCAAACGGTTAAAGCTTTAGCCACGTCCGGGAGAAAGGTTCCAGCGTTTGTGACTCTGCAGCCGAGAGGGAAGTGGGTCAAATGGAGGAAAAAAAACAGCCTTTTGTTGGGTTTGGTTTAATTACGGAGCCGCACCTGAGTCTCAAACACAAAGGGATCAAAACGCTTCCAGCTGAATAAATTACAGACGTGTTCCAGGCGACGCTCACGCATTACAGCGCGGGTTAACACGGGAACAAGTGCTTTCATCACCACGAGAGGAGCCGATGTATCGTCTGCATGAGGCTAGTGTTTGGAAGAAATGGAAATGTACAATATTAAGTTTATCTCCAATTAGAGGCAGTTGTGGTGAACAGGTCTGAGCTCATTCTACACATGAGGACATGGAGGAACATGTAGGGGGAGGAAAATACTTGGTTTTAACATTTTTAAACTCTGTATAGTCCCTTTTAAAGAAGGTAGGTTAGGTTTTCTTCTTTGGTGGCCTTGTTCCTCTGAGCAAGAGGGCAGTGAGCTTATATGAATGACCAACTCGATTTTTAAATTAAATCATTTTTTCCCCCACCCCTACTCCAAAGTTATGAAATTTGAAGAAAAAAATAAGGGAAAATTGAAAAAAAATAATAATAATAATTTAAAAAAAAAGGAAACTTGAAAAAAAAGAAGAGAGTAAAAAAAGGAAACTTGAAAATAAATATATAAGGGAAACTTGAAAAAAATAAATAAGGAAACTTGAAAAAAATAAAAATAATAAAATAAGGAAACTTGAAAAAAAATAATAATAAAATAAAATAAGGAAACTTGAAAAAAATAAATAAAAATAAATAAGGAAACTTGAAAAAAATAAATAAAAAAATAAATAAGGAAACTTGAAAAAAAGAAAATAAGGAAACTTGAAAAAAAGAAAAGAGTAAAAAAAAGTAAACTTGAAAATAAATAAATAAGGGAAACTTGAAAAAAAAAATAATACAAAAAAAATAAGGGAAACTTTAAAAACAAAAGAGACTTGAAAAAAAAATAGAAGAATAAAGAATAAATAAAGGAAACTTGAAAAAAACAAAAAGAGTGAAAAAAAATAAGGAAACTTGAAAAAAAATAATAAAATAATTAAAAAAAAATAAGGGAAACTTGGGGAAAAAAAGGTGAAACATTTTGGAAAAAAATTAAAAATATATGCGGATAAATTTGGGGGGAGGAAAAATAGGGGAGGTCTGGGTAAAGTGGAAAAAATGTAAATTAAAATTGGGAAAAAAACTGCGGAAATTGTTGGGTTGGGAAGTGGAGAAAAAGTGGGAAAATTGTTTAAAAAAAAAGAATAAAAGTAATATATATGTGAGAATTTCAAATTTGGAGCAAGAAAATGGGTCCATGTGTAATGTGTAAAGTGTCTGTTCAGTACAAGCGATGCTAATTAGCCTCTTAACCCAGGTCTGACCTAACTCAGCTTTATCCAAATCTAAAATGTCACAGCTTCGAGGCCAGAGTAACGGCTCATTTGAAAGCTAAGACCAACAAAACTCACCTAAACAGATCTTTTCTTGCTGCGTTGTCGTCACTTATTGGACTTTTTGCACATTTTTGCCATTTTTTCTCAACATTTCTATAACGTATGAACATTTCTCTCTCTGAGTCGGCGTCGGTCTCTGTAAAAACCCGATGATAAACAGTTATTGCGGCACGTGAGGCTCGTCGTCCATCGCTTTGACAAACACGACTGGAGCGAATCGAGTGAATAAATCCATTTCACGGGTTTTAACTTCGAGCCTCGAGCCACGAACCAATAAAATCGCACTAAAAACTGACCTCTGTTGTTCCTCCTCTGCCGCCGCTGTGGAGCAGGAGACAAAGAGCGCTCTGTCCGAGTCCGGGACGAAACCAGGACGTCCCGGCGACGTTTGAGGATGTTCACGAAGAGGAAAACACGGACGAGATAAAAGTCGATCCGAGTGTGAGTGAAGTTTACGCCACAAAAGCAACAAATCAACACGTTTATCACTTTATCTGCCAGATTAACAGGGGGAATTTGGGCATTTTAAAGAAAATTTGATAAATGAAGCAACTTGTGAGGAAAGTACTGCACGAACACTGCAGGGGA
The DNA here is from genome assembly GCF_951799975.1 of Gobius niger. Taxonomy (NCBI): domain Eukaryota; kingdom Metazoa; phylum Chordata; class Actinopteri; order Gobiiformes; family Gobiidae; genus Gobius; species Gobius niger. The sequence goes on from NC_136867.1 coordinate 28,984,810, forward strand.
AGAAGGAAAGAATGTACATTTATCCACATTTTTACTTTTGCTGGAGATTTCTGATATAGATATGAGGAAAAAATAAAGGCCAAGTTTTCTGTTTATGTTTTTCAACAACATTTTAGTCAAAGCAGGGGCGGACTGGGAGGAAGGGATGGAGGGAGGAAAGAAGGAAAGGAGGAGCAAAGGAGGAGTAAAGAAGGAAGGGAAGAGGAAAGGAAGGAAGGGAGGAAGGAAGGGAGGAAAGGAGGAAGGAAGGAAGGGAGGGAGGAAAGAAGGAGGAAAGAAGGAAGGGAAGAGGAAAGAAGAGAAGGGAGGAAAGAAGGAAGGAAGGAAGGGAGGGAGGAAGGAAAGAAGGAAAGGAGGAGCAAAGCAGGAGTAAAGAAGGAAGGGAAGAGGAAAGAAAAGAAGGGAGGAAGGAAGGAAAGGAGGAAAGAAGGAAGGGAAGAGGAAAGAAAAGAAGGGAGGAAAGGAGGAAGGAAGGAGGAAAGAAGGAAAGGAGGAGGAAAGAAAAGAAAGAAGGAAGGAAAGAAAGAAAGAGAAAGAAAGAAAGAAGGAAGGAAAAAAGGAAAGAAGGAAGGAAGAAAAAGAAAGACGGAAGGAAGTATAGAAGGGAAGAAGAAAGAAAGGAGGGAAGAATGGATAGAAGGTCCTAAAGTCCCTTTGTCTGCCCATGCACCTGTGTATAAAGACGGGAGGTCTTTAGCCGCTGCTGTCTCCCACAAAGGAAATGCCCATATTTGGATTACAGCGTCCTCTCGGTCACAGCCTTTCCTGCTACACGTGGATACCAAACCTGTCCATATTAAAATGGGCTAAAACAACAACACAGTAACGCCTCCATGTCAGTGTTGTTTCACCTCAATCTAAAACGCTCTTCTGAATCACAAGGTTAGCGTTATCTGTTATCCGGCCGCCCTTGTGTGTGGAGTGAATGAATAATGCATGGATTGTAAAAGTGACTTTGAGCGCTCGCATTATTTCATTAAACCGCTTCGTCCGGCGTTTTCTGTATGAACGGAGCAGGTTTCGCCGTGTGGACGGAGGCGAACATGCCAAAGGTGCAGAGCGGCCGCAGTGACCGTGACCTTGCAGCAGCGGCGGCGGCGGCGGCGGCGTTTTCTCCACACGTCTGTCCGTCTCTGCTGCTCCAGAGGCTTTTCCACACGATCCAAATGTGAAGTGTTTGGTTTTGCACTTGCTGTGAGTCGTATGTGGATGTGGAGGCTGATCTTCCTTCTCTGTGGCTGATACAGTCGGTCCATTGTTCCCAGAAGCCCAGAGACGGTCGAAATAATTGTCTCTAAATGGTTTTAATCCTTCGCAGATCGCCGTTTTCTGCTCGCCATCTGTTTCCGCTCAGCTCATCTCTGTTCTTCATACGAAACCGCCTTCAATCCCGATCGTGTGGGCGCTTTAAGTTTGATGAGCAATTGTTTTAAAATGTCCTGATGGTGTTTTCTCGTGTGTTTGTTCCAGGTTTGACCACGGAGGGGCTGTACAGAGTGAGCGGCAACAAGACGGACCAAGACAACATCCAGAAGATGTTCGATCAAGGTGAGAGCAGGCGTCGAACCCGCAACTTCAGGCTGAGAGGGACAGAAGCAGGTCGAAACCAATATTTACATTTGGCTGATGTTTTGTTTTTCATGCACTTGAGCTGCAGATAAACTTCTAAAACAGCTTCATGTAGCCACAACATACAAATCTGCAAGAGGCAAAGAGGCGTCTTAACACACTGAGGCCGCACTGTTTTGGGGATTTAGCTGTAGAGAACCAACAATCCAGACCATTTTCATGATATTTGTAGCACCACAGCGTATTCTAAGTTATAGCTATGGACACATGCTGTGGCTCGTTTGAAAGGCGACACTCTAAGCTCTCCGTAGGTGGAAACAGTTTAATTCTACGTGCCTCGGTTCCTGAGAAATCTAAGCTAAACAGAGGCTATTTGCAGATTATTTGTGTTTTATCAAACACTCTTTGAATCACCTCTCTCTCCTCCCCTCTCCTCTCCTCCTCTCTCCTCCCCTCTCCTCCCCTGTTTTCCCCTCTTCTCCTCTCTCCTCCCCTCTCCTCCCCTCTCCTCCCCTCTTCTCCCCTCTCCTCTCTTCTCCTCTCTTCTCCCCTCTCCTCCCCTCTTCTCCTCTCTCCTCCCCTCTCCTCCTCTCTTCTCCCCTCTTCTCCCCTCTCCTCCCCTCTCCTCCCCTCTTCTCCCCGCTTCTCCCCTCTTCTCCTCTCTCCTCCCCTGTCCTCTCCTCCTCTCTCCTCCCCTCTCCTCCCCTCTCCTCCCCTCTTCTCCCCGCTTCTCCCCTCTTCTCCTCTCTCCTCCCCTCTCCTCTCCTCCCCTCTTCTCCCCGCTTCTCCCCTCTTCTCCCCTCTTCTCCCCTCTTCTCCCCTCTTCTCCTCTCTTCTCCCCTCTTCTCCCCTCTCCTCTTCTCTCTCCTCCCCTCTCTCCTCCCCTCTTCTTCTCTCTCTCCTCTCTCCTCCCCTCTTCTCCCCTCTCCTCTTCTCTCTCCTCCCCTCTCTCCTCCCCTCTTCTCCTCTCTTCTCCCCCCTCTCCTCTCTCCTCCCCTACTCTCTTCTCCTCTCTCCTCCACTCCTCTCTCTTCCTCTCTCCTCACCTCTCTCCCTCTCTCCTCCCCTCTCTCCTCCCCTCTTCTCCTCTCTTCTCCCCTCTTCTCCCCTCTTCTCCCCTCCTCTCTCCTCCTCTCTCCTCCTCTCTCCTCCCTTCTTCTCCTCTCTTCTCCCCTCTTCTCCCCTCCTCTCTCCTCCTCTCTTCTCCCCTCTTCTCCTCCCCTCTCTCCTCCCCTCTTCTCCTCTCTCCTCCCCTCTTCTCCTCTCTCCTCCCCTCTTCTCCTCTCTCCTCCCCTCTCTCCCTCTCTCCTCCCCTCTTCTCCTCTCTCCTCCCCTCTTCTCCTCTCTTCTCCTCTCTCCTCCCCTCTTCTCCTCTCTTCTCCCCTCTTCTCCTCTCTTCTCCCCTCTTCTCCTCTCTCCTCCTCTCTCCTCCCCTCTCTCCCTCTCCCCTCCTCTCCCCTCCTCTCTCCTCCTCTCTCTCCCTCTCTCCTCTCTCCTCCTCTCTCCTCCTCTCTCCTCCTCTCTCCTCCTCTCTCTCCTCCTCTCTCCTCTCTCCTCCTCTCTCCTCCTCTCTCTCCTCCTCTCCTAATTTTCAACGACATCATTGTTGACATGTTTTGAAACACGCGTGTTCTCGACATCTTTTCATGGCGTGTGCATTTAAACAGCCTGGTTCTGGATCAAAGACTTTAACAGGATGTTTCTCAGTCGTCATAATAGTCATAATATATGAAACACATTTATTTCACTTCTGTTCATCCCAGAGCTGCTAAAGCCACATGAACGCCCCCTGCTGGAGGAAATGCCCAGGTCCAGGCGGGTGTTGGAGGTCACCCCTGACTCTCTCACCTGCAGCGCCTCGTTTCTCCCGCTCTGACTTAAACAGTAAAGTCACATTAACAGCGTCTGGCAGAAGTCCCGCCTCCACATGTGTTTCTCTTTACTCTCCCCGTCTTTCGTCGTCGTCTCTGGGGCGGATTTACGGCGGTTCTAACTCTGCCGCGCTTCAGACCCAGTCCCGTCCCGTCCCCCCCCCTGAAAGTTCACGGGAATGTTTTCAGAAATGTCCCGAATCTGGAAACAATCAGGCAAACGGCGGAGAGTTTCTCGGAGGTCGCAGTTGTACAGGTTTTCGCAAAAGGCAGATCGGATTTCAGGGTGTAATGTTTTGCCGAGAAAATCCCCCCGTTTTCCAGCGTTTTCTGTGAGTTGTGGAGCTGCAGGAGAATTTCCAGAAGCTTTTCGCAGGAACTTAAGCTCGGACATTCTCAGACATCAAAAACATAACCACTATTTCAAACCTTAAACATGAACGAGTCAACTTTTACACGTTCACGTGACGTCACAGCTTTCTAAAGAGCCTATAGTTTAAACTGAGGTATGGGAACTGTCTTTATGCAGATTCCTAGTCTGGCTTTTCCGGCACATTTTGTCGCTGTTTTGACGCTTTGAGATTCGGGTAAAGCCGAACTGGAGAAAATGTGTTTGGTTCAGGTGGGGGTTAAGAGGTTGAAGGCTGAGTTTTAATGTCAAGTAAAAAAAAAAACAGACCAAACTCTGTCTTTACGATGGTGTCCACGTGTAGCAGGAAAGGCTGTGACCGAGATGACACTCTAATCCAAATATGGTCATTTCCTTTGTGGGGACAGCGGCGGCTAAAGACGGGAGAAATATACGCACCTTCCTTCCTTCCATCCCTCCCTCCTTCCTTCCCTTCCTCCCCCTTACTTCCTTCTTTCCCTCCTTCCTTTCTTCTTTCCTTCCTTCCTTCCTTCCTTCCTTCTTTCCCTCCTTCCTTCCTTCCTTCCTTCCTTCTCTCTTTCATTCCCTCCTTCCTTTCTTCCCTCCCTCCTTCCTTTTTTTCCTTCCTTCCCTCCTTCCTTCCTTCTTTCCCTCCTTCCTTCCTTCCTTCCTTCCTTCTCTCTTTCATTCCTTCCTTCCTTCTTTCCCTCCTTCCTTCCTTCTTTCCTTCCTTCCTTCTTTCCTTCCTTCTTTCTTTCATTCCTTCCTTCCTTCCTTCCTTCTTTCCCTCCGTCTTTCCCTCCTTCCTTCCTTCTTTCCTTCCTTCTTTCCCTCCTTCCTTCTTTCTTTCCTTCCTTCCTTCTCTCCTTCTTTCTTTCTTTCTTTCTTTCTTTCTTTCCTTCTTTCTTTCCTTCCTTCCTTCCTTCCTTCTTTCCTTCTTTCTTTCCTTCCTTCCTTCTTTCTTTCTTTCCTTCCTTCCTTCCTTCTTTCCTTCTTTCTTTCTTTCCTTCCTTCCTTCCTTCCTTCCTTCTTTCCCTCCTTCCTTTTTTCCTTCCTTCTTACTTTCCTTCTTTCTTCTTCTCGCCTTCTTTTCCTGACGCTGTAATCCAAATATGGTCATTTCCTGTGTGGGAGACAGCAGCGGCTAAAGACGGGAGAAATATACACAGGTGCATGTGCAGACAAAGGGACTAAACTTTAGGGCCGTTTTCATCCCTCTCTTTAACGACCTCTGCACTTCAGTCGCTCCATAAGTCTCCACACAAACACATTTGAAGCCTTTAAACCTCATATGAATGTCAGTGACCTACAGTTTCAGATTGATTTCTCTACATTGAATTGTCTTCTGTCCTCTCGTCTCTCTCACAGACCACAGCATCGACTTCGTGGCGCTGGACGTGGCGATCTACGCGGCGGCCGGAGCGCTCAAGGCTTTCTTCGCCGACCTGCCCGACCCTCTGATCCCGTACTGTCTGCACCCGGCGCTGGTGGAGTCGGCCAGTACGTCACCCATTACAAACACGCACACACGCTTTTATATTGGAGAAGAGTGTTTTATTTTGAAGGACTGGACGTGCGGTCGGGGACGCAGCAAAAACTGTGAGGAGGCGTAATTTCACCCCTGAAGTGGCTGCAAAATGTATCGATGCTTTGCAACAAATTCCTCCAGTGACTTCACCTGCGAACTGTGATTTTATTGTTGACAACTTTAACAGTAAACTACTCACTGCCCTCGATACAGTTGCACCATTCAAACTTAAAAAGATTAATCCTAAACCCCTTCCCCCTTGGAGAAAGGGGGAGCTAAAACAACTTAAAGGAATAGGCCACCGTTTTTACATACTGTCTGAGATATGTTCTTACCTAACCTTAGTCGAGTTAATATATCCCCGCGGATCCTACATGTCATATAGATACAGACGGCATCTCTGGAATCGCCCATATATGGTCATTCTTGAAAACAGTTAAGGGGGAAAACAATTTTGAAAAAATGTAAACTTTGTCTAGTTATTCAAAAACTACTGTAACAAATGCTGAAATATGAATATAGTTTATACAAAATAAAGATACAAAGACATGGGGAGGAGCAAAGTGGTTCAACAGCCCATAAATACATGAATAACGGAGAATGCTAACTTCATGCTACATGTTAGCATCGGGCTAATGCTAACGGCTAGCTAGCGCTTGCTACAACTGCCGTTTTTTCACTTCTACTGAACAATCTGCTGTGAGAAAATATCCATATGGGCCCGATTTACACTTGACTTTATTTATGTGATAAATAAGTTGATATTCCACCAGAAAATGGCTAAAAAGAGGGAAATTTGAGTTTCTCTAAAGATTCTATTTTCCCCCTCGGCGAAGCCACGCCCCCTTCGATGACGAGATGCCGTCTGTATCTATAGCTCCAAAAAAGCTCACGATAGAAGCTACCAAGCTCTTCCACGTGTTCCCTGTTTAAATAAAGTTACGTGAAGTGTTGTCATGCGAAGTATATTTACACAAAAATGTAACATGTCGATTTTATAAGCAGATAAAAAGGGGTACTATATTGTGAGGCGTAATGATACAAGGAGCACAGCGTCCGTGCAGTAACTCCTAAAGACTTCCCCCGCTCACTTCCGTCAATAGAAGCTGCGTGACTTGTACAGAGCCTTTTGCAACAAGCAGAAAATATATTTTGGGAAAGTGCTCTCGCATTCCTACCTCATGGTGGAGCTCCTGAGTCCTGTGTCGTCGTCCGGGGTGAGTTGGAAATCTGTGAAACATTACTACACTATATACTTTCTGCTTGTTATCACAGCCCGGCACGATGCACGTAAAAGGCATCGTTCACAAGTTATCCACGCTTCTTCAACTGTTCTCTGCGAGCTCTACAAGTCACGCAGCTTCTATTGACGGAAGTGAGCAGGGAAGTCTTTAGGAGTTACTGCGCGGACGCTTTGCTCCTCGTATCATTACGCCTCACAATATAGTCCCCCTTTTTATCTGCTTATAAAATCGACATGCTACATTTCTGTGTAAATATACTTCACATGAAAACACTTCACGTAACTTTATTTAAATAGACCAGACGGGGATATATTAACACGTCTAAGGTTAGGTAAGAACATATCTCAGTATGTAAAAACGGTGGCCTATTCCTTTAAGAGAAATTGCAGGAAGGCCGAGAGGCGATGGAGGAAAAGCAAAATAACAATAAATTAGCAAATATTCTGTGCCCAACAAAAGAGCTACAATACAGCAATAAGAAATGCAAGAAACAGTTGTTAGAAATTATTATTTTTGACAGGTTCATTATTATAAGTGATGAATGACAGAAATAATGAATATATCATGTATAGTCTTTATTCAAATCTGTTTATTTCATAGTAACAAGATGAGGATGAAAATACAACAAAAACTATTGAAAAGTGATGAAAAAGCTAAAAAAAACAACAATAAAAAAGGTGACGAAAACACAAAAGCAACAAAAAGGCGCCCAAAAAAAAATACTAATAAAAGAGACAAAAATGTGACAAAATGCAGCGCAACAATGCTGAAAAGTTAAATCAGTTTTGTAGGTCTTAGCTTTCAAATGAGGCGTCACACAAGCTTTTAGATTTGAGTGGAGAAAATGCGCTCGGTTAAGGCGAATAAAATAAAGATAAAATGTTCATGCACCATTCAGAGCGATTAATCGATTACTCATGAAAATATTCAGTAGATTAATCGATTTCCAAAATAATTAAGTGCAAAATATAAATGAAAGTACACACAAATTGATACAAATTGACTGACTATAGTTTTCTTCCTTGAAATCCTTCCCCTGTTGGGATCAGGATAATCGTGTTTTTCCAGATCCTCCTGAAATGTTTGAACAAAAACAAAGTGAAAGTTTGATCCAGATTCAAACTAGGATTGTATTACATGATCTAATCACATTTCAGAATCCTTCTTTTCCCTTTGAACAGCCCGATCCAATCCGATAACCAGAATCCAGTCAGGGTTTTAGTCCCTTCTTTGACTTTTCATGAGTCGACCAAAACATCTGCAGGTTTTTAGTCACAGTTTTAGTCTCATTAAACACTTTTACTTTAGATTTTAGTGTCAAAAACATGACTCGGCCTCGCTGATTTACCGCCTGCCCTCCTCCTCCTCCTCCTCTTCCTCCCCCTCCTCCTCCTCCTCATCATCTCCCCGTCTGCGTCTCAAACCAGTTCTCGGGATATTTTTAGCCCAAACCGTGGTCTCTGCGGACTCCTCACCTGCGCCGCTCGTTCATCACGCTAATAAGGACACGCTTCGCTTCCCGGGTCAAAGGTCGGGAGGTCAAACTCGGCGCCGCTTAAACCGAATGAGTCACAGTGAGCAAAACTTTAACGCCTCAATTACACCTCGGACACAACAGGAAACTTCAGAGAAAATCAGGTCTAGTTTCAGCCTAATCTGGGCGAGATTTTTGACATAGGGTCTCATTTCCTAGTAATCCAGAGTGTTGTTGATGAGTTTAGTCGTGCTAGGCTAGTGCTAGGCTAGTGCATGTCTATGGTAACTAGTAGCCTGCATTAAAAACAGTCTGACCCACAGTGCACCTGAGGCAAATCACTTAAAACACCAGTCCATATAAACGCCTGTGTGACTGAATAATCATTTAAAATAACTTATATTTGAGCAGCTTCCTGGTTGTAGCTACGCGGCGGCGGAGTGATCTGCTCGGTGACCGGATCTACATTAGTTTGTTTACCTGCGGCCGCATCACTACATGTGAAATTCACAAAGGAGTGAACGTTTGGAGGACGAGCCCATGATTTAGAAGAGGTTTTTAGTGCAGGCTACTAGTTACCATAGACATGCACTAGCCTAGCACTAGCCTAGCGTCACTGAGCTCTTCAAATATTAGGACTGCATGAATAAAAAAATAAATATATCTCCAGAAATCATGAGGCCCTGAAAATGGATTAGTTCCTTTAACCCCTTAACTCCCACCTGAACCGAGCACATTTTTCTCCAGCTTTACCCCAATCCAAAAGCTTCTGGAAAAAAGCTGGGAAAATGGCAACAAAAACTGAGACGAAAACAAGGATGAAAATGTGAAAAAGTGAGAAAAAATTTACAAAAAATGGACAAAAAATGGACAAAAATGTACAAAAAAGTGAGAAAAAATTACAAAAAAATTGACGAAAAAGTGACAAAACAATTACAAAAAAATGACCAAAAAATGACAAAAATAGAGAAAAAATGGACGAAAAAGTGACACAAATTGAGAAAAAATTGAGAAAAAAATTACGAAAAAGTGACAAAAAATGGACAAAAAATGGACAAAAAAAATGACGAAAAAATGGACGAAAAAATGGACGAAAAAGTGACAAAAAAATTACAAAAAACGGACCAAAAAATTACAAAAAAAATCGAGAAAAAATTGACGAAAAATTTAGAAAAAAATGGACGAAAAAGTGACAAAAATGAGAAAAAATTGAGATTTTTTTTTCGAAAAAGTGACAAAAAAATGACAAAAATTGACAAAAAAATGACAAAAAAGTGAGAAAAATTTGACGAAAAATTTAATAATAAATATATCTCCAGAAATCATGAGGCCCTGTGTCAAAAATCCTGGAATATCCCTTTAATGTGGGAGAAGCTCATGTTTTTGAAAACCCAAATCTTAAGAAATGAAACATGCTCAGAGTTCTTTCATTTGTGGCATTAGAACATTTGAATTGGATTTGCTGCTGATGGAAATTCCCTCCTTTGAACAAACCTGCAGCTGCACAAGTTCCAGCGTCAGTCCGAGAGCGCCCTCTGCTGCCTGCCAGGCCACACTGCTCTGTCCCGCAGCTCCTCCTGTCTCCTTTTTGTTGTTTTTTGTTCGTAAAGCTCATGATTGTGTTCCTTTTGTTTTGCAGAAATCGTGGACTACATGCAGCGGCTCCTGGCTCTGAGCGTGATCGTGAAGAAGTTTCCTCCCGTGAACTACAACGTGTTCAAGTACATCATCACCCACCTCAACAGGTGAACGTTACAAGTCCTTTACTCCCACACGGACACAGGGTTAAACTACCACGCTGGATGGATTTAACCTGGATTAGTTCCTTTAACCCCTTAACTCCCACCTGAACCGAGCACATTTTCTCCAGCTTTACCCCAATCCAAAAGCTCGTGGAAAAAAGCTGTGAAAATGGCAACATAACTGAGACGAAAACAATGATGGAAATGTGACAAAAAGTGAGAAAAAGTTGATGAAAAAGTGATAATTTTTTTTTTTTTTTTTACAAAAAATGGACCAAAAAATGACAAAAATTGACAAAAAATTGACAAAAAAGTGAGAAATATTTGATGAAAAATGTACAAAAAATTGACGAAAAAGTGAGAAAAAATTGATGAAAAATTTAGAAAAAAAATGACGAAAAATGGACAAAGAATTTACAAAAAAATGACAAAATTGACAAAAAAGTGAGGAAAAATTTACGAAAAATGGACGAAAAAATGGACGAAAAAATGTCAAAAATTGACAAAAAATTGACAAAAAAATGAGAAAAAATTGACAAACAATGGACGAAAAAGTGACAAAAAAAATGACAAAAAGTGAGAAAAATTTGACAAAAAAGTGACAAAAAAACGGACAAAAAAAATCGACAAAGTGATGAAAAAAAATCTGATGATGTGAGGAAAAAGATCAATTTAGTTTGTAGATCTTAGCTTTCAAATGAGGTGTTACACTGGCCTACAGGATTTGGGTAAAGCTGAACTGGAGAAAGTGCTCTCGGTTCAGGCGGGAGTTAAGAGGTTAACCCGGGTCGACAAACCCAGACCTGGAGCTCCTGGATCAGTGGTTCTACATCATCAGTCGTTCTTTTTAACCTCTCACTGAACTGAGTGCATTTTCTCCAGTTCGGCTTTACCCAAATCTAAAAGACCTTGACTGGAGAGCTGCAATGCAATGCCACATTTGAAAGCCAACAAAATTCGGCTATACCCAAATAAATACCCCATACCACCCCCCCAATAAAGGCACCAAAAACATGTCTTAAGAGTGAGGAAGAAGCTACAAGAACTTGACAAAGTTTTTAAATTTTAAAAAATTTTTAAAGGGGGGAAATTAAGGAAAAAAATAAGTGGAAAATTGTGGGTGAATTTGGGAAAAATTGAACATTTTGGGGAAAACATGGGAAAAAAATGGAAAATGTGGGCAAAATTGAGAAGTAAAATATGGAAAAAATTGGGTAAAACAAGTGGAAATATTGGGGTAAATTTGGGGGGGGGGGGGGAATTTAGGAAAAAACTGGGAAAATTAGGGGCAAAATGGAAAAAATGGAAAAAATAAGAAAAAATTGGGGAA